>NC_045598.1:144090768-146490768 GCF_009762305.2 Zalophus californianus
TATGGGGGTGCCTGGGTAGCTCAGTCAAGTTAAGCAATCAACTCTTGCTTTCAGCTCAGGTCATGATATCAGGGTTGTGAGATCGAGCTCCATGTCAGGCTTACGTACTGGGTATGGAGTCTGCTTAAGATTGTCTCTCTCCCTCTCTCTGCCCACGTGCCCCAAAATAATAAAATTAAAAAAAAATTTCACGTATATGTAAATGAGATCACACAGTATTTGTCTTTCTCTGCTGACTTATTTTACTTAGCACAATGCCCTCAAGGTCCATCTCTGTTGTCACAAAAGGCAGGATTTTCTTTTGTTTTATGGCTGAATAATATTCCATTGGATATACATACATTTTCTTTACCCCTTCATCTGTGGATGGTCAATCTATTTCGATATTCAAATATATGAAATAGAAACACCAACCTGGTGAGACATTGGTCTTATACTCAATCTGTGCATTAGAAATTGGGGAAATCTTTTAGAAAACATAGATTTTCAAGCTCTACCCTATGATTCTATTTCATTTGAGTGAAGCTGGGCCACAGAGATAAAAAGCTGCTCCAGCAATTTTAAAAGTACAGCCAGGACTGTGAACCAGTCCAATAGTGTAACTGAAAGAAATGTGAATAGAGACCTGATTCAGCAGACCTGAAGTCAATAGCCATTACAGACTCTTATTAGTTAAGACTTTAAAACAAAACTCCTACAGTTAATATCTTTCTTAAAAATTGATTTTACTGTAGGACTTCTAAGTTCTCTAACAACTGTAAAGAACCTGTTGCTACACTATAACATTTAAACAAGCTACCTCAACCCTGCAAAGATGTTTATGAGTCAATAAAATTTGCTATTGTTAGTAACACATAAATATATTTGCAACTTTAAAAGGAAATGCTATTTATAACTCTTAACAATGGCAACTGGTCTTAAAAAATACTTAACAAAACATCACTAGATCTAGGATAATATCTACATATCATCTCATTAGGAGAAGGACGTTAAGAAAATCCTTGCCTGCTTGCCTCCACAAGTGTTTTTGCTGATTGCCTAGCATCACCTAAATGTGTATTCTGCAAAACTCTGTTACACTTTTCTGTAAAAACTAATTAGGAAAAAAATAACTCAATACTACATATAACTGTTTATAAAAAAATAAATTTCTGGACCAATTGCTACATTAATCATTTAAAATGAAAATGTGACTTTTGCTTAAGAAAAATAGTATGAAAGAACAGCTTGAGGATGCAATGAAATACTGCTTCTTGAATGTATTACAGATATTCCATTAGTTATAATAATTATACTCTACCAAGGATCTGGATAAATCAGGACTGTGGAAAAAAATAAGAGAAGACCCTCTAGCAGCAGCCATTATCCAGAGACAAAGTCAGCCAGGAACTGTGAGAGGAAAGTCATGTTAAAATTTGATTTTGGCCAAGGATGCCAATATACAGCCATCAATGATGCTCTTCCATCAGTTAATCACCTATCAGAGGCACCCAGAATTCAACACTGCTAGTTCATGTCTTTTACAACTGGAATTTTCCATTAGATTAATATGGTATATTAAGATGCTATTGTCAAATAAAATTGAATGCTCAAAAAGCCTTCAGGAAAACTATCAATAGTTTCCATATATCAAGAATATTACAAGTTTTTTAAAAAAGAAATATGAAAAATGTGTAGGTGGCACAATGTGCCACCCCAAAACGTATCTTTTTGGTGTGTGAATTATTTCAGGCTCATAATTTTTAAGAAACAGAAGACTCAAGAGGTTTTTTTTATGTTCTCATCCCCCTCCAACTGCCTAAAAGAATTTAGATAGAGGACATGCTCCAGGAAGGGAGCTATCACCATGGATAAATATGAACTAGGTGTGGTAGAAGGGAGAAAGTTAGCAAAATCTGTTAAAATTCCTCTCTATGTTTCATTATTTCCATTGGTCCAGCAAACATATGTTTACCAAACATTTACTTTTTATCTTCCTTTGAATTGTCTTCCTTCTCTTTGAAGTGCCAGACTCCTATTCCTGTTCCTTGGCTCTGGATGGCATATAAACTCAATTGCCTGATTGCTTGTGAGCCTCACATTCTTATAGAGCCCCTGTATATACAGAATTAAACTTGATTTTCTCCTGTTTATCTGTCACATATCAATTTAAGTCTTAGACAAGACAAAAGAGCTTTGAAGGTCAAAGGTAAATTTTTACTTCCCCAAAATTAGAACTTTTAGTTTTGGGGTTTTTGCATCAATTTTACAGGGATTCAATTCTATAGCTATGTTAAGGTATATGCCAAGTCTAAAAACTAAAGCTGAGCTTCCAGCTCACTTAAGGCTGCCCAATTTGTACCAATTGCTTTCTCAACAACAACAAAAAAGGCCATCATTGTAAGGCGATTTTGTCACCTACTAGATAAAAGTGTTCCATAAATTTGGATTTACCAGTGTGAGGCTGTAATGGGGAGAGCCAAGCAGTTATTTATGTACTTCCAATTCTGTGCTGATGCATTACAGTGAACATAAGCCACTCTTTCTTACTTCAAACACTTCACTTTAAGTTATTGGAGCTGTTTAAAACTAGAATGCTGAAAGGCATTGAAAAACCAGTTATTTTTCTACTACAGAAAATAAAAGCTATCCACAAATAGGCTAAAAACAGAATAGAATGGAATAAAATGTTATTAAAGAAGAATTCAAAGAATTCAAATGTTATACTTGCATGTCATACTTATTTCTGGTCGTTTTCCCTTAAGGCCATGCTTTCCAACTTTGTTTACATATTAGAATTGCCTGTGGATTTTTTTAAGTAATAATTTACAAGCTTCACCCCCAGAGATTTGAACTTAATTGGTCTAGGGTGGGCATCTCTATATTTTTAAAGCACCCCAGGAGATTCTAACATATAGTTAGGGTAGAGTCCATTGCCTCATGGTATATCATGGACAGCATTTTCTACAAACCTGAAAAATATTAACCCAATATTCCATGTGACCTGCAGTAACAATATTAAATTGGCCACCAGATGCTATAAGTCTGTTTGGTAGAAACCTCTTTGATCTCTTTTTCAAACTTGTTAAATTCTATTATTCAGATGATCAGATAAGTTCCTGATTTAATGCCAGATCATCTGTGGTCTCCACCAGGCTTCCTTTAATCAAGACACTTTCGAGGGGAACATATATAGGGTAGAGGGAAAAAAATTAATTGTGGTGAGAGGACTCCTTATGTCTTCTACATGACATGTAAGGGCTATATCACTTAAAAAAGAGTCCTCGGAACTCCATTATCATCTAGGAGGAAAGTACTAAAGGGTTTGTACAATTTTATTTATTTATTTATTTATTTTTATTATGTTGTTAATCACCATACAGTACTTCATTAGTATTTGATGTAGTGTTCCATGATTCATTATTTGCATATAACACCCAGTGCTCATTGCAATATGTGCCCTCTTTAATACCCATCACCAGGTCAACCCATCCGCCCACTCCCTCCCCCCTGAAACCCTGTTTGTTTCCTGGAGTCCACAGTCTCTCATGGTTCATCTCCCCCTCTGATTTCCTCCCTTCAGTTTCCCCTTCCTTCCCCTAATGTCCTCCATGCTATTCCTTAGGTTCCACAAATAAGTGAAACCATATGATAATTGACTTTCTCTGCTTGACTTATTGCACTTAGCATAATCCCCTCCAGTTCCACCCATGTCGATGCAAATGGTGGGTATTCAGTCTTTCTGATGGCTAATATTCCATTGTACATATGAACCATATCCTCTTCATCTATTCATATGATGAAGGGTATCTCGGCTCCTTCCACAGTTTGGCTATTGTGGACATTGCTGCTATAAACATTGGGGGGGCATGTGCTCCTTCTTTTCACTACATCTGTATCTTTTGGGTAAATACCCAGTAGTGCAATTGCTGGGTCATAGGGTAGCTCTATTTTTAACTTTCTGAGGAACCTCCACACTGTTTTCCAGAGTGGCTGTACCAACTTGCATTCCCACCAACAGTGTAGGAGGGTTCCCCTTTCTCCACATCACCTCCAACAATTCTTTTTTCCTGCCTTGTTAATTTTTGCCATTCTAACTGGTGTAAGGCGGTATCTCAATGTGGTTTTGATTTGAACTTCCCTGATGGCTAATGATGTTGCACATTTCTTCATGTGTCAGTTAGCCATTTGTATGTCTTCTTTGGATAAGTGTCTGTTCATGTCTTCTGCCCATTTTTTGACTTATTTGTTTTTTTGGGTGTTGAGTTTGAAAAGTTGTTTATAGATCTTGGATACCAGCCCTTTATCTGTAATGCCATTTGCAAATATCTTCTCCCATTCCGTGGGTTGCCTTTTAGTGTTATTGACTGTTTCCTTTGCTGTGCAGAAGCTTTTTATCTTGATGAAGTTTCAAAAGTTCATTTTTGCTTTTTTTCCCTTACCTTTGGAGATGTGTCACGAAAGAAGTTGCTGTGGCCAATGTTGAAGAGGTTACTGCCTATCTTCTCCACTAGGATTTTGATGGACTCCTGTCTCACAATGAGGTCTTTCATCCATTCAGAGTTTATCTTTGTGTATGGTGTAAGCGAATACTTTATGTGGAAAACCCAAGACTCCACCTCCAATTACTAGAACTCATACAGCAACTCAGTAATATGGCAGGATACAAAATCAATGCACAGAAATCAGTTGTTTTTCTATACAATGGAACTGTAGAAAGAGAAATTAGGGAATTGATTCCATTTACAATAGCACCAAAAACCGTAAGATACCTAGGAATAAATCTAATCAAAGAGGTAAAGGATCTATACTCTAGAAACTACAGAACACTTATGAAAGAAATTGAAGAAGACACAAAAATGTGGAAAAACATTCCATACTCATGGATTGGAAGAATAAACATTGTTAAAATGTTTATGCTGCCCAGAGCAATCTATACTTTCAATGCCATACCTATCAAAATACCAATGACATTTTTCAAAGTGCTGGAACAAACAATCCTAAAATTTATATGGAACCAGAAAAGACCCCGAATCACTGAGGAAATGTTGAAAAAGAAAAACAAAGCTGGGGCATCATGTTGCCTGATTTCAAGCTATATTATAAAGCTGGGATCACCAAGATAGCATGGTATTGGCACAAAAACAGACACATAGATCAATGGAACAGAATAGAGAGCCCAGATATGGACCCTCAACTTTATGGTCAACTAATCTTCGACAAATCAGGAAAAAATATCCAATGGAAAAAAGTCTCTTCAATAAATGGTGGTGGGAAAATTGGACAGCCACATGCAGAAGAATGAAACTCAACCAATCGCTTACACCAGCTAAGGAAAAAAAAAAAAACCAAGGTCATCACATGGAAGTTAGTTTCCTTCAGTATAAGTTTGAGCAACATGAAATCCCAAAGTATTTTGTAAATGTAAATAAGGAAGGTTACTTTAGTAGCATTTGAGATGCATTGGGCCCACCTATTAATCACTGGCCAAAACTCATCTTTTTTTAGGCATGGTGAGAGTAACACCAATTTGATGCTTCTGCTCTTCTTTCTTTGCCCCTCCCCAATCAGGATTCTGTGCTTGTGCCAGAGTATAAGTGTCTAGAGCTACCTGACTGTATAATAATCACTATCTCTTCCCCTCCTTTATACACGCACACGCACACACACACACACACACACACACCTTTCATAAATAAGGGATCGATCACAATATTAACCTTGTTTATTTTTGAGAGCCTCTGCTTAACATAGACTACATCCTCTCCAAGGGGCCACAATTTACCTAAATCCTAGAAGACAAACCTGGCATTTCTAAAGTGCGAAGCCACAAAAACCATTTCAGGCTTCTAAATGTGTTACTGTTATTTATGGAAGAAACGGTTATACATCTTTTGACCCAAATGTATGTTAAATTTTGACTTCTGTTAACCTAATACCTGAGTTAATAGCACTTATATAGTAACTTTAGGTAATCTAGGCAAGTTAAATGTGAATTCTATGTATCTCTGTATTATTCTTAAGTATTGTTCAAAATTTAACAGATATGGTTTCAGGAAGTTATAAATATTCCAGCCTATCAAAACCACCAAAACAATTTCCAGGATAATTTTTTTCTGGTTCTAGTTTTTCAGAATGATATATATTTCCAGTGTGTAGCTCTTCCAAAGATGGTGATTGGGTTTGTTTAGTCACTACACAAATTTTATGGGTTGAATATAGAACAGTAAGAAGAAATTTACATTCATGTGAAGTTCAGTCAGAAAATCTAGAATGCCATCTTTGGATAACTAGTAAACTAACCCTTGATTTGAAAACTGGTAAATGAAGGGAAAATAATCAAGCAGTTATTCTACTTTTCTATCTAATCTAAACTGTACTACTAAGTAAGAAAAGGGAAAGTTTCTCTTTATAAAAGTGTAACAGTTAATAAATGAAATAGATTGATCAAATATCATTTTGCTATCCTAGTGAATTAATGGATTTATATGTTAAAACACTGCTAAAGGCAGCCAGGCAAGGAAGAAGATACCAACAGTAATGCTGATGGAAAAGTCAAAGAGCAGGTCATGAAAGGTATCTATATCCTGAGATCAAGAAAACAGAAAGAGGAACAAGGTGGACTAAAGGATAATCGATTCATTGTATGATACACTGAGTCCAAGAGACACAACCATGGGAGATGTTAGATGGGTTTTAAGGATCACAAGACCAGAAAAAAAGATCCAATCTGAAGATATATTAAGAAAGTCGGTAGTATATAAATGGTAGTTGAGGTTTTGGAGTTAATAACATAGGGAGATTTGAAATAAAAGCTGGATGGCTGGGAACAGAGGAGTGTGATTAATAAGGGGAATGGGAGCAGGAAGAATGAACTGAAGGTGTATTTTGCTGCCTTATATATTTATATTCAGCTGATCCTGGTATAAACACTGTATTCTGTTTACAGTGGATCTTTGCAGATGTGTACAGTCTGAAAAACCTCTGTCCAGTAGGGTACAAATGAAATTGTAGTTGGGGCCAAAGTGTCTGGAAATAAATCATTACTACCTTAGATTAATGTCTTCTCATGCATAAGACATTACTGTTTCATTCTGCATGTTGATCTGGCTCATCTGAGTCTGGAATAATTAGCAGTTGATTAATGTGTAATATTGACTACAATGAATATATTGTATAATATAATGCTAACTTTAGATGTGGTTTGACAAACTGGTTTTCAGTTATATTATTTCTTAGTGAATTTAAGAAGAATTATTAGAGGATACTATTAAGTATTGTGAAAGATAGTTGGGTACATTCAGGTCTCTAAGTTTGTCAAATTCCATCTTACATTAGATTACTAATGGCTCATTTCCAACAGTTCCTAAATTTAAAATTAATCATATTGAAAAATAGGTTTTTACTATAGACAAGGCAGTATTTACAGAATGGAGAAGTCTTAACATGATCAGCTATTTTCTGCTCTCCCCACCCCCAAACATTAAAGGGTTCTTATAACATAGTAACATATGCTAAGAAGGATAACCAATAATTAGCAGAAAAAATTTGTTTTACTGTTAAAGATATGAACTACATAAGCCAAATTCTAAGGAAAACTGTAAAAGGTAATGGACTGAAAGGATTTATCCTTGCCTTAACAGAATGGTGTAAACCAGACAAACTCTTCCAGAATTTTTAGGAAAAAGATGTAATTGCAGAAATAAACAAGTCATTTCAGTACATCACAGAGATTACAAAGTTGAAGAGAGAGGGGAAACAGCATCTCATTGACTCTCACTGACCCTCATATTACCTTATAAATGCTTTTCTCTATATAATTAATGTAAGCCCCTCTGGAAACACAAAAATAAAAGTCTGCCTCTTCTTTTTCTTTTTGAAATGAAAAATGGCATTACCAATCAATCAAAAGTAACTAAACTGAGAAGATCCAGTTTTCCCAGGACCACTTGCTAAAGAGACTATCCTTTTCACATTGTGTCATCTTGGCACCATTGTCAAAGATTATTTTACCATATAAACGTGGGTTTATTTCTGAACTTTCTATTCAGTTCCACTGGCCTATGTGTCTCTTTATGCCAATACCATACTGTTTTGATTACTGTAGTTTTGTAATATGCTTTGAAGTCAGGAGGTATGAACACTCTTTTTGTTTGTTTGTTTTCTCTCAATATTTTTAGGCTATGCAGGGTCTTTTGTGATTCCACATAATTTTAGGATTTTTCCTAATTCTAAAAACATGCAATTGGATTTTGATAGGGATTGCACTGAATCCCTGGATCCCTTTAAGTAGTATGGGAATTTTAACAATACTATGTCTTCCAATAAATGAACAAGGGACATCTTTTCATTTATTTGTGTCTTCATTAATTTATTTCAACAATGTTTTGTAGTTTTCAGTGTAGAAGTCTTTTCCTCCTTGCTTAAGTTTATTCCTGAGTATTTTATTTTTTTTGATGTGATTGTAAATGGGATCATTTTCTTGATTTTCTTTTCAGATCACTTGTTGCTAATGCACAGAAGAACAACTGACTTTTATATATACGCAAGAGTGATTTTTGTACATATGAAAAAGTAGGACCGTATCTTACACCATACACAAAAATCAACTCAAAATTGATTAAAGACTTAAACCTAAGACCTGAAGCTTTAGAAGTTCTAGAAGAAAACATAGGGATAAAACTTATAACAATGGCCTTAATAATGACACCAAAAGCACAGGCAACAAAAGCAAGCATAAACAAGTAGGCCTATAAAAAGTTCTGTATGGCAAAGGAAACAATCAACAAGAGAAAGGCAACCTACAAATGGGAGAAAATATTTGTGAACCATATATATATAATAAGGGGTAAATATCCAAATATATTAAGAACCCCTGTAACTCAATAGAAAACACATACACACACATACACACACACACCTCAAATATCCTGTTAAAAAATAGGCAAGGAACTTGAATAGTCATTTCTCTAGAAAAGATATACAAATGGCCAACCGGTTTCTGAAACGATATTCAATATCACTAATCATCAGGGAAATGTTAATCAACCTGCAATGGGATATTGCCTCACACAGGCATTATAAAAACAGACAATATAGCAAATGTTAAGGAGTTTGATTAAAAACTTTAAAAACTATTTCCTCTGTATACTAGTTTTTATAATAAAGAATTTCTCTGATATTAAAAGTATATTCATGTAAAACAAAACAAGTTCTAGCTTTCTAAGAAGAATCAGGGAGGGGAAACCATGGCATAAAAAGCCTAGAGGAGATCAATTAGAACCTTTGGAAAACAAAATTAAATTTAAGTAATTCCTGAATATTGATATGTAAAATTATATGAAAGTATTAAAAATTATTCTCAAAGGAAAAGATATATATTATATGAAAGCATTAAAATATATCCTATTGTATTATTTTAGGCTGCCATAATTAAATACCACAGATTGGTGACTTACACAATAGAAATTTATTTTCTCACAGTTCTGCAGGCTAGAAGATCAAGTTAAGATGTCTGCAAGTTTGCTTTCTCCTGAAGCTTTTTTCTCTCTGACTTGCAGATGGCTGTTTACTCTGTGCTCTTTTGGCTTTATTCTGGGTATGAACTCATCTCTGGTATCGCTCCCTCTTCTTATAAGGACACCAGTCCTACTGGATAAGGGCCCTACCCTAATGAGATCATTTTAACTCAATCACTTCCTTAAAGACCCGACCTCCAAATATGGATACATTTTGCAGTAGTGGGGTTTGTTACCTCAACATATGAATTTTGGGGGACAAAATTCAGCCTATAATACCTATACACATATAAATATTTGGACAATAAATGTAAATATTTTAAATCTTTAAAGAAATGATAAAGTCTGAGAGATTAAAAGCAGTATCTAAATATTTGTTGCTTTGCAGAAACACAGAGCAAGTAATATATACATTTTCATTTGCATGTTTTTAAAAAAATTGGTTTAAAATAAACATTAAAAAAAGTTATAGCACTGAATGATCATATTAACATCAGTTAAAAAAAAGAGTAGAATGCAAAAATTGTAATAAGTTGGACCAAGATCTTTTTAAAATAATTTTATTAGCCAGGATCCTGGCAGGAAAAGATAGCATGCTAAAAAGAGCCTGACTGAAGAAAGTTGGTGAAGAAATTATTTACAAAGGGGTGGGCAGGCATCAGGACAAAAAGCAAAGGTGATAAAGCCCCTACAGACTAGCAAAGGGGGAGATTATCACCTCCTCTAGTTCTAGACTAGCAAATGGTAGTCTGAAACCCTTCAGAAGCCATAAATAAATGCAGCCATTCCAGAGCCTGGGCTGGGTTGGGAGAGAGCGGGAGAAATAAATACTTGTCTTCACACTCCTCAGATCTCTTGCAAGCCCATCTCATTGGGGCTGAAGCCAATCACCAGGCAGAAACAAGGGAGTGGAGGAGGCAGTCTGCAGGGCTCGGCTTTCTGGAGCAGAGATGAGTACAGAAAAGGAAGTGGGAATAGACAAAAAGGAGAGGAAACTTGGAGATAGAGAAGAACAGCAACTACCACCTCTTTATGCCAATCACATTCATTCTTGTGTGTGTGTGTGTGTGTGTGTGTGTGTGTGTGTGTGTGTGTACCTGTCCCTACTTAGGGAAAACACAGGTGCCACGAGGTAATTGTTACAGGGTGATTTCTGTCCTCAACTTAGGGAAAACACAAAATGTCATCAAATAATATATTGTGACAGTGTGATTTCAATTCAGCCAGACTCTTGCCTGGAACAGAAACTGTAATGTTAGCTAGCATCAAGACATTCCAATTATTTAACACCATTAAATAACAAAACATAGCTACTACAGTTTCCAATCTGTAGATGATCATGAGGCCTAAACTGATATCACAATATCTTTCTTCTACCATATGTTCATGTTCTCCTTACCCTCTTCCAGTACCTCAGCTGCTTAGTTTGATTTTTTTTTTTCTGGAATGAATAAAATCTTCATTCCCATAATTCTTTTGATTCAAATCAGGTTTATACACTTTTGTAAAAACTGATAAAGTGAATAATAATTAACATTTACTGAATACTTCTCACGTGTGTCATCACAGTGACAAGAGACAGATACCATGTTTCTCATAATGCACATGGTTTTCAGACTCTTACATACCAAAAAATTATTTCCTCCATTTTTTAACAATGAAAAGAAAGCATAAATAATATACAAACTGTAAAATTATATTAATACTACATAAATGCTTAAACTTTTAAAGTAAAAATTGAATATTTCTGTATATTTTCTTAGAATTTTGTGAGCATTTGCTCACTAATAGGCCATTTGTTCATCCACCTATCTATAAATAATCTATTTAAAGCCAAATCCTGACAATTGATATTTGTTTATATTTAATAGTAGACACAAACAGGAATTCATGAATTAATATTGGTTTAAAATCCTTCATTTAAAAAAAGATCCTCTTATGAATCATCACTGGATTTGTAAAAGCAACTGGCTTTAAGATGTTAATGCTTTCAGAGTGATGGAAAAATATTTGTGACTCATGCTATATTTTAGCACTTTAGATAAAACACAAAAAATCCTTCTTAGATGCTGGGCTCCTATACTAGGAAAATCTTATATTTGAATAAGCACATAATATTGAATGCATGAGTCTTACAGACTGGGTTTCCCAGGTATCAGATTCTGGATTGAAAACTAACATGCACAAATTGTATTAGTTCTCTCAGCATCAAAACCTGTGGTAGAAAGGGAAGGAAGTAAGAAACTGGTCCTCTACCAACCCCATGGTGGGGGGCGGAGGTCTGAAGCTGAGATGGTTCTTTAGAATCATCCCCTTTTGGTATAGGTGGCTGGGTTTTTATATCCCCAGGGTAATTACTAGATGAAACTAGTCCAGATGGGAGTATGTCCTTTAACAAAGTAGCTCTCTTTAGCTGAGACAACTCCCAAAGAGGACTAGACACTAAGAACTGGGGGCATAAATCCTCCAGTTGTGAGGGAGGGTCTGAGCAGCATGGTATAGCGATCACAAGAATCCACATGATGCATCACATAGATCCACCTACTTAATATTATATTTGGGAGCAGCACCATATAATGGTCATAGATTTTGGGTATATAGTGTGTCCTACAGGATGGTACCCCATACTACAACGTATCATCTCTAAAATAGAACCTTGGTTCTATTCTATTCAGCAGACCATGCCTCTATTCTATCAGTCTGTCAGCTTCTATGAAGTGCAGTATGGGATAGTGGCTCCTGTGGTCTTGTGTCTACCACTGTACTTTTTTGGCTATAAAGTGGGTCTTTTGGTTCAAGGTCATTTTATACAGGATGCCACATCAGTGAGTCAAAAACTCTGCAAGATCTTGGATACTGGGGCTATTTGATATCCTGTGACCAAAGAGGGCAAAACTGTACTGAGAAGTATGAATTCCAAACAAAATATAGCACTGCCCCTCAACTTCCTGCCAAGTGGCCTATTGGAAAGAGATAATACTGTACTGGGGATTCTGCACTGGGGATTCTGCATCTATTATGTGGACAAGTAGGATATTTAAGCAGCAATAGCAGCTAGATCAATCAGCCTTAGTAAATGACAGTCTGGTTCCATGCATACTGCCTATTCCTACTGCTATGACAACTTCATTTATAAGTACATTATGTCAATACTGGGGTGACTTGTAAGACAGACAGGCTGATGTCAATTGGTTGACTCTCTCCAACCTTGATACTCATACAAAATAATTATGGCTGCTTGCCTTATAATGTTTGAGACCCACCACCTGACTTCATGTTTGGGGATCCTATCATCTCTATTGCTATTAGTAAGCGTTGACCTATAACAGGCCAGAAAAGGACAAGTTCTGGCCAAAAGAAAGCCAACACTGAGTTTCTCAGTAATGCTGGTGCCCCTTTCACTTTACTGCTTTGGTAAATGAAATGTTTTCTAAGCTCTCCCACGAAATGTTGTCATCTGGTAGTTTTTCTAGTTTTGCGTAATACACACACTCCAGCATGATCACTTCTCTAGCCTTTTGTTTTTCTTTCCTTGTCTTTCCTAGCAGTTCTGGCATTTTTACTTCACATAGCATGGGCACTTTTTGCCTTTTTGCACATTTCTAAGAGCCATCCTAGTGATGTTTTAGCACCATCTCCCAGTTCTTTGTTTTTTTGTTTTTTTTTTTTTTAGGGTGTTAACTCCTTATGCCAAGAGAATGTCCCCGTACTAATAAACTCCCTATTATGCCAACTTCATGTTCCATCCTCTTGATACATACTCTCACTAAATCCCAAACAATGGAGGATGTAAATAGACTCAGAATACACTGGGATTAGGATAATATAAAAACCAAAAAATGTAAAGAAACCATAATCTTTTTATCATAAACTATCAATATAATTTGGGCACAGAAAAATAGTTTCTAACCATGACTTCAAAAGTCTAAACCAAAACAAAAAAGACTGAAAGATTTTGACTATATCCTTTCAAACTACCATGCTGTTACAAACAAAATAAAAATACAACAAATAAACTGGGGGGAAAACTATGAACTATATGACAGTTAAAGTGTCAATATTTTTAGATACTACAAGCTTTTTAAAATCAGTAATATAAAGTCCAATATTTGGATGAAAATATAGAATAAACATATAATGCACAAAAGACAAAATACAAAAGACCTACAAAAGATATTTTATAGTAACAAATAAATATTTCTTTTTTTTTTAAAGATTTTATTTATTTATTTGACAAAGAGAGACACAGAGAGAGAGGGAATACAAGCAGGGGGAGTGGGAGAGGGAGAAGCAGGCTTCCCGCGGAGCCGGGAGCCCAATGTAAGGCTCGATCCCAGGACCCTGGGATCATGACCTGAGCTGAAGGCAGACGCTTAACTGACTGAGCCACCCAGGCGCCCCACAAATAAATAGTTCTAGTCAGGACACCAACTCTATTTGCTGTGTTAATTTATCCAACATAAATGACCTTGCTATGCCTCAATTACTGATCTGTGAAATTAGGATTAAAATTAGTAATGAATTTACAGTTTCTGTGAGACTATATAAAATAAATATGTAAAGTACTTAGTGTTCAATTAATGTTGACTATAATTTATTATAATGTTACAAATTTTACCCCTAAATTAGACACATTTAAAAAATACCCATTGTTTGTAAGGATGTATGGAAATGTGCACTTATGTATTGCTTATGATTATGTAAAATGAAATTAGTATTTAAGAGTTAAATTTGAAATTATATATCAGAATGCTTCAGGTAATATTGTTTACAATACTACTGAAGTAGAAACAACTGAGAAGTCCAAAGGGGAAGTGAGTTTTGGCAAAAACAAAAAACAAAACCTGCAGTTAATTCATACAATGAAAACTTTTCAGCCATTAAAATGATATTGTAGAATAATGTATAACATTTTAAAATACTCATGTTCCTATTTGACAATGCAGGTTACAAAGGTGTGTAGAAATATATATATATAGCATATAGATAAATTTAAAGAGAGTATATTTAAATTTAGACACTGTTTTTCTCAAGGTGATGGTATTATAGATTTTATTTTCATTGAAACATATTCACAATATACTTTTTACATTAATTTTTAATAATTGGTAAAGTAGGACAAAATCTAGCATTTAAGGCAATCAAGATCAATGAGAGCCTGCTTATGTGTATTTCCAGCAATATCATGAAGTTATAGGGGTGACTGCTTAAAAGGGCTGTGTATGGCATGACATCAATAATGTCAAATGTTACACATAGTAAAATTAATAAGGATATTTTAGTCCATTAAAGTTCACTGGCTGTGTTTGAAGGGCAGTTTCCACGTCATGGTAGAAGATTCCAGATTGCAGTGAGTAAACAACTGGATCCAAAACGAAGGAGAAAAAGTGTACATAACATTCAATAAAATGGATTATGAAGAAAATGGGGGAATACAGTTAATTAGTAAGAAAAAGTGGAATACAGGGAGTATTCTAGAGTTTTTGTTTTCAAATTTTTTTCTGTTTGTTTTTTTTGTTTTTGTTTTGTTTTGTTTTTTTCTTTTTAATATATAAAGGAATTGAATGTGTTTGGAGAGAATTGATGAAATTGATAGGTGCAGAAGGAGCAGTGATGAAATACCCAAAAGAGAAGGAATGGGGTGAGATGTAGACCAAAGAGTCATAAACTTCAACCTGTATAGGAATCCCTGGGTTATCTTGTTAAAATGTATTCAATAAGTCTGGAGTGCAACCTGAGATCCGCATTTCTAACAAACTCCCAAGTGATGCTGATACCGCTATTCTGCAGATCTCACATTAGCAAGAATCTAGACTACTGGTTCTCAAACTTGTTGACACTGGAATCACCTGAAGAACTTTAAAAAAAATGCCAAAGTTTCACCCACAAATATTTGATTTCATTACTTTGGGTGATGTCTGACAGCTGGATTTTTTAAAATGGCTCAGGTGATTACAACATGCAGCAGTTTGAGAACTAATGATCTAGGCCACAGATAATGAGAGAGACAGGAAAACACTACTTTCTGTCAGAAGAAAAAGATAGACTGGTCCAGATACAGATACCAGTGAGTACATGAGGGAAGAGCAGGATGACGAGAGAGTCTGTATTTTTATCAAAGCAATAAACATACACAATTAAAAAAAAAAAGTCCTATGCCCTCTATAATAAGAAATAGCAGTGCAGGTCCTGACATACCATCCCCATTCCCAATTCTCTCTCCCCAGAGGCACCCATTTTCAAAATCTTTTAGATG
Organism: Zalophus californianus; assembly: GCF_009762305.2. Taxonomy (NCBI): domain Eukaryota; kingdom Metazoa; phylum Chordata; class Mammalia; order Carnivora; family Otariidae; genus Zalophus; species Zalophus californianus. The sequence goes on from NC_045598.1 coordinate 144,106,522, forward strand.
TTTCTTTGATCATTATCTTTATATGTCTAAGTAAGTTTTCTTCTTACTATTTATTGATTTTTTTCACTTTTTTCTATTTTACATATTATTGGTTTGGTAGTTTTCTCAAATGTCTGGTGATCACTAGATGCTCATTCATATTAACGAAGAAACATTACAAAGCTCATTAGAAGCTTGCTGTATTCAAGTATGACTGGTAAATAGCCTTCACCGGCACTGTGACTGGGCAAAAATTTGGTCTTTTTGTTGGGAGACTCCCAAATATCAGTTATCTATAAACATAGTCTCTTGGATTGTTGATTTCCCCAGAGAGCTGTTTCTACAAGCTTTATCCCCATTCCCCGGAGACCATATGCTTGGATGTCAGCATTCTGGGAGCCAAATGGGTAGAGAAGGCTGGGGATGAACAAGAGTGATGGTGTTGTGTGAGAGGGAAGAATCCTTCACATTTCAGTATGGCTATCACCTTCCAATGAGCCTGATGGCTCTAAGTTCAGTCTCCTCCTAAGTCCACCTTTCCAGAATGTAAATGTTCACTTTCCACCAGAGCAAAGGAGGAAAGGTGTGGTTACCTTATAGTGTAGAGAAAGGGTATCTAAGGGCCTAACTCCTCCTTATATAGATTGTCATCTAACCCTCTTACTTTCAGCCACACTCAAGTATCTTCTAGTTGATTCTACTTCTGGATCCTTCTGTATTTCTGCTGTGTGAACGGACTTCCTTCTGTGCTTACTTTGGTTCTCCTTCTTTCTTCTCTGATTAGTCACTTAGGTTTTGCCAATATGCTAACTCAATTACAGATCTTATATCTACTTTCTAACTTACAACCCTCTGGTGCCATATTTCACCCATTGTCACCTCTTCTATTTATTTTAGTTTCATGATTTTTATGCTTTGTTTATACCTCTGTTGAAATTTTAGAAAGTCATTCATTGGTAGAAGCAGTAAATAAGGAGTTAAATGCCTTATTTAATCAGAAGGCCTCTAGACAGTTAAATAAATAAATAAACATTTTACTGGATGAGGGATATGGAAATGTGGAAAAGGTAGAGGATTAGCATAGCTGCTATAGAAAATTTCAGAAGAATTATGCCAGCAATCTATGAAGGACATTTTTTTTTTCTTTTTTAATGTACTGAATAACAAGTTAAGGCTCCAACATATCATTATGCAATTTTCCCTGGCATCTCCCCCCACCCCCCAGCATCTCTTAAAAGTAGGAAGGTTCCAGGAAGTAGCACTTTCATGTTGTGGAAAGAGCAGATGTTTTGGAGTGAAATAATCCTGGGTTTGGATTTCTGAATCATTTGCAGCTTTGTGGTAAAAAGAAAACTAATCTCTTATAAGCTTCATTTTCTCATCTGTGTAATTAGATAAATAAAATCTACCTTATAGAGTAACAGTGCAGATTACAAAAAAATCCTTACTATAGTGCCCAGTACATAATGAATTTTTAATAAATATGCTGATAAAGAGGGAATTGGGTAATAGCATTAGGGGCTGGATAGAGAAATCTAAGGGAGCAAAGGAATTGTAGGTGTGGAAAAAACAGAATAGCTGAAGTTATACACTGTGGGCTTCTGTGGCTAGAGAAAGGAATGAAGCCACACAGGGCTTAAGAAGTAGAAGAAAGCAAGGGGCTAAATTCTAAGCGAGCTTGAGAAGCAATGTGGTATGAATATGGGAACGTGAGAGTCAGAGAGATGGGAAGCTTTAGTTGGGGAATAGTGTCTAGTGTCTAAGATGTTATAGACGTTTCTGTTCTGAGATATGTCAAGACTCAGTATAGAATGTTTGAAGAAGGTTGTAAAAATGTAATGATGATTACTTTGAAGTACTACAGAAAAAGTAATTTTGGGGCCAGTGCACTGGAGAGTTAACATGTGTATATACTGAAACATTCCACCACGGTGCCTAGAATTAGGGGCAGAGCAGATCTAAAAATGTATATAAAAAGAGGAACCCTTGTGGTCCCAATGAACCCTTTTCATTTTTTAACTTAATTAGTTGCTTGGCCTATACTGTGCTTGGTTGCTTTTTAAGTTTCTCAGAGGTTAACTTCACAAAAATAACCAAGAAACCTATTAATCAATTTGGATGATCTGCCCCAGATTCTGTATTTTCACAATAACCCCATAATTCTGACCAGGTACTACACGTATTAGACTTTTAGGAACACTTTCACTGGGTATGACCCAGATGAAAATTCTCATCTACGGATCTTCAACTCTGTAATTAAGGAAAACACAATTCATATACCTCAGATGGTTCTGGATATGATTAATCTCTGAGGCACAACTAATGTGTGGCTGAAATGAATGTTTAATTTCTGTAGATAACAGATCTAGCAAGTAATTACGAATTTGGATTTTATCATCTATTATATCTATATAGCTGTAAGGACTGAATATAAGTACTATTTTTTTCATATTCTAGTTTTAAATCTTCTGTAAATTCTATGTGATATGACCTATGGAGAAAAATGGGATATCTTAAAGCATTTATTTTGTTTTAAGTATTTATTTATTTATTTTAGAGAAAGAGAGACTGCCTGAGCAGGGGAGGGGCAGAAGGAGAGGAGAGAGAGAATCCTTAAATAGACTCCATGCCCAGCACAGAGCCCAACACAGGACCCTGAGATCATAGAGGCTAAACCGACTGAGCTATCCAGGTGCACCGGGATATCTTAAAGCATTTAAAGAACAAATATTTCTCAGGAAAGAAAAGTAGTTATGTCATGTTTTATACAAGAGCCCATTTATGCTTCAGTATTATTCTTTGATTTCCTTTATCAGATGATTTTTTTAATGATTATTTTAGAGAGCGAGAGGGAGAGAGCTAGAGTGAGAGGGAGAGAGAATCTTGAGCAGACTCCATGCCACGCAGAGGCCGATGCGGGGCTTGGTCTCACGACTGAGATAACAACCTGAGTTGAAACCAAGAGTCAGATGCATAACCAACTATGCCACCCAGGCGCCCCTCCAATGATTTTTAAATGTCTAAGTGACTTGCCTTAAATTATTAAGGTTATTTATATGTATATGGCAGAGCCCTGGATCAAAATGCTGGCATATAAGACACTAAATGAAGACTGTACTTTTAATAGCCTGCTCCATATAAACACATGGTTTCCTAAATTATTCAGTTTAGAAGACAAATTTCTTTTATCTTGCTTTGGGTGTGGTCCAGAATTAGCATAACTATAATAGCTTCAATTCTCCATTTTAACATTTGTGTACATGTTGCAGAGCTCATACATAAAAGTTGTTTAGGTTATAGCAGGATTCAGTACCATTGGCATGTTTGTTGTTTGGTGATTTTTTTTTTAGGTGTTAACATAAATCCCATAGTTGAGTTAAAGACTTTGCCTTCAATAACTTGAATTGCTCTAAAGTGAACTTGACATGTTATCTGAACATTTTTCACAATCACATTCATTTCATTCAGTCAGCATAATTGAGTATATAGAAATCCTTGGTAATATACAATGTGTTAATGAATTGCTGCATACACAGGAATCCATATACTATATCAAGGTTTCAGTAGTGAATTATTGGTCTAGCATAAGTCTATACTAGTAATCAGAGACTTATTTGCAGGTAAATTGCTGGCTATTTATTAGCATGGCATATTCTGAAAAGAAAAATAGCCAGAGGTATTTCAGAAGATTAAGTAATACTAATTCCCTGACTACTTGGAAATCCAATAAAAAGTTTCTGATGGGTTTCCAGATAAGGTACAACAGCCTTAAGTTCAGAAACAAAATAATCAATTCTTTAGAATGTTCTGTAAAGAAAGAAAAGTGATCAGTATTGTTTTTTCATTCGGGAAGGATTAAAGTGAGTTTCAGAGAGCTGAACTGGGTGCTTTGTAAACTTCATTTTGTGGAGGAGAGATATTTATGTGATAAAAGAAGAAAGAGGCAATTAATTTCTATCCAATTCTAAGTGGTGGTTTTGAATCCTGTTGGTAGTTCCTCTCTGAATATCTACCTATTATTTGTATTCATTTCCTGATTCTACCAACATGACATCAAATATGAAGCAAACATCCAGTTAAAAAGTGAAACATTCTGATAAACATATATATTTAGCTTTATGTATACAATATATGTATGTATTTAATTTAAAGTTTGTTGTTTTGTTTTTTTTTTTAGGTAACTCACCTTGGAACTATAAACCTTGCAAATACCATCACATATTGCTGTATTTGAAGAGGGACGTTAAAACAAAGGAGTGTTTTGTTTTAATATGGGAGATACTATAAAATTGGATGATGGAAATAATTCCATAGAGAGGCTCAGTAAAATTTCAACTTCAGTTTTAAAAGTATCACTAAAATGCAAATTCCTTTTAAAATTACAGAGAGATACCACAACATATTACAATGGCCAAAATCTGGAACATTGACCACACCAAATGCTGACAAGAATGTAGAACAACAGGGACTCTCATACATTACTGGTGGAGATACAAAATGGCACAGCCACTTTGCAGGACAGTTTGACAGTTTCTTATAAAATTAGACATACTGTTACCATACAATCGCACTCCCTGGTATTTATTTAAAAGAACTGAGAACTAATGTACACACAAAAACCTGCAGAAGGATATTTATAGTTACTTAATTCATAATTGTCAAAACTTGGAGGCAACCAAGATGTCCTTTAATAGGTAAGTGGATAAACTGTGGTACATTTAGACAATGGAATATTATTTAAATGTGTTAAAAAGAAATGAGCCATCAAACCATGAAAAGACAAGGAAGAATCTTAAATGCACATTACTAAGTGAAAAAAGCCAAGGTGAAAAGGCTACAAAATGTATGATTCCAACTATATGACAATAAAAAGATACAACAAAAAGATCAGTGGTTACCAGGGTTGGGGTGGGGGAGCTGAACGGGTAGAGCACAGAGGAATTTCAGATCAGTAAAAATACTCTATATGACATAATGATAGTTATACGTAATTACACTTTTGTCTAAACCCATAATAATGTACAACACCAAGACACAAACCAACTGTGGACTTAGTGATTATGATATGTTAACACAGGTTCATCCTTCGTAAAAAATGTACCATTCTGGTTGGTAACATTGATAATGAGGGAGGTTATGCATGTATGGAGACAGGAAGTATAAAGGAAATCTCTTTGCCTCCCTCTCAACTTTGTTTAAATCTAAAAGGGCTCTAAAGTATGTATGTATGTATGAATAAGTAAATAAGTAAATAAATAAATATTAAATTCTTTTAATCCCTATGGAACTGTGTTTCACCACAATTTACCAGAATATATTACTGAATCTACTAAAAACAAAAGAATTCTCAACAGAATTAATCTATGATGTAAAAAATGATGAAGATCAAAATTATTTCAATCTTTCCTCATTTTTTCCAATACTTTGTTAAGATGGATGCTTTAGTTTTATACAGTTTTTGCAAGTCAAGTTAATTTTTCCATAATTCATGTCCCATTTATAATATGAATGCTAAATTTATGTGTAAAGAATGTAAGATACAATGAGGCATTTGTGGCAGATATTCAGTAAGCATGAACAGAGTCAGTCAATATACTGAGAATCTCTCCAAGCATGTCTTTAAATATATGACAAAAATGTATTAAGCCTATTGCTCTAGGCAGTCCATAAAGCCAATTTCTATTGAGAATGACTAAGATTTCTTGTGAAGTAATGCCAGAGAAATAATTTCATAAAATCTTTTCAGCATATCCATATTCCAAACACCTGCAGGGCATTTCATTAATGAAAACTAGAGACTTTGAAATATTACTCAAATAAATCACAACATTCCCAATTGGCCTTTTGTTGATCTCATTAGTTTGGGGAAAATTGTTTAAACCACCCCTAAATTAAATGGTGTTTTACAGTCATAGAATTTATCTGTTGATTATCCATATGAAGAAATTATACTTACTATTCTCATGTATATTACACTGTACAACCTTTATGCCTTGCAAGCAAGATAATATATCTTATGTGTGATTATCACAACATTAATTTAAATGACTGGCTTATTAGAAAAACATTTTAGAGAGGGGGATGGGGAGATTTTCATTGTCCTTTCAAAATATAAAGAAATTTTATCCTTTAATCTCTTTTATGGTCCTTTCAAAATATAAAGAAATTTTATCCTATAATCTCTTTTATGTTGCATCTAAGTACAATTCAGAATAAGCTCTGAAACACTGATGAAACTAGACAGAAGGTGTAAGATTCACACTGACAAGTTTAATAACCTAAAAGAAGTCAACCCACTGAATTTTCACTCTTCTATTCTGGATCCAAAAATTAACTAAGTCCCATAACATAAACTGTATACCATTCAATAGCAAACATTATATACTTTTCTAGTGAAACACAGCTTTTCCTTACAAAAGAAAAGTTAACACCAAAAAATCTTGAATTAAAGATGATACTATATATATGTTATATGCATATCAAAAGGTCAAAAATTTCATTAAAGTAACAAGAAACAGGAAAAAAAGTTCGTATTTCTCCATATAAAATTCTAAAGATTCCACCAAAAAAACGGGTAGAATAAATAAATTCAGTAAAGTTGCAAGGAACAAAATCAACAAACAGAAAACATCTGCATTTCTATAACTACCAGAAAGAGAAATTAAGAAACAATCTCACCTACAATAGCATCAGAATACTTAGGAATAAGTTTAAACAAGATGAAAGATCTGCATGCCGAAAACTATAAGATGCTGATAAAAGAAACTGAAGACACAAATAAATGGAAAGCTATTCTGTGTTCATGTATTGAAAGAATTAATACTGCTAAAATATCCATACTACCCAAAGTGATCTATAGATACAATGCAATCTCTATCAAAATTCCAATGTCATCTTCATAGAGATGGAAAGATAATCCTAAAATCTGTTTGGAATCACAAAAGACATAGAATAGCAAAAGCAATCTTGACAAAGAACAAAGCAGGATGCATGACACTCACTGATTTCAAACTATATTACAAAGTTGTAGCAATCAAAACAGTATGGCATTGGCATAAAAACAGACACATAGATCAATGGAACAGATACAGGTCTCAGAAATAAACCCATGGATACACAGTCAGTCAATTTTTGACAAAAGATGCCAAGAATATACAATGGGGAAAGGATAGTTTCTTCAACAAATAGTGTTGGGAAAATGATAGCCATATGCAAAAGAATAAAACAGGCCCCTGTCTTACATGATAAACAAAAATCAACTCAAAATGGATTAAAGACTTGAATGGAAGACCTGGAAATATAAAACTCCTAGGAGAAAACAGTGAGTAAGCTCCCTAACAGAATTTCTTGGCAAAAGGAAATGTAAAAAAGCAAAATTAGATAAGTGAGACTACATCAAACTTAAAAGCTTCTGCACAGCAAAGGAAACTTTCAGCAAAATGAAAAGGCAATCTATGGAATAGGATAAACTATTTGCAAACCACATATCCAATAACAGGTTAATATCCAAAATATTTAGGGAATGCTTACACTCAATAGCAAAAAGTCAAATAACCCAATTAAAAGATGAGCAAAAGACCTGAATAGATATTTTTCCAAAGATGATATACAAATAACCAACAGGCACATGAAAAGATGCTCAACATTACTAATCATTAGGAAATGCAAATCAAAAACCACAATGTGGTATCACCTCAAACCTGTTAGGATGTCTGTTATCAAAAAGACAAGAGATAACAAGTGTTGGCAAGGTTGTGGAGAAAGGGAACCCTTATACACTGTTGTGGGAATGTAAAATGGAATAGCCACTGTGGAAAACAGTATGAAGGTTTCTCAAGAAGTTAAAAACAGAACTGTTGTATAATCCAGCAATTTCACTTCTGGATATACACCCAAAGTAAAGGAAATTATTATCTTGAAGAGATATCTGTACTCCCATAATTGCACCATTATTCACAATAGCCAAGATATAAAAATATCCTTAATGTCTCTCAATGGATCAATGGACAAAGAAAATGTGCTGTGTATATACGATGGAATATTATTCAGCCTTAAAAATAAGGAAATCCTGCCATTTGAGACAACATAATACCTGGAAAGCATAATGTTAAGTGGAATAAGCCAGAGAGAGAAAGACAAACACTGCATGGTGCATGGTATCACTTATATATGCAATCTAAGCAAACAACATCCCCCCTCCCCACTCTGCTAAACTCATAAGAAACAGAGAATAGAAGTGGTTTCCACAGGGCTGGGGAGGAGAAATAGGGACAGGTAGGTAAAAAGGCACAAACTTTCAGTTAAAAGATGAAAAAAGTCTGAGGATCTAAGGTATAACATGATGATCATAACTGATAACATTATATTGTGTAACTGAAATTTGTGAAGAAAGTAGAACTTTCTAGAGAAAATTTTTCTAGTTTTCTAGAGAATCCAGATTCAAAAACCCTACTCAACATGTCCCCTGACACCCATTCCAAATCCTCTGCTGTCAGCGCAAACTGCTGAACCTCAATTAAAGTATTTATAAAAATATTTTTCCCTATGTTTGTTTTTCAAACAGTGAGATCTACCTAAGGACAGAAATAGAGAGCCTCCCAACTACAAACTCCTTTTTATAGGGTCTAAAGGAACTTGTTTTTCAGCAAAGGAAAAAAAATTTCCAAATATTACAAAATAATGTGCAGACATGTGAATGTTTGGCACATATGTTTGTCAAGGATTTAAGCATTAGTAGGTGAAAAGAGGAAGAAACGTAGACTGGTATCAACATAATACCATGGTAAACACTATTTCATTAAGCCTCATGGATATGAGAACTAAAGGACTATCACTATGAAATATTTAAACAACATGTGAGAAAGACGAAATTGAAAGAAAAGGAGCGAAGTGGATACTTCTGAAAAGTTTTGACAGAACATTGTCAGGTACAGAAAGTGAGAAAGATAGAGAGAAAAAAAAGATATAGCCTAATGATGTACATTAAAAAATTTAGAACAGATTTTATAAATAATATATAAAACTTGTTTAATAATTCATTAGCTAGTTTTTTTTCTTCACACCTAGTTTTCTAGACACCTCTTTTTTCCATAGAGTTGGTAAATTTGGATATTTTGAATATGAAATGTGTTCTGCCAGGCCATGAATTCATTTTATATATTCATTTATTCACTCTTGTCAATATTAACATTTCTTGCATTTATTCTTAATACTTAAAAACAATCTGCCAATCATTTTTAATATACATTTATTAAAACCTGAGTACTTTGACAAATGTGGTATTTTACAAATCTTCATTTAAACCAAGGAGAAACATGAAGCCAAAGAGCTTGTCTTACTGGCTCAAAAACACACAATCACATATCAGACTGTGGGTCTACTTATAGGTCCTGTTTGACAGGCTACAGGTAAGCTACCATTCTACACTCCATATGTTATTCCCAGGTTGGCTCTCAACCCATGGACTGTTGCTGATTCTTGCTCTAAGTATAAAGGCAATGAATTCTTCTTCCTAAAATCAACATCCAGTATGACCTAACAGTGGGAACTCCATGCACCATTCTTGGTACCAGATTCTCCCTGCCTTTCAGTCTCATTAATTTCAGAGACTTGGATCAGAAAGAGCAATGGCATATAGTCCAATGATTAAAGCATTAGAAGTAACATCTTCAACATAACAAATTTTTTGATAGGAATAATACAAAGTTAGTATTTTTAAAAGAAAATGTGATTGTATTTTTTAAAACTATAACATTACCAGCAAAAGTATTAGGCAATATATTTATTGGCTTTCAATCAATATCAACTATAGATGCTAAGATTCTATTTATTTATTTATTTATTGTTTTAAAAGATTTTATTTTTCAACAGAGAGAGAGAGAGAGACAGTGAGAGAGGGAACACAAGCAGGGGGAGTAGGAGAGGGAGAAGCAGGCCTCCCGCTGGGCAGGGAGCCCGATGCGGGACTTGATCCCAGGACTCTGGGATCATGACCTGAGCTGAAGGCAGACGCTTAATGACTGAGCCACCCAGGCGCCCTAGATGCTAAGATTTTAAATGTGACTTTTTCTGTTTATTCATTAATTCCTCAGATATTTAAGTATCTACTAAGTGCTAGGGATTATGCTTGGTGCTAAGGATATAACAGCAAGTGAAACAGTCTTGTTTCTTCCACTTAAGGTCATTAGAGTCTAGCAGATTGTATTAGGGGTAATGTGTTACAGAACCAGAAAGAAGGAACAGCAGTTTTTGTAACTGTCATGAATTTGGGATTGTGATTTAACATCTTCTGAGAGAAAAATAATCATTTTTAGAACATTTCTAAGTAGATTTTGGAAAACTTTACTTAGCAGTCACAAGAAGTCAATATATTAGCAGAAGTTTTAAGAGGTAGACAGTCCCAAATGTACTATTAAAACACTGTGTAACATTATGTAATGTAACTAGGGAACAGGGTCTCAATAGCCAAAACAGGGAGCTCATCCATGGACTGCTGAACATTTTCCTATGGCCCACTGACTACTCTCAACTAGTGTTCAGGATATAATATTGAGAAACATTAGGGAAGTTAATTCATTATATCCTAAAGAATTGGAGCTCATAAAGGAAAAATATTATGATCTATTAGGCTAAATAAACATTTTTGCTCCTTAACATTCAAAACATTTTTGTCTGGTAGTGACTTAATAGAAAGAGAAATAAGAGATCTGACTTTGGTAGGATTTATATCTATTAAAATTTATTTCTTCATTTTCTTTGACAAGGATGAGTTTGAAGTACTTGATAGTTTGTCCTCCTCTATGAATATCTGAAGAACTCTTGTTCATACCCCGAGGCCAGGAATTCAATCCCTTTACCTGCCCAGCTTCTTAAAGGCCCAACTGTGAATTTAAGGACTTTGAGTATTGGCTCTTGGTATTCTCGAACTATCTTAGCTCCTGCATATTTACACCTCTCTTATTCTTAATTTTGGAGTCCATTTGACTAAGTTTTTAAGTTAACTTTCATTTTTATTTTTATATTGCTCCCACAGGTTTTTATCTTTCGGGGGTTTACAAATTTACTGATTTACCAACTTTCTTATTCTTCCCTAGAATTAATATTTTATAATTCTACTTGTTTAAAGAACTGTATTGGTTTTTGCTTTTATTTCTTTGTGGTATTAGAATCATACAAAACCATTATCAACTAGACTTCTCAGTTGTTTTATCTCATTTCCAGCTTTTGTATTTGGTATCTTTATTATTCTAATTATTTTTAATGCTTTATAATTTCTTAATTTTGCTGTAACATGTTTTTTCCTTGAATTTTTCCTATGTTAAATAATAACTTCTTATATTGCATAAGAATAAAGCAATAAGCAAAAAGCCAGGAAAAAAAAAGATCAAAGAGTGAACAGGAAAAACAAAGTCATAAATAATTTAAAATTACCATAATCTTTTGCTTTTTAATTCTCTGTGAAATAAAGGAAACACTTTATGTTACATTTTATTTTTAGATAAAGAGTTCATTTGATCTACTAGAGTCAACACATTTTGAGTATTTCTCTTAGCATTTTTTTTTTAACTAATACTTCCCTACCCCAACACTTCAGCTCTAGTCTTTCTTTTCCTGTCTGTGGACTCTGCCACAAACCCTAACTATACCAACCAAGCCCACAGTGTGAGCCTGGACCAAAGTGCCTGCATATCCCTACTCCACCTGATAAGGAAGATTTTTCTCATCCTATGACCCCATCTTATCACAGGGCCTCAAGCAGAGTAATATTAAAATAATTAGATAGGACCTAAAGAATGTCAAATGAGTTGTTAAATAAAATTCAAAGAAAGACAAATATTACTCATGTTTTAGTTGTATCAGGACTCTTCTGAGTTCTATTTAATTTCCTCTGGGTTTTGAATCATTGAAGAGTGAATTTTTTTTAACAGTAGCATAATCAGATGTTACAAAAAAGTTAGTCCAAACTCTGGTGATTAGCTCAGATGATCGTGATGACAGAAACATTCAATTTGTTGCTTTGCTAATGGGTATACCTAAAGGTTTTTTTTTTTTTTTTGGTAAAGATTTTATTTATTTATTTGTCAGAGAGAGAAGGAGAGAGAGAGTGCAAGTAGAGGGAGCGGCAGGCAGACGGTAGAAGCAGGCTCCCCACTGAGTAAGGAATCTGATGTGGGACTTGATCCCAGCACCGGATCATGACCTGAGCCGAAGGCAGGTGCTTAACCCACTGAGCCACTCAGGCATCCCCATACCTGAGGTTTTATTTATACTACCAATGTAAGCAAATTACTGTGACTGAACATTTATTTAAATTGCCCCTGTCACTTTGGATAGAACTAGCAGCGGTGGGTAATAATAAAAATGTGTGTATATTCATCCATATACACGATTCTAAATAAAGTATTTTCCTTTAATATGCACATATTAAACCCAGACTTTATGTAAAAAAAAAAAATAGCAATTTTAGAGAAAACCTAATGTTTCTGCCTATCTCCTCCCCAAGGCTCTTATTACCATCTTACATACCTTGCTCTGTCAACTTCTTTCTCTCCATCTACTGTCTCTATCCCCACCTACTTTTTCCTATCAGCATTTAAAATTCATTAAATATCTTAATAAATAAACAAAATATTTCACAAATTCATCGATTCACTAAAAAAATAAACACATAGTGGGGAGCGGGAATGGGTAAAGGGGAGTGAGGGAAACAGTCTTCCAGGTATGGAATGCAAAAATCACAGGAATAAAAGGTACAGCATAGCGAATATAGCCAATGGTACTCTAACAGCACTGCGTAGTGACAGATGGTAGCTACTGTAGCATAATGTACAGACTTGTCCAATCACTATGCTGTACACCTGAAACTAATGTAACGTTATGTGTCAACCGTACTTCAATAAAAAAGGAAAATAAAGAAATTGCCAATTAAAAAAAGAGGAAAACAAGCAAAGTCTGAGTAACTTTCATATCCAAGAGTATATGTATACATGATGACTAAATGTAATGCAATATTAGACAGGCTCCTTGAAAAGAACACTAGGCAGAAACTAAGAAAATCTGAATAAATTATGAACTTTAGTTAATATGAATTTATCAGTAATAGCTCAGTAATTATAACAAACATACCATACTAATATAAGATATTAATAATAGGGAAAACCGTGTGGAGTAGATGCAAATTCTGTGTACTAACTTCAAAATTTTTCTTTAAATCTAAAACTGTTCTAAAAAGAATTTTTTTTTTTTTTGAAGTTTGACTTTTTGGTCTATCCTCATTCACTTAGCAAAATGTTTTCAGGGTTTATCCATGTTGTAGCCTCCATTCTTTTTATGCCAGATAAAATTCTACTGTATGGATATACTAAAAAACAAACAAACACAGAAACAAACAAACAATAGTTTATGTATCAAGCACTAAGTTCTGGATAAAACAGAAATAAACATGAGTATTATGACCCTCATGACTTTACTGGCTAATGGGGAAAACTGAAATTAAATAAATATTTGCAGAAATAGGATACATAGGATGTTACGGAGATAATAGCATGATGACCCATGTTTCTTCCAGATGTAACCCTAATTTACCCTCCTTTTGGGAACCAAATTTCTTGAAAGAAATACCTTCACCCTCTGTCCACAATTCTTTTCCTCCGGTTCACTTCTCATCTGACTAAATTCTGATTTCTGACCATATCGTTCAGTTGAGATTGTTTTCACCAAGGTCATTAAAGACTTCTTGTTGCTAAATCATATAGACTCAGATAAAGGGAAAAGCTTTAGTCTGGGGTAGGATGATCGGGGAAAGTGTCCCAGAATAAGTGAAAATCCTCTTAAATGTAGAAACTGAAATTACTCACCACACATTAATTGCGATGAATGTAAAAAGGCACTAACTTAATCAAAGAAATATAAACTTTCAAATCTAGAAAGATAAATCCAAGATTGCTCAAGTTTCCAGAGAGAGAAAAAAAAAAAAAATATGCCTACAGAAGAATGAGAACAGTCACTCAACTTATCAGTGGGAGAGTCCTTTCAATGTTTTGAGGGACAATGATTTAACCCTAGAACCTATAGGAGCTACTGACTAAATGTAAAGGTAGAATAAAAAATTACCAGGATTCAGAAACCCTCCCCACTATATAACTTTTCTTCAGAAGTTACTTGGGGACATACTCCCATATTCCATAAAATGAGAGAATAAAAACAAACTAAAAAACACACATGACTTAGGAAATGGTAAATAAAAAAAAAAAATTTTTTTTTAAAGGGAAATCCTAAAACATCTATGCTGTCAGGCAGGAGAAAGACAAAATTAAAAGGTTAAAAGGGAGATGGGGAGCTTTGGGAGTATGACTTCCAAAGCAGAATTTTATGAAATAAAAATATGGAGAAATATTTAAGCTACATCAATGCTACAAAATAAAAGGGGTGGGAAGAGGGGGGAAAGAAGGTAATTAAAAACAACCAGAGAAATAAGGCACTTTCTTAAAGATAGCAGAACCACAGATGGAAAAGCCTGTTACTGAATCATCTGGTCAGGTACATTAGATTCTTATGTCGGTAAAAATAAAATCTCTGAGATCTGGATAGTATCTGTCATCGTACCTAGTACTTCTTTAACTAATGCACCTTCCTAGGTCTATGTAAAGCTTTTTTGGCCTAAATTTCACCCTGTCTGATCTTATAACCCATTTCTTCCCCCTCCTTGATTGCTTTTTCTTCTCACCCTCCCTTATCTTTCCTCTTCTCCCTCTTCCTCCTCCTCCACCTCTTTTTCTTGCTCCTCCTCTTCTCCCTCCTCCTCCTCCTTTTCTATCAAGTTTGCCTGGTATAATTTTAGTTTAACTTTTAAAACTCACTTTGTTTTAAATTTATCTATTGCACATAACAGTCAGGTTTTCGTTTAGTGATCCAATCTGAAACTCTTTAATAGATGAATTTAGACTATTTACATTTATTGGTGTGATATTAATTTTGTTCTTACTTCCTTCATATTATTTTTTATCATGTGATATGTCTGCTACATTTACTTCTTCTGATATTTTGGTTTGTCTTTTCATTTTAGGGTTACCTTTCTAATTAAAATGTAATCCTTTATACAGTTCCCTTACTCCTTTGTTTCTAGAGACAGTACCTATTATTTCCCTAAGAGCAATAAATAAAAGTAACTATCTCTTTTTACTCCTCATCCTTGCCTTATTTTTCTCCACCGTAGGATTTTAGACAATATTATTTTCCTTGATCTTTATCCTGTATCACCAACAGTTTTGTTAGAAATATGAGGCTAACCTGATGTTTCGCCCTCATTAATGATTTGATCTTTTTGCCTAGAGGCCTGATTTCCATATATTTGAAGACTTGTAATGTTAATTACAATATATTTGTGCTGATCATTTTAAGTCATGTTCTCCTGACATTTAATGTGCCATTTAAGTATCTACTTAAAAGGCATGCTTTATTTTCAGATTTAAAAAAATACATTCAATTATATTTGTCTGTACATTACTTTCTTCCTCTTTTTTATAGATTACAATCATGCATCTGGTGGGATTTCTTTTGCCATTCCTTTAGCTATTATTTTCTTCCTAAAATTTTTAATACTTCCTATATGCCATTTTATTTCATTTGACTGTCTAATCTCCCTCCTCTATATTTCTTACTGACATTTCTGCAGTGTTTGCTTTCCCAAATGCTTCTTCCATTTCCTTCATTTCTTTGATTTCTTTTACTTGTTTTCTAAGTTTTGCCAGTTCACATACCATTTCCTACTATTGATATATCATCTTTTTTTTCTGCTTCTTGCATTTCTATTTCATGAATTTCTTTTAAGGTGTGGCTGTTTTATTAAGGTTTTCTATTTCCTCATCATGGCAATATACCTGGTCACACTTTTCACTTGCTCAAGGGCAACGCTTTTTCTGTTCAATATGATGTTAGTAACTAATCACTCTTTGCTTTCTTACATCATTTTTGTATCTATGCTGTTCTAGTTTTTATTTCCTTACCCATGGATGATTAGGGGTTTTCTGAACCACCCCTTTGCAAGTTTTAGAGGAGGCACACAAAGGGATCAAACCAAAGGAGCATTTCAGACTAACAGGTTTCTTAACATACAAGTGTTCTTTTCTCTCTTTCTCCTAAGAAACCGAAGACATCTTGACCAAAAAAAAAAAAAAAAAAAAAAAAAGTTTGTCAGGTGATCTTACTTTAGCTTCACATACTCAGGATTTCAAAATCATACTATGTCCTGGGAAACCTCTTGTGCCAACTCAGCTCACCCCAGTTTTCAACTTGATGTTAGAAAACAGAAAGTACAGATTTTGTACCTCAGAGTCCTTCATTTCCAAAAGGCTTTTGTGTGCTACTACTTTCTGAGATGTACTGCTTCTGGCCCCTCTCAGTGCTGTGATATTTCTCCACGGCTTTCCAGCTTCATTTCTTCCTGCACAGCTTCCACGTAACTCCAGCTCTGTTGGCAGCCCTTACCTCTAACACAACACCTGGGGATTATAGTGAGTCCTCATTTTGCTGCCTATGGAGTTGTGGCAGTTTTTGTTTTTGAATAACTTCCAGGAAGAGAAGGAAGGACAGTTGTTGATTTATATAGTCATATTACTACTAGAAGCCTATCCAGATATTTTAAAACAACTAATTTTGACTCCTATTTACTGATTTTTCATTTTTAGAAACTTTTTAAATTTCCTACAATGCAAGAAAAAGTTCAAATATTCTTCATCACTAAGCTCAAAGGTAAACATACTCCTTTTTCTCCCATTCTTGTCACCAGCTAGAACCCAAAACTTGACATTTACTGTTCACCTCTTTGTACTCAGTAGCCTTTGTCTTACATTTTTCCTTAAGCTCTTCCCTTCAGTTTACCTCCTAATTCAGGCAAATGAAACCGGAAACCACCCCTCAGGTGATGGCCACTGCCCTGACAAGACCTCCCCCTGGCCCAGACCACCCAAACCTTTTGAGCTAAACCCCCAACTCCTGCCTGCACAGATGGATCATGGAGTGACCTCTGGAATGATCTACCATTACCTTTACCTCATTATAATACTAAAATCTCCAACCAAGGAGGAGACTCGACCTCATTTACATAACATGCAATATACATATAGGCATGTTTCTTTAAGGCACATGTACAACCTTACACCCACCTTTACATATGATGAGAAGGGCTCCCTGTTTAAATATTCATCCTAACCCTAAAAGGAACCCATTCACCTTCTTGGTGGGGGGGTGGGGTGGGGGGAGTCACAGCTTTGGAAGCTATTCCCTGTGATCTTATTAGTTGCAAATAAAAGTTTTCTTTGTGCAACAGCTCAACCTGGTGAAGTTTCTGACTCACCAAGGAGCAAGCTCATGTTGGTTCAGTTACATTTCCCATTGTGCTTTATAATTTTGCTATTTTATTAAAATCATAGTCAGTGTTGGGGCGCCTGGGTGGCTCAGTTGTTAAGCATCTGCCTTCGGCTCTCGTCATGATCCCAGAGTCCTGGGATCGAGCCCTCCATCAGGCTCCCTTCTTGGCGGGAAGTCTGCTTCTCCCTCTTCCACTTCCACTGCTGTGTTCCCTCTCTCGCTGTCTGTCTCTCTGTGTCAAATAAACAAATAAAATCTTTAAAAGAAATAAAAATAAAAAACCCTAAAAAAAAAGTCAGTGTCCACATAGATGTTGTTAGGTAGTAATAAAAGAAGCTATAGGAATATATTTCACTACTTGTACTTTAAAAAGATTTTTCTGGAATTAAATGTTCACTATTTTTTGTTTGCTTGCTAGTCTACTATGCATCTATTAACTGACTCCCAAATTCTTACTGTGATTTTCTTCTCAGTAACTGGATATATAAATTCCATTTTCTCATGAAGGTATTCCTCCTGTATCACTCCATCTTTCTGCTCCAGTGCCATTTGTACAAACGCTAGTCCTGTGTTTTATCTTAGGACTTCCCTTGGAATTCTCTGAGTTGACTTCCTGTTGGATTTCCATGTATTCCTTTTTATTAGTTACATATATACTGCCTAACAGCTTTCAAGAAGTGTATATGAGTGATAATTTTAAGAAGTTGCATGCCTAAAAATCACTGAATTCTACTTTGATAAATACATTGGCCAGTAGAGTAGGCAGATGGCTCCCAAAATTCCTGCCCCTGGTGTGCACTCCCTATATGATTCTCCCCCATGAATGTAAGAGAAGCTTGTAAATATTATGGGATATTACCCTATGACCAGGTTACATTATTATACGGAAGAAAGGGTTTCACAGATGTTTTATGGTCCTAATGAGTTGGCTTCATTGAAAAATATAGTATCCCGTATGGAACTGACTTATTTAAGTGAGTCTGTTAAGAGAGGTCTGAGAGACCTGAACAAGAGGACAGTCTCTTGCTGGCTTTGTTGTGGAGAGGGCACAAGCCAAATATCAATGAATGGCCTGCAGACGTATAGTCTTTGGTCAACAGTCAGAAAGTGGGGATGTCAGTCCTACAACCTCAAGGGCTGAATGTGGCCAGCAACCAGTGAACCTGTAAAAGAGGTGAGCCTCAGATGAAATCACAGCCCTGGCAGACACTTTTAGTACAGTCTGGTGAAAACCTGACAGATATAATGACTTTTTAAAGCCACTAAGTTGTGATAATTAGTTATGAAGCAAAAGAAAAACATACATCCAGGCTGAGAATTCTAGACTGAAAATTATTTGCCCTCAGATTTTATAAAGTATCACCTCCATTTTGTTAAGATTATGGTGTTACAGTCGATAAGTATGATGCCATTCCAACTCCTGATATTTTTCTATGTGACCAGGGATTTTTTTTTTTCTCTCCAATTCTGGAAGCTTCTAGAGCACTTTATTTAAACCCAGTGGTCTAAAATATAATGATTAGGTATAAAGAGAATCTTTGTTCCATCATATGTTGGTTACTTGATGGGTTATTTTCTTCTTCAAATATGTGTCCTCAGTATTAAGAAATTCTCCTCACTTCTGCTTCTCTTTTTCTTCTCCTCTTCCTTCTTGATTTCCCATTCCCATTATAATTTGGATGTTGAAAATCCACATCTACCCCTCTTCACTTTCTGATCTTTTATATTTTTCATCTTGGTATTCTGGTTCTACTTTCTCTGAAATATCTTCACTTTGTTTTCTAACGTTTTTGACTACTTTTTAAAAAATGTTCTTGTATTTAATATTAACAACTCTCCAGAGAGCTCTTTTTTTATAGCATTTGTATGTAGTAATCCTCTTATCTATGGACATCAATTATAATTTTTGTGAGTGTTCTCCTACTATCTTCATTGTCTTTCTTTCCAATTTCCTTTTTGTCTGTTGGGATCTGTTTTTTATTGTTGTTTAAAATATTAGAGACTTTTTCAATGGTGAAAGGCCCCTTGACCCTCCCTTTATGTTTAACGGTAAAACACTAAAATGTTCATTGGAAATTCCTGCATTTGGGTAGAGCCTCTTGGGGTATGGGCTTTACTACAGGATGATGAACAAGGGACAGGCTTTTTAATGGGGGTTCAATATCTGTAGATCATTTCTCTTGCAGTGGTCAATTTTCCCAGAAGGGAATCCTCTCATTTCATAATCTTTGCTGCTATGTTCTATGAAACAAGGAGGGAAGGGACTAGAGAGTCTTGCCTTTTATATGGAATTTTTGGGGTAACACCTTCATACTTAACGAAGCTTGTTGTCTGTAGATGCAGAATCTCTTTGATTCAAATGCTCCGGAGAGCAAAACTGTAGTCTTTTGATCTTGGGAGGGAGAGGGATTGCCTGAATTGCTGGTGAAAGAGGAGGGAATCCAGAGGTACATCTACTTCTTAAACAGACTTTCAATCCATCAAGCTATTTTAAAATCTCCCTGAGTGTGATCTTCAGGGTTTCCTAATACCTTCAACTCATGAAGTTTGCAGTTACTCTATAGAGATGAATTTATGTACCTCTTAATATCCTGCACTTAGCTTTCCTCTCTCTCCATGTCCTAATTCAGATGACATTTGTCCATTTTGGGGGTTACAGAATTTGTGAACACCTGTCAACAGTTGCCATCTTTGGGCCTATCCTCATTATTTTTGTTGAAAGTATGATATAATATCTATACAACAATCTTTGTAGCTTCAAATTCTTTATGCATCCACTTTATTTTACTCAGTGTTTTTTTCCATTATACAGTCTTTTACTTAATGAGGATAGAAAATAAATTCTCAATTTTCTAACAGAAATAGTTCATCTACACCATAGTCAGCGAAGATACATTTCAATCAAAATAATTTCAAGTGTTACTGACATTACCCTCTTGATAAATAAAATTAAATGGAAAATTCATGAATCGTCCTGAGAAAATAACAATTGAAGCCAATATTTTTTTTAAAAGATTTTATCTATTTATTTTGGGAGAGAGAGAGAAAGCACACAGGCGGTGGGGGGAGAGGCAGAGGCAGAAGGACAGGGAGAAGCAGCCTCCCCGCAGAGCAGGGAGCCCATGTGGGCCTCGATCCCGGGACCGTGGGATCATGACCTGAGCCGAAGGCAGATGCTTAACCGACTGAGCCACCCAGGCACCTGACTGAAGCCAATATTAACATGAGAGTTTAAATTAGAATAAACCTTCTTTCTGTAATTTTGTTTTGTCTTACAATAAAGAGGTATGTAGTTTCTTTATAAGTCCAATTATTCAGAGAGATCAACCGTTTAAAATGCTAAAATTTCACTGATAAAAACACATTCCTTTTTAGACACAGACAAGACTGAAATTCTACCTTTACTCATGCACTTTTTATTAAAAAAACTAAAAGTTGTGTGCATCTGATTCTTCTTACTCTGCTTAACCAAGTGTGTTTGGATTATCTGTATTTGGGGAAAGATGTTTTGGCAAGGATTCTTCATAATTTCACTTTAAGTATAGTAAATGTACGTGATGCAAACAGTAAATACTTGTTTGAAATCGTATAAGATACTAATAGAAGATTTTCTGTTTGTTGAGTGAATGGGTAATGGAATGAACAAATGTAGATTTAAGATACAGAATTTCATCACTGAACTTTACATAAAGGCTTTTATATTTCATAGGTACATTCAATTCTTTGAGGGCAATTCTTATACTTATGAATTCATTTTCTTATATTTTATGTTTATTAAACATAGTCCTATTAACTAATATATCCTGAATATTTAAACAAATATTTTAACACCATCAAAGAAGCTGGAGGAAATTTGGAGAGAGGAGTTTCTAATAGATGGAACTATTGATAATAAAACTATTTCTTATTAAAGGATTAACATATTCCAAGTAAGGCATTATATATTTCACACATATTAAGACTGAAAAATGACAAGGTGAGCAATAGCACTTGCTGACAAGAGAAATACTGGTGAAAAGTTATAGGAATGTTTGAAAAATAAAAGTGGAAATGATGGTTAGGAGAGATAAATGTTGAAAACTTCAAATGCAGCATTATGTGAGCAGGAGTCTTGTTAATTTCCTCTCTCCCTCTATTATTTTTTCAGTTCCCATTTGGTTTCTATCTTAGTCTGAGAAATAAAACCTTTTTACAAAACTACCAAGAAAATTCTCATGTTGATAATTTTAGCTAAATCAAAACCAAAAAATATCATTTTGTGGGAAAATCTCCTTCCCAAAGAGTATGGATTTTTGACCAATTTTGTATATGCAGGGATTTTGGAGGGTCTCACCATCCCATTTCTGCATTTATACAAACTTGACACAATGTTGCAATGAAGAAGAAGTTCAACTATAATGATGTTTACATCTACCAGTCACTAAGAACTGCATTATTGAAAATTAATCTTTGATTCGGAAAATTTTACATACCAAGATGGATCATAAATTTTATTCTCCAAAGTAAGTTATCCCAGCAAAGAGTTCTAAATAAATCTATTGATCTTATTGTTTACAATGTAAAAATATTGATACATAATAGCAAAACCAATTACTTCTAGAATTTTTTAAGAAAAAAATTTGTTTAATTTTGCCAAAACAGAAATAGGTAAAATTTATCTAAGGTTAGGAATACAAAATTAGAAAACAAAATATTACATAGATATATCTTTTCAATCATGTCAAAATAAGATTCTGAATGTCATTGGTAACATTAATCTGGCTATGCTCTATATTATAAAGATAGGGAATTTTGAACTTCTGAATCTTAAAAAATCTATTTGTTATCACAGCAACCCAATTCTGCAAAAAAAAAAAAAAAATACTTTTATTGTTAGCTGTGTCTTTATGCTTAACTAGTTTAAAATGGAATCTGAACCCAAAAAAAGGGGATTAATGTAATTTAGAGTTACAAAACTAGCAACATATTTTATAATTTAGTCACACAGTAATTTTATCTTTTTGAAGATGATATGGGATCAATAGATGCAATGACAGTGTCATTAAGAAGAGGAAATGGGGGACACTTGGGTGGCACAGTCTGTTAGGTGGCCTACTCCTGATTTTGGCTCAGGTCATGATCTCAGGGTCCTGCAATTGAGCCTGACGTTCAGTGTGGAGTCTGCTTGAGGATTCTCTCCCCCACTCCCTCTGCCCCTTCCTTTGCTCCTGTGCATGCTCTCTCTCTCTCTCTCTCTCTCTCAAATAAAGAAATCTTTAAAAACAAAAAAGAGGAAATAGAAAATGTTATAATCCAAGAAGTTTAGATGGAAGTGAACATCTAATTAAGTAATATTTATTTATTTATTTATTTATTTAAAAAAATTTTTTTAAGATTTATTTATTTTGGAGAGGGAGCATGAGCTGTATTTTTTTTTTAAAGATTTGATTTATTTATTTGAGAGAGAGAGAGAATGAGAGATAGAAAGCACGAGAGGGAAGAGGGTCAGAGGGAGAGGCAGACTCCCCGCTGATCAGGAAGCCCGATGCGGGACTCGATCCCGGGACTCCAGGATCATGACCTGAGCCGAAGGCAGTCACTTAACCAACTGAGCCACCCAGGCACCCTAATTAAGTAATATTTAGATAGTGTGAGTGCCCAACTGGCCAGAGATTAATACTGTCATCTGGTTTTCACTTGCATGCTAAAAAATGTTTCTGCTCTTGGGATGCATCAGATTGCTACAGAACTATTACATATCCTTTATGTAATGAAAGTCTAGTCATTTCTTTATGTAACTAGATTTTTTTTTAAGTAGTCTCCATGCTGAGCATGAAGTCTAACATGGGGTTTGAACTCATGACCCTGAGATCAAGACCTAAGCTGAGAGTCAGACACAACCAACTGAACCACCCTGGTGCCCCTGTAACTAGATTTTTAAATGACTATAAAAAGAAGGAAAATATCAAGATGTTTTTGTCCTCTTCTATTCGTCTTAACACATTCAGAAATCTTTTATATTAATAATTTATCCCTTACTGTACCACTCTTGTACAAATTTCCCCAGGCCTAAAGTTATTTAAAATTTGACCTGTCTTATACCTTAGTTTCAAAGGGCAGACATATAAAATACCTGAGGAGAAACTCAGAGCTATCACTAATATTCACAGCTATAAGTCCCAAGGAACAAATACATTCCATTTCTCTCCTTGAAACTCTCACCCTCACTAGATTTCCTTTGCAGATTTTGCCTTTCTATTAAATCTTTTTTTACTCTTTTGTCAGGTCCTACTCTTCAGGCTCTCTTAATTTTTGGTGTTCTCTACTGTTCTTCACAGTCTTCTATTCTTATTCTGTAAATTCTCAGTAATTTTATTTTTACCCAAATCTTCAACAAACATCATTGTATCTATGGCTCCCAAATAGGGGTTCTCAATCTAATCCAAATCTCTAAGGATGAATTCCTTCTAGGAACATTTAGCCAGATATTCCACAGATACCTCAAAAACTTAGTACCCATTCTCCTGGGAATTAAGTCTCTGCATCTCCTGCCCTATATTTTCAAAGTAAAAGGCAACTGCATTGGAAGGTTCTTCTGCCATCATGGGAGAAAGACATGATTTCAGACAAGGACAACTGAATTACAGAAGTAGTTAGGTAGGGGCACCTGGGTGGCTCAGTCAGTTAAGGGTCTGACTTTGGTCCAGGTCATGATCTGGGGGGCCCTAGAATCAAGCCCTGCATTGGGCTCCCTGCTCAGGGAGGTGTCTGTTTGTCCCTCTGCCCCTCCCCGCCCCCCGGCACCTCCCCAACCCGGGCTTGTGTGCTCTCTCTCTCCCAAATGAATAAATAAAATCTTAGTAGTAGTAGTAGTAGTTAGGTAAGAGAAGGGCAATTTAATTATCTTGTAAAATCCTACCTCAGAATATGTAAGGAAGAAGGATTTTCCAGTATTGGCAGTTATTTTTTTTTCATCTCTTTCTGAAGGTTCTGAGGAATTAGCATGGTATTTGAAACAGTAAAGCATATGGAAATTGGGGAACTGTCTACCTGTAGATCTAGATAATCTGCCTGAAACATGACACCAATTTTGTTGACAACTAAATGAACACAGCATGTTATAAATGCAATAGTTTGTTTTTTTATAAAATGTTTAATAATATCTAATTAAATTCCTAAAATTTTCAGTTTTAATAATTTTATTTTAAAATTTTATATTCATTTAGTATACTTTGACTTTTAATTTTCAAATTTAAGAAAAATAATTTTTTAAAGTATCTTACTTTTTTGCCTTCAATTTACATTTTGGATGAAGCTTATATTTAAATTGTACATAATTCAAATAGAATTATATTCTATTTTCAATTGTTTAAATCATTCAGTGAGTACAGTTCAATATGATGATAGTAATTGAAAGTACAAAAGTATAGCCCAGAAAAGCTAAAAGATAAAAAGAGACAAGATAAATAAAAAGTTTTCCTGGATAAAGCATATTTTTCAAAGTAGAACAGGATGTATATATATATTTTTTTTAACAGTTCCTTAGCTTGGCTTATAACTTTTAAATATTTAGAAATATGGCATGTGGGCCTCCATTTGTACTCTTGCCATAGGCTCTAAAAATGTAAAAGGTAGGCCTTCTCAAATTCTTTGTATTCACAACCTAGCTTAATATTTTCCTCCAAATCTACCTTGCTTCATAAATTTTCCAACTTGATGACGACACAGCCCTTCACCCAAATACTTAAACCAGAAACCAAAGTATCACGCTAATTCTTTTTCACACCTAACATATCTAGTCACCAAGATTTTATTTCTTAGTCCATTTTTAAAATATCTTTAGAACTGTCCCTTCCTGAGAGATCTTTCCTGACCAGCCTCTCTACAAAGCAGCCTTTCCCACCCTTCCATCCAGTCATACCTTATCTCAATCTAATTTCTTCCTTTTACTTATTAGTTTGGAAATTATTATATTTATGTACTTATTTATCCATGATTAATTCTTACCCTTCTTGGGCGTGTAGTCTCCAAACAGGTTTATCTAGCTCATCACTGTATTTAGGGGTCTTAGAATAGTATCTGAAACATAATCCCCACTCAAAAAAATAACTTGTTAAATTAATGAATTAATTTTGTGTCCACACAGAATGTTATCATTACTTTTACAGATGCAGTTTAGAATATTCTTTCACTGACTGTTCAGAGAGACATTCTCTTAAATAACTGGATTTTCTTAGCTGCAGTGCTGATGAATGATGTACCTAAGCAAAATTAGGGTGATAGAAGACACTTGAGTCCTCTAAGAATTCTCTCCTCTTCTGACAATTGTTTGGATTTACTTTATTCTTAAAAAACCACCATCTTTTTAATAACACATGATCATTGTTTTTCTTAACAGGCTTTCTTTTTTTTTTTCAGGTCTATTTCATTCTGCAAGATAATTTCTTATTAATGATTAGAAAATAAGTAAACTATAAAGTCTGCAAATATAGGTGTTAACCTCTCACATGGTTTTCAATCTTAATTGACCCACATGAATGAAGGTTTTTTTTTTTTTAATTGTGTTTTTTTTAAATTTCATGGTTCTTGATGTTGGAAAATAAACATCAGGTCAAAGAGGGTTCAAGTTATTCATATTAAACACAACCTTGAGATGATATATTGACTAATGTATGTGGTTGTAGACATGTGTTGTGGTTCTCTAATTCTAATTCTTTGTCAGAAGTAAGAGTTCTCAACATTTCTGGTAAATTCCATTACATTTTTTTCATTCTTCTCTTTCCTATAGGGAGAATACAGGGTTGCTTTTTTTTTTTTCCTTTTTCTCAATTCCTTGCTTTGGCTGCATTATCTCAGTGTATGGAACAGATGGCTTTCAAATTATTGAACTTGTTCTTGAGAAATGTCTTTGGAAATGCAAACTTAGTCAAGAAAACTTTAAGCAATTTTTCACATGGTTTTCATAGAATTAGTCCATAGGACCTAGTTCTGAAAATGGATAACATGATTCATAATAAAGATATTAAACTCCTAATTTCACCTATGTTTTCCTTAACGATTAAGTGCTTTAAAGGCAACGAAAAAGATCTAACTACACTAAGGGTAGATCAATGAATATAAGTAAAGTTTCAAAACGGATTTAAATTTAATTCAGGGAAGCAGAGAAAAGAAACTGATTTTAATTCTCTCCAACAAGTTATTCATTTTCTCTTAGTTTCTTTATAAATTCTTTATATTTTTGGAAATGAGTCTCCATACTCATATCTGAATACTGAAGAAGTGCTCCTGTTTCTGGCTATGCCCCCCACTGTGCCTCTTCTTAAAAGTTACACTTTTTATGTCACTGTCCTTTTCAAAAATTTCAGCGGCCCCAAACTCCAATGATGGCATCTATAGCCTTCACCATTTGAGGCCAATCTGAGGAGTTCAGCTCCTGGTAAGACTTTTCTGTGATCTTTTAGGCCTGGCCGTAATTAATTACAAAGGCTTTAGCAGGGAGGTCTCATAGGGGAAGCGACCCTCCAGATGCACAACGTAGTGCAGCGCCAGCGCACCGTGGTCTTTGAAGGGGGGGCGGGAGCTTGAAGCCAAGCCTTTGAAGGGCGGGCGGGGCTTGCAGTCAAGGACGCAGGATTCTCTGCCAGTCACATCCCGTGCATATATGCATACCTAGCCCGGACACCTTCGTTCCTAGATCTCCGTATGGGAGACTTTTGGCAGAGGTCCTCAGGCTTCTCTGCCAAAGCCTCCCTATGGGAGTGGCTGGGAGGGAAAACTTGGGGAAATTTGTCACTTTCCCTCACTCTGAATCAGTACCCTAGGGTCCATAAAACTGCTGGAACCTTTCGTTTGGAACTGCCTCAACAGTGAGACAACCGCCACCTCTCACTGACCCACCTGGCTCTCCTGTAAGTCTGTAACTGCCCCTGATCCCAGAGGGCAGGGGGTGACAGAAGAAAGAGGTAGGCCACCCCGGATTGTAGGTGGCAGGTTTAACAAGCAAGAGAGCTTACGAGGATTGGGTCCGCCAGTGGCAGCCACAAGAGCACTGTTATCTCCATACTCACCCCCCAAATCTTCACAGTTCCCATAGAGGCCTTAGCTGAGTTCAGTCAGTAGCGGGGCAGCTTGCTCTCGAGGCTGCGTCCTTGAAAACGCTCTGGGCTGGGGGAACTTCCGGGCGGAAGTACAGTCCAAGGACGGGCGGTGAGGTTCCCGGATGGTCCAGGGCCTGCTTGCTAGTAGGCTGGCAATCACTTTACTCCTCGTGACGTCTTCCGACGAGCAGTGCATGTTTCTTCCAGAAAATGGAACAGGGGAGTCAGTGCTTTCTCCGGTTTAGGCTCTTGTTTCTACAGTAAGTCATTAAAAGCTTCACTGATACTTTACTTTTGGGTTTGTTGCTTTAATCTGCCACTGGGACACCTGGCAGCTCACCTCTCTCCCAGCTCATTTGAGCTTCTGACACAACCTGCCTTCCTCTGGCTGTCATCACTCAGCCTCCTGTGCCAAATCGGGCTTTGGCTTGGCCTCTGGACACGTGAACGTCAAGGCCCAGACAACTTAAACCTTGCTCTCTTTTCTTCTAATGTTCTTTCCGCTTTTCAGTAACTGCCTCAAGTGGCCATTCTATTTTTTAAGTTTTTATTTGTTTAAGTAGGCTCCAAGCCTTATGTGGGGCTAAAACTCAGGACCTCCGAGATGAAGAGTCCGGTGCTCTACGCACCGAGCCAGCCAGGCTCCCCTCAGATGGCCATTTTAAATTTCATCTTTTCTGCAGAACTGCCTCCTCTTTAGTTCTCTCCTCACTTCGGTGGGTGATTGAGAAAATTAGTATTAGTATATTTTAAATGATAAAATGAGAAATTTATCATTAAAATATTTGAAATCATAAAATGAGAAATGTCATTAAAATATTTTAAATTATAAAATTATAGATGCAACCTGGCTATGTTACAGTATATCTGGAAAGGAGGAGAGAAAATTAATAGTCTGTAATCCTATTGTCCTCAGGCAATCTTTATTATCATTTGGGCATGTATCTTAAAGATATTTTTCATTACTATTTCTGAGCAGTAAAATAGTAGTTACAAGGTAACTCCCAAGATTTGTTCTCACACCCAACATTATGTAGTTCACATAACTTAATGTTGATATAAGGTCTTCAAAATCATTTTTTTAATGACATTATAATAATTTATAGTGAACTAATATAATTTGCTAAGCTAGCTTGCTAAACATTTGTTTGAAATGCCACTATTTTAGTTATATCAATGTGCTAGCATGGGAGAGGTGGTAGTGATGAGCATATATACCATGTATAAGTCAGGACCAGAGCTAAGGGTGCTGCTTTGAAAAATTGGCAACCCCACAAATTACCACAAATATGAATGGGGAAAAAATGAAAATGTGAAGCCTACAATATTATATGGGAACATAGGGTTATTATGATATATTCTTTATATTCTTGGGTTTATAACTAGACTTTATAACTAGACTGGAAGTGTTTTTGGATTTTCTTTCTCTTTTTGGAGATTTACATTGTCTTAAGCTTTGCTTCTCCATTAGACTATAGCGGGTCCTATTAAGAAAGTCCCTGAGAATTGCATCTCAACATTACAAAGTTGACTACCTAGCCCTCTTGTTTGTTCTTATCCCCCAATGCTAGTTTCCCACATAAATACTCAGAGGTGGCTCAGGAATAAACAAAAACAGTTATTTTATTGGTGAAAGTACCCTTTAAAAAGTTCCTTTTGTGTTGGGATCAGAACTACCTTAAGGAAGAACTATTAAGGGGCGAAAAGTTTTGTCTCACAAGCCATAAAAAGCCAAGAAATAAGGGAAAAATACTTTACTGTAAATGATACAACATAATACCTACAAAATAAAATATCTTATTGTTTTAAGAGAAGTAGAAAAAATAGGAAAAACTTTAACAATTGTTCAAGAAATGTGTTTGTCCCCTTATTGTTGAAGCCTATGCACACTACAGTTTTCCTAGCCTGTGAGCATTTACTGTGTTAAGACAACTTGGTGTGCCTGGCTGGGTCAGTGGGAGGAGCATGTGACTCTTGATCTCAGCATTGTGGGTTTGAGCCCCATGTTGGCTGTAGAGATTACTAAAAAAATAAATAAACCTAAAAAAAAAAGTCAACTCATAATATAGTAAAGGTCACGTGTCTTTAAATATGTGAAAGTTATTACATAAAAATGGTGACCAGGAGAACATGAAAGAAGTGGACACAAGTTACAGTAGGAGGGATTTAGATTAGCTATAATAATTTTTATTTTTTCCCCTTAAAAGGGCCTGTTTATACACAGAGAGGCTGTGAAATGCAGTTCCTTATTAAAGTCAATACATCTAGGATACATTTCCATCTGTCTGGGATGGTATAGAAATGGTTCTACCTAAAAGCAAGATAAATAGCTAAATTATTTTTATCATTCCAGTGAGTCAACATTATTTTTTAAAACTTAGTAGCTATTAATTTAGTCTCTCCTTGAAAAATAAACAAATAAAAACAATAGAGTTTTGTCAGAGTTTTGTTAAGATACCTAACTAATGAAACATTATAAGGAAATAAGGACAATGCTTTATTCTGTTCTCTATATGCCTTCTTAACATGTCTATGTTTTCTGTTTAGGTGATTTTTTTTTAAATAGCAGTTGGGAGAATTATACAGATGTCAAGCAAATACAAGTAAGACTGTGTCTATGATTAGTATTCTATGGAGAAGTAGGCGTTACTGTTACTGCGTTGAATGTTAGATAATGTAAACTTTTCTTTCTCATTTTCTTATTATGGTCTCCTGGTTTTCCTATTTGTTGTTTACAAACATGAACTTTACTCAAACATTCTGCACTCAACAGCTTGAACTTCTTCTACTAAAACTCTTAGGGAATAGGGTAAGTTGTCAAATGATTCAAGTAGGTGATCTGGACAGTATGTATTTGATCTGTGCATGCCAGTAAAAAAATCATTGGCTTAGTTGAGCTTTTGTTTTGATTTGACAGCTTGTCAAAGTTTCATGCTATTCACTTTTTTTATTCAAAATACCATTTAAGGTTCATAGAATGAAAAAGCAAAAATTATGTACAAAACATTCCATGTGCAAAAATAAAAAAGACAATAATATTGATATTAATTAGTGCCTGAGACCCACTCATCAATATGAATACCATTTTCCAATTAAATAAAATTTAAAAATGAATCAAAATTGAGAGGAATCTTAATTAATTTTCAACTGTGAGAAATGTGTTTAGTATGCCTCTTTTTTTAAATTTAAATTAGCCAACAGATAGTACATCATTAGTTTCAGATGTGGTGTTCAGCAATTCATCAGTTGTGTAGCCTCCTAACCATACTCCTCAAATGGAGTAGTGAAGTGAGAATCTAGGCCAGGTGCATAATGCAGGAGGTGTGTGCAGGAGCCCCAGTGGGAGAGCACAGAGACAGGGCTTGACACTAGCTAAGCAGTATGTTTTCCATTCATGGGTATTAGAATGGGTTGGTGGGGGAGGAAGTGAACTCTTGCCTTCTGTGTCCCCAACACTTTCTTTCCTGTTTGATTCCTATTGTTACCTTTATCGCTATCACTTCCCAATACTGACTACTGAATATTCACTGTTGCTCTCTAAGGCAGGTTAGTGTGATAATGAGTGGCTCATATATTCTAGCAGCAAAAACCAGGATTTGAAGCTTACTCAAGCATCTTCTGCCAGTGCATCTTTGGGCAAGTTAAACTTCCTAATGCTTTCTCATCTAAAAAATGAGGGAATAATGCATACCTCATAGAATTACTAGAATATTTAAGAGAGTTAAAATGCTTAAATGTCTAATTTAGTGTGAGCAACTGTTAGGTATAAGATAATGTCAGTTCCCTTCTCCCTGAAGGATACCAGTGCCCATTCTTTTGAAGACGAAGTGCCATTTTTCTCCCTTGCAAAATCTTTTCCATTTTATCAATCTAGTCACCTGGGATGCCTTCTATCCTCTATTTTCAGGTCCTTTAATTTCATGCCTGAGCTATTTCAATAGTCTCTTGTCTCTGATCTCCAGGTTCTTCGTTCACTGTTGCCAAACTAATCTCTCCAAAGTGTCATTCTGACCCTGTCATTCTGCTGCTTTAAAATATTTAAAAGAATTTCTAACAGACACAAGGAACATTCAAAACTGCTTGCTGACATGGCAGACCAGTCCTTACCCAAATATGAACTACCTAGCATTTGTTTCTTAGTATCTGTGAAATTCCAGGTGCTTTGCATGCATTTTCTTTAATACATACAACAATACAGCAAGACAGGGATTATTATTCCCATTTTACAAATAGGAGATGGAGGATCAGACAGGTTTAAGGACTGGCTAAAATTCAACAGCTACAAGGTAGGGAAGTCTGAACTCCCATCTGGTTTTATTTCCCTGTAGTCACCACACACTACTTCCTAAGCAATTGTACCCTCACCTTATACTGTCTATATAACTATATTTCATATGTTTCCAATTATTTGATTACATATTGGCATCCACTATGAGCTATGATCTCTTAGCATAAAGCGACTATGTCTTTTTCTTCTCAGTATCTCTTAGCACCTGCCCAGCACAAAAGGGAACTCAGGGAAGAATATATGTTGAATGAACAGATAAATTAATTAGAGACAGAAAGAAGGAAGGAGTATTCTAAGGTGGGCTTTCAGAAAAGGGGCAACCTGAGTGCTTTGAAAATGAGGAAGACACTAAATGGTGTGAAAGTAGTATGTGAGAATCAGATGGGAGGGTAAAGATGAAAATTTCAGGTATACCTTGTTTTTCTTTTACTTTCATGGCAACGTTTTGTACTACAGCGATTTAGGCTTTTGTACCTATATAAAACAACTGGACATTTTTTAGTTACATAAATTATGAATTTTGCTTTTCCTCATGTTGTATTCTGTACTTAGCAATCATTGTGAAATGAATTAGTGTTTCATTCTTAGTGGAATTTATATGAACCAGTGACTTTATTACTTAATGATAGTGCTGCCTGTGGAAACACAAATTAGTTTTTAGTACCCATTTATGCCACTCAAGGTCTAATTCTGACCATATACAGCATAGTCTCATTCAAGGTTTGGTATTTAAATTTCTCTGTGCATATATGTGCGTGTGTGTGTGTACATGATATCAATTCCACTTGGGTGGCTAAGAAATGATGAGGGCATTCATTTCTGCATTTAGGATTTACAAATGTGTTTACTAAGAATAATTTCATATCAAAGAGCAAGTAAATGATAAAACAAAGTTTAAGCAAATGAATTTAACCAGCCTAGTGACTCAAATTTGAAAAAAAAAAAAAAAAAGAATAAGCCCAAAGGGACCCCTAATAAAAGGTAAACTTGCTTTAGGGCATTAAAAATACTCAATGAAAGCCCCCCAACCACACACACACAATAGTAGACCGCTGTTGTTTCAGCAGTTTCTTTGCAGATGCAGATATTTTTGCGTTTTTCAAGGATTTGAGTTTCCCTTGCAATAGAGAATTGTCAATGAGCCCTCTCACCATTCTTTGCAGTTCAGCAGAACAATGATTAGTGGAATAAGTAAGGCACAACCGCGCTTTAGAAAACGAATCCATATTTTAATACTAGTTAAGGAGAGAAATGTCAGCATTAGCCTTAACTGAAAAGCAATTCCCTGGCCTTTCTGACATATTTGTTGATTAAAAAAAGGACAAAGAAACAAATGTAAAAAATATCAGCTAATGAAAGAAATAACAATACTGGAAGTAAAGAGAGATTGCATGCTTATTGGGACCTGGTAATTCAATTTCAGTCACTGGAGTTTAGATTATTGATTATTTTATATCAAACCAAGTGAATAACTAAGGTAAAAGCACATGAAGCAGTAATGGTTATTTATCGTGATTGTAAAAATGATTTTATTTATTTTATTAGGCAAGTTTCCATTCTCTTTATAAGAGGTAGTACATGTCTGTATTGCTATATAATTGGTTTCAGCTGCTAGCCATCTGACAAAGTTAATTATTACATGTCTGTGTCGTGGTCCTAGGACAGGTTCCAATATCTACCAAATTTAGTGTGAAGCAGTTCTATAGGTAGTAAGACAATGATATCTTTATGCTTCCTTTATGCAAGAAATATGATCAATTTCTACTATGGGCATAGTGAAATTTATCTTTTCATTTAAAATATTTTTATTTTCTCCCTCCAAAAAGATGGATAACACTTAAGTATTTAAAAATTGGAAGCTAAGATGATGATCTTTTTTAAAATTATGTTCTAAGTTTTTATTTAAATTCTGGTTAACATACAGTGTAATATTAGTTTCAGGTGTACAATATAGTGATTCAACTCTTCCATACAACACTTCCATACAATACCTTTCATCACAAGTGCACTCCTTAATCTCCATCACCGATTTAATATAAATGTATTGTTTTGTTAGTGGTCTCATATTTTGTGGTGGAAGAATTTGGCTCATATTCTTGGTTCCTATTCTCAATACAGTTGTGAGTGTGTGTGCCCGTGTGTTTCAAAAAGGAAACGATGTTTCTAAATAAAACAAATTACGGTTGTCAGTTAAAAGAAATAAGGAAAATCATTACAGACAACCCTGGGAAAATAAAAATAACACAGATAACTTAGGATGACCATATGATTTATCAAATGCAGACACTCGTGAGAGTCAAAGGAGATTTTATTAATATTAGGTTAAGCTACATGGAAATTGTTATATTTATATGTCAGAATGCTCAAATATTGACAATTTCATAGGGTTCAACCTTTAGTGAGTAGGGGACAAAAAGAGAAAACAAAGAATGTCCTAAGCAAACTGGAATATGCATATACCTTATATTTCCTCCTAAAAATGTTTTAATTCCCAAAGCAGGGCATGGCTTATATCAGGTACATAGTCATATTAGGCTTGGTGTTATGACCTGATTACCCACTATGTGCCTGAGGGATGTTGGTCACCACTGGGCACCTCTCTGCAATTACTGTCAATTTATAAATGGCAAACTTGCCCACATTTCTTGTCATACTTTTATATAGTACCAGCTCTTGGTTAAAGCAAATAATCTTTCTTTGCTTGTGGACTGTGTCTCTCTTTGCATGCCTGTTTCTTCTTTGACTATTCCCCTTGCTCTGCCCATACCCACCCACAGTATATACTGTCCCTGGTTCAGCCTTCATACATTCTCCATTAAAACTCATGTGCCCACTTGCCACAGGAACTGGCTAAGTGATTGGCTATCCAATCTTTTAAATTAATTTATGCTATAATACTAATGAACAATTCAAACCTAATTTGTTGTTCTACCTAGATGACAAATTTTCATATTAATAGAACTCTTGAATAGACTACAGCAAAGCAGTGGTGAGCCCAATGATGTTGAACACTGGGTAAGCTTATTGGTGAAAGCAATTTTTTTTCCTATCTTCATATCAAATCTTGTAGACATTTGACTACCAATATGTAATTGCAGGTTTCTAATTAATTGTTTCATGTTCTTAACAGTATGGTACACAGAACTGTTATATTTCATCCAACCTAATGATAGAGATTCTAAGCTCTCATATCACATCAGAGTGTTGCTTTAATATCATCACAAATATGACTATTCGTAGTTGTTTAATATGTTGGGTGACTAATAATATTTTTCTTTCCATATCTTATGGAATGATTTCTGGATGATTTCTGTATCTTAAAAATAATTCCCAAGTGGAACTTCTTGAAGATGTGAGCCAGAAAAATGTAGTTCCTAAAGGACCAAATAAGATGATATATTGGTTTACTAGGGCTGCTGTAACAAAGTACCATAAACAGGGTGGCTTAAACAACAGAAATTTATTTTTTCTTAATTCTGGAGACCAGTAGTCTGACACAAGATTTTGACACTGCTGGTTTTTGTGAAGCTTCTCTCTTTGGCTTGTAGATGGCTGTCTCCTCCCTGTATCTTTACATGGTCTTGCCTCTGTGTGTTAGTGTCTTAATTTCCTCTTATAGGATACCGGTCATATTGCATTAGGGCCTAATGACTTTATTTTAACTTAATTACCTCTTTGAAAACCCTGTCTCCCAACACAGTCACATTCCGAGGTATGGTTGGTTAGGATTTCAACATACGAATTTACTGGGGAGGGGACACAACACAATTCAGCTCAAAATACATGGTATCAAGTCTTAACTATTCTTTCCAATGAACTCCATAATTTGGTTTAAAAATCCATCACATTTCATTTCCAAATCTAGTTTTCAGAAACGGACAAACCCTTTCTGAAATTTAATAGGCAGGACTACTTTAAGGCAGAAAAGCACCACCAGCCAATTCTCTGTTCATGCAATAGACAATGTAACTAAGTCATTTAAAGATCTATTTTGATATGTAGCCTTAAAATTATGTTTCTGTGAAAAATTATTCTAATAAACCAATATAAATTCTACATATCCAATGCATTTTCCAGTTGATATTTGACTCAGGGCAAGAGAGAAAGCGTAGCAGAGTAGAAAGAACTTTGGTAAAAGGGAGTCCTAAATTTAAAAGCTACTAGGCAATGTTAGTTATAGCTTGACCTGTAACTGACCATAGGTTTTAGTTTCCTCATTAATAAAATGAGGATAATTGTTTCTACTTCAAGAAGTTGTTTTAAGAATTAAATCAAATTAACTGAAATCCTTAGTTTTGCAGCCATTCAAATAATGCTAGTCCCTTTCTCTTATTTACTTCATCTCATTTGGGTGATATGCACTTGGTCCTTGCATACTGAAAACCCAAACAGCTTCCAAAGGTACCTCTCTTTAAAACAAGTTATAACAGGGGCTCCTGGTTGGCTTAGTCGGTTAAGCATCTGCGTTTGGCTCAGTACATAATCCCGGGGTCCTGGGATCTAGCCCCTGATATCGAGCCCCATATTAGGCTCTCTGCTGGGCAAGGAGTCTGCTTCTCCCTCTCCCTCTGCCCTTCCACTCTGGCTTGTGCTTGCTCTCTCTTGCTCTCTATCGCAAATAAATAAATAAAATATATTTTTAAAAAAATAAAACAAGCTATAACATAGGCCTTCAGAGAATCTGGCTCAGCATGTACAAAAATAATATCCTGTAATATAGAAAACGTAAATCCCTTTTATTGTTTCTCCATTGAAAAGCAGAAAGCATTGCCTATTTTTATGTTTAAAATATGAGCGGAGAAAACCCAAGGTCAGGACACGTATATACAGGTCACCAATAAGGAAATTAAGTACAATGAAATTACAATTTGACAACATCACCCAGGAGCCACAAATAAAAGCATAAGTCCACTAGAATGTTCACAATCACACAAATTCTCCTGGAGGTGATGTGACCAATACTTAAAGAAATGGTCATTTCTGTATATTAATACATGAACCTATATGGGGAGCTGTCCCTGTCATGTCACATGCTTAACAGGTTAAAGAGTTGAGAAAAAGATACCTACAATGCAGTGATTACTGCCCACATCCACTTCTGAGGATCAACATGAAATCCCAGGCCAAGAAAATGTAGCATGAAGCATTTGAACTTCATCTCTGCCTTTGCATTTACTCTGGAGAGGATTTATTCTGTAATTGCTACAGAGCTGTAAGAGGATATTGGTCAGAAAGGAAAACACTGATGAGTTAGAATCTAAAATTTGAGAACTATGTTGTCTAGAAAAAACATTGCCAAGGGAAAGATTACGGTTTTCTTATATTTCTCTTGCAATTATCATCCAACATAGTAATTTTTATTTATAAACATTTGAAATCTGCCTTTACAGGCAGTTATAGTTACTTAATGTTGGAAATTACACATAATATGGCCTAAGCTGTGTCTAAATAACTCACTGAAATAAGTTCTTTGTTTGCATGATGCTCTACAATGCGGTTTTACATGAGGCTTCTTTTTTGTTTTCTGGGTTTTTGTTTGGTTTCAGTTTACTGCTGTTAAGACATGGGGATTTCAAAACAAAAGAAACTTACGAGAGAGAGAAAAAAATGCGCAACTTATTTCAGCAGAGCAAACAGAACTTCTAACAGTTGATAAAAATGCATTCATCTCTTTTAAAAAATGTGTTTTCAAAATAAGGCTTTTGCCTTCAATTCCTACTAAGCTAAATAAAGATAATTCAAGCTTTTTTTGAAAAGATTTGAAAAATTCTAGAAAAATGCTTTAACTTACTTGTGTGGATATTCCTGAAGGGCAGAAGACAATTTTTATCTCTGAATTCATAGTCTAACAGTAGTGGAATATAGGGAGTGTTTAATGTTTGTTAATTTACTTCAGTGCTGTGTTAAAAATAATAAAATTTAGGGGCAGTCAGTTAAGTGGCTTCCTTCAGCTCAGGTCATAATCCCAGGGTCTTTGGATGTAGCCCTGCATCTGGGCTCCCAGGGAGCCTGCTTCTCCCTCTCCCTCTGCCCCTCCTCCTTCCCCTCTCTCTCAAATAATAAATAAAACCTTTAAAAATAATAATAAAATTTAAAGTCATTCAATTAGTTTTACATCTCAATGCACATAATCTGATATGCATAGTAAAAGATTTAATAATAGTTGAATTTTTTACCATTTCCCAAAAGTAGCAAATATGAAGCAACCAGTGCACTAAAATTAACATTGTATTAGAATGCTTCAGTTATAAATCAACTAATAAGTGGCATAACCTGGCAAGATAAAACAGTTTACAAGAAAAGATCATCAATATTTCACTATTCAAATTTAAGACACAATAATCTATTTCCTATAAAAATGATTGAAAGGCCATTTTGCTGTTCATGTGTAAGAGCACTCTATTGAAAACATTTCCTGTTGTTCATTCTTTGATTAATCCTATCATCTGGAGAGAAGCAGTTACAAATGACCTTCATAATGAACAGGTAGCCCAAATATGGAAAATACTTAACATTTAAATACTAAAATCACTTGATTTCTACTGTTGTTTCAGTAACTAGCATAGTAAGATTATTGATAGAACACACACACATAATATTGATAAAACAGATTCCCAAACCCTAGAAAACAAGAAATATAATTAGGGATCAATTAATATATTATCTCCTTTTGCATCTTTCTCTTGTTCATTGATTCTGGGGACAATAACAGCAACTCTTTTTGATGTATTGCTTTATCCTTTTGGGTTTTGTTTTTAATTCTATTTTGGTATTTTAAGAGAATACCTAGCAACACATGGATTATGAATTCACGCTTTCATTACATAAATATTATTAAAAGCTTACCATATGCTATTGTAGGTACCACATAAGTAAGTGCACACACACACACACACACACAATTTTACTTATTGTTTTAAGTCTGTTTATAAGTGGCTTGACACCTACCTATGTCTGTGTATTTCTTTGGTAACACAACAAGACCATAAATTTCTGTAGAGAAGGAAAAGGGTTTTCTTTTTTTTTTTTTTTGGTAGCTACTCTTGAGCATATGGCATTGCAATTAAAGATGACAATTGTTTAAGTTAGAATTACACCAAGGAAACAGAAATACCCGAATCCCTTAACTCACTCATTCCTCCTCTCAGTGTGCCTGAAAAAAACATATTCATAGGGAATAAGGCAAAACACTGATTATTACCTATAAGGGTTTTGGTCTCAAGCCATGAGAGACCATGCCAGATGCCCTTCAATACTTCTTTCCCAACTAAGTGGGCCTAAAGAATCAAGGCTCAAAGTAGGACTTGTGCCTTTCTTTCAGTTTTCACACCAAAACCCAGATGTGAATCTGAAGTCATAGGTCTCTGTGGAGACCTAAGAGCAGCCACCCAGAGGAAAGAACTGAAGCAAAAGAGTGAGTGCTGGATACAGGACAAAGATTGCGCCTAATTCCTAGAGAGGAGTTCCTCTAGGCTGGCTGAGTTCGATTTTCAAAACCCAGTAAGATGAACAGAAAGGAAATGAACTTTCTCCCTCAGAAGAATTTGCATAGGAAAAGTGAAAAATCCATAAAGGACCATTATGATCTTTAAATAATCACAGTGACCACAACCACTAGCATAGTAGCCAATAATAACCTTAAATATTACCATTCCATAGCTGCTAACTCTTCCTTGAGAGCAAGAATTCCCAAGGCCCTAGTATAGACTGCTTGGTTGAAATAGCAAGGGATGAAGAGGAGCCTTGAAGTTCTCCTTCCTAAGGTCCAGCAATTAAAAATTCATAGTATAAGGAGAAGAGATAGCATAAACTATCAACTACTCCACTTTCTTTAAGGTCCCTTATAGATCTGTGACTCTTAGAAATGTGTACCTCAAATCTAATTATTTTATCCCTCAAGATTTATTGCTTGGATATACTATAGTAATTTAACATTTACTTGTATATTCTCTATGCCTGGTTCAGTTTGCCAGGTTCCACTCATTTTTCTTGGAAGAATTTGGAAGATTATTCAGAATTTCTCACACTTTCTAGGCAGGATAAATAAAAAAGTAAAATAAAATAAAAATATGTGATAGTGCTTTTCATAAAGTTAAAAAATGGAGGGTCAAACCTTCAATATTTGAATAAAATACACCTAAGTACGTACCTGAAACTATACCAGTCACTTATAATTTCATGTTCCCTTTAGTTTCCCTTTTTCTAACTTTTCTGGTTTAAGATTACAAATTAGTTTTAATACAAAACAAATACAATAATTTTGTATGAGGCGTCCTGTTTTAAGTTGTCGGTCTTCTCCAAAGTGGCCCTATCAATTTATATTTCTCACTGCACATCCCTACAAGTTCCACATCCTTAGAATCACTTGCTGTCATTGATGTATTTTTTAATGTTCTTATCACTAACTCTTGAATGAGTAGTGATCATTGTGATTTTTATTTCCATATTTATGATACTAGTGAGGTTTGAGCACAGTAATACATGCTTATTTGCCGCTTGAATATTCTATATTTTAATGAGGCTGTTGAAATCTCTTGCCCATCTTTCTAAAAAACTGGCTTGCCTGTCTTTTTTTATTGAATTAAAATCGTCTTTATGTATTCTGAATATAAGCCCTTTATGAGTTATCTGTGTTGCAATTATATTTTCCCACTTTGAGGCTTGCCTTTTCACTCACTTAATGATGTTTTTTATGAGCAGGAGTTCTTAAATTTTATATAGCCTAATTTATTGGTCTTTTGTTCATGGTTTTTGTTTCTTGTATCCCTTAAGAAAAATTATACCTCAAATTCATAAAGATAT
This sequence comes from Zalophus californianus, assembly GCF_009762305.2. Taxonomy (NCBI): domain Eukaryota; kingdom Metazoa; phylum Chordata; class Mammalia; order Carnivora; family Otariidae; genus Zalophus; species Zalophus californianus. The sequence goes on from NC_045598.1 coordinate 144,147,034, forward strand.
TACCTAGTTATAGTCTAAAAACATTTTTTTCTTTCACATTTAAATCTACAATCCAATTAAAATTGAGTTTGGCATATAATATGAAGTAGATTTTATTTCATCTTTTCCCATAGGAATAACTAATTGACCTTGACCCATTTATAAAATTGTCTTTCATTTGTTTGTTTAGACTTTATTTTTTATTTTTTTAAGATTTTATTTATTTATTTGACAGAGAGAGAGACAGCAAATGCAGGCAGAGGGAGAGGGAGAAGCAGGCTCCACACTGAGCAAGGAGCCTAACATGGGGCTCAATCCCAGGGCCCTGGGATCATGACCTGAGCCGAAGGCAGACACTTAATCGAGCCACCCAGGAGCCCCTGGACTTCATTTTAAATATTTTCTTCTGATTTATCTTCTAATTCATTAATTCTTCATTCTGTTATATTTAATCTATTTTAAATCTGCTAATTTAAACTTCTATAATTGTATTTTTTAGCCATAGAATTCCCAACTTTCCAGTTCTCTCCCAAATTCTCTAATTTGTCACTTAATTCCTTGAAAGCATCAGACCATTTCTTACTTATTTTAAGTGCCATGACTCAAAAGTTCATTATCTGTGTCTCCTGTGGGTTTGCTCCTTTTGTCTTTTTTTATCTTGCTTTTTCAGTTTTATTTTGCCTTCTACTATGGCTAGTTATTATTGATTAAATGAACATTATATATGAAAAATTGTAAAGTTGATTAGGAGCTCTAGTATCAGTTGGGTTTCTGTTTTGTTTTATTTTGTTTTCTTCTTGAAATCTGGGCTATAGGCAATAGCCATCTTCAATGATCACCTTTATTTAATTGAAAATATTCAAAGTTGGGTTGGGCTGTTTTCTGTTTGTTGTTCCTCCAACTTGAGGCTTTTTTCTTTTTTAAGATTTTATTTATTTATTTGGGATAGAGCAAGAGTGAGTGAGCGAGAGAGAGAGAGAGAGCACGAACAGGGGGAGGGGCAGAGAAAGAGGGAGAAACGGGCTCTTCACTGAGTAGGGAGCCTGATGTGGGGCTCAATCCCAGGACCCTGGGATTGACCTGAGCCAAAAGCAGATGCTTAACTGACTGAGACACCCAGGCACCCCCAACTTGAGGCCTTTTGAAGTCCTAATTGAAAGCCTAGGATGTTCATCTGGACCCATGCTTTTTTGTGGATTTTGAACTCTCCATAAGTTTTCCAGTCTGTGTCTGAAGATCTGCTTAGCTTTTCAGGCTCTTTGATGTTGCTTTGAGAATGGTCATCACTTTATAGAGAAAAATGGCCCCCAAATTGGACTTAATCCTCTAGATTTCTCTTCTTTTCCAGATCTTGGCCTACAATTACTCGCTGTGTGATTTCTTACTGTGTGATTTTCAAATAATTGTTTTCTTTTTATATATTTCTGGCCTTTGTAGTTTCTCCCAGCAGGAACGTTGATCCATACCACTTAGACCACCATAGCCAGAAATGCAATTTCATCATTGATTATTTTCTCTTTTCCATATTCTACGTGTAATCCTGATGGCTTCCTCTAGAAACATACCCCCCCAATAATAAATTCTTATTGCAACAATATTCCAACTTATTAGCACCTTTTTTTTCCTTCCACATTCTACAACTTTCTTCATATCCTACATTAATCCAATAAGAAGACCTATTGGATACCTAAACATGTATCCCCAATATGTTCAAATCTTATTACCTCCATTATTGTAGTATGCCAAGCCTGCATGACCTCTTGCCTGCATTACTACAATAGTTTCCTTTCTGGTCTCATGGCTTTTACTCTTGCTATTTCAAAAACAGTTTAGCACACAATGACCAGAGAAATAATTTTTTTTAAAGATTTTATTTATTTATTTGAGAGAGAGAGAATGAGAGAGAGAGAAAGCACATGGGGCGGGGTAGGGTCAGAGGGAGAAGCAGACTCCCTGCCGAGCTGGGACCCCGATGCGGGAGTCGATCCAGGGACTCCAGGATCATGACCTGAGCCGAAGGCAGTAGCTTAACCAACTGAGCCACCCAGGCGCCCCAGAGAAATAATTTTTAAATATAAGTTAGGTAAGAATACCTTCCTGTTGAGATTCCTCCAATGATCTGTCATTTATTCAGAGTAAAAACAAACCTATGGTCAACAAGACTCTATATGATCTGACCCCTGTTTATTTCCCTGACCTTCTCTCCTAATGTTTTCCTCACAACTCATCCTGCCTGAACTGTCTGGTATTCACAATGTTTCTTGAATATGTATAGTTGTTTTCATCTCAGGGCTTTTAAATTTGCTGTTCCCTCTGCCTAGAGTTTGTTTCATCTATCTTCATAGGTTTCACTCACTCATTTTAATCAAGTTTCTGTGCAGATGTCATTTTCTCAGTAAGGACTTTCTGGACTGCATTATAACATCATCTTCTCATATGTACCCTAGTTACACTCACCTTACCTTGTTTTATGTTTCTTTAAAATACTTCACTACTTTTATGAACTTACTGAGATTTATTTTGGTCATACAAACTCTAACATTCTTTGTGATGTATAATAGTAGCCACCAAAAGTAGTTACAAGAAAATAAAGTACTCCCTCATAACCTTAGTATTACAGTATAATGAAAGCATTTTTAGACTAAATTCTGCCACTTATCCAAAGATTTATTAAACATTTACTTGTAAGCAAGCCCCAAAACCATTTATAAATTGTTCTGTAAAACCATGAAGTGACAGCGCTCTGTCCTATTAGGTAATCTGATACCTGCCTTTTATTAAAGCCTCATCTTAAGCAGGCAGGATTACTTTTAAGCAAGATTAGTTACTCTTATTGTTAGCATCGGGCAACTAGAAATCCACCCAATCAGAGGTTAGACAGAAGACCATTTATAGACCAAGTTTTTGGCCTTATCTCTAAGGCAAAAGATATAAAGTTTGCTGTATTCTTTTACCCAGAGTATATGAGTGTGGGTTTCTAAAATATTTTAGCCCAGTTGAACATCTTTAATACCTTTAATTTCATCAATAAAAGCCTGTACTAAAGCATGAAGTATTTATGAAGATATCAGTAACAAAACCCCTGTTAGTAATTGCCTCTATACTTCGTATTCTGCCTCTTTGATCATTCCTGGAGTATAATATTTCATTTGCAGCAATGCCCTGCCCTAGAATTAAGGCTTGAACAAGCTAACACATACATGACACTGCCCATTCCAGCTTTTAAAAATTATAGACATTATAGTAACTACATAAAAGTATCTTATACATTTGTTTCTTTGTTTAGTTACACTAAATAAAAGTCTTGAGATCAGGTCTTTAGTTGTTTTGCTTACTTTTATTCTTTGATACCTACAACAGTGTCTAGCACATGGCAACTATGCAGTTGCTTGAAAAAAAGAATAAATGAATGAATGAATTGATAGATACATAGATGATAGACATATAACTTAGGTTAAATTTAAATAAAATAATTGTATTCTACAGACACTTCTTGAGTAAACCTTGACAGTTAATCAGTCACCACCTAGATAAAACTTGACTTTGTACTTTCAAGTTGTTTTTCTTTGCCTTAATTGACAAAAGATTCAGCAATGGTAGCCTCCTGGAAAGACTCATATTTACTTCTTATTTGTTTAAAGTTCATGATTTTTCTTATCATCTTCCTGATTTAAACACTTGCTCTCAAATCTCTACTTTTAGAAGTGTTTTATTTATCTCTAGTATTTAAAGTCCAGAAAAGAATGTCCTTTTTTCCTTATCAGTATTTTTTTTATGAAGTTCTTTTAAACTTATGACCACTGGAATCCTAGAATACTACATCAAAAACTAAAAGAAAAAAAAACAAAGAAAAACTAGATAGCCTTGCTCCATGCCAAAAAACAAAAAAAACAAAACAACAAAAAAACTTATGACCACTGAGGAAGAATGCTTAGAAAAGATACTGCATAAACAGTATCATTTCTGGATGTGATACTCTAGGATCAGTAAAATGCCATCTTAGTAAACATTTGACCACCACAATTTTACTCCACTCCAACTTTGTTCCTCCAGATTTCCTAAAATTCATTTAAGATTAACATGGGTTCAAATAACTAGATTCTATTTCCAAATGTGATTATGCTCAAAATCTCTAAGTTACCTAAAGAAATGAAAATTCCTTTGCATCCCTAATTTGAAACACTACAATTTACACATAGCAGAAACAGTAGGCTAGCTTTCTTACACTGGATTTCTCACACCAAATCCTCAGGGTTTATTCACTTTATTTTAAGTTTAGGATTCTCCTATTTTAACATCATGGAAAGGAATGGTGTTCTGTATTTAGTAAACAGGCAATCTAAATATATTCCAAAAATGAAATAGGTATTTGTATTTTTCTTAGTGTCTTGTGACTTCCCACTTGTAAATAATTTTGTCACATTTTGATAATGTTATGAAAATCCTATGCAATTAACCATCTTAGATATAAAGACTGCTTCTAGTACCTTTGATAATCATTTCTTCTGGTTACATATTATTTATTTGACCTGGGGTTTGGTGTCCAGGAGTATCCTCACATTCCTTTTAAATATATAAATTTCCATCATTGTCCATTAGATGGCCTAATAAAACTTGCAGTGAAAAAGAATATTATTCAACCAGTTTTCCTAATATGAGCTAAGTACTAGTGGGCTTGGAGATAGTGAGCACTACATTTTTGAGCACTTAAGTGCTTTGATGACCTTTAAAGCCATTAGCACTGAGAAATTTTATTGCCTTCTTGAGGAGGACTTGGTGAGCTTTTCATCAGTTTGGTACAGAGCTTACCATTTTGCTCTGTCATTTTTTTATTGACTCTTTTGCTGGACCAGGGGCACCAAAACTCACCCAGGTTTATAAGGAGTCACTTCCAAATCTATACCAAAAATTAAAACTACGTAACATTTTGCTCTTTGGGGCCATAATAGCTGATATTACTTAAAGCTGAAATAAAAGAACTGGTATAGGGTTAGGTTATATGATGGCTGTCTCAAATATAAGAATTCCCATAAAACTTAAGAAAAAATTGATGTATATACAAAATAGCTTAATTTATCCAAAATACAGAAATAATAAGGAAACTGAGTCCTTACTAAATATTAACTAGCCAATGAATAGTACTAGTAGTACAACTTTATTTTCAAGATAACCTGACATCTCAAGGCTTTACTTACCTCTTAGTTTTTTAAGCTAATGGCTTTATATAATGCACAGAAAAAGATGCTCCTATTCATAGTCAAATTGAGTTCTAGAAGAGATAAAATAATTACCATGAAGTTAATGATGTTTAGAACAGTATGAATTTATACCTACAAAAATATGAATGAATCTCAAACGTAGAGTTGAATGAAAGAAGTCATATGCAAAAATGTATATTCTATATGATTCTAATTTATATCCAGTTCATAGATAGACAAAATTATGATATTAGAAGTCAATATAGCAGTTACCTTAGGAAAGAGGAAAGTGACTTGAATCATACATTGAGAGTAGTTTCAAGGTACTGTTAAGGTTCTGTTTCTTGATCTGTATGTAGGTTACATAGGTGTGTTCATTTTGCAAAAATCCACTAAACTCTAATGATTTGTGGATATTTTTCAGTATCTCTTATGATCTCATTAAATACTCATTTTAGATATTGCTGGTGAAAAAGTAACCAAGAATTTGAAGAAAAATATGAATCCATTTATGGCCTCACTAATATTGGAAAATGCACAAAATATATTTAGGAAGTAATTATAGACTTACAGAATATAATAGTCTGCACAGGGAATATAGGCAATAATATTTAATAACTTTATATGGTGACATGGTAACTAGATTGGGGGATGATTTCATAATACATAAAAATATCAAATCACTATGATGTACATCTCAAACTAATAGGATATTGTATGTCAATTATACTTCAATAAAAAAAAAAAAAACAGAATACAATAGTCTTCCCAATATACAAATTTAGGAAACCTATGTAATCTGATAAAGGAAAATCAAGTAAATCCTGGCCTTCTGCTTCAGTTTTTCTAGATTCATTATAGTTTTTGTTTACAATGGTATGTTTTTAACAATTGATTGATACCCTCCGTCAGCTTTGGATTTTTCCATTACATTGTGCAAAGAGGTGATTCTGGCTGTCGAAATTCTCTCTCTCTGTCTCTCTGATACGATCTTTGTGTTTTCATTCTCTGACAACTCCAATTTTCCTAGGAGGTCAGCATTTTCCTTAAATGTGAAAAAAGGGGTTTTGAAAGCCCAATATTGCAGTTTTTTTTAATTTTGACTGAAATAATTTTTTAAAAAGATTTATTTACTTATTTTAGAGAGAGAGAGAGAGAACAGTGGGGAGGGGCAGAGGGAGAGGGAAAGAGAGAATCCAAAGCAGACTCTCTGCTTAGTGCAGAGCCTGACAGGGGAATGGATCCCTGGACCTTGAGCCAAAATTAATAAGAGGCCACTTAACCGACTGAGCCACCCAGGCACCCTTGAAATAATTCTTCTTAAAGCAGACAGTGATGACACAATCATATTTTCAGGATGACATTAACATTTTCCCTATTACCATCATATCCCAACACTGCCCAACAAATTAATATCAGGTGGGCGAATAACTGTTTAAATACTTGATACCTGATACTGTGTGGACTGCATTTTTATATACCACCAAACTACTTGCTCAATAAATCCCACTTTTATGACCTTCAGAGTTGCAGTTACAATAAATTCTTTCTATATTTACTAAGTACATGTTTCTAAAGATAGAAATAGGAGAAGGTGTATGAGAGGAGTAGCCTAACTGGTGTATGGTTTAAAATGGAGCTATGCAGCTCACTGAGGCAATGAGAAAACCCTTCATCTGTGTCCTAACACAAAGAAATGTGAAACTGTAATCAAAGTTTTGAAAAGAAAGTGTCTAGGTGTAGGTCTTCATTGCACACACCACATAGCACCTCTTCCTTCAACTTCTATAACACAGTTTATTTAAATTCACTGCTTAGGGAGTTACTTGTGCTGTCTAGACTAATAAAATTACATCAGAAAAATCCAAAACACATCTCTACTTTGAAAATAAATCTACAGGACTAGAACTCACCTCTCCTCAAAAGTACATCTGGGAAAACTTGTATTATTTTAGGCTCAGCTCTGTATCCTCTCATCTATGAAGCTCTCTTCATTTATCCAAAGGCAGATGGAGTAACTGCTTCCTGAGTTCAATTAGTACCTTCCATGCTATGTTTATGTGCTCAGGAACTTTTTATATTATCTCATCATTATTTGTTTTCATATCTCCCTGCCATTGTGGGCTCTGAGTTCAGATAAAATAGTGATCAAGAGGGGCGTCTGGGTGGCTCAGTCCTTAAGCGTCTGCCTTTGGCTCAGGTCATGATCCCAGGGTCCTGGGATTGGCCCCGCATCGGGCTCCCTGCTCGGCGGGAAGCCTGCTTCTCCCTCTCCCACTCCCCCTGTTTGTGTTCCCCCTCTTGCTGTGTCTCTCTATCAAATAAATAAAATAGTAAAAAAAATAGTGATCAAGAATGGTGGATTTGTGTATAATCAGTGTCAGTCAAGTGGTCAAAAAAAAAAAAAGAAAAAAGAGGCAGTTGGATAAATTAATGAGTAAATGAATAATGACCAATGCTAGTTTGCAGGAAAAGTCTATCACAGACTTCAAGATTTACTGGCATCCAATAGAGCATTTAACATAAAGAATTCACAGCAAATAAAAGATAAACGAATCATCTTTGTCTTTGCTCCATTAGTTAGACAATAAATATATTTCCATTTTAAAGTTCATAAAGGAGTTTTATGTTTTCCAAGTTTTCAAAAAAGAGAACGCTTAATTTTAAGTCATTTCCATTTGAGAACCACATGTTCTTGCAGGAAGAGGTTGTCAACAACCCTGCTTGAGCTTTATATGCTCACAACTGTGAGACCGGTCGCCCAGCAGATAGTAATGCACAAGAAGGAGTATCAGGCAACACGACTCATATTTCCTGAATCTGGTTTCGTATCAGGGAAGTGAAACAATTAGATAAATGAAAATGTTGTTGATCTAATTCTTTAAAAATAAATGAGTACATACTTGTTTAAATTTCTCATTTTTAAAAGTTTCCTCTTGAAAATAACTCTCTTTTTGGGACCTATAATAGAATGAAGGGCAGTTAGAGATCACATCATCTAATCAAATATGATATAGTTAGTTGTCCAACTCCTGGCAACATCTTTTTATTTCATTTCTTCTTTGCTGTTAGCCAGTTGTTCTGTATTTTACTATCTGTATTATTTAATACACATTCATTTTTAATTCCTAGACAATGTAACTATTATATTATCCATTATTAATTTTGTGTAATATTTGTTCTGTGGTTCTTTAAAAAGGTATGTGTGTATTATATATTATATATTAGGCATCATTTGGAGGTTTTCTTAGAACACAAAATAAGAAATTTTTACACAAAATAAATTTTCTATTTTTTTTTTAAGATTTTATTTGTTTGACAGAGAGAGAGACAGTGAGAGAGAGAACACAAGCAGGGGGAGTGTGAGAGAGAGAAGCAGGCTTCTTGCTGAGCAGAGCCCCATGCAGGGCTCTATCTCTGGACTCCGGGATCATGACCTGAACCTAAGGCAGACGCTTAACGACTGAGCCACCCAGGTGCACCACAAAATAAATTTTCTAAAAATGAAACTACAAAGATCATCTTGCATATGACGTTGGAAGCCTTGTATTTTAACCAGATCTATCTGTCAGAGGCATCAATATATGTAAGACACATTAACAGAATCCACTAAAAATCCACTTTATTTAATCAAGTGAAGTTATTTCCAATGAGGAAAAAAAATCTTCCCAGACTTATGAAAAATAAATAATTAAAGTCTAAGATAGTTTCCTTTCATTACCCTCATAGCTTACATGCAAAATCACTATATGAATTGCTTCCAAGATGTTGTGATAAAACATATGATAAAACTTTGGAAAGAAGGAGTATTCATAGTATTTCATCTATAAATGTGTTACCATTATGACCAAGCCATCATCTCAACTGACAGGAAGCTCAAAAGATTAAAATTAGAAAGAAATAGTTGCAGTGTGATTCTGAAAGATCATACAGGGTCATCCAATAAAATTTGCAACTCCAGAAATAAGACTTCAAAATCAATTCAAAGCCATGTCATGGAAGAGGAACAAAAGAGCTTTAGATTTATAGAAATATAAAATTAGTTTCCCCTTATTATACATTATGCCCCATGTAATGTGTTCTGAGAGTACAATTAAAATAGAAAATATTTCTGTAGAAAGGCTCCCTGGATCTCTTAATAAGATGGAGAGATTGGAAACCAGAGTATTTAATCTCGGTCTCCTAGTCACAGAAGTGCACATGTGCATTTGAAGAAATTTTCTTTAAAAATAAATCTTTACCTTAACAATTTTAGAGTTAAAAGAATCTGCTAAGATATTAACACAAGTCTTCACTTGATATATATAGCCTAGAATGCATGTACCTCAAATTCCTGTGCTGTGGAAGTTCAAATTAATGCAACCTCCTATGTTTAAAATGCCATATTAAAAACATGGCTTGAAAAAGCATGGGATGAAATAAACAGTGAAAAGGAGGTTAACGTGACACAGAAGCTGATAATTGTTGCCCATTTAAAAAAAATAAGTAATTCATTTAAAGCACAATTATATTAAACACAGCAAATACATCTTTGTAATAGAGCAGAGCTCCAAAGGAATGTTACCAACCCATCTTTGGTTAGCAAGTTTTTCCTCTAAGAAAGCATTTTTAATTCCATGTTTGCATATTTTTTGAAGTGGATAGACGGGTGAGGTAGAGGAAAGATGTTACCTAGTTTAGAATTAGAAAAAGCAAGCATTGCTTCTCACGATCTCTTTCTCTCATTTCCTCCAAACTCAAAGTTGGATGTTTAAAATTCTGTTTTTCTGTCTCCCTCTCAACACATATACAGACTGAACATTGTTTTGTTTTGTTACAGAAAGGCTTTAAACTCTTTAAAAAATTAATGAAACTTTAATCTTAAAAATTGTTTTTCTTATCACAGCTTATTATATTCACCGCTCCTTTTCTGATTCTTTCACTTTTAATTTGTATATGGTCCTCTAGTTTAAAAGTATCTGAGTAGTACTTTCTTGTTAGTTATGTATCAATTTAGTCTAAGCCATTTCTAAATGCCTTTTAGAACTGCCAAGCACCATATCCGGTGCCAGTGATATTGCAATGAATACATTATTCTGTTGGTCTGAAGGAGTGTCACATTTTAAAGACAGCGGAGGGGCACGCAAACAGGTAAATTAGAATACAAGAAGATAGCTACTGCATTAGAGATATAAACAGAATAGCAAAAGAGCCAGGAGGAAGTTCCCTCCAAGCCTACCTGGGCATGTTAGCTGATGCCTAACAAAGGAAGAGCCATTTGAGTTGAATCATCACATTGGAATAAGTTTGCCAAGTGGAGGAAAAAAAAAACAAAAAACAGAGGAAACTCTTTATGCAAAAGCAAAACTAGAAAAAAAAGTAATATAATAATAGGTAGGTTAAATGGCAAGAGATGGATCTAGTGAGGAGACATAGTTGAAGATTAACCTTACTAATTAAGTTATTATACCTGGAGAAAGATTTTATCAATCATGGAATAATGTTGAAACATCAAATACGGTTTACTTCCTCTACTTTCTGACTACTACAATCATAGAGATTGTGTACAGGAGTCCTTTTTCCTTACTCATAAATGTGACTTTACATAAGTTTAGAGTAATTCCCTAGAATACTTTCATTATTAACCCCCTTTCTACCCTAAAAACCTTTAAGGCACATTTGTATAATTTCTTTTAAAAATAAATACTTCTCTGCTGGATTCTAGGAAACATTTGCCAGACAGTTGATTTTCCAATTATCTGGATAAAAATGAATCCCGGAGGCGGAGCAAGATGGCGGAGGAGTAGGAGACCTAGATTTCGTCTGGTCTCAGGAATTCAGCTGAATAGGGATCAAACCATTCTGAACACCTACCAACTCAACAGGAGATCGAAGAGGAGAGTAGCAACAACTCTCTGAACAGAGAAGCGACCACTTACTGGAAGGTAGGACGTGCGGAGAAGTGAATCCGAGGCGATATTCGGGAGGATAGACGGCGGGGGAGGGGCCTCCGCTGGCCACTTCTGGCAAGTGCTAGAGCCGCGGAGCACAAAATCGGACCTTTTAGAAGTCGGCTCCGCTGAGGGACGTTGCTCCACTGGCTAAGCAGGGGGTGGAATCCTCCCGGGACAGTGTGGTCTCAGGACCCTCAGGGTCACAGAAAGACCGGGGGTGCCTGAGTGCGCCAGAGCTCCCAGGTATCGGAGCGGGGAAGCCGGCTGCAGAGACAGAGCCAAAGCGCGGGCTCTCAGCTCGGGGTTGCCATAAACTGTGATCCGCGGCCCAGTCGGGCCACTGCTCCTCCAGCAGGGACCCAACAAGTGGCAGAGCCGGGAAGACTCCCCTTCCTCCCCCAGCAGGAGCGGCGTGGGAGCGCACCGCAGGGATCTGCTGGGTTTGGAGACCCCACACGGGGTCGGGTGCCAGAGATCGAAACGATCGGTCACAGGCCGGGTGAGCATGGAGTGCGGCCAGAAACCGGGGAGACGGGAGTGACTGCTTTTCTCTGTGGGCGCACTGAGGAGTGGGGCCCCGAGTTCTCAGCTCCTCCGGGTGGAGATTGGGAGGCCACCATTTTTGCCCTGGTCCTCCAAAGCTGTACTGAGAGCTTGCAGGGAACAAAAGCTCCTGAGAGCAAACTGGAGCAGCTTCCTTAGCCCGGACCGACAAGGGCGGGGCAATTCAGCCTCCAGCAAAGACATTTGGAAACCACAGCAACAGGCCCCTCCCCCAGAAGATCAGCACGAACATCCAGCAAGCCAAGACCAAGTTTACCGATCAAGGAGAACGGGAGAACTCCAGCGCTAGGGGAATACTGCACATAGAATTCATGGCTTTTTTTTACCATGATTCATTAGTTCATCAAAGTTAATTTTTGTTGACTGTTTTTTTTTTATTTTTCTTTTTCCCTTTTTCAACCAACATCTTATCAATGCCTTTTTTTTTTAAAAAAAACCTTTTTTTTATTTTTCATTTTTTACAGTCATATTTTATCCCTTCATAGTAGTTACCCCTATTTTTGGCATATATATATAAGCTGTTCTCTCTTTAAAATTTTGAGATACAGTTTCTTCTAACAGATCAAAATATACCCTAAATCACTAGTGTATGGCTTTGTTCTAGTCTCCTGCCTGATCACATTCTCTCCCTTTTTCCTTTTTTTTTTCCTTAAATCTTCTTTCTTTTTTCAACCAACTTCTTATCAAGTCCTTTTATAAAATCTTTTATAATTTTCATCTTTACAGTCATCTTCCATCCCTTCATTGTATCAACCCTTATTTTGTACATATATGTCTTTCTTCCTTTAAAATTTTAGGAGGCACTTTTTTGTAACAGACCAAAATACGCCCAAAATCTAGTGTGTGGCACTGATCTATGCACTAGCCTGATCATATTTGATCATATTCTGCTTTTTTTGTATTGTTCTGTTTTTGTTTTTATCTTTTTTTTCTTTTTTTTCTCTTTCTTTTTTCTTTCTTTCCCTTTCTTTTCCCCTGGTTTCAGGTCTTTTCTGATTTGTATACAGTATATTTGCTGGGGACGTTGTAAACCTGTTAGCATTTTGTTCTCTCATTAATATCTATTCTCCTCCGGACAAAATGACAAGACGAAAAAAATCACCTCAGCAAAAAGAACAAGAGGTAGTACCGTCAGCCAGGGACCTACTCAATACGGACATTAGTACGATGTCGGACCTAGAGTTCAGAATCATAACTTTAAAGATACTAGCTGGGCTTGAAAAAAGCGTGGAAGTTATTAGAGAAACCCTTTCTGGAGAAATAAAAGAACTAAAATCTAACCAAGTTGAAATCAAAAAGGCTTTTGATGAGGTGCAATAAAAAATGGGGGCACTAAATGCTAGGATAAATGAGGCAGAAGAGAGAATCAGTGATATAGAAGACCAACTGATGGAAAATAAAGAGGCTGAGAAAAAGAGAGAGAAAAAAACTACAGGATCACGAGGGCAGAATTCGAGAGATAAGTGATACGATAAGACAAAACAACATTAGAATAATTGGGATCCCAGAAGAAGAAGAGAGAGAGAGAGAGGGGCAGAAGGTATATTGGAGCAAATAATAGCAGAGAACTTCCCTACTGTGAGGAAGGAAACAGGCATCAAAACCCAGGAGGCACAGAGAACCCCTCTCAAAATCAATAAAAATAGGTCAACACCCCGACATCTAATAGTAAAACTTACGAGTCTCAGAGACAAAGAGAAAATCCTGAAAGCAGCTCGGGAGAAGAGAGATGTAACCTACAATGTTAGAAACATTAGATTGGCAACAGACCTATCCACAGAGACCTGGCAGGCCAGAAAGGACTGGCAAGATATCTTCAGAGCACTAAACGAGAAAAATATGCAGCCAAGAATACTATATCCAGCTAGGCTGTCATTGAAAATAGAAGGAGAGATAAAAAGCTTCCAGAACAAACAAAAACTAAAGGAATTTGCAAACACGAAACCAGCCCTCCAAGAAATATTCAAAGGGGTCCTCTAAGCAAAGAGAGAGCCTAAAAGCAGCAAAGATCAGAAAGGAACACAGACAACATACAGATAACAGTCACCTTACAGGCAATACAATGGCACTAAATTCATACCTTTCAATAGTTACCCTGAATGTAAATGGGCTAAATGCCCCAATCAAAAGACACAGGCTATCAGATTGGATTAAAAAACAAGACCCATCGATATGCTGTCTGCAAGAGACTCATTTTAGACCCAAAGACACCCCCAGATTGAAAGTGAGGGGGTGGAAAACCATTTACCATGCTAATGGACACCAAAAGAAAGCTGGGGTGGCAATCCTTATATCAGACAAACTAGATTTTAAAACAAAGACTGTAATAAGAGATGAGGAAGGACACTATATCCTACCTAAAGGGTCTATCCAACAAGAAGATCTAACAATTGTAAATATCTATGCCCCAAACATGGGAGCAGCCAATTATATAAGGTAATTAATAACAAAAGCAAAGAAACACATTGACAACAATACAATAATAGTGGGGGACTTTAACACCCCCCTGACTGAAATGGACAGATCATCTAAGCAAAAGATCAACAAGGAAATAAAGACTTTAAATGACACACTGGACCAAATGGACTTCACAGACATATTCAGAACATTATATCCCAAAGCAACGGAATACACATTCTTCTCTAGTGCCCATGGAACATTCTCCAGAATTGATCACATCCTAGGTCACAAATCAGGTCTCAACCGGTACCAAAAGATTGGGATCATTCCCTGCATATTTTCAGACTACAATGCTTTGAAACTAGAACTCAATCACAAGAGGAAAGTCGGAAAGAACTCAAATACATGGAGGCTAAAGAGCATCCTACTAAAGAATGAATGGGTCAACCAGGAAATTAAAGAAGAATTAAAAAAATTCATGGAAACCAATGAAAATGAAAACACAACTGTTCAAAATCTTTGGGATACAGCAAACGCAGTCCTGAGAGGAAAGTATATAGCAATACAAGCCTTTCTCAAGAAACGAGAAAGGTCTCAAATACACAACCTAACCCTACACCTAGAGGAGCTAGAGAAAGAACAGCAAATAAAGCCTAAACCCGGCAGGAGAAGAGAAATAATAAAGATCAGAGCAGAAATCAATGAACTAGAAACCAAAAGAACAGTAGAGCAGATCAACGAAACTAGGAGCTGGTTCTTTGAAAGAATTAACAAGATTGATAAACCCCTGGCCAGACTGATCAAAAAGAAAAGAGAAAGGACCCAAATCAACAAAATCATGAATAAAAGAGGAGAGATCACAACCAACACCAAAGAAATACAAACAATTATAAGAACATATTATGAGCAACTCTATGCCAGCAAATTAGATAACCTGGAAGAAATGGGTGCATTCCTAGAGATGTATCAACTACCAAAATTGAACCAGGAAGAAATAGAAACCTGAACAGACCTATAACCACTAAGGAAATTGAAGCAGTCATCAAAAATGTCCCAAGAAACAAAAGCCCAGGGCCAGATGGCTTCCCAGGGGAATTCTATCAGACATTTAAAGAAGAATTAATACCTACTCTCCTGAACCTGTTCCAAAAAATAGAAATGGAAGGAAAACTTCTGAACTCATTTTATGAGGCCAGCATTACCTTGATCCCAAAACCAGACAAAGACCCCATCAAAAAGGAGAATTATAGACCAATATCCTTGATGAACATGGATGCAAAAATTCTCACCAAAATACTAGCCAGTAGGATCCAACAGTACATTAAAAGGATTATTCACCACGACCAAGTGGGATTTATCCCTGGGCTGCAAGGCTGGTGCAACATCCGCAAATCAATCAACGTGATACAATACATTAACAAAAGAAAGAACAAGAATCATATGATCCTCTCAATAGATACAGAAAAAGCATTTGACAAAGTACGGCATCCTTTCTTGATCAAAACTCTTCAGAGTATAGGGCTAGAGGGTACATACCTCAATATCATAAAAGCCATCTATGAAAAACCTACAGCGAATATCATTCTCAATGGGGAAAGGCTGAGAGCTTTTCCCCTAAGGTCAGGAACGCGGCAGGGATGTCCACTCTCACCACTGCTATTCAACATAGTATTAGAAGTCCTAGCCACAGCAATCAGACAACAAAAAGAAATCAAAGGCATCCAAATCGGCAAAGAGGAAGTCAAACTCTCACTCTTTGCAGATGATATGATACTGTATGTGGAAAACCCAAAAGACTCCACCCCAAAACTGCTAGAACTCATACAGGAATTCAGTCAAGTAGCAGGATATAAAATCAATGCACAGAAATCAGTGGCATTCCTATACACCAACAACAAGACAGAAGAGAGACCAATCAAGGAGTCGAGCCCATTTACAATTGCACCCAAAACCATTAGATACCTAGGAATAAATCTAACCAAAGAGGCAAAGGATCTGTACTCAGAAAACTATAAAATACTCAGGAAAGAAATTGAAGAAGACACAAAGAAATGGAAAAACGTTCCATGCTCATGGATTGGGAGAACCAACATTGTGAAGATGTCAATGCTACCTAGAGCAATCTACACATTCAATGCAATCCCCATCAAAATACCATCCACTTTTTTCAAAGAAATGGAACAAATAATCCTAAAATTTGTATGGAACCAGAAGAGACCCGGAATAGCCAGAGGAATATTGAAAAAGAAAAGCAAAGCTGGTGGCATCACAATTCCGGACTTCAAGCTCTATTACAAAGCTGTCATCATCAAGACAGTATGGTACTGGCACAAAAACAGACACATAGATCAATGGAACAGAATCGAGAGCCCAGAAATCGACCCTCAACTCTATGGTCAACTAATCTTCGACAAAGCAGGAAAGAATGTCCAATGGAAAAAAGACAGTCTTTCCAACAAATCGTGTTGGGAAAATTGGACAGCCACGTGCAGAAGAATGAAACTGGACCATTTCCTTACCCCACACACAAAAATAGACTCCAAATGGTTGAAAGACCTAAACGTGAGATAGGAATCCATCAAAATCCTAAAGGAGAACACAGGCAGCAACCTCTTCGACCTCAGCCGCAGCAACTTCTTCCTAGAAACATCGCCAAAGGCACGGGAAGGCAGGGCAAAAATGAACTATTGGGATTTCATCAAGATAAAAAGCTTTTGCACAGCAAAAGAAACAGTCCACAAAACCAAAAGACAACCGACAGAATGGGAGAAAATATTTGCAAATGACAGATCAGATAAAGGGCTATTATCCAAAATCTATAAAGAACTTATCAAACTCAACACCCAAAGAACAAATAATCCAATCAAGAAATGGGCAGAAGACATGAACAGACATTTTTCCAAAGAAGACATCCAAATGGCCAACAGACACATGATAAAGTGCTCCACATCGCTCAGCATCAGGGAAATCCAAATCAAAACCTCAATGAGGTACCACCTCACACCCATCAGAATGGCTAAAATTAACAAGTCAGGGAACGACAGATGTTGGCGGGGATGTGGAGAAAGGGGAACCCTCCTACACTGTTGGTGGGAATGCAAGCTGGTGCAGCCACTCTGGAAAACAGTATGGAGGTTCCTCAAACAGTTGAAAATAGAGCTACCATTCGATCCAGCAATTGCACTACTGGGTATTTACCACAAAGATACAAATGTAGGGACCCGAAGGGGTACGTGCACCCCAGTGTTTATAGGAGCAATGTCCACAATAGTCAAACTGTGGAAAGAGCCAAGATGTCCATCGACAGATGAATGGATAAAGAAGAGGTGGTATATATACACAATGGAATATTATGCAGCCATCAAAAGGAATGAGATCTTGCCATTTGCAATGACGTGGATGGAACTGGAGGGTGTTATGCTTAGTGAAATAAGTCAATCAGAGAAAGACATGTATCATATGACCTCACTGATATGAGGAATTCTTAATCTCAGGAAACAAACTGAGTGTTACTGGAGTGGTGGGGGGTGGGAGGGATGGGGTGGCTGGGTGATAGACATTGGGGAGGGTATGTGCTACGGTGAGCGCTGTGAATTGTGCAAGACTGTTGAATCACAGATCTGTACTTCTGAAACAAATAACGGAACATATTTTAAGAAAAAAGAAAAGAAGATAACAGGAGAGGAAGAATGAAGGGGAGTAAGTCAGAGGGGGAGACGAACCATGAGAGACGATGGACTCTGAAAAACAAACTGAGGGTTCTAGAGGGGAGGAGGGTAGGGGGATGGGTTAGCCTGGTGATGGGTATTGAGGAGGGCACGTTCTGCATGGAGCACTGGGTGTTATGAACAAACAATGAATCATGGAACACTGCATCAAAAACTAATGATGTAATATATGGTGATTAACATAACAATAAAAAATAAAAAAAATGAATCCCATTTCTTGTATGAAAATTATAACTTTTCCTCTGGGAAACTAACAGAAAAGATTTTAAAGCTGACAAAGGTACAATGATACAAGTATTTATCTTGAACAAACTTACTGAAATTCCCAGGGAACATTTTTGCAGTTATCAACAGCTTTTGAAGAACTTTCCATCAGAAATAACAAAAATTAATCTTGATTGGCCTTTTTTTTTTTTTTTTTTGTCTAGAAAATGTAAATTGTAAAGCTCAGCCTGAAGCAACCAAAGGTAGACACTTGGGTGCCTGCCATTGTAACTTCTTATTTATGTATTTTTAAAATTTATGTATTTGACACTATAATCCACAGGCATGTGACCCAGGATAAAAATGTAACCATTTTTCTTTTAAATGCTAAAGGAAGAAAAGAGCAACCCCATAAAGAGGAAAAATAAAGAAAAAACAAAGGAGTTTTTCTTGCTTCACTGGCTCTAGTGAAAGAAATTTTAGAGTCTACAATCTTGCTCCCATTCCCTTAAATAATACTGAGGCCATTAATGAGACACAGTGAGACACACTGGTGGAAACTAAATTGGCCATTCCCTGAGTAAGTTCTTCCTAAATGCCGAGATAAATTTTTATTTGAAACAGCACTATGGATCATCACTTGCCAGTTGACTTAGTTTACTTATTACATCTCACCTACATCCACTCAAAGACTGACCCATCTCTGTATCTGCCATATCCTAAGTTAGGTATCTAGTTTGAGAGCAGATAGTTCTGAGATATAAAAGCAAACTTCAGTGCATGCCTTGTCGTGTATTTATTATGTGGAACTTCAATTTAAAACATTCTTTCTCTGTGTGAATTATACAAGAGCAGTGAGCAATGTGGCCATTATGTAACAGAAAATGCCTGTTGCCTCATATGGACGGGTACTGCCCATGAGATGGGGACACAACAAATACTTTTGAAGACAGTAATATGTGGTTCTTTCTAGTTATTTAATAGATTTTGAAATATGGAAGGCTCCTAAAGTAGTATAGCCTGGTATCTCTTATCATTCATTTATTAAAACCCTATTGAGGGCGCCTGGGTGGCTCAGTTGGTTAAGCGACTGCCTTCGGCTCAGGTCATGATCCTGGAGTCCCGGGATCGAGTCCCACATTGGGCTCCCTGCTCAGCGGGGAGTCTGCTTCTCCCTCTGACCCTCCCTCCTCTCATGCTTTCTCTCTCTCATTCTCTCTCTCAAATAAATAAATAAAATCTTTAAAAAAAAAACCCTATTGAAAACAAGGAATTACTATTGTCTATTCTTTAACCAGTTTTGCAAATCTTATAACCATAACTAGCTCAGAATTTCTTTGCAAATCTCCAGTACCTATACTCTGTCATTTTGTTGTCATGGTTAATGTGGTTTGTCTAGTCAGGATAGATCAAATCAAAACTATAAAGATATTTTTGATTTTCCCTTAAAATTTACTCCCACCAAAATTCTTTGATGAGTTTCTCTTTCTTCAAATGTGCAGAAAACTGAGGAACTGGACAAACATAGTTCTAGGTAGACTTGGTGGTGAATAGAGTAAAAGGAGGCTTACCAGTGGCATTGTCTCATGGGGTTTCTGGGTGGGTGCCAAGGTAGAGTTCAGATTTTCATTGCCAAATCCAAACAAGGTAAACATAAAAGGAAGGACCTGATGGGAAGCCAAATACTTAGGGAATTAAGAGAAAGGATTGGATTTGGGGTAGTTTGAACCAGGCAAGACAGTGAATCCAAGAGGCATTCCCTTCTAGAAAATCACATGCTTGATCCAGCTTTCAGTAAGTCTCTCTATGCATCTGAACTCAACCACATGCTTGGAGAAAGTAAAGGAACTAATTTACAAAATATTTTGTTTCTAAAATATTTTTCAAACACTGAGATTTGGACAAATTGAATTATTTACTGTTCCTTATATATAACCCTTGAATTTTTCTACTTGTGATTTAGTTCTCCAAATTTACTCCAATTTCTCAATATCCAAACCATGCATTCTTAAGAAAAAAAAAGCCGCTATTTAAATTCTACCCTTTCCCTGAAGACAATCCAAGTTGCCTTAATTTGGAAGTAATTTATTTTGATTTTATACTCCCATAAAATCTTTTCCCAACTCTTGTAACACTTGTGAGTTAAGTATACTATTATATACTAAATATATATATGAATATATATTAAGGAAAACTGGTGGCAAAATTGAGTCAACACATTACAAGTCAGTTATGCCAGTAGTGGTATGCCAAACCCAAGAGAACCTGTTCCATAAGTATTACTAAGAGTCTATCTTTGAATGTGCTAATTTGAAAGACTACACTAGTAGTATTCTGTAATAAGTATATGCAAAGAAATCAATTTCTGTTCTAGATTCCAATTTCAATTGTATTAGGTTAGGTTTTAAATGAACGTTTGAGTAATGCAAAATGGTAACCTTTATCTTTGAAATTATGAAAAGACAGAAGTATTGGATGATGTCTCATTAATTATGAACTTAATTCCTAATCTAAACTATTGCTTAACCTAAACTAGCAAACAGGTTTTGAAATAATACCATTCATTATGCGAACAGTCAGTCTCCATTAGTAATACTGGAGTAAAAAATAAAAGTTATAGAGGTAAGGTAAAACAAAAGTTCATGCTGTTTTTCTACTCTAATTCCAAATTGGCAAAACCACATCATATTAATTATTTTATTTTTATTTTATTGTTTTTACTCTTGTTTATATTTAATCTAAAAACTTCTTTGGGTTTTATATTTCCATAAGAGCTATGAAAATAAGGAATCTAAATCTAGTTTTATATACCTATATGCATTTAAGTAACTTGATAATAAAATAATTAAGTCAACTCTGCATATCTAGGAGAATTTTTTTTTCCTTTAAAAGAGAGCTAGATTTTTCAAGTTTAAGAAAATCTGAATTATAACAAGATGGCATTTAGTGGCAGGAAAACACATTGGAAACCGAGAGTGGAGAGTGCAACAGAAGCAGAGAAAACAAAGTAGGACTGCATTGCAAAAAGATTTAAAATTGCTTCTTAAAAATATTGTGTTGCCTATATCAATAGCCTGAGAAAAAAATGAAGGAGGCATATTAGGAAAAACCAGTCACAAATGCTTTTCAGCTGCTCACATCTTTTGTTTTGAGTCCCTCACTGGATTTACAATATTCTCATTAATATTATCAATATGCTATCACAAGTATGCACTTTGGCATGGAATGGAATAAAATTAATTTAGATAAACATAGTCTCTACCCTCTAGGATCCTCACATGTAAACAAAACACTCACAGATGGGAGGGCATACAAGCACATGAACATTTTAATCACAGACCAAAAGTGTGTCAACAAGACAAACTCAACAGGACTTGGAATTTGTCTTATTTGTATTAAAATATTTACTCTTCATGGTATATGTAATTGCATAGTATGAAAGAATCATTTTTATCCCTTATTTCACTCATGTAGGCAATCATTCACCAATGATTTGTTGAACACTCACATACAAGGTACTACACCCAGGCTAATTTTCTATTTTAAGCGTCATTTTTGCTGTTCTTTAGCATTTTCTGCCTCCATTGCTACCTATTTCACCCTTACATACACATTGTTCAGGCTGTCTTACGTCAGCTAGTGTGAAGGACACAAAGAACTCTAGCCCACAAAGATTTTTTTTTTTTTATCTTCATGTTCTTTCCCTTGCTTGCTTTCTAACAGAAATAAAATGAAATGGAGACAGTGTGTGTCGAGATGCACATATCCACTGAAAGTATGCCTTTAAAACCTTGATATAGCCAGGATAAAAATTTGGGAAAGAATTTTATAGTTTCTGAAACTCAGCCAAAAAAAAAAAAATTCTTGAAACAATTTTTACTTTCTTGAGATCTAGGAAAATTTTTTAAATATTTTTATGTTTGTATATATACTTTGATGTTTCCACTTTCATTTTGTATTTAGTATTCACCTAGTTACATCTAAAATAGAGTAGTTCAATTTTTGAAGAATCCTTTTGATCATTAAGTTAATAATCTTTTCTGCTAGCTGGTTCCTAAATATAAATGGTTGCTGATCATTTTCTAAGTATTTTTTAAAAGACAGTAGGAGGGGCGCCTGGGTGGCTCAGTCATTAAGCCTCTGCCTTGGGCTCAGGTCATGATCCCAGGGTCCTGGGATCCAGCCTCGCATTGGGTTCCCTGCTCAGCAGGAAGCCTGCTTCTCCCTCTCCCACTCCCCCTGCTTGTGTTTCCTCTCTCGCTGTCTCTCTCTCTGTCAAATAAATAAATAAAAATCTTAAAAAAAAAAAAGACAGTAGAAAGAAAAAAGCCCAAATTTAAAGTTGAACTGGAGGCTGGTGGTAGATAATCTGAAATACAAAAAGCATATTTAATAAGATTAAGACCTGACTCAGAAGCAGTTGAATATAGAGCAAACTAACAAACCAGAGGTTATTTTATAGTTTCCCTCTTTATCTTCCATCATATTCCTAATTTAATTTGCCTCTGGTAATGCACTGTTGTATTTCCTACAATCTAAGACAGCATTAATTTAAGATATGCCATTTTTTATGTGCCACTAAGAAAAAAAAATTTTTAAAGCCAAAATCAATCAATTGGAATATACAGCATGATTTCACAGATGACAAAATGTGGGAAGGGAGGGGCACCTGGGTGGCTCAGTCAGTTGAGCATCTGACTCTTGGTTTTGGCTCAGGTCATGATCTCATGGTCCTGAGACAGAGCTCATGTTGGGGGCTGTGCTCAGTGTGGAGTCTACTTCATATTCTCTCTCTCCCTCTCTCTCCTGCTCATGCTCTCCTTCTCTCTCTCAAATAAATGAATAAAATCTTTTAAAAAAATGGGGCAGAGAAATGGGTATCTAGAACCAAAGAAGTATTCCATGGGATAAAGCATATATGACCCTGACTTAAAGTGTTAGCAACAGCAAAATTTCAGGTATCAGCCCTTATATTTGTTGTAATATAGCTCAGTACCAATCAAAGTACTTTTGCACCAGAAGTGCTTATTCTCATGTAAAAATTCACATATATAATATAGTTGTTTATTTTTCTTTCTAATCTAAGCATCCATTGTAAAGGCTATTATAGATACTGTAGTAAATTTGCATCATCTATATTTGTAAAGCTAAAATATCCATTTAAGTGAAGCCAATAATCTTTGCTAGAAGCTTCAAGTTTGCTTTTTGTAGCCAAATTTGGGGACAGTCAGCTTGACATGAAATGTTTTTAAGAGAAATTTGAAAGCAATATAACTTAAAAGTTAAGTAAAAATAACTTAATGAGTATATTAAAAATATATAATATACTTTATATAAAGTATATATGTATATATACATTGATGGTTAAAGTTTAAAACATTAATGAATATAATGGATACTGTCATTTGTCAGTGTTAAAGTGATTTCTCATGCCTAATTATGAAATTTTCATATAACTCAAAATGGTTACAAGTAAAGAAACTATTATAGGTAAGCTACTTACATCATATTAAATGTTCAAGTTCTAAGTTTTTCCAAAAGATACTTATACAGATGTGATCATTGGGAAAACATTCAACCATGTTGTCATTTAATGTGTTTGACAGCCTTGAAATTAGAGAAGCTATCAATGACTGTTGGGTTTGGCAGCAGGTGACAATCACGGTCAATAAGATTTAGGGATCTCTTCAAAACTCTTTGCCTAGAGGCCATACAGATTATAATTTTGAAAATAAGTCAATACATTCTTAGGAAAATTTTCTCAGTATATACAAAGACTTACACAAGTGATTATTATTTTAGTGGGTACAGTGATTTCTCACAAACATACTATAATAACCAATATGTTAGGTTTTCAGTATTTCACATTATTAGGTATTGTCACTATTTTGTTTTACATTTTGGTCTTGCCAAGTTAAGAATAATGTACATATCTGTACAAATTGGTAGGTCAACCATTCCTCCTCTTTTGGGGGGAATCCAGAAAGGAGATGTGAATCACAGTATTTTATAACTCAGCTTATTCAGATTTGGTTCAAGAATTAGTTTTTGTCCTAACTGCTTATCATTTCACACTAAACATGTATGTATTTTACCAGAGTAAGAATGATGTATTTTACTAGAGTAAGAATGTTGTATTCTTGAGTAGACCATTTAAAGTCTACATTCCATTTTCTTTATTTTCTCTCCACTTTTGCTAATATATTTTAAATGGAATTAGATGAATGTATTTCACTGTACCACATCAGAAGCATATGAGGCCATGGGGAGGCTGTTATGTGCAACTGAGTTCACCTAACTTTAATGTCTTTATGAGCAACCCATAACTGAATACCCCTCAGCACCTTGTGAAATGAATAGACTGCCATGTACATGCAGGTCTAGGATAACATATCAGTAGTATACTTGTGTAATTACTGAAGTTTCCAGTTCCCTCATGAACAAAGCAGAAGTAATGAACACTTTTAAATAATGTAACAGTAATGTTATAATATCCCAGTGCTTCACAGAAAACCACTTTCTCCAAGTAGGAAATATAGACTTAGTATGTATGAAAAACATGAGAAATCACAGATGTTTGTCACACTTTGTAGATATGTTGGATGACATTTTAGAATGCTGAGAAATGTCCTAAACTATTTTAAGAGAAAAGTAAAACACAAGAATGCAAGCACAGTGTTAAAGTAGTGCAGCCATGACTGTTTCAATACCTTACTAGGCCCTGCAATAGATCTAAAGAGGAAGGAATGAAAAATAATACTGAAATATTCATTATATGGTCTTCTGCTTAACTGATCAATTCAATAAATGGCTGAGTAAAGCTACATAAATACTACTCATGGTTATATTGACATTTGTTTTCATTTCTATCAAACAATGAG
Organism: Zalophus californianus; assembly: GCF_009762305.2. Lineage (NCBI taxonomy): Eukaryota > Metazoa > Chordata > Mammalia > Carnivora > Otariidae > Zalophus > Zalophus californianus. Next base: position 144,171,921 of record NC_045598.1, read on the forward strand.
ACCTATATACATATGTTATTGTGATCTTTCAGCAAGCTGTTAATATGCCTTTATGATCTGAAATCTTGACTAATGACATAGATGTGCTGCCAAAGTCTGACACTAAATATTGTAGATTGTGTTAGATACCTTCATTGAGTTGTTTGGTCATGAATTTTTGTAAAGATTTTTTCTTTTTTTTTTTTTTTAAGTAGGCTCCACACCCAGCATAGAACTTGAACTCACAACTCAGAGAGCAAGAGTCTCATGCTCCACTGACTGAGCCAGACAGGCACCCCTGTAGAGATTTATTCTTGTTCATAGAAATCCAGATGAGAAGTAGGAGAAAACAAAATAAACTAAGATCATAAGAAAAACTAAAAAGTCTATCAGAAAATAAATTTTAAAATCATTATTATTCATACTTAAAAGCATTAATAGAAGGAAATAAGCATAGTATAAGAAGTAGACCATGGTCATAGACCATGGCATGAACAAAAACAAGACAAATATAAAATGAAAGACAATAAATGGATCAATATTAATCTTCAGAGATTTCCTAATAAAGTACACTCTTGGGGACTTTAGTTAAATTAATTCTTAAATTTAATCATTTCCTCTTGCAGCAACTTACTGCCTAAAACTATAAAGATGGGCCTATCTCTTAAGCAACAAGATGAAAAGTTCACCAGTTTTTTTTATATCCCTCAACTTTTCTTCTGAAAGTCATTAACTTACAATTCATCTTCACTTTTTCTTCTTCCCCAAATGTAAAATACTTTACTTTCTTCTGAAACTTCTCTAAGTTTAATCATATATCATTTAAAGTGCTAAAAACAATGCATGCTTTCTGATAACTATCTCACCTTTTCTGAGTTTAGCAGTACAATTTTTTGTCTGTTATAATGAGATATATTTCAATTTATTCAAACCAATTCCTTGTTCATTTTTTAAAAAGAGCTGTAGCTCCTTGTTCATGTTCAGCTTATTAGAAAGTAGTTGTCATTTTATGTGTTAGAAAATGTATATTTAATATCCTGATGAAATTAATTAAGGAGGAAAATGGCAGTGGCCAAAGAAGTTTGAAAAAAAATAGCCTCAAAAGAAATTAAAAATAAAAGAGAGAGGAAAAAATCATTATTGCTATAAGAGTCTTCAGGGTTTATTTATAAATAAATGCTGAATCAACAAATTGCCACGTGGGTGAACTGCTATTAGTAGGAACCATTGCCAAAGGAAACAGATTTATTTAATCATTCTAATTTTAAGTGATCATCATTTTATGATGGTTTCCCAGTGGATCCATAAATAAGTTTATCTGTATTGCATTTACCACACACAGTGAGCAATGCCATGGACTTCTGCTTTGATCTTATGTCACTAATTCTAAAATGCAGGATACTCAGAGGCTTTTGCCATTTTTTCCCCTCCAGATTCAGTTCACTATTTAATTACAGGAACATCTGCCTTATCTGATAACTTAGTTCTATGATTTTTAGATCCTATCTGAAATAAAAGATCTAGAAAACTCACGGTAAACCTTTGAATCTACAGGAGAACATTAACAATAATAATAATATCAAAATAATTAGTCAATTTTAAAACTTTTTCCCTCATTATCTCTGAAAAAAATCAGTTTCTTCAATTTATATAATGCAATAGCTTTACTGACTCAACCATAATGAATTAGAAGTTATTAGAAAATCCCACTTTATAGTTCTTTGAAGCGATTTCTCCACCTAAAGATTGTAGAACTGTTCTAAACATAGCACTTAGTTACAGGTAACGTCCCATGTGGTGTCAATGATCCATCCATTCCAAAAAACTAGACATTTGATGCCACAAGGTTAACCACCAGTGTACATCCGATTATTTAAAATGGCATGCCCTTAACCAAACTCTATGAATAACAAACTCATGTTAAGGTGCAAAGAAAAAATATAAAACATGTTTTGTTCCATAATGTTTGGGTCTTAAAAGCAAAGAGGCATTCTAGTGGGCAGACACTGACTAGGAGCCCTTTCTACAAGATTTGCCTGTTATGCCTATTTGGCTGTAAAACATTAAAGGGTAATGACTTCATATATTAGTGTAACTGTAGTATAGATATGAAAAAAGTTACTAAGTAACATCAAACTACTTTTGCTTCTTAAATCAGACACTTTAAAAAAATAATAATAAAATAAACTAGCCACTTTTACCTTCTAAGAACTGTGGCATAAATCACGTCAGTGATCAAAATCTTCATGTTCATCCAGTTAGAGTGATTAAAAAAGAACAGAAGGGGAGAATAAAATTTTTATTTCTATGCTCATTCTTCATAGAAATACAAAAATTAATTCTTTTATGTGCTGGGGACAAAAGAAATTATGTACCCTTCAAAATTCTTCTGGTTGGTCAAATAATTAAATGGACATGAGACAGATTAACAGGAGAAAATAAAACTTAATTATGTACGTGTGCACAATCTACATAAACATAAGTGATTCCAAATACAGGCAAAATTAAGTATATATGTCATTCTGGACTAAGGAGAAGGGCATAGAGGTCTACAGCTTCAAAAAGAAGGAAGGCAATTCACAAGAAGAATGGAGAGAGGAATGTTTAGTAAAGGAATGTTTGCTGGGCCATCCAGAGACATGGGACATAGAGAGGACTTGGATAAAAACAGGCCTTGCTAGGTTCTTCTCTGTTTACTGTATCTAGTTCATACTGTAGGACAGTTATCTATGGTGGTAGCTCCCTTCCTGGAACAGGTGCTCTATCTAAATTCTTTTAGGCAATTGGGAGGTTGGGAGGCTTTGGTCAAGTTTCTTCATGAGTCTTCTGTTTCTTAAAAATAATCAGTCCAAAATATCCACATGCCAAAGAAACACATTTTGGGATGGCAAATTTTGCTCACCCATATATCCTATAGATGAAACATTATTTGGCTTATCACATCAATGGGTTTTCAGTGTGCAAAAACCAAAATACCAATAGGGAATGAAAATCTAAAATATGTATACCCAGGTTTAATAAGACTATAAAAAAAAAGATCTACCTAATTACCAAAAAACTAGCTCAATCCCAAGTTTTTTTTATTTGCTTATGTATTTTTAATCTCTAGCTTGTAACTTGCAGCTTTGTTTAGTGCTACAAACAGGTGAAAAATGGCTTTAATATGGCAGAAATAATAGTTTTGTTTTTTCTCTTTGTTAATTAATAGGTACATAGTTTACAGCATTTTTAAGTACTTACCACGTTAGAAAGAAATGTTTTTTGTGCAAGACTGTTGAATCACAGATATGTACTTCTGAAACAAATAATGCAACATATGTTAAGAAAAAAGAAAAGAAGATAGCAGGAGGGGAAGAATGAAGGGGAGTAAGTCGGATGGGGAGACGAACCATGAGAGATGATGGACTCTGAAAAACAAACTGAGGGTTCTAGAGGGGAGGAGGGTGGGGGGATGGGTTAGCCTGGTGATGGGTATTAAAGAGGGCACATTCTGCGTGGAGCACTGGGTGTCATGCACAAACAATGAATCATGAGACACTACATCAAAAACTAATGATGTAATGTATGGTGATTAACATAACAATAAAAAATTTTAAAAAATGCTTTTACAGTGTTGATAGTATTATAATCCATAGAGTAGTTATTGCAAGCACTATACTCTGTTCAGTCACTAATTTTCAATTCATTGTCAATATCATTGAAAAAAAGTTAAAAGATAATTTTCAGAAAAAGAAAAAATATGACTTATGCAGATATAAAAATAAACATGTATTAAAGAACTTATTTTATTCATGTGAGGAAACCAAGGATATGTTATTACTGATTGAAAGGAAAAGTCAAAATAGTGCAAATTTATATGGAATAAGAGAATGTTGAGACAAATTGCCAGTGGAGACACAACTGTGTTTACCACATTGGAAAAAAGTTAATTAAAATCATTAACTGACAGAACAGAATTTACATATCATCAGTTATCTGCAGCTTACAAAGAGTTGCAAAATACCTCAAAGATAATAAACAGGGCTAGAATAAGATAAAACTGGAAAGGCATGTTATAGAGGATGGAGTGTTACGCTGAAACAATTTTTTCTATAATCTCCCTTCTTTTGGTCAAAAATAATCTTTTTTTTAATTTTTAGAGAGGGAGAGAGGGAGGGGGGAGGAGGAGCAGACACAGAGAGAGAATCTTAAGCAGACACAGGGCACAATCTCACAACCCTAAGATCATGACCTGAGCCAAAATCAAGAGTTGGACACTTCACCAACTGAGTCACCAAGACACCCCTGGTCAAAAATAATCTTAAAGAAATCTAAGTCACATTAGATTTGGCTTCATTATTTACATAGGTGCAGCTAGAGTATTAATTTGCCGTATGTGCCTTTTTCAGTTCTTTTTCTTTCCTTTTTTCTTTTCCCTCTGAAAATTTTCATAGGGAATCTAAGATTGGACCTTTAAAAGCCTTCTGAGGCTCAAAGCCAAGCCAAGAACTTTATTTGGATGCATCTCTGTTTTCACAAGGTTCAAAAGTATCCAGTTTCTTGGGCTTGCCAGGAAGTGATCTTCTTAATCACTTGTAAAAGTGGGAAACAACCTGTAAACTTGATGCCAATTTTCCCAAAAGGGGTCTGTAAACTAGTTCCATAAAGTCAATCTTAGTTCTTCAGTAGTGTCTGCTTCTACCTTAATAAATGAGCATCAATCTTGTAAATATGACAATCCATGCAAGGCTTTAGTTGTATAACCAATGTTACCAGTAATGTCCTAGAAAAAAGGATAGATTGGCATTGGACCTATTCAGAAAGCTATATTGCTGTGGAAATAATATTATATATGAGCTTCTGAAGTTTGGAGGGCTCAGATAGGAAGAATAAGGTATCATTTACAAACATTTCATTTCAGCTTATAAAAATAGAGTCTACTAGTTATTATGAGGTATAAGAGGAAAGAGACAGAGCTTCCTTATATAGCCAGAAAATAGAACATTAAAACATCAACAATATTCCAAGTAAAACTCTAGAATTGTCTCTCATCAGTTAATTCAGTATTCTATAATTCTTTTTCATTGTACCTTTTGTTTAGAGTCTCATGAACCCCAAAGCTTCCTGAGTAAAATTCCGGAAATCCTGACTCAGTTTCACTGGTTTAGTGTCAAAGTTTGTTTAAGTGATGCCATCAGAAGCCTGTATCCGAAGTTACCTGACAGTGTCCCTTTGTTTCAGGATTTCTTTTCCTTTAGTGCCTGTGGTTCTTGGTCATGCCACTTTGAAGAATGAAGAGGTAGACCAGATGAAGAGTGATGGGCAGCAAAGCAAAGTTTATTGGGCCATAGTACAAAGCTCCCAAAGAGGAGGGGATCCAAGAGGGTTGCTTTTGGAGTTTCTAAGTCTAGGGGTTTTAATGCGCTTGTTGGGCTGTTTTAATCTGATTAACCTTCCATGCTCCTGTCACCAAATCAGGTTTTTGTCCATGTGCTCATCTATCTATCAGGCAGTTGTTTACATGAGAAAGGGTGGTGGAGGGCTGCTTTCAGGGTGCTGCAGAATAACAGGACGGGGTCTTTTCCTTTTGGGGTAGTTTCCTCTTAGGACAGGGGCTCCTCACCTGCCTTTCTTCAGACTATCCTCCATTACTTTTTAACAGTGCTTTCAGTCCTTCGTTGAAGACAGAGCCTCTTGACCTGTAGCTGACTGCAGAGCTTTCAGGGAAGCATAATCGTAAAACAATACAACAACAACAACAACAAAACTGTGTGTTGATAACAACAAACTTAAAATAGCTTGGCTAACTTACCATTTTCAAAAGTGAATGATCTAATGAGAGTTCATAATGAGAATAATGAAACTGACAAGGAAATTTGTTGTTTCTATGGCATGTAAAACAAAATAATAAAGTCAATCCTCGAAGCATTAGGCAAAATAACTATAAATACAATACTATTTTCAAAGAATGTAATACATGCTATACCAATTTATAAAAATGGATATAAGTAATCTTTACAGGAAAATATCTTGATATAAAAAATAATTTTGACATATCACGATTATACTGAGCATATAGTAAGAATAGACCAGGAATACAGTAAGGGTATCGAGAGATTCAGTTAAGTCTGAAGTAGGTCTTAAGTCGCTGTATATTAATAAAACTCCATAAGTAAATATTGTGAATCCAACTTGAAAGCTACTAACCTAGAAGATGCTATATTCAAATTAAAGAAGTAATGATGCAATGACAGTGGTTTAAAATGTAACTAAAGCCAGGACACCTGGGTGGCTCAGTCGGTTAAGTGTTCCGCTCTTGATTTTTGGCTCAGGTCATGATCTCAGGTTTATGAGATCGAGCCCCACCTCAGGCTCCACAGTGAGCGTGAAGGCTGCTTAAGATTCTCTCACCGTCTCCCTCTGCCCCTCCCTCCCCTCCAAAAAAAATAAAAAAAAAAGAAAGAAAGAAAGAAAGAAAAGAAGGAAATGTAACTGAAGTTCTGACAAATAAAGTATACCCTACATGCCTAACATCAGCCAAAGCAGCACCAAGACTGATAGAGACATGGACACAAGGACACTGACAGATCTTTAGGAATATCCCGTATTGAATACATTTTTCTGAAATATTTATACTAATAACATTTACCTAAACCAATCTGAGTACATCTTCTGATTTTACAACTCTCCCACAGAACTCATCAATAGTAATAAATCAAATAAACCTCACTATTTCCAGCACTTCTCTTTTTACAAGTTGAAAAGAACAAGGTGTTACGATTTTCCAGGGCCCCTCTAGAAAGCTCAGAGATAGTTTTAGGTATAAGATATACTGAAAATTATTTAATTTTACTTTACATTGAGGATTTGATTTTGGAAAAACCAAGAAATCAAAAGTTGTCAAGAGATTTTTAAACTTAACATAGGAATCAGATCAGAGTGCCCGAGAAACAATACTATCATTCATTTTAAAGTGACAATAAAACATTTAAAATTAAAGATAAAAAATAACATGATTGTAAAGAAACTTAACTCTTTCCAAAGTGAGAAAACTTGGTTTTCTTAAATAAGGATATTAGAAAGTCAACATGAACCATGGAAGGTTATTCCAGTAAGGCAAATAATCTTTATTATTTGTGCATATTACACAGAAAAAAATAATAATCCTTCATATTACAGGTGATAGTAATAAAGAGTAAACCAAGTAAACAGGTCCCTCCAAGCTGGGCACAATTTGCTGAGAGTTTAAATAGCTTTTCAAACTCAAGTATTAATGCAAGACAAAATTCATTTCCAAATTTTGTTAATTATTATGCTTTTTGCTCTTCTGGAAAAAACTGACACAACTTTAGGACCAATCTTAGGGGCTCCATAAAGTCAGAGTTAACTTTCTAATATTACTAAAATGTTGTTAATATGCAATGCATTCATTGTTGTTATCTTCAAGTTAATTGATAAGTATGCATTTTAAAGTTTTTGTTTTAATTTCTAATACACTAAAGATTAATGATTATAATCCACAAAAGCTCTTTAGAACACTCAATATGCCTATAAAGTGCATTGGGTTTCAGAGACCAAAGAAACCACTCCCACTAGGAGAAAACTACTTTTTTCCTTAAAAAATAGATGTATGTACATAGACATACTTCTCATCAACTCTTCTTACATAGAGTCTCATTCCAGACTTCAGAAGAGCCATTATAACTTTAACCAAAGAACTTATATTTTAGAGAAAACTATCCCCACACTTTATATACTAAACTTTTTAGAGTGGCAAAATTAGCACATTCATTAGCAGACTCAAAGATACAGTTTTCTGATAGCATATAAAAAAGCATATAAACTTAAAATTAAGCTTAGCGATTAATGTTGCAGTGTTTTTTTTTGAGAGAGTACACATGCACCTGAGTGGGTGGGGTGGGGGGGGAACAGGAGAGGGAGAGAGAATCTCCACACCCAGTGCTTTGCAGAGCTTCACATGGGGCTCAATCTCACAACCTGAGATTGTGACCTAATCTGAAATCAAGAGTCAGATGCTTAACCAACTGAGCCACCCAGGCGCCCTAATGTTTCACTATTGTATCTTAATTAGAAATGGTGTGGGATGCCTGGTTGGCTCAGTGGGCTAAGCGGCTGCCTTCAACTCGGGTCATGATCCCAGGGTCCTGGGATCGAGTCCTGCATTGGGTTCCTTGCTCAGCGGGGAGCCTGCTTCTCCCTCTCCCACTCCCCCTGCTTGTGCTCTTTTTTTCTCTCTCTTGGGCAAATACATAAATAAAATCTTTTAAAAAATTAAAAAATTAGAAATGATCTACTTATCTAATGAATACACATTAATTACCTTGGTTTAACATCAATCCAAAATTTTAAATTATCTGAAGATCTTAGAAATATCTTCAAGTTGACATTCTAAGCAACATAATTAGTTGGAATAAAATTGTCAGAATAAAGAACTTGGTTAAACACAAATTTATATTTTTTATATCCTTAAACACTAAGTAGAAGTAATGCTAACTTATTTGCTCAGTGAACCTATATAAATTGAGGAAGAATATACTCAGGTGAATAAATATCTACCCTTATATTTAACACTGATAAATCAGAATAGACAAAGCTGTTTTTATTAAACCAAAATTATTAAACTAGTCTCATTTGCAATGATTTACCTAAATCATAGGAATTTAAATTCTTAAAATCTTTCCAAGTCTGTTTCAACAAAAGACCTTTTAAATCTAGCACACTGAAAGTACTATAAGTTCAGTTTTTTTATTTGAGGATTTTAGGACTATCCTATTTTTATAAGCAGTTATTTCTATAAACCAACCAGGTAGAGATTCTTTAAGAGATTTTATAATCTATTTTATTAATACCAGTGGATATAGAAAAATCCTACAACCTCACACAATGAAACATAAAGGCTTTTCTGAATTAGAGATCTATAACCAGAGATACAGACACAGACAAAATTTATAATTTCAATTTTCAAATGTTAGCTATGGATCAAGAATAACCACAGAATTACAAAACTCAGAATTCACATCAAAGAACTATTTTCCAATGGTTACAAATTCTACCCTCCCCCCCGTTGGTTACAAATTTTTGATTTCAGCTCAAAATAGACAAATACACAAACAGAAAAGACTTTCTTTCACCCAACAGACATGATCTTTATAATTCATTAGTCTGTTTATAGAAATAACTAAACGATGAGACCTTAAAACCACATTCCCAATTTAAAAAAACTAACAAACCATATCATTTTTTATGTCTCACCCCACATAGATCTCTATAAAACACTAATCTATTAACAGAGCTCATCAGATGATCAAACCATAAAATGAAGTTTTGAATATGAAATAACTTACCAGCCAAAACCAAACCAAAACAAAAGTAGTAGAAAGTAAAAGTAAAATTAGAAAACTAAGAGTCAGCCAAGTTATACAGCCACTTTGGATTAATCTCTGGGAGATTAAACCACCCACAAGGTGCAACTGTTTAGCAACAGTTTACCTATGGTAAAGAACCCACTGGCCATCTCAGTGAAAAACCCCCAAAACTGTTAAAAGATAATTTGAGAAACAGGTAAAATCATGACTTACCTACAGAAATAAAAATTAACACATGTTAAAGAATTTATTTTACTCATATGATATAAAGAAGCAAGGCAGAAATAATAACCAGATCAAAGGTATATCAGAAAAGCATAAATTTATGTGCAGTAAAGGGATGTTCACATGAATTATAAATGTGTTTTTTTCCCATGGGGGTAGGAAGTCAATTAAAAGTATTTCCAGATAGGACAGAATTTACCTAAATTTTAAAGAGTTACAAAATAGCTCAAAGACAATGACCAGTGCTACAAACTGACAAATCAAGATGGGTAAACTAGAGATGATACATAGTTTTTCATTGGAAAAACAAAATTGTTCTTTCAATAAAAGCAATAATATATTTTATACCTATATTGTCATTGCCAAAATGGTACACTCAATATGACTTGCAGAAGCATCTGTGATTATGTAAAATACAGGACTGCTTTTTTTTTTCTCATTGCTTTTAGATTCCCCAAATAGTGAGAAGGTACCTTAGGAAGTAGAGATTCACAGTTACACATACTACCTTAAATTCTTTATAAGGATGGGCATTCATTATTAATGGACAAACGTTAAAAAAATTGCTATTTTGTGTTTTGTTTTGGTCATATTTTGCAACCACCTAGAGGGCAGAAAAGATTCTTGTGTACAAAATATTTATCAAACCATCCCTCCTCCATGATAATGCAAACCTAGACACAATGTTATTAAGCTGTGAAGCCCTATTTCAGTGCCTTCAGGGTGTGGATTTCATTGTGTCTCACTTTTTTTGTTGAATATATCAAGGACCAAAAATTATCTCCTAATTTCCAGGATTCCCCCACTTGATTCAAACTGGCAGACCTTGGCCCTATAAGTGTACTCTCATCAGAATTGGCCTATTGTAGCCCATAACTTAAAGGATCCTCTCTTCTACTGATTTATTTCTGCCTTGTTAAGGTCACTGTTTCATAGAATGAGTTCCTGCAGTGTACCTCCTGGTTAATATATCTGCACTCTCTAGATTTCATGGAGATCACAAACACAATGAGTGGGTATTCCAGAGTGGTCAGCAGAACAGGGAGCCATCTGGGGACAGTCACACTAAAATCATACTATGGAGGTACTAACTAAAAATCTAGGAAGACAGCATCATGATGAGTAGGTTACTTTGGTGAAGTAGATCTAAATTCATTACCTGAGTTCTGACCCTCAAATGACTGAGGTTTGTGCTATTAAGTTCTGGTGTTAGAAGCACTACTGTTGACTCTTTTATAAGCCTGACAATTTAAGCTCCTAATTTCCAATTTTTGGCAAGAATAATGAAGGAGCATACATATATATTTTATTACTGATGCAGAAAAAAAAAGATAAAGAAGCACCAGGTTTAGCTCTGCCTGTCTCTTGTTTTCATAATTTATCAGGGAAGCCAGTTACCTAGGTTGCACTCAGCTCCTCATTCCAACCACGGGCTTTATTACATGTGCAGAACCACCAGATGCACATACCCTGCAAATTAGGGATAAAGCACCATCTGCCCATGCACAGGCTTCTGTTTTCCATAAAGGAAGCAGTGACTTTGCTATCTTTTGCCCCTTTTTTCATTCATATGCATGACTGGTGACAAGCTTACTACCCAGGCTAATTCCAGGACACAGAGTAAAGCTAGTGAACAAAGAAAGGCATTTGAAAACAATGGACCTAGTCATTGCTTTTTCATCCTGGAAAGGTTTCTGTCTTTTCTCCATTATATTTGTCAAAATGGCTCACAAAATCACTGTGACCTTTTTTTAGTTAAATTGTTTTTTATTTCTTATAAAATTAATATATGCCCATTGTATTAGAGAACTAACTAAAAGGAGCAAGTAAAAAGACTAACAGGGATTTTTATACTAAAAAAAATAAAATTAGGCCATATTGTCTATTTGTGTACCCTTTAAAAATACGATATATTGTATGCATATGCTTTCTATATTGTGTGCGGGCACTTGTCTGAGTATCTTATATATGACAGCTCACATGATGCAGCAGTTGAAGTAGTATCACTATTACCTCTGTTTACAGGAGACAGTTGAGGCACAAGTTCACACTGCCAGTTAGTGATAGAGCTTTGATTTGACCAAATTTTAAGCACTTCATTAGGCCATGTCTATGTTATCAATTCACCTACAAGATAATTTTTTTAAAGATTTTATCTATCTATTTTTGGACTTTAAAAAAAATTATGTTCAGTTAGCCAGTATATAGTACATCATTAGTTTTTGATGTAGTGTTCAATGATTCATTAGTTGCATATAACACCCAGTGCTCATCACCACTCATGCCCTCCTTAATACCCATCACACAGCAACCCCATCCCTCCAACCCCCTCCCTTCTGTAACCCTCAGTTTGGTTCCTGGAGTCCAGAGTCTCTCAATTTTATTTTATTTTATTTATTTTTGTTAAAATTTTTATTTATCTATTTGACAGAGAGAGTAAGAGAGCACAAGCAGGGGGAACAAGCAGGGGGAACAGGCAGAGGGAGAGGGAGAAGCAGGCTCCCCGTTGAGCAGGGAGCCCGATTTGGGGCTCAATCCCAGGACCCTGGGATCATGACCCGAGCCAAAGGCAGATGCTTAACCAACTGAGCCACCCAGGCGACCCTACAAGATAATTTTAATACAGTGTTCCCTGTTATGGATATTATTTCAACCATTCCTCCATTTTAAGACATGTTAAATACTAGTTTACAAAATATGGTAAAATCAGCAGTTAACAAACTGAGGTAAATCTGTGTGACTTGCACAGATTCAAAAATTGTGACAGAGATTTTATTTAACACATTAAAAGAGGAAACTGGTGAGGTAACAAAACCACTTCAAGAGGGGCACCTGGGTAGCTCAGTTGGTTAAGCATCTGACTCTTGGCTTTGGCTCAGGTCATGATCTCAGGGTCGTGAGATTGAGCCCCGAGTCGTGCTCCTCACTCAGGAGCCTGCTTGAGATTCTCTCCCCCCTGCCCCTCCCCCTACTCATGCTTGCTCGCTTTCTCTAAATTAAATAAAATCTTTAAAAAACAAAACAAAACACTTCAAGAGAGGATCTGTGGGTGAGTGAGAGAGAGTGAGGTGGGGGAGAGAGATTGATATATAGAGCAGTAATAATAATGAAATGAATGTGCAAATGAGAACAAAACTCATCTCTTTCATGATGTGGGAGCACGGGGTGGGGAGTCATTTCAACCTCCAGAGCATAGAATTTACATGCCTAGAGACAAAAAATATTTTGCATCACTGTGAGTCATCTGCAATTAGAGTTGAAAATACCTCTCCTGAAACAAGATAATGCTGGAAGATGTACTATGGATAATACATAGTTTCCTATTGAGTCAGTAACTTTTCCTTACAGACCCTTAAATTGTTTCTAGTTTTTTATTATAAATAATGCTGCAGTAAATACTTTTACATACATTTTGTGCACATATTATTAATTTGTTAGAATAAATTATGTGAAATCCCTTTTCTCAAGCTATGGATGCATACTGTCAAAAGGCCTCCAACAGGGCGCCTGGGTGGCTCAGTTGGTTAAGTGACTGCCTTCGGCTCAGGTCATGATCCTGGAGTCCCAGGATCGAGTCCCACATCGGGCTCCCTGCTCAGCAGGGAGTCTGCTTCTCCCTCTGATCCTACTCCCTCTTGGGCTCTCTCTATCTTACTCTCTCTCTCTCAAATAAATAAAATCTTTAAAAAAAAAAAAGGCCTCCAACAAATGAAGCTGTGAGTGCCTATTTTCCCACACACAGAAAGACACTGGATATTAAATTCTCTCACTTTTTAATCTTCAACTTTTGATTCTATTTCAATAGTGACTAAAGGTACATTTTATTTATCAGCACAGAATTAAAGTTGTGGTATTTGACAAACTGAAAACTTGAAAAACATTGCCTCGAGTAAAGTGACCTCTATTGAAGGCACTAAATGAATTTATTATAGAACCATGTTCTTAAGGAGACAATAAAAAGACATTTAGTCCATTTTGTCCATATCACTTTGATAAGAAAAATTGCATGTAGGTTTTCCATACACATACACATACATACAATTAAATACACATGGGAAATTCAAGAAGTAATCAAGAAGAAAGGAAAGAGTTATATGAATGAATCTACATGAATACTGACTGTATAAATAAGAATGTCTTAGGTTTAAAATATACATAAAGAATTAAAATACATAGTAAAAATAGCATATAATTTGAAGAGCAAAAAAGTTAAAATGTTCTAAAATGTTTGCATAACCAAAAATCTCTGAAAGAATATTCTAAGTCTTCTTGAAATACTATCTGTAATGAGTAAAATTGTGTCCTCAAAAAAGCTATGTTTAAACCCTACCACCTGGTACCTGTAAACGTGACCTTACTTGGAAATAAGGTTTTGCAAATGTAATCAAGTTGAGATGAGGTCATACTAGATTAGGGTAGGACCTAATCCAGTGACTGGTATCCTTATTAGAAAAGGGGGATTTGGACATAGAGACACACAGGAAGAATGCCATGTGATGATGAACACAGAGACGGGAGTGATTTGTCTGAGCTAAGAAGTGCCAGGTATTGCTGGCAATCATCAGAAGGTAAGAGAAGAGCATGGGGAAGATTTCCCAATCAGAGCACCCAGAAGGAACGAATCCAACTAATACCTTGATATTGGACTTCTAGGCTATAGAACTGTGAGAGAATAAATTTCTGTTGTCAGTTTGTTGAACTTCATTATGTCAGCCCTAGGAAAATAATACACTACTATCTGACCAAAAACATCTTCTATCCAACCTAAATATCTCATATTTAATTCTCAGTAAAATTGCAATAGCCAATTTTTATACACTGTAAAACTGAGTGAATTTATACTTTTCTGTAAGGAAATAATCCATTTTAAGTCTTTTCATAGATTTTTTTTACAGAACCTTTGTTTTATTTTAGCTCCTTTGTGTCAGTCTCTCATTCATATATAGAAAGTGTCCAAATTTCAAAGAGAGTGTGTGTGTGTATTACGTACTTTTAAGTCTATTCTAATCAGTAGTACTAAAGTCAATCACTGGCTAAATTCTCCTAATTTTTTTTCTCCTTAATATTGTTACCCCACTACTTTCCTTCAAATGTTCTTAATATGTTTTCCAAGAAATAGACTTCATAGTCTACAGAGGAAAGTAATGGTCATAATTCAAATCAGGAAGAATCTGTATAACTGAAGTTTCATTTATGTCAATATTACCTCCACTCTTGAGCCCAAATAATTTCTCACCAAACTACTCAGATTTAGGGCAAAAGCATTAGGTTCACAGCACTGGTGACAGTCTTCCATGATCAATCATATACTTTAAAATAATGTCCTAGTTTGATCCAGCTGAATATACTACTGACCTTAGATCTATTATAGAAAAACCATTTGTTTAAGTAGGATTCTGTTAGACAGGATGAGGGAATTAGCTGGAAATCAAGAACGTGACATCTTTACTTAGTAAGATTCTGTTTTAGTCAGTTTGGACTGCTATAGCAAAATGCCCTAGACTGGGTGGCTTATAAACAACAGAACTTTATTTCTTACAGTTCCAGAGGTTGGGAATGACAAGATCCAGGTGTCAGCACATTGGCTGTCTGGTGAGGGCTGGCTTCTTGGTTCACAGACAGGTGGTTCCTTGTTTGTTTCTCATGTCCTACCTTGGCAGAAGGAATGATGAAGCTGTCTTGGGTCTCTCTCTCTCTCTTCTTTTTTAAGATTTTATTTATTTATTTGAGAGAGAGAAAGAGACAGAGAGCACAAGCAGAGGGAGAGTAGAGGAAGAGGAAGAAGCAGACTGCCTACTGAGCTGGGAGCCCAACGTGGGGCTCGATCCCAGGACTTGGAGATCATGACCTGAGCTGAAGGTAGATGCTTCACCATCTGAGCCACCCAGGTGCCCCTTGGGTCTCTTTTATAAGGATGCTAATCACATTCATGAGGGCTTCACCCTCCATCTCCCAAAGGCCCCCCTTCCTAATCCATCACCTTGGGGGTTAGAATTTCAGTATGAATTTGGGGTAGCGGGGGACACATTTAGTCAACAGCAGTTAACAACAAATACACAGGAACTCTGAAGCCCAGCCGGTCAACACGTCATTGATAAAATTTTGTTAAGAATATTTGCAGAAAACCAGAAAAGAATGTGGAATATGTATAACAATGTATTTTATTTTCTCCTTTATTTATATGACATAATTTGTGCCACATGATGTTTAAGGTTTTCTATAAAAATATCTTAATCTCTTTGTGGCAGAAATAAAGAATATCACAAAACTTATCATGACACTATTTGAAAAAGTAAATCGACTCTTAGATTTGGCATGCTTAGTCAGTTTATACTTCAATACTTAGAAAGAATGGTGTTAATCTCTTTTTTCTTGTCACTGCATGTTATATCAGGAACAGCCAAATTGCTTGTATAAAGTTCAAACTAAATATAAAATCATTTTGTTCAGAACATGCCTTTACTCAGTGGTTAGGTGGCATTTTCTAAATGAGCCCTCTAAACAGCACTTGGGAAATTTTCTCCAAAAGGTCATTTTCTAGCACTTGAAAGATCATTTTATCTTGAATATTTTTCTGTGTCATAACCATGAGGGCATTATTTACCTGCTGTAGGGCTTTTTGCCCTCCACATAAAAGAAATAGGACTGACTTATTTATTTGTCATAACCCACATCTGCTCATTGCTTAGGAATGACTACTAATGTAGAGTAATTTTATATTGAAGGCATTATGAGGAAAATGGTTTAAAAATTAGAGTATTGGGTGCCTGGGTGGCTCAGTCGGTTAAGCGTCTGTCTTTGGCTCAGGTCATGATCCCAGAGTCTTGGGATCATCCTGCATCGGGCTCCCTGCTCATCGAGGAGTCTGCTTCTCCCTCTGCCCCTCCCCCAAGTCATTCTCTCTCTCTCTTGAAAATAAATAAATAAAATATTTAAAAAATTCGAGTATTAAATTGCTGTAAGAGCACTTTTGTAAGAGCACTTTTGATGCCCTAGAGGGGGCCTGGTTTCTGTCCAACAGTCTTCCATTATAAACAAGAATGATAAAGCAATGATTGAGAGTATAAAGAGTACGAGAAACCAAAATGGCAGTGAGCATCTAAAGCAGTGTTTCTCAACCTTGACTTCACATCAGAATCCCCTGAAGTGCTTTTAAAGAAACCAAGTCCCATCTTTAGAAATTCTGGCTTAATTGATCTAGGGTGGGGCCTGGGCAGTGGTAGTTTTAAGCTGCACAGGTGATTCTAAAATGCAGTCAGGTTTGAGACTCACTTTATAGATTAGAATAAATGATCCTTAATCTTCTGTTGATCACTGACATCTTTGAGAATTTGTTGAGAGCAATGGTCCTCTCTTCTAAGATATACATAAAAATCAGGGGGAGGGGTTATGGACACTTCCTCTTAAGCCTTATCCATTGATGCAGTTGAAAGAATTTGGCATATACCCAAGCCACCCATTAAGAATCTCTAGTTTAGGGCCACCTGGGTGGCTCAGTCGGTTAAGCATCTGCCTTCGGCTCAGGTCATGATCCCAGGGTCTTGGGATCGAGCCCTACATCGGGCTCCTTGCTTGGCAGGGGGCCTGCTTCTCCCTCTCCCACTCCCTCTGCCTGCTGTGCTCTCTCTGTCAAATAAATAAAATCTTAAAAAAAAAATTTTTTTAAAGAATCTCTAGTTTAGGGGAAAAATAAAATTATAAGAAATACTATAGCATTGTACTGGACCCAACTGGAGCTAGAACTCTCTGTGATTTAACAGGAGAAGCTTAATATGAAGAATTACTAAACTGATAAAATAGCTGTAGTATATAATGAAACTGTATGACATACTATAAGAGGAAGAGTACTTAAGGAAGAACAAACACGGAAACAAGGTGCAGACCTCACTGGAGAAGGTTTAGTAGAAGCCACTGGATGGCAGAGCAGTTTTCTCATACACAAAATCAAACTGGATTAGAGACAAACATAAAACCTGAAATCCTAAAACTCCTAGCAGTGAACATAGACAAAAAGCTCCTTGATACTGGTCTTGGTAAAGATATTTTGAATGACACCAAAAGCATAGGCAATAAAAGTAAAAATAAACCAAAAAGCTCTGCAGAGCAAAGGAAACAATCAACAAAATGAAAAGGCAACCTACAAAATGGGAGATGATATTTGCAAATCATATATCTGGTAAGCGATTAATATCTAAAATATATAAGGAACTCCAAAACTCAATAGCAAAAATAATAAAAAATAAATAACCCAATCTGAAGAATTGGCAAAAGAATTTGGCATATACCCAAGCCACCCATTTCTCTTTGGAGAGACATTTCTCCAAAGAAAAACGGTGAACATGTACATGAAAAGATGCTCAATATTACTAATTTTCAGAGAAAGGCAAGTCAAATACACTGATACATCACTTCACACCCATTAGGATGGCTATTATTTAAAAAAGAATTATAAGTGTTGCTGAATATGGGAAGAAAAGGAAATGCTGATACACTGTTGGTGGGAATGCAAATTGGTACAGACTTTCTGGGAAACATATGGAGGTTCCTCAAAAAAAGCTAGAACTACCATATGATCCAACATCCCATTGCTGGGTATATATCAGAAGGAAATGACATCACCATTTTGAAGCAATATCTGCACTCCTGTGTTCACTGCAGCACTATTCACAATAGCCAACAAACAAATGTCCATCAACAGATGAATAGATAAAGAAAATGTGGTATATACATACAGTGAAATAATACTCAGCCTTAAAAAAGGAGAGTCTGCAATTTGTGACACCATGAATGGACCTGGAGGACATTATGCTATGTAACATTTCACTTATATGTGGAATGTAAAAAAGTAAACTCATAGAAGCAGAGAGTAGAAAGGTGCTTACCAGGGGCTGGCAGAAATGAGGAGATGCTGGTCGAAGGGTACAAAGTTTCAGTTATACAAGATATATAAATTCTGGAGATCTACTATATAGCATGCCTCTGCCTATAGCTAAAAATACTGCACTGTATACTTAAAATTTGCTAAGAAAGTAGATCTTATGTTAAATGTCCTTATTTCACACACACACACACACATACACAAACACACACACACACACACACACACACAGCAGTAATATAGGGAGCAGGAGGAAACTTTGGGTGGTGATGGATATATCCATGGCCTTGATGATGGTGATGATATAATGGATGTATACATATCCCCAAATTCATTGAGTATATTAAATATGTACCATTTTTACATGTCAATTATACCTCAATAAATTGGTTTAAAACAAAAAATAGAAAAGACCTTAATCATTTGAGAAGACAGAAGAAAAATGAAAGTGTAGCATCAACACAAGAAACACTAAGCAAACTTATGAAGCATATAAAAGGGTTTGTAGTTTCTCTCTTCTCCATTCTGATATTTCCCCTTACCCAGAAGCTTTCTCCTGCTTTATTACTGCATGAAATTCTCTATTCTCAGTCTCACTTCTTGAAGTATTCCTCTTGGCTTCCTTCCTTCCTTCCTTCCTTCCTTCCTTCCTTCCTTCCGCCCTCCCTCCCTTCATACCTTTCATTTTTTTTAAAGATTTTTTTTTATGTATTTGAGAGAGAGACAGCACACAAGCAGTGGGGAGGGCAGAGGGAGAAGCAGACTCCCCAGGGCTCCATCCCAGGACCCTGAGATCATGACCTGAGCTGAAGGCAGAAGCTTAACAGACTGAGGCACCCAGGCGCCCCTCCTTCCTTCCTTCCTTCTTTCTTTCTCTTTCTTTTTTTCCTCTTCTTCCTTTCTCTCCCTCTCTCCCTTCTTCCCTCCCTCGCTTCCTCTCCCTTCCTTCTTTTCTTCCTTTCTTCCATCCACCCATCCATCCTTTTTTTCTTTCTCCTTTGTTCCCAATCAAATCCTATCTAGTCCATTTGCCAGGCCTTAATAATTGGTTATGCAATTTTTATCTAGGTGTTAATAGCTAAAATAATTATTTGCCTATAGGCTTAAGAATTTTAATTTAGTACATTGCCTTAACACAAAGAATGAGTATGGGCATTTCAGGCACTGTTAAATGAGGTACTGGGGGGCAAAAAACATACTCAGCAGTTTTCAAAATAAAGTCATTATCTGCTTTCTTAGGGGGATCCCAAACAGTGAGTTCCAAACCAGGTTTAATGATGAAAAAAAAGCAATGATCAAGTCCCACCTTCTACACTGCTGTAAAATTTGCTTTTTCCCAAATGGTATTTCTTCATTCCCATGAGTTGTCAAAATAGTTGTTTGGGGGATCTTGCATTAAATAAAAAATAACCTATAATCTTACAGAGCCACCTATAATGAAGCAATGTATGCCTGTGTTTAAAGCTATGGATGAGTAACTAGGAGACATCCAAGTTGGGCCGGTCAGGTGAGCTGAATGAAGCCATCTGAAACTTGACTGGCAGTGGAAATGTTCTCACAATGTGTTGCAACAGTCCGTTCAAATGTAACACAGATACCACTATATACAGGATACTGTATAATATTAGTCATAGAATCCAAGCCAGCTGTAAGAGTAATCTGAAAGAACTGCCACTATTTCACCCAACAAATGACTATCTAAAATTGTTCCAGGTGAAGAAGCATGTGCCTCTCTGTTATTGCTGAGAAAAATCACTAATTTACATTCTCATATAATCAGCACATATAATTTTTATCATTTTTCTTTTCAATTTTGCATTTACATATAATATGAATCAGAAGTATTCCTAGAAGGTAATCCCTGCAATCAGGCCCCTAATCATGCATGTAGTTCTAGATGAACTAGTGAATGAATGAATGTTGGAGAGATAGATAAATTAATTAAATGAGTGATTGATTAGTTAATTAAGTCACTATACAAAACAGTATATAGATTACTCAAGAAATTAAAAATAAAACTACCACATGATCCAGCAATTCTACTTCTGGGTATTTATCCAAAGAAAATGAAAACATGAATTTGAAAAGATATATGCACCCTAAGTTTACCACAGCATTATTTATAATAGCCAAGATATGGAAATATCCTAAGCATCTACTGATGAATGAAGGAGTGTACACACACACACACACACACACACACACACACACACGATAGAATGCTACTGAACCATTAAAAAAAGGAAATCTTGCCATTTGCAAGATCCAACATGGGTGAACCTTGAAGGTATTGTGCTAAGAGAAGTTAGAGAGAGACAATACTATATGATTTCACGTATACATGGGATCTAAAATACAAAACAAACAAACTTAAACCAATGGATACAGATAACAGATTGGTGGTTGCCTTAGGGGAATGGGGTTTTGGGTGTGGGCAAAATGGGTAGAGGGGGTCAAAAGGTACAAACTTTCAGTTATAAAATAAATCATGGGGATATAATATAGAGCATAGGGACTATATTCAATAATACTGTATTATATATTTTAATGCTGCTAAGAGAGTAAATCTTTTAAAATTCTCATTACAACAACAAAAAATCATGTATCTCTGCATGGTGACAGATGGGAACTAGATTTATTGTGGTGATCATTTTGCAGTGTATACAAATATTGAATCATTATATTGTACAGCTGAAATTAATATATGTCAATTATAGCAGGTATGTCTCCTCTGTGATCCACATCTTTCTTTTACAATGGGCTTCAACCAACACATAGCATTGGCCAGTCTCAATCAAGAAAATTTAAATAATACCATAAGACATGGAAGAGACACAAAATGAAGAGATCTGGGGACCCTCTGAATGAATCTAAGGAGAACTGTCTGTCAATTTTTAACAGCTGCTTTGTAATAGTAATATAAAAGGCAGAAACAAACTTTTATCTTGCTTATATCATTTGTTTTTATGTCTCTATAAGAACTCTTCAGCTTTTACCCTAACTAAAACATTGTTAGTGCACTTTATGTCTAAAATATTCTATACTATAAAAATAGAAATAGCATAACACATGATATTCTATTATTTCTCAATTTCTTGTAATTTGATGTACCAAATTTTAAAAATTCAAAATTTATAAGGAAACATATAAGAAAATGCTATGATGTTTGTAATAAGTGCATCATTTCTGTATATAAAAATTATGTGATTGAAGTTATTTATTAATTAGTTGCTAAGGTGAAAAAATGTTAAAACTCTTTTAGAGAGGTGAAAGATTATAGTTCTTTTTTTTAAGTTATGGGATGTTTCCCTCATTAATCTGTCAGTGAATCGATAGCCATAATTACATGAATTAAACTGGATATAACTGCTCTTTTTTAAATTCAAATGCTAACAGAATTTTGAAGTCTCTGTCTCCAGTAAGTACCATGTACCTTCATTGAGCAATACAGTTTATTCCATTATTTTATAACAGGCAAAACCAAAAATACTTAGTAGTGTAGATATTATGTGTTGATCAAAAGAACAGCACTGTAGATATCTTGCTCTTCTGTTATCACTTCTATTCTGATCTTTTGGAAACTTCCACTTTTCCATTGTTTGTGACTCTTGTCTACAAAGGGTCCCACCATCCATGCTGTAAATATAGGGAACTTCCAAAGGCTGAGCCTAAACACACTGAGTTTTTGCAGATATGGGCAAATAACATAATTAGTAAAATTAGTTTATTTGAGGAAATCGATATGGATACTAAAAGGGGTCCTTTTCTTATTCTCTGAGACCAACAGCTTGTAAGGGATGTATTGTGTTTACTATATCCCCCAATATACTGATAGGAAAACAGACTCTCCTAAGCATTTCAAGCAGGAAGGGTCCTGAAATGGGTTATGAGAGGCTTACACAGCCCTTGGAAAAGCTGGAAAATAAAGATCAGAAAGACCACTGCTGGAGTTCACGGAAATTAGAAGTATGAGATTTACAGAAAAGCTTTCCAGTCATTTCAGATGCTGGCAGCAACAATGTGGGTGATTCTAACAGGATGCCTGGAAGTTGATGGTAAAACCCATGTCTGTAGACTCCCTGCCCACATACCTGCCTACAGCTGGAGAATAATGGCTTCTCCTTCTCTTAGAATTTTCAAACCTCCTCAAAATGTGCTACTCATTGTTAAAGTCTTAACAGGAAACTGCTGATAAGGAGCTCAGGAAAATGTGGTTCAGGTATCTCTATTATGATGTGAGGGAGGGTGTAGAAGGCAACAGGAATGATACTGCTCAGCAGGGAATCTGAAACAGAGACTTGTCCTGTACCCATTTTGCTTCTACATAGGAGACTGTCTCCAGGTATAGGTCATTAGAGTTATAGGAGGCTGAGATGGAATTCTAATAATATTTTTAACCTCATGATTCAGCCTTCCCTTAGACATCCCAGTTACATAACCCAGTTGATTCCTTTATTGCTTTAAGTTTTTGTGTGTGTGTTCAGTTTCTATCTATAAAAACCAAAAGGGTCCAGGGCCACCTGGGTGACTTGGTCGGTTAAGCGGCTAGCTGTTAGTTTCGGCTCAGGTAATGATCTTGGAGTCCTAGAATCAAGCCCGGGGTAGGGCTCTGCACTCAGCAGGGAGTCTGCTTGGGATTTTCTCTCTCCGTCTCCCTCTGACCCTTCCCTCTCTCTTGCTCTCTCTGTAAAAACAAACAAAAAACCAAGAGGGTCCTGATTACTGTAAACAGAAACAAAACAGAGTGAACACCTGTGTGGATCAATCGGTTAAGAGTCTGCCTTTGGCTCAGGTCATGATCCCAGGGTCCTGAGATGGAGCCCCACATTAGCCTCCCTGCTCGGTGGAGAGCCTGCTTCTCTCCCTCTCCCTCTGCGGCTCTCCCCGCAGAGAGCTTGTGCTCTCTCTCTCTCAAATAAATAGATAAAATCTTAAAAAAAAAAAAAAAGAAAGGAAACAAAACAGAGTAGTGGATAGGTTTTTCCTCTGATTATGGAAAGATAATACCTCACAAATGGATGGTGACTCAGCTCAGTCACCATCTATTTTGTCACCATTTTGCCAAAACAAAATAGCAAACACTGGATGGCTTAAACAACAGAAATTTATTTTCTTACAGATCTAGAGTCTGGAAGTCTAAGATTAGGATGCTAGGAGATTGGGTTCTGGTGTGGACTCCCCTCCTGACTTGCAGATAGGTGCAAACTCACTGTCTGCTCACATGGCTATTCCTCAGTGTGTGTTCATGGAGGGAGAGAGATACAAGAAGGGTAAGGGCATTAATCCCATAATGGAAGACCCACTTTCATGACCTTATCTAACCCTAATTACCTCCCAAAGGCCTATTTCCAAATACTATCACACATTGGGGGATAGGGCTTCAATATATGTATTTTGAGGGATTGAATTGAATCCATATCATTCGACCCCAGAACTCCCCAAAATTCATGGTTTTCTCAAATGCAAAATGCTTTCATTCCATCCCAACAGCCCCCCAAAAAGTCTTAACTCATTCCAGTATTGATTCATCTAGAGTCTTATTTAAATATAATCTAAATCAGTTATAAGTGACATTCAAAATACAATTCATCCTAAAGTAAATTTCTTTCCCAACTATGAACTTGTGAAACCAGACAAATTAAAAAAAAATTTATTAATGAATCCAGACACAGATATACACCCTTCACTAAAATTAACTCAAAATGGATCACAGGCCTAAAGGTAAAACACGAAACTGTAAAACTCCTAGAGATTACTTTGGAAAAAAATTAAGTGACCTTGAGTACAGCAATGACTTTTTAGATGCAACAACAAAGTCACAGTTCATGAAAGAAATAATTGATAAGCTTGGCCTCATTAAAATAATTTTAAAAACTCTGCTCCGGGGGTGCCTGGGTGGCTCAGTCGTTAAGCGTCTGCCTTCGGCTCAGGTCATGATCCCAGGGTCTTGGGATTGAGCCCTGCATCGGGCTCCCTGCTCGGCAGGAAGCCTGCTTCTCCCTCTCTCACTCCCCCTGCTTGTGTTCCTGCTCTCGCTATCTGCTATCTGTCAAATAAATAAATAAAATCTTTAAAAAAAAAAAAACTCTGCTCTGCAAGTGATGCTATCAAGAGAATGAAATGTGTCCCATATTTGCAAAATACTTGCAAAATACTCTGATTAAAGACTGTAATCCAAAATATGCAAAGACCTCAAAGCTCAACAATAAGAAAATTAAAAACCTGATTTAAAAATGGGCAAGAGACCTGATCAGACACCTCACCAAAGAAGATATACAGATGGCATGTAAGCATATGAAAACATTCTCTACCTCATAGGTCATTAGGGAATTGAAAATTAAAACAATAATGAGTTATTACTATATACCTATTAGAATGGCCAAAATCTGTAATTTCACCAAAAGCTGAAAGAAGTGTGGAGCGACAGGAATTCTCATTCATAGCTGAGGAAAATACACGGTGTACAGCCACTTTGGAAGACAGTTTGTTGGTTTCTTAGAAAATTAAACACACTCTTACCATACAGTCCAGTATCACATTCCTGGGTATTTACCCAAATGAGTTGAAAACTTGAAAACTTATGTCCACACAAAAACATGGACACAGATGTTTATAGTAGCTTTACTATTCATAAATGCCAAAACTTGAAACAATAAAGATGCCCTTCAGTCGATGAATGGATAAACAAACTGGTACATCCAGTCAGTACAATATTATTCAGTGATAAAAGCAAATGAGCTATCAAACCATGAAAAGATATGGAAGAAGTTTACATGCATATTACTAAGTGAAAGAAATGAATCTGAAAAGACTGCATGATTCTGACTATAGGACATTCTGATAAGGTGATACCACGGAGACAGTAAAAAGATCAGTGGTTGTCAGGGATTAGGGGAGAGGAAGCAATGAACAGGCAGAGCACAGAGGATATTTAGGGCAGTGAAAATACTTCGTATGATACTATAATGGTGGATATATGTCATTGTACATTTCTCAAAACCCAGAGAACTTAACAACATCAAAAAGAAACCCAATATAAACTACAGAGTTTGGGTGACAATAATGTGTCAGTGTAGGTTCATCAACTGTAACAAATGTACCACTCTAGTGAGGGATGCTGATAGTGGAGAAGGTTATGCATTTGTGGGGAAGGGGATTTATAGAGACTCTGTATATTTTGTGCTCAATTTTGCTATGAACCTAAAAATGCTCTGAAAAATGAAATCTATTTTTTAAAGGTTAAGTTAGCCTGTGACCCAACAATTACATTCCTAAGAACCTACCCAAGAGAGTGAAACTATATGTCCACATGAAGACTTGCATGCAAATGTTTATATAGCATCCTTCAAAGATGCCAAAAATTGGAAACAACCCAAATGTTCACTAATAAGTTAATGGATAAACTGTATCTGGTTATCCATACAATGGAATACTTACTATTCAACAATAAAAATGAATGATGTACTGATAAAGTAAAAGAAGTTGGATGCATCACATATTATATATGATTCCATTCATATAAAATATCCAGAAAAGACACATCTAGAGAAACATAAACAACAACAAAAAATTAGTGTTTACTTAGGGTTGGTGGTGGGAAAGGAAACTGACTGCCAACAGGTAAGAGGAATATTTTGGGGATCCCGAACATATTTTAAAACAATTTTTATGGTTTCCCAACTCTATAAACGTATTTAAACTCTTTCAACTGCACATATAAAATGTGTGAATTTTATGGTATGTAAATTATAACTCAATAAAACAAAAAAATTACTTTTTTTTTAGCAATTTACAAGCTGATTGTAGAGTTTATAATGAAATTCAAAGGACCTAGAATAGGCAAAACAACCTAGCAAAAGAAGAACAAAGCCTGAAGGCTAATACTACCTGATTTTAAGACAAAATAAAACTGCAGTAATCAATATAGCACGGTATTTGCATCAAGACAAATAAATAGATCAATGGAATTGAATACAGAGGCCAGAAATATATTCATATGTATATAGAGAAATGATTTTTGACAAAATCGAAAAGCAATTCAGTAGACAAAGGATAGTCTTTCAACATATTATACTGAAACAATTGAATATCCTTATGCAAAAAGTGGATTTTGATCAATACCTTGCACCAGATATTCAAATTAACTCAAAATTGATCCTAGACTTAAGTATAAAACCTAAAACTATAAAAACCATAGGGAAAATCTTTGTGACCTTAGGTTAGGGAATTCTTAAGTATGATATCAAAAACAAAATCTGTAAAAGAAAAATAAACTGACTTCCATTAAAATTAAAAAAACTTCTGTTCTTTTAAAGATACTGATAGGAGAATGAAAAGGTAAGCTACAAACTAGTAAGAACTATCTGCAAAGCATAGATCTGATAAAGAACTTGCATCCATACATTTCAAGTAAAGAAAACTTGAAACCAAACGATGACAATGGACAGCAAACAAAAAACTAACCTAAAAGAATGGATAAAAATTTGAAAAGACACATCATCAGAAATATATATTGGATTTCAAATAAGTACATAAAAAGATGCTCACCATCACTGGTAATTAAAGAAAAAAAATTAAAGCTATAATATACCAATGCAAACCTATTAGCAATGTCTAAGTTTAAAACACTGACTATATCAAGTGTTGGTGAGAATGTGGAGAAAATAAAACTCTCATGCACAACTGGCAGACATACAAAATGATACAAACACCCTGAAAAACAGCCTGGCAGGTTAAACTGCTAAGCAAGCACTTAATATATTATCCAGCCATTTTAATGCTAAGTATTCTTCCAAAAAGGAAGATATGTCTATACAATGACTTGTGCAAATATTCATACCAATTTTATTTGAAATAGTCAAAAGTTAGAAACAACAAAAGTATCCATCAACAGGTGAATAAATATGGCATATTCATACAATGGAATCCAACTTAGCAGTCACAAGAAATGAACTATTGATACAATTAACAACATGAATGACTCTCATAATTATGCTAAAGAAGCCAGATTAAAAAGAATACACACAATGTATATAAATGTATTCTTCCATTTATATAAAACTCTGGAACTCACCTACAGTGACAGAAAGCTGTCACTGGTTCCCAGGGAGAGGAAAGAGGTTGGGAGGGAGGAATTATAAAAGGACTTTAAGAAACTTCAGAGAGTGATATATAAGTTTATCATCTTGACAATAATGATATGGTTTCATTGGTGTATAAGTATGTCAAAACATCAGATTGTAAGCTTTAACTATGTACATTTATTGTATGTCAATTATATCTCAGTAAAGTGATGAGAGAATGGCAGTAAGAGACAAATTTAGAGAGGTCAGGAGCCAAATCAGGCAGTCCTGGCAAGGTTTGTGAGGATTTTAAAATTTTAAGAAGAGGAAATCATTGAAATGTTTTTAGAAGTAATAACAAACCTTTCAAATAGCATATATTTTTGAATAGGAGGAAACAGAATTTTACCCAGAACAGATAACTTGCCTTTACAAGTAGAGTAATCATACTGATGGATGAAGGACACAGTCCACTAAGAGCTGCTACCATGAAAACATGATGTTTCACTAAAGGATTGGGCTCTGAGTTATAGGAAATGCACTGACTAATGTTAGGAGACTGATAGTGACTAATGCCAGAAGAACACTATCTGCAGGATGGTTGTACCAAAAGTAGATGTGTGTGAGGGTACGGTGGAATAAAGAATAGGTAAGGAATGATTAGGGATGAAGTGTGCATAGAAGCAGCTTTAAAGAGCATTACCCCTCATGCAAGTACCTCACAATTCCAAAATAATCTTTTAATCAGCTTTGTCCTATCTTATTTCAGTAAATTTTTCTTGGACAATTTTTTAATCTAAAGAGAGACATAATATTACATAAATCTTAACAGATGAACACTATTTCTTACTGTCCTTTATTCTCTAGTGTGAGACACTGTCATGAAAAAGTGTTTTTTTTCTCCATTAAGAATATATGAAAAATGAAAATTAGTAGTGAGCCAGAAGGAAGAAGATCCTGGAATATAGTGATTATGAACTATCACAAACATAGCTGAGCTAAAGTAGGATGTCAGTAATTAATGAAAACTTAAACAGATTATTAAATGTTCTTGTACAATTTTCAAGTGCTAATGTAAATCAGCTACATAAAGCCAAGGCCTTGACTCATCCCCCAATAGGACAGTTTTCCATGTTCTCTTTCCTGCCAATTTACTCAGAATAGTCTGTTTTTCCCAAGAACAGAAGGTAAAAAGGACACGTCTCCTAATGAAAGCCATTTGTAACAAGAAACAATCTTTACTTAAGAAGGAAGTTAAAAGTTCAATAAAGTAATTAGGAAGCTAAAAATGCTCTTTAAATTACACCTTTTGAAGACTTCACTTGATGTTCTTTGCATCCAAAGTTGGTTGTTTATTCCTAGACATGTGTAATTGATTTCTGTCCTCCAGATATACATGCAAGGTCTTATTTGTTCATCAGTCCTAGGAATTTTGCAAGATTTGCCTGACAAAATAAAAGCGAAAATGTTAATTCTATCCCCACCCCCTACTACTACAAAAATTTGCCAGTAATGAAGCTAGAAATGTTAGTGTTGGAAACTAGAAATGATTTGCATGTAAATTTGCTAATTAACAAACAGGACCCCCACCAAGTACAGATAAAATCTGGGTCTCAACTTAAAACAGAAAAAAAAATCTCCATTTGTTTTTTAATGAAATCTAAGAGCTACCCTTTGGAAGGGGGGAGGGAAATGAAGGGGAATTCATTACATAAACTGTGTTTAAAATAAATAGCAGCTTTAAAATTTTGGGTTGAAATGACTTTGGTTTATTTTTAAGCACTTTTCCCCACCTTTTTACAAATCCCTTTAAAATTAAGTCTTTGTAACTAGAACAATTTGTTGATGAGAAAAAGCTCAGTTTATTGCTTAGCACTATTAGGGAGAATATTACCTTAACAGAGGCTAATAGCATCTCAGCAGGGAGAAGTCAGGGTAAGGATATTTACTGAAGATGTGCATTCTGATTTACTAGATGACTGTAATGGGAATGGGACTGGTCATAATTCTCTTCTTTGCATTTCTTAAATACTGTAATAACACCAACTCTTAATGTACATTTCAGCGTTTTAAATTTCCCCTCCTTGGGGATAAGAGTTTATTGCCATGAAATTGTGAAAACTCTACTACACTTAGCACAGTGGCCTTGCTCAGAGTGTATGATCAACAAAGACATGTTTTAAATCAAGTATGGATTAAAAATAAGAGATTTTTATTTTCCTGGTCATTAACTTGAAATACCACCATCAAAAAACTATTTATTAGCCCTAATAATGACTAAAATAATTTTGATGTTTGTTGAACTTCTCTTCTTAAGGCTTTATGAGTTACTGGAACATTTATCTTCAGTTGATAGTTCTGCTTATAACCTCCACTAAATTCTAGGCAGGATGAATTAATAATGGCCTATATAACAAACAATAAAAGACTTTCACCAAAAAATGAGATGTTTCTTGTGTTATTAGATAAAACTGTCCAAATGTTTGAAAGCATGAAAAATTAAATAAATAAGTAAATAAAATCCTACCTTCTACAAGGAGATAAATACCGTGATGGTTAATTTTATGCATCAACTTGGTTAGGCTATGGCGGTGTCCAGTTTGGTTAAACCCTATTCTAGATGTTGCTATGAAGGTATTTGACATTTAAAAACAGTTGCCTTTAAGAACATTACCCTCCATGATGGGGGTGTACTTCATTCAATCAGTTGAAGCCCTTAAGAGTAAAAACTGAGGTTTTCTACAGAAAAAGGAATTCTGTCTCAAGATTAATATAGAAATCCTGTCTGAGTTTCCAGACTGCTGGTCTGACCTATGGATTTTCAGACTCAGGACTGTGACTTTACCTTTTACCTGTTTGTCTTTCTTTCTTTCTTTCTTTCCTTCTTCTTTCTTTCTTTTCTTCTTATCTTTCTTTCTTACTTTTCTTTCTTTCTTTCTTTTCTTTCTTTCTTCTTTCTTTCTTTCTTTCTTTTCTTTCTTTCTTTCTTTCTTTCTTTCTTTCTTTCTTTCTTTCTTTCTTCTTTTCTTTCTTTTCTTTCTTTCTTTCTTTCTTCTTTCTTTCTTTCTTTCTTCTTCTTTCTTTTCTTTCTTTCTTCTCTTTCTTTCTTTCTTCTTTCTTTCTTTCTTTCATTTCTTCTTTCTTTCTTTCTTTCTTTCTTTCTCTTTCCTTTCTTCTTCTTTCTTCCTTCCTTCCTTCTTCCTTCCTTCCCTTCCTTCCCTTCTTCTTTCTTTCTTTTTTCTTTCTTTCTTTCTTTCTTTCTTCTTTTCTTTCTTTCTTCTTTCTTTCTTTCTTTCT
The DNA here is from genome assembly GCF_009762305.2 of Zalophus californianus. Taxonomy (NCBI): domain Eukaryota; kingdom Metazoa; phylum Chordata; class Mammalia; order Carnivora; family Otariidae; genus Zalophus; species Zalophus californianus. Next base: position 144,202,727 of record NC_045598.1, read on the forward strand.
TTCTTTCTTTCTTTCTTTCTTTCTTTCTTTTTTTCTTTTCTTCTTTCTTTCTTTCTTCTTTCTTTCCTTCCTTCTTTCTTTCTCTCTCTCTCTTTCTTTCTTTCTTTTTTCTTTCTCTTTCTTTCTTTCTTTCTTTCTCTCTCTTTTTCTTTTTCTTTCTCTCTCTTTCTTTCTTTCTTTCTTTCTTTCTCTTTCTTTCTCTCTTTCTTTCTTTTTTTCTTCCTCTCTCTCTCTCTCTTTCTTTCTCAGGTTTGTTTTTGTTTTTACCTAAGTTTCCAGCTGGCTGTTCTGTCATGTGTATTTTGGACTGCCAGCCACCACAATCCCATGGACCTATATATAGAGAGAGCAGGGTGCTCAGAAGCCCATGGTACCTACAGCCACTATACCAGAGACTGTTCTTCAGCCCGCATTTAGAGTAGCATGAGGATTCCCTATGACTAACTGAAATAGGAAGGAAAAAGCCTAGTTTGGTTTATGGATAGGTTGGTCCAAAATATGAGTCCAACCCAAAAATGCATTGCAGTTCTATATGCCCCACTTAAGAAAGTCACTTGAAAGGGAGTGATGAGGAGAAATCTATCAAATGAACAGAGCTTTGGCCACTGCCCCTGGTTATCTACTTTGTGTGAAAAGACGATTGTCCTAAGGTAAAAATAAATACAGACTCATTAGCCCTGGCAAATGGCTTTGTTTATGGGTCAGATACCTGGAGGAAAAAATGGTGAAAAGGAGATCTGTGAATATGTCTAACTGGGTGAGAACCAAGTATGAAGATCTTTGTATCATGGACCAGAGAATATCCATCACTGAGGGACATTAAACAGACAAATAGAAAACAGCCAGCTGAACACAACTTGTCATTGCTATCAACCACCCCAGTGCTGTCTTATGTACTCATGTAACTATGACGGCAGTGATAAAGGCTATGTATGGGCTCAATAACATAGGTCCCACTCATAATGCCAAAATAAGTCTGCTTGACATCTGCTTTGCTAATCATAAGGACAAACGCTGAAATATATAATCATCACTTGAGGCAAGTACCAGACTATTGGTGGCAAGTTGACTTATACTGGACTCATTCAATCTGAAAGGAAAAAGGATCCATCTTTTTCCATGTATTGCATGCCTTTCCCACCTCCATGGCCTCAGCTAGCCCCAAAATCCAAAAATTTACAATATTAGAGCCACCTACTCAGCATTTCACAAAATATCACCTCAGACCAAGAGACCCAGTGTCACAGCAAAAATTGCACTAAACAAAGTTAAATAGTCAAGGAAGACTTTTTTAAATGCTGCAAAAGAGTAGAGAAGCCAAAGCTCAGTATGAACTCAACTCTGTTGAAACAAAAGACAGGAGGATTTTTAAGTGTTGGGGTGAGCTAGTGGAAAAATACCAGAGGATATTACTGGGAAGGTTGATCAATGGGATATGTCAAACACACTGACTTATTCTTGAATTTGCAAATGTTTTTCTCTGCGTTTAGTCATCTATATTGGCTAATTAGTGTTCACAGAAGTTAGGCTTCTATCCTCCCACAGAATCTGGGAGATACAGGCCCTACCTTCCTTGATGACTACATTTCAAAGAATGACTCCAGGTGAAAGACTTTCCTGGGTTGTAAAACAGGAAAAGGCTTTTTTTTTAAGATTTGTTTACTTAAGAGAGAGAAAGAGCCCTGGGGGTGGGGTGGGAATCTTAAGCAATCTCACGCTCAGAGCAGAGCCTGACGCAGGGCTGAAAGTGGGGCTTGACGTGGGGCTCAGTGAGGGGCTCATCGAGGGGCTTGATTCCACAACCCCAAGTTCATGACCCTGAGATCACGACCTGAGCCGAAACCAAGAGTCGGATGCTCCACTGACTTTGCCATCCAGGCGCCCCTTGTAGGAGGCTTTTAAAAAAAATACATGTCAGGGGTGCCTGGCTGGCTCAATCAGTGGAGCACGTGACTCTTACTCTCAGGGTCATGAGTTTGAGCCCCACGTTGGGTGTAGAGATGTCTTAAAAAAATGTAATCTTTTTTTTACTTATTTTATTTAAATTCAATTAGTTAACATATAGTATATAGTGTATCATTAGTTTCAGATGTAGAGTTCAGTTATTCAGCCGTAGCATATAACACCCGTTATATCACATGACCTCCTTAATGCCCGTCACACAGTTACTCCATCCTTCCACCCCTCTCCCCTCCAGCAAACCTCAGTTTGTTTCTTATAGTTAAGAGCCTCTTATAGTTTGTCTCCTTCTATGATTGTCTTATTTTTCTATCCCTTCCCCTATGATCTTCTGTTTTGTTTCTTAAATTCCACATATGAATGAAACCATATGATAATTGTCTTTCTTTGATTGACTTATTTTGCTTAGCATAATACCCTCCAGTTCCATCCATGTTGTTGTAAATGATAAGATTTCATCTTTTCTGATGGCTGCATGATATTCCATTGTATATGTATATACCACATCTTCTTTATCCATTCACCTGTCGATGGACATCTGGGTTCTTTCCATAGTTTGGCTATTGTGGACATTGCTGCTATAAATATTGGGATGCAGGTGCTCCTTCAGATCAATGCATTTGTATCTTTGGGGTAAATACCTAGTAGTTCAATTGCTGGGTTGTAGGGTAGCTCTATTTTTAACTTCTTGAGGAATCTCCATACTGTTTTCCAGAGTGGTTGTACCAGCTTGCATTCCCACCAACAGCGTGAAAGCGTCCTTTTCCCTGCATCCTCACCAACATCTGTTGTTTCTTGATTTGTTAATTTTAGCCATTCTGACTGGTATGAAGTGGCATCTCATTGTGGTTTTGATTTGTATTTCCCTGATGCCAAGTGATGTGGAACATTTTTTCTTGTGTTTGTTGGCCATTTGTACGTCTTCTTTGGAGAAATGTCTGTTCAGGTCTTCTGCCCATTTCTTGACTGGATTATTTGTTTTTTCGATGTTGAGTTTGATAAGTTCTTTATAGATTTTGGATACTAACCCTTTCTCTGATATGTCATTTGCAAATATCTCCTCCCATTCCATAGGTTGCCTTTTAGTTCTGTTAACTGTTTCCTTTGTTGTGCAGAAGCTTTTTATCTTGATGAAGTCCCAATAGTTCATTTTTTGCTTTTGTTTCCCTTGCCTTTGGAGAAGTGTCTAGCAAGAAGTTGCTGTGGCTGAGGTCAAAGAGATTGCTGCCTATGTTCTCCTCTAGGATTCTGATGGATTTCTATCTCAACAGTTAGGTCTTTCATCCATTTTGAGTTTATTTTATGTATGGTATAAGGAAATGGTTCAGTTTCATTTTTCTGCATGTGGCTGTCCAATTTTCCCAACACCATTTGTTAGAGACTTTTTTTCCATTGGATATTCTTTCCTGCTTTGTCAAAGATAAGTTGACCATAGAGTTGAGGGTCCATTTCTGGGTTCTCTATTCTGTTCCACTGATCTCTGTGTTTTTATGCCAGTACTATACTGTCTTGATGATTACAGCTTTTTTTTTCCCCTCAAGTTCAATTAGCCAACATATAGTATATCTTTAGTTTCTGATGTAGTGTTCAATGATTACAGCTTTGTAATAGAGCTTGAAGTTTGGAATTATGATGCCACCAGTTTTGGTTTTCTTTTTCAACATTTCTCTGGCTATTCAAGGTCTTTTCTGGTTCCATACAAACTTTAGGACTAATTGTTCTAGCTCTGTGAAAAATGCTGATGGTATTTTGATAGGGATTGCATTTATGTGGAAAACCCTAAAGACTCCATCCAAAAATTACTAGATCTCATACAGGAATTCAGCAACATGTCAAGATATTGATGCACAGAAATCTGTTGCATTTTTATACACTAATAATGAGACAGAAGAAAGAGAAATTAAGGAATTCATCCCATTTACAGTTGCACCAAAAACCATAAGATAGCTAGGAATAAACCTAACCAAAGAGGTAAAGGATCTGTACTCTGAAAACTACAGAACACTTATGAAATAAATTGAGGAAGACACAAAGAAATGGAAAAATATTCCATGCTCATGGATTGGAAGAACAAATATTGTTAAAATGTCAATGCTACCTAGAGCAATCTATACATTCAAAAAATTGTCATCTTTAAAAAATAAAATAAAAACATTTACATGTCAAAGGAATACAGAAAGAATTTATAACTTTTCTAAAGTAAATGCTACAAGAAAAGGGAGGTAAAGGAATATTAAGGCTCTCTTTGTCACACTTCATGGCAAATGAGATACAACAGTGGGCACATGACTAGGGGATCCACTGGTTCTATCAAAGAAACTGACAGTATGTTTAGATCAATGGAATGACCTTTTGACAATACCCTTAAAGTACAAACCTGGAGATAAGATACTGCAAGCATAGGGAACCATCTTCTAAGATGCAGTATGTACCCTGAATCAACAAACATTATATGGTGCTGTATCCCCAGTGGTGGAGTTCATAGGTCCATGAACTAAGGGGTAGAAGGAGCAACCCAGCTTACCACCATTCTCTGGGACTCACTTGGAAAATTTGTCCCTGCAAATTTCAATTACAGAGACAATTCTAGAGATCATGATTCCAGAAAGGAAATGCATCTATAATGGGGCACAGGAATATTCCCATTCAATATTAAACTATAGCTGCTGTTCTGTCACTTCAAGCTTCTTCTTCTTCTTTCTTCTTTCGTCTTTCTTCTTCTTCTTCTTCAAGCTTCTCATGCCAGGAGACCAGCAGGCTCAAACTGGCTGCCAGAGCCAATTATGTGCATCCCTTCTCAACAGTAATTTAGCATTAGTAGCTTGAAATTAGCTAAAATAGGAGTAGTTACACCATGGAAACTGCAAATGCTACAAATTGCAAATGCTACAGATGCTACCCCTACACCCAGAACTGGCTGTTAAACATTTACCAGCAGAGCACTGACAGCAGGCAAGGAAAGGAGTCTCCATCCAGCAGGAGTAATCGATCTTAATAATCAGAAAGAGGTAGGTATTTCATTGGCAGTAGCAGTGGTAACTCTGAACTCAAAGGACCTGACATAGACTGAGGGCCACTGCTATCTCCTAATCACTTCATGTGTCAGATAACTAGTTATTACTCCCCACACATTACCAAGGAAACTCTGTGGACCCATTTACCACAAAGACTCTCAACATTTTGGCCCTAGACAGTGGAAAAAGTTTTTTCTCTCCTTGTTTTCCAGAACACACCCATTCTCTCCATAGCAGGAAGGACAGTGGGAAGGGCCGTTTCCTTCAGGGGAAACCCCACCCTCACTCACAGGATGTGCTCTTTCTTTTTTCCCCCCCCTTTGGCATAGAAAAAGCAAGTCTCATCATTTTCAATATGTTTCCTGAAATCTTGTGTTGTTCTGTCTAAAAACCATATGGGAAAAAACAATTCAATATCTAAATATTTAGGAGTAGATTTTCTCTAATTCTTCAAGGTCAAAGTTTGGCTGAAGATAAACCCAATTTGCATCACATTTTATATTTCAGTCCACAGTATCTACATTTGAAATTATTGTTCCTGTATTAGGTAGGTGGGTAGTTATCTTGCTTTTTTGTAACTATCTTGATAATTTTTTCTAAAACAAAGGTATCTGTGTTCAAAAAAAAAGTAACTTACTTGATCTTCAGACTCAATTTGGCCACAATTACTTGTTCACTTGCTTAACAACAACAAAGTTTCCTCTCTATGGACATTCTACTACTACTACACACACACAACACACACACACACCACACACACACACACACACACACACAAACTTCTTCCTCTCTAAAATGCATTTTTTTTATTGTGTAGACATCTTAGGGCCATATTATATCATTTACTTTTAGCATACTATTCCTTTTATTTTCCCCCAAGCTATTATTATATTGACAAATTGCAAATAATGATGTGATATTCCAGTATGGGATATATGAGTTATATAACAATTTGCTTATCAAAATATATTCCTACATATATTTTATGTATCAAATTGTATGTTACATATAGGAAAGTAGTAGAAAATCAACAAATCTCTGGGCATGTCCATTAGGTGTTTTTGTAAATAAATTCCTGGAAATATAATTATTATTTTGACTCAAAAAAGTGTGCAAAATTCTGAAATTTGCTACCTCTTGCCAACTGGATCTTCAGAAGAATATTTAGATTTTATAGTCTTCATGTGTATGGGGCACATTCTCCCTTTCCCATCCAAATTCTGTCTTTAAAAAAACCCAACTATAGGGGCCCCCTGGGTAGCTCAGTCATTAAGCATCTGCCTTTGGCTCAGGTCATGATCCAGGGTCCTGGAATCAAGCCCCACCATTGGGCTCCCTGCTCGCGTGGGGAGCCTGCTTCTCTCCCCCACTCTCCTGCCTTGTGTTCCCTCTCTTGCTGTCTCTTGCTGTCAAATAAATAAATAAATCTTAAAAAAAAATCCAACTGTATAGTAGTGGTCATTTTGGATGCTTTTTGGTTCTTATGATTGCAGAACTACTTAGGGACCTGCAGAAGATTTGCATCTTCTAGGTCCTAGAAATTATCCAACTGGAGCAGAGAGAGCTCTTGGCACCTGTTATGGATTAAATTGTGTCCCTACAAAATCGGTATGTTGAAGCCCCAATTTGCACTGTGACTGTACTTGGAAATAGGGCCTTTAGAAAGGTAAATATGGTCATAAGGGTGAGGCTCTAATCCAACATGACTGATGTCCTTATAGGAAGAGGAAAAGGTATCAGTGTTGCATGTACATAGAGGAAAAGCCATGTGAGTACACAGCAAGAAGGTGGCTGTCTCTGCAAACCAAGGAGAGAAGTCTCAGGAGAAACCAAACCTGCCAGCACCTTGATCTTGAACTTCCAGCCTCCAGAATTGTGAGTAAATAAATTTCTGTTGTTTCAGCTACTCAGTCTGAGGTATTTTGTAATGGCAACCCTGTGAGACTAATATAGTACCTGACCAATCAGATATGATTCCAGCCATAGCAAGAAGGGCTTGGAGGGACCTGACCTGTTGTTGGTGTAAAGGCTGAAGAAGCACCTTCTGAGCTGAATGTTTTTTTTTTTTTATTTAAAGATTTTTGTTTATTTGAGAGAGAGAGAGAGAAAGTACATGAGGCGGGGGAGGGTCAGAGGGAGAAGCAGACTCCCTGCCAAGCAGGGAGCCCAATGCGGGACTCGATCCAGGGACTCCAGGATCATGACCTGAACCCAAGGCAGTCGCTTAACCAACTGAGCCACCCAGACGGCCCTGAGCTGAATGTTTTGTACATGGAGAGTCACAGGTCAAGGCTCCCAAGGCAGATATGTTTAACCAGAAGGTCCATTCCATTGTATGTGTGGCCCTCTCTTGAAAGGTATTTTCCAACTGTGTATTCAAATGGCAGTCATAATGTATTGTGTATGTGAGAGAGGTTTCTGGTTTAGTGTAAACCTTCACCACACCAGAAACTACACAGTGGAGAGAAACCCTTCAGAAGTGCAGGATGTCAGATTTGAAGAACTATAGAGTCCACGTTCATAGAAGTCCTTCACATGTGGGGAGGGTGAGGATTCCCCAACCAACTCAAGTCTTCTCAAACATCAGGTTACTCATAGTGAAGGATGGAGAGCCACACGGGAACACCAAGTGGGAAGAGGCCTTTCACACTGAACAAAGGCATTACAAATGCACTGAGTATGGGAGAAACTTTAATCACAATAGATACTTGTTCACTAGAGAATACACACTGGATAAAAATCCTTATGAATACGATGAATGCAGGAATTATTTAACCATAAATCCATACACCATAAATTATACATTGGGAGAAACACCTTACAAGTGCAGCAATTGTGGGAATTTCCTTGGCCAATGCTTCTACCCCATTCAACATCAAAGTGTTGACACTGGGGAAAAGACTTCTGACTGCAGCAAATGGGGAAAATCCTTTATCTACAACTCCAATCTTATTGAGCACTGGAGGATTCACATTGGAGAAGGGCATTTTGAATATGGCAACTTTTTTAATACAAAATCTCCAGCTAATTAAACATCAGAGGATTCATAATGGAAAAAGGCCAAATGAATGTGGTGAGTGTGGGAAATTCTTTAGCTACATCCCTAGCCCAATTCAACACTGGAGAGTTCATCCTGAAACAAGGTCCTGTGAATGAAGTGAATATTGGATATGATTTAGCAAAAGGTCCAACCTCATTTGGCATCAAATGTTTACAGCAGAGAAAGGTATTATGTGAGGAAGACTTCAGCCAAATGTGTGTTCCTAATTCAACACCAGAAAATTCACAGCCCAGACAGGACTTGTAAGTGCAGTGAATGTGGGAAACACCTTCAGCCAAAGGCCTTTTTTCAGCACCAGAAAATTCACACTGGACAAAGGCCTTAGGAGTGCAGGGAATGATTTGCTTCAGAGAGAAGCTATGAAAGTAGCCTTTATGAGGGAGGGAGCCATCAGTTGAACCTCATTCATCCATATATGTATACTGAGGACATTCCTGGGAGCATTAGGTATATTAGACACCTTCTGGAGCTATGTGGTATATTCTCACATGCCCAGGGACTTTACCAGAGCTGTGTAGCTACCAGTACGTGTGGCAGGAGTCATCTCAACTCTACCAGCTGTCAGTTGCCCACATTGTACATTAGTAATCTCAATATGCTTAGAGAAGGCAGACCTCTGTTCCTTCTCTCCAATTCCTGGAAGGAATCTTGAGTATCCGAAGTTCCATTAGGGGTCCAGTCTCTCACCCACTGTTTTACTCAAGTACAAGACCTGCCTATTTTAATCTTTTCCCATTCATCCCATTGATGAGGGAGGGATTCCCATCAAGGTTGGGAAATGGCTGAACACATGACTCCCAACACTGGACAGATAAGATTGATAATAGTTTGATAATTATATATATATATATTCAAAGACCAAGGGAGGACACTGCATATCACACAAAGTCACCCAAGTTGCATTTAAGAACAAAGTGGATAGTCAGGCACTATGGGAAACAAACTTTGTAGTATAAAGAAGGTAAAGTGACTCCTGGTTCCCATGGAAGGGTCTGGGTTGTTGGAAAGCCTATTCTTAATCTCAGGAAACAAACTGAGGGTTGCTGGAGTGGTGGGGGGTGGGAGGGATGGGGTGGCTAGGTGATAGACATTGGGGAGGGTATGTGCTATGGTGAGAGCTGTGAATTGTGTAAGACTGTTGAATCACAGACCTGTACCTCTGAAACAAATAATACATTGTATGTTAAAAAAAAAAAAAGAAGTTAGCAGGAAGGGAAAAATGAAGGGGGGGGAAATCGGAGGGGGAGACGAACCATGAGAGACTATGGACTCCGAGAAACAAACTGAGGGTTCTAGAGGGGAGGGGGTGGGGGGATGGGTCAGCTGGTGATGGGTATTAAAAAGGGCACCTACTGAATGGAGCACTGGGTGTTATACGCAAACAATGAATCATGGAACACTACATCAAAAACTAATGATGTAATGTATGGTGATTAACATAACATAATAAAAAAGTGTTGAATAGCCTCATGTAATTTATTGAATATTGTACTGAAAGTGAAAAACAGAATGGTTGCATTCTGTACAGAATGGTCATAAGTGCATTGGTTATTTACCCTTGTGATGGTATGGCTGACTGGGAGCTGCAGCTAGGTGCTGACCAGCATCACAACAGAGTATGGATCATACCACATATCACTAGCCCTGGAAAAGATCAAAAATCAAAATTTGAATTACGCTTTTTACTGAATGCTTGCTTATATCTTTTGCACCATCATAAAGTCAAAAAGCTGTAAGTCAAGCCATTCTAAATCAGGGACTGTCTGTATGTAATATTCCATCAGTATAAATGATGTTATCTGTAGGTTTTTTATAGAAAACTTTATTAAATTAAGGAAGTTCTGTCTGGCACTAGTTTGCTAAAAGCTAAATCATGAATGGGTGTCAAATTTTATCAAAACCTTTTTCTATATCTTTTGAAAAGATCTATTAACTTCTTTCTATGAATGTGATGATATCCAACTGGTTGATTTTCAAATGCTAAACCAAATTTACATTCCTGGAATTAATTCCACTAGATCCTGCTCTGTTATCTGCAGAAAAATTTAGTGGAAAATACTGAACGTTTCTATTTACCCCTTCCTGCACCCTCTACACTCCCACACCACACATAACCTTTCCCACTATCAAGATTCTGCACCACAGTGGTGTGTTTGTTACAATCAATGAACTTACATTGATTGACACATTATTATCACACAAAGTCTATAGTTTTTATTAGGGTTCCTTTTTGGTATTGTATATTCTTTGGGTTTTAACAAATGACTAATGAGAAGAACCCACCATTATAGTATCAAATGCACTGCCCTAAAAATCCACTAAGTTTTCTGTGAACCTAAAAATGCTCTAAAAAATAGCCTATTAAAAAAACTGATAAAAGAGGATATTTTTTTATCTTGGTATTAAGCACAAATATAAAGTATTAATAGAGACTAACAGTTTTTCCTGAAGAATTGTGGACAGTAGAGCCATTAATATTTGAAAATATCACTGTTGAATATCAGAATCTCTTGATAAAATTTTTCCCACCTAATATTAGAACAAAAAAGCACAGACCTTTTAAACCCTCTATATTTACCTAACTACAATATTTATTTTTTAATATAATGTTCTGATTATTAGAGGTGGTTTTAATTGTCATGCCAATAAAAATGCAGAGAGATACCACCTGGAACCTCAGCTAATTTCTGCCAAAAAATTGTCTTCAATTTTATAAGCTAATGATTTAGGTGGAGGGATGTTAATCCTTATATGAAACAACACAGTTGGTTGAGTAGCAGGCCATTCATTTGTCCTTGGCAAGACAAGGCAGGTTTCATAATCTTAAAAAGTCATTTGAATGTACTCAATGAGCGTCAAATTGCTTTAAATGGGCTGTACTGTTATAATATAGATATATTAGCTTTCTTCTATGTCCTCTATCCCAAGATATATTTAGATCTTTGAAGAAATGTCCTTTTCTAATAAAACAAATCCACACTAATGTTTATGCTCTTTTTCTCACAAATTGCACTTTCTTTTGATAAAATTCTAGACAATAACTAGCATCATCTGTTATTTTAATATCTTTGAGTATGTTTGTATAAACACATACATAAAAACATTTATATAGCTTACATCTAAAGCCCAAAAGAGGAAAGCTGATTACTAAAACAAGTACAAAATCCTATCTGTCTATATGTGAGTGATTGCTTTCAGATAGCCAGAAAGTATAATATGAACAGTTAAATGTATAGAAATAATACCTAAATAGTATTTAGGCAGCATTAAATAAATGTACTTATATCTCCTGTACCTTGGCTAAGCAGTCCTTAGGTATTTCAATCAATCTAGAATCCCCTTTCTCATTTTAAATATACTAAAATTCCTCATATCTTCTAATTTGGTTTTTAGTCAAAACATGAATCTTTGTGATACAGAAGAAAGAGACTGAATTTGGACCTGATTTTTTTTTTAAGATTCTATTTATTTATTTGACACACAGAGAGAGAGAGATTGAGAGAGAGAGAACCAAGCAAGGGGAGTGGCAGGCATAGGGAAGGGAGAAGCAGACTCCCCACTCAGCAGGGAGCCCAGATGTAGGGCTTGATCCCAGGACCCTGGGATCATGACCTGAGCAGAAGGCAGACACTTAACTGATTGAGCCACTCAGGTGCCCCCTGGAGAAGGATATTTAAAATAAAGAAGGCAGACGAGCTACCAGGCACCCCTTGGACCTGATTTTTAATTGTATAACTATCATTTACTATTGGTATGACCCTGGGCAAGTTAATTTCTATGTACCTCAGTTTTCTCATCTTGAGAAATTGTTAGATGAAAATATTAACATAAATGTATGCAAAGTACTTAACATCAGTCCCAGCACTTTGCAAATATCATGATCCATAATAATATTATCATAGCTAATATTAATACGATCCCTAAAATAGTTATATTTATAAAAATATGGTTGTTTTTATATGAAGCTGTTCTAATTTCTTCTCTAAAACATACACTTTTTGAGGCAAATAAAAATGAGTTCCTTTTTACAATAATTAATTTAAGGAACAAAGTAATTCACTGGCATTTCATTATGGTTTGGTAGTTTCACCTACTAAACTTCACGTGTTTTTGATGTAATTCTTCATCCACTGACTCCTCATATTAGCCGAATATCTGACTCCAAATGAAAAGGTCATCTCTCATGAGAATTTATTTTCCATGTGGGAACTTGGAAGTGCCCCAACTCTAATTTTGCCAAGATAAGCTCTTTAGTAAAATCTTGAATCTCATTTCCTTAAGGTTTGTTATAAAACAACATGCTTTGGTGGAGGAGGGGGATGAAAAGGCTCTATTTTTAAAACTGGAAATATTAAGCTAAATTAAAACCTTAAAACATGTTTTATTAAATCCTAGGTCTGTCTCATACCCACCCACGTGCACATATGTGTACATGTACCCACACCCATACACACCATACACAAGCCTGCCAAAGTTAATAATAAATTATACTTTATAACAATTGAGAAAAAAATTTTCATTTTAGAGGAGTTCTTCCCATGTCTCTGACAAAGTTTCAGATATTTTAAAGTCTTCATAATTTAATCAGGGCAAGATATAAGGTTAAGATATTGTTTTTAAGATTTTATTTATTTATTTGACAGAGAGAAAGAGCAAGAGAGGGAACACAAGCAGGGGGAGTGGGAGAGGGAGAAGCAGGCTTCCCGCAGAGCAGGGAGCCCGATGGGGGACTTGATCCCAGGACCCTGAGTTCATGACCTGAGCTGAAGGCAGACACTTAACGACTGAGCCAGCCAGCCGCCCCAAGATATTGTTTTTTTATTAGAGTATCAACTCAGTGGCTGTGATCTCAACCTTCATCTGTTTTCTGTGTAACTAAAGTTGAAGAATATTGTTTAGAAAATATCTCTTTCTCTTGAAAATGTATTTCTTGGTTTCTTATGCTTTGCTAGTAAATTTCAGAACACATAAATCCTATTTAACATATAAACTCTAGATAAAATATAGCCTTCTAGAAAAAAAAAAAGTCTTTGCTTTTCCACCAATCAAAACTCAGGAATCTTTAGTTGGGTATTCTTTAGTACATACTTGTCACATTCATTGTAAGACACAGAGTTGGCTCCTTCTCTCTGTGATTCCACAAACTCAGAATGTGGCTGGCATCTCACAGTCTCAAATGGATGCTTGAAATGCTGCCACATTCCAGTAAACAGGAATGTGAGAAAAGAAATCAGACAGCTGACTCTTCCCCTTAGGAGTACAACCTAGAAGTTGCACTACCACTTCCACCACAAACATTGGCCAGAATGTGGTCACATGGTCTCATTTAGCTTCAAGGGATACTGGGAACTGTAGTCTTAGTTGGTTTCAGTATACTCAAAATTGAGACAGGAGGCAGAGACAGATAGAGCAGAGCAAAGTAATTCAGTCACTAAAGGAAAAAGGGATAATAGATATTTAGTGAAAGTCTCTGTCATGTGGATTGAAGTCTTTGCCTATTACCACATTTCATTATAGCCAAGCCAAGATATCAGCAATTATAAAATGTACAATTTATATACACTATGAAAAGAAAGTTACACAATGAATTTCTTATCCCTGAATATTTTAAATCTTTTGGAAAATATTTTTTCAGACTTTTTTAGAGCTCTATATGATTAGACTTAGAGTCATCAAGGCCTATGTTTTCTGTATAGCACCAGCCTTTGTGCTTACAAAAGCATTGGTAATGCAGCAGTCTCACCTCTATGATTTCTTCGAAGACACTAATACCATCTGTAAATTTTGATGCTGACACTTTTTGATTTTATTAGAAAGTCTCAAAAAAAAGTGTTTCAGAAAATAGCTAAGACTCATATTTCTTCCTCAAATGATTGACTGAAATGCTGAAAGTTGCATCTTTTTTTCCTTTCATGAAACTGGAAATAACATCTAAGTTTATGATATATTTTTAAAAAATGTACCAGGCCAATGGGAAGTAATGGTGTTTTCAGTGTTAGATGTATCCTGATTTTGGAGATGTTAAACTGTGAAAAAATGCATTTTAGAATCAACAAATTAAGGTATTTCAATTTAGAGAGACAGTTCTATAGAGTATTTAAGAAGATGAGTGTGATACGACCTCATGCAATAAAATCACTGTTCTGCCTCTTGTTGGCTGTGTGACTGTGGGCAACTTACCAATTTGTGACTCCAAGTTCCTATCTGTAAAATGGGAACAATTACAACATATAATGTTTAGAACTGTTGGGGAGAAATATACTAATATATGTAAAGGTTTTAGAACAGTGCTTGACACCTGTAAATGTTATACAAATGTTGGCTATTATTATTTCTTGAATGCTCTGGAATTGTGAAGTCCATAGTCCCTGATCTACTCAGTTTTTCTTTTTATTCTTATTCCAATATTGAAATTGTATATTTTCCAAGAAAATTATCTATTTCATCTAGGTTTTCAAATGTACTACTATTACTTAGTAGTTATTCATAATATCCTTGCAATTGTTTTTTTGATTATTGTTCTCGCTGAAGTAATATCTGTTCTTTCATTCTGATTTTTTCTTTTATTCTTTTCATGCACCAGCTTTGCCAAAGACTCAACAATCTTATTAATATTTTTAAAGAACTATCTTCCAGTTTTGTTACCTATTTTTGTATGTGTGTATGGTTATTGTTCTTCAGTTCACTGGTTTTATCTATGTATTTATTTCAATATGTTGTCGTTTCTTGTTTTTTAATTCTAAGTGTTTGTTAATTTGCCTTATGCTATCCCTTAATATAATGGTATATACTTTTAGTTTCCTAACAGAAATGATTTTTTTAGTTTTTTCCCCCCCTCAATTTAATATTTTATTACATTGTCATTAAAGAACATAATCTATAGGATATTTACTTTTTAGATATTAAGTGTTCCTTTATGGCTTAGTTTGCCTTTCACAATTGTTCCATGTTTGCCTCTAAAGGAGTGGTTTGGTATTAACTAGAAGTACAGCTCCACATATCTATTTCAACCTATCAGTTGTGGTTAAATCTTTTATCTCAGTGGCCATTGTATCAACAAATGTCACTGGTAGGCTCAGATTGATAAATGCATTACACACAAGCAATGCTTGGATATGGCAACAGTATTTTCTTATCTAAGGATTTCAAAATGAGTTAAGTACAGTCAGAATACATGACACAATCTACAACATTATCTCCCTATTGGGGAGATACATAGTTACTGAAGATAATGTCTGAGACTGGGAGAGCCATATGAACCCTTATAGAAACTTACTTCTCCTTGGGTCTTTTCCTGTATATATAACTCTAGGCAATTCTGCAATAGATTTGTATGGATATGTGCTTGGGACTCACTCATCTGGATCTGATTCACCTCATCAATCACAGAGTTATTCAATATAAAAAATGCATATATATTTTTTAGTTCATTAATTCTCCTTTGAGTCATGTTCCTCAAACATCTCCTTATATTTCCTGTGTGCTCATGTTTACCAACCTGATACTTGGCAAGAGGAGAGAACACTTGGTGGTCAGTGACTGCTGCTCTAGTGAGTTTGGGATGGGTGGGAATGCTCTTGGGGTAGAGAGGCTGGTCTTACTGTTAGGTAATCTATCTCCATTTGCCCAGTAAGCCTAGCCCTAATACTGTTATGGACTAATTGTGTTCCCCCCTAAATTCTTATTTTGAAGCCCTAACCCCCAATTTGATAATATTTGTAGATGGGGACCTTCAGAGGTAGATTTAGATGAGGTCATGAGGGATGAGGTCCTCATGATGGGATTAGTGCCCTTTTAAAAAGGAGCTGAAGAGTTTGTGCTCTGTCTTCCTCCCACCCTCCCTCCCCATACACACTGAGGAAAGACCATATGAGGATATCTGCAACCCAAGGAAAGACTCCTTAGAAGATACCAATCCTGCTGGCAACTCGATCTCACACTTCCAGTTTCCAGAACTGTGAGCTATAAATTCCTGTTGTTTAAACCACTCTGTCTATGGTATTTTGTAATAGTAGCCAAAGCTGATTAAGACAAACACATTCCTCTGCTCCTTTTCAAGATTTGCTGTTCTTGGGGTAAGTGGTGAGAGAAGGTGGGAAGGAACAAAATGATTAGGATGCAACAGCTACATGAAGTTCCTTTGTTGCTTCTTGTTAGTAAAGGGTTTATTCTGCTATATTCCTCTTTCAAGTGGCCATGGAGCAAGTCACTATATGCCCAAGGTATGGTGAGAAGAGGAAAGAACAAAATGAGAAAACTATCTCTTTGACACCTAACACTTTTTTTAAATTTTGAATAAAATTTTAATTTGAGGATAAATTTAGATTTACAGAAAAGTTGCAGTTGCATAAATAGTACACAGAGTACTTCTCTTCTTCATCCATCCTTCATCCCTAATGTTAACATTTTATAAAACTATGGTATATTTGTCAAAACTATAGTGCATTAATATGACCTAAACTCCAGACTTTCCTTGGGTTTTGCCAGTTTTTCACTCATGTCTTTTTTCAGTTCCAGGATCCAATTCAAGATGCCACACTGCATTTAGACATGACTCTCTTTTAGTTCAAAGAGGCCACCTGTTTGGGAGCTATGTTCTGAAAATCCACAGCCTTACAATGGACCTTTCTACATTTTCCATTTCAAGTTTGTCCACACCTTACTACTTGCAGTCCTCCTTTACTGCTTGTGGCCCTGTGTGCCTGATCATGCTAATTAATTTCTCTGCCTCAAATACTCCATTTTTAACACTATCATCCCTTCTAGAACTAGTAGAAAAATAATCTTTTTTTGAAGACTTCCTGAGTCTACCCACATCCACCCCAACAGAACTAAATGCTCACTTTGCTGAGCTACATTATACTTCTTTTACATCCTACCATAGAATTCAGAGTCTGAATTATTCCTTAGGTGACTGTAATGTGTCATTCTCTTTGGTTAGACCAGTCTTTCTCAACCATTCTTTTTCTGCCTTAACATATACACATTCCCATTAGAAATACTGATTTGGTGCTGCAGTGATTCTCAACAGAAAACTTACATGAATCTTTCTCCAACAATGTGTTCTCTCATATCCCCAAATATACATAAACTCTGCAATGAAATTAATGTATATATGTATATATACTATATATAGATATGTGCATGTGTGTGTATAGGCAGATGCTATAACAATATTTTAGCTTCTGTGCCTGTGCATTGACAAATATATATATATATATATATTTTTAATATTTTACTTATTTGACAGAGACACAGAGAGAGCAGGAACACAAGCAGGGGGATTGGGAGAGGGAGAAGCAGTCCTCCCGCCGAGCAGGGAGCCCAATGTGGGGCTCGATCCCAGGACCCTGAGATCATGACCTGAGCTGAAGGCAGACACTTAATGACTGAGCCACCCAGGTGCCCCGACAAATATTTTTTTCCAAAGAAATCAAAGCTTTGTAAGAGTAAAACTACTCATGTGAAAACAAGGTGGGTCCTGTTAGTATGATGTCTTAAAGTTGGAGTGATAAGAATCTAAGATCTGTTTTACTACTGGATATTTACTTAAATACTCTAAGCCTCAATTTCTTCATTTATATAATGTAGAGAATAATAATGATATAGGATTTTTTTAATTTTTTAAAAAATTTTTCTATAGGGTTGTCTTAAAGACTGAATAACACAGTGTATGTAGGGCTCTTGGCATGTGGTAAAAGCTGTATAAATGTTACAGTGATGAGCACAAAGAGGAGGAGAAGGATGGAATGAGAAGAGAGATTTGAAAAGGAACGTGTTTTAGGCAAAACTAATCCACAGTGGAAGAATTCAGGATACAGGTTACCCCTGGGAGTAAATGTCGTGATCGAACAGTGCATAAGTTGGAACTCTGGGGGCTGGAAATATTCTGGTTCTTGATCCAAGTGCTGGTTATGTGGGTTTCTCCCACATCAAAAATTCATCAAGCTGTGTAATTGTGATTTGAGCACTTTCTATACGTATGCTGTACTTCAATAAAAATACATTTTTTTTAAAAAGTTCTCGACACTCCCACCATCAACTGCTCTGTGCCTTACACATAATATTTACTGTAGTCAATTAACACTTTTGCATGGCACTGCTCATCAATCTTTAGGCTTTTTAAATTATCTTATACTTAAAAACAGATTGTTTTCATGATTCATTTTGTCAGAAGAGTCTGACAAAATGCCTCATGAAATTTCTTTCTTTCAGTTTCTCCAAATACTAACTTTACAGCATCATTCATTTTCAGATATGCACAGATGAGTTTTAAAATGTATTGATGTCCATCAAAGTACTTTTTAAAAAAAAATTAAATCACGGATTTTGGTGAATAGAATCATAACATGATTTAAGATATAGCTGTCAGTGAGAGAATGAATAATCTAAATGAGTTAATGATAGCCTCATGTTTTTTAATTAAGCCATATTGTTTGATGCTTTGAGAAAAGATTTGAAACATAAAATATATAAATTGTTTTAAGTTATATTCAGTTGTTGAATTCGTGCTGAGATAAATCTCAAGTCTCTAATATGTACATTTTTAGTTCAAAATTCAATTGTATGATAAATCATGCAAAAATATAGTATCACACCTAACCTATCTAAAACTCTATTGATGTTATATTTAAACTTCTGCACAACTGAACATTATTTGCTTTTCATTAGCCTTATACTTCAGTAAGGGAAGGATCAATGCATACAGATGTCCAATTTTTTTGCTTTTGGAGTCAACAAGTAGATGATTAGAGTGAACCAGGCCTCCTGCCTTCTCCTTACTTCCTTTCTCACCCACATTAATCCTTAACACACATAGGCACACCCAAAAGAGCAAGCACAAAAGGACAATTATCACATTTCAATTCCACATTCCTCCTCATTTTTGCATATAGATCTACACATATAAAAGGGTCTGCATGCCCACATGCCATATGTTAAGCAATCCTGGCTTGCAGAAACTGTGGAGTGCTTGGTGGAATTTGTAGATGTGCATTTATTTAAAGCTTTGCAGGGTTGTGTGGCTCTACAGAGTTCCTTAGGATTGCCGTTACATTACCATCACAGTAAGAATGTGACTACCTCCCTTTGACCTGTCTTACAACTCAATTCCATCCTCAATCTTTCCTGATAATTTGAGATCCGTTACTTGGATATTAAGCAGATATGTCTGTGTTTCCAACCCCAATATGTTGGCTTCTTATCTATTTCTCTGAGCAGTTCCATGCTCAGGCTCAAGCAGGAATTTATTCTGGTTTAGTGATATTATCCTGCCATCATCCAGCCGGCTCACATCCTCTGCACCATCTGTTTGTGATATATCTTCACTACAGCTTTTGTTACAAGGAGGAAAGTATTTAACTGGAGTTATTTTTTTCTTTGATAAGCACATTATTATAACTTCAGAAACCTTGGAGTTACTGTTCATTATATGTTTAAGGGTATTAGTTTGGGGAAAAAAAAGCTTGTGGTAAAGGAATTATCTACGCTTTTTGTTCTAGGTATGTATTTTTTTCAATAGTAAGAATTACTACTAAGAGTTTTGATTAATATTTGTTTTCTTGTCCTTCCCAATACTTTTATAACTGTACATAATCCTTCAAGTAATTGATACTATAGCAGACCTCTTTCTAACTATTAAATTCCAGGGAAGAGGGGAAGCTGGATTTGATTCAGTAAATATTGATGAACTAGTAAGGATGACAAGAATACCACATTTTATTTCCTCTGTTATAAAGATTAAATAGGGTTCCTTTCCTTTAACATTCTCTCAATTTCCCCAATACTTCACTCGAGTTAATATACTACCAAATAACAGTTATTTCATTTGTTCAGGAATTCTCCTCTTTCATTGTGCCTCATCTTAAATGCTATCTGATCACATTTATTTTTCTATCAGGAGAAGAGTGGTAGGGATTCTCATCAACAGGTAATTCCTTCAATTTCCTTTCAGTTTTACACACACACACACACACACACACACACACTCTTAATGTTAATTCTCAGCTTAAACTTTTTGATAATTTATGTAATTAATAGCCTTGGGTATATATAAGAGGCAGAGCCTTATGCTGGTAAATGTTTAACCACTGGCTCTTGGGAACAGAAGGGGGAAAAAAAACCCTCTGAATTACAGCATGTTTGGGTTTCCATGGTGGTAAATACTCCCACCATGGCTGAATGAAACATCATTGAGTATGCTATTGCGATGTCATTGAAACATCACTGAGTATGCTATTGGGACAGCTTGCTAGGGCAGACAGTAGAGGAAGAAGAGTAAACTGTGCATCTGGGTGGGGGGCAAACAAAACACATTAGCTCACCACATAAGACAATTTATAAGAGTTGAAGATAGGAGATTTGGTAGATGAGGTTTTTGTTGTACTTAGGGTGTGTGTTTTTGTTTAAAAAAATATTCACATTTAATCACTGTGCTCCAAACATATGTGCCTTCTCTGTCTTGTGTGCATACCAAGATCTTTCCTACACAATTATATATAATTTCTGAACACAGTAAGGAATTTAAAAATTAATTTTATCATTTTTATAGCAAATTTGATGTGATTTAAAGTTAATATTTAAATTAGTATTTTATTAAAACTTTATTTTAAAATTATTTTGTAAAATCTGTACTATAGTACAAATTTTAATATTTCCCATTTTACAAGTGGTGAACACTATTTTATTAACTTTGAATTAATTATGCAAGACTAAGCATGATTTGTTGATTATTTCTAAAAAATAATGTTAGATTTGGTGTATGGGAAAAAGTATAGTAAAGTATGTACTGAAATTAAAATTCATGGTATTGAAAATAGAAAAAACCTTTTTTTCATTTGCTAGTATTTATTTATTTATTTATTTATTTTTGGCTAGTATTTAAAATTCATATATTTTATAGTTTTAAAAATATAAACTAGCTTGATTTTATAATTTTTGTGATTTGATTCTAAATGATGACAGAATGCTCTAAGCTGCCATGTGTAAGCATTTTCCATAAAACAATTCCATGGAGGTATAAATAGTCCTTTTTTCCAATATGAAAATCAAAACTGCATACAATTGTTAGGACGTTATCTCTTCTTAACATTGGCATTTAAAATACTGGACATTTTGATATCTCATTCAGTAATTTTGATCAGAAGTATATACATTTTTTTCCTAAAGAAGAAAATGCAATTTATGAAATAATTCATATATTTTAATTCTATGCTTATTATTAACTTATTTTTTTTTCAACACCATGTTTGTACCCAAGATGGATGGTGAGGGATGATCTAAAGACACTATCTCACCTCTTATGCCTTTGTTATAACCAATCATTTAGAAATACAGGATAAATAATTCTCTAGTTCACATCAGAAAGTCTGAATTCGGGGCGCCTGGGTGGCTCAGTCATTAAGTGTCTGCCTTCGGCTCAGGTCCTGATTGGGATCGAGCCCCGAATCAGGCTCCCTGCCCTGCGGGAAGCCTGCTTCTCCCTCTCCCACTCCCCCGCTTGTGTTCCCTCTCTTGCTGTGTCTCTCTCTGTCAAATAAATAAATAAAATCTTTAAAAAAAAGTCTGATTTCAAAGTTAAAAAACATATTTCTAATTATAAAATAACACATGAATAGTTACCAAAAATAATATAAAAATCTTAGAAAAGCAGAAAAGCCTAAAGCAAATAAATTTGTTAACAGATAACCAGTAATTTCAATTTTTCATTTCAATCACCATTAACAAACATTTTAGTATGTAATTTCTCAGTAATTCTACATTTATATACTCACATGCATACAAAGATATGTACTTCCTTTGTAGAAAAATATTGTAGTATACATTGCTTTGTAGCCTCTAGCCCTATACTGTGAATATTTTACAATGGTGATAAGAATTTTTCCATAACATGGTTTTTATTTTATATATTATAGTACATTATATGAGTGAACTAGAATTTGCTTAAATCACCTCTTTTTATTTATAAGTAATTCTTATTTTCTTGTTTTTATAGAAAACATAACTAATACGGTCCACGTCTGTATTGATTTGTTTGGAAAAACTCCTAGAGCATTTGTCACACACATTTTAAGACTTTTGATACATAATGACAAATTTGCCTATTAAAAAATGTGCCCAATTACACTAACATTAGCAGAAGTACCCATTTTCTAAATTCTCACCAGCACTGGGCATTATTATTTCATCTCCGCCAGTTTTATCATAACAACTTTAGATTAATTATACTTCTGCATTTCAATTATTTTTGCTTAAGATGAAAATAGCATGCAAACATAAACCAGAGGGCATAAATTCATGTCTCTACATACACTCTTACTAACAGGATCATGTCTGCCACTATTTGTTGGGCAATACAAGAAAACTCTTAGGGTCTCTCCCATTTCCACATGTCTTGTGACAGCTTTTGTTCTGGACTATCTTTTCACAGATACTTGTATGGGGAATAACCATTAGTTAGAGATAGGGTCTTCCTCTGGGGCAGAAGAGAGGTTTGTTTGCATCCCAAGATAATAAAGAGATACTTCTGTTTGTGGCAAATGGTTAGCAGGTTTGCTTACAGCCATTTTAAAGGAATGAGGTTTCCTAAGCTCATGTTTCCTCAACTTTCCTCAAACCCCACTACATGCACACATCCTTCTTGGTTGCCCCTTCACCCAGGCCTATGGGACTTGGGTAACAATGCAAACATGAAGTTAATGGTGTCTGCTCTATTGCAAGTAATAAAGTCCTTTGTCTCTGTGCCAAGAGTCTTGTATCTTGCATCAATACCTATGAAACTGGCAGGCTCACTTGTTAGCTTGCAATTAGGGTAAAATCTCACACCCTTCAGAGAAGATCTTGACATGGATCTTGACCTGAGTCTTAGGGACAGATTTGCTGGAATATATACATACTTCTAGAAATGCTTTAGGCTAGAGTGCCATGTTAGTCAAACAATTCTCTTTCACTGAGCTAGAGAACTTGGCATAGGTGGTGGGAGGGAGAGTGAGAGGAAGTGAAAAAGTAAGAGAGGTACAGAGGAAAAGAGGGATACATATATGTTTTGTGGCCATAGTTTATACTTAGTCCTAGTCAGAAAATTTGCAATTTTTTGCCAAGTTCAAGAAAATCACCTCCTTCCAGCCCAGGAAACAGATGAACCACCTTGAATTCCTGTTTTAGAAAGAATACAGATGGAATTTAATTAATCAGTAACTCAGATGGTCGATATATGTGAAAAAGGTCATTTTTGATTATGAAACATTGATTTTTAAAACGTATTACTTATAATGTATCATAACTGTAAATTGTAGAGTCATGAATTTGTGCAAGACAAAAATCACCAGAAGGGGTACAAACAGGCCTTTGGAGAATCAGACATTTAACAAATTGTTCTAGGAAATTGGATTTTTGATCTAAAGTTCTAGTTTACTATAATAATGATAGGATAAAATAACAGTGTTTGTTTAGTATTTTAATTGATAAAATGCACTGAAAACTTACTATGTATGAAGCATCAACAGTAATCGTTTCCCCTTTATCTAGAAAATGAGTAAGGTTCTTAATATTTGTCATACCTGTTTTAGTTCACTTAATTTTTTTTCTTTTCTTTCCTTTTTGTGGGGGGGGTGGGGGCTTTGCTGTTGTATTAAAAAATGAATTGTCAGAATGCATAATGATAAAATAAATGCTGAATTTTGTTCAAGTCAAAAGTACAATCATTTATATTTTACCTAAACAAAAAAATAATTCAAATGATTGCTTACTTCATTAGAGGTGTTTGTCAGATTTTCATTTCCTCTGTACTTCAGAGACTTATCACAAGATGCAGAGCTTCTACTTGCTTCAAAGAAAATGTTTAATATGAAAAAAATAAACAGAAATAAAGGCTAAGAATTTGTCATGTTGTGACTATATATCTTGTACTAATTCTGTTTCCAGAATTAATTTAGGAATTAAAAGGACAAAAAAATGAGTAGTAAGCTTGATTCTTATTGTCATTCAATATATCGTTTTCCTATGTTTATCTTTAATGTTATGAATTTTCAATATGGCATCAGTTAGCATAATATCCAGAAAAATTGTACATGAAACTGAAAGACCTGGGTTCTGGTTTCAGGATGCCAATGCCGTGTGTTGTCTTTACATCTCTCTGGGGCTGATATGTAAATTTAGTGGGATGATTTCACTGGTTATTGAGATTTTAGGAAGTCACAGCAATGTATGAGAAAATGCAAAAAGCTACAGCAGTAAAGTGGTAGAACATACAAATACTAACATTTTGCATGCAAGCTGAAAGGGATCACCTACATCTCTAAATCTATAAACCAATACTAAGAAGTCCTTAACTAAATGATCCTTAAGAGTCTATGATCTACGATTTAGTCCGACCTAACAAACTGTTGAAATACTAAGTCACTGCTATTAGTGATTATAAAAATTATTTCTATAACCGGCAATTGTCACTATGAACAAATGACTGAACACTGCCAAAGGAATATCTAGGATAACAAAAATAAATAATTTATCTTGTTTTGAAAGAATGGTGTAGAGAGCTAAAGATATACCATGAGTCAGGGAGCCTGGGAGACTCAGTTGGTTAAGCATCGGACTCTTGGTTTTCGCTCACGTCATCATCAAGATTGAGCCCTGCATTGGGCTCCCCGCTCAGTGTGGAGTCAGCTTGAGATTCTTTCTCCCTCCTTCTCTCTCCCTGCTCTGCTTCTCCCTTCCCCACCTCTCTCACTCACACTCTTTCTCTCTGAAATAAAATCTTAAAAAAAAAAAAGATATGCCACGTGTCCTTAGTATAAACAGGAAACCTACCTAATTTTAATTGTTTTCAATATTTATATCTGATGTTAGATGAGCTGCTTTCTAGAAGTTAATCAAAGGACTAAATTTATAACAATAAAATAGAACATTATCAAATATTCATGCTACATATTGTAGAGATCTCTAGAATATATGCATCATGTATCAGTGTGACACTCCTATATTAATCAGACCTTGTCCATTTCCAATATTTCTGAATATACAAAAAGCTAATTTATAAAATATTCTCTCAACCAGAAAGCCAATTCAAAAATATTTATTAAGTGCTTACTCTATGCAAGATATTATAATGGGTAAAGTAAAAGATACATATAAATAAAGCATAACTTTTTTCTAGGAGAATATAACTTACCAGAAGCAATGAAATAGACACATATACAACTGATTTCCTGAACAGAAGATTGTTGGTAATAAAGATATATTATTTTTTTCTCTTGAGGAGGGAATACTCATTCTACCTGAACAACTGAGGAACACTCATGGGTAGCTGGCAATTGATCTGGACCATGAAGGAGGGAGAGGATATTCATTGGCAGAGATGACAAAAAGAATTCCATATGGAGGTGGAGAGGAGCATGGACCAGGAACAAAGATAGGGAATCTCAGAATATTTTCAGGGTGTGCTGGGTTATAGAAGTTGGAAGTAAAGAAAAACATAGAATGAAATCCATTTATGGTGATATCTCCTGAAGATCTGTGTTTTATTTGGTTCATAATGGGACACCACCAAAGGTTCTGAGGACAGGAACAGCATGAGAGCTGTACTTTAAGTAAGACCACTGCACCAGCCTTCAAATGCATGTCTTTATGCACAGTAATGAATGCTTCTGAGTTTGTTTTCTCAACTGTAAAACTGAACTATTAATCATAGCTATTCTATGAGAAAGATAAGATTGAAATGATTTAGCATATGTCAAATCCTAACATAAACACAGACTCAATATTATTTCCCCACCTGCAAATTTGTGTGAAAAATTACTAAAATAAACCATTAACTAGAATTCAGCTCAACTATACATAATGATGAGCCATTGAATCAAAGAAAATAAATCATTATCACACTGATCTTTGTGTTCAATAATTTTTTTGAAAAATTTGTAGCACATAGGTGAAGTACGTTTTTTCTCCATAATGTATGGTGACTTTTCTCAACCAAACTCTTTTTATAAAAGAGAACATTCTATACTCTGGTTATGCTATGTAGCATTTATGCACAATGTGTTCAACTAGCATGACCATCTGTCTAGATAAATGACTCCAACTTTAGGAAATATATATATATATATATATATATATATATATATATATATATATTTCCTACAAAATCTGTAGTCCAAAGTTTTACATAAAGTTCATTGAGGCAGGGAAATGACAAAATATGAATAATAGAAAATAGGTTTTAGAGTTTCTAGGAAAGGAGAATAGTAGTGTAAAATCAGTGATGGGTGTACTGTGCATACAATAAGAATGTTTGAACCCATTCTCCATCAGACAGGAGTGTTTTCTTTTACAGTATAGAATTTACAACAGTATAGCTTGTATACTTTAACAGCAATACAGCCCAGGCTAACCAAATAAAACCTATGTTAGCTATCTACTTTTATAACTCATTACCTTTGAACACCTCAAGGGAAAATGAGGGCTGTCATTTCCCCTCCACAGGTTCACAGAAAAAGTATATTTGATCTTTTAATTTTATTTTTTTGATCTTTTAATTTTAATGCTTTTCAAAATTGCTATAGGGATTCCAGGTGTTGCTTAATTATTGATGGTCTTTATGAACCCAAAAGGAAAAAGCAAACACATAACCACAACCAGGAATACACTTAAGTTGTGCACATTTTAATGATCAAACAACTAATTTCCATCAATAAAGGCAATCCATTTCAGCAGGCTAGCAAATATTTTGTTTCTTCACTATAAAAAGACTAGCCTAAGGACTCTGCTAAAGTGAGTCTTCCCTCTCTGCTCTCCTTGTCCTCTCTCTCTGGCTTATCTCTACATGCAAAGGCAAGGCAGTGCAGCTGCCCAGGCGAACACCTGAAACCATCTCAAATGTGTAAGCTTATATTATTTGATGGAATTCCACCTGCAATCCAAAAGTGTACTTGTTGACATTATCCGTTTTGGCCAATGAACTTCATGAATTAAGACATGTCATTATCCAAATACCACCTCATTTCTCACTCTATATAAACTATCTTGAAGGAAAGATAGTACTTTTAAGCTACACAAGAGCAGATAGAATTTAAAATACTACACAAAATAAGGAGAAAATAAAATTCACTTTCACATTTGCTTCCAAAGAGGATTTAAATTGGGGTTCAATTTAGAGGGAAAAAATTCTCAAAATTACATCATTTATCTAACTCTAGGAGTCTGGAAACCAGATAAAAAATATGTATCATATGAGATTGTATTTCGCTCATGAGAGTTCTGGCATTTTTGCCTACCTCTAGAGTTAGTAATGCACAGGAGAATAATGAATCTTTTCGAAGTTGGCAGTGTAGAGTCCAATACCTGCCAGTGAACAAGAGTACTGGTGAAAAATTCCAACCTGGAGGTGAAAGTTCCCAAAAGACATCAATTGGCTTTGTTAAACAAGAGAATGGCCATGGGAACAGTTCCTTCATTTCTTCATGGGTGGTTAGCAGGTACTATGAGATGAGTTTGACATGGTACCATATTTTTTCTAATTGACAAATTTTACTTATGCTATTTTTACAAAGAAATCCAGTACTAAAAATCATAGTTATTTTGAAAAACGTGCCCCTGGAATGACCTAAACAATTAATGGCACTGAAACTATCCTCCTTAATTTCTTCTAAATTTATAAATTCTCACTTTGTAGGCTCATGTCGTTCTTTCTTTTGTGATCTGTAGCAGTGAAATGGATCAAGATGTGAGTTCATGAAAACAAGGATGGAACATGGGATCAAGTTCAGATTTCAATCAGAGCGTTAGTGAAATTATAAACCTGATACCTCTGCCTTCTTCATATATAAAACCTTTAGAGACTTCCACATACCAAATTGTCTTAGCAGTAGAATGTATGACTTTGTCAAAGAATGAAGAACAAACCATAAAGACTTTTTTATTAGCTCACCACTTTTAAAGGAATTCAGACACCAGTTAATATCTATGTAGGGGAAAAATATCTATGTGGGAGTTAGGGAGCAGGGAAATTCCTTGTACTCTACAAAAGGGGAATCCCAAACTGCATCTTTCAATATGCCAGAGAAGTCTTTAGTGACAGAAACAATCTGTAGCAGTCTGAATGTTACTCTTCCTGAATCACAAATTTCCCTTTCGCAGGTTTTTGTGAATCATTTCCATTTTTAAGAAGATATGGATAGCCAGGCAAATGTCCACATATTTCTCATCTATTTTTTGACACTGTGCATTTCCATCAAGATATAGTTTAGCTTCAAAAATATGGTTAACTAGGGAATAGCTGGAGTTGCTTCAATAAATCAGAAAGATAAATTTTAAGAGATAATGCACATAATCAAAGCTTGAAATTCACTTCTACAGGAAAACAATAAGCTATTTTAGAAGGATTGAAAAGGGATTTTATACATATAGGGATAAAACTGGCATTTGTCATAATATTAAATACACAAAAAATGACAAGAATTATGTATACTTGAGCTTTATGAAATAAATTTAATATATGCAAGATGGAGACATCTTCAATTTTTGAAAAACACTGCTGAGCATATTATGGAATAAAATTAAGAGAATGTATTCTTATGTGTTTATGTCTGTGTGTGTGCGTGTGTGTGAGGGGGGAGTATATTGTGGTTATTTATTTTTTTAAGACTTTATTTATTTATTTGACAGAGAGGGAACACAAGCAGAAGGGGTGGGAGAGGGAGAAGCAGGCTTTCTGCTGAGTGGGGAGCCCGATGTGGGGCTGGATCTCAGGACCCTGAGATCATGACCCGAGCCGAAGGCAGTCGCCTAACTGACTGAGCCACCCAGGTGCCCCTATTGTGGTAATTTAAAAATGGGGGGTACTGTGGTAAAAAACAATCCCTTGTTATTAAAAAATAATTTAAATATATCTTTTTGGCGGGGAGGAACAAGATGGCAGAGGAGTAGGAGACCTAAATTTCATCTGGTCCTAGGAATTCAGCTAGATAGGGATCAAACCATTCTGAACACCTACAAACTCAACAGAAGATCAAAGGAAAGAATAGCAGCAACTCTCTGAACAGAAAAGCGACCACTTTCTGGAAGGTAGGACATGCGGAGAAGTGAATCCGAGGCGAAATTCGGGAGGATAGGCGGCAGGGGAGGGGGACTCCGTTCTCCGCTTCTGGCAAGTGATAGAGCCGTGGAGCACAAAATCGGAACTTTTAGAAGTCAGCTCTGCTGAGGGACGTCGCTCCAGTGGCTAAGCGGGGGGTGGAATCTTCGCAGGGACAGTGTGGTCTCAGGACCCTCGGGGTCACAGAAAGACCGGGGGTGCCTGAGTGCGGCAGAGCTCCCAGGTATCGGAGTGGGGAAGCTGGCTGCAGAGACGGAGCCGAGGCGTGGGCTCTCAGCTTGGGGTTGCCATAAACCATGATCCGCAGCACAGTCAGGCCACTGCTCCTCCAGCAGGGACTCAACAAGCGGCAGATCCGGGAGACTCCCCTTCCTCCCCTGGGAGGAGCGGCGGGGGAGCGCACCGCAGGGATCTGCTGGGTTTGGAGACTCCACACGGGGTCAGGTGCCAGAGATAGAATCGCCCGGTCACAGGCTGGGTGAGCAGGGAGTGCGGCGGAGATTGGGGAGACGGGAGTGACTGACTGCTTTTCTCTGGGGGTGCACTGAGGAGTGGGGCCCCAAGTTCTCAGCTCCTCCGGGGCAGAGATTGGGAGGCTGCCATTTTCACTCTCATCCTCCAAAGCTGTATGGAAAGCTTGCAGGGAACAAAAGATCCTGAGAGCAAACCCGAGCAGATTACTTAGCCCGGACCAGCAAGGGAGGGGCAATTCCGCCTCCGGCAAAGACATTTGGGAACCACGGCAACAGGCCCCTCCCCCAGAAGATCAGCAAGAACAGCCAGCCAAGACCAAGTTTACTGATCAATGAGAATGGCAGAACTCCAGCGCTAGGGGAATACTGCACATAGAATTCATGGCTTGTTTACCATGATTCTTTAGTCTTTCAAAGTTAATTTTTTAAATTTTTTTCTATTTTTTTAATTTTTCTTTTCCCCTTTTTCAACCAACATCTTATCAATCCCTTTGTAAAAAAATCTTTATTTCATTTTTAGACTCATATTCTATCCCTTCATGGTATACACATAGTTCTCTCTTTAAAATTTTGGGATACAGTTTCTTCTAACAGACCAAAATATACCATAAATTTCTAGTGTATGGCTTTGTTTTAGTCTCTTGCCTGATCACATTCTCTCCCTTTTTTTTTAATCCTCTTCTCTTTTTTCAACCAACTTCTTATCAATTCCTTTTATAAAATCTTTTATAATTTTCAGCTTTACAGTCATATTTCATCCCTTCACCATATTTACCCTTATTTTTGTACATATATAAGTTTTTTTCTTTAAAATTTTGGGAGGCACTTTCTTCTAACAGACCAAAATATGCCCCAAA
This sequence comes from Zalophus californianus, assembly GCF_009762305.2. Lineage (NCBI taxonomy): Eukaryota > Metazoa > Chordata > Mammalia > Carnivora > Otariidae > Zalophus > Zalophus californianus. The sequence goes on from NC_045598.1 coordinate 144,233,179, forward strand.
TCTAGTGTGTGGCACTGATCTATGCACCAGCCTGATCATATTTGATCATATTCTGTTTTTGTTTGTTTTTTATCTTTTTTCTTTTCTTTTTTCTTTCTTTCCCTTTCTTTTCCCCCGGTTTCGGTCTCTTCTGATTTGTTTAGTGTATATTTTTCTGGGGTCATTGTTACCCTGTTAGCATTTTGTTCTCTCATTCATCTGTTCTCCTCTGGACAGAATGACAAGATGGAAAAAAATCACCTCAAAAAAAAAAAAAAAAGAGGCCGTACCGACTGCCAGGGACCTAATCAATATGGACATTAGTAAGGTGTCAGAACTAGAGTTCAGAATGACGATTTTAAATATACTAGCTGGGCTTGAAAAAAGCATGGAAGATATTAGAGAAACCCTTTCTGGAGAAATAAAAGAACTAAAATCTAACCAAGTCGAAATCAAAAAGGCTATTGATGAAGTGCAATAAAAAATGGAAGCTCTAACTGCTAGGATAAATGAGGCAGAAGAGAGAATTAGTGATACAGAAGACCAAATGATGGAAAATAAAGAAGCTGAAAAAAAGAGAGATAACTACTGGATCACGAGGGCAGAATTTGAAAGATAAGTGATACCATAAGATGAAACAATATTAGAATAATTGAGATCCCAGAAGAAGAAAGAGAGAGAGAGAGGGGTAGAAGGTATATTGGAGCAAATTATAGCAGAGAACTTCCCTAATGTGGGGAAGGTAACAGGCATCAAAATCCAGGAGGCACAGAGAAACCCCCTCGAAATCAATAAAAACAAGGTCAAACCCCGACATCTAATAGTAAAACTTATGAGTCTCAGAGACAAAGAGATAATCCTGAAAGCAGCTCAGGAGAGGAGATCTGTAATCTACAATGGTAGAAACATTATATTGGCAACAGACCTATCCACAGAGACCTGGCAGGCCAAAAAGGACTGGCATGATATATTCAGAGCACTAAATGAGAAAAATATGCAGCCAAGAATACTATATCCAGCTAGGCTATCATGGAAAATAGATGGAGAGATCAAAAGCCTCCAGTACAAAAAAAAAAAAAAAAAAAACTAAAGGAATTTACAAACACGAAACCAGCCCTACAAGAAATATTGAAAGGGGTACTCTAAGCAAAGAGAGAGCCTAAAAGCAACACAGACCAGAAAGGAACACAAACAATATACAGTAATAGTCACTTTACAGGCAATACTGTGGCACAAAATTCATATCTTTCAATAGTTACCCTGAATGGAAATGGGCTAAGTGCCCCAATAAAAGATACTGGGTATCAGATTGGATAAAAAACAAGACCCATTGATATACTGTCTGCAAGAGACTCATTTTAGACCCAAAGACACCCCCAGATTGAAAGTGAGGGGGTGGAAAATGATTTACCACGCCAAAGGACACCAAAAGAAAGCTGGGGTGGCAATCCTTATATCAGACAAATTAGATTTTAAACCAAAGACTATAATAAGAGATGAGGAGGGACACTATATCATTATTAAAGGGTCTATCCAACAAGAAGATCTAACAATTGTAAATATCTATGCCCCTAACATGGGAACAGCCAATTATATAAGGCAATTAATAACAAAAGCAAAGAAACACATCAACAACAATACAATAATAGTGAGAGACTTTAACACCCCCCTCACTGAAATGGAGATATCATCTAAGCAAATGATCAACAAGGAAATAAAGACGTTAAAGGACACACTGGACCAAATGGACTTCACAGATATATTCAGAACATTCCATCCCAAAGCAACAGAATACACATTCTTCTCTAGTGCTCACGGAACATTTTCCAGAATAGATCACATCCTAGGTCACAAATCAGGTCTCAACCGGTACCAAAAGATTGGGATCATTCCCTACATATTTTCAGACCACAATGCTTTGAAACTAGAACTCAGTCACAAGAGGAAAGTCGGAAAGAACTCAAATACGTGGAGGCTAAAGGGCATCCTACTAAAGAATGAATGGGTCAACCAGGAAAATAAAGAAGAATTAAAAAAAATTCATGGAAACAAATGAAAATGAAAACACAACTGCTCAAAATCTTTGGGATGCAGCAGTCCTAAGAGGAAAGTATATAGAATACAAGCCTGTCTCAAGAAATAAGAAAGGTCTCAAATACACAACCTAACCCTACACCTAAAGGAGCTAGAGAAAGAACAGCAAAGAAAGCCTAAACCCAGCAGGAGAAGAGAAATAATAAAGATCAGAGCAGAAGTCAATGAAATAGAAACCAAAAGACCAGTACAACAGATCAATGAAACTAGGAGCTGCTTCTTTGAAAGAATTAACAAGATTGATAAACCCTTGGCCAGACTTATCAAAAATAAAAGAGAAATGACCCAAATAAATAAAATCATGAATGGAAGAAGAGAGATCACAACACCAAAGAGATACAAACAATTATAAGAACATATTATGAGCAACCATATGCCAGCAAATTAGATGATCTGGAAGAAATGGATGAATTCCCAGAGATGTATAAACTACCAAAATTGAACCAGGAAGAAATAGAAAACCTGAACAGACCTATAACCACTAAGGAAATTGAAGCAGTCATCAAAAATCTCCCAAAAAACAAAAGCCCAGGGCCAGATGGCTTCCCAGGGGAATTCTACCAAACATTTAAAGAAGAATTAATACCTATTCTTCTGAAACTCTTCCAAAAAATAGAAATAGAAGGAAAACTTCCAAACTCGTTTTATGAGGCCACCATTACCTTGATCCCAAAACCAGACAAAGACCCCATCAAAAAGGAGAATTATAGACCAATATCTTTGATGAATATGGGTGCAAAAATTCTCACCAAAATACTAGCCAATAGGATCCAACAGTACATTAAAAGGATTATTCATCACGACCAAGTAGGATTTATCCCTGGGCTGCAAGGTTGGTTCAACATCTGCAAATCAATCAATGTGATACAATACATTAATAAAAGAAAGAACAAGAACCATATGATCCTCTCAATAGATGCAGAAAAAGCATTTGACAAAGTACAGCATCCTTTCTTGATCAAAACTCTTCAGAGTATAAGGATAGAGTGTACCTACCTCAATATCATAAAAGCCATCTATGAAAAACCCATAGTGAATATCATTCTCAATGGGGAAACCCTGAGACCTTTCCCCCTAAAGTCAGGAACATGGCAGGGATGTCCACTATCACCACTGCTATTCAACATAGTACTAGAATTCCTAGCCTCAGCAATCAGACAACAAAAAGAAATAAAGGCATCTGAATTGGCAAAGAAGTCAAACTCTGACTCTTTGCAGATGATATGATACTTTATGTGGAAAACCCAAAAGACTCCACCCCAAAACTGCTAGAACTCATACAGGAATTCAATAAAGTGACAGGATATAAAATCAGTGCACAGAAAGCAGTGGCATTTATATACACCAACAAGACAGAAGAAAGAGAAATTAAGAGTCAATCCCATTTACAGCCGTACCCAAAATCATAAGATACCTAGGAATAAATCTAACCAAAGAGGCAAAGAATCTGTACTCAGAAAACTATGAAATACTCATTAAAGAAATTGAGGAAGACAAAGAAATGGAAAAACTTTCCATGCTCATGGATTCGAAGAACAAATATTGTGAAGATGTCAATGCTACCTAGAGCAATCTACACATTCAATGCAATCCCCATCAAAATACCATCCACTTTTTTCAAAGAAATGGAACAAATAATCCTAAAATTTGTATGGAACCAGAAAAGACCCCAAATAGCCAGAGGAATATTGAAAAAGAAAAGCAAAGCTGGTGGCATCACAATTCCGGACTTCAAGCTCTATTACAAAGCTGTCATCATCAAGACAGTATGGTACTGGCACAAAAACAGACACATAGATCAATGGAACAGAACAGTGAACCCAGAAATGGACCCACAACTCTATGGTCAACTAATCTTCGACAAAGCAGGAAAGAATATCCAGTGGGAAAAAAGACAGTCTCTTCAACAAATGGTGTTGGGAAAATTGGACAGCCACATACAGAAGAATGTATCTGGACCATTTCCTTACACCACACACAAAAATAGACTCCAAATGGTTGAAAGACCTAAATCTGAGACAGGAGTCCATCAAAATCCTAAAGGAGAACACAGGCAGCAACCTCTTTGACCTCAGCCACAGCAACTTCTTCCTAGAAACATCCCCAAAGGCAAGGGAACCAAGGGCAAAAATGAACTATTGGGACTTCATCAAGATAAAAAGCTTTTGCACAGGAAAAAAAAACAGTCAACAAAACCAAAAGACAATCGACAGAATGGGAGAAGATATTTGCAAATGACATATCAGATAAAGGGCTAGTATCCAAAATCTATAAAGAACTTATCAAACTCAACACCCAAAGAACAAATGATCCAATCAAGAAATGGGCCGAAGACATGAACAGACATTTTTCCAAAGAAGACATCCAAATGGCCAACAGACCCATGAAAAAGTGCTCAACATCGCTCGGCATCAGGGAAATCCAAATCAAAACCTCAGTGAGCTACCACCTCACACCAGTCAGAATGGCTAAAATTAACAAGTCAGGAAATGACAGATGTTGGCAGGGATGCGGAGAAAGGGGAACCCTCCTACACTGTTGGTGGGAATGCACGCTGGTGCAGCCACTCTAGAAAACAGTATGGAGGTTCCTCAAAAAGTTGAAAATAGAGCTACGACCCAGCAATTGCACCTGCGTATTTACCCCAAAGATGCAAATGTAGGGATCCAAAGTGGTACGTGCACCCTGATGTTTATAGCAGCAATGTCCACAATAGCCAAACTATGGAAAGAGCCAAGATGTCCATCAAAGGCTGAATGGATAAAGATGTGGTATATATATATTCAATGGAATATTATGAAGCCATCAAAAGGAATGACATCTTGCCATTTGCAATGACGTGGATGGAACTGGAGGGTATTATGCTGAGTGAAATAAGTCAACCAGAGAAAGACATGTATAAATCATATGATCTCACTGATATGAGGAATTCTTCATCTCAGGAAACAAACTGAGGTTTGCTGGAGTGGTGGGGGGTCGGAGGGATGGGGTGGCTGGGTGATAGACATTGGGGAGGGTATGTGCTATGGTGAGCACTGCGAATTGTGTAAGACTGTTGAATCACAGACCTGTACCTCTGAAACAAATAATACATTATATGTTAAAAAAAAAGAAGATAGTAGGAAGGGAAAAATGAAGGGGGGCAAATTGGAGGGGGAGACGAACCATGAGAGACTATGGACTCTGAGAAACAAACTGAGGGTTCTAGAGGGGGGTGGGGTAGGGAATGGGTTAGCCTGGTGATGGGTATTAAAGAGGGCATATACTGAATGGAGCACTGGGTGTTATACGCAAACAATGAATCATGGAACACTACATCAAAAACTAATGATGTAATGTATGGTTATTAACATAATAAAAAAAAACTTTGGAAAAAAACAAAACAAAACAAAAATAAATTCAATATATCTTTTTGTATCTCCTTTTTCATGCATATTATTTTGCCATTGGGAAATAGTAACCAATCCAGGAAGCAAAGCCTTTATCAACCATCATTCACACAAAAGTAACAGCAGATGAGATGATGGTAATTGGAAGATTATAATTAGAAAAGGTACTTCCCACAGGTAAGGGAAGAAAGAGAGGGCAATGATACTAGGCTGCTGAGCATTTGTACCAAAACACTTTCATGGATACACCTATTCTGCAGAAGAGTGAAAACTCACTATTTTCACTAAATTAAGATGGTAATATTAAACCTAATTCTCTCCTATGCCTCAGTCATGTTCTGCCAGACAGACACAAGCAAGCACTATGACTCTCAACATGCTGCTTTAATTACATACTAATGTGTTACACTAGTGCCTTAAAGTAACATCCTCCACAGGCATGTTAATGTTAAAATTACTGCCTTCACAGTTGTCTCATCTGCCCCGTTATGTCTGTCCTTTCACATCTCCTCTGTGCGTGCATGTTTATGCTACATTATCATTCAACTTGCCCATATAATCCTTTGGACAGCTTCATTTTGTATCATTTACATTAACATACATCTTCTTTCCCCAAACTGGCATCTTCTCTTTCCTTATTCTCTCTGTTTAACACTCAAATATGTTATTAGAGATGAAAAACTGTTGAAGTATTTTGTTAATGGGAAGATTCTGAGTTATCTTGATGCTAGTTATCACATAATTCATACTTCCTAATGGCATTTTTAAAAGATTTTATTGATTTATTTGAGAGAGAGAGCATGAGCAGGGGGAGAGGAAGAGGGAGAAGGAGAAGGAGATTCCCCAATGAGCAGGGAGTCTGACTCAGGGCTCATCCCAGGACCCCAGGATCATGACCTGAGCCAAAGGTAGACGCTTAGCTGACTGAGCCACCCAGGCGCCCCCCACCCCACAATGGCATTTTAAGAAGAAAATTAGTTGAAGGTAGTTATGATCATATCTACTTTATATGAAGGAAACTGAGCATTGAGGGTGTAAAATGTGCTCTAGCAATCTCGGTTGCAAAAATACATATAAAAACGTAGGCTACTAGCAAATGGCTTCAGCCTAATACTGGTTCACTTCATCTGTTACTGAGGATTAAGACTAGCTACACTTATTACAGAATCTTGATAATGATGGGTCAAACAAGTTAGAACCAGTTTATCATGTGAGAAGGTGAGCAAGGTGAACAGGGTACCTCACTGGGACCCAGGGCCCTTTCTATATATGACCTTGTCCTCTTGATCTAAGATGTGTTCTAAATCCATTATCCATCTCCATCAGTAGGAAGAAATGATGAAGAGGCAAGCAGACTCTATAAGCTTGCACAGGATATTCCTGTTTATATCTTCTAGACCAGAAATTAAAGCAGCTTGGCAGGTTGATAAATGCAGTCTTCATTCTGAGCTGTTACATGTCCAACCAAAAATCAGATACTAGAAGAAAACAAATACTGGGGGGCAAAGTATGGTCTCTACTACAAGCCAATGCATAGTATGCACATGCAGGAAAACACATGAATTCTGTGACTAATACCAATAATTGAAATAATTTTCTCTTGTATTTTATTGTTTTTTAAGATTTTATTTTTTACTTGAGAGAGAGAGCGCATGAGCAAGAGAACATAAGCAGGGGGATCAGAAGAGGGAGAGGTAGCAGACTCCCCACTGAGTGGGGAGCCCAATGTAGGGCTCAATCTCAGGACCCTGAGATCATGACCTGAGCTGAAGGCAGCCACTTGACTAAGCCATCGATGTGCCCCTCTTGTATTTTATTTTAGTAAGACAGTTATTGTATGTTATATTAATAAGACAGCTTAATATTATAATTTCCACAGAGCAATGCTGGAGCTCAAATATTTTTTGGATTTATAAGTCATATGTTATTAAATTTTTTTTAATTAAGCTATCTTGATGTCCTAGAAGGAGCCTATAGTTTCAGTTGTCTTTTGTTGTGTAGCAAACAATCCCAAAATTAAGTAACTTAAAACAACAACTGCTTTATTATCTCTTACAATGTCGTGAGCATCCTGAGCTCACCTGGTCCGTTCTGCTCCCCATGATGTTAACAGAGGCTGCAGTCATCTGGGGACTCAACTGCACTGCTATGTCAGGATAGTTCACTTACATGGATGGTAATGAGCTCTGACTGTCAGCTGGTAGCTCAGCAGGAGTGTCCATCGGAGAGCCTTGATACCCACTTAAGTACTGTTCCATGTGCTTTGGGCTTCTCCCAGCATGAAGGCTACGTTCCAAAAGTCAGGAAAGTAAAGCTGCCAGGCTTCTTAAAGTCTTGGTTCAGAACTCCCAGAATGTCACTTCTGCCACATTCTTTTGGTTAAAACCAGTCACAAGGCCATCACAGAATCAAGGCTGGGAGATTTGGTGGGAGTGGGGAAGGTTAGGCTCAACCTTCTGATGTAAGTAAGCTGCCAAGCTGTAAGTAGAGGAATGTGCATAAAAGGAGGAGAGAGATTGTTTATAGAGGTCATCTTCAGAGACTAGGTACTATCCATAAAAGCACAATAGAAATAGTTCAGAAAATCAACAATTTATTGATAAAAATAAAAACCTAAAATTCTACACAGAAAGTGCTGGTAGATAGATAATACAGTTATTTATTAGGATGTCCCGTTTAGGGTCATCCACACTGCAGAGATGATCCAGGTCTCTTGTTTAATTAAATAGATCGATTTCTGTAAAGATAATGAGACTGCAGGTTAGCTTTCAAAAATCAATTTTTCTCATCTTCATTCAATAAGCATTTACTGAGTGCCTTTCATGTTCCAGATAAATGTTACATGTTGAGTTTTCATAACTTCATCCTTGATCTCAAGGACACACCTGGCTGGGGCAAGGCACTGTTGCACTATAACTTTAAGTGAGGGTGGGTAGGTGGCAAGGTATCCACGAGGACTGGGGTTTGTGTGGTAAATGATGTGAGCCAGATGCCTCATGGTCAAGTCTGGGAAGAACCTAGGTGTTTCTCTTCCTGGGACTCTCCTCCCACCCCCATGGAACTCCTGATATTCCATGAGATCAGGCTTCCCTGAATATGCCATCCTCTGACCCACTGCTGACTCTCAGCACCTACCAGCCCATCATCTCCCTGCCCTCCATCTGGACCTGTACTCACTCCCCTACACACATCTAAAGCGCAAAGCACACCCTACAGGTTCCAACTGCACCCTGTTTGCATTCCTGGGGGGAAAGATCTTTGATCTCAAGAATGTTCTTAATATACTTATAGTAGACTTGTTAGAGTCTGGTTAGAGCAGAAATCTTACAACTCGCTGTTTGAGCAAAGAGGGACACCAATTGTGAAGATGTGGGAGAGGGAAGAAGGCTGATCCAGTTCACAGTGTCTTCCTAGAGATCAGGCAAATAAAATACGTGACTGATTTTTCATTTATCCTTTAGGTTACGATAATTCCCTTAGAAGACTGATTTACATATAGGTAAAAATCTACTGGTTCTTTAAGTTTCAGGCTAATTCTAAGATCCATGTTCTATTACAGAATTTAGGAACTCAAGGTACAATAGGATAAATTTTAGTTAAATAGGTTTGTTACTTCTCTTTTCCTGTGTCAAATCTCCCACATCTTATATAGCTTCCTTTTTAAAAAAATTTTAAATTCAATTAGCCAACATATAGTACCTCATTAGTTTTTGATGTAGTGTTCAATGATTCATTAGTTGCATCTAACACCCAGAGTTCATCAGATCACGTGCCCCCTTAATGCCCATCACCCAGTTACCTCCTCCCCCCACCCCTCCCTTCTGCAACACTCAGTTTGTTTCCCCAGAGTCAAGAGCCTCTAATGGTTTTTCTCCCTCTCTGATTTCTTCCCAGTTTTCCTTCCTTTACACACACACACACACACACACACAATCTTCAAAGATGAGATAAATTAAGAGGTATCAATTTGTCTTATGACTTTTCAAAGACTGGTCTTTAAAAAAAAAATACAAGTTCTTATAAACAATTTAAAGGAAAAGTCCAGATCATTTGTAGCCACATGTAAAATCAGTTTAACATTTGCCCTGAAGCACTTTGTTTTAAAGAAATCTTACCCCTGTTCTACAGGTCTTGCACCTGAGTATTCAGTTTTAGTTACAACACATTTTAAAATATATGAATAATTCTCCAAGTGAAAATAATCTGCCAACCAAAATATTGAGCCACCTACTGGATACCAATGGGAACATTTATTATTTGGTGTAAGAACAAAACAACCAAATTCTGTAAACGTGGTCAATATAATATTTGGACTGGAACTGAATTGACAAAAAATGTTACTCTTGCCTGATACTTAGCATGTGTTGGGTTTTCAAACAAAGAGGAAGGAAAAGCCTCTTAGTGGAGATTTTAACCTAAATGAAAGGAAGACGCTGAAATGGAAAAATCATTTGCTTAACTCCAAATCCAAGAAGATGCCAATTTCCAGTGTCAATAAAGTTTGTCTATGTTTCATGTAGTCTATAAATGTTACAGGATGAAAGTAATTTTAATTGATTTTGTTAAAGGACTGTTCCTTATTCTTTATTTACAGCTACATTTTTCAGGTATAAGCACAGCAAATTACAGGGTCAATAGTAAGTATTCAAGATAAAAATATACTCCTTTGACCTAAAGCTGCTTTCAAGATGAAGATTTAGTGTAAACCAAAGTTTTCTTCCTATATATTAATGCGACTCTATCAATCTTCATTTTTCAACTTAGGATATGTGACGGAATTACTCCTTTGAGTTATTGCTTATGGATAATAAGTGTCTGTTTATGCTAATAACCAGTTTTCTACAGCTTTTTCCCTTTCCCCTTTTCCTGGCAGTCATCAAGTTCTTTCAGGCATACTGTATTTTTCCGGAGACAGCACCAGAAACTGAAGCATCCCAGATCTTTTCTCCCGCTACTTTTCTACTCTTTCAAGGGCATCAGGCACTTTCACTACTTACCTTCTTCACTTTCATCTGATTTTCTCACTTGGGACACAGGTGGTTCCTTCTCTAGCAATAAATCTCTGCCTTCACTCAACCACATCCCTACTATTTCTCAACCAAATCAATGTGCATCACATCTCAACTAAATTAACTATTGACAGCTTTGTGCTTTAGCATTTCTTCTTTCACCAGAGCTAGTATAAATCATTGTCATTTCTACCTCTCAGATCCCAGTTTTTTCCTTTGAAATCATAGAATAGAAGAGTTCCCTCCCTCAGAATAGCATATTAGTTAGGAATAAAAGGTCTTGGAATTACACTGTGTCTGTTCAAATCTCATCTCCCCCTTAGTAGCCATAAGACCTTGGGACAAGTTATTTAACTTCTCTGCATTTCAATTAACTTTTTGTGGAAAATAATAGGAGTATCTAGCTCATATGATTGTTCTGAAGATTAAATTAATATTAATATCCTACAAAGCCTAGCATATATTTTGAAAATATTAACTAAGTTATTTTTCATGTCTATAAAATATATAATAGTAATTATTATAAACCCAATTCAATTTGCCATTTTCCAAGTAATTGTTTCCAATTTCTTCAGCTATTCTTAACACAATATACCTTCAAACTCCTCATCATTCTTGTACTTCCGGTTAACATCTTATTTGGATCCTGAGTTTTCCATCGTGCTTGTATTAGTTCCCTGTTGCTGCTGTAACACCTTACCACAAACCTAGTGGCTGAAAATGGTATGAATTTATTTATTTTTTATAGTTTTAAGTATTCTGTGGGTCTCACTGACCTAAATCAAGTTGTAGGCAAGGCTGCAATTCTGTTCCAGAACTTCTGAGACAGAATCCATTTTCTTGCCTTTTCAAGCTTCTAGAAGCTGCCAGTATTCCTTGGCTCATAGTTGCTAGCAAAGGCTGTTCACATCTTTCTCACAATGCCATCTCTCTTGTTCTCATTCTTCTGTCTTCTTCTTCTATTATGTAAGGACTATTGGGATTATGTTGGAGCCAACTGGATAAACCAGGATAATCTCCCTATCTTGATTAGCAACTTTAATTCTATCTACAACCTACATTTCCTTTTGCCATACAACCTAACATATTCACAGGTTCCAAGGATTATGACATGGACACATCTGGAGGGCCATAATGCTATCTATCAAACCACTCAATCCTATATTCCACTTTTCTTCTTCTTTTTTCATGAATTCATGTTGTCTCTGAACCCATTAATATAATTCACTATATCTGTCATAGTGATGAGTTTAACGAATACTTGGTTGATGCAAAAAAACAGTGCTCAATCTGAATATTATAAGGATGAAAAGAATTTAAATAGATGGACTAGAGAAGGAAGGTCATTAGGGACAGATGAAATTCATGAAAGAATAGTAATAAGAATGAACAAACTAAGCATAAAATACAGTAAAATACTTGGAGCAAGAGCTTCAACCTAAAAAGTGATAAATGATAAAGGAGGATGGGTAAAATGAACACAATGAAAAGATTATACATAGTGTTCTAATCACAGTCAGGCTTGAGATGGAATAAGAAATCATGTGTGTGTGTAAAACATTTTATTTGTAAGATGATGTGAGGCTTATTTGCCAAAATTTTCTCTCCTAGGCAAATTACAAATGCTTATAATCCTCTGACCACCAATATATTTCTTTGTATTTAACATTCTCTTTTTAAATACTGATACTCCTGGGGGTGAAGACATGAAGATAAACCATTAAGATAGTAACAAATAATGAAAATTACTCTTCATTTGTCTTCTTAGTTATATCATGAAAGCACTGAGGCTAGGGTTGGGGATGGGAGACTGGAAGACATTCATAAATCAGACTGGGATCGTGGTTGGTGAGGGGACTGAACATAGCGGTGAAGAATTTCAAAGACAAATTTTACCTACCTCATCATTTTGCCAATGACTTTCCTACTCTTAGCCAATAAGGAGCATCCTTTTTTTTTTAATTGAGCACTGATGTATTAAGAACAACATTTTTAGATATTATTTAAATAGGTCAGATTTGAACATATTAAGTCTGAAATGAAACAGACATGAACCCAACAGCTATGTCTCTTCACTCTTTCCTTCGTCGTCACCAAAAGCTCATACACCACAGGCTTGTTTACAACCTTCTGGTGCCTGCAGGAGGAAACATCTTTGAGTGAAGGAGAAGGAGAAAAAAAATGATTCCTTTGAGAGTATCGTTAAACTGATCAAATAATAAAATTTAAAACTTTAACATCCATGAATATTAACAATTAAAATAACTTACTTGGGAGTAAAAAATATTAAGAAAAAAACTAAATTAATTATAAATATGAATTATTTCACAGATGGGAAATGTACCATGTGAACACTAAGGAACACTCTCTCCTCTTCTTGCACCTATGACAGACTTCACTATCTATAGAGTAGCATTCATCACCACTCTAGTGATGGTCCTATTGTTTCTCTCAAATGGTGCTCTTGGCAGCCACTTTATTAACAAGCATTTATACAAGAGATAAATTCTAATGTTTGTTGTGTTGGGTTCTGTGAGAGGTACTTCACATATTTTATCATATTATGTTGTTTTTAATTTACACAACAATCTCGTGAATTAGAATACACCATTTACAAATTAAAACAACAGCAACACTAATTCCTCGATAATCTAAATTAGTAACCTGTACTTGAGTCAATTATATGACAAACATCAGCAAACATGGGGCTGCTGTGTATCTGCATGTATGGATTGGGAAGTTGTAGTGCTTACACAAGTTCTAGAATTTTCCAGACATTTTCTTAATTACCAGGGATCAGTTAGCCTGTGTAGTAAAATGTTAGTATTTGTTTTCCTGGTAAAACCCCAAATGAATGAAAAGCACAAGAACAATGTGATGACCTTTCCTTATTTGTTTATACTACATGATAGCTTGTTCACTGTCGGGTTTGCAAATTCCAATTATTCCCTGAAAACTTCAAACCTGGGGAGCAGCTATGATGAAGGGCTTGTTGAACACTTGTAGTGATTTCAGAAGTTTTTTAGAAGATTTTATTTATTTATTCGAGAGAGAAAGCATGTGCACACAAGGGGGAGGAGGAACAGAGGGAGAGGGAGAAGCAGACTCTCCCCTGAGCAGGGAGCCTGATGTGGGGCTCGATCCCAGCACCCTGAAATCATAACCTGAGCCGAAGGCAGACACTTAACCAACTGAGCCACCCAGGCACCCCAGAAGTTGTTTTTTTTTTAAGCCAAACCCTATATTAGGGTGATCATATAATTTGTCGTCCAAAAGAGGCTCTATCTGAGACTGAAAGAGGGAACAATTAATACTTACCCTGAGAAAAAAGAAGTAAACAAGACTGTTCAGGGTAAACTAGAATATATGCTTACCCTATGTATAACCAAGTTTGGGTGGAAACCAGGTTATTCAGTTTATATCCACGTTTGGTGGAATCTCATACTGCTGATTACCATTAATATGTAATTTGTATATACACAGAGAGGGACAGGGAGGAAGATAAATGTATTTTTATAATTCCATGAATATTATCTTGACCTTGATTTGCTTGACTACTTTCAGATGACTAGGGGACAAATACAACATGAATTTAAAAAGCAGATGTATAATGACCCTATGTAGTCGATGTTGGAAAACAGAAGTATTACATAATACAGGCTAGAGAAACCTCAAGTTCAAGATTGTGTGACATGGGGAAATGTCTTGGGAAGCACAAATTTTGTAAGACAGCCAGTATGGGAAAGCCTACTGGACAAAGGCAAAAGACAGCTATTGCATAGGAACTGAGAAGGGCACAAAAAGCCTTTGACAATCCTGGGACAAAGCACAAGTTTCTGCAAGAAGTCTTAAGGAGGAAATTGGAAGGGGAAATGGGCATCACTGAAAAAGATGCTTACAATGAGTGAATTTCATGGCATGTAAATTACACCTAAATAGAACTGTTAAAAATAGTTTAAAAAATCATGACATAATATTGTGCTTTTATTTTATCACATCTTTTATTTATTTCACCTATTATTTTTTTGAACACTAAATCATAGACACACATTTTACATAATTCTGTTGAATAACAGCACCAGGGAATGGTGATTAATGGTTGTTTGTCATATGGAGGATCTCTCTAGGGACATGGCAGAAGGCTCAATCAGTGAACCAGTCATAATCAGTATTTGTGTTCATTATTTGGATTAAGACATCTAAGGCTACTTATCAAATGTTCAGGTGATCCCAAACTGAAAGGCATTGCTAAGATGATTACAGAATCAAATTCAAAATTATTTTGGCAAGCTGGAAAGCTAGGCCAAAATCATTACAGTAACATTTAGCAAGAATATATGTAAAATTTTATCTATAGGTTAACTATAGATAAGTATATGTATCCAAAGTGTAATGTATCAAAGATGAGAGGTGGCATTTTCCTGTTATAATGGACTGGTTTTTTGAAATTTACTGGTTTCAAACAACACAAGTTATTTCTTGCTCCTGCCTGTTGGCAACAGGGCTCTGTGCATCAAAGTAACTGAGGTTTAAGAACAAAGCAGCCCCATCTCAGTCATTTCTGGTTGCTGTGCCAGAAAGAAAGTAAAAGTTGCTAAATTCCTCACTGGTTCTTAAGACTTCCATTCAGAAGTGACACATATCACTTTCTTTCACAATCCACTGGCCACAAGAAGTCATGTAGCCATCCTTAACTGCAAGGGGGCAGGGAAGTGCCATTATACCCTATGCCCAACAGGAAGATAATCACAAATGTATGGCCAACAGCTTTAATATATATTACAAACTGCATGAAAAAAAAAAATCAATGACTGTGGTTGGCAGAATTCTCAGATGGCCCCCACGATTCTTGTATTCCATCCCCTCCCCCCAGGAATAAGCCCTGTATAATCCCCTTCCAATTGTTGCCTAAACCTGTGGATATGATGGATTTCACCCCAGTGATTAGGTTAGTTTATATGATCAAGAGATTTTATAGATGCAATTAAGGTCTCAAATCAATTGACTTTGAAATAATCAAAAGGGAGATTACCTTGGATGGACCTGACCTAATCAATTTGGCCCCTGAAAGGGACAGGGAGCTTCCTGAAAGAAGAGATGCAAAGCACAACAGGTATTATTCTGCTGACTTTGAAGAAGGAAGCTGCCATGAGAGGCAGCCAAGTGGCCAGGACTTCAGGCAGCCTCTTGTAGCTGAGAATGAGCACCACTCCCAGCTAACAGCTGGCAGGAAAAGAGGGACCTGTCCAGTAACTAGTGGAAACCTAACTGTCTAATAACCTGAATGAACTGGAAGAGGAAGCTGAACTCCAGATGAGAATGCAGCCCAGCTAATACTTTGAATCCAGACTAACACCCCGAGATGAGAACCTACTTATGCTGAGCCTGGATTCCTGATCCATGGAAACGCTAAGACTAAAAAAAAAAAAAAAAAAAAAAAAAGTTTGTTGTTTAAAGCTACTAGGTTGTGATAATTTGTTGCTCAGGATAGAAAAATGAATACAATTACAAAAGAAAAAGTTCATAATATATTTTAAAAGCCAATCACAGAAAATATAAAAGACAATAATCCAATTTTGGTTAAAAACTATATATTTGCATAGGAAAATAACTGCAACGTTTATACTGCCAAATGTTAACAAATATGGTTAACCCTGGAAGCCAATTTGCCCAATATATTTTCTCATAGATATAAAATCTTATCTTCATAGTATCTTAAAGATATTTATTTTTACCTTCATTTATGTGCTTTGGAAAACCTCTACTTTTCTTTTTTTAGGCTTTCATGTATTTTCCAAATTATTAGTCATTGTGTTTTTCTTTTGTAAATAAGAATAAAGGATTTTCAAAAATTTTTTAATAAAGTATATTTTTATTTTAAAAAATATTACCCAGATTTATAGAGGAGTAGAGAACAATTTACATTTAAAAATTCACAAATTGTGAACATGACCACAAATTTAATGTGATCCAACAATAAAATGAGACTACAAAGTAACATTAGCCATCTTAATCTAATTTAATAGACTTTCTTGAGCTATAATGGACAGTGTAGCATGGTTCGTCAAATTCCATTCTCCCTTCCTCTGGTTCACCTGGCTCAACCATATTTCCCATACTGCTTGAACTTTGGCATAACCCTGTAAGTCCTAAACTAGCAAAGGGACTCAAAATGACATATGCTGCTTCCATGTTTGGCACATAAAAGCCCCCCTTTCTTGTTCCTCTGTTCCACTCTATCCCCTTTTCTTGCTAACTGGGAGGTCATCCATGGTGACCCTGGAAGCCCATGTTAAAGATAACAGAGGATCCACCAACCTGGGTCTCTGAAAGACCACTGGGAGTTTAACCCCTGTCTTAGTCCATTTGGGCTGCTATCACAAAAATACCATACACTGGGTGGCTTAAACAAGAGTTTTGGGGCACCTGGTGGCTCAGATAGTTAAGCGTCTGCCTTCGGCTCAGGTCATGATCTCAGGGTCCTGGGATGGAGCCCCACGTGGGGCTCGCACCTCAGCGGGGAGTCTGCTTCTCCCTCTCCCTCTGCCCCTCCCTGGGCTTGTGCTCTCTCTCAAATGAATAAATAAAATATTTAAAGAACAAAAAACAAAAAATAGGTTTTTGTTGTTTCTCCAGAGTTCTAGAGGCTACATCCAAGAGCAAGGTTTTGGCAGAGTCCCTGCCTGGTGAGGGCGCACTGCCTGGTTCATAGCCGGGCATCTTCCCACAGTGTGTGCACATGGCAAAATGGGGAAAGGAGCCCTCTGGGGTCTCTTTTATAAGTGAACTAATACATCCATGAGGGCTCTACCCTCATGACCTAATCATCTGCCAAAGGCCCCACCTCCAAATAGCATCACATTGGAGATTAGGTTTCAACATATGAATTTCAGGGGGACAAAAACATTCAGTTCAGAGTCCCCCCAGCCCCATCCCACCCATGTGAAAATGCCTTGGACAGTTTATGTGAATGACACACATTTTCTTTTGTGTTTTACTATTATATATTAGGTCTATTACAGAAGTTAACAGAGCACTTACTTTATTCCAGACCACATGCAGAGATTCTACACACATTATTTTTGATCATTATCATCCTAATTTCACACATAATGAAACGAAATCTCAGAAAATTTTAGTCAATCATCCCAGATTGCATTTTCAACTAAGCTAAGTAACAGCTAAGTAAGAACTGGAATCCAGATTTTTTGCATCCAAATCTTTTTACACAATGCCTCCACCATATTGCCATAATTTAAGAACGATAAAAAGAGACCTGATTGAGTTGATTTAGAAGGAACAGCGTATTGGAAAGAGTCTAAACATTTTCCTTCTACAGTTATTTTAAGGAACTGAGGTATGTGGCCTAAAGAAAAGATCAGCTTGAGTATTTAAAGGCTTGCTATTTGGGAGTAGGAAATAGAATTGTTTTTTGCAACAGAACTGGAAGATCTAGGGAAGAATTTCAATTCAGCATAAGAAATTTTCTAACAACTAAAGCTGTCCAACAGTAGGATGCATTGTCTTCATTTTTAAATTTCCATTCATTCAACCAACACTGTGTCCACATTATATACTAGGTACTCCACTAGGTGCAGATGATACTAAGATGAATAAAACTTAGATTATGTCATTAATAATTTACTTTCTAGAAAGGGAAACAGCATGCAAAAAAAAAAAAATAGCTGTGGTACTGAACAATAATTGTAACAATCACCGGAAATTGAAAGAGATTGTCCTTATTTGCCTCCGCCCTGGAAATTTTTCTAAAATACTGCTCTGTAGAATAGAATCTGTCTAATGAAGTTTTTGCCAGTCCAGAATAAAATGAGACTGACAAGAAACATAGACTGATATTTCTGAAAGGCTAATTATTTTTATTGAATTTATTTACATTCTTCCTTTTTTATATTAAAATGTTCTTTTTTTAATAAAATGATGTGATTGCAGCTGATAGCTTGTTACTTGTATTTTGTTTGATGTTAATTATCTTTACTTTGCAAAATAAAGCTTTAGCAACCCTCTGTTGCCCCTACATTTTCAAAATGAATCTTCACTAGCCCATGAGAGGCAGCCAAACTAGTCTGATAACCTAAAGAATATGGACTGGACACAGAAAGTAAAGTAGGGGCTTATCAGATAAGTGGATATACTCCAAAAAGCACACAGATTCAAACACTGCCTGGTTCCTTCTAAGCCTCCTAAGTGATGTGGTCTTGCTGGAATACTGAATACCCCAAGGAGAGTGGCAGAAAGATAAGGCTGCAAAAACTGAAAGGGACCTCATCACGTATAGCCTTTTGTACCAAGCAAAGGAATTCTGATGGGATAAGGGCATATCAAAAGTTTTCAGCATCAGTCCGTAGAAGCATCACTTTTAACATGGATCCTCAGACTGCTATTCTGTGCATTTCATTTTATCCATTACTTGGGTTTTACAGTCTGTGACTGTTTCGTCTTTTGGACCTAGCAGATCTATGAAATGAAAAATAGTACTCATGTTAGACCTCTCTTTCACCCATATTCCAAAAACAGTACTTTTCAGGATGTTTTTATTGGATTTATTTTTAGTAGAAAAGATGAAAATAATATGATCTCGCTTATGTTTTAGAAAGAGCATAGTCTTACATGGAGGCTAAATTGGAAGGGGACAGTGCACTGGGGCCCACATGATGACTTAGAAGCCTGATACAGTTGTGAGTTTCCCCGATATTGAGAAGATTAGCGGCATTAAGTATATCACGGGGCTACAGTCCTTTTACTAAGATGATCTTTTCAACTCATACATTAATTTCCTTTTTTAAAAAACACAGACATGAATAAATAGTACATGTAAGAATGGTCAAGGCGAAGACTACAAAAAGACTGCACTTCAATCTTTGTCATTGCTATCCTGTTTTCTTGCTCAGGCAGACTCCACATTTCCCTGCTTTCCCCCTAATCTCAACCTTTAAAAAACAGAAACATGGGGGGTGGGGGTGGGGAATGAGCATAGAACACTTTCCTGACATCATCTGTTCAGTATGTATAGTACATTTGTGAGAGAAAACACCACACATGATGTACCCATTTCTGTGCAAAGCCGACTACAGTCTGCTAATGTGAGGAATTCTTGTCCTAGTTTTTATCCTCCAGGCAACATATCTACTTCCAGTTTACTAAAGTTACTAAAATTCCATCAGCAAAATGCCCTTATAAAATAAAATCCAGAATCACAAATTGTCATTTCAAAAAGGTTTGTTAAATAATACCTAAAAATAATACCTGAATTTAAATTCTTGAAAGTATGTGATTTGAATGGAATCAAGCATAGCTATTCCAGCTGAGACTCATATTTAATCAATACTCTGATATTCCTTTGCTTAGATGTGAGTTTCACTAAAGGTCCTAGTAAAACTGCATCAGACACTGCAGACAGCTTAAGCTTCCCTCAACAAATTACTTCTTGATTTCTAATACTAACAGTCAGGAGGATATAGTAATCAGGTTTTTTAAAAAAAAAAACAAAACCAAACAGTTAAGAGTTCAGTTCCTAGAAATTGCTGCTAATTTTTATATTCTACAATGACAAACATTAATCCCTTGTTTTTTCATCTGTTTTATTCACTGAGGATATATAGTAACTATAGCTGATCTTATGATGAGCTGTAAAATCATTTCAACATAATGATTCAAGCTTTAAAAGATACTAAAAATATCGTACAGATAAGTTAGTTTCTCAGTCAATGCAACAGTACTTTTAATATGGATGCTCAGACTGCTCTTCAGTGTTCACTTCATTTTATTTTTAACTTGCGTTTTAATCCGTGGTTGTTACCTTTTTAGACCTTACCGATCCATGTGGTCAAAAACAGCATTCATTCTAGACACCTCTTCTATCCATTTTTCAGAAACAATGATTTTTAGGGTATTTCTTTCTCCCTTACTTCTAAGTGGATGAAATTTGATAGAAATATGCATGGCAACCATTTTCCAAAAAAGCAGGATGCATTTGCAAAAGGGAAGGATGACTCAATTCTGTATTACGTGCCCTCTCTTAAAGATCCCAGCATTGTGAAACTAAAATCCTACGTGGCAAGCTCTCTGGAATTTTACACTGTGATTCTGTTCAGTTGGTAAATGTTATTTTGCTTGGTGCTCAATCTAGTTAAAGAAAGAAATTTCCACAAGACTACATACTACATCCAAAACCAACCTTCTAATATAAGCATAAACACCGATTCAACGACTCTAAGGGCCCTGAACTTTAGGGTGTGGGATGAAACTACTGTGTGTGCTTATATCTGGTGTTTGCTGTTTTTCAGTGTTTATGCAACGGAATCACCAGTAACCACATGACATGTTAGATAAGCAAGGTGTTAGGGTGAAGTCAATACTTTAAAATGGTTTGAAAAAAAAATCGTCATTTAAATTTAAAATAAGCAGAGCAAATATACATGTGTGATCTCAGGTATATGCACAAAGAGTATAGTACCAAATAAATATCTGTAACGGAGCTTAGCTGCCTCACTTTATATAAACAGCTTTTATTTCTAAATTCACTGTGGTAATAATACAAGATAACATATGTAGCATACAAGGGCACGTTCCACCCATAATCCAACTGCTCTGGTGGCTCCATGGTGGCAAGCTGTACGTTTTTTGTTTTTAACTTAATGGCCACATATTATGCCGTTTTGTGAGATGCAAGGTTCATTAGACCTTCTGTTCAAGTGCCTTAAGGCCACAATTCATTCTGACTCTGCAATTACCGGTGACAATTTTTATATGCAGCCAAATTTTTCAATCGCAGTGGGAAGATTTGCATAATTTGTGGCTCTTTGCTCTTTTCTCTGATAATCTCACATTGGAAAAAATATTAAAAATGCATTCTGGAAAAGCATTAATGCTGCATGTACCATTTTACTATTTTTCAAAAGAATGGACTCTAAGGAAAAGAATATGGGGAAGTAAAAGATATTAGCACATCTGTTTTTTGGTAAACAGTTTGCATTGGCTTGTGATAGAATATAAACTCCAAGAGGAAGGGATAGCTGCTAATCTTTCTTGTTGGTCATATCACATAAAAACAAGATTTTTCAAAGATGTTTAATTCTTTGAAATCTCTTCACTCTAATTTACACCTTTAGGTGAGTTCTCTTATGGTGCTTTTCAAATTAATCTTGAAAACAACAAACATCCATGAGTTACTACCACTGAGTCTCATACCAATTTAAGAGACGCTGAGTGGAAGTCAGTGAGGCAAGAATTTAAATTAACTTCTGGCCAAAAACTTGGAATTAATCCATTACAAACCTGATGGTATGCAGAAATTCTAACTGGAAGACAAATAGAGATAGAGCTATTCCTATGCAGGATCCTGGGGTTTGATTTGTAGGTTATCAGTACATGCTGACCTAGACCAGATTTTACAAGACAGAAAAGTCTGTGCATTTAAGTAAACAAATGTGAAATCATGGCAACTGACCATTATTTTCCAAGATTAAAGGCTGAAACCAATTCATTTCAACACAAAAGCTCAAGAGAGATTATTTCTACCCTGGAATCTTATTGATGTTTGGGTAGAAGTACTTGAAGATCAAAGATGAATCTGGAAAAAAAATATGTTCACAGGTCATAATATTAAAGCAACCCTGAGAAAGAAAGTAAAAGGAGAGAGGGAGAGAGAGAGAGAGAGAGAGAGAGAGAAAGAATATCAGTAATATGACAGCAACAGTAAAATCGTACCATGAGAACTAAATTAAACTAAGTTTGAACAAAGCACACACATCCTTTAGCCTGCAGAGGAATTGTGTATTAACAGTCCAGCATTCTCCTGGGCTCTGTGTTGACCTGCAAACCCAGAGATGAATAGATCTGATTTATATTATAAACACTGAATTCATCTTTACTCCTTAGCAGCAGCTCTGTTGCTCAGACACAAATCAGAGGCCTGGATTCCAATCCCAGTCAGGCTAGTGACTAGATATGCCATTTAGGGTGAATCACTTTGCCTTAGTGAGCGTCAATTTCCACAGCTGTAAAATGTGAGTAATCATAGCTACTTTCAAGGACTATGGAAAGGTTTAAACAATATAACTTATGTAACTATTCAGGCTTGGTAGTAAATATTCACTATACATTTGTCAACTCTGTTAATTTTGGGTGGCAACAGACTTTTCTGTCGAGAAACAGCACTAACTAAAACCATAGTAATCTTATGTTCATTGGAGGAAACAAAATGGAAGAAGTTAGCCTACTGATAACAAACACCACCTGGCATATAATAATTATCACCTCTCTTCCCAGGCTTGGCAGTTTCCCCATCTCAACATTGGCTAGTGCCACAAATTCCTGGAATTGATTCAATGCACAAGTCCTTGTTTCCAAGACCCTAAGTAAGTTGCTAGGATACCGCTGGGACCTTTTAACACTTGATTTTCTTTTTCTCAGTATACTACTCAAGAGGTAGGTCCTTTTATAAATTGGAACATAATATATTTCTCAACTTGACACATAGCAATGTACAAGATTGAATTGCATAGAACTAGCCATGTTAAATTTAACAGTGTTAAGCCTGTTAGATGATCATTGTTGGACACTTTAGACCTGTATTCTTTAATACTTTAACCTTTAGCATATGCTTCAAACACTTCAATCTATGCTATAGTAATTTCTTGAAACACTGTCAATTAGTGAAAGCAAAAATGTGGTACAATAAGAAAACCTGTAGGTAAAACTGGCATCATTTTCAGGTATATGTGTTCCAAATATTTTAGTTATGCTTCAAAAAAAAGGATGCAATATTTTCCAGGTAAATTTATAATTAATTTTTTTTATTTTCTTTTCATGCTAAATGAATAACCATGTGGAATATTCAGGCTCCACCCTATTCTACTTTCTGTGAAGGGAGAGAAAGGGAAGGGAACATTTTACTTGATTGTTGAACAAGTGAGTTGCTTAGCAACAAGAAAACAAGGTGCAAAAGATTAGGTCAATAATGTCCAGCGGAATCCAGTAACTGTCAAAAAACATATCCTTAGGTGTCAGACCCCTACCTGTTTCTTAGAGAAAATCTGGATTCTAGAACTCGAATATATAATCTGTACTATGTATTTTCAATAATATCAATTTATTTAAAATTGAATTTAACATAAAAAGGCATGTGAAAATTACAAAACTAAAATAACACATGGTGAAATCATTTTATTTTTTTATTTATTAAGGTTTCATTTTAATTCCAGTATAGTTAATATACAGTGTTGTATTAGCTTCAGATGTACAATACAGTGATTCAATGAAATGATTTTAATTATGGATTTCCCCCAATGTTTGGGTTCAAATTGACCTAGGTTGGTTTCTGGTCTACTTACTATTACAGGAAAATAATTTGCAGCATGTGAATTAGTCTGTTGCTTTATGTAAAGACAGCTGTCTCTTCACCTAGGCAGGCTGAATCTTTCTCAGTTTGGGTCAATTTATATGTGTGTATGTGGACCATTTGATAAAATCTACCACTTTAACCATTTTTAACATGTATAGTTCAGTGCCAATATTTATATTGTTGTGTGGCCATCACCACTGTCCATCCATTTCCAGAATTTTTCATCTTTCCAAACAGAAATTCTGTACCCATTCAATAACAACTCCCATTTCTCTCTTCTCCTCAGACTCTGGAAATCACCATTCTACTTTCTGTCTCTATGAATATGAGTTCTCTAGGTATCTCTAGACTACTCTAGGTAAGTGGAATCATACAGTTTTTGTCCTTTTCACTTTGCATAGTATCCTCAAGGTTCATTCATGTAGCACATGTCAGGATTCCTTTTTAAGGCTTAATAATACTGTACCGTATGTATAGATCACATTTGTTTGTTGTTTCCACCTTTTGGCTATTGTAAATAATGCTGCTGTGAATGTGTGTGTACAAGTAAAAAAAAAGGGGGGGGAGGGGTGCAGTCTAGGAAGTCCAAATACCCTAAACAGCTTCTGGATTTTGAATTTACAGAGATTTTATGGCCAAGATGGAGAAGATGGCTTACATCTCATACCCCACAGTAATAACATTAACTGATCTCCTATTCAATTTTGTTTTAGCAAGTTATCCTTATGCTACCATAGGTGGTCCCCCGGGGCCTTCTCTGTTTGAAAAGATGAAAAAGTTCTGGAAATGGATAGTGATGACGGCCACACAACAAATCCCCACTCTGATTTGCTGTGTGCCAAGTGTCTGAACTTTAGCCCAGTTCTTCTGCCCCAAACATGGAACTCAGCAAGACAAGGGAAGTGCAGCCCTATGTTGTGACTCCACATGATCCTGGGGGAAGGACGATCACACCCATTACTCCCAGAGGAACTTTAGTACCATTTCTCAAAGAAAAATCTCAAGTCCTGGCTAATGTATCAACTGAACCACTTGCTGAAAAAAATTAAAAAAAGATCTGGGCTTGGGGTGCCTGGGTGGCTCAGTTGGTTAAACGTCTGCCTTCAGCTCAGGTCATGATCCCAGGGTCCTGGGATTGAGTCCTGCCTCAGGCTCCTTGCTCAGCAGGGAGCCTGCTTTTCCCTCTGCCTCTGCCTGTTGCTCCCCCCTGCTTGTGCTCTCTCTTTTTCTGACAAATAAATAAATAAAAATCTTAAAAAAGAAAAAAAGATCTGAGCTTAAAGCACAGCTGTTTGCTGAGACATCAAAGCTGAACATGACTGCTTCATACAAGAGTGAGTTCCAGTGTCTAGGATAACCTCTCCGGGGCTCATTCACAATTAGATTTGAATGCAGATTTAAAGAAAGGGAAATTTTTGGGCGCCTGGGTGGCTCAGTTGGTTAAGCGACTGCCTTCGGCTCAGGTCATGATCCTGGAGTCCCGGGATCGAGTCCCGTATCAGGCTCCCTGCTCAGCGAGGAAGCTGCTTCTCCCTCTGGCCCTCCCCCCTCTCATGTGCTCTCTCTCTCTCTCCCCCTCATTCTCACTCTCTCAAAATAAATAAATAAATCTTTAAAAAAAAAAGAAAGGGAAATTTTTAAATTAACAAAGGGAGACTCTAGAAACAACAGTAGAATTTGTGTGCCTTGTGTGAAGAACCCATTCAGCTACCATTGAATCATACCCTTTCCCAATTTCTATAACCTTTTACCCAGATTCACACTCAGCAAAAAGGCAATAGGCAATAAAGCAAGGAAGGAGGAACTGAGCTACCTCAATCGCTCATTGAGTTCATGAGGTTTTCTTACTCTAGGAGGTGTTCAAGGATAAGGAACAACTGGAAGAAACAGGCAAAATCCCTGATTTAGTAAAGGGTTGCTCTTTCAAATATAGAAAATTGAACTGCTTCTAATAAGGAGTGGATTGGGAAATGTCAGATTGATATTGTTGATGCTTTTTTCCCTATTCACCAGCACTTTCACATGGAGTCCTGTGTGAAAAATTTACCCATTCTTCTCTATTTTTTCTCTAAAGAAAAAAAGCAGACCATTTGAAATAAACTTGACAAAATAACCATGATCACAAATTACAACAGAGTTAAATGCTTATTAAGTCCACATTAGCTACTGTGTTGGTAGCAATCACCTAGTCGCTTGGACCTGAGAATGCCAGGGAGTTCTGGAATTTGTTTTTTCTCTCAATTCTGCCCACAACATGTTTCTCTGTCCCACCTTCAGAAGCTGAGCTAGACTACATATCACATCTGACTTTATGTCAAAAATCTAGGCTAGAATCAGACTTACAGAACTAGGTCCTACTGGCTCTTTCCCTCATCATCATTTTCTTTTTTTGCTCAGCCTCTTCAAACAATTTCATTGTTTCTCTGGTTTACAGTAGGTTTATCTCACAACTGGCCTAAACTAGAATTAATAAGCCAAGTTCCCCAAAACACTTTAATCAAAGAAACTTGCAGAAAAATACATTATCTTCAGTTTTCTAAAACTCCACAGCAAGTGATATAGATGGTTAAACCAAAATGATGCAATGGATTTTATGTTGTTCTGTTTGGTTTTAAAACAAGGATATGTCAGAATTTCTATAACAAAACAAGTGTTGTCCTTCAAGATGGTCATATCCAGATGTTGAGTGCTTTTTCCAACAAAGCTCTCATTATTTAAAATGTTCTTTGGAACTTCTGTTTTAGAATTACCTTCACTGCCAATTTACCCGAAATATAAAGAACATCTCATTACTTCATGACCTCACTTTACAAAGGTCATAATTTTCTTGAAGAAAACAAAATGTTGTGTTTTAGACACAGTCAAGCTTTTAAGCCTCTGTGAGAAATGATCCAGTGTAACTATTCAAGACAAAGGCTGTGGAATCTTAGAGCAGAGTTTCAAGTCAAAACAAAAATAAAGTAAGCTGCTCCTTCTATATATGCCTGAGGCTATGTCTACAAAAAATTTCCATTTAAGAGTAAAATATTCAGCCAATAGTTTCTTATGGCACTGCCAGAAACCTGATTTGATCTGGTTATCTATTTTATTTATTTTTCTTTGCAACCAGTTGCTTAAAATAACTGACCAATCAACTAGTTATGATATGCACATAGACTCAGTTTCAGAATTGGCCCCTGCTTCAGGTCTAGGCCATAATCATTAAGCTATTAACATAATCAAAATCTTTTCAAGAATTTTATGACTTAAAGAAGATAATTATTCTGAAATAAATCCTTCATAGTCATGATGGTTTATATTATCTCTACAAGAACTGTAATAAATAATAGGACATTGAACTTCAGATGCTTCAGCACCTAATATAAGTTGAATTTGGTATAATAAAGATTTATATGAAAAAAACAGCTCTCTTTTTCCAATACTTAAATGTTCAAGTATTTGGGTGCAACAGTATAAGCTATCATGTTCATCTAGGAGAATTAAGATGAAATACTCCTTATAGAAAAGCTAGGAGGTCACAGAACTGAAAGTCAAGGTCTAAATTTTACGTGAATTAAAACAGAGTACTGTGCGTTGGAATGCCTTGAGGAACATGGGACAGCAGTAAAAAAGTCTCAACAGAAAAAGTGGCTCATTTGTTATTTGAATTTCAAGGTCATTATGCTGTTCCAAATGGTAAATGTGAAATTAATTACCTTTTATTTTCGGTTTAACAATAAGACAATAAAGCAGAAATGTTGATATGTAGTTCAGCAAACAAGACTGTAATAAGTTATAATAGGATCATGGTTTACTGTACTATTAGCAATCCAGCCATACAAATCCATAGGGAATACAGATGCACCCACATAGAGAGTATTGACTCTGTAATTTAGAATCTATGGGATATGTTTATGTGCTATATTTCTTTAAGAAATATTAACCAAAAACACTTTTCAAAGGTACAATAACCCTTCACATATCAAAAAATATTCTTATAAAATGGGAAGGTGGGATTCAGACATTCAAATGAAAATTAAATGTTGGAATTTGATTTGGGTCATACCAGATTACTGAGGTGGTATGTACAACTTATGGTGAACACTATAAATTTTCCTGGCTTGAGTAATGCGAGATGTATTATATCATTATTAACATCATGGTTTTATCATCATTTATATATAACATGACTGAATTTTAATTATCTACAAAGTATATACCCGAAAAACTAATTCTTTAAAAAATGGTGATAATGTGGATATATTTTATTTTTAATATCTTGGTTTATTAAATAATGTGTAAAAGATCCTCTACACACTGAAATTATCCCTAAAAATCATATTAAGATTTGTGTTACCCTTGCTTAGCTTTCTGGGGAAGAGCTGAGAAAGTGGTATTTCTATAATTTTTTTTCTTGGTAAGTCTCTTCTATAGGAGACCCTGTTCAGTTGGCAGGCACTTATAAAGTATATGTTATATACAAAGGTCCAAACCAAATTGAATCCAGTTTAGCCAATGGAAACCTGGCTGCCAAAATCTACTCCAGCTTTTATTTTATTTTAACTTTTAAAGATTTATTTATTTGAGAGAGAGAGAGAAGGAGAGAGAACGAGCAAGTGGGGCAAGAAGCACAGAGGGAGAGACAGTCTCAAGCACACTCCACATTGAGCACAGAGCCCGATGCTGTCATGACCCTGAGAGCATGACCTGAGCTGAAACCAAGAGTTAGACACTTTAACCAACTGCGCCACCCAGGCACCCCTGCTCCAGCTTTTAATGTTTTGGGCTTTTATTTGCTAAGTGGATATGAACCTTGAGTAAGTTTTGGTCTGTTTTCCAAAAATGAAAACTGCTACTCTTTTTAAATTTTATTATCTACCTGCAGTCCAGTCATGATCCAGTGTGTGTAACAGAATGAATGCTGCGTATGGACTCAGGATGCCAGTTAAGATCCGAGATGTGTAACCTTTTAGCTGTGTAACTTTGGGCAACACACTTAGATTTTTGACCCTCTATTTCCTCATTTTATTTAACTATATATTTATATATATTTTCTAGATCAGTACATTCAGTTTTTAACTTGTTTTTTCTTCACATATTTCCTCGTTTTAAAGAATAGAGATTTTAACCATGTTTCCATAAATCTGGAACAATGCATGGCACAGAAAAGAGATTTGAAATGATAGTTGCCTTTTATAAAACTATTTTTTTTACTAATAATACATTTTTATAGTCTTGAATTTATGCTTATCAAAGCCACCCCAAAATCTTTATCTCTTCTCATGTCTTTCCATTACATCTTTTAATCTATTAAACTATATGTATGTATATATTGTTATTAGGGACTGTTTATGTCCCCCCAAATTCATATGCTGAAGTCCTCATCCTCAATGTGATGGTATTTGGAGGTAGAACCTTTAGGAGATAATTAGATTTAGATGAGGTCATGAGACTGGACCCCCCATGATGAAACATGTATCCTTCTACAAAGAAAAAAGACCAGAGCTTGCTTGCTCTCTCTCTCTTTCTCCCTGCCCCCACCATGTGAAGACACAGTGAGAAGGTGGCCATCTGCAAGCCTGGAAGAGCCCTCACTCAGGGAACCCAATCAGTTGGCATCATGATCTTGGACTTCTCAGGCTCCAAAACTACAAGAAATACATTCCTGTTGTTGAAGCCACCCAGTCTATGGTATTTTGTTATGGCAACCCAAGCTGACTGAGAAATAGAGCTATATATTTCTTAAACTTCAGCTTTCAAAAGGACATGTATAATCCAAATGTCCAGTACAAATTTAGCCTCCTCAATTTAATTTTTTCTATATCCCTTCTCTTGCTGTTTAAGATTTATTGTAATTTGTCTCTTCTTGTCACTGGAAAACTCCTCTCAAGACCCATAAAAGAGGGAAAGAATTTGGATTTTATCCCACAAGTAGTAAGAAATCATTCTACATACTTGGACAGAGATTTAAAAAAATAAAGATTATTAGTCTGGCTACACTGTGTAGAATATCCAAGACAGAATAGAGGTTAGAAACTCAGAGGGAAAAATGATGAAGGCTAATAGGGTTGTTTATGGAAACACAGATGACTGTGTTGCTGCTTTGGAGCTGAACAGGCCTGGGATTAGTTCTTGCTTCCCATTATCACTAGCAGTGCAGAATCCAGTAAGTCTCTTGACTTCTCTAAGTCTCAGGACCCTCTTCTTAAGATGGGATTAACAAAGTTGACCTACTCATGGTTATTATGGGGATTTAAAAAGCCAGAGCTGATAGTGACTACAGTTGATATTTGACAGCCAATGCCCAATGACCAAACTGGATCTGGATTCAGGCAGGCATGGAGTTTAAATGGGATCGTAATACACAGTTCACACTTTGTTCTGCACAGAAAACCTGGAGGAGGTCAGCTGTCATAATGTTGAAATTGGTGGAATACAGAGAATATGTGAGAAAGGAAGATTTTACATTTGAGATTTGGGTCCTAAACTTAAGTTTAATTTGAATCTACAGATAACTACTGAGGTTTTAGATTGTGCTAGCAGAGTTGTAGATAGAAGTGTAAAAACACATGTAGAAGTGTAAAAGCCTTTCCTCTTTAAGAAAGGCTCTTTATGACCTTTATGATCTGAGAATATTAATGTCATAGTTAAAAATTAAGGATTTTGGGGCACTTGGGTGGCTCAGTCCATTAAGCATCTACCTTTGGCTCAGGTCATGATCTTAGGATCCTGGGATAGAGTCCCGCATCGGCTCCTTGCTCAGCAGGGAGCCTGCTTCTCCCTCTCCCTCTGCCACTCCCCCTGCTTGTGCTCCCTCTCTTTCTCTCTGTCAAATAAATAAAATCTTTTTAAAGATTTTTAATTTTTAAAAAATTAAGGATTTTGAGAAACTGTAATATTATGCCTTAATGAAACAGAAAATAATGACTTTAGATTTGATATGTTAAATTCCAAGTGATCAAGAGTGTCACTGAGTATTAGCAGGACAAACGTGGAACTATCTAGCTGAAATTTAAAATATAAGAATATATAAAAAATGCAAATTATTATAGCCTCTTAGTAGGTGGTCTTTTTTTCCCCCCTGTAGGAATGACCTTAGCCCAGATAACTTGAAAATGGAGCAAAAGGCTGTTAGGAAAATTTGTGTTTTGTATGAGCAAGATTTCTATGTCTTTTTGGATTAAATAACAGAAAATTGTAATCACACATTAAGTGTTTATATCATTAAAGAGCATTGTCTTCTCACATACATTGTTTCTTAAGTTCCACATTAGTTAAATCAAAGAATAACAATATTTGCTTAAAAATAATAGTATTAATGTGTATCACAGAAAAATCTATTACAGAACCATAAATTCTTGATATGGGTTTCAAGCATCTTTCATTCATTTACTTTGTCTAATTATATTTAAAACACTGCATTAGACTTTTTTTTTTGCAAAACTATACTTAATACAATATAAGTTCTTTCAAGAGTCATCAATCTATTAGTACAAAATGGAATGAAGAAAAGAGGAAATAAAAGGAGACAATGGAAAACAATGTAAAGATGAAATCAGACTTCAGAAATTAAAAGAAAATTTAATATTAAGTTAAATACCTGAAAAGATGTATAATTTTAAAGTAATGTGAAGTGAAATGTCATTATCTCATAAAAGAGTTGTCTCATTTATATAGGAAATAAATTAGCAAACAAAACTGAATTAGTTGGTAAAATTACAAATATCTTTTCATTTATGTATTGTAAAACAGTGGTTCTGGATGTTTGTATAAAATGAATCTATATTTTCCTTTGGAAGATACAAATTCAAAACATTTAAATTAACATTTTCAACCTTCTATTTTTATTTTAATATTTTCTTCAGAATTATCTGTGATAGAGACAAGTTTCTTCCTCTAGTCTGCCCGCCTCAATAATTAAGTACTTATGTATACTGGGTATATGAATCTTGCCCTTTAATGATGGATGTGGAATTTGGTAGACTGCAAGAGCAGAAGCAATCTACTGAAGAACCATGTTTTCATCACCCCAAGATGAGGGATGATGCTTAAAAAACTAAAAAAGTTTTTCAAAAATTGATTCAGTAACCTCATTGATTTGTCTACCTGATGACTCATACAAAACAGACAGAGAAAATAAATAATTTGGCTCACTGCGTCTTAACTAAAATTCACCAGATGTTGGCAATCACTCATTCCCAATCCACATCTTATCTGAGGAAAGAAGAGAATCCCACAGCCGCCTGGCTATTCATTAACTAGTCAAACAGCTCTCCATAGAGGTAAGCCCTCCCTGCCCTCCATTGCTCTTGCATCTAATATTACATTTGTGGATTTTTCTTCGGTGGTTATGTGAAGAAACTTGGTCACAACCCTTCTGAACATTTCAGGTGTTCATAACCTATCCAGATGGGAACACATGGTTTTCATTCCTTATTTCTGTTGAGATGTTCTTAATTACATCGCTACTAAGTGGCAAAGTCACAGATACATTTGATAACTTTCACTCCCTTAGCTCCCACAGCCAGTTGTGGAACCCTGTCAAACCACTCACTCTCTACAGATGCTCAGATGTTTTCCCTCTTTTCAATTCCTTATTACCTTTCACCTGAGCTACTGAAAGAATCTTCTATACATATTCTAGATAGAATAGTCTCTTCTGGTTTCATGATTTTCATTATTTCATAGAATTTTGTGATCCATTTGGAATTAATTTTTAGGTATGGTGTATAAAATAAGAGTTGAAGTTTACTATTTTCCACAGGGCCATAAGTTGGTCAGTACAATTTATCGAAAAGACCTTTCTTTTCCAATTGCTTTGCTGTGTTATCAGTGTAATGAAATAAAATGACTACTTAAACATGAGTCTATTTTGAGACCCTCTCTCCTGTTCCATCAACCTGTTTGTGAATCCTTATTTCAATGCCTCAATATGTTGACAACTGAATTTTGACTACTAAATCTTTATAATTAGTCTTGAAGACAGGAAGTCCACCAACTGTTATTTTTCAAAATTGGTTTAGCTATTTTAGGTCCTTGCCACATCCATATAAATTTTAGGACCAGTTTGTCAATTTAATAGGTGTATATGTAAATAAAAGCTTTTCAAACTGTATGTTTTAAATATATAGTTTATTATACACAAAGATGGTTTGTTTTTTTTTTAAACATTGTAGGCTTTCACTTTCAGGAAGATGGAATAGACATACTTTTAAAACTCAACAGTAAAAAATAAAAAATCCAATTAAAAATATGCAAAAGACATGAAGAGACATTTCGCCACAGACAAGGATATTGCAGGTGGCAAATATGCACATGAAGAGATGTTCAACATCAGTAGCCATTAGGGAAATGCAAATTAAATTCATCATAAGTTACTACAACATAGCTATCAGAATGGCTGAAATAAATAAAATAGTGACACTACTAATTGCTGGAAAGGATGTGGAAAAACTGGATTACTCATGCATTACTGATGGGAATGTTAAATTGTACAGCCAATTTGGAAATCAGTTTCTTTAAAAATCAAATCTGTAACTACTATATCACTTAGCAATTGCACTCCTGGGCATTTATCTCTGAGAGGTAAAGATTTATGATCACACAAAACCTGTATATGAATGATTATTCTAGCTTTATTTGTAATAGCCCCAAACTGAAAACAACCCAGATGTCCTGCAACAGGTGAACGGTTAAATAAAATGTGGTACATCCATGCCATTGAATACTGCTCAGCAATAAAAAGGATCAAACTAGTGTGATAAACACACTCTGGGTGACTCCAAAGAATGCTGAGTGAAAAAGGCCAATACCCCCAAATTACCTACTGCATAATTTCATTTATATGGTGTTCTTAAGAAGATAAAATTCTAGAAATGGAAAACAGATTAATGGTTGCCAGGAGTTAACAAGAGACTGAATGTGGAGGCAAAGTCAGTATAGCCATAAAAGGACAATGTCAATGTCATTATCCTGCTTGTGATATTGTATTACATAGTTCTGTCAGATGTCACCTTTGGGGGAAGTGGCTAAAGTGTAGATGGTACCTTTCTGTACTGTTTCTTACAACTGTATGTGCATCTACATATATTTCAAAATAATAAATTCAATAAAGAAGTTAGGAACATCACACAGAAAATAATATTGTACTAAAGCATGTGAAATTTAGAAATTTTGCTGCTGTTTAGGTCTATTTATTCTCTTAAGCTATCATATGAACAAGACATTACAAACCTCACAATACAATGCTACAATTTTTGCTTTAAGTAGTCATTTATATTTTAAAGGTCTTAATAGGAAAACATGGATTTATTTCCCCATATAGTCACCATTTCTAATGCTTTTCCTTTTAACTTCCTAAAGACCTGAGCCTAATGAAATTTACCCAGCCTCTTTCCTTTTCCTAAGTGTCAACAAACTGTTCCTCCTTTTGCTTATGCTGTATGCTTGTTTTTCACATTTTATTCTGAGTTCATAATTGTTATCTGTGGAGTGGCTGGTCTGAGAGGTTTACCTGACCATTATCAGAAGCAGAGCCTAGTGCTTAATAAAGTTTTAACCATGAGTAACTTAACCCTCAGTTTCTTCATGTATAAAATGGGAATTAGAGATAATGTACAAAACCTGGAAAATCAGGTGCTCAACAAATGTAAGCTTCCATTTTTTTATTACACATCCATAAAACCCCAGAAAAACTGGATGGGCCATCATTTCCCCAAATTCTTCTTTTATTTTCTATAGCCTTTCTTATGTTGTTCCTTCCACCTATAATGTCTTCCTAAGTCCCCTCCCCAATTTTTGCCCACAGTTCTTTTATCAAATACAAGTATGTTTTGGGCACTTCTTTGTTCCAGGGACTTGTTATCATTTGGGTTACAGCAGTGAATGAGAGACACAGGTTCTGCCTTCCACACCTACTTCTTTTTAAATGTCATTTGCCAAATGCAAATCTTACCCTTCCAGAAAGGTTGTCTTCAACCAGCTGTAACTGATTCCTCCAAATCTCCTTAAAATGTAATTCCATCTCTTCCTACAGTTATTTTTTATACCTGAGTCATTCCCCCATACACACACACACACACACACACAAAGAGAGAGAGACTAATCTTCTTGAAGGAAGTGCAGTAAGTTCATGATTGTGCCTAGCAGGGAAGAACATTGTGTCTTACCTGTAGTAGACACTATATAAATTAAGAAATTAAAAATAAAGATGACTGACTCCCCTCATCTTTCTCTTTTTCAAATTAAATGATATTAATTTCTTTCCATTTTTCCCAATATATAAATTGTCTGATTTTCACTTCTTCAAGATCAGAAACATGTGGAGTCCATAATAAAAATTAATACTCTATGAAACTCCTGATCTGAGCTGAATATGCCAGTAGTGAGATGAATAATATGTCCTGCCATGCCATACTTCTATTTTCAAGTGCTTAAATATAAAAATATTACAGTTTTATGTTCAATTTCTGGATTATTCTTATCCTTAGATCTGTTAAGTTTTAGTCTGCATGATTTTCGGGTTACTTACTGTGCATATAAGTAGTTAAATTTTTAGAGTTGTTCAAATGTACTTCTGTTGTTCTTTGTATCTCCAAGGCAATATTTGTTATCCAAATTTTAAACAGATTTTGGTTATGATTTTGCACTTCCAATTTATGCGTAATTTGCTGCTACTATTTGAAAACTGTAATGGATTTATGTCTTTGAATTAATACATTGTCCTACTGAAACAGTACCATATTAGGAAACTGAATTATAACTGAAGTTAATGGAAAGATGAGCCTTTTGCTGAGTGTACATATTGTACAAATAAAATATATGAAGTTATTTCTGAATAGAAGAGCATAAATCTATAATTGTCATTAATAAAAACATGTCCTTATGTTATAATTCCAATAATGTACATATCTGTGGTATTAGGCAGGATTTTCCAGTAGCCAGTGGACATGCACCCTATTTCAGTAGTGTGTAAACAAAACTTATTCTGATGAGAAAAAGTGACATAAACATAAGATATATATGACTACACTTCCAATCTTTTAATACATCCTATGTATTTCTATGGTCTCAGAGGCTGAATTCACGAGTGAAAGGAAGAAAATATTTCTTCCTTTACCAATTAAATTTCATTTAATGGGGCCATCAATAGCAATTATTTTCATTCTATCAAGTATCTACCAAATAAAAGAATTAAAATGAAACAAAGGATTCAATCATGTGCTTGTATTAGAAACAAGATACTTGAGGAAAACAATCTATATTTGTCCCTTTGTCCCAATCCAATCACATTACCAAAGATTTTGGCCTCAGTAAGAAATATCCCAAAGACAAAAACCAAATTATTACATTTAATAGGAACCAGCTATAATAGTATGCACTGGTGCAGAGGCAAACTCAAGATATTTTTTTGCCAGTAACAGAGCAACCAAGTGAGTGGTACATGAGGAATCTGTTGTGCTTATTGTAATAATATTCCACTTAGCCACACACCACCAGTGGATGGTGCCCAAGTGTGCCTCCCTCCAACACTTGATAGAGCCAAGCAAGTCAGGTAAACCACTTCTCCAGCTGGATGATAAAGGAAGCAATTAAATTTCTGGAAGATTGCTGTGAAATTTTGTTGGCGAAGAGATGTTCCTGAAATGTCTGGAAGTTACATTTTAGAAAATAACTTCCAACTTTAAATAATGGAGCAATCCAATATTTAAAATTATTCTGAAGTGTAAAATATATGTTGGAAAGTGAGTAAGTCCCCAGTAATCTGTTTTCCAACTACTGTTTTAATTACTAGATACAGTTTAAAGCAGGACATAGCTATGGTAGAAATTCCTAAAGCAGGAATTAGAAACCTTGACTTCTGTCATTTTCCTTTAGGAAACAGAAACTGATTAACTCTATAAGGTGCGAATAAAACTGCACCCAATATAACATGCTGGGAAAAACTGCCTAAATCTTGAATTTAAACAGTTATTTATATAAACACAAACATTTTTATTGAGATAAAATTCACATGATGTAAAAATCATTTAAAGTGAACAATTAAGTGGCATTCAGTACATTCACAATGCTGTGCAACCACAACCTCTATGTAGTCCCCAAACATTTCCATCACTCCATAATAAAACCCCGTCCTTCTTTAGTAGTTTCCTCAATTCCTTCCCCCTCCACTAGCCCCTGGCTACCACCCATTTGCTTTCTTTTTCCATGGGTCTATTTTGTATACTTCATATAAATGGAATCATAGAATATGTAAACTTCTGTGTTTGTCCTCTTTCACCCAGCATAATGTTTTTGAAGTTCATCCACATTGTAGCACTCATCATTAAGTACTTCATTCCTTTTTACTGCTGAATAGTATTCCACTATATATAAATACCAAATTTGTTTATTCATCTGTCCATGGGCATTTGGGCTGTCTCTACCTTCTCATTACTGTAAAGAGTGTTGCTATGAACATTTGCATACAGGTTTTCCTTTTCTTTTTTCTTGAAGATTTTATTTATTTATTTAATTGACAGAGAGAGAGAGAGCAAGACAGGAAACACAGCAGGGGGAGTGTAAAAGGGAGAAGCAGGGTCCCTGCTGAGCAGGGAGCCCGATATGGGACTCGATCCCAGGACCCTGGGATCATGACCGGAGCTGAAGGCAGCTGCTCAACCAACTAAGCCACCCAGGCGCCCCCAGGTTTTCCTTTGATAACCATTCTCAATTCTTTTGGTTACAAACCTACCTAAAAGCAGAAATGCTGGTTCATATGGTAATTCGATGCTTAAGTTTTTGAGGAACCACCAAACTGCTTTCCACAGTAGCTAAACAACTTTATCTCCCCACCAGCAATGTACAGAGGTTCTAACTTCTCCTCATGGTTGGCAACACTTGTTATTTTCTGTTTTTTTAAATCATAAACCCAATTTTTTTGCTGTATGAATTCAACAATGTATACTGAATAAAGTTATAGACAGTTGATTATTGTTGGTCATGCTAAACAGCAGTCTAAATTATTTTTATGCATATGGATATTTGCTCTTTATTAAAATATCCAACAGAATTTAAACTTTTTTTTAAAGAGAAACAATGTCATTTGTGAATGAACATGGGAAAATTCCACAGAATATATTCCTCCAACCTTAATTATCTATAAAGAATGTATTCCTCCAACCATAATTCTTGACAAAGAGGGTTTGTGATGCTTTCTCATGCACAGGCATAACAATGACATGTAAAAATGGTATAAATTAAGGAGACTGCTTCCATCCTGCTAAATACTACAGTATAACAGTAAAACAAATTGCCAAAGTTGGCACTGCCTTTCATAAGTACTCCTTGGAAAGACTCTGAAATTAATCAGCATTATTAATTCTCAAT
This sequence comes from Zalophus californianus, assembly GCF_009762305.2. Taxonomy (NCBI): domain Eukaryota; kingdom Metazoa; phylum Chordata; class Mammalia; order Carnivora; family Otariidae; genus Zalophus; species Zalophus californianus. The sequence continues at coordinate 144,271,359 of NC_045598.1, forward strand.
GTCTACCTCCATTTTTCCCTGTAGCTCTGATTTCAAGGTCTTTAAAACATGTTGAACACCATTATCCTCCATGCCTCTGCCATTATAGGGAATATAAAAGATGAAATTATTTCAACACAGAGTCATAAGGATCAAAGAGGTAGAAGGATAAGAAATTCAGATTCAGAAAAGTAAAGAATAAGAAACAGAATGATTATCTTGCTTGAAACTATCAAAGTGGATTTTTAGCATAGCACTATTAGTATCCTAACCTGGGGCAGGTCCTCTTACTAGGATCCCACTGGGAAGCTGGACTCATAAGCCATATAAAAAATACTATAAATCCTGTTAAATTGTCTCTGATAACAGCTCTCAGCAGACCCCCATCTCCAATCCCACACTATAATCCCATAGAAGAACTGGGGCTACAGTTTGTAGATAGTTAGCTATTTGGAAAGATATATGGCATTCGCAAAGATACACTAACACTGTGCCATGTGGGTCAAGATGCTATAATGTGCCAATGAGGATATGTATCTCAAATTAAATCATATAGGCAATTTTGTGATCTTATTCATTATAATAGCTTTCTCTAAAACAATATCTATTGAATGTTCCTTTCTGTCCTCTCTAGCATTTCTACCTCTTAAAATAACTCCTCTGGCATTTCACATTACTTCTCAAGGCATATTGGACATGCTTTGAGTCAGATGTATTCAATATCCAATTCAAGCCCTTCATACACTCTAAGTTGTCCAGGATTGACTAAGAACAGGAAGCTCCCTATTAGTTTTTGATTTCGGTTAGAAAGATAGTATTATTAAACTAGAGGGAGATTGTAGGGAAGAAATCCTATGATTAGAAGGACCTTTAGGAGAGACAATATGGCTTGGTCAGGAGTTTTCACCTTCTTCATATTTTGTATAGGGCTTTCTGTAGTTGAAGACTGTTAGAAATAATCTATTTCTGTAGGTGTTCTCATGATGGTATGTACCTAAAATATCTAATAATATGGTGACATATTTATGTATAAGTCCTCTCCTTAACAATTCTGATGAGGTCACCAGACACGAGTATTTCTTCCCTCTTCAGTGAATTCAAGGAATGTGAATTTTGGAAATGTCAGGTACTCTCCCAAGTCACTAAAATCTCATCTTGCAAACAGATGTGAAAGTTAGTCTTTCGCACTTCATTCCATTTATTTTACTCTCCTCTAGATAGATGTCAATGTGACTGTAAATAAACAATAAACACAGCATATTAAAAGTCTCATTCTGTTTGGGACTACAGTTATAAGAATTTGACTACAATTCACCTCTGCTATTTGACAACAAAATCTCTTATATTTCTGAAAGACTGAAACAAAGAAAAGCACACATACTCAACTATGAAATATTTCAAAGCAACATGTGACCAAAGGTTGTATAAGTTTGACTTATTCTTTTAAAATTGGATATTTATCAGAAAATGAGATGTGATACGAATTGGTCTGCAGTATTTCCAATAGCAATTTTTACATCATCTGTTTTGTTTTTCTTTTTGTGGAGTAAACAAAAGCTCCCACTAACTTCTATGAATGTAGGGAGTAAATTACTGCCAGGCTCATCAGCCACAGTAATTTGAATATTTATTTTGAAAATAGCATTGATAAAGCCTCTGTCGTGGTATTAAAAAAAAAAAGAAAAGGAGAAGTCAATGTCTGAACCTACAGAACCATGGTTATTTAGATACCCAGAGCACAAATGGGTAAAACAATGCCAAGAGAACCATATATCTACTCAAATTACTATGTCATGAGTTAGTAAGAAAGACCTTTTAACAAATGAATACATTATGTCCTGAGATAGTGAGTTCCCAAAAAGTTCCTGGAAGTTAAAGTGTAGAGGTTTTATTACCAACTCCCCAGACTTTTTACTCTAAGATGTTGAACTATGAGATCTCAAAGGTTTCCAGCAACTTGGAGAGTCAGTGAACTGCAGGAGTACATTAAGATTAATGATTCAGGATGCTAGAAATACAATTTTTACTGCTTAATTTTTCACCACCTTTCTTAATCACATGAAAGCTGGCTTTCATCCACATAGGTGTACTGAAACCGCTCTCCTGGCTGACACCAATGATCTTGTTTAAAATTCAATAGTTATTTCTCTACTTCATCCTCCTTGACCTTTCTTACGCGTTTGTTACTAGTGATCATTCTTCTTGAAACCCACTTCTCAAGGCATCCCTATTAATAGACTAGCTTTGTTCTCCTTCAATCTTCAACATCTCCTTCTGAGTTTTTCCCCACTGGTTCATCACATGCTCCTCTTAGATGTGTGTAGCCCACCAATGTGCCCACTTTATATTACTTTTTTTTCTCACTCATTCACACAGCTTCTACTCTGCTGAATTCCAAAACTTTAAATCCTACCCTGAGTCATTATATGAGTTTTAATAATGTATTTTCAGTTTCTTACTAAAAAATTCTACCAAATAATTCTGCCATGACCTCAAATTCTATCACAATGAATCATTAATCATAAAGTTATTTCCCTTTCTTTTCAACTTCCTAGTCTAATAGGGGCAACCACCATTTACCTCGTGCCCTTGAATTGGTTTTTGTATCAAGTTCCTTCATACCCTTCTGTCATGACTTTTTGTTTTTAGTCTCCTGAGTATTTCCATTCCTCTTCACTTCCCACTCCCACAATTTTAATCAGGCCATTGTTTCCCCAAAGACCTCTATGTTTACTTTTCCACCCCTCAGGTGAGAGGAGCTATTCCCTTTCTACAGCCCTAATCTTCTTCATTTTTTCTAGAACCAATCCTGGCCTGAGACAGGAGATATATAAGTCCCTCCAGGCTCTACTCAAAGATTCTTTATACTGCATTATCTTTGGATCAAACTGAGTGTGGTTGATGACGTACAGACATTTTGGGGCAGATAATTCTGTTCAGAAGATTCAATCTGGCAGTTCAGATGGAGTTTAAAATGTGTGGCGCTCTCCAGAGTCAAACTAGACAGTGGCTAGAAGGCTAGTAGGGGCAGTAGAAAAAAAATGTTAGAATCAAATACATGAGATGAAGGACTCCAAATCTGGTTCCATCACTGTGGCTGAACACCAGATAGTAACTGCATCTTCAGGACTGTGATCCAGAGCAGGATTCCTAGACCTTTGTGGAATAAGTCAGAGTCACATTTCAAGTCACATTACTGGGAGAGGTACCAGTGGATATATGGTTACCAGGAAACAAAGAAATAAATAAGAAAAAGAAAAACAACTAGGGCAAAAGAAGGATCTGGGGAAAGGGCCATATTAAAGAACCAGGAGCAAAAGATGGGAACTAAGACTTGGGAAAGAAGCATAAACCCGTTTTAGAAGTAAGGGTAGAGAGGCTGAAATAGAGACTTGATGCTAAGCCTTGAATACTGGTGTGGAGAGCATAATAGCTAAAATTTCTTTAATGTTTACTCTATGGCAAAAATCTTATATGCATTTTCTTATTTTATTTCTAACCACAACCTGTGAGTTAGATACTATTATTATCCCCATTCACAGGTGAGGAAATGAAACTCAGAGTGCTTCAGATACTCTGTTCAATGAGGTAGATGATGAATTGGGACTGTGGTCTTTCTGATTCCAAAGCCTGATCTCTTGACCACCATGCTAGAAATGCTAAGGAATCTTCTCCCATAGGAAGGATTTTATCTTGGCGGGGGGGCGGGTAGCAGGGGGGTTCCTGATGACTGGATGGGAGTAAAGCATTGGATCACCTGTTAGGCAAAGGCAGGGGAATGGGTTTCAGAATTAGCCAGGCATTACTGCTTACTTCTCATAAACCTGGACCTCTACGCCTATGTCAGAGGAAAAATAAGCCACAGATCAGGAAGGATGTGGTGAATTGTTAAGTCTTGTCAATGCAGCCGTGCTCAGAGCAGAACTGTGAGTTTAATGCTTACTTAGCTTGCCTGACTCAAAGATTTTCAATTTAATTACTGTTGAGGCAAGAATTTGAAATAGAATAATTTCATACCTGAGCTGAGTCTTTGAAGTCATTAAATGGAGTGGCCAGTAGTTAAGGAAGAAACCGTATTTGCAGTTATGTTGAATATTTCATCAAATAGTATTTGGGAACCCACTCTGTGCAGGACACTTGGTTACACAGATGAATATGGCACTGCTCTCCACTAATAGTAAGACAGATATGAGCATATAAATTGCAACACAGTAGAGTAAGAATAAAGAATCAGTTGCAAAGTTAAATATGAAGATTTAGAGGAATATTATCTAATCAAACTTAAGTGGGCAGGAGAAGGAAGGTATTCTAGTGTATATTATATATATATGTACACATATATATATTTAGTGTATATCTAGTGTCTATTATATATATATATATAAAATTCTAGGTATTTAAGTTTATTTTTAAAATATATAAAATTTTAGCTATAGAAGGTATTTTAGTGTATATTATATATATATAAAATTTTATTACTAAAAATAAAAATATATGTGTATATAAAATATTTTTAATTTTAATAATAAAATTTATAACACAATGTATAATATTTTTACATAACAAACCACCACCAGCTTAGTGGCAGTAAATTAATAACTACCACTGAGTTATACTGATGCAGTCTGCAGTCAGGAATTTGGACACAGTAGAGCAGGGATGGCTTGATTTTGTTCGATGATATCTTATGCATGGTCTAGGAAAACTTGAAAGGCTGAGGATTAGAATCTTCTCCAGCCTTCTCTTGCATACACACCTGGGATGGTACTAACGTTTGGGCTCAGTTGCGACTGTTGACTGGAACACCTATATTTGATCTAGAGTTCTCACAGAATGGCATCTGGGTTCTAAGGAGTGTCTCAACAGTGAGCATCCTAAGAGAACCAGGAGGAAGCTGCCTGGACTTTTTATGACCTCACCTCAGAAGCCACATGCTGTTACTTGTACCACTCTATTGGCTGAAGTAATCAAAGGCCCATGTGGATTCAAGAAGAATCCTTCAGCAGACTTCTTAAGCCCCCTAAAAAGTCTCATCCCATTAACAGCCTTTGGCTCAGGTACAAGGCCCAGGATTTCATCATCTAATCCAGGCACAGATGAAGCTCTTTGGACATGGTTCCATAGGTTCCCTTCAGTCTGGAGACTAGTGATACAAGAGGCAAGGTATCTACCCCCACCACACACAAAATATAAAATGACGGGAGAACCCTAGACTACCTGCAATAAACACTCCAGTGTAGGACCAGCTGTATAATTTGTGGGTTCCAGTGCAAATTTAAAATGCAAAGCCCCTGTTCAAATATTAAGAATTTCAAGATGTTGACAGCAGAGAATTAAACTAGCCCACAGGCACCTGCGTGGCTCAGTTGGTTAAACATCTGACTCTTGGTTTCAGCTCAGGTCATGACCTAAGGTTGTGAGATAGAGCCCTGCATTGGTCTCCTCACTCAGCATGGAGTCTGCTTGGGATTCTTTCCCCTCTGCTCCTCCCCTTCTGTTCCTCCCCTCTGCTCGCCCACTCTCTCTCTCTCATTCTTTCTCAGCTAACTAAATAAATAGAATCTTAAAAAAAAAAAAAAAGATAAACTAACGCAGGGCCCTTCTAAGCAAAGGGTCCTTAGCAAATGCACAATTCACACATCACGAGACTAGCCCTCCTGTTTGGAAAGTAGGAAAGGAGAAAAAAATGTTATTGGTCTACAGCAATTCTAATATCCAACAGGGTCCATGTTGTTAATTTCCAAGTTGCTGGGAGTTGTATTCCATAGATCTTAGCTCCACCCTCCAGTCTTCTATTTCTACTCTCTAAATCATTCTTCCTTTTCCTAAATGTAGCCTTTGTCTGAGCAGTTTACAAAATCTGATTAGTTTCTGAGATGAGTAGTTTTCTCAGTTTAACTCCAATCTGTAGATATTTGGGATTCCAAAAGTCTCATTTCATTTTGTACTGCCTCTATACCTTTTAGTCCAACATAACAGAATTCCTTAAAAAAATTTGTTTTAATACATGAAGTTATATTACATTCCATTAGGCAAAAAAAGTCACACCTACAAAATTTTTAAGTAAGTTTTTCTCTACTTTAGGTCCTCATGAGGCTGCTGTCAGATAATGACCTCAAGATTCTTAAAAACCATATTACTTAGAGGAGAGGATATGCAAGACATATCCTTAAGATACTTAGAAGGTCTTTTGCCTTTAATCTGTGTCAAAATGTCTATGAGCCACCAATTTAAGTCATAACAAAAGGTTCACAGTCACATCCTTGACCTCATTTATGACCTGCCCAAAGGCTGTATTTTCCTATCTGCATCCTGGATTTGATCTTTGCCCTGAAGCCTTTTTTTTTTTTTTTTTTAGCAGAGAATATTTTGTTTGGGAGATAGAGGATAGGAAAGTGGTTTTATTATCAACTTCCAACAAATCTTGGATACTTACATGTTTTCTAATTTCTGCTTCAAAACTGAATATTTCCCTCCTTAGCTCATTTCTCTCTCTGTAATTTATGATATTTGGCTAAAAGAAACTAGCTGATACTTTAAACATTCTGTTGGGAAGTTCTTTTAATCAGTTCCATCAGTTCCTTAGGTATATTTTCTATTTTCTACATTATAGCAGACAAGGGTTGCACTAAATTTTTCCCCAAGATATAACAAAATTCTCCTTTTCCCACTTGCATTTAACCTTCACCAACAGTATCCTGGAGGCCCATCATGCTTCTGTTAACCATCTCCTCAGGGCCCTTCCTGGTCCTCCCATTGACTAGTCTGAAAGCTAATACCATATATTTTAGAGTTTTGTTACTGACACCCCATTTCTGGTAACAACCTCTGTATCAGTCTGGTTTCAGTCAGAAAAGCAGAATCACTGTGAGTGATACTGAATAAGTGACTCAGTACAAGAATTAAATGTTCCACAATTCTGGCTGGTGGTGGACAAGTCGACCCAAGACTTTGGCTTCTGCATTTAGTGTTGGGTCTGAGATGGCAACAGATTAGTTAGGCCACAATTCAGGAATAAACTATGGATGTAAGACAGGAAGAACAATGACAAATTGGAATTCACAGAGATAAAGAGAATTCATGAGAAGAAACTGGACACCCTAAGGAGAAATTGGAACCATTTCCAGCCTTAATGATGCAGGAGATACACAGAAGAAGCTGGCATATTTTGCCACAGAGATGCACATGCTGAAGGAGAAGAGCTGGTGGCAGCTGGGAGAACTGCAGGCCTAGGTGCCACGCATACTAGCAGGTGAGCAAACAGATCCAAGGCCACAGTGCTGAGCACCCACACTGACTTTAAGAGTCTAAAAATGACTGCTGCTTCATTTTCACCTTCCAAATCTCAAAAAAATGTCCTTGTAATCAACTCTACCTTGGAACAATGCAGGGAAAGGAATTCTAGTTACCACAGTCCAACTCAGTTAAATTGACAGAGTACAGAACCACCACCAAAGACTTCCTGAAAGACATGTAGTTTGAGTTGAATCTTCAGAAAATAAGGACATGGCCAGATGAAGGTGGGAAAAACAAAGTTACCATAATGAAAGACATGGATTTGTAGAATAACATAATGAGCTTTGAGAACAAAGGGCCCTGGAATGTGAGCCCAACAGGAGTAGATACTGGGTCTGTTTAGCCACATGACCTAGAATGGGATGATATAGAGTAAGTGCTCTATAACTATTTGTTAAATAAATAACCATTTTGATTGAACAAAATGTGTGAGACAGAAAATGGCAGAATTTGAAGTTTCAAATTTGACATCAATTCAATCAGGTAAGATTTTGTTTGTGTCTCAAAAAAAAAAAAATTAGACAAAAGAGTGGCCTGCTCAGATTTGCACTTAGGGGCTGCTCTGGCAAAGAGGGTGAATCATGAACTGGTCTAAGGGCAGGTTAAAGCATGAGGAGGATTTTTCACCAAACCAGACCAAAAAAACCCCAGAACAAACAAACAAAAAGAAAAAACAAAAAACAAAAACAATCCCAAAAACCTTAACCTGAAGCAACAGAGGAAGACTTTGATATTGGCTGGGAAAAGGGTGAGAAAGTTGTGGATAAAGCAAAGTTTTAACAGAATGTTCCAAAGTGCCTTTAATAAGGAAGTTTTCCTAGCAATTGTTCAAAAATTTCTTGTCACACTTAATGGAAAAAAACAAATCATTTGGATCATTTATTTCTGAGAAAATGTGTTACATCTTATGTTGACCACCACCTTAATATTCAACTTTTTTTACACAACTTCTTGTGGCTTTTTTTCTCTCCCAATTCTCTTATTTGTAAAACAAAACATATTTCTTTGTCAGTGAAGCACAGTTTATTATATAGGTAGAGTTTTTTTCTTACACTTGAAATTCATAACTCCTAATGGGCAATCCAGCTGAATTATATTTCCATATGGTTAAAGGAAAAATTACACAGTCATTGAGAAAGATAAAGACATTTTCCAGTCAACCATTAACATCAGAACATATAGAGTTTGTTTTATTTGGCAATTGGCCTTTCCTTTTCAAACTCCAAAGCAATGCTAATTTAATGATACAGAAGACAGTTCAATGACAGGAAAACTATTCTGCCTCACCAGAGCCTCTGCACAATTTTAAATCTTTTCAATTCTGAGTCAAGAAATACAGAAATCCCTTTGGTCACAGGAGGAAATGGTTTCTGGATCCTCCCTGGCAACATACAGAAATTAAACCTCCCTGCTAAGAGCCCTGCTAAGCCCATTTAGTAGGGTATGTCAAAATTTAGCTTCTACAACAATTTTCTCTGAGAACACTTGCAAAGAAAGATGCTCTCTGCATAGTCTCACAGTTTGGGACAGAAAAAGGAATTGTGATAAGCACTGAAGGGTGAGATTCTTCTTGTGGTTATCTACAATGTCTTTCCTCCTTATACTTGACAAAGTCAAGATTCACATTTTAGGGTTTCCTGCTTTCACAAACTATAGCAATATCGGAAGTTTTGTGCAAGTGCTGATCTCAACCATAGCCTTTAGCAAGTACAAGGTGAAAGGGAGCATAATAGACCACCCCTGAATATGCCACTATGGCATGCAGATTATATTGAGCTAAAGACAATTGAGGCCCAAAAGACTCAGGAAGAGCTTTTTACCTAACACTTAGCTGCCTATAAGAATATTAGAGGGCTTGGTCTAAGAAGAGAGCTATCACCAGACATAACTACAAAAAACATGTTCTGGTTATGGTAAGCTATAGTAAGCTTGGCAGGGCCCACTTGCTCAAATTCCTCTCTGTGTCCCATTGTCTTTGCATGGCACGACAAACATTTGTTTATAAAATATTTGCTCTTCCCAAGTTCCCATGAATTGTCTTCCTTCCCTTTGAATTCCCAGACCTCTATCCTGTTTCTTAGCTCAGAATGGAATATAAGCCCCAACTTACCCTTGGGTCTCATATTTTTATGAAGCTCCCATATATATGAAATTAAATTTGTTTTTCCCAGTAATCTGTCTTATGTCAATTTAATTATTAGACTTCAAAGAACCTAGAAAGGTAAAAGGAAAATATCTTCCTCCCTTACAATGATAGTATTGAATGTGATACCAGATCACAGACATTTAATTAAAAAGCACACCTTTATCAGTGGATTGCTCTCAGGATGGGAAATAAATCACATTTACCTTATTTAATTTTGTCTTCAAAACTGTGCTCAAGACTTCCTCTCTTCATGAAGCTCAAATTCATCACTCACATCCAATTATCTAGTAAGTTCAGCCCTTCACCATTTCCATTCTTCCCTGTTATAACCTTTATAGCCCTAAGAGTATCCTTCACCCCCTTCACTTCTTTAAAAGTGTGTGTGTGTGAGTGTGTGTGTGTGTGTGTGTGTGTGTGTGTGTTTCTGCTATTCTCTTTGAAAACATGCATGGTCAGTGCTTGGTGATATTAACATGTTTATGGTTAATTCTTAAAGCACAGATAATGCTCATGTTTACACAGATGTATATACTCAACTACCACTAGAACTTGCCAAGGAACAATTATGAAGATCTGAGAGCTGACAAAAAGTGTTGCTGACTTTTGCAGCCCAAGACAAAGTAGAATGGCCAGAAGAGAGGAAGAGCCCTGGTACAGTTGTTGGAAAATCCAGAATGTTTTTTACAATTGCCTTGAACTTCTCACACCTTTGAGCTCTGAGCCATCTGGATTTGAGCATGGTATCACAGTGATAGATCATGCTTGGTATCGGCTCCTTTTCTCTAGTTTAAGAAAGCCCATAAATAGGATATAAACTCATGTCTGCCTATCCCCAGGAAAGCAATTTGAGTGCGTGTCTGGGGGCCATTCTTAGAGAAAGTGAAAAAGCTTGAGGTCCTCAAGAAAACCTCTGTATAGTGAGCAAAGATAAAAACCCCTATTGTGTTCCTCTTAGTTCTTATTCCATTTCCATGGGATGTGCAAGGAGCAAAATTAGAGATTAATTTTAAGATTTTCTTTTTCCTCCAGCATCACTCACTAACCTTTCAGCATTTAGAATGTTCAGCAATGCTATTTAATACATGTTTCCTGTCCTCAGGGAGCTCCTAGTATGTAATCGGATATACAAAGTAGAAAAAAGACAGTGCAATTAGTGTTCATCACATGAATGGGGTAGAGAAAGGAGACATGGATTCTAGCTGAATTCTTCACTGAAAGAACAGTGAAACCATCATGCAGGAAGGTGGCATTTGAATTGGATGTTGAAGCTTGGGTAATTGCCTGACTCATGGAGATTGGGAGAAAGGGCACTGGAGGCTGAATATGAACAAAAGTATATGGCAAATAACCCTTTGTCTCCTCCATTAAATGCAATTATCTTCCAAGGTAAATGTCAGGTCTTCTAGTTATTTTAAACTTTCTTAAATATCCTGCATGGACATACTCAGTATCTTAAATAATGAAACAACTTAGTTGACAGAAACTCACCACAACAGTATTTCAGTATGTCTCTCCAGCGTGAACTCTGTGATGGCCTCTGGTCTCACATGATATGAAATTTCCTTGTATGAATGCCACCACACACTCTTAAAACAATCATATCTACAGAGAACACTGGTTCTTTTAATGCTTGAAAATTTGCCCTTGTAGACTTCCTATCACATCTGGTGAATGCTGTTCAGAAAAGTCAAGTCTAGCTAATGTATAAAGAGGCCCCAGTGAATGCCCATATGGTATCACAATGTTCAAAAATTCGAGTCTGAAAGACAGATTCTTTTAAACATAGCAAACAGAAATGTAAGCTTTTCCTTAACCAATTCTGTGTTTTGAATCTTGTTGCTGTTTACCATCGCTCAGCCCTGAGCAGTTGGAGATGTATCTGTGCTTTCACTCTGTTCCTCAGTTATTATCACTACCAGTGTCTGGCTCAGCATTTAGCTTAGGGAACTGGACTCAATCTAAACGAAAACAAAAACAAAAACAAAAACAAAACAGTAGGACAACAGCTCTATGTGTATGTCTAAATGTGCAATATTTGAAGATAATATATTGCCTACTATGGGTTTCTTTCTTGCAAGAACTTCACCTTATTGTATTCCTCTATAAAATCTGAAAAGAATGGTGTAGAGAAAACAACAAAAAGTTTTGTGTTCTACTGAAATATAGAAATTTCCATACAATTGTCATTTTTGAAAAGACAAAAAAAGGAGAAATTCAAGTACATTTTCAGAATTTTCCAATTTTCTTTGCTTCTTAATGCTTTAGACAGATTTTTGTCTATGCTTGAATACACTAATGACCATATCTATTTTTTGACTTACATGTAAAGTCACACACACCTGTTCTATATTAAAACTGGGTACTGATCTAGAAAGGATATTGAAAATCATTTCCACATTCCACTTAACTCTCCCTTCGCATTGCTGGACAATTAATGTTCTCTCCAAATAGAAATCTGAACTGCACTACAAACAGAGAAGAAACTTTAAGTGTTTGTTTTCATACTTTTAAAAAAATACTTTTCTAGTTTGATTTGGAGCAGAGAATAGGCATGTTCATGTAGACAGATCTCTTAAAATAAACCTCACAAGAAGTGGAGTACCTTCCTAAGAATAATTTGAATGGCTTTATTTGTTTTAGTAGATGCTGACACCAAAGGAAAAATGACCACAGATAATAATTATTGCAATATTTATTTTTAAATAACTTTATACAAAGCAGTCATTTAAACTATGATCTATTGCTACACTTCTGCTTATTTCTGTAATATATTTATAACTCTGTGTACTATGGGACAAACTTTAATCCACTGTGAGCAAAGTCAGTCCTCCTCAATGAGAATGTGTTGTTCTGACAATCCATAAATCAGCAAGAAGCTCTGCATTTCTTCATGAAGTGTTCTGTTTCACTTTATTATATTTTATCTACTATATGAATAATTTCTTTGAATTGAATTCACAAAACTTTTGCCTTAAATTTTTTTCCATTTTAACAACTAAACTATAATAATTGTTCTCTCTGAGCCTCCATAAATCTAGGTGAGTGGCCATTTATTAAGAGTTTACAACAATTTTACAGCCATATTAGGAATTTCTATGAAATCTGTGTACTCCTATCTCCCATCATGCCAACAAAAACAAAACCTCCAAATTTGAAAATGTATGATCAACCCTTATTATGTAAGGATAGTTGGAAAAGGAGATGATGGGAAAGTAGAAAATATAATCCAAAATTACAGTATAAACAAATTTATTCTACTCTCAATATTATCCAAAGCATATTAATCAATGGTGGATTAGAAGATTAAAATCTATATCACTGATGAAATTCCAACCCTAATTATGCCTGTTATCCTTTTTTTGCATTTAGTAAATAATAAAATCATTCACTTATTACACATTTATAAAAATTTCCCTATGACAAGAATGGCCGTGAAATAGAACATGGCATACCACACTTAGTAGAGAATCTTGTTTGAGGAATTTTTTTCTCAAATTTATAAAGAACTTCTACGATGCCATTGCTATACTTTAAGATATGCAGGCCACGGAGTAACATCACGGAGTAACAACCCACAACCAATTTAAATAAAAATTCCAGGGTTGGGACCCAAGGAGGGGTTTGTTATTTTATACCAGTTTCCCAGGTGATACTGATAAACAGTGAGAGTAAAATGCCACCACTTTAAAGAACCTTCATGACAATGACTAATATTTTTTATTTTAAATTAAAAACAACAACAACAACCTCTATTCCTACACATTTAAGATTTCTACCACTTGTACTTCTTTCCCCAACCCTTGACTCTCACTGTCTGTGTGTGTGCTACAGGGTCACTGCATACAGTTGTCATGCTGTGCACTAGACAACAGGATTTGGTGCCTGGGCAACATGGGAGGTGAAAATCCAATCTCCCCCATGCTCATCAACCTTGCAATCCAGCTCAGGGCTAGTCCCTGCACAGGAAGGGACTCTGTTTTCTAATTCATCACATAGGCTAGAAGGAGCTCTGGGTATAAATGCCAATTCATGGTTTTCTTTTTTTGTTTGTTTTCTAATGACTTTAAAAATATATCCCAATTCAAACCAGGTTGTACATACAGATACAAACAGAATCATTTAGGTCAATAAGGATTATTACTGCTTTCTACAATTTCTTAAACCTTGGGGTCCTTCCCACCAGGCCAGGAATGCTGGGATAATGCACATTTATGAGTAAGATAAGATACTCTATATTATATTACAGATAACCTAGAAACAGTTCTGAGCTTTTAAGTATAGCCATTCTTTTATCAGGGCAGATAAAATAACTACAGAGAAGTAACTATAAACCAAACACATATCCCCCATTAAATCCAAACTAAATGTATCTCCAACTCAATCTACCTTAACAGATTCTGTCTCACATCATTGATGAGACAGGCAATAATCACCAACGATCCAGTTAATGGAGTAGAAAGGAAAACAACAACAACAACAACAACAACAAAACCTCAAGGTCCTTCCTCCAGCTTGTTCTCCAACTCATCCTTTGACCACTGCCTCTAGCCTTCTACCATCTGAGCTTTCTGTCTTCCCCAGAATGATACCTTCTCCAGCCCCTCCCAGCACCTTCTGCCTGTCTTTAGTTCTTCAGCTCCAGGTATTCTTCTTACTCTTAAGACATCTCAGGGTTTGGGTCAGTGAGAAAGCCACAGTCCATGATAATTTACCACCCTGTCACACTAACTCTTGTGTCTTCATCCTTTAAGACCAAGTTCGAATGTCATTGCCTCTTTGGAACTTTTATGGAAAAATAATTTATTATTTATTTTTATGGTTGATTTTGTTCATACTGTTTTTATTCCCATCCTGTTATAAACACTCCAGACCCTTTTTGCTTTCCTTCTTGAGCGAAGATTGGGTTGCAAGGTCCCAAGCAGCAGGTGACTAAAGATACTCTCTTTCTTGAATTTAATGGCATTAAGAATTGATCACAAACTCAAATGTCTACATTAGCCAGGCAAGTTAAATGAGTGAGGGAGTATCACTGCAGACTTCTAACTGGCAAGCACACACTCTGACTAAAAGAGACAACTCTATACAACAGTTTCCTCATGGGAATGCCATATTTGTCAGACTTTCCAACTTTTCAAAAGAAGGCAGAAATCTACATTTACTTAACAGGAAATTTCTTGAGTTTTAAATAAAAATTCAAATATACACTAATCAAAACCAAACCTGTAGGCTAACTGTAACCCACAAATTCACCAGTTAATAACCTTTTCCCTAAAGGCCCAGCAGAGAATTATGCTGGAAAGAGTTGACCACTCTTAGTAGCAGTCACAGAGAAAAAAACTTTTACCTAAACTCAGAAAATAATATGGGTTGGTAACCCAACAGTTGAGATCTCCATTCTACTCTCTGGAACAAGGGTGTACCAGGGTCCCAAACATTAATATCCCCAACCTTGACAAAATGTCCTGAGACCCAAGGTGGCATGAAACATGTATTAATTTCTTACCACGGCAGTAACAATTTACCACAAACATGGTGGCTTAAAATTACACAAATTTCTTAGACTTCTGGAGGCCAGAAATCTGAAATCAGTTCCACTGCGTTAAAGCCAATGTGTTAGCAAAGCTGGTTCTTTCTAGAGGCTCTAGGAAAAGAATCCATTTCCTTGCCTTTTCTAGCTTCTGGAGGCAACCTGCATTCCTGGACTCATGAACCCTTCCTGAAATCACTTCAAATTCTTGCTTCCATCATCACATCTGCTACTTCTTCTTTGACCCTCTTATCATCCTCTTATAAAGACCTCTTTTGGTTATATTTAGAGCCCACCTGGATAATACAGGATACTCTCCCCATTTCAAAATCCATAACTTAATCACAAAGCTCCCCCTGCTATATAAGGAAACACACAGATTCCAGGGATTAGGAGGTGGGTACATTTTGGGGGCCATTATTCAGCCTACCACAAAACTTCAAATTGCCAAATTATGTGGGTGCAGACAATGATGGATAACACCTATCTCATATTTTACAGGTAGCAAGGAAGCCTATGTAAAGTCTAATGAAGGCACAGGCCACCTAATAACAACTGAGATAGGATTTTCCTTCAGTACAGTGGGATACTCAAGAAGCATTTGACTTAAAGTCTGACATTTCTTTGCCTTTGTGGAGGAAGATTCATACCTGTCACAGTAACCCTAACTCCCTCACATGAATTTTTTCTTTCCTCTGTGTTTTTCTGGAACCATGTCTATATCTATCTAGAGTGGAGTTTACTGCATTTACTCATTTGTTTGTGTGTCTGTGTTCTGAACTAAAAGTGTTATTTATTTCTGTATTAACAACTCTTCCCCAGGACAAGCACATTAAGTAAATATTAAACTGAGTGAATAAGAAAGGTGCAAAAGAATATTTAAAACATGCTCTTAACATGTGGTATTTTTACTTCTATATTTTGCTAAAGAAATAAGTGGGAAGAAAGACTGAAGGGCAGAAAACAATCATTGGGAAGTACTTTTTTTTTTAAATTTCACCATTAAAACAATCTTCTGAAAGAGTTATTTGAATTTTTACAGGTAAGAAAATTAAGGCTTAGAAATTAGGCAATTTATCCAGGATCATTTAGTGACTAAGCAGTAAAGGACTGATTCTTGAATGCATATTCCTTTCATATTCCATTCTTTCTTATTTATTTAAAATACTGTATGTAGAATTTGTTCATCAAATTTTTTCCTGGATTCCTATCGATTGGTCAAATCAGTGCTCTGTTTGCTGAAAATGGTGCATTCTCTTTCCCTCCTGTTTTTTTTTTCTGCCCTTCCCCAACTCCCACTGCCCCTTCAGGGATAGAGTGCAGTTACTTCCTGGGGCTAAGCAGAATCCTGTGGTGCTTGAACACAGGAAAGAAGCTGTGCTCTTTCCTCCCCCCACTCCCTTCCCTGCATAAATCCTGGCAGCTCCAGAGAGCATTTATTCAGGCCCACAGGGGAGAAAACCAGGCTCATTAAATCCTGAATAGTACTTATTATTGTTGGATAAAATTTTTTAAAAGAGGATTTATTCTTGAATATTAGAAAAAGAATGTATGTACTGGCACATGAAATGATCTGTTCAGGGAAGTGCTGAAATCCCTAGAATTTGTGTTACAAATTTTAGGAAGCACACCAAATAAGTAGATCCTGGCTTCAGAACAAAGTAAATCTATAAATAAGGTCCATCCCCATTTCTGGTGATTTTATAATTTATCCCTTATTTCTGATCCTAAAGTACATATTTTGGTGGTCTTCTCAACCAGAGACTCTTGTTATAATTGCAAGTATACACTTGAATTCCCAGCCTATTCCCCCATATAAGAGAGCAAGCTTCCCTGTCATTACACAGAGATGAGACTGAACTCTCAATGAAATGTTCAGTGTATATTGTTCTAATTACTCCATTTCAAAATAATATGCTTTTTCTTATCTTGTAAGAAACTACGAAATCAAATGTAGCCCACTGGCTGTCACAGAGCTACAATGCCAGAATAAATGGACAAAATCAGCCTAGCAAATCTGAAAAACCCTTCAATTTTAACTTTTGAAGAGTTGCCAGTTAGTAGCAATTATTTCAACAAGGTTTTGTTGGGACTTTAACATTTATATTTTCAGTTCTCTAAAAAAGTTTTTCTCTTAAAGCTTCCTGTAAAGTCAGTGTTTTAGTTGTTTCATAAAAACAAGTATGTTGGGGGGACATCTTTTTCTCTCATGTTTTCTTATTTTCTTTATACTTTTATATACATTCTGTCTGAATTGAAGTTTTATTGTTGGTACTGTCACACACGATTTTGGAATTTTTCTTCTTCATGTAATATTTAGATCGTTTTTAATTCTTTACAAGAAGTAAAAACTCCTCAAACAGTACTTTTTTAAACTTTTTTTTTAAAGATTTTATCCATTTATTTGAGACAAAGAGAGCACAAGCATGGAGGAGGGTCAGAGGGAGAGAAGCAGGCTCCCCACTCACCAGGGAGCCTGATGTGGGGCTCGATCCCAGAACCCTGAGGTCAGGACCTGAGCCAAAGGCAGCCGCTTAACCAACTGAGCCACCCAGGTGCCCCTCAAACAGTACTTTTTTACTGACAAGCCTTGTGGCTTAATGAAATTAAATAATTAAAAAATCAAAGACTGCTTAATTTTGTTTAATATTATGAATGATAATTATTAATGTTTAATGGACATATAGCTTACAAACACATAAATTATAAAGTTATATTATAATCTCATCTGTATTATTCTGCCTCAAATTATTAATTTTTGTAAATGTGTACTTGTTCAAAAATGTTCTTCATAGGAGTGCCTGGGTGGCTCAGTCAGTTAAGCACCTGCCTTCAGCTCAGGTCATGATTCCATGGTCCTGGGATCCCAGGAGCCTGCTTCTCCCTCTCCCTCTGCCACTCGCCCTGCTTGTGCTCTCTCTTCTCTTAGAATTTTTCACAATCTTGTGACATAAATATAATTGATACTTAATATAGTGGATTGAATTTTACCATAAAAAACACACAAAAATATTTCACTCCATATTATATCTACAATACTAACCAATATTTGAAAGTCAGTACTCAGACATTAAAAATGAATGTAAATGGCATATATTGTTCTTAATATCAATGTTGTTATGCTTTTAGATACGTTAGAGTATGTAATCACATTATTATCAATGCACAGCATCAAGGTTATGAGGAAAATATCAGTGAAGTAGACATTTGATTATTTGGAAATATTCAGACTAAACCTGCACTGGAAAAGCAGATTTTGGCCAGAGAGTAGATAGAGAATATTGAGGTCAAACCAAAAATTTGGTATATCTTAAGTCATTCTATTTCACCCATAAGATGGGGCAGTTAACAAAACTGAAGTTTTAATGTGTACAGCTGTTGGCAAAATCTTTACTATCTTTTTTGCTAAACCCCAGAAATATCCTCAGAATCAGAACCACCAAATAAATCTGGGGCCCAATCCTTTCTACTATCTCATTTAAGCTAGCACCCTACCATGATTCATCTCAGCTTCTTCATGTGTAAGATGAAAATGACAACCTATGTTGCAGTTTTGCCATGAGGAATTAAGATAGGAAAATCTGTGATGTATATATAGTATGTCCACCTCCTCCAAAAAATGGTAGATATTTGTTAGAGTCTAACACTAGCAACTCAATGAGGAAAAAACAAGCCAAAATTTATACAGCGTTTATTATATGAAGGCATTCTTCTAAACACTCTATGTATGCTAAGTAGTCCAACCCTAAAAATCATCTTGTAAACTGGTTCTATCATAGGATTTTTCAAATAAGGAAACTAAGGCAGAGAGCTATTTAATTGTTCAAGGTCACCCAGCTAGTGAGTGGAAAAACAGGGTTTTCAATGTAGATAGTTCGGCTTTGGGGATTGTGCTATTCTGTTCTACTATTGCACAAATGAAACCGAACCCTGCTTTTGTCCTCTGAGTCAATCACCGACCATGTTCATTTATTTTTTAAAGAAAGAATTATCAAGGCAAAAAAAAAAAGGACTTCATAATAATTTTTATATTTCATACAGTATACATTGGTTAGTGCCACTTTTCATTGAAATCTTTTGGCCTATCACTCTATTGGCTCAGTTGATCAAAAATCCCGATCATCAGGATACTTTTCTGAAGACCTTGTTTAAACCAAAACAAGGGGCACCTGGGTGGCTCAGTCGTTAAGCGTCTGCCTTTGGCTCAGGTCATGATCCCAGGGTCCTGGGATCAAGCCCCACATTGGGTTCCCTGCTCAGTAGGAAGCCTGCTTCTCCCTCTCCCACTCCCCCTGCTTGTGTTCCCTCTTGCTTTGTCTCTCTCTGTCAAAAAAGTAAATAAAATCTTAAAAAAAAAAAGCAAAACAAAACTCCATGTGGTCCAAGATGCCCCCCGTGATTCTCCCCTTCTCTTCCTCATCCTCTAGTGTGGTTTCCTCTTACAGGGCTGATCTATGTGACCACTAGGATGTTGTGGAAATTGCAATGCTTGGATTTTGAGCATAGATCATGCAAAACACTGCTACCTCCACCTTGCTCTCTCTAGGACCACTTTCTCTAAAGGAAAGCTGTCGTGTTGTGAGACTAGTCAAGTAGCCCTTTGAAGAGGCCCATGTGGCAAGAGACTATGATTTCTCCAACTGACAATACCATCTAGCCAGCCACAGACAAGTCATACTGGAAGCAGATCCTATAATCCCAGTCAGACCTTCAGTGACTGCAGACCTGGTAGACATCTCGACTGAACTTCATAAGACCCAAAACCAGAACCACCCTGCTACACCTCTCCTAAATTTGTGACCCACAGGAACTGGGTGAACTAATAAATGTTTATTACTATCATAAGCTGATAAATTTTGGAATATGTCCTACAACAAATATATTCAATTTTATTTAAAAAAAGGCTCAGATAAGCTTTTGGACTGCTTGAGGACTAGCCCCTCAAAAAATAAAATGAGGGTCAGGGTCTTCATAAATTCTTATAAACTATAACAGATAACTCAGTATTCATAATATCATCTCCCTTATGAAATTTGTTTATTGGAGTGTCCATAATAACATGGCCTTGATGTTATAAAGGAAGTGACTGGCTTGAATTACAGAATAATAAGATATTTTACTGGCCTCATATATTATGGATACATCGTGGGGTTAGTGATGTCAAATTTTAGTACAAGTTCAGAAAAAGTCAGATGAAATACAAATTATATAGGTCAAGTGGTGCATTTATTTTGCAGCATTTTTTATAATCTTCAAATTCAACCTCCCTCTAAGCATCCTAGCACCCACATCCCATTAATAAGCAATAAACATTTATTGGAGGAAAATGGAGAAGAGAAACAATTGGGTAACTAACTATATTACTCAAATGTATATGCTACCTGGGTAGAAGATTCTATAGCAATTAAAAATGGCTACTTAAGAGGAAAGGTAAACTGAAACATCTGTTTATGTAGAACAAATTGGACTTTATAGCATCCTTTATGAGAAGAAGCATATGTTATTTCTATCATGGATACAATGAGTAGTGTTCTGGAGTTAGCTCTTACTGATTCACAATGGCTAATTGTTAAAAATCAGGAATTTTGTGAGAAGCTGCTGAATCAGTTAACTTCAACTCTCCATGGTGGGAGTATTTATACCATGGAAATTGGCAAATACTACAACAAATCCGGGCTTGTTTTTTGTTGTTGTGCTGGTGATACGGGTTTTTTCCTTTCCAGAAAGCCATTTTACCAGCATACCACTGGCTCAACCTGAACACTGAATTCGAACATTTAAAAAACTAGACAGACAGTTGATCTTGGATTCATATTTTCACAATTTTATAAAACTCACAGATGATAACTTAGATTCATTTTTTTCTTTATATTTGCCCTCATAATTTGCTCTCTTTGACCCTCATCAGGAAAAACCAGTAGCTTTTCTGTCCTCTAGTATGGATTTATTTAGATTGTCCATGGTATAACAAGGGCAAAAAACCCACAATTTTTGATCAAAAGAAAAAAAAAAACTTTAATGTTCAATACAGCAGATGTTCAAAGACGTCTTTTGAGCAAACATCAATACCATCTGGGTGACCTATCACCGTACACAGATGGGAAATGGCTACTTAATAGTTTCTGTGAGAAGGATGGTATAAAATATTATAGTATTTAAAATTATGGGATGTTTGCATGTCCAAAGTAGACGCCATCTTCAGATGTTCAATTCACTGATTATTATGATTTATTCTAGGAATTGTTTGAAAGAAAATAGAAGTAGATTATTTCTATGATATCTTTAGTTTGTTATTGCTGAAATTTGCCATATAGTAAACTTTTACACTTTCAAAAGAAATATCTATTATATGAATATATGTCTAGAATAAGCAAAACAAAAAGAGACCCCATCAATATCTCTAATAAGAGTCTTTGTTACTTAAGCCACATAGTTCCTAAAGAAAATCTCCTCCTGATCTGGGTTCTGAAAGCTGTTAAGAAAAGGATATTATTATTCATTCACAGTGAGAAAATTCTCTGTTTCAATATTTAGGAGCCTATCTTACCACTTTCTGTCCTCGTTTATTTTTCCTTCTATCAAGAAGTAAATTCCTAATGATGAAAAAGAATTTTTAAAACTACCAGTTCTTATGCAATACTCATTCAGAAGATCAAGAACAATAAAAAATGACCAATCTTAATTACTTGTATACATGATTTATTATCATAAAAAACAACTTATAGAAAGTAGTCAATCCCTTTATTAGGTGCTTCCAAATGATTCTGAGCATTGAAAAACACCTCATTTCTGAATGTTTGTCTGCTGTATTAACACAATAAATGACATGAAGAACAGTTTAAAAGTGTATTTGGATATACTTTACAATATGCAATTAGTATTAGCAGTCAAAATGTGATATGCAGTGAATATGCCTGCACATTTGCACTCAACAAAACCAGAATACTTAAGCTCCCTTTAAATTATAAGCAGCATTTGAGAGAAGATTCTGTATCTAGTGTCCTCAAGGTCCTCTCCCCAATGCTTTGCATATGGAGTCTTTCAATAATCATTTTATGAAAGAAGGAAGCAATGAATGAACAGTGAATGAGAAGCTATTCAAGGCTTGATTTTTTCCCATTAAAAACACCCCCCCACACACACATAAACTATGTATTACAAATTTTCCATAGCATTTCATGTTTTAAAATGCTTCCTTAACTCAAGGAGAGCATCAATGGGTACATTCATAAAGCTGAATAACCCAAAAATAGTCTGTAGAAAAAAATGATTCACTATGTTGTGCTCTAGTACTTTTACTCTGGATAGTATCTTACCAGGATTAGTTCCACTTACAAGTGAGGTATCTAAACTACCCTTTCTTGGTGCTCTGCTCCCTAACTATTGTGAGAAGAGATGAGTAAATACTCTTTGCCATAAATTTTATCCTCTATGGGATGAAAGAAGCCTTAGTGTTACAACTTGAACAGTGCTTTCTTGTAAGGCCTGTAAAAACACTTTATGTCCTGTAGGAACTGAATCAAAAATCTCCTTTTGAGGCCACAGGATGTCATTTTAGTGAACTACAGTGTCTCTTTCAGTGGATTAAACACTATTTAAGCATGGTCTTCAGATACACAAAGGAAGCTGTATGAGTCAGAGGGTCCTTGTTTTCTCGTGAACAGATCAAAAGGACTCTTACCTCAACTGAGGCCGGATGCATTTATGTTCATCAATTGTCAGCTTATCAAAATATTTTTACCTTATGTTTATAATTGGTGACTATTTTCAGAGAAGAAAAAACAATCAAAAGATAAGAACTGATTTAAGAAGATTAAATTTGAGTTAGAGACTTACAAATTATATCATTTTTTAAAATTAGGAGTATTTGTTTAGCTAAATTATATTTCAGCAATACTAATCTGACTAATCTGCCTATGTCCTCTTCTAAACTCAAAATGCTTTTTCAAGCCTCCAAACACTTATGTGGGCTGTTCCCTCTGCTCAAGATGCTTTTTTCTCTTTTGTCTGCCTTTTATATTTACAATTACAATTACAATTACATTTACTAATGCTTCAAACTCCAGTTCAAATGTTGTTTGCTCTGGTAAATCTTCACTGATCAGCCTGTCCCCTTAAGATATGATTGTTTATTTTTAATAAGCTTTATTTTTTAGAGCAGTTTTAGATTTACAACGAAATCGAGCAGAAAGTATAGAGCTCCCATATACTCCCTGTCCCCCTCAGACACACCCCTTCTTCCATTATCAACATACTGCACTAGAGAGGTACATTTGTTATAATCAATAAACAAACACACAGACACATCATAACCACCCAATGTCGACAGTTTACATTAGGGCTCACTCTCAGCATTGCACATGCCATGAATGTCCACAAATATATAATGATGTGTATGACACTGGCAGTGAAATTATTCCACATGACAATGTCATATGGAACTGTTTCACTGTCCTAAAAGTCTTCTGTGCTTCGCCTATTCATCCTTTCCTTCTCCTCAAAACTCCTGGCAAACACTGATCTTTTTACCGTCTCCATAATTTTACCTTTTCCGGAATACCATACAGTTGGAATCATACAAAAGAAAAGGCATCATATATGCCTTTCAGATTGGCTTCCTTCACTTAATAATATGCATTTAAAGTTCCTCCCTGTTTTTTTCATGATTTGACATCTCATTTGTTTTTAGTGCTGAATAATATTCCACTGTCTGGATGAACCCATTTATCAATCCATTCACCTATGGAGAGACATCTTGGTTGCTATGAAATTTTGGCAATTATAAATAAAGCTGCTATAAACATCTGTGTGCAGGGTTTTGAGTATTTATGGAATCAAAGGTATACAATGTGAGCCTACTCTCCAGCAAGCTTTGTAGTAGGTAAGAGAATACACCATAGCATTTGCTATGACATAGGTATGACTTATGAGAGGTATCATTGAAAAGATAATGAGAAATATGGAACTTTCACATGAAGATAGGTAAAATAAAAATAACACAACTATATACTAGCATATAGCATGTCTGTGTACCAGACACATTGCTAAAGGCTTGACATGTATCACAGGATTCTTAAAACTCATAGAGTCTCACAGACTCTGAAGGAAGACAGTTTCAAAGAGAAAAAATAGATCAACATTACAAATACTACTGAGAGGTCAAAAAAGAAAAGTACTAAAAAAGTTTTATTGGATTATGTAACTGGAAGTTTATTGGTAAACTTGTAAAGAACGCTTAAAGGAAGGCTGATGACAAAAGGCTGGCTGCAGCAGGTTTTAAGAGTGAAATGCAAATGAGAAAGAATACAGAAACTCTTAAGAATCCCATAATAAAATAATAGCAATAAAAATAACAAGAACAGCAAATATTTATCAAATGCTAACTATTTTTCAGGAGATGTTTTTGTATGTCAAATATTATTCCATCCATTTTACATCTAATAGGCGATTTAATCATCATAATAAAACTATGGAGAAGTAATATTATCCCCAATTTACACATGAGAAAACAACAGTGAACTATATAGGGGTTGACTAATTTACCCTACAAACCACAAACAGTATCCACTGGAGTTGGGATATAAACTCAGGCAGTAGGCAAAAAAACCTCATGTGCACTCTGCTATACTACCTCTTGGCTTATGGTCACAAGCATCCCTAGCTGAAAAATGCTTTCATCACTAAGCACTATATCAGGGCACCCTAATGGAGTCTTGATTTGAGCATTATTTTCCCACCCAATTTGATTATAATTCTTTTTCTCACCCTTTCAACATTTCAAATAATTATTTAAGCAATCTCTGACCCCATCCGAGAATTTTCCAAAGCAATTCCATCCTCACTCATTTTAGGCTACTTCTTTACACTATATAGACTACACAAACTGATGATATTATTTCTATTATCACTTTAATAATAGCTAGCACCACTTCTATTGAAATTATCCTACAACAGGTCCCTTTGGTGTTTTAAACACAAATATTCTATTGAAAGAATCCTAGTGGGACTATTTCACAGTCAATGTCTCTTCATAGAGATTACATTAACTTGAATCATGCTTCATAAATATGAAACTGCATAATGTAGTGGTCAGCACACACTTTGGAGTCAGATCAACCCAATGCCACCACTTGCTAAGAGATTTCAGATAGATCTATTCAATCTGACAACTCTTATTTCTATTTTAAAAATATCTCATGTACACTTCATAAAAAAGGCTGTATATATTATAAAATAAAAATCACCAAGACAAAAACTGCTTTTATACAGTACTCCACTTTTACTAAATTGAACTATATTAAATGAAGTTAATTAAATATGTGCTATTTTTGCTTTATGCTGAGAGTATTCATGGGCATTATCTCAAACAATCAGTGTAACAGCCTGATAAGTTGAGTCCCATTGTACAGATGAAGATATTGAAGCTTAGAGAAGTTATTTATTACAATTTAGAGAGCTAGTTGAGTCTGGGGAGCTAGAATCTAACTTTTATAGTGAACATCATGACAGTGATGTTCAAATGTAATGCAATTCTCTGAAAAACAAAAGTGAAAACAAATAAACCATATATATATCTCTATATTAGAAACATCCAATTGTATTATTCTTGAATTCATTATGTTTAATACAGATATAATTTTTCTCTAACTGGACTTATGTGCCAACTCTGAAAATCCATTTTCAAATATCTGAATAATACAAACATTTTTCTGTAAATTACACTTCTCTAAATCATACTTATGTTTTGCAGAAGAAATAGCCCAATTATTTTTTCCTTTTCTTGAATACTTACATCCTATAGTGTTTCTTACAATGAGCTGATACTTCTATGTATCTAAAATTAATATTAATGAGGCAGTCTCAAATGTACTTTGCAGCCCTTAGTTGTTGATTTGTCTTCACTTAAATAGTCGCAAAGGATTTTTGCTTTACTAGTTTTAATGTTCATTACTGGCCACTGAAACAAAATAGATTTTCTTTTATTTAAAGAATTCTATATTTTGAGGTTTTGTGTATTCATTTTATGATGCTCAACTACTTTTCCTTAGTGGGTAATATATTCTGGTTTTTGTTGTTTCTCATTACTTAAGGAAGGACTTTCATTGCTAAGACAGAGAAAATGTTTATATATTAATAGAAGTAATAATCATAAAGCTGCCTTAAAACAAAACAAATTCCACCCAAATGTCTATAAACACTTCATCAATATTACAAGTGCAGGTTTTATACACAGAAAACCATCTAGATAAAAATGCAGTCATTATAATTAGCAACACTATCAATTTGCATTAACCACATTAAAGTTGCATAAAGACAACAAAATCTTTGTCTCGTTTCTCATGTAAAAGGTTTTGAAGTTACACCATTTTTGTAGGAAAATAATAAACCCTGAATTAATATTCCCTAAACACTTTTCTCACCTGATACTGACCTTATTTTTAAAGGGCTCTTTTATTTGTCTGAATTTTTCTGAATTATCCAAATTACCTTTTTCTGCATTTGTTTTTCTGTATCCTATGCATTTGAAAGAATTGTTTCATGGTCACTCTTACCAGAATGTTAACTCAGCCATGCTCTGTCTTAACAGTAGTCTCTTCTGGATGGCCTGCTAGTGTTTATGCATGATTTGCAACAGGGACTTTAGGAGAGTGTATACTAGTTTCTATTTCAAGGAGGAAACTGATTTAACAGGCCGTGTCATGATTAAACTTTTAAAACTGTTTAATTACTAAGATCTGGTTGACACTGGCTGACTTTCGTATTGAGCCCTCTGCTATCCAGTAACATGTAGTTCTGCTATCAAGAGAGAAGAAAATCATGGAAAGAAGCATGTTCATCTTTGTAAAAATAGAAAAAGGAACTCCTTTGGGAGAAAAAGCAATCAATCAGAAAAATGTGTCTCCTTTAGGGAAGAGAAAACAATCAGAAAATTGTACCCTCTGGGCGCCTGGGTGGCTCAGTTGGTTAAGCGACTGCCTTTGACTCAGGTCATGATCCTGGAGTCCCAGAATGGAGTCCCACATTGGGGTCCGTGCTCAGCAGGGAGTCTGCTGCTCTCTCTGACCTTCCCCTCTCTCATGCTCTTTCTCTCTCTCTCAAAGAAAATCTTTAAAAAACATAAAAAAGAAAATGGTACCTTCGAAATTCAAGGCCTAGTGGATGGACCTTGGCTCTACTCATCCCCTCAGCAAGGTGCCTTTGTACAGTGATCAACCTAACAATGCACATAAACTTTCAAAATCATATTACTTTGTTGCAAATGCTTTCCTCAAAACCAGAAAAGTGACAGATTTTGTTATTCTCAAATATATAATGTTGATTCAAAGTACTTTTTCTCCCTTTTAAAACAGTTTCATTGCAGGTCATCCCCAATATATAATGATTGTACTTTTAAATGTTATTTATAAGGTCACATTTTCCCACATAAACAATGTTGTGCATCATCATTTGAATCATGTTCAATTCTAGGTACAATACCTCTCATTGTGTCACCCTGGGCAATTTCCTTTATATCTGTGATCTTCTGTCTCCTGCAAGAATGGAATAATACTAACCACACAGGGTTCTTTTAAAGGTTAAATGAACAAGGTTGATAAACTACCTAACACAGTGTCTGATGTATAAAACAAAGACATGGCCACTTCCTCACTTCAGAAGGTTCAGGTGGGGAGATAAATTCTTGGAAGCACCTTTTCCTTTACACCCTGATGTTAGTACCATTTTTTTGTCATTGTCACTATAACCTTCTCATCAACTTTTCACAATTCTCTTTAATATATGCTTTTGTACATATCTTCTGAAGCTAGGCTCTCAAATGGTCTTTTTATTAACAAGCAGAAAATCAAGTGAAGGGGGAAAAAAGGGAAAGATACTAAAAAGAAAAGGCAATAAAAAAGTGAGAAAATTTCCTCTTCATTTCTGGTAATATGACCTGTTGCTTCCCAAAGAAGTATCTCCCGAAAGTCTGATTTATCTCCCAATTATTTCAAAATGATCTTACCCTAATAAAATCTCCCACCCTTTCAAAGAGTTGGTTGCAACTAGGTATTACAAAGGACTTCACTTACTGAACTGATTCATGTGATTATATGAGCGGCCCTTAGCTTCTTCACCCTACTTGTGGATACACTAAGAAAAGGAGAAAGAGGTACACAAAAATATTGTTAATTGACAGATTTTTCAGAGACTTATAACAAAGGGGAGAAACATATACAATGACAGAGAGAAATCTCAGATAAGAGCAAGAAGTATCATCTTTAATAAAGCCAGGAAATCTACCTTTTATCCCAGGATCAGAACCTTAAATACTTACTACTTTTCAAATTAAATCATCATCATCATAGCCATCTATTCCCAAACCTACAGTCTTTTTAAATTTATTTTAAAAAAAAAATTTTTATCAGCACTGTTTGGTTGCTTTTTATATACTGACTCCCACTGAGCAGCCTTAGGAGGTTCCAGAGATAAAGGGAAAGATAAACAAGGCCAGAGCCATCTGTGTGCCTATGCCTGTGTTATTTGTAAAACCGATGTTTATTTACCAAGAAACCCTGCTTTGTTCATAAGTTATATTCAATAGCAGCATATTAAACCTGATAGGAACTGATAATCATGAAGCAAAGACACTAATATCTCTGGGTCCACAAAGCACCATATGTAGCTTTTCTTTAAACTGCTTGCTTATACATTCTAATTTCTGGAAAACTTCATGATGTTCCCCTCATCATTCTAAGCCCATGTACATTGTCCACCAAGGTTTTTGCTAGAAAAAAGAAACTAGATATCATGGAGATGATGATTAGTAGAGATGATTCACGAATTTGGTAAAGATACAAAAAGAATAATTGATTCTATAAAAATATGGTCAAAGGATGTTTTTACTAACCCAATGTGAATTGGATTAGTAAATTGGCTTTTAATAGGGATCTCAACTAAAAGGAAACTGTCATGATTGAATATCAGCTTAGCCATTGCTTTCTTAATTTCTTTTCCCTGAAGAACAACTATGCCTAGTGAATTGTTGAAGCCCCATTAATTTGTTGGGCCAAAAGTGCATTCTCAACCATCTACTCCAAATATAGTTAATTGGAAAAAAAGAAACGACTTTTAACAGACTGGCATTTTGAGCTGGTGTACAAAGATTATGGCAATTCATTTAAATTTCCTAGTTCCATGTGCATGCTAATGATGAGTCAGAAGCATCCACTGATACAGTGTGTCAATCACATTGGGATTCATTCACTCAGTTCCGCCAGCAAGGCAGCTTTTCAAGGCTGGGCCACTAAACAGGGGCAGCTTTGTGAGTGCCAGGACTCCTCTGCCGGCCACCTGCTCTTCCTCTCCTTGGCTTCCACATAAATGGCTTTGTTCCAGGGATGCCAGCACATGATCAATACCGTTTAGGACAAGATTAATACCATGAACTGACATGGCTTTCCTGGCAGTCTTTATCTCGTCTTTGGTCTAACACACTCTTTTCCGATAACGTCTAATATCACTACTCACACAACCAGGGGAAAAAGTCTCATTTTCTGCCTTTATGCAACACTTCAGCTGAAAATCACACAATTACGGAAAGTTTCATCACTTTGGGGATACATATTATAATAAATAAATTATGACGAGATGGACCTGAAAGGGTATTTAACAATAAGATGGGAAGAAAATATCCTGAAGCTCCTAAGTCTATTTTTCCTGGCCCCTAATACTCACTCTACTTTCTCATTCTGTAAAGTGCTAGATTCTTAATTTGGCAGACTAGTCTTTTAATAAAAGAAATATTTCATTTATTAGACTATTTTAAACTGTGAAAACTCAAAGTGACATATTATGCATAATACAAGTGATCTGTGGAGTCTGACCAGAAACTATTCTTAGTTATGTGTAGAAGGAGCCTGTACTGACTGTGTCCAGTTCTACAAGTTTTCACTAACAGACAACACAACTGGCTATAGAGGCTTGAAAAAAATCTTGTTATCTATTCTCTACTAAAAAGGATATTTACAAATCAAAGCTAATACAAAGCTGACTGAAAAGAAGTGAAAAAGGCAAAGTCTCTTAGTATTCATGGCCTCAAATGGAGAAAATGGCAGACACTTATGCTGGCCCATTTTGTGTTCAGTGAACATTAACTCAGCTCAGAAAAGCATGAAGAGAAAAGGGCTGCTTCATTAACAAATGATAGCAATTCATCCAGCAACCCCAGCTATTCACAGGAGCTTTAAAAAAATCCATATTTGATCCTTCGACCAGAAATTCAAATATAATTGGAATGAACCCCCCCTTTGGTGGTACCTAGGGATAGATCATTTTAAAATTGCCCCCAGACAATGCTAACGTGAAGTTAAAGATTGAGAATGAAAGATCTGGTCCATTCACTGGACCTCTATAGGGACTGTAAATAATTGTTTTAAGCAGCACTCATTTATGCAAAATTTCCCAAACATTGGTGATAGGTAAGTGTTAAACGAATGAACAGTATATATGAAGGCAGTACTCAAGGAACTATTTTTTTGAGAAACAAACACATATCGCATCCCTTTAAATTTGCTGCACAGATATGACAGTATCTTAGTGCAGATTTAAGGCAGCCAAATATTTAGGTTGTTTGAATTAGAGAACTAATATTCTCAGACTTCTAGGAGATATTCCTTTTGATGTATAAGTCAAAAACAGGAATGAATTTAAGTTGTACTAACCAGGAAATTGCCTTCTGAATCCTGTAATCTCTTTGGTAAAGAGCCTTGATTACATTATCCTTCCTCAAATACAAGGTTTCCATTGCAATATTTCTAATAGAATTGCTATTTAGGACAGTAGATGTTCAATTCTTTCTTTTACCCATGGTTGAAATCCACAAGTTTCACTTATAATGCAAGTTTCCACACATCCTTTTAATAAATTTGTCATTAGACAAAAGTTTAGCCAAGAGCCAAGAACTAACCCCAAAAGGGAATATGTTCTAATTTACATGGTAAGTTCCTAAATGTTATTTGTAGTTCTCTGTACCTGCATCATCCTCTGCTACTCTTCAACAGTAATTTTTAAATTCATTTCTTTTTTTTAAAGAATTATTTATTTGAGAAAGAGAGACAGAGAGAATGCGAGCACCAGTGTGGAGAGGGACAGAGAGAGAGAGAGAGAGAGAGAAGCAGACTCCCCGTTGAGCAGGAAGCCCCACTCCAGTTGATTTTATGACCCTGAGATCATTACTGGAGATGAAATCAAGAGACTGATGCTCAACTGACCGAGCCACCCAGGCACCCCAATCCACATATTATTTATATATTAAAATCATTTTTTAGAGATGCTGGAGATATAGCTATGAACAACATAGGCAAAGGCCTTGCCATCAGGAAGCTTACATTCAACAGGGAGGGACAGATAATCAACAAGCTAACCACCAAAAAATGAATAAAAATAATCTAAAAAATAATCTAAGATAGTGGTATCCCTTTCTCCTTTTGAATACCAAATTATGTTATCAACACACATACATTCTTTCCTTCTTCAAGACTATTAAATAGATTCACTTTACTATAGTTTTTTTTTAATTCCAAAGAACAAAGGAGCATGTATTATCACTCATTACTCAGAGGTTTTCATTTGTTTTTATTTTTACCTATTATGAGCAAAGCACTATACTAATGTGCTAAAGCAAGAAGATATGGCCCCTGCCCACATGCACCTGGCAGTTCACAGGGAGAGACAAGTAATCATAAAAATAAACACACTATCAAAATATGAAAAGGACTTTAAAAGTTGTTTTCAGAGAGAATAACAAGAAAAATTATTTTAGAACAGGCAGTAAGGAGGACCCTTTGAGGAAATGCCCTCTGAAAATTGAGGATAGCCAAGTGGCAGGATGCCCCGATAATGGCTCTGAAGTGGAACACAGCTTAGTACATTCGAAGAACTGAAAAGTAGGTGGTGAAAGGGAACCCAAGCAAGGAGGAAATGGCATGAGATGAGGTTTCAGCATTATAGAGAGCAAAATGGAGTCTCTCAGGTCAAGCAGGAGCCTGTGTCAAGCAATGACGCAAGCAGTGAAGGTCCCGCAGCTAGGAGATATCCCAGGACCAACGTCAGCTGACACTCCAGAACTGATAACGAGTAGAACCAGAGTAGGTCTGCAGAGACTCAAAACTAAATTCCTTTTAAAAGTGAAGGATTTGGGCAGCAAACTGTCAGACTCTTCAGCTGACCCCTCCATGTCCGACCCCTTAAAAAAGGCAACTACCCCAGAAGGCTCTGCCTGATTGATCTCTGAACAGAACCAAGATCCTTCACTGCTTAAACATCAGAAGCAGTAAGTGCCAAGAGCTGACACAGAACATACCGAGGCCTCATCTCAACTGTGCGCCCACAGGATGATTTCGCGTTTGGTTCATTTACTTCCTGCACCCTTCTGTTAATTTTGTTTGTTGTGTGGCTTGTCTTCCGTCCTGCTTTGTATGTTGTGGAAGAAACCAAGTTTAATCACATGGTGAACGGTCATCGAGTCTGGAATCCTGAACCTGCTTTATAATTGTGATTTAACTTTGCTCTATGATTGAATAAAGCTGACACTGGGGAAAGACACAATTTGTGTGTGTGCCTTCATAGCGTGCTCACCACAAGGATATTAAACGAGAAACAAGGGACCAAAATGGAGTCGCTTGCCCTCAGGACAGCAAACCAGGACTTAACTGAAGTTTCAACCTCTCCCAGAAATGTGACCTTTAACCAGTCAATCTGAAGTTTCCTGGTCAACACTAGTGAGGTAATCTGCATGACAGACCCCAACTTCCCCCAAAGATAGGTGACATAATTTGAAGCAATCAACTCTTCGTTAGAAAACTTACCTTTTCACCCCTTGCTATCTATAAAAACTTTCCATTTTGTACAGCTCCTTGCAGCTCCTCTCTACTTGCTAGATGGGATGTGATGCCCAATTCGTGAAATGCTGAATTAAGCCAATTAGGTCTTCAAATTTACCCAGCTGAATTTTGTTTTTTAACAAAGGTTAGGCAGCTGAAAGATCATGCATGCTTTATATTCTGTGTCAAAGAGTTTGGACTTTTTTCTAAACACAACAGAAAGTTTCTGAATCATTTTAGGCAGGTAGGTGATTTGGAACAATTTACATTTTACAAAGATCATTCAGTTAGCTTGGTAAAAAATGGATAGACAGGAGGTGAAAGCAGAAATTGGAAACCACTTAGACTATTGGAGGCTTTTGTTGTCTAGGGGAGAGACAATAGTAAACTGGCAATTGGTAATGAGAAAAAGGTAGTTGGCTTTGAAATATATTTTGGAAGTAGGGATTACAGTGCTTACTGATAGTTTGAATTTGGGGAATAAAGAAGAGGGAAGATTCATGAATGACCAGGTTTCTCACTTGAGTAATCATATGTATTTACAGTATGAGAAGGAAAAGATCTTAAATATGTCATTATGGTGAGTATAACCAGGACAAGTTCATTACACTGCAGGCAAGGAATTTTAGTCTAAAAGTAATGGAAGTCATCATAAAGTCAAGTTTATGCTGAAATTTGTGTAACAAGAGTTTGTTAGGCAAAGAAGTAACTCCTTCATACCATGACTTTGCTTCTTTAGTTCCTATTGTCAAGTAGTTCATTTGCTTCATATTTCTTCCTTCAGATTCTTTTTTTTTTAAGATTTATTTATTTTAGAGAGAGGGAGAGAGAGAAAGAACACCAGCGTGACAGAGTGGAGGAGGGGCAGAGGGAGAGAAATCCTCAGGCAGACTCCCTGAGTGTGGAGCCAATGAGAGGCTTGATCCCAGATCACAACCTGAGCTGAAATCAAGAGTTGGCAGTGTAACCAACTGAGCCACCCAGGCACCCCTCTTCCTTAAACCTCCAGATTCTTAAAAGAGAAGATCTACCAACCCGTTTCCATTCTGGGCCACAGATCCTAGGTCAATGGCCAGTCTGTGTTTGGTTTCTTACATCCTGTGTCATACGCCATACAATTTTGCCATATGGCAAACGCCACAGTCAAGATTTCTTTTAGAAGGGAAGATTGGTTAGAGTCAGGGGACAACTCCAGAAAAGGAGCTTTCTGGCTCCATGTCCTATAACATTGTTTAATATGGCACTAGATAAGGTACTTCTGTAGTTTAGTTCCCACTTTCCCAGTTGGGAGGAACACTCATTTTTCCCCTCTCATGTTAATAAAGGCCTACAGGGAAGGTGTGGTCCTCTTCAAATTGTTTCACACTTAAACTCCAGACAGAAAAGAAACCATTAGTCACAGATGCATAGAGACCTTTGAGACTTAGCAAGCCCAGGGTGGTCAAAAGGAACACTGAGTTTTCATTCCCTTAAGGAAGTGACTAGGTGGGTGGAGGCTGTAGGGCCTCAGCATCCTATCTGCCAACCCATTTTTACTTTATTTCTTAACATCTGTGAATAGTTTAGTGTTCCAAACAAGGAGTCATTAAATCAGTTTTGTTTATGACCAACTCTGAGGATCTCTGATCCTGTATAAATTCAAAAGGCAACTAGAAATTTTCTTATGCTTGTGGCCAAAGAGTTATATTAAATATTTTTGCAATGGATTGCTTATCTACAACTCTTGTTAATGTTAATGGCATGATCTACTTTACCCTCTGGGTTTATTTTTTTACATTAAGCCTCTTTGAAATTATTCTAAAGAGTAATAGGGAGTCTAGGCCAGACCACCGAGGATGATGTCTGTTGAGGATAGGCAAAAATGACAACTTGGAATTTGCTGGGATTACTTTCACATAGGGGATTTATTGCTTTGGCTAGGAAGTTGGGCTGAGAACACAATGAAGCATATGCAGTGGAGTCGGTGCATAGAGATCCCTGAGGCCTTCTTGTTTCCTACTTAGGCACGCCCCTGTTGGATCCTTTCAATAACCTGAAAGAATGGAGGAGGACACCAGGTGTATGTAGGTCAGAGCTGCAAGCTGATTTTACACTTTCTCAGGCTGAGGGCTTATGGATGAGCGCTATTTTGGATTATCATAAAAGGACATTCTGCTTGCCACCAGTTGCAGACTTTTTTTTTTTGAATTGCATTTTTTTTATTGTTGAATTACAGAGATTCTTTATATAATTTTGGGTATAAGACTTGTCAGGTTTGCAAGCATTTTCTCCCAGTCTGTGGCTTCCTTATTCATCTTCTTTTCTTTCGTTTTTTTTTTTTTTTAAGATTTCATTTTTAAGTAATCTCTACACCAAACATGGGGCTCGAACTTACAACCCTGAGATCAAGAGTCGTATGCTCTTCCTACTGAGCCAGCCAGGCATCCTTAGACTAGTTACTTCTGTGTTGTATTTCTTGTTGTTACACTGAGCATTCTCAAGGTTACAATGCAGCATGCTACCCATAACCTAAAACAACAGGACTCTGTATTGATTAGGGCAGTATTTCCCTTTGTTTCTAATGTAATGACATACATAGAAAAGCATTAAATGAAAAAGTACAGCATAGGGAATATAGTCAATAATACTGTAATAATGTTATATGGTGACAGATGGTGATTCCACTTACCCTGCTGAGAACTTGAGTAGGGTATAGAATTAGTGAATCAATGTTGTACACCTGAAACTAATATAACATTGTAGGTCAATTATATTTTGTGGGTTTTGTTTGTTTGTTTTTAAGATCTTTTGAGAAAATGGTAACTAGCCGAATGGTTCTAGCAGCTTCAGGCTCTGCCTGGCTACTCTAAGGGCTGAGGAGATCATTATTTTGGCACACCCGAAATTGTGGCAAATCAGTATTTTGTGGTGCACTGCCAAATTAAAATGAATTAAACAAGACAGTTTATTTCCCTTAGGAGACAAGCTGGTGGTCAAGGGCTTATATGGCAGCCAGCAACTCAGACCAGCTGTAGCATCAGTACCCCAGGATGGTTTCCTTGTCCACATGACCCCAGATAACTCATCACCAACTTCATGTTTCAGAAAGCTAGATGAAGGAATGGGGTAAGGAGGGCATGCCTTTTTAAGGGTATAACCTGAAGGAAGCACACACTACCTCTTCACACACCATTGCTAAAGTTAGTAAAAGTGAGTAAATCTTTATAAAACTTAGTAAAAGATAGGTATGATTGCAAAGGAACCTGGAGAATATAAACTATGATTGAAGAAAGTTTAATTTTTAATACAAATGATATTATAGAAGAGTGATCTAATACTGGAAAACTAGTAGTCTTTCTACTATCTGCCCTTTTGATCACCTGAAACTATATTTCTTTGTACCCACAAACCATACTTACCTCTTTTCCAAATGATGTAATTCTATATGCCAAGTTAATGCATTTAGCTCAAACGTTAGAATCTTGATGACATATGAGCCTGAGAAGCAGGCTCCCCGCTGAACAGGGAGCCTGATGTGGGGCTTGATCCCAGAACCCTAGGATCATGCCCTGAGCTGAAATGAAGGCAGATGCTTAACTGACTGAGCCATCCAGGTGCCCCTGTTGGTAGACACTTGTTAAAAGCTTCTTATATGAACTATTCTTTGAAAAGAGGTCCTCTTTTTTATTACTTTAAAATATTGATTTATTTTTAATTCTTGCTACCAAATATTTGAATCTTTTAGCTTAAGGGAAGTTAGAGGTTTGTTATGTATTTAAGACACAAAAAACCCCTACCATTATATGTTGAGTTTTGTCTAGAATATGCTCAGAATATGAATTATGGCAACTACTTGCAAAGCAGAAGAGAGAGCTGCAGTGAATGACTTTTTCCTGACTATCTGACATATTTTTGTGTAACTTCTGATTTTGAAATCTGAAAAACTGTTATTACTCATCACATGGTTAACTAATACTAGGTTATTTAATTTCAGGGGGGAAAAAGTAGCTCCTTTTACAGATTTATAAAATATCACGCCATACCATTAATTACTCCAGTCAATACAATTTTGTACATTGCCAACAATATTTATCAGCAAGCTAAGATTTTAAAATTGGCTCTTCTCCCAAATCAAGTATATCTCTCATGCATGAACCAAGGTCTTGGTAAAATAATATTTCTAATATGAGAGCTATAACAAAGTTTGAGGATTCTTTGGGCTTTGAAGTTAGAACTGAGTTGAGACTCTCAGTTTTACCACTTACAATTGCACATCCTGGGAAAATTATGTACCACTCTGAGGCTTAGTGTTCACATCAATCAAGTTCAAGTAATAGTACCACCTATTTCTCAGATTGTTATTAAATATGATCATGCATAAAATGTATTTATACAACCTCTACCATATGTAAACATACAATATTTAGTTGTAACCCCAATGGGATGTCCCATATACATTTGTGTGGAGGAAAAAAAATGCAAACATAATACTGCCTAAAATGAGTTAGACACAAAAGAATATATACTGAATGACTTTTATATACAGTAGAAAAACAAGCAAAACTAATCAATCAATGGTATTTGAAGTTAGGATAGAGGTTTCCCTTATAGTGGGGTAGTCAACCTGCAGGGAGCCTAAGAAAAGTTTCTTAATTTTCTGGTAATATGTTGATTCTGAGGTGTATGTTGATTAAAATAGTGTGATAAATTTGTAAAAATTCATCAAACTGTATGTAGTCCTACGATTTGTGTACCTTTCTAGGTATATGTCACACTTCAATCAAAATTTTTCTTTAAAGTCTTTTGACAAAAGAGGGTAACCACTGACTGGAAACCCTCTCAGTCTATTATTTTTATTTTTTTAAAGATGTTTATTATTTTTTTAAGATTTTATTTATTTATTTGACAAGAGAGAGAGCCAGAGAGCACAAGCTGGGGAATGGCAGAGGGAAAGGGAGAAGCAGGCTTCCTGCTGAGCAGGGAGCCCAATACGGAGCTCTATCCTAGGACCCTGAAATCATGACCTGAGCCGAAGGCAGACGCTTAACAACTGAGCCACGCAGGCTCCCAAAGATTTTATGTATTTGTTTGAGAGAGAGAGAGCAAGTGAGCATGAGCATGGGGAAGGGCAGAGGGAAAGGGAGAGGGGAAGCAGACTCCCCACTGAGCAGAGAGCCCAATGCAGGGCAGGGCTTGATTCCAGGACCCTGAGATCATGACTTGAGCCGAAACAGACACTTAACAAACTGAGCCACCCAGGTGCCCCGGTAATAAAAATTTTATGTAAAGCATGTAATCTTGAAGACTTTGTATTATTCAAAACTCACTTAATCTAAGACTGAGTATCTCATAGAAATAAATGCAAATAAGCACTTGCATTATTTTTTTGAAAATTTGGTTCATAAAACAAGATTTTGTTAATATTTTATACTATTTTAAACTAGCAAAATCTGAATTAACATAAAATGCACATCATTGTAATTACAAAAATTCCAGTAATAGCTAAAAAAGATTGCATTCTACCCTCTCTTTAGCATTCTAGGTATTCCTGGTGTCTAACAGAATATTTGGTAAATGCTCAATAAATATATACAGAAGGGTTGATTTTTGAAAAGTGGTTGCATTCTTGTATTTATAAAGGTGCTGTTCCTCAAAGTACTGTAACATGTAGAAAAGAGAATATATGAAGATGCTATACCCGATAGGCATTTAACTCTTTACAGTTCAAATTTTCTTATATATAAGGACCGATACAAATAATAGCTGATTTTCCAGAGTATTTATCATGTGTTCAGTCACTGGTGTAAGAAGTTTACAAATGTTTTTGCTTTTAATTCTCACTCTGAATCTGTAAGAGGTATTAATCTTTCCATTTTTGAGTTAATGAAACTAAGGCATAGAGAAACTAAGGAACTTGACCAAGAACACCACTAGGAAGAAGAGTGGAATTTGAAACTAAGCACTCTACATCCAGAGAAAGCATAATTTACACTACTCTACCACCAGGTAGGAAATTATAGATTCTTATCTCTGGTCTCCTAGTAAATCATTAAAAAATCTTTTTTTTTCTTTTTTAAACAAATACGAGTTTCTGCAATGCAGAGCGCAAAATGTGCAGGATATTACAAGATAAAACAAAATTTTTCATTCAGCATTTTTTACCCTTATAAGTGGCTCCTTTTTGGTGTCTCCAGATTTCTAGTACTGGTATTTCTGAGGAAAATTTTGAGTCCTACATGAAAGTATTTTTCTTAATGAAGCAGTTAAGTGAACGCAGCAACAAATGAAAAGTCACTGGAGTTGAATGAGATAGTAAATAACTGAAGAGATTATATATCAAGTGTAGAATTTTCCCTTTGCCTTTTCTGTATCCAATTGAAAAACTGTATTTTACCTATGAATTCAGTTTACACCTTCTAATTTGCCTTCAGTATTTAAAATTCTATACCGTGTGGAAAGAAGAAAGAAGTGCTTGCTTTAAAAATTGATTAACTCATAAGGTTATACTTTCTTAAAGAAGTCTTTCTTGTTCAGTTGTAAAAACATTCCTCCTGAGACTTAAAATAACCTGCCTGACGTTAAATCAATTAACCAACCAACAACAACCACCATTACTGAACTTTAATGCGGTTGCCCCTCTGAAATTGTTATACAGTTTTCTAATCCTGTGCCCCACAGAACAAAATACCTAATTAATATAATGTTTAAAATATGAATCAATTGAACAATGCAAAAATAAAAACAAAACCTCAACCCACCTTTTTTTCCCCTATCATACAGACAAAACAACTAGCTGACAACAATTTTTCAGTTTTCAGCTGATTGTCCTAGTTTTGCATAGAGAGTGTCTACATTTAATTACATTACTAGTTGATATTCCTTGGGTTTCTTACACCAACTCTTAGAGCTACAATCTTTTCTATGAAAAGCTTATTTTTCTACTACAAATAAAGGAATGTGGTCATTTTCAGTTTAAATTTTCTGTCCTCTGTCACTGTTAATTACCATTCTTGCTTCTCAAATCTACCAGCTGCTGCCACTACAATGAATAAAAAAATCAACTTCACAAGATACTTGAGAGATTCTTAGCAAGATGTCCTCAGAATACAGAGGTAGCAAACAGAGTAAAAAATATCCTCTTGCCTAATACAAATATATAGCTCTAATTTTTAGAAACAAAATTAGGGGTGTTAAAGTAATTAAACAAGAAGGCCATTAGGCTGAGGTGGCTCTAATGTCCTCATAGCTTATGTAAGCAAACCAAAACTTCAGCCAGAGTCATTCACTGGAATCTGAAAAAAAAAAGGACACTTAAGAACAATCACAAACAGCCAGCTAGGCTTTTCCAAAGAAAGCATT
This sequence comes from Zalophus californianus, assembly GCF_009762305.2. NCBI lineage: Eukaryota > Metazoa > Chordata > Mammalia > Carnivora > Otariidae > Zalophus > Zalophus californianus. Next base: position 144,311,503 of record NC_045598.1, read on the forward strand.
TAAGGTATAGACAATGGAATAATTTCCTTGCTTTGCTTCCCAGGTTCTCTAGAAAAACCTCTTCCTTCAATCCTATTGGTAGAGCGCTCCTAACCACTTTCTGTTTGGCTCTGCCTGATTCTAGTCCATTTTTATTCAAATAAACTCTTGTAAATTTTAATGTGCCTCAGTTTATCTTTTAATAGGGGAAAATGAATAATATATATTGAGATATATTAGCTGAAGAATTAACTGTGCCATTTTAAATCTGAAGAGAATGGATTTATAATTCTGTACTTGCTGAACCTGTGTCTTATAATAATGAAAACATTACTTAAAAATGAAAACAGTTATTACTCAGTGTGATGTAAAACAATTTGGGTATCTGAGGAAATATTTACTCTTTCATAATTTATAATATTCTATGCACATGTTTAGCAGCATATTTAGGGCATTACATAAAAGTAACACAAATAAAAAGGATGCATTTACATTTAATCAAATGATCTTAAAAGTTTTCCACACTTCACAAATGGCAACTAAATTAAGTTCTCGGTCTAATTGAAATAATAGGGATTTTATAATAAAATATACGTTCCTCTGTGCAGTTTTCAGATTTTGTGACCTTAAAATATTTTAAAAGAATTTTTTGTACCTGTTTTATTATTTTTAAGTTTATTACGAAAAATTTCTCACAAGTACAGAAGTACTGAGTCATGAGAACTACCATGCAGCTTCAACAGTCATCACTTAATGGCCATTCATATTTCATTTATATCTCCATTATTCTGAAGCAAATTCTAGACATATTATTTCACACCTAAATATGTCAGCACATATCTCAAAGCAAAAGAATGGGAACCAAAGCATTTGGTGTGTATACCTAGCTCACTGGGTGGCAGTCTTCTGTATACTCAATTAACTTGGAAAATATGAGTTTAAGGAGGTTGCAATGAAATTTTTTCTTTAACCACGATAAAAAGGGAAGTAATTAAATCCTCATACGGCTCTATAGGAGGGAAGCTCACCGCACAAATCCAGGCTGGCATTTCATTCTCTAGAAGCACAAGGCCCAGTCCAAGAGCACTTCCTTTCAAGGCTGGACTCCTTGTTACCTCCCCCAGGACCTTTTATGGGCCTTGCTGCTCTTCACTCCGCTCCTTCCCCTGGAAAATCGCTGCCCACTGGGCTTCAGCAGACCCCGCACTGACTCCGCATTTCCAGCGGGTTGTGGTCCCGGGACGCCCTCGGCCTGGGCTTTGGGAGCATGCGCACCGGTCATCCCCAGCTCTCCCGAGATTCTCGTCTGGTGCTGCTGGGGAAAGGCGACAGTTTGGCCCGCCATGTTCTTCTCCGAGGCTCTCCAGACCAGCGCGGCTGGTCTTACTGCATGGCAAGGAGGCTCAAAATGAGCTTGGACACTGTTCTGTGTGCCTAATTATTAAAGATAACTTTGTTTCATATTGGGACAAAATGGTTTTTTTTGGTTGTACTTTGAAGAACTTTCTCAAAACAAAAAATCAGTAAACACTGCTTTAAAATAAGTTTTTTTTTTCACTTGTTCTCCTCTGCTTTTGAGAAGAAAACAGCAACAAGTATATCCTTCCCTTCTTTACTGATGAGGAACCTGAAACTGAAAGCTTTAGTTACACAAGATCTAGAACTTTAAAATTAGAACGCCATGGTTGGAATCTAGGGCTTTTATCTACATAGTCTATGCAGGCTGTGTATCTGTGGCACATAAACTGCCATGGTCTTTTCCTGAGCGCATGACAGACATCGCTAATCAATTTCAATACCCCTTTGTGCCTCGCTTCCATGTCATCCCAGAATCCTTTTCTACCCAGCACTTTAAGAAGCCATTACCGATCACTTGGCGTTGGGTACAACTTAAAACCTGTTTTCCCTCCCTGATCCTTGCAATTTCCACTAGAGCAGGATGCCTCTTGAGAAATGATTAAATAGTGGCTACTTCCCTGATGCTCTGAGGTTTAAAAATATGAAAACCCAGACTGTCAGGTAGCTGATTAATATTTTCAAAATCTTACGTGAATAAATTTTAAATAGATTCTGTTCAGTGTATCAACTACTCTCTGGAAACATTTTCCTCTTTGGAAAGGTGCTTTGGGACAGTTCATTAACATGACACAATAAATTAGTGATTTTGCAAACTAAAGAGTAATTTAAAACGTTTAAGTGCTCTAAAATAATGCGGACTCCCAAAGTGCTCTCAGGGAGCGGGTTATGCGTCGGTAGACTCAAGGAAGGGATTGAAAAAATTGTTAATTTAGGGCTCTATCAGGATGCGGTTAGGAAACAAACAGCGCCCAAGGAAAAGCTCTCTCCGTTTGAGCGGGTTGGTGGGGGCGGAGGAGGTCTTGAATTTACATATTCTGGCTTGGGCAGGTACCAGCGGTACCTAGTGGCACATTCTCCATGATGAGGGGACATGATTTAAGTATTTGGTTCGTTTATTACTTTCCTGAAACAAACTTTTTTTCCTATGGGTCATAATTATGTTTCAACTAGAACTGATGTATGAATTGTTTTCAACTTTTTTTTTTCCTGTGCTCTTCAAATATGCTCTTTCTACTTTAGTCACATTGATAGTGGAAGGGCATCAAAAGAGGAGGGTAAAAGATGGCCTCAAATAAGTGACTGCATATCCCTCTAAAATCTGGGTACTCTTTCAGACTAACTTATCTGTAGGGAGAAATTGACTTAACTGTTACTTAAGAATTCCAAGATTTCTATTTAGATTGAGGTAGAAACAAACATCCTTTTTTTACTCTTGTCCAGTTGAAGTGATTAGAGATTCCAGGAAGTTCAATTTAAAAAATTAAAAATAAAAGAAATATCTGCAGTGACAAATAACATTTCTGAGTTACATCCATCTAAATTTTGTTTCTTTGCATCCTTTCAATTGTTCTTTTTATGACCTGAGAAATTTTGCATTACCCCAGTTGTTTGACTGAAAAGTCAGGTGTATGTAAATTAAGCATACTTTGCCTGAACAAAATGTATAACAAGGTATCTAACTGCCAGTGTTGCCTCACACGAATGAAAAAATCTGAGCAGCTCAACAAAGCCTTCTGTCAAATCCATGGGTTTCATAGTAGGGACTCTTAATGTGACTGAATATTGGGCTGCTTCTCTTTGGTGGTATCCTCTTTGTAATCTTTGATGAAATGTTACTTGAAGTTTATGGGATTTTTCTCTCTTTTAAAAATTCTTAATAAAATTATATGGCAAGAAATACAAAAGCAACAAGGGAGAAATGAGACAAGTGCAAATGCAGTGCCATGGTAAAGCAGAGTGCAACACTTAGAATTCCTGACAGTTGTCTTTGTGACTATCAGCAGGATACAGCTGGACATCTTTAGAAGTGCGTAGAACTCACTGTTGAATTAATGAAAGTCATTTTCACATGATTGTCATGCAAGACCAGAATAAATGGTTTCTTCAGCTCCCCATGACACTGTAAAGTTTAGACTTTCCTTCAAACCTTCAGGAAGTTGTCTGGTGAGGGGGTGCCAGTGATCCCTCAGGAGAGACTAGTTCCTAACAATACCATTTATTTGGAGGATAGCAAAAACTATATATGACTAAGGACAAATGTTTGCATTTGTTTGCTGTCTCATATCCTTTGTCTTTACTAGTTTTCTTTCTTCACAGGCCTGCCTCTCTGCCTTCAAGTACCAAAGAGATGAATGTGTTCTCTTCACAGGCAAATCATGCAAGCTCTGTATAAACTGTGGCCTTACCTAGGGGTCAGTCTGTGTTTTTCTACATGCAAATAATCTACCGCTTAGTACTGTCCAGCATACTATTCAAACTGGCCAATATTTCTGGCTTGTTTTGTCAAACATGGGGCTGCAAATATTTGGAGCTTTCCTTTAATTTGACCAGTAAAATAATTTTGTCCTTTTGTCCAGAAAATAAACATAGTTTTATAGAGGCTTAGACATACACAAGTACGTCAAAGCCTAAATAAGGGCCGGATATAAAGAAGCAATATCATCAAACTCACACCTGCACCCATGAGTTCATAACTGCACACATTGTCTCATTTCTGCTACAAAAGTAAATCAGGAATTGGTAATCTTTAGACAGTCATAGCAATGCCATTCTTCCCATTTGAATGTGCTTGCTATCCATAAACTATGGGACAACCAGACACTTTGTAATCCCAGAAATTAACTAATACTGAATTTAAGATAGGGCCCAGATGACTTTTCATCATCTCTAGAAAGAACACAAAGGTCTTAGATTTATTAAGCTCTGACCTCAGTAATTTTTTCCTCATTTTATTTTATTCTAACAGTGACCATAGGAGATACGTATTATCCTTTCTTTTCCCAATGAGGAAGAGGAAAATAACCAAGTAGGTAGAAACATCTGGATTTGAATGCAGGTTTGTCTGATTTCGAAGCATACTCTTGTCTGTAGCACTTGGTATGGAGGGTAGGGAGTGTTGCTCTAGTTTATCTGATGTACTCTTTTTTTTTAATATTTTATTTATTTATTCATGAGAGATAGAGGGAGAGAGAGAGGGAGAGAAGCAGAGGGAGAAGCAGGCTCCCAAGGAGCAGGGAGCCCGATGCGGGACTCGATCCCAGGACCCTGGGATCATGACCTGAGCCGAAGGCAGATGCCCAACCATCTGAGCCACCCAGGCGCCCTAAATATACTAATTTATTAAGTTAAATCTCTGTGTTCGGAAATGATGGCTATTCCTGTTGTTAATATTTCCATTTAAACATATGGCATACTTTGATCTAAAATAATCTGGAAAATCTATATATGAACAAATACACTTGAACGCTAAGTATGTGATTTCTCCCTAGGGAGACATGGCAAGAAACAACCAAAATAAAATTGCTGACCAGTAACTTAATTCCAAGACATCCATCCCAAGGAAAGTATTCAAAAGAAAAAGAAAAAGGCTTACAGAGGTATAAATTACAAATTTTTCTTCTTTTTTTTGTAATGCCAGGGTTGGGGCAAGGGAGGAGGAAAACATACTATCTGGCAACAGAAGATTGATCATGTAAGTGAATCTCCATCAACTTAACACAATATTTTTCAGCCATTAAAATATGAAAGTTGTGAAGACTATGGAAATATGAGATAATATTTAAAATTGTATGTGAATTTGGGCAAGGAAGGTCTTAAAGATTATATTGAAGCAATAAAACAGTGAATGTATTACAGTGGCACAGAGTGGCAGGGTAAATTTTTGCTTTAAACTTTCTCCTTTTAAGTGTTGTCAAAGAATTTTTAAAGTATTGTTTGAAAAAAAGTTATTGGCGTCTAGCTTTCCATATTGCAAATGTCATGTGCAAAATTTAATATGATGTTGCATGTGGTTATAGCATACATTTATTTCATGTTGTCCTGAATAAGTAAGACATTCTATACAACATGGGAGAATTGGAGGCAATGTCTTTTCTATACCCTATTCTATCTGTCATTTTGGAGGATAATAACTGAAAACTTTGCAAAGGGAGTTAAATGGTTAGATCACTTGCTCACTTGCTGAAGTGATCCACCTTGCAGACTTTAAGGAACAAACATACATATTCAAATAAAAACAGTCTCTATTATGTAAAAAACTTTGTATACAATAGAGAATATCTAAATCAAACTTATTATGGTTTAGATTTATTTATTTTAGACAGCAAAAAAGAGAAGGAGCAGGGGGAGGGACAAAAGGAGAGTTAGAGAATCTAAGCAGACTCCCCGCTGAGTGCAGAGCCCAAGGTGGGGCTCTAGCTCAGGACCCTGAAATCGTGACCTGAGCTGAAACCAAGAGTTGGATGCTTAGCCCACTGTACCACCCAGGTGCCCAAATCAAAGTTATTTTTTTAAAGCTGTCTTAACTGAGGCTTTTCCCTGTTCCTATAGATATATAAAATCAGTTATTAATATATTCTACTTATGATCAGATACATAAAATCCCAAAAGACTCATTAAAATACCCCAAAAATAAATGTACAGCTGTATTCATTATAAAAAGATGTTGAATTTTCCAGGGGGAAAAACAAACAAACAAACCAACCAGAGTCTTCCCCAAATTCTTTATTTATTTTTAAGATTTTATTTATTTATTTGACAGAGAAAAAGGACAAGCAGGGGAAGCAGCAGGCAGAGGGAGGGAGCCCGATGCAAGGCTTTATCCCAGGACCCTGATATTATGACCTGAGCAGAAGGCAGACACTTAACCGACCGAGGCTCCCAGGTGCCCCTTCCCTAAATTCTTCTTAGTGTTCTTCTTCTGTATCAGTGTTAGATCTGAAAACTTAGAATTTTACAATTGGCCCTCATTCCTGCATTCAAGTATGACAAATGTGCCCATATTTCTCCATAATAGCTCATGAGTTTATATCATCAGTGCAGCTCAATTCTTTTGTCTTAACTTTTCTCTACTATCTACCCTGGTGGTCATTGATCTTAGTAACCACAGGAAGGTTTTAAAAGATAATCCCTAGGCCCATATAGTAGGTTTTCTGAAACCTCAAGAAAACCAATTCTTTCAAATTTCAGAAATATAAATCTTAGAGACCTAGTCAGGTACTTAAGTGCTTATAAATAACAGCTTCCAGAAATTATTTTTGGGGTTTTCTCCAACCCTGGGATATTAGTACCTCCTATGAATCTGATATCTTGGGGGAGGTCTTCAATCTATATTTTTTTCAGAGATGTTCTAAAATCAAAGCGCATACTATTGGGGAGAAAATTTCTGGAGAGATTTTGTTTTTCCATGGCCTGCTTAAAATTGACCACTGAAACTTTGACCCAGTGATTCACAGCCTCACTGCAGGCACAGGCCCTGGGAAGCCCCATAATGGCTTCCTTCTCTAATTCCCTGTTTTTTCATCCATTCACCTTGTCTCAGCATACTTAAGAATAGTTAGGTATACTTAATGCATCACAAGAACTACTTTCTTTTGCATCTTCCATGACTCTGCTTGAAAGTCAACTCCATAGGGGTGCCTGGGTGACTCAGTTGGTTAAGTGTCTGCCTTCAGCTCAGGTCATGATCCCAGTGTTCTGGGATTGAGTCCCACATCGGTCTCCTTGCTTACCCTCTGCCCCTCCCCCCCTGCTCATGCACGCACACTCTCTCTCTGACATATAAATAAATGAAATCTTTTTAAAAAAATTCAACTCCATTGAAAAAAGTATCATCCGATTAAATAGAGTTTGATGACAGTGACCAAGAAATACATCTCATTACCACACCACCTCTCATGAATTAGATAGAATGTGAGTTCAAAAACCCAAGAAACCTTCAGTCTGTGGTTTCTTATTTAAAATACACTAATTGATGGGGCACCTGGGTGGCTCAGTTGGTTAAGGGTCTGCCTTCGGCTCAGGTCATGATATCAGGGTCCTAGGATTGGGCTCCCTGCTCAGCAGGGAGCCTGCTTCTCTCTCTCTCTCTCCCTCTGCCTCTCCCCCAGCTTGTGCTCTCTAGCTCACTTTCTCTCAAATAAAATAAATAAAATCTTTTAAAATACACTAATTGGTATTACTGCTGTTTATAACTGGTTATCTCAGTTTATTCTGTTACAATGCATATGAAACCATGGTCATATTTTGGATCCCTATTTGGGCCATCTAGCTGTCCTAACTGACCACCCTTAACTAAATTTTGCAAATATTGTTAATTGAAACTTACTCAATACGAATGAATAAAATAATGTAAGCCCAACTTAATACTGATATTGAGAAGATTTAATTAATTAAAGAGTACTATTTTTAATCTGAATTTTCTCTTTTATAGTTTGTACATTCCCCAAAAATAGAAAACATGCATTCTTGTTTAATCTCATGAATCACAGCATATCACAGCATAGTATCATTCTTTTTTTTTTTTTTTTTAAGTCGGCTCCATGCCCTGCATGGAGCCCAGTATGGGGCTTGAACTCATGACCCTGAGATCAAGACCTGGGCTGAGATCAAGAGTCAGATACTTAACCAACTGAGTAACCCAGGTGCCCCAGCATAGTATCATTCTTTTGTTAAAAGTGGAACAAATGGGGTGCCTGGGTGGCTAGGTCAGTTAAGCATCTACTTTTAGCTCAGGTCATGATCCCAGGGTCCTGGGATCAAGTCTGCTCAGCAGGGAGTCTGCTTGTCCCAGTCCCTCTGCCGGTCTCCCCTCCCCCCCCCAAATAAATAAATGCTTTAAAAAAAAGTGGAACAAATATGTTCATAAGGATGATCATGACTTTACCACAAAGCCTTCTAACTTTGCCTTTATCACACGCCCATGTCAATATGGAATATTTTGTAACAGTTTTGGAGTTGAGCTCTTTATGACCAAAGAGTATCAACAGGACAATCATACAGTGGGCCACTTATAAATTATAGCATTAGGAACATGAGTTGACTAGAAAATGTATGAGCACAGCATGAACTATATGTTCACTTGTACTTACTTATGTATTCTTAAGACTCCACCAAGATTGGATATACTGAAATATTAATAGTACATACACACAAAAAAATAAGGAAATAGCTCCTATGCAACTAGAAATTTAAAAAAATACCCAGTGTATGTATAGATACTATATATAGTTGATCCTCATTATTCATATATTCTGTAGTTTTTAATTTACTTATGTACTAAAATTTATTTGTAACCCAGTCATAACACCAGTACTTCTGGTGCTTTTTCAGTCCTTCCTGGACATTCACAGAACAGTGAAAAATTCAAGTTGCCCAAGGCATATATTACCAGCTAAGTCAAACAAAGTGACACTGTCTTCTTGCTTCAGCTCTTATACTGTAAACAGGTGACTTTTTCACAGCCATAGTTTTTGCATTTTGTGCTTTTTGTTGATGATTTTGCTATTTAAGATGTCCCCAAGTATAGAGTTAAAGTGCTGTCTGGTATTCCAAAGTGCAGGATGGCTTTGATGTGCCTTATGGAGAAAAGATATATCTATTAGGCTTACTGGGGGCAAATTCCAATGTACACATCGATTTTGGGAAAATCATGTCATTAACTAGGAATCTGGTCACAATACTTTGTGGAAACTCATCTTTCAGAGTCAGAAGCATAGCTCACATCACAAATGAAGAGTGTGGCCAGGAACCATAGGAGACTAGATTGAGGCACACAATCAACCCTTTTTTGTTGTTTCCATTAGAAGTCCAGAAATAGATAAAAGTGCTCTCACTGAGCCAGATTGTGGTTGAAGGATTTTTGGTTCTTCTTCATCCCAGGTTATTTGACAGTATGGGTTGGCTGTGAGATAGCAAATAGGTGGCAAGAATGAAAGCCCCATACTATATTTTGAAATATTTTAATTTTTGTCCTATTTTGAGGAAAAAGATAAACTTGATGACTCTCAAACTCATAGCCTTTTTTATTTCTTTGTTAAAAAGCTCTTTTTCCACATATACTTGGATACTGGTTTCCCTTCACACAGAGACACTATTCTATAAATGAGACTGGAAACAGCCTTTCCCATATTCTTTCCCATCTTTGTAAATCAGTCTTCAAAGAGAGATTTACATTTCTTCCATTTTCTAAGGGATAACAAAGACCAAATAATGGCAATCTCAAAGGAAAACCACAATTGAAATAAAGCCTAAAATTTTGTGAAAGAGAACAGACTTGAAGAAATTACTCTATTTCCTGATGGTGTTATCCATAAATGAAATGGCAGCCAGTTTTTTGAGATAGTCCATGATCAAGACCAATTTATATTAGCAGATAATCATGTATCTCCTCTTATATAGTAGATTTTTCAAATGTTATATTTGGTTAGCTTTAGAATGTGGATTTTCTTTTTTCAGTAAATGATTAATATGCCTCTATTAAGTTTCATATTGAAACATTCAGTATATTAAAGGTAAATTTAAATACACATGTTTGTACGTAATGTTTAGTTATCTTACTAGGAGTTTTGCTTGCTAAACACTCTCAAGATCTACCCTTGACCATGAACATCTCATGGGTGAATGAATATGAGAAATAGTCACCAGTGAAAAAATAGAGTAAGTCACAATTATATATAAATAAGAACTCAGTCCAGTGGAAGAAATATCATTTTTTTAAACATAAACAGTTTTCGGAGCTCCTCTTTCCAGAAATAAAGCTCAGCCATTGTCAAATAATATGCTGTGAGCTGAACCAACTACTCTATGTGAAGCCGTAATTAGGGATACAGTCACAGATACTCAGAATCTTTACTTAATCTTCCCATTGATGTCCTGCAACTCCACATAATATTGTACTCTTGAAAGGGACAATGCAAAATGATAACTCAAAATCAAGATAGTTCCATTTAAGTCAGTTTAACTGAGGTATTTGGATTATTTGTGGCTTTTCAAACCCAATTAGCTCCCTGGTGGGATTCACCTAATTCCTTTCACCAATAAAGCAAAGAAAATTTAACCTACTAATGTATATGCCTTGTGGTTCAAAGTTAAAATTAAAAAAAAAAAAGTCCATTGTGGGCGGAGCCAATTTTGAGCCATACGTGTAGTTGAGATGATGCCTATTCTATTTATAGAATTCAAACAGGAACCTGACTTTTTTTTATTTCAAACTTACATTATTATAAATAAAGTACCCTATGCTACACGGATATGTTCCTCATTTTAGCACAAGTTTTTAAGGTTAGATAATTGATTCTAAGCAAGGAATCACCACTTAACTTTCTTGTAGACTAAATTCATTGTATAATTAGTGATCTCTGTGATCTGATAGTGGCAATACACATTTGGATAGAATAACTAAAATGAGGAATTAACAAACATCTTTGTGCCCCAATATCACAATATTTCAGGACTAGAAAATCATGTGGTACATTTAGAATGCTCTCATTTTACAAACAATGTAATGGCTAAGAGCAAAGTTTCTGGACTCAGAACTAGCATCAAATCAGATCTGCCACTTTTTGGACAGTATCTCTGGATAAAGTATAAATTATTAATAACAATAGTTATTAATATATAATATTAATATATAATATTGATTTATAGTAATTAATATATTAATAATAAATTAACATTTACTGGATACTTACTATGTTCAAACACTATGCTAAGAACCTTATATTAATATTCTTATTGAATTCTCACAACTGTATGAGGTGTAGGTATTGTTATTATCCCCAATATATAGATGAGGAAATGAAGCTTGGCAAGTTTGAATAAACTGCTTAAGTTGGTAGAAACTCTGGTACTAAAATCATATTGGATATTATGTGCTACCCTGTCCAGTACTGTTTTTCTTAGATGTTCTGAGCCTCAGTTTTCCCAACTGTAATGTTGTGCAACAATATCTCACTTGTGATAAGGAAATATGTGAAAGTACCTGGAAATAGTAAACCCAAACTCTCAGTAATTAAAATCATTTCTCATATCCAACTCAGTGATTTACTCTTGTTGTTGTTGTTGTTAAACAGAGTGTGTCACTTGGGCTTCATGTTTATTTTGAGCTGATCAGTATATATTGATAATGGGTTTTATCTGTTGACAGCATATTGCTTCACAATCCTTCTACCTAATCATATTTTTAGGGCACACAAAACTAGTTTAAAACAACCTCATATTACTTAAGAAAATGAGACAATTTGAAATATTTAGAAAGGAAGGAACAGTCTGCTTCTGTAAATTGGACAAACTGGAGTTCAAAAGAATTAGAGTTTCTTGAATAAAAGGTGTGAACAGAAGCTTATTGGATCTGATTTGTCCATCTTATTTTGTGTTCTAAAATTATAATTTGGAATTTTTAGTAGGAATTCTCTAACTGATGAAAGCTGGGAAATTAAAACATTCTAAAATCTTGTTATGGTAAATTATTTGAGACTCCATAATTACACTCCTCAGCAGTATCCCATAAATAGTTACACTTGGACTTGCTCTTTTACCATGTTTCTCCAGATAATGATGCAGGGACTGATGAAGTGGCAAAATGGCCCGATGAGCTCATCGCACTCTGGGTATGGGGGAGTGAATGCTGCTTTCGGCATGCTTTGGAGTGGTGTAGTACAGGGCATTTAACACCCAACAATGAAATAATATATGGGAAAGTTGTAAAGTGCTGTTCAGCTCAGAGTCATTATGGCTAATGCTAATTCAATTCTATTTCTTTTGCTCTAAAGTGAAGACTAGGATTGGGAAGTACTTTGTAAAAACATACAGTGACTTATGGTTGTATAATTATAAAGTAATGAATTCTGCATTTTTCATTTTCATTTCCTAAATGTTTTCAGCAAACATTATTGAGTGCCTAAATGTTTTATCATATGAATATATTTCATTTGTATGTCAAATTAAACATTTCAGGGAGAATAGGAATCACTGAGTTTTTATCCCGTGTTTCCCCTAACTCTCGAATTATTGTCCTAATACTCACCCTGGCCTAATGCCTCAGTTCTTTCTTAGAATCCTCAGAAAGCAAGAAATTATTGTCATATAACTAGCCTCATGCTGTGTCCTGCTTTCTATTGTCAGTTGTTTCTCACAGCCCTATTTTTGATTCATATTTAGAAATGGGTAACTAGATAGAGTTGTGAAAAGTATTTTTTTAAATTACTCTGAGATTAAAATACAGCAACCATCCAAGTAAAACAGGTTTTTAAATAAATTTTCTGAGCTAGTTGGGACTATTCCCTGATAAGGATCTAAGAATGGAAAGAAATGAAAGGGAAGTCCTCTCGTCTACCTTGAATTTCATTTTGTTGCCTTCATATATCAAAACAAAAATTTTAGGAGAATTCTTTGTCTCTTTAAATAGGCTATCAGAGCTTCCAAAGGTTTTCTGTTTTGTTTTGTTTTGTTTTGTTTTGTTTTAAGTTTAGCACTAATCTCATACTTACAGGCCTTCTTCACTTTCTTTTTATTGCCAGCTTTCTAAAGAATTAGAGTTTTGTTTAACTGCTTTGCGTAGTTATTATTAGCACAGCCCATTAAAGCCCAGTGTTTACCTTCTTGGAAAGACTGAAGCAACAGGGTTGAAGTGTTCACTTGATTTGAATTGAAAGATTGCAAAGCAATTAGAACATAGTGTATTTAGTTGGGAGTCTGAAGCATCTGTCTAAGCATTCATTCTATACGATGTCATTCATAATTGAAATTAGAACCATTTAGTCGTAATGCTTTTTTAGGGTCCATTACTGAAATTGTAACACTAATGTCAGTTCATGAATAAGGCTTTGAAATACAGGATAGGAGAATCTGCTTCCTAATTGGCAAAGTTTCAGGAGAGGAAGAACACTGACACATTCACATCCAGAGACTAAAAGTGTAACTGATGTGTAATTTAGCAATCTGCAATCCAAGAAAGTGTGTTTGCTGACAATGAACTCATTAGAACTTCTCTCCTACTGCCAACAGGCACAGGAAAAAAAATGAAATTTTTCTGGCAGTTCCTAGTGTTGATGGAGGAATCAAAGTGGCCTTCACTGGGCCCATGGTAAAAAAGGAGAGCTTTGTTTTGTGTTCCAATAGGCCTGAAAACGGTCGTTTTGTAACTCAATAAAGGTGTGTGTTCTAGGAAGTCAGAGGAGTTATTTGTTAATACACTAGGCTCCAACAGAGGAAGTTGGGTTAAATATGTCAGTAGAAAATTTATGATGCATGCAGGAGGCTTCCTGAGTTTAGGTTCCTGAGGGATTCTGTATTAATAGAGAAAAATCAGAGGGAAAAGCTTTTAGTGTGAACCTCGAAATAGGATGACTGCATGAACTTTAGAATTAATTTGGGTGAATTTTCTCAAAATAAAAATTACTGTTTCTTTTTGAGAATACTTCATATGATCCAGTTAGTAACTTACTGCACATAAATCCTTTTTTTAAAAGTGTGTATGTGTATTTGTAACCAATTTCATTATTAATATCTCTTGTTAGTTGAGCTTGACCAGTACCCTCTGCATTGGAGGAAGCTATACATCCTCACTGCTGTGGTATATATTTCTTTCATATTGCCATAAAACATTACCCTACAGTGTTTCCCAAAACCTATCACTGTGGTCTTTTAGTTCTCTTCCTCTTAATTAAAAGAGTTGTTGATAGTTCAAGAAACCTAGAGAAAAATCTATAGCATCATAACATAGATGCCTTAGATTGCTAAGACATAAGGAGTTTCCCTTTGGGTAATCATTTCCACATCTACATTATTACAAGAAAGCATTGAAATATGTTTTGAATATTTTACAGAAGGGTTAGGAAATTATTTGTTAAGGATTAAATTTATGAGTAGAATGTAAAGTGAAATTATTGCAAGGTGTAAAGATATTCACACAGTCAATTTCAGCTGGCAATACTAATTTATAATAAGAATTAAAATTATTCATGTATAAATTTCCAACACTGAAACACTATATAATTGGTATTTTCAAGCACTTACTAGCCTGTGGATAAAGATAAAGTTAGATTAGCAGTAACAATTCAGACATCATCCTCCCTGGGCTCACAAAGACCACTTGCTAGGTGCTGTCAGCACATTACTGGGTATCCTCTAGGTACTGACATGTGTATAAGGCATCTTTGACATATTTTTAACTCAAGGGCTATCAAGGAGCCAAAGCCGCTACATTTTCTGCAGCAAAGTGAAGACTGCCCCCTCACCTTGATATGTTACTAAATTTGAGGACTCAAAGGGAATGTTACTCTGAATTTTAGTGGAACAGCTTTTTATGAAGATATATATATGACTCTGAATAATTCAAAATAAACTCATTTTGTTTTTCAGTTGTTATCCACTTTAATTCCTAAAGTGGAGAATTTTAGTCTGTTTAAAGCATTTTCAATAACATTAAATACCGTTTATTGCTTCACAAAGTTGTGAAAACCAATTTAAACATATCCTAAAATAATTTCGTAAATTCCCTATTTAAAAAAAACACTTTTTTTTAATGTTCTTTATATAACTTCTTACCAGCAAAAGACAGCTCTGTCCTTCCAGTCACTTGGGCCAGAATTCTTGGAATTTCCCTTGACTCAAATTTTTCTGTGATACTGCATCCTAAATAACAGAAGCTTCTGATGGCTCTGTTTTCCAAATCTAGCCAGAACTTCTTACTGTTTCCACTGCTAATATTCTGTTCCAAGGCATTGTCACCACATCATGGATATTGCAACAGCCTCTCCTTAAATGGTACACTTGCTTATGTTCTCTGCCTCTAAAATCTGGAAGAAAGAGTATTCCTTTTAATATGCATAATTGAAATTTGGATCTTGTCACTAATTCGTTTAAAACTCTTCCATGGATTTTCATCTCACTTAGACCAAACGTGACTTTACATGGTCCCCTCTCCCCATTCCTTCTCAACAGTGCATCTTCTGCTCTCTTCCTCCCTGTCTCCAAAGTACCCACACTGGCCCTCTTACCAGTACTCTTAAGGACCAAGGCATCTGCTGACATTATGTTGGCATTGAGCCCCTCTCTAACCATCTGATATTAATTAGCATGCGCGTGCACACAAACACACATCAAATATTCTCTATCCTATTAACTTCCTTTATTTATTTTGCTTATTTATTATGTCATTTGCCAAATATTCACTATGTACCTGTTATGTTCCAAGTACTGTATTAAGTATTAGGGATATAATAGTCAACAAAAATAGTCAAAAATTCTGTTCTCATGGAGTCTGTATGCTGGTGGAGTTACATTTTTTGTGGCAGTTATCAAAATGTGACTATATGTTTACTTAGTGGGATTTTAGCCCCTCAGAGCTTAGAATACTGTTTGTCACATGGTAAGCACTATTTTATAACTGGATAATAAATGAATGAAAAGGGGCGCCTGGGTGGCTCAGTCGTTAAGCGTCTGCCTTTGACTCAGGTCATGATTCCAGGGTCCTGGGATCAAGCCCTGCACTGGGCTCCCTGCTCAGCGGCAAGCCTGCTTCTCCCTTTCCCACTCCCTCTGCTTGTGTTCTCTCTCTTGCTGCCTCTCTCTGTCAAATAAATAAATAAAATCTTTAAAAAATGAATGGATGAATGAATGAGAGATTTAAGCCAAAAATGAGTTCTGCCATCACTCTTTCTACAGATCAGAATTGGAAAGAAGTCTCTTCAACTAACCTGCTTTCCCTATAACAGATAAGCTAGGATTCTCATCAATTATCCAGATTTGGGGATCTGAATTTAGGTGTTTTTCAATAAAAGATCAATATCCCAAATGTAAATTATAACGACATTTTTCATTTATAAAATCAGCTGAAGTACATATTAAATAATCCAATTAGAAAGGGTGTTATAAATTGGTACTCATGCAAGGTTGTTGGAAAAATGATTTATGAGCTTTCTAGAAAGTAAATTTGGCTTTGTACAGGTTTCCCCAGGAATTCAGCACTTAAGAATTTGTTCTAGGTAATTAACAGGAGAAGCCTACAAGTTATGTACAAAAGTCATCATCCAGGTATTATTTATAATAGTGAAAACTTTGAAGTAATATACACATCCAACAGAAAGGATAAATACAAGAGAAAGGTTAAATAAACTGTGGCTTGTTCATGTAGTTGAATACTATGCAAGTATTAAAATCATATGTTACAAGAATATGCAGTGATACTGAAATAAATCCAAAATAGGAAAAGAAAACATAATATAAAATTGCCTAAGCAGTATGGTCTTGATGTTCTGATTATCTCATAGGACAAACATTAAAACAGTGATAGTAGTTACCTATGGGTGGTGGAATAATGGATGCTTTTCGCTTTGGATTTTGTTTGATGAGTTTTTATTTCCTCTTTTATGTTTTTTTAATATTTCTAAATATTCCTCAGCACACGTTATTTTCATAAGAAAAAATGTTGTGACATTATTGAATTTTCGAACTAAATGAAAAGAGTTCAAATGCTACCTCTTCAGATAGGTTATCTCTGACACCCTATAAAAAAAATAGTACATCCCTACCAACAAACCATTATGTCTATCACTTTGTCCTGTTTCAGTCTTCTTTCCATTTATTGCCTCCTGACATATTATGTGTTAATTTGTATTCTGTTTGTCTTCCAATCTATTCCCATTAAAATGTAAGCTTCCTCAGAGCAAGGATTTTGAATGTTATGTCGATTGCTCTACCTCATTTGTACCTAAACAGTGTTTGGCACATAACGAGTACAGAGTAAGTATTTATTGATTGGATAAATAAATGAATGGATGAATCATTTAATGAATGAATCACTTTTAGTTATGTAATGTTAAGCAAATCCCTTAACTCTGGGTTTCAGTTTCCTTATACATAAAACAAGGACAATAATAGTATCTGTCTGTGAAATAATAAGAAATATATATATTGGTCTCTGTCTCCAGTTCCTGACTCAGAGCTCCTAAAACCCTTGAAAACTCCTAAATGATAAGAGTACTAGGACCATCTTTTGTTCTATTGAGGCAACTCTGGGTGGGTTCCTCTTAGATTGCAGCTGGATGGGGGTTGATCACCAGAAAGACCAAGCCATGACTAGAAGCTTGGAATTTTTATCCCCACCTCCCATCATCCAGAGAGGGGAGAGGAGCTGGAAAAGGAGTTAATAAATTGATCATGCCTATGTGAGGGAGCCTATATAAAATCCCAATGGCCAGGGTTTTGGAGAGGTTCCAGGATGGCAAACACATCCACGTAGGGCGGGTGACACACCACAGCTACACTGTGATGATCCTGCACCAGTAAACATGAATGTTTACCTGAGTTCTGTGAGCCACTCTAGCAAATTAATCAAATCCAACGAGGGGATCGTTGGAAACCTCCATCTATAGTAGGTTGGTCAGAAGCACAGGGAACATCCAGGGCTTAAGACTGGCATCTGAAGTTGGGGGTGGGGGAGGCAATTTTGTGGGACTGAGCCTTTAACCTGTGGGATCTGATGCTACCTCTGGGTAAATAATGCCAGAATTGAGTTGAATTGTATGCCACCCAGCTGGTGTCACAGAGAATTGCTTGGTGTGGGGAAAAACCTCCATACATTCGGTGAACAGAAGTGTCCTATGTGCCTGTGACAGTAGTGTGAAAGTAAAGGAGACACACAAGAAAGAAAGACACAGATGGAAAACCAGGTGGTTTTTCTTATACCCTATTTCATGAAAGTATGAAGAAAAAATGAGAAAATAAATGTAAAGTATATAGTACCAGTGCCCAGCACAAAGTAACTGCCCTAAAATGTTAGCTATGCTATTTATTAACTATGGTTTGTCTACTGTAATTTATACGACCCTATCTCCTGCCACCCCCCCACCACCCTTGCTGGGTTATGAATATCTGTATGACCAAATGCTTCAGTTAGTTTCCTGTTTTACACAGCCTTTTACAGAGCTTTGCATATAGTAGATATGATGGGACTATTTATAAGTATAAAATATATTAATTATTTAAATATTTAATTTCTTAATAATGCTTTAGAATCTTTCTGGATAATCTCTTCAGTTACCTAATACACTTTGTTGTTTATGGCCAAAGAAGTAGACTAAAAGAGATGACCATTACAACACACACTTACATATGCCCCATGTACACATTGCTATTTAGACTATATTAAATGGGAAATAACTACAGCAGAGAAATAGTGAAAGGCTGCTTTCATAGGTTAGCTGAGAGCTTCCAAAGATGATGCAGTGTCTAGTCACCTCCCTATTCCAGGATGTCTATATTAGGGAGAGATATTTTGGCAACTTTCAGCATGCTGTATGAAGGGGTGAGAAAATAGATGAGGTTTGAAATTCAACATGCCAGGAAAAATAATGAAAATTTTAAGGCTTAAAAATACTGCCTGATAAATTTATTTCAAGCCTATGAACCTGCTGATGGTGTGCCTGGCTTTGAGAGCTGGCTGCCTGTATCCCGATTTCTAAATAGCCAATGGCCTTGCTTGCCCAGCTGAGCTAAGAAGAGTCTCCAGTACACTTTCCAATTCCAGTGCTCTAACTATACACCATTTCCCAACTATAATGATAGTGCACTTGATTGTGCGACTTTTGTGGGAGATGGTTCAACCTGCTGTCATAATAAAAAGTAAGCAACTTTAATACCTCTGTTTGCATATAGTATTGAAATCATGGTCTAGTTCACAAATGAAGTGTCCTAGAATTAGATGTTGGTTAGTTGGTTACCTCCTCCACTGAAATCCAGTGAACTAGAAAACCTCTTAGTTTATGTCTCCTAAGTGAAGAATGATTAGCCATGGATGTTTTGGATTTTTTTTTTAATTTTCATTTTGAGAGATTATGATTGGGAAGGAGACATGAAAGGAGCACAAATACTGCATTTTCATTTTGTTGTGAGTTTTCTTTAGTAGCTATTTTATTTTCTATAATATATAGTTCTGTTGATAGGACCAGTTTTTATTATTTTCTTTTATACTTTTGGCAAAACTCATGAAAATACCAGGCTATAGTCTTTAGATTTCATTCACATAAGTTTCTTAGCAGTTCTGTTTTAATTCTTCTTTCACTTTTCCAACTTTGTTGACAAAGCCTATTCGATCAGAACTAAAAATTTGCCATTCAGCACCTGGGTCTCATCTTATCTGTTCCTAGCATTATGAGAGAAAATTTAAACTAAATAACATGAAATAGCATTTAACTATATGAAGCCAGCTGTCAAACTAAACTTTGTACATTCTACTGATGAAAAGTGAATTTTATCCAAAGTAAGAACAGCTGGAACTAGTGCTGTTTTCTTTCTAATAAAGATAAAATCCTATTATAAACAATTCTGGAGGACACCTGAATTGTTCTATTTCAGTGGAATTTTACTAAAAGTAATACAAGTTCATAAATCATATTCCAGTCTGCACTAATAGAATATGAAAGTGATACATGGAACATGCTTGAAACTCATTAAGAAAGAAAGAGTCCCAACACACACCCACTCTTTTTTCCCTCTGAATGTTTGTTCTCTTGACTGATATTTTTGTGGTGGTTTGGGAATTACTTAGACTTTAGGTTGTGGAATATTCGAATGGGGAGGAACTAGGTGGAGACAGTTGATACTTGATAGGAGCAGAAATAAAGAACAAAAGGGCTTAACTACAAGGGACTGGCTCCTTATCCTTTCCACTGAAAAGCACAGTACTGAATGAAGCAGTTTGGTTAGAACAGGGACTATCATTTAGAGAAGAAATCAGATAAAGTTCAGACTATTCTTTGTAAGGAAACGGTGTAATTAGTTGAAGAAAATACTACTGTTTTCATGGGCAGTCAACCAGGACATAGGTCTAATTTGGGTGAATAGAAATGATTTTGTGCTAAAGAAAAAAAAAGAAAAAGATTTTGTGTTGATATTGTTGGACTGGTATTTTACCTGTAGTTTCTCTGGTGTTGCCTGAGAAGCAATTCTTTCTTATCTGCCCAGGGCCTTAAAAACAAAGGACCAAAGGAACAAAGGAACAAAGGATGCAAGTTCTTTGTCAAGTATGTTTACTTACCCAGGAATTAGTGTCATTTGTGCTGTTATCCAATTTGTTTTCACCACCTTATTCCACAGATGTCAAAAAGAAGAGGCTGTCTGCTCCATGTACTTATAACTAATTTGTTTCTCTTGATCATAGCGCTTTTCAAGTTATATCTAGTGACTTACCTTCTCTGAAACTGCACATCTGGAGAATTGTGCCTAGTACTTATACTATAGTACCTAGTACTACGTAGGTATTTATTTTTTAAATATATATGTAAAATATATTTATTTATTAAAAGAGAAGATTTTTATATCCTTACCCTTACTGGTTCTGTTGTCATATACTCCTCATGTTTTCAGGCTGAATAGCCTAAAAGTGTTTGCTTAAAATGGAATTTGAGGAGTGGATTTCTTGAGAGGAACATATCCCAAGGTTTTTGGATTTATTTTTGTTTTTTAGCTACCATTTAATATGTGCCAGCTGGTCTTCACACATGATCTCACTAAAAGCCTACAAAACTATTGAAGTGTAGGGGAAAATTTGCCACCCCAAAATATGTCTCTTTGGCATGTGGATTATTTTAAGCTGATTATTCTTAAGAAATAGAAGACTCAGGAAGAAGCTGACCTTCCCTCTAGCTGCCTAAAAGAATTTAAAAGGTAGCTATCATCATAGATAACTATAGTATAATATGAACTAGGTGTGGTAGACGGAGAAACTTAGCAAAGTCTATTAAAATTCCTTTCTATGTCCCATTATTTCTGTTGGTCCAGCAAACATTTGTTTACCAAACATTTACTCTTTTTCATCTTCCTGTGTATTATCTTCCTTTCATTTGAAGTCCCATGTTCTTATCCCTGTCTCCTTAGCTCTGGATGACATATAAGTTCAATTGCCTGACTTCCGATGCGCCTCATGTTCTTTGGGAACCCCTGTATATGGAATTAAACTTGATTTTCTTCTGTATATGGAATTAAACTTGATTTTCTTCTGTTTGTTGGTCTCATGTTAATTTAATTCTTAGAACAGTCAAAAGAACTTTGAAGGGTAGAGTCAATTTTTTTTCTCACCAACAGAAGTAAGGATTATTGTGCCCATTTTAGAAATAGGAAAGTTGAGGCTCAGAGAATTGTGTGGCTTGCCTAAGGTCTCTTTATTGGTAAATGGCCAAGTCAAGACTAGTAGTAGAAGCTTCGGTTAGGAGGGAGGGAAAAGAGAGATAAAGGGGATATTTTCTTCCTCTGGGTAATAATCCATAATGGTGACTTTTCAATATGTTTCAGGTAATATGTCAACAAGAAATTTCTTGGGTCAGAGGAAAAGATGTTTTAAGAGGTAGTATGAAATAAATTTGTAAAAAAAAAAAAGTGCAGGAGATTTGGAGAATTGATATAAGATAGTATCTTTTTGTTGTTTTAACTCGCTTGCTCATTCATCAACCAGAGATTTGCTCATCCAGTACCGTATAGGGTTGGAATCCAGATCTTTCTATTACAAAGCCCTCACTCTGATTGACTGTATTATATTGTTTCCCTAGTTCTCCATTCCAGCTGAGGCGTGTGCTTGGGGTTAACTTTTTTGTCTCAGTAGCCACCTAAAACCTCAGGAATTCTAATCCAAAGAGTATAAAGGGAAGACAACATGGATATCAGTTACCTTCCTCCCTACATACATTTTCAGAGGTATGGTAGACTGAAAAATGACCACCCAAAGATACCCATATCCTAATGCCTGGACCTGTCAATGTGTTACTTTATATAGTAAAAGCATATTTGCAGATATAATAAGTTAAGGATCTTTAGAATGGGAGAGAATATCCCGAATTATCCCAGTGGGGCAGATAATCACACAAACCCTTATAAGAGGGGAGCAGCAGGGGTAGAGTCAGTGAAAGAGATATGACCATGTTAAGATGCTAGTGTTGAAGATGGAGGAAGGAGCCATGAGCCAAGGAATGCAGGCAGCTTCTAGAAGCTTGCAAAAGCAAAGAAATTAATTTTGCTTTAAAGCCTCTAGAAGGAACCAGTCCAGATGACACCTTGATTTTAGGATTTCTGACCTCCAGGACTGTAAGAGAATAAATCTGTGTTTTTCTTAAGCCACTGTTTATGGTAATTTGTTACAGTGGCAGCAGAAAACTAATATAAGTGGTTACTACAAAACAACCTTTCCCTTCTTTCTCTGGTGAAATGTTTAAAGGAAATACAGAAAACTAGCTAGGCTTGGTCTCCTCACCAGTGCCGTATAATCCCAACAACTGTTAAAATATCCGAAGTTTTCTTGTGATCAACACATGAAACATACTAGAAATGGTTCAGAGACCTAGGTAGAAGTTACCATGTATGACCTTCTACTTTTCTGTTACTATAATGTTTGAAACCTTGAGTCTTCTATTTATCCATCTGTAAATGAGAGTAAAGCATTGGGGCTAGCCCACCTCATAGAAAAGCTGTTGGCTTCATTTGTTAAAGCTTGTAAAATACTGTGACGATACTAAACACTAGTCTTTATTTAATCAACTATGCAAGAAGACAATTAAATGAAAGACCAGGAGTGCCTGGCAGCACAGTATCTGATGGAGTTCTGTAGCTCAAACCAACGGGGACCTACATTTAAAATACAGTTTCTATAATCTGCCCTATCAAAGTGATAAATTAAGGTTTAGGGCTTCCAATTCCTTGTTTATCTCAACTACTTAAATTCAACTGCTTTAATTAAAATTGCATTGAGAAATGTAATTTTCCAATTTAGATTTTCAAAGGCCATTGGGGTTTTGTTCTGTTACATCCCTTTCATATTATACTATTTGAATAATCATCACTTAATTTTCTTAACAGTAAAAAGAAATTTTCCTTCTCAAATGAATAGTTACTGTGTTTCAACTACCAAGTCATACAACAGATCAAAAATTGGTGGTCGCTATGTTAGCTGTGGGTAGAGATATTTTATAACCATTTGGGCTCTGAAATCTCTACTTTGTTCTTAAACATATAGATTATATGCAGCATTATAACATTGCAACAAAAAGACACATTGCAATTCAACGGAGTAGTAAATAGTAAGTATACACCAACAACCAGGTCAATTTAACATTTCCTTGGTGACCCAGAAGTAACCTATATTTATTATATTTTGATGGTCATAAGTGAAGAGTATGACAGCAGCAGAGTACCAACAAATCTGGTAACTAGCCCTGCAGGAATAAGTTTGGATGGATGTTCATATAAAGTGCCACCCATCCCTCCCTGACCCCTTCATTCTAGACATTGCAAACTACCAAACCAGAGGAAACCCATTCTACCTTAAGGCCACAGCCAACCTCCCTCCCTCCCACTCTCCTTCCTCCCTTCCTTCCTTTTTTTACTACCCCTTATATTTTAATATAATTACAGACTTGCAGGGAAGTGTCAAAAATAATATAACAACAACTATGTTGTTCCTTTATCAAGATTCACAATTTTTTACATTTTGCCCCATTTGCTTGACCATCCATTTTCTCTCTGTTTCGCTCTTTCTCTGTGTTTCTGAACTTTTTGAGAGTTAAGTGGAAGGATCATGCCACTACTTCTAAGTACTTCATTTTGTATTTCTTAAATAAAAATATATTCTTTTTGACAAATTATCAAAACCAGGAAATTTAAAAATGATACAAAATATTTTTTCTAATCTGTAACTCATACTCAAATTTTGTCAAATGTCCCAATAAAATACTTTATAGCTATGATTTTCTTAGTCCAGGGTTAGGCACTACAATTAGTTGTCATGTCTGTTTAGTCTCCTTTAATTGGAAATTTTTAAGCTTTTCTTTGTTTTGCTTGATCTTGACATTATTGATGAATGCAGGCCAGTTATTTTGTAGAGGATCCCCCATTTTGGGATTTTTTTTTTTTATTTCCTCATCATTAGGTTCAGGTTATATATTTTTGGCAAAAACACCATGATGCTCTTCTTCCTTAGTGAATCCTATTAGAAGGCATGTAATGTTTTCCTAATGTTGGTAATGTTAACTTTATCATTTTGTTATTGTGGAATCTACCAGGTTTCTTCACTTGGAAGTTATTGTTTTCCATTTGTAATTAGTAAGCAGTTTGTGAAGAGATAATTTCAGACTATAAAAATATTTTGTATCCCATAAAACTTTAATCCACCAGTTTTTTAATCCATTGATGATTTTCTAGCTCTTTCTATATTCATCGGTTAGCATCCCACTATAGGGAAGAATGTTCCCTTCTGCCCCATTTATTTATGTATTCATTTATATATTTATATCAGTAGAAACCCACAAATTTATATTTTAGCTACTGTGTTATAATCCATTACTCTATTTTTTTCACACTCAAATTTTTCCAAATTTGACTACCTTGACCACTTGAACCCCCTTCAATATGATACTTTTGTCCTTTTGACATGACCCCATCTCTTTTGAAACACTTCCTCACTTCCTGGCACACGAAGATATTCCAGGTTCTTTTTGTATTTCCCCGTCTCAGCCCTAGAATCAACCTCCTCTCTAATGTGCCATGGATCATTTTAGTGAATAATGGTATTTAAAAACCAAGACTTGAGTGCTATAATTATGCTTATTGCTGCTTAGAAGGTCATGGATTGCAGGTCCTCTGAAGCAACAAAGGATATATGTATGTGTACACATATACATACACATACTTAAATATATTTTCATATATGCTTATCTATAACTTTATATTAAAAACCATGAATTCATATGCACAGCTTAATCTAACCACCCACACCACATTGTTTTCCCGAAGTTGTCAGCTCTTAACTGAAAGAACTTGAACTTGACTTCAGATTTCTCTGACTCTAAAAATCCTCAAACTCAGTGAGATTATTGTCCAAGCCCCATCCACTCTATAGATATACCCTCCACTTTCTCCTCCTCCATCAATTACATTATTTGAATGCCCCCCATCACTATTTATTCTTTCTTAAAGAGATAGTTAAAACAAAGGTTACTTTGTGCATTTGTATTTGACAAAGGATTGCAGTTCATGTTATTTTTTTAGGTCTTGAAAAATGGCTTGTAATATATTTTTATAATTTTTTATTCATTTCTTCACCCTGATGAGAGGCACAGTTAATAAATTCAAAACTGGATTTTCTCTCCAGTCAACTTCCAGCAACTCTGAAGTGATGTTACAAATGCATCCTTTTCACATCTATTAATTTGGTGACTTCCTTCACTTTCAATAGACTAAATATGGTCTCTTCTAAAATGTAAACTATATAGCTAGAGTAAATACACATCACATTGTTTCTCCTCTTTTCATTCATCTATAGCATGCCAGATTTTTTTTTCCACACCTGTTTTAAGAACACTTTCATTGGACTAATTGAATGAAGCAGCATTTGTGGCATACTGTTTCTTTAAATCCTTGAAAGACTAAAAATCAGGAATAAGAACAGAACATTCATCAACGTTTCCCTCCAACACATGCACATTATTTGTGGGACTTCCAGAGGTTCTCTAAAGTGCCTGGAATCCTCCTCTTGATATTGTCCTAATTGTGCAAATTATCAACACAACTCAGTATTTACATCCAGATTTTAGAAGCCTTTCCTAACTATTAGCCTTAATTGATGGAGGAGGAGAAAGTGGAGGGTATATCTATAGAGTGGATGGGGCTTGGACAATAATCTCACTGAGTTTGAGGATTTTTAGAGTCAGAGAAATCTGAAGTCAAGTTCAAGTTCTTTCAGTTAAGAGCTGACAACTTCGGGAAAACAATGTGGTGTGGGTGGTTAGATTAAGTTATGCATATGAATTCATGGCTTTTAATATAAAGTTATAGATAAGGCTAATAGTTAGGAAAGGCTTCTATTAACCATTCTTACAAGTGTGTATTTGAGTCCAACACTGGCAAAGCCTTGTAGGAGAACTCTGGGGAATTAAAGACTACAGTACAGAAAATTCAAGTTGAAACTGATTAAAGAAGGTTGTTAAAGAAAGAAACCCACTGTTTACTTCACTACTAGTCCTGAAGCTAGAGCACTGTATATAAACCCTTCCCAACACCACAGTGAGCAACAGAAAAAAATTATTCTCATGTTTATAATATCGGATATGAAAACTATGGCCACTCCTTATTTTTAGCAAAGTCCATGAGATTGATATATCAATAGCTCTTCTTATTAACATTAATCATAATGCTATATAATATGAAAATATGAGCCAAAATAGTTTCTGTTTTACTAGTTTCTGTAATTAAAAGTCTACAAATAAGCCACTACTTTTTAATACTTTTTTCCTTCTGATTAATATTTTAAAATTATTTCTAAGGAATTTAATTTTTAAAATAAGAACTGTTTCTGACTAGGCATGAGAGTCAGGGATCAGTTTAGTTTCTCCTTAATTAGAAATTCTCTCCTCTGTAGAATGTATTAATTATTTTTCCTTAAAAAATATTTTTGCTCCAGGCAGATGATATCAGAGTAGAAAGAGCCTTGAAAACAGTTTCATTAACAATGGAATTAACAGCAGTGTTTAATTTATAAATGTAATTCATACAAGTAGTGTTGGAATGGTTAAATTGCAAAACTACAGAAAGAAAGGAGAAAAACATCTGATTGTGAAACACAAGATATACTAGACAATGATTTCTGCATGGAGAAGAATTTCACTTGACAGACAACATAGGCATCGTTCTCCTCCAGTCCTAAAGCTAGAGCACCTTTATATAAACCCTTCCTACCATCACAATGAATAACGGAGAGAAAAATTATTCTGATATCTGACTTGTAGCAAGCCCTTTGCAGAGCTTATAAATCTGTATTCCAAGCATCTCATGGAACTGTAGCATAGAAAATAGGAAAAGGAATAGTTATAAACATACAGGATATTTACGATAAAACTATTAACATTTGCAGAAAGAAAAAGAGAGAGAGAGATCTTAAGAGTTCTACGACAAGGAAATGACTATTTGGTTACGTCCATCATGACCACAGAATTAACCAAGAACTGGATCAGTGGACAACATAGAATAACATAACAGTAAAAGTGTAAAGCATTCAAGTTAGGATGGAACAGAATAGTCCCTTAGCCATACCCAGTCTTATTCTTCCACCTGGGCAATAGGGTCTCTGCACTAGGCTCCTGCTTTTTGAGCTCTTCTGGCTGTATTCTTTTTCACAAGGTGTGGAATCCACAGGACTGAGCAGGTGTATCAATCCAGAGATGACACACACACACATGCTCTGGCACTTGGGATCTGGAATTCTCAGCCCAAATAGCTCTGAACCTGCTTCCAGAACTGTATGGGTCTATCCTTTTTAGAGTAGAATGTGTCATCAAGGTACATAAGAAGTAGCCATCGGTTGGAGAGCTGGTGGAAGGAGCTTGGGTGTATAGCTCCTTGAGATAAAAGATACAGCTGGGGATAGAAAAACAAATGGGGAAGCTGTGGGTTGCATGCATGTGTTGGTTCTCCTCTAGCTACTCAAAAGTGACTTTGAATAATCCAGCTCAGTAATTTTATTTTACAATTAGGGAACTGAGGCCCAGAATGACATCATTTAACACTAACTGATAATCTGTCCTACACCAAAATAAAAGTAATTAAGTTGGCCTAAAAGATAGTCCTTAGTAAGTGCTAGGATTTTTTAAAAGTGATTTTCAAAACTATTATTCCATACATGTGTTCTGGTTTTGAGGTAAAATGTGTATTGATTATCCAGATGCAGATATGTCTAAGAGATATACAGATTTATACATTTTAAGCTAAGCTGGTTGATAGCTGAGAACTTTGAAACTGAATACAATCTGTAAGCCTGTAGTTTGAAAAGCAGTAAGTAGGGGCAGGCTGAGGAGGTGTGCTGGCAAGTGAGCTGGGGGAGAGCCAAAAAATTTTGCATCCTAGACAGTTTTGCCTAAGGCCAATTCTATGTGCAGGGAAATGCTGACTGGAGAAAAAGTGGCCCAGTTGTTGAAACTGCAGCATAGAACATGCTTTGTGGCAAACAGGAAGTGACAAAAATAACCACCTTTTCAACAACAGCAGCAGATTTAAATGATTCACAATGAATTTTTCATCTATCAATTATATTGCAAACTAGAAAGTCATGGGTAACAAGGATGCTTCCGTATGTCACTTCAGGGGACTGTTTAAAAATAGAAGACTGCCGGAAAACAGGAGAAGCATAATCAATACTGTGATTAATGGCAGTAATTTCACAGAAACATCTGGGCAATTAAAAATGCTCTTTAGGAGGTGTTTTGCATGTGACTGGTGAACGAATGAATGAGTTTCAAATCAAACATCACTGTCAGTGTATTGAATAATTCACAACCACAAACAAATTCAAATTGGAACGGTTCCAGCTGTCAAATCTATTAAAAAGTCTTCTTTTATTTAGAAGAAAATACACCTTCAATCACCTTTTCATTCTACAATCCTTGTTCATTAAATTAAAAGCACCTTGCCAAATATGTACACACATATATACTATCTGTTGTGTCCCCAAACTTTGGCTTGGCATTATGGGAAATGATAAGACTGTGTCACATGGCCCCTGCTCCCAGGAAAGTTAAGATTTTTATTGGTTAAGCAATTAATATTCTCAGGGAAGGATTAGCAATAGCAAATGACTGTGTTTCTAAACTTTGGCCAAACATCAAAAATATTTGAAGTGTTTGTTAAATTTAATTCAGCAAGCCTGAGGTGGAACTCAGGAATCTATGACCACTCAGTGCCTTAAATGTTCATTATAATTAGCAATCTTTGAGAAACACTGCAGTACTGTATTTAAGAAAATGTGATGTGAAATCAGTTTCTAAAATGTGTGATTTAAGAGATGAAACTATTTTACTCCAAAATAGCCCCCAAAAAGAACTGTTGTAATAGCAGCTTATCCATGTTGTCATATAAATGTTTGTTTTTTTATGAAGCCTTGTCATCTTAATAATCCTCTCATTTCAGTCATCTTTAGAATCCTGGAACAGAAAAGGACTAGTAAAACAATAATTTTGTATAGACGGAGAACAAAAGGATCAGGGAGATAACTTGCCTGATTCTCAAAATTTAGTTAGTGATTCACTGGACTCCTATCCAGCTCTACTTACCACACTACACTACCCTCTCAGGGAAAAGTGAGAAAAAGTGAAAATGGTAATATTAGTTAAAATATTTTAGTAGCTTTGCTTCTAGTTTTTTAAACTTTTAAACTTGGATAGTTACGAACAAGCCAGATGACAATGTCACATCTCTGATATTGTTCAGGAAAAAAAAAATGTTCTTACATCTAAAGTATCATATTTTATAGTCAAAAATTCAAACCACGAGCAATGCCATTAGTTAAGTAGATATTAATTTTAATAAGGAGAAAGCGTTGTTGTGAAAATGATTACTCTGTTTCTAAAAACTGAGACAATGAAGAATGTCCACTGACAAATTGGTTACTGTGATTCCAATCTTTCCCCTTCAACTCCCAGATCATCCAGTGAAACTATTAGCCACAGTCTGTGTATCAGTGTAGACACTTCAGACCATCTCTCTTTTAGCAAAGTGAAAATTTATCACTGGAACAATTTCTTTTCCCCACTCTCCTTCAGAGCCACTCCTGAGTTGGACTCCTATGCTACAACAGTACTCTTCTGTTGGTACCAGCATTTCAAGTAACCCATAAAACAAACTGGAAATTTTTCCTCCTATTTGCTGCTGTAACTTGAGGGAGGGGTGATTTTGCAGCAGGTACAGGTAAATGGGGAATGTGCATTACTTTTCATGCAGCTTGTGTATTTGTGACTTTCTTGGACCTCATCCAGTATATACCACTTCCCCTTGATAATGGAGTCCTGCTGATGTGCTTAACTTTTTGGCATGGTACATCAGATACTCAGTTCATGAAAAGTGCCAGCGCTTGTGGTTGGTGGTCTAATATCTAATACAGCATAGTAACAAGTCAAGAATCATTTTTCAAAATGAGAATAGTTACTTGACTAAAAGTGCATGATTCTTGTTACAGAGCTCTAAAGATTTCTCTTATCACAGATTTGCTGTATGTTGAGTCTTCTAAAGACAGTTTGAACATAAGAAGATGCACTGGGTAAAGATAGCCAGATAGCAGATTGTTTACACTGTGGACAAATACCTCTTTCTCTGAGCTCCACTCAAATTTAGCATTCTTAGATTATTGAGTAAATGAGTTAAAGAGCCGTATCCACAATAGTACATTGCCTCTTTCTTGATGGTAATGTCTGTAAGGTATAGCAACTTATTAATAATTTATTATTATTAATTTATAGAGAATATTCTGACATGCCCTGAATAATTAGACATCTAGAAATTTCTTTGTATAGGGCAGATGTCTTTGTCCCATATTCATATCCCATGTGTTGACATGTATGCATGTGCATCTCTTGGCTGTTCTATCAGCATTCTGTCATCAGTGTAGTTGGCAAGCAAGAATTCTGTGTAAGGGTAAGAATGATTTATCTCCTTTCAAACCAAATTATAATACAGTTTTGACATACCATCGTGGCAATATGGCAAGGTATGCTGCTATTCTTGCCAAGTGGAACAACTGAATCTGATATTCTGTACTAATTGGAATAAACAAACAAACAAAAATCATCTGTTAGATCAGTAGCTGCAAGTAAGTGACAGGGACTGTAAAGTTTATTCCAATACAAGATTCTGGAATACCCGTGACAATTTAAATCATCATCTGATTATCATCATGACAATCTACCATCATTCTCCAAAACCCATTCATATTCTTCACTGGCTAAGGCAGAGTATTAAATGGGTATGCTTTGAATTTTTCCAAATCTTTGATGATAGCTCTAAATTTTTAATGCATCATTCCAGAGATATAGTTTTAATTTTATGTGAATAGGGCACCCTGGGACCTTCCACTGGGTCCTACTTATAATGATCACTCTTAACATAGATGGATATCCAAGAAAAGACTACCAAATACTAAAGGTAATATTCCCAGTTCATTAGGTAAATAACCATGGTATATGTTAATATCCTTTAGGGGCTACCTTGAATCAAAATCTCTCTCCATAAGACACCTGCCTAGAAGATCAGAGTTGCTATTTCGATCCCTAGGAAATCGAATTAGAGCAAAGTCAGTGTTTAAATATCCATGAAAAGACTGGCTCTTTATCTTACTCTGGAACATGTTTATCCTGGAAAATGGCCTTTAGGAAAGGGAAAAGGAAAGATTCACTGTCAAAATTGTGATAATATTGAAAGGTTCTTTCTCAAGGGTAAGCAGATGCTTCATTTTTATTTCAATAGATGTTGACTCTGTGAACTATTCAGGTCTGATAACTGATTCAGGTCAACTGAGAAAGCTCTAGATCTCTAATGAGGCTTTAATCAGATCTCTGTTCACCAGATTTATTATTTTTATCAGTTCTACACTTCAGATAGAACTTTGTGGGATGCTCTTTATTTTGCTCTCAGGGGCTTTTATGACTAAATAGCTACCTCCAGAGATCCACTGATTTTAATGGTAACCACATACCCCTTATGCCTCTAGTGATCAATTACTGTTACTTGGGCTTTTCCATTCTTGGAATCTATCACTGAAATAGTAATAGAATCCTCGTTGAAATAACAAACCCTTTTCATCTATAGTTTCTGTTATTAGCTTTCCGACTTAGCAGAGAACAACCACTAAAATGTTCTTTCAAAGTGGATGATGCTCCTCCTCCTATCACAGAGACTGGCTTCTGGACCCCCATCTGGGAATATGGTTGGGTGTGGTTGAGTGAGTTACATGTGATATATCCACCCCAACATTCCAGCTCACTAAGTCTTCAGATCCTTCTTCTTTATCATATCAAGGAATTTTTGGCATCTCATCAATTATGTGAACCAGTTTTGATTCCAGTTGTACAATATTCCCTGCTGCTTGACCTAGTTCATTTGTTACAGAACCTCTAGTAATTAAACCATATTGCTAAATTTAGCCAGTTAAAAAATATGTTATTCCCTTTTTGGTCTGGCACCTTCAGAATACATTCTCATACATATTCCCTAGAACCTGGATGCATAAAGTAGCTAAATTTTGTAACTTTGGTATGTAAACTGTTTCCTCCTGTGTTTGACATTATAATTAATTCCTCCTCAGGGTATGTTAGAATATGACTCCAGCTTTTAGATCTGGAGACAATTAAGGCGTGGAAGGAGATACTTAAGCTCATAGTAGACTGGAAATTTGAGAATACTCTGAATACTATAAATCCTCCAATTTCAATGACTATAGTTCTGTTCTTTACCAACCCAACCCTCCATTTTATGAAATACATCTAATGAAGCTGCGAATTAATGGATACTGAAATTTGGCAACATATTGAATCAAACAAGGGTTTTATTTTAGTTCACTCAAACCTGTGGTTGCAAAAATTAAGAAATTCATAGGAAGTCCTTAGTTTTCAGCAAATGCCTAAGCCAAGAAAATATGAATTTAACTTAAACTTTCATTCTTTAAGCTTTCATATGTTATTACAAGTAAGGTCTTTAGCTTATAGTCTTTAATGTTCTCATGTCTTTCATACAGCTATGTAGCAGTAGCAACTGGGTCTTCTGAAGCCTTGACTTCAGTTGTACCTTATACCAGGTAATGTAGGTGATAATTTGATTGATTTGCCTCCATCTTCCATTAGGTATCAAATGTATATATCTCTTTAAAATAACTTTCACCATTCATTGTCTAATTAGGGCAGATAAATCATTCCCAATTCTATGTCACTAAGCTTCCCCTGCCAACAACTGTTTCAGTCAAGGGTCTTAGTAGCATGCCTAAGAAAACCACTGTGGAGAAATAGGCAGCAATACAATAGTAGGGAACTTTAATACCCAACTTACATAAATGGACAGATCATCCAGACAGAAAATCAGTAAGGAAACATAAGCCTTAAATGACATGTTAGACCAGATGGACTTAACAGATATTTAAAGAACATTTCATCCAAAAGCAACAGAATACAGCTCCTTCTCAAGTGCACATGGAATGTTTTTCAAGATCATATGTTAAAGCACAGAAAAAGTCTTAATAATTTTAAGAAGATTCAAATAATATCAGTATCTTTTCTGATCACAGTGGTATGAAACTAAAAATTAATTATATGAGAAAACTGGAAAATTCACAAATGTGTGGAGATTAAACAATATGCTACTGAATAACCAGTGGGCCAAAGAAGATATTAAAGAGAAATAAAAAAAATTTCTCAGACAAATGAAAATGGAAATCCAGCATACCAAAATTTTTGGGATGCAGCAAAAACATTTAAGGGGGAAGTTCTTGCTATGTTGAAAAAGAAGAAAAATCTCAAATAAGCAATCTAACTTTATACCTCAGGGAACTAGAAAGAGAAGAACAAATGAAGCCCAAAGTTAGTAGAAGGAAGGAAATAAAAAAAGAGCAGAAATAAATGAAATAGAGACCAAAAAGACAATGGAAAAGAATTAAAACTAAGAGCTGGTTCTTTGAAAAGATAAACAAAATTGACAAACTTTTAGTTAGACAACTCAAGAAAAGGAAAAGATACAGTTAAATGAAATCAGAAATGAAAGAAGAGATGTTATGACTAATACCACAGAAATAAGAGACTATAATAAATAATTACATACAAACAAATTGGGCAATCTAGAAGAAATGGATACATTCTTAGAAACATAGAACCTGCCAAGACTGAATCATGATGAAATAGAAAATCTGAACAGACAAAAGTCCAGGACCAGATGGGTTCACTGATGAATTCTCCCAAACATTCAAAGAAGAAGTAATACCAATTTTCTCAGACTATTCCAAAAATAAATAGGGGTGGGGGAAACTCTTCCAATTACATTTTGTGAGACCAGCATTACCAGAACTAGACAAGAACACCACAAAAAAGAAAATTACATACCAATGTCACTGATGAATACAGATGCAAAAATCCTCAACAAAATATTTGCAAACCGAATGCAACAATACATATTCAAAGAATCATACACCACAGTCAAATAGGATTTACTGCAGGGATGCAAGGATGGTTAACTTCTGCAAATCAATGTGATAAGCCACATAAACAAAATAAAGGATAAAAATCATATGATCATCTCAATAGATGCAGAAAAGGTGTTAGACAAAATTCAACATCCATTCATAATAAAAAATCTTCAAAAAATGGAATTTGAGGAAATGTACCTTAACATAATGAAGCCTGTATGACAAGCCCACAGCCTACATCACACTCAATGGTGAAAACTTGAAAGATATTCCTCTAAGGTCAGGAACAAGAGAAGGATGTCCACTCTTGCCACTTTTATTCAATATAGTACTGGAAGTCCTACCCAGAGAAATTAGGTGAGAAAATGAAAAAACATCCAAATTGGAAAGAAGAAGTAAAACTGTTACAGTTTGCAGATGACACAATATTATGCAAAGACTAAAGACTCTATCCTAAAGACTCCATCAAAAAACTGTTGGAACTAATAACAAATTCAGTAAAGTTGTAGGATACAAAATCAATACACAAAAATGTGTTGCATTTCTTCACACTAATAACCATCAGAAAGAAAAATTAAGAAAATAATCCAGTTTACAATTGCACTGAAAAAAATAACCTAGGAATTAATATAACAAAGGAGGTAAAAGACTTATATATTGAAAAAAATTAATAAAATAAATTGAAGCACACACAAATAAATGGGAAGATATTCTATGCTCACGGATTGGAAGAATTATTATTGTTAAAATGTTGGTATTACCCAAAGCAAACTGCAGATTCAATGCAATCCCTATCAAAATTCTAATGATATTTTTCACAGAAATACAATAATCTTAAAATTTATAACACACACACACACACACACACAATAGAATATTATTCAGCCATAAAAAAGAATGAACTCTTGCCATTGTGACATGGACGGACCTCAAAGGCATTATCCTAAGGGAACTAAGTCAGGCAGGGAAAGACAAATACTGAGTGATCTCCCTTATATGTGGAATCTGAAAAACAAAAAAGCCAAGCTCATAGATATAGAAAACAAATTAGTAGTTGCAAGAGGCAGGGGGCGAGGAGTTAGAGAAATTGGTGAGCTGGTTTTTTGTTTTAGTTTACATACATTGAATAAAAATGGAAAAAAATAAAATAATTCTGCCTGACTTTATCCAAAAAAATGCAATAAAACTGTAGTGGGTAGGGGCGCCTGGGTGGCTCAGTTGGTTGGGCGACTGCCTTCGGCTCGGGTCACGGTCCTGGAGTCCTGGGATCGAGTCCCGCATCGGGCTCCCTGCTCGGCGGGGAGTCTGCTTCTCCCTCTGACCCTCTCTCCTCTAATGCTGTCTCTCTCATTCTCTCCCTCTTAAATAAATGGATAAAATCTTAAAAAAAAAAAAAGTGTAGTGGGTAGCTCATAGAATCACCAAGTAGGCTGGGCAAAAAGATTTAGAGGCATCAAATCCTTTCATGATCTAGCACTTGCCTAAATCTTTGAACTTATCTTTTATAGTTCTCCTTCATGTACATGGGGCTCCAGTTCCAGAATAATTACTTTTCCCAAATGTGCTATGCTCTCCTACACTTGTATGCCTTTCTATAAATTATAGCTTTTGCCTAAAATGCTGCTTTCCTGTTGTTCACTTGTTAACCTACTTTTTTAATGCATTACCCTTTTTATAAAGTCTTTCATGATAGTCTCAAATAGAGTCACCATCTAGATTCTCTCATGATTTTGTTATACCTATAATATTTCTCATATTACCTATCAGATGTTATGTTATATTGTGCTATGTGTCTTAGGATATATAATATACTAATTACAATGAGGTACAATAATTTAGAAAATTTGACTCCCTACTTAACTTTGTACATCTTATTCCCTGTCCTAGGTAATATTTAAAATGTAAAAGATTTAATACCAAAAGAATGGACAATTTTCAGAAAGAGTAATTTATAATTTCACTGTAACACCATTAAATTGACATATAACATGTTAAAAGTTATAAGTATTTCTTTAGAGCCTACAAAAATTTGTATCAGATCTTAAATCTTACCGATTTCTTCAGGATTCTTATTTCTGGTAGGGCAGATGACCTAGAGTTGGTTGACATCTTATTCCAGTTTAATTTTACTGACTATTACCCCACTAACCCTTCCTTTGAAGAATATTTTTCACACTCAATAAACTGAAACATCTATCTTTCTTAAGCTGTCACCATCCAAAAACATTTGACCAAATATCTCCCTAAGGCAAGGGTCAAGTGTCCTTGAAAAGGGCTGCCAGGATTTTCATTACTCCCTTTTTTCTCTGCCGAGTGAGGGACCACAAACACTATAAAAGAAGGGTGGAGAATGGAAGTGGGTGAAAAGAAAAACTGCAATCAAATTAATATGATTAATGTCCAGAGGCAGAGGAAAAGCAGTGGAGTCATGGGCAGAGCATCCTTATGTTCATGCAGATTTTGGACTTGCTGACCATAGATAGTTTTTGTGTTTTAACTTAAACTTTCTATTAACAGATTAATACAGTTAAGTCATTTAAAACATCATTTAATGCTGAAATAACACTATAAAAATTAGAAGCATTCCTACCCTTATCCCCCACTCCTCATCTCTAAAACCTCTTTTAATATTTTTGGCTTTTTTTTTTCCTTCTGGAATTGAACACCTCATTATTTCTAAGTAATACATATGTACTTTAAATAAATTTTAGACATCATCTCTTGATTTCCTGTTATGTTAGATGAAGACTAAACTGTCTTCCTGTGTCATCTCTTCTGCTTCCCCTCCTTCATGCTCTAAATAAGAGTTTATTACAGTTTTTGATTAAAGATTCTATTTTTACATTATCATGCCTATAGCTATTCAGAACTGAGCACTGAATTGGACCTATATTTTTTAAAAACTGTTCCTTTAATATTTGCCTAGTTTTTACAACTGCTTCATTTTTTATTTTATCTACTGCTAATTATCCTTACATCTTACATAAATCTCTAGGTACAATTTCCCACAACATCAATCGCATCAAGTAATTTATTGGTTTCATTTTATGTTTATTTGTGAATATATGTATACACACACACACACAAACACACACACACACACACACACACACACATCTACTAGAGTCATCCATTCTCCTATTTGGACTAGCTGCTCTTTAGGCCTGTTATTCCAGGATTTATCTTTGTGTTATTGTAGGAAACTTCTTTGAATTTCTCAAAAAATGGAATCTCTATTCTTCAGATCTTTTTTTTTAAGATTTTATTTATTTATTTGACAGAGAGAGAGCACAAGCAGAGGGAACGGGAGAGGGAGAAGCAGTCTCCCCCCTGAGCAGGGAGCCTGACACGGGGCCCGATGCCAGGACCCCGGGATCATGACCTGAGCCAAAGGCAGACGCTTAACCAACTGAGCCACCCAGGTGCTCCTATTCCTCAGATCTTATGTGTTAGTATTCATTTGTTTTCTTGTTCTAATGGAGCACATTTCACTGTAGCTTCATAGGTTGAAAAAGATGGCACAATGACAAAAGTCATGAAGATGGAGCCCTTAACATGCTTTTCTCTCGGCCTTGCTGCTCCAGTCTGAACTGCTTGTCTTTTATGACTGGTGCACCATTGTAATCCTGCAAGTGTCCTTCACCACTCTTTTGGATAATCCCTTTACTTCTTTCTTCCTTTTGTTCAAACTCCTGTTTTTCTGAATTCAGTGTTTCTTGGATCTTTCATTATTTAGTGAAGTATATTGTATATCTGAGGAATGGAACATGGGAAGAAAAAAAATTTACTTCGTCTTCCAATCTATTGAGTTTTTAATTGTTCCTATCAGTTTTCAATTTCTTTGCAAATGATTAAAAAAAATTTTCCCTCTAAGAGATAATGATTGTTGTAAAACTTTTTTAATGATGCATAATGTTTCCTTCTTGTTATTTTTGTGTTTGTTTGTTTGGGTCACTGTGATTGTTTGAACTTTTCTTTAGATGCCTAGAAATCCTCAGCTGTCTGATCCTGTTTCACAGGAGAAAACAAAAAGCTAATTGGAAACACTGACTGCATGGGTGGGACTTGTCAGTACAAACTTTAATAAAGGGTAATCTTGCTGGCCTTTTGTTGGAGAAACCCTGATTTCATATTTTATTGTTTTTCTTCTTGGATTGTCAGATTCACCAGAGAAGAGTTATTCAATTTTTTTGGCTAAAGAAAACAACAACAACAACAAATTCTCCCCAAAACTACCTGCTGACATCCCAGTGATGAAGCAGAGGAAGTCTGGGAGGTGTCTGTATTAACATTCCAAACATAGAAGTTCACTTAATCCTCTCTTTTTGGTAGAGAACACCGGCATTCCCCAATTCAGAGACCTTCTTTTACCATCTCCACAGAACAAAACTTGAGTTATTGGTTGGGGAGAGGAAGAGCAGTTGCCCCAAAGCAGGGAGGCTTGGACAGGACCTAGAGTATTTAACTGTTTCCTGTAAACAGTTTTCAGTTCTTAATTTATACAGTTCTGTTCACCCCATTTCCACAGGTCCTTGATGCTTCCATTCCCTGAGCCTTCTGCATTCTATGTGATGTATTCTGAGGTTGTTCTCTGATTGCTCCTGCCAGTTTATGACTCCTTGGGTCTGCTGAGCCAGTTACCAGATACCCATCTGCTTCCAGCTTCCCAAATGTTGGTGTTGTCTTCTCCCCCTGTATTCCCTTCTCCTAAGTCTTTTGGAGAAAAAAAGGAAAGGAAAGGAGAGGAGAGGGGAGGGGAAGGAGGAGAGAGGAAAGAAAAAAGAAAAAGAAAAGAAAAAAGAAAAAGAAAATCCATTTTTTATAGTTTTAGTAGGGCTTTCACTTCAGGAGGAAGTGAAATTATATGCCTGTCACTGATCCATCATTTGACCTGAAGGTGTTGCTATTGCTTTTAGACACATGTTACATGCCAGGTAAAATCTACAAAGAATTCTCTGGTGAAAGCTCTTGTTAGTGTAAAGGCCAATAACTGTTCTAAGCAACAAGTAATTTTTTTTGCTGTTGAACTGTTTGTACGTGTCGTCCCTTTTGTCTGTGACTTGACTCTTTCCCTTTTGAACCCGTCACCAAACTCTTACTTAAAACCTTCCAGATTGAGCACCATGTCAACATCCTGTCTTCTAGACCAACACTGGCCCTGTGAGGATTTGAACTGCATTTTCCTTTGAGTAGGCAGAGTGATTACTATTTCAAAGTCTTTTCACATTGTCTCTTTTGTAAGGGAATATGATAAGAATGTGAATAACCATTTCTCTTATATCTATGCACACATTTAAGTAAGCAGACCTTGATAGTTTGAATATTTTTTTTTTTATTTAAGCAGGCTCCACGCCCAGTGTGGAGCCCAGCGTGGGGCTTGAACTCACAACCCTGAGATCGAGACCTGAGCTGAGATCAAGGGTCAGATACTTAACCGACTGAGCCACCCAGGCGCCCATGGTTTTTTTAATATTTTAAGTCCTGATAACATTCTGTATTCACTGGTGCCTCCCAAAGAGTCTTCCCACTTTTACTTGGCTACTGTTCCTGGAAAATTTCCTCTGGTTTAAAAGGTGCCTATTAGAGGTAAAAGGTAAATATTAAAAAGAGATTAGCCTAAACTTGAGGCTTTCTTTATGGTTTGATAAACAATATTTAATGAGGTCTTGAAAAAAGTAATGCCTTGGAAAGAATCAAGGTCAACTCCTTAAAACATTTTATCTTGGAAACAAATACTTTAAAATATCTTTATTCATAAGACTCCTAGAAAACAGGTTAGAGAATATATAACAAAGCAAAATAAAACTTGTATAATAACAAAACTTAAAAATACAATTTAATTTAGTGTAGTAAACATTTCTAGAGCTTCTTCATTCAAGGCACTGAATTAGATGCTGGAGGAGGGACCAAAAATAAAACAAAAACAAAACAAACCAAGAAGAATGCGGTTTGTAGAACCGCAAATAGAAATTCAAAGTAGAGAGAACAGCATGAGCCAAACTATGGGTGAGGAGTGGCAAGTATTTGGATGGTTCAGGTATAAAAATATATACTGGTGAAAAAGTTTGAAAAGCAAGTTAAAAATAGATTTTTAAGGGTCTTCCTATAAAAATCTTTGTTTTAATAAAGGATTGATATGATTCAAACTCTAATTTGAAAAGATTGTTCTGCCAGGAATGTGTACATAGGCTAGAAAAGAAAGAGATTGAATTAGGCAAGAAGATTCAGAAGGGAAGAAGTTATGAACCCTAACTAGGACAAGAATGTCAAGGAGAAATTAGATGCCAATAATATTGTTGAAGTAGAATTCATAGACCTGGTAAATATCAAAAGGGGGGGACATCAGAGGCAAGGGGAAAGGGAAAGGCCAAGAACACAATATTTTCATGGATAAATAACCAAGAGAATTTAGTGTATTAATAAATTAAATAATTCGGGAGGAAGCATGCTTATTTTGGGGGGAAAAAGGGATGTTGATGCTTTATATTTAGGAGATTGAATCTGGGAAACAGAAGAAAAATCCAGATTAGTTTGTCCAGCAAGTGGGTGAAAATTGTCAACCTGGATTTTGTGAGACATCATATCCACAACGCTAAAGCCATGCTTGTGCAGAAGGGTCCAGGAGAGAATGTAGAATAAAGGAAGTTAAGAACATAGAGGGGACTTAGGTAAATTCACAAGAATTAGTTTAAAAAGATAGATAGGGTAGGGGAAAAGATTTTTAAGCCCTAATATCTAAAAGCCAACATTTTCCTGAGCACAGACTATGAGCTAGGTTCTGCAGCAGCCCTAGGTATAGAAAAGGAATAAGAAATTAATAGGTCCTGACCTGAAGGAGCAGAAGTATTAATGGCAGAGTAACCATCAGTATTAAATACTCTTACGAAGCCAGGTAAGATAGAGAATTAGACTAGTTAAATTTAAAGAAATGGGTGGTGAGGAGTGCCACAAAATTTTAAAGAATGAGTGTAAAGAACACATGAAAGGAGTGAATTATATATATATTTTTCAAGGAATAGAATAATTAAGGGGGGAGAGAAGAGAGAAAAGAGGTGAAGGTGAGGAGAAGGAAGAGGAAGAAGAAGGAAGGAAGAGCGGAGAGCTAGTGACACTTGGAGGTAGCTAACTGAGGGGGTGGCAGAGGGTGTCAAACTGGCTTGAAGTTCTGCCCATTCAAATACTTTGTGTAAAAGATTTAAAATATGCAAACATTGTCATTCACCTCAATGGTATTTGTTTCTGTAGCGTGCTATATAGTATCATTCTAGTTTGGTCCTTGATTATGGCAACAATCATGCAAGATAGGTCATATAATACTATATTTTGATATTAAATAAATAAAATTCAGGTATGTAAGAAAAATACTTTACTAGGTTAGATT
Organism: Zalophus californianus; assembly: GCF_009762305.2. Lineage (NCBI taxonomy): Eukaryota > Metazoa > Chordata > Mammalia > Carnivora > Otariidae > Zalophus > Zalophus californianus. The sequence goes on from NC_045598.1 coordinate 144,353,190, forward strand.
GATATTTGTCGCTTTTTTCCCCCTCTTTGATAATAAAAAAAAAAGGAGATTTATTCTTGAATTCTGCCTGATTATTTATGGTTTCATATTGTTGACAGCCTTATAAAAATAAACGTTATCTTTTGTTTAAAAGCCTTTTACAATGAGCAGTGTTTGTTCAGCGGACTTCACACTGCTGTCCAGTGTGGTTTGTCCTCCTGTCAGGGACTTGGCCTTCGTGGCCTGATGCTGTGATGCTGGTGCTTCCTCAGTCTTCGAGAAGGTGGCTAAAGGAGGTTCGCAATACATACATCTCCATTGATACCGGATCAGTAGCCCAATTTAAGGGATATTTTAGAGGTGAGAAATTTGCCATTGTTGTTTAATCATTTCTAAGATGCATAGTGTTTGGGCTGCACGAATGGGATAATGAAGGCTGTAAATAAACACTGTAGTTAAGGTGAAAAAAAAAAGCCTTTTACAAATGAAAATACAATATATTGTTGCTTGGCTAACCTTTTAGGTTCTTATGGGCTGACATGTTTCAAAAGTCCAACAACTCTTATCTATGAGTCTTCCTTTAAACTCTTTGAGATAGATACGCAAATTCTCAGGGATGCACCTTAGAAACAGATTTCAAAGACTGAATACAAACAGTTCTCTGTCCCTCTAGTCTACTGTTTATTACTTCAGACAATGAAATCCCTTATGATTGTCTTAGGTACCTTGCTTCAGTGCTCCTCTTTTATGTGTGGATTAAAATTTATAAGATTCGTTTCTTGGTGCATAGATGAGTCTTGATTTTCACATGAAGGAACATATTTTTCTTTATTCCCAGTATGCATTCCTAATTCTTCCTAAAGTTCAGATGACCATTTGGAATAATTGATACATATTAGATATGATTTTTAGGAAACTCTTGCTTCAGCACTTGATTACATGCAAGTATTTGACATTGTAAGAGATTTCATAGTTGATCCTGTGTTCAAGATAATTTATAAAAATGTAGATAAGGAAATGTTTATCTTTGCTTATGTTTTCTACAAGTCAGTTCTTTATTCATGGTTATTCATGGCCATCCTTTACTGTAGTCCTATCATTAAGAAAAAAAGTTCTTGAATGGGATTCTGTCCAAGATTTTTGATATAACAATTAACTCCTTTGATTAAATTTACCTAGACAGTCATGATGTATGACTTTAAACAGTAAGTTATACTCACCTATCCAAAAATTACTCTTTATTCTTGTTAGGTAGTGATGAAATCTTAACAAATCCTATGTTCATGGCTACTTGCCTGAAATATATCTGATGCAGTAATGCTTCCTGCTCCTGTCCTTGGCCCGTCACATACATCTAGTTAGTCCATAAACAATTCTCCAGTTGATATGGCCAGTTTAATATACTTGCTCATTCAGGGAAACACAGGAAATCTTGGCCTAAATTACTTAAGAATTTTCATTTTCTGTTTCATATTGATTAGGAAGGAATATATAGTAAAGTCTACTGCTATAGATCACAGCCTCCATATTAGTTATAAATGTATGTATATCATTCATTAAGTAAAACCACCAAGTATATGAACTGTTTTTCTTTTCTCTTATTTATTGACAGTTTTTTTAATTACAACACAATGAATTGATGGTAAATACAGAAGATGCAATAGTATAAAAAGCCATTTAACCCTTCCCTAGGTTAAGACACTTACAGCAGACAAAAACTGCCCCACCCCAAGTCCCCTCCTTGAATGGAAACAAAATAAATATAAATTAATAAATACAAAACAAATCACTGCACATCCCTTAACTCTTTGATTGCCATGGCAAGAACCATGCTGATGATTCTAGCTTGTGACATTTGTGTGGTTAAAGGTTGCCGCAGCAGTCAAAGGGTTATAGCATTGTAAACATAAGTACTTCGTGGAAAAGTTCAGTCATGTTAATGGTCTACAGCGATGAGATTAATAGCATGACCCCTTGACCTTTAATGACGCAACATTATAAGGAGTTGAAGAGATAGTAGCTTGGTGAGCTGTTACATGGACTAGTCAACCATTTTATTTAACAATGTGCTATGAGGCCTTGATTTACTAATAAAAGACAATTTGTGAATAATAAACACTGTTTGATGCATTGATCAATAAAATCAATGAAAAAATTAAGCACCACAAAATTTTGCCTGATTATATCTGACAGTCGTAATACACTTTAGCACCATTTATTTGCCTTATATTTGCACACAAACAAGCTTTGTGTTTGTCAGTAGAAGCTATCTGAAAAAAAAATATATATGCCAGATTTAAGATGTTAATAAATGTATAGAATCCTGTGTGGGCAAAAAAATCACTAAAAACTTCCAAACCTTAAAGCTCATTCAGCAAATAAATGTGTTATTTATTTCTTTCCTTGCACACAGAAGACTACATATTATCAGAAACTTAATGAAGTAGTGTTGAATGTAATGTTAACAATCCAGAAATTTAAAGTTAGATTTTAATATCCTCTCCATTACTGAAAATATCATGGGGAATTAAAATAAAGGCAAGTATTGTCAGACAACCACAAGATAATAGCCTAAATATTTAATTTCTTAGTGTTTCTCTCTGCTTCATTTTTTTAATGTTATTTAAATAAAGTCTGCATTAATTTTATGCATTACATTCTTTTAATTTCCCATAACCACAATATAGAAAGGAAAAATGATTTTCATAAGAAGCTATAAAATGTCTACTGTTTATCCAAGAGACAACTTTCCTTTGCAATTGCTTGCATCTCATTCTGGCTCTGAAAGACAAATGTATGTGCAATTATTTTTTAATATAGCATATGGTATTTATTTGACAAACTAAATTTATGGGAGCTTTTTCCCCTTAATCTGTTAAATATGTATGTGTGTGTATATATATATATATATATATATATATACACACACATGCATACACACACACACACATCATATATACACACACATATACACATACACACACTATATATATATTTCCAAGTCTATATTACCAGATAGCTCATATGGATGGCATAAATTGTGTTCATTATCATACTGATCCACTACTGGAATCAAGATAATGTTTATATAGGTATACAGATTTTAAAACATCCCGAAGATAGATTACTACACTGATGAAGCAGGCAATTTTCTCAATATCAATAATTGATTCTTTTAAAAAATCATCAATAGACTATGGACTATGTTTTTGCTAAAAATTAGGTTTATTAAAAGTTATAGTAGCACAAATTTGAACTAGTAAACTCCATTTATTTCCTTCCTATAATATAAAAACAAAATATATTTGTTTAAAATTATATACCTAAAAAAAAATCTTTCAAGACTTTTAAGCTTGAAGCAAATTTTTATGGGTGAGTCTCTAAAACCCCTGAAAATAGAGGTCCACAATAAAAATGCTGATGCAGTCAAAACCAATGCAGCAAAAAGCTGCCACTATAATACCCCTTATTCTTTCATTCTCTCTCTTTATAATATATAATTTATGTAATTTACACATAAAGGGAAACAGATAAAGAATTGAGGTTTTAGGCATTCATGTACACATGATATACCTTAAAGAGAACACTATCTTATGGTATTTACTTTCCTGTATAATTATTTAAGATACATTCTCCAAAAGCAAAGTTCCTTAGGTGGCTTATCAACAGACAACAGCCTTCATACTCAGCATTTCACTTTTCTCAGGGGAATAACTCTAAAAAAGTTAGAATCCAATGTAAGAGATTGGAAGGTGTGTGAAATTGATTGGGAACTGTCTTTGCCTGAAACTTGTGAAGGAAATTACTGAGGAACAAAAATATATTTTCTGGGCCCATGCCTGATATACAGTGCTGCTCAATTCTGGTTTTCATAAACAGAAGGAAAAATCAAATCTGTAAAAAAAAGGGGGCAAGGTGGAAATGGGAAGGAATGCAAATATGGGCACAGACTACATAAGACAATACAAAATAATATATCCCTCCCAACCATCTGTAGTTTGGGGTGACACACAGAAAGCAAACAAATAATTTCAGAAAGCAAACAAGGATTGGAGGAGCAGAAAAACCAGACACCCAATCGTCCTTGTTAAGAAATAAGGTTTGTTTGAAAGTAACAAAGTAACAAAGATTGTGAAATTTTGTATTTATGAACATAGAAAAGAATAATGTATTCCACTTCGGATAGAAAAGAAGTAACAAAAAAACAAAACCAAAAACAACCCTAATTTTACCCAGGCAGTAGGACCTACTCAAGAGCTGTGAGAAGACAGGCAATAATGTGGCCTCTGTGGTGTTGTTTCAGTGGTAGCAAAAATTATGACATTGATTTAAGGATTGAATCAATCACTCAAGAAAACTATGTTTTACCTTCACAACTGGGTTACCAATATATAGAGAGGGAAAACGTTCAAATTGGCATTACGAAAGAACAAATGAAACATGCATTCTAGTGACTTTGCAAATAGACAGCTCACACCAGGCTTTATTCATCCATATCTTAGCAAGACAGGCCAACATAGAAACATATATTCATATAAAATGTGGCAAGTACAAGCAGCACCATATCCTATCCTAGAAAAAAAGCAACCTACCATGCAGTCACATCTCACCAAAGCTTCATCGTATATGAGGCATTTATAAAAAGGCCTGTGTCAAAAAGTGTTATGCCTGGGATCAAATCTAGCTACAGACCAAATGCTACAGATATGTCTGTATTTTGTGTGATTTTTTTTTCATGGAGAAAAACAAGTAGATAAAATACTCAGGAAACATCTTCGTAAGTCGAAAAGTTAACCATTTTATTCTTGTTCACCAGTCTCTCCTTCCGGTTTTTCTATGTGAAATAAGGGTTAACGACATCTTACTCTGAAGCTAAGTGGCCTAACATGATACAATTATCATATTTTCATATCTATATTGATTTTCTTCTCCCTTCTTAAGGGCATATAAATTCAGCTCTATAGCAGAGCACATGGCAAAGTTATGTGAATCAGCACAACATTCTAGTTTATGATGTATTTGTCTTACAATGCCCAGTGTGCCCTTGAATGTAAGGCCACATTGAGTGCAACCTTGAATATTACCCCCAGTCCAATGTTAGTTAGTATAAGACAGATTTTTAAGACGCACTGCTCTTTAAATTGGAAAGGCATATAATTTTTAAAATCTTCATAAATATCTTTCATATGTTTTTTATACTTAGGCACTAACCATGAGTTAACTGGGTATGCCCTCATTTTCCTTTAAGAGCTTTAGTTATGTACTGTTTTATAGTACTCATGATCTTATACCCTTACTTCATATAAAGAATTAGCATTGTTCTAAAAAAAGATGCATGTTTCTGTCCAATTATAAGCTCACAATTCTGTTTAAAAATCGAAGGCTGCTACTTCAGTATTCTACCAGAATATTGACAAATTTTATAATATCTGTTTTTCACTCAATTTCTGTGAATTTGTCAGTGTTTGTTTGGATCAGTGTTCATTCTTATACTATTGGTTTAAATTTCAAAGTAGAAATACGTATAAAATGTTGAAAGAGATATTTGTAATTGATGTTATTCATCTGACCTGAAATATCTCTGAATCATTTCACAATGATACCAGTGGAAACAAAAAATGATTTGAATAGGACAGAAAGACAAAGGTTACAATTAGGTGAGATTAGAACACTAAGGCAATTTCTTTGCTACTATGCCAAGTGTTTATGTTACGTGATTACTGAGGTAAATTTCTGTCCTAGAGAAATGGCTTTTCTCAGGAGATTCTAACATATATCTTTCCAATTGAGGTTACTGAACACCTAACTTTTGACATTTTTAGCCTATAAGGCAGTGCATTAGTATCAGATGTGTTTGTGCAGGGTAACATCTAAAAACAACTGGCTAATTATATACATTGATATATCACATACCCATTACTAACATGAAGAGCTTGAAGTTGCATTTTTCTCTATTTTTATACTTGCTAAAGTAAAATTTCCAGTTGTATTAAGGAGTGCTGTAGTATGTTTTTATATTTTACAAAACACTCATTTTTCTTTTTCCTCCATTTCCATTATGTTTAATATATATAGTATTTAATTTTCATATTTATGGTGTGGTGCTCCACCTGGTTGCTGTTTTCTTTATCATATAAAATTCTAATTTTAAAAATATTACTGATAAAATATTTCTGATGTAGCTATGGTTCCCTTTTCAGCAACAAGGAACCTAAAACAAAGATAGATATCCTTTCGCAGTTATATAACCTGCAGTCAAAATAAATTAATATCATGAAGGTGCATGAGATGCAATGGAATGATTAAATCCTCTAATACTATTGACTTGAAACCTTTTGTGATATCATATATTGGCTGAGATTATATTTACAGCTATTTATAAATAGCTTATCTGAATTTAACATTTTTGGTTTAGACGGCATGTTCTCTTTGACATCTGTGTTATTTTGGAATGTGCTCTTGAGAGCATCAAAAATTAAATGAACTCTTTGCTATGTTTGCTGAAAAAGATTTCACCACCATCCACGAGGTTGTTTCAGTATATGTTACAATCTCACAGACTCAATACTATCAGTAAATCACCGCCTTTATTAGTTTCTGGAAATAATTCCAAAACTTAAAAAAAAAAAAATCTTTTCATGACTCTGTGTTAACTCAGTCTACTTGATTATAACATCCATCTCTCTTCAGATAGCACATTGAATTTAGTCAATATGGACACATTTGTTACTCTATGTAAGATTCACAAAGTGTGGGCGTGTATTTGATACTAGAGATATCAGCATAATATGCAGAACTTGGAAGTATTATATTACTATACCTAGGATCCAGTATATACACATCATCCACATATTGGAACTACCAGTGAAGTTGGGCAGTGTTCTCATCCACCACATTGTGTTTTTTTAATCACCCACAGAAAGGGAATAAAAATAAGTATATCGTATATGAAACAAATTATGTCAATAGAAAAAGATTACAACCAATCTGACTAGTAAAAGTAACATTTGCTTATTTTAGTAAATCAGTCTCTATCCTTTATTACTTAGTAATTATTTTCTGTAAATTATTACTTAGTAATTTATTACATCTGATTCAGAAAAGCCTTGCCCTCTGATTTATAACAGAAGTTGTCTTTGCTAGTATCATATAATGTTCTCTAATTTATCTATGGTATCTCTGCAGTTGTAAAGAGTTTCTGTATTCACCTGTTCTGATTGCCATGTTAGCAGACACTTTGTTCTAAAAGGGGTCAATAGTTAAATTCACAACCTCCTCTATGGTCTGATGTAGATTTACTGTTTTATAGGGAATACAGACTGTTTATTTTAATACTTCATTTCAGTCCAGTTAATAATATACAGAACAATAATATCTGGCTAAAATTATAGACTATAGAGTTAATTTATGTAAGGAACATTACTTTGTTTACATTTGTGTTTATATTAAAGTATTAAAAATGAAACAGAAGAATTATGTTTTGTGATCATGAATGTGTTTTTCAATTTGAGAAACCCTAGGTCTGAACTTTCCATGCTATTAATGATGTGTGATGAAAAATATTTGATAGACTGTATGTTTCTATTGATACTGAACTTGGTACATTATATTGTTGACCCATGGAAATTTATTCCACGTTTTTGAATCACTATTCTTATTTGCTAGACCAATTGGTCACTGTCCCTTTCACTACTCCAATAGGATTGAGACTTTTTTCCCCCAAACCCCAAGAGGAAGAGGAGTCAGCAACCATACTCACAAAGTGCTCTGTGTACAATAAACAAATAGAATCTTGATGTTTGTGATTATATGGAACTTAATATTTTCTTATCTCTTGTAGTCTCACAGCCTGAAAATTTAACTATTCTAGTAAAGAGAGAAGCTGTATATGCCTTTTCTTATCACATAAATCTCATTTCATATTGAAGTAAATATGACCCAACACTTATCCATGACATTTTCAGAATTCAAGCATAATGATAGGGTCTTTCCTTTCTTAATGCTATGATTATTTTCCAGCCCTTATATACTAATAGTCTTATGATGGATCAGGATATTGTGACAAATGAGTAAAGAGGCAAAAGATTGCTTCTTCAGTTTCTTTCTCATTTTAGAAAAAAAATAAAATCAATGTTTAATGCAGGTTGATGGAATTCCTCAATGATTTACCCATGTCCCCAAATAACATAGTTCCTCATTTCTATGTTTAGCAAAATATAATTTCCAGTCATCTTTTTTCTTGACATCAAGGTCCTAAAAGGATTAAACCCTCCCATAAGCAAACACTGTATGAGTGAGCTTACGTATATAGTCCTCCATACTCAGTAGAAGTGGCTAACTCTTTATAATATCAGCATCATCTAGAATGGAAGCACTGAAGTAAAGCTATGGGACTGATTTTGGTCCTCTCCCCATGCTTTCTTTCTTGGCCCTCACATACATAATCTCTGATAATCTTGTCAAAATACAGTTTGCATTACATAATGTTTTGCTGTAAAGCCATTCCTCTTTTTTAACTGTTCTTTTTTTCTTATCCTTACATTATATATGTTCAGGTTGTAAGAAATAACAATCTGCAAAGGCTTTGCAGCATGCCACCCATGATTACAAAATATTTTCCCAAACCAATTCATAAACATGTTGTTTAACCGAAAGATATTCTAATTTTCATGTTATGTTGAGTATAAATATAAATTCAAGGCAGCCAAACTATCCATTTCCAAATAAGAATGTGTACCTACACTCATTAAAAATCATCTGGAAATGTGTATTATTAGCAAATGAGTAAGAAATTTTCACTAGTATAAAATTCCTGCTTTGTATAAAAGCCACACTGGCCATTCAAGTATTTTGAGGTTTTTTTTTTTTTTCCCTATAGTTTTATATTTGTACTTAAAATGATGAATTTAGACTTGAAATTATATTAAAGGAAAATTAAAAGTCACTTCTACCTATAGGGCATTTTTCGAGTGTGCATGTAAATAGCAAAGTGTCCATCTGCAGATCCACCATCAACACTTTCTCTCTCTCTACTCTAAGGAAACAGCTCATCCTTACTAGGGTTTTAGAGTACAATTAACACTCCAAAGGAGAAGCAATACCAGATTTCCTTCAGTTTGTGCCAGTTTGCAAGTTAAAGGTCAAAGGGCAAAGACACAGAACAGGACTCCTCAAGGAAAATTTTCACAGAAGACAATGTTTAAGTTGTTGTTAATGACAGTCAACAGATCAATAATCAAGTTCAAGGCAAGCTGTTCATTGTTTCAAAAGCTAATCCCCTCAAAAGCTGGCTTTCACACAAAGCCAATGTCTGACTCATGGGGTGCATTCCGTCTGACCATCTCTAATAAGTTCACAGCCCAGTGGCTGTAAAGCCTTTCACTGCAAGAAGCAGCTCCTAAAAATCAATAAAGAGGTCTGTCAGTTGCTGACTTTTCTCTAGGAAAAAAATATTGATACAAACCTGCTCTGCAGGTCACATGAAAATGACAATACTGCTGTTAGGACAAATTACACTCAACAATGAAATGCTTTGGTGGTCTCTTGGCTCTGTCAGTGATCAAATGGATGGCTAAATGCCAGAAGCCACACTAACCCTTTGAGAACTATGGTTGACATGCAATAGGTAATGTACTGGAGGATATTCATGCAATCTCAGAGTCATCATTTTAAGTCATTTTTAAAATGGCAATGCTAACTGCATGTACCAAGGCAAACTGAATTTTCATGCAATGGATTTTAAAACAGAAATTCAATATGTCTAAGGGAAAAAAGACTTAAGCTATTATAATCAGTTCTTCAAATAAAATTTCACTCTTAGCATTTTCTTAATAAAATACCTTTTTATTTGCCAGAAAAATTTTTGGCAAGTAACATTTCTGTTTACTATAAACGCATTTATGTAGTACCGCAAATCGCTTAAAAATTACATGGGGCTATAGGATATCTGTTTTAAAAACCTGAACTTCTTGAACCTGTGCCTGCTTTTACCATTGCCCAGTTCTATAATTTACCAGATAGCAAGACTGACAATCCTAAGACTCTGAAAGCTGGTCTGATAGTTCTCAAAGGGTTACACCAATGTATTACTAGTGTCACATATCCTTGTAAAATAACTGTCACTTTAAACCACTTTGGAGACATACTGCTTCTTGCTCTTAATGAATATTCCTGACAGACCCATGAAAGGCCTGGGGCAATGGCCTAATACAACTTGGGGAGATTATCACAATGATGTAGGGGTCAGGTGGCAGGAAGGGGATTAGAAACACTTCAAAACAATCAAAAGGTCCTGTTTGAATATAGCTATGAATATAAATGTGATGAAACATTGAGGACATAGCTGAGAACAGCTGTATAAAACGAAAAATGGATGTATTATTAAGGCTGTTACTATATTGCAGATATTTTGGCCCCTTGTTTGTTGGAAAATGGCTGTCCCAACAGTCTAAAGTCCTGCATGTGTATTCCAGATCTCCCACCTGACAAAAATGAAGTGTAGGAGACTATCCATAGCAGTCAGAGAGCTATCTTCTTTGGAGACAAAGCTGTTTTGGGTCTTCACACTTTCCTGAAAGTTCAATTGTGGGTTTTTTGTTTAACCTTTTTTTTCTTTGCTTTAAAGCAAAAAATTCATGGGTTTTTCCATTTTGCTTTTTTCCCCCAGATATGGGCTCAGACTTCAGAAGGAAAATAATATTAGAAACCTTTAAGAAGAATCTTTTCTTCTTTTTTTCCTCTTCTTTAGTTAATCCTGAAAATTTACTGGGCATTGAGCGTGCAGAGGAAAGGCCTAGAACTGAATGACAAAGAAAGACAAAGGACTGAAGAACGGCAGATACTGTGCATCATGGAAGCTTCCCCATGAGTGTATTTCCACTCATGTGCAGGACCAGCAACCCTCTGGGTTTGAAAGGTCAGCCCTGAATCAGGCTGCCACAAGCCTGCTCCTAGCTAGGAAACAGCATAACAGCTCTTGTCTTGAATCTCAAGTTACCACAAACTCCTGGAAAAGAAAGAAAGAAAAAAAACCCTACATCACACCCACTCTTGCATAGAGCGTTTACAGTACAGTATGTGGCGGGGTGTTCCTTTCCTCTTGAACTGGAACACAGTGTAAACCAATACAAGGAGGCATAAGGCCAAGATGCAGGGAATGACAATAGCTATGGCTTTCACAGTGCTGGCTGTGTTGTCCAGTTTGATGACAATGTCTACATCGTCTGGTGGGCTGTGTCCTTCTTTATCTCTGTCTGTTGGTCCATCACAGCCCATAAAATCCTTGAGGATGGATCTGGGATATCCAGGTTCTACTTTGAGTATCTGGTTGTTGAATTTCCAGTACTCCTTTCCTTTGTAGAAATACGTAAAGCCTAGAAGGGGAAACACACACACATAGGTACCACTTATTTTGAAAGTGTATATGTATAGAAATTCTTATTAACTTACATTAGGCTACTTTTTAAAAGATGTATTTTCTTTTTAAAGATTTTATTTATTTGACACAGAGAGCACAAGTAGGCAGAGCGGCAGGCAGAGGGAGAGGGAGAAGCAGGCTCTCTGCTGAGCAGGGAGCCCGATGTGAGGCTCGATCCCAGGACCCTGGGATCATGACCTGAGCCGAAGGCAGTCGCTTAACCAACTGAGCCACCCAGGCACCCCTAAAAGATGTATTTTAAGGCCCTTCCATTTTGGTAGGAAGAAAACATTATCTTCAGCTTAGCTCTCTGTTGAAATAAATCTGGAGTTGTGCCCTCTAATGCCCATCTATGGAAAGCTTCGCCATGAGTCAAAATATCTATAGAGGACAGTTGAAAGATCATGCTGAACAAATCTACTCCTAGTCTGGAAAGAGAACTTTATCCTATTTCTTACTTGTAAGGTTGCAGTTTCAGATTTACCCATCAGGGTGATAATACCAACCTATTCTGAAATATGCTGAAACAGCCTTATGAATTGAAGCACTAGGTCCCTGCAGACTGCTGTTGAAGACATTGTACAATGCATTATGAGGAGGCCACTCCAGGAAACACCTCAGGGGAAATTTCTAATCATCTTAGAATTGGGAGCAGTTGTACTTAAACGCTAGGTTTGCTTTTGTAATTTGGACAAGAAATCATAACAGCTCATAAGTCATGAAACGAGATGTTTTCTTTGCTAGGAATCTTAATAAGTAAATAGGTACTTAGGGTATTTTCTGCACTAACCTTATTTCTGACTCTAGATCATACCCATTTTGTCCCTACTCCTTTTGCCCTTTTCACTTAACGTTCTTATTTACTTACATAATAAAGGATTAATCGACTATAAATAAATCTATAATTCTATCTTTAATAGTTCCAACTAACATATTTCATGGGGAAGGATGTAGTATGTGGAAGGTTCATGTAACTAGCAATACATATGACTTATGTTCCAAAATTATGTATGCAGATAATAGACTTTGAAAGCTCGTGACAATTAAGCTACAGATATGTGTGTTTTTCTTAGAACTATTCTCTAAATTGTTGTTTTTGTTGGGGGAAAAAAAAAGTTTTTCTTTTCATCCAGAGCTTCTTCATGTCAAGTTTCTTTGTGACTGCACTCATTGGACTTAATTCCTGCTTTGAGACAAACTTCAAGAAACCAAGAAGAAATATTTTAATGTTATCATTACTTAAAAACTATATTTTGGGAACTATTTTGAACAGTATGCCTACTTTAGGGTTAGTAATCATTAATGAGGGTTTTCTTTATCCTGTATTATTAAACACCTATTATGGAAGAAGTATTGTGTTTAAAGCTCAGTAAAGACATATTTTAATCCTCATAACCACTCTGTCAAGTAGAATTATTTACCTATACTTTTCAGGCAAAGATACTGAGGCTTAGAGATAAGATGTCCAAGTCCTGGTGAAAGCAGAATTTAAATCTTGATCTAGTTCTAGACCTGAACACTTAATGATTTTTTAAAAAACTGTGTCCTTTAACAAACGCATCTTGATTAAACATCACAGGTTGTGATAGGTAAAACCCATACAACAAAAAACTCTGACACTTTCAAAAAATTTCATCTAGGCTAGACCATCACTTCAGGTCACTTCATTTTGGAAGTAATTCTGTTCAATGCCATAAAAATCTGCTGTTGCCTTTCGTTTTGAAGGGCAATTTTGCAATCAGAGTAACATGCCAAGTGAAAACAGGTGATATAGATTCAAATATTTCAGCAGGGAGCTGGTATTTGATCACACTAATGAAATCCAATGTAATTACTCAACAAGCTTGGATGAAGAAATGTTGAGGACTTGCCAAATAACAGTACATTAGACAATCACTGTTGAATAATGGCATTGATTTAGAATTAAACAGACCTTCAGAACAGGTGAACATACTTCTTATATTTATAAACTGGAAACCAACAGCTGGAAGGGTCCTCATCTTTAATTTTTAGTCAAAGCTAATCACTGTGAACCTACTTGGTACCATACAAAAGTTCAGAAGTTTCCATTTTCATATTTATGGAGGCCAAATTTTATAGTAGCACACTCCATATAGAGGAGAATTGTAGTTTACTGAATATGCTTGTTAGAGATAACACGTCTAGTCAGTAGAAGTTAAATAATAAAAGTATTTGAAAATAAGTGGACTGCAATAGAAATCTGTCAAAACTTAATCTCACAATATTCATCTCATTCAGTAATGAGAATATGAAATAGCAGTTGGTAGAAGAAATGTTTATGTACTCATTTTTTTTTTCCTTTTTAAGAATAGCTTTGATGATATACTCTTGTAAGATGTTATGCTTATTAAGAATAGCAACATCAGATGAATTCTTACCCGAATTATTACTTGTTGAGAAATCCTGAGAAGGAATTCAGGGGGGCTATAATGTATTATGTGATCACTTTTTTTCTCCCATATTTGACCAGATTTTACTGGTGACTTTTCTATTGTTTAGTCCTAAAATGTAACGAGACACTGTCCATCATAATTCTCTTGTTCTAACTTAGATGTCCCTGGATGACAATGTCTGTGTGCTCTCTGTCTTCCACTTTTATATGTTTATTAGTAAGAAGTTAATTAGTATTTAATAAATGTGAATGAATAAACTGACTCTTGTGGAAATATGTGTTTGAATCACACTTGTACATTTTAACAGAGAATGAGAGTGGGGAGTAGGGACTACAGCAAATCAACAGAATCAAGAGTCAAACTAATTGAATAGGCTAAAATAGTCAAAACTGTTTTAACAGCAATCAGTAAGGTGAAAGACAACAGTCTGAAAAGTAGAGTCTTGTATTTGCCTTAAGATTGCATTTTCTAAGGAGGGAATATAGAATACCTAGGTGATATGGCTTGACAGCAATTAACATAGAAACAATTTGAAGGAGAGGGAATGAAGCAATTCTTTACTACAACTTTAGTATGTGTTAAAAACTCACTGTTGCTTAAAACATGGTCAAATAATGAGTGCCAAGAAGAAATCATTCCACTATATTCTGCATGAGTCAGATCTCATTTAGATTGTTGTATTTTCAAGGACTAAAAGTAAAGAGAAAAATGAAAAATACTTAAGATGGTTTTACAGGTGAAAAGCAGGAGGATGATGGCTCAGGAAGCTACATTCTGAGAAAGCCTGGATTTGTGTAGTATGACAAGATGAAAAATTTAACCAGACATGGCAGATAATCAGTTACTTTAATGATATACTGTAGAGAAAGGTGTTAACTTTTCCTCTTTGGAGGTAGTGCATTACATCACATTCAGTGGGGCTCGACTGTTCTAGTTTCAAACCTCAAATATATAATCTTACCTTTTTTATGATTATGAATAAGTTACTTTAACTGATGCCAACTTACTTATTTATAAATAATAATATATGACATAAAAAGGTATTTATATTGGACAACTAAATTAGGTAATGACTTTATGTAGTATATCTGATACATGATAGGCATTCAATAAATAGCACAAGAATTCAAATTTCATTTGTAAAGATGGCAGAATTAATAGCAGTAGGTGTATATGGAGGCACGTTCCACCTTAATATGAAAAATATCCTTCAAAATTCTATAGGTGAGTTGCTGAATTTGTGGACTTCCATTTGTTTGTTTAAGATTATCACTAGAAGATTCCAAGGAAGTTCATGTGTATAGAGTTACAGGGGATTACTCTGAGTCAAAATATAAATATAAATGCATTTACTTAGTAATTTGAACTTGTTATCTTTCATACACAAACCTAAGGGAAGAAACTGTATAAAGTATGAATTTAAGGTAAGAAGCTACAAGCATGAAATTTGTAGATAATAAAAAGTGGAGAATTTGCTGTTGATAGACCAAAGCCTTCTAGATTCTTTGATATTGCTATTACAGAACAAGGGTTTCAGACAGATGAGAGATTGCCTCCAGGGAGGGAATTTTTAGAATAATGGGAGGGATAAAATTAATTTATACAACTAATATTTATTGAATGTTTAGTATGTGACTGCCTTCAAACAGTTTGCACTAGAGGGGATCATGAGCATATAAGCTGATCACTGTAATATGAGATTTGAGTACAAGAGATAGGATGATCACAAAAGGATATTCAAGGAGAATATTCTGAAAGATGAAGAGTGAGGTCAGTGTTGAGGGATATCAAAGGGGGGGCTGGACCAGGAAAGGTCTAGAAGACATAGAAATATTGCCGTTTCATCTGCAGTTTGTATTCATTTGTAAGCATTGATTTTCCCAAAATGCTTCATTTGTCAGTATTTTACAAAGTTATTTTTTGCTATGTGAAAAGAAATCATGAAATTCTGAATATAAGAAAACTGTTATTTATTTTTTTTCTTTTGTAATTGACCCTTGAGGTGGGAAGATCTTGGGGAAATGCTCTTGGAAGTCTCAGTCCTGTTTTGTACAACACATAAAATTTTCACTTCTGTGAAAATTGATAGTATTTTGTTAATTGTATTAATATAACATAAAAAGAATACAATCACATAGTCTAATTTAAAAATTTTGAGATGTTGCTTCATACTTGTTTAGAAACTATTTATGAAAGAGTTGATTCAGTCTAGAATATACTTTTCGGCACAATTTCACTGATTTATACTGAATGAATATTATTAAATATTCAGATGGAAAAAAATATGAAAAATCATGGGGCAGGGGTAGCAAGATTTTTTGTTATTTTTATATAAATATGATTTATTTCCAGAGAATCTAAATCAAATCTCAGGTATTAGTGGCCTTGTATATAGAAACAGGGAAAAAGAAAACTGTTAATGTGGTAAGGAATTAAGATTATGTGTATTATGTCTACTTTTTCAATCTTTTGAAACAATTTATTACTTATTTTAAAAGTTATTTTTATCTTAAAAGATAAACTCAGTTTAGAAAATTAATAAAATAAAGACAAGAAATAAGAAACTGTTACCAAACTTCCTAGAGTTAATAACACTGCAGTAAGATCTTGGTTGAATTTTCTTTGCACTATTTTTGCACGGAATGTGATAACTTTTATTGAAGACAGTCTACAGCAGTGCTAAGACTTCTGTAAATATTAGCTAGAGTTGGTTTTATCTGGGCTTTAATAACCCCTTTATTCTAACGTCAAGAAATCTCCTCCCTCTAGTTTCTTCCTTGGTGACACCTATAATTCGTAGGGGTGATCTCAGTTTTCTGCCTCCATGTGATCATTTTTCAAATTTTTTTTTTCATTTCTTGGTCCTTTTCATCCTCATCTGCATAGTTGGAGTTTTGGGCCCTATTTTGATCTGATTAATTGCCTCCGATGTGACTGCACTGTTACTTCCTTCATTTTCTTATTGATATCTTTTTGACAGATATGTTTTCTTCTTTATCTGTCCTCTTCTATGGATTTTTGCTTTTATCACATACAGGCTCTGTATCTTAACTTGGTCCTTTAATTTTCTGAACCTATAGAATATACACAAAATCTATAATTCTCTACAAGTGCTATGATTAGGGCTTCAAGGTTCTTTTTGACTTTGCCTCTCCCTACAGCATATTACTTGTGGGGCACTATCATACAGAATGTAGTATGTCATTTCATATAACAAGGGTCAAAATAGTTTGTGTACTTTGACTTTTCTGACTGGTGTTTATTGGTCCTGGGTCACAGTTCCTTCAGGTTTACACTCAGTGTATGGTTGTCTTAAACTCAGGCAATATATGCTGATCGTTAATTATAATCTTCAGTGATGGTGTTTTTCATTTTCCTCCTATTTCTTCAGTTAACTTTCTTTCCTCATCTGATATATTTAATTTTGTTTTTGCAAATGATGTTTATTTTATTCTTGTTGCATATGTTACAGACTTTTCATGCTATTGAGGATGGGTATGGTATATAATTTTCTTATGGTTCTTATAAATCATTTGATGGGGTATGTTTTTTTCTGTGTATTTCAGAATGATTTCTTTCCTTTGTTCTGGAATATTGTGTATAAATCCTATTTTGCATTATTACTATGGTTTATTCCTATTTACTGCTTTCTGAATGAGGAGAGAAATGTTGAGACTTTACATATGCCCACAGATAGGAGTATATGGATTTTCCCTCCCTTGGCTAACTTTCCACTTAGGATTTGGCTGAAACTCAAATCCTGAGATGGAGAGCAAGGAACGTGGTCAGCTCTCCGCTCTGCTTCTTGCTATTAAGCAATCATACAATCACTTAGCCCAATTGTATTCAGTTGGGATCTTGCCTGTTTGCTGATACATGAAAAATTAAAATCTTCAACATGCATAATTGCCAGGTGTCTTTGTGTCTCAGCCCACACTTACAACATACCTTCCTTGTGACCAGCTCCTGTCCTGTGTATGTCTGTTACTAACTTTATAGGAATTTTAATAGAAAAATAGGTGATGTTACTTTGAAGGTATCCACACCCTCCATTTTTAAAAATTGCCTTTATTTTTTTTCTCATAAACTAATATAAGCTGAGGTTAAAAAACATCTAGAGCATAATATTAAACATAAATCTAGGATGGAAAGTTCATGTAAATATAATACATTATAGCCCTAGTATGGTACTCCCTAATGATTTAATTTAACATAATGAAAAATTAGAATTCATTGTTGAAATATTTAGTAAACTCATGAAATATATAATGCACATGCTGCATACCATTTTCTTTGTGCACAAAGGCTCCTTGAGGAGATTCAGGGATACCTTTCCAGACTGTGATTGGTTTGGGATAGCCAGGATCCATGGTCTTCATTTCTTCACTGTATCTCCAATACCTAAAAAGGATAATAAACAAAACAAAACAAAAAAACACGTGCGTAGGGAAGGAAATTATGTATACACAGTAATAGCTAACACTCATTAAATCCTTGCTATATGCTATCTGTTAATGATTTACAGGACTGATTAAAAACGCTAGAAACACACTGGACACAAACAGCGTTCACTCTATTTCTTGCACATGTTAAAAGTGGGTATTGTTATTGTATATTTATTCAGTCTGCTAAAATTAATTTAAAAATTCTAGCTAAATACATTGTGGTTGCTAGATATATTTACGATTCAAAAAGGTATCGCCAACCTATGGATAAATAAGAGGTCTCATGACTTTTTATAAATCTTTCTTTTTTTTAAATTTTAAGACTTTATTTGTTTATTGGAGAGAAAGAACACAAGCAGGGGGAGCGGCAGGCAGAGGGAGAAGCAGGCTCCCTTGCTGAGCAAAGAGCCCGACGCGGGGCCCGATCCCAGGACCCTGAGACCATGACCTGAGCCAAAGGCAGATACCCAACTGACTGAGCCACCCAGGCACTCTTTTACAAATCCTAGGCAGCAGAGCACTTTTGTTTTTTTTGGAATCATCTTCAGCAGAATCTTGATTCATTTATTCATTCATTTATTCATTTAAGAAATATTTACGGAGTACCTTTTATGTTCCTGGCATATTTTAGGTATCAGAGATATAACTTTGAACAAAACAGACATTCTCCAGCTCTCATCAGTCTTGTATTTTAGGATATGTATGGATTATAGGTAATAAAACAATTTATTAGTAAATACATACTGTGATAGGAGGTGGTAAGATTAAGAAAACAAGCAGATAAAGTTAGCTAGGAATATGGAGAAGCAATTTTAATTAGTGGACAGAGAGGTCCTTTCTTTATCAGACATTTGAGCAGAAAGAAGTGAGGTATAACATATATAGTTTTTGGGAGAAATACTTTCCAGGTAGAGGAACTAGTTAATGACAGTTACTGTGGCAAGCACAAACTTGGAGTACTTAAGCATCCACAAAGAGGCTGGGGTCACTAGTTTATTCTCATAAACTAAAATAAGCTGAGGTTAACATATGGATGAAAAGGTCAGAGTGGGAACCAGAGTCTAAGATTAGATAGACCTTTATACAATAGCAAAGCCTCTGGTTTTCCACTAAGGGATATGTGAAGCCAACACAGATTTTGAGCAGGGGAGCTTCAAGATATGGCTTATGTTTGAAAGGAACATGCTGGCTGCTGTGAGTTAAACAGACTTAAGGAGGTAAAAATAGAAGCAGGGATACCAATTAGGATGTCACTGCAATAACCTTGGACTAGAATGTAAACTGTAGAGTTAATGATAATTCAAGAGATTGGAATATATTTTGAAGGAAACTCCCAAAGAGCTTACTAATGGATTGAATGCAGGATGCGAGAGAAGGAAGTTGAGCATAACTCAAGAGTTTGGGGCCTGAACATGTGGAAGAATAATGTTGCCATTCAGTAAGATAAGGAAATGGGGGAAGGTAAGTTGGGTTGGTTTGAAGAATCATGAGTTTGGTTTTAGATATGTGAATTTCAGGTACCTGCAAGACATCAAAGTGAAGAATTGTTGATGAGGCAATTGGGTATATTGTAGACTTTAGGGCAGGTCTTGACTGGAGTCCTTAGTGTATAGACAGAAGAACAAATAAAAGGAAAACTTGCCAAGAGTCAGAACTCTCAGAACCCCATGCCTTCACAGGGTGGCCCATGAGCCACTCTCACAGAACTGCTAGACATCCAGTGAATAGACTGTAACCAGACCTACTTTGGATCACTCATTATTGTTTAAAATGTTCTAAGAATTAAATGAGTTTATGTCCTGAATGTTCAAAAGGAATGACAAAACTGGGATGAAACCATTGACAGTTTCCAGTATGTTGCATACTTTAAGGCAGGCCTATGATCTATGCATTATCTCATTTAATCACAACAAACCTATGAGATAGTCATCATTGGCCCCTTTTAAGAGAGGAGAATTCTAAGAGGACAATGAGGGTTAGATTTATAACTAGTTCTATCTGATTTTAAAAGTCCCTATTCTTGGGGCACCTGGGTGGCTCAGTTAGTTAAATGTTTGCCTTTGGCTCAGGTCCTGGGACCGATCCCCACATCAGGCTCCCTGCTCAGTGGGGAGCCTGCTTCTCTTCTCCCTCTGCTGCTCCCCCTGCTTGTGCTCTCTCTGTCAAATAAATAAATAAAATCTTTTTTTTTAAAGTCCCCACTCTTTCCTCTGTGCACACCAAATATGTTTTCCAAATTTAAATTTATGTAACAACCTTTTGTCTTCTTTTCCACTAAATATCTCTTAACATCTGCTAAAGCTAATGTTTTACCAACACAGGTTTGGGAAGTGACATACTTAATGCATTATCTTGGGATTAGGCACTTCGGCTGAAATCAGAAAAAAATAGTTTTTATGGTCTTTTCTGGATTTTTTTTATTCTAGGCCTATGGAAGATTCTTTATCTACAGAGTTGTGGGGTTTTGTACACTAGGTTTTGCTGTAATTCCCTAGAAATATCCACTCAAGTAACATGTGGAATATTGGCAACTCTTCCATTTTCAATGTTTAAATGGAAAAGAGAAAAATATTATTTCAGAAAGTATTCCGATAAGTAACCACAAGGCAGATTTTATCCAAAAAGATAAATACCCTCTTATAGGTATTTGTTGCAGATTCTATCACAAGAAGATGAGAACAGATCCGATGGAAAGGTCAGGAAAAGCTTCATGGAGAAGACTGAGCTAATATAAAGGTGACTGGACCTGTCTTTCTGAAGACAAGTAGGCAGAATCATTAGCGTATTGTTCTACCAGTTTTGAAGTATATTTCTTTCACATTTAGTTCATGGGATCATCTGCTTTAAAAATATTTGTGAATATTCTTTTTCACCAAACATTCTGTGATGAGTATAGAATGGTTAAAGTGGTTGAGATCACGCTCAAAATTTCAAGATATCTTCTCTCAAGTAAATATTTCGGTGGGGTTTACAATATACGGCAACTAGTTCCTGCACTTGACCACAAAGAAAACCTCTCAGAGAGAACTAGTCAAATGCCTTATTTTTGGATTCTAAGAAACATTTTTTTCCACATTTTACATCACTAAAATCAGAATGCACTTGACAATAGATACTGTATCAAAGTTTACTTGGTAGGGTTTTTCCCTCCATGATAGATTAAATAATGACATATTTTACAATAAATACCATTTTTAGATATAAGCTATAACTTAAAGTAAGCTTTTACATATTGTTAAGCCAGAAGTTTGGAACAATTAAAAATCCTTGGGACAATGGGATCACACCCTGTATGTGAGTTAAGAAAGATTAACTACATACTTAGAAACTAGGGTTGTTCTCTGAGAAATAGTTGTAACAACGTTCTTGTAACAATACCAATAATTTATGTAGGTTTTTGTAGCTATAAAGTAAATTTATACACATACATTGTTTTATTTTTCATTTAAATCCCTCAACAATCTTTTATATTGCATATTACAGTGTTTTCTGTGATGATGTCCTAAACATAGATTTAGTATGTATGGTCACTCAACTCAGTCAATGCTAGAGCATTAAAAGATAATGATTTAATCACATTTGCTCCTTTGAAATGTTGCAGAGTTGAGACTCTAATGCTGTTGGGTTCATAGTTTAGCATATTACTGTTATTATTTCCCTTGGCAGGGCATTGTTACTCTTACTGCTGTCTCTCAAACTCTTAAGATATATTGCTTGAGTCTAATTTCCTTCTTTTCTCCTTCTGTTCATTCATAGATCCATTGACCCATCAATACTTTTTTGAGCCAGGCACATAAGATTCATAGAGATCACATTTCAAGGAAACATAAATGGAATGTGAATTTTATTACACTCTCTTGTAGGAACATAATTCTGGTATGAATTTATCAGAATTTTTCTCTTTCATCACTAACAGATAATGCAAAACTATAATTTGGAATCATTTCACAATCTCTGAAATACTCAACATAGGCTTGGACCCTCAGGTTATCTGCTGTGTGGCAGCTTTGATATATATCCAGTAAACTTGAATGTGTATAGTTAGAATCATCTAACTATATTCAGAGCTGCCTTATAAGAGGTGCTGAGGCTTATTCATAAATACAGGTTTGCATTTTAATTTCCAACATATTTAAACATATTTTGGTGTAAACAAAAAGCTCATCCCACTGATTTTTTTTCTTCCTGAAAAATGAGCTTAGGGGTTCATTGAGAAGCATATTAACATATTCAGATGAAACCTGTGTAAATGAACCATTTGAGGGGTTACAACTTGGGTATTATAATGGAAAAAATTGGAATTTTGGCAGGAGAGTCAGCAAATGATAAAAGCTATTTTAAGTTCTTCTTCTGATATATCCGTTATCTCTACTTTAGAATTATGACTTTAAATTGCTGATTCTTTGAGAAAAGCATTGTGAATCAATGCTTCAAAATAAATTATAATTAGAAATGAGATGTATTCATCATTTTTTTTTACTTGATCATGGGTTATATCCATAAGAGACAAAAACTGTCCATGTAATGGTATACAACATTTTGTTAAACACTTTCTCTGCTAAGGAAAAAAAAGTTATAGAAAATTCTAGAATGCCATACTTTAATGGGATGTTGCTGGATACTGAATTCAAACTGAACAAAAAGTGGCTCCAAGGGTTATTTCACATGACACAGCCATTTCTTCATCCTACTTTGTCTCATTTCTGTACTACAGAGCCAAGACCACTTGCTTCTCTTAGGTTACACAAAATATAGGACCATTTCTTTTTTTCATACCCAAGTAGTTATACAAAAATTCCACTTTTCAGAAACATTCTTAAACATGTAACAGAATTAGAAATATCAATTTATACTGTGTTGGATGATTTAAAAAACATATTGAGTAATTACTTCATAAACACACAAGTTAAGCTGGAGGAAATAAATATGTTTTTCTGTTTGACTATTAGTGGTAATAATAATAAAAACCAAAGTGGATCTAAATTTTGTCTTTCATTGAAAATATCTTAAAATTCAAGCTTAGAATGAAATATGGCAATAGGGTCCTGTGTATATTTGTGAGAAGATGCTGAGAGATGATTTAGAAACATAGCATTTTAGAGTTAAATGCTAGGAGGATCCAAAATGTATCTGAGTATCAAATTATAGTGTATTAAAAAAAGGGCAAGTAGGAATCTGAGGAACTAAGTTCCAGGCTATATGTAAAATAGTGAAATAGTGGAAATTTTAATCTGACTTTATAGATCTATTTAAAGAGCCATCATTTCAACTATTCTTCTTTAGCTAGCTCTTAAATACTTAGGAGATTTGATGTAGGCCCCTGCTTTTAATACAAATTATGTCAATCATTCTCCAATGTATACCTCAGACTGATCTTTCCACTGAGAAGCAAACTCAATTATCCAAGTACCTACTTGATTCCTCCAGTTGGCATGTAAAACAGGCATCTCAATCTAAAGATGAACATTTCAATCCTTTAATCCCTTTTCCCCAATATTCCTTCCCCTGTCTGCCCTATT
Organism: Zalophus californianus; assembly: GCF_009762305.2. Classification (NCBI taxonomy): domain Eukaryota; kingdom Metazoa; phylum Chordata; class Mammalia; order Carnivora; family Otariidae; genus Zalophus; species Zalophus californianus. Next base: position 144,376,963 of record NC_045598.1, read on the forward strand.
TCCAGAAATGGCACCATCTACTCAATTTTTCAGGTGAAAGACCTAGAAGTTAAATTTTCTTTTTTCTCACCCCTAAGATCCAAGCCATAACAAAGACTTGTTCTGATTACATTCAAAATATATCCTGTACCCACCCTTTTTGCTCTATCTCCACTACCACCATCATATCTCCCTGTACTACTCCAGCAACCTGCCAGTTACCCTCTTTGCTTCCACTCCTGAAGCCCATTCTTCACACAGAAACCACAGTGATGTTTGTGAATACATAAGATCATTTCCCTTTCCTGTTGAAAATTCTCCAATGCCTTTCCATTGTACTTAAAATAAAATCCATCTTTGCTATGATCTATAGGGCCCCAAATAATCTGGTCCCTGCTTACCTATTTGACTTCCTGGTTTACCACTTAACTTGCTATTCTCTAGACACAATGTTTTAACTGATTTAAACCTTGCGGTATTATTGCTTTTGCACTACTACGTCATCTGCCTACAATATATTGTTCCAAACAGCTTCATGTGGCTGAAACTTCACCCATTCAAATCCCCACTTTAGTGTCCCCTTCATAAGTGAGGGCTTCTCTGACTTCCACACTAATTTTCTAACTGTTCCTTACTACCCATGAGTCTCTATCACATTGTCACTTTACTTTATTTCTTTGTAGCTTTTCTCAACATTAAAGTTTCAGGCTCATTTACTTGTTTACTGTTTACTATTGTCTCCTTTAATAGAAGTTAAGTGCCATGGGAGCAGAAGCCTTGTGGTCCTTTCCAGCACAGGTCACATCATATGTGCTCAAAATATTTTTTTGAATAAATGAATGAGGGCTAAGCCAGGACTACTATAGAAATCTTAAGGAAGTAGGAATTAGAGCTATTGAGAATGGAAAAGGCTGTCTCATAGTCATACTGTCACCATGGGCAGTTGGGTTTAGAGTAGGATGAATTCCTGTGGAGTATAATTGAGTGTGTCTACACATTGGATGGGACATGAACAAGATGCAGGGCTGACATATGGTAGCACTTGGACCAAATCTAATTTAAAGCTGTGCTTTGTTTGTCTAGCAAATTAAATAAATGATTCTGGTTTTGAGTGCTTTTCTAGTGTATTTGTACTTTCCAGCTCACTACAGTACCCATCACTCCCTACTACTGCCTTACATATTATTGCTGTATCCAGTAGTTTATTTCTTATTTGCCCAGCCCTTTAAAGCAATTGAGTTTTTTATACCTGGACTAGATTACCTCTAAAACCCTTTCTAATCTTAGCCTTGGAGAAATAGAAAGCTATTAATCGACACCCACCCCCCCCAACCCGCCCCGCCACCCTCCTTAAGCAGAAAGAAGGCAGTGGGAGAAAGAGGAGAAGGAAGGACAAAACAATTTTCAGTGTTTTCTCTCAAAAATATACATAGAAAATAAATAAAACATTAAAATTTGGTTAAGTATTAAAAATATAGAGTATCTATAAGGAAGAAAGATACACTGACTTCATATATAAAAGTGACAGCCAAATTGTTGTTTGTTTCTGTTATAGGTAGTTTAATGTCTTGTCCACATATTTTTAATCCAGAATGAATATATTGGTAAATTGTGATTCTGGAATTATAGAATTATGTGAATATGAAGTAATCTGCTTACAAAACATCTATGACTTATGAAATCTTACACAAGATCACACACATGGAAATTAACTGGATTCCTGCTTTTAAATATTTTTAAACCTATAAAACCAATTATTTAGGCAGAGCTCAAAGTATTTCTTCTATATATTTTGCTATATTTGCATGTAGCTTCTCAAGTAGGAAACAAATGAACTAAAACTCCTTTTCCTATTTACTATTGCCTTTATTTTAGTATGAATTTGGTATCTAACCTTCATTGATTTCACTGATTTGAGGCAGTGCGCATTTAGTTTCTAAACTTAATTTTTTCAATAAGTGCTAAATTTTTATATTGGAAACATTTTAAAAGTAATGCCTGCATGTATGAAAAAAATAGGCTATCTGATAATAGAGTGGCAGTTTTTATTACCATCTGTGTAATCCTGTGAAAACTGTTGCATGAAAGCTAAGTTTCATGTTCTGTCCTGCAGAAATGTGTTTTGTCAGCCTTTTGTTTCTACACTTTTCTCCAAAAACAAACAAAAAAACCCAAAACAATAAAAAACTCCTTATTGAACCTGGTCCTGAAAGAGTACATCCAAGCAATTAAATCAGCCGCGGACTTAAACTCTAACAACCTTCAGGGTTGTTATTTTAAAGAATATGTTCTAAATTTGCAGATTTATTTTCATTAGTGGTCACCATGCTGTAGCCAGCAATTTCTTCATTCTTCTACCATACTCTATTACACTTATATCTTGCTGAGAATCATATACTTTTTGTGGCTATAAATAGCATCTCCTTTAATAAAATTTTTGTTTGATAGACCTTTTTTGTTTTGTGATTTTGTAATCATTTAGCACCTTAGTTTCATGATCGTGTATTAAAACATTTTGTTATAGAAGTATATACAAATCAAATATATAGAGAGCTAGCAACAGAATAAATTGAAAAGTATACATTCTTATCCATGGAGAAAAATTATAGGAGTTTTTGGTTCACAGATAAAGCTCAATGTTTGAAATCAATGTTAAAAATTGCAAATTGTAAAATAAAGTTTTTATACTCACACAGTTTTCTCCTAAAGTTGGAGACAGTTTATAAGGTTATACTATGCGAAGATTATATGGCAAACTCAGTACTAGCTAGATGGGCATTAAAGCCTGTTGTTCATATGTGTGTTTATGTGTAAGGATGTGTATTTTTAATTTACTATAAAACTCAGTAAAATGCATACTTAAGTCCTTCTACATACTAATAAAAATTATATTGAGTGTCACATTTGACCCAGCTAGTAATAGTGTAATTAAAAATTTATTTTTCATCTCTATTACTTTTTCTACCTAATATTAATTTAAATTAATAAAAAATATAGACTTCAAGTTGCATTTTATGTGTAATTTATATCAAAGATACACAGGAGTGAAGCTATGTATGCCTAGTAGATGCTACAAGTCATAAGACTAACAGTTCACTTAATTTTTACTAATGCCATAAAAAAAGAAAGGAAAGGAAAGGAAAAGAAATGAAAGAGAGTTGCAGGGAAGAGAGTTTACACTTTAAGCTAAGTGACTGACTTGTTGGTACCTAAATAATTAGCTTCTTAAGAAATAGAACTCATGACTAAACTGAAATTGTTTGAAAACATTTACAATTAACAGCATGCAAAGTATAAAAATTTAACTTTCAATATGAAAGCCAAAAAAAAAAGCCTTTGTGAAAATGTGTTTTTTAAATAAAGTTAAGTAAAATGACAAGAAAATGCATTGTAAGATACATATACATTGCCTACACAGATTTATAGGCATGTTAAGCTTATGCAGAAGAGGAAGAATACATATATTCATAAGAAGGTCATATTATTTAGGTATGTTACAGGAAGATTTATCTTGAATATTATTTAAAAATATGTTAAAATATTTTTGATTTCATTAATTATCTTTATATTCACACAGATTCTTAATCAACAGTCTATTATAGAGTAGAAATATTAACTTCTGTAAACATTAGTTAACCATTTTCCTCATGTGAAATGTGTACTGACCTGTCCCCCTTGAAGAAATAGGTTTTCCCAACATCTTCCCACCAAATGGCTGAATCAATACCATGCGGGGGAATTCCACTTCCAAGAGTAATCAAGTCATGAGGATAACCAGGTTGAAGAGTTGTATCCTTAAATACCCAGTATTTGTTACCTGTATGAAATAAGTGCAAATGCAGAATATAATAATTTAATATCAGAAATTAGAATATATCTATTAATACAGTGAATTTAAAGTAATTTTACATGAAATCCATAAAATAAGTAGTAGTCACATTTGGAATACAGACGTTATTATTAGAAGATTATCTTCAAAAGTGGATAAAATGAGTAACTATTTAATAATATAATTAGAATTTGTGAATTAATTTAAGAAATAAAAAAGATCTACAACTTGCCATAATACAACAATTCTGAATCAAGAATCAGGATTTTTCCTCTAGGAATTAGACATGCTATTTTTATTTAAGGCTAAATCATTACTGTGTTTTGTGCATTCTGTATATCCTCAGGTTGCTTTATTGTTATAACCTTTACTCTATTGAAACACATCCTCTAAGCTGGTCCTCTCCTATTACAAACATTCACAAGTTCCTTTAATCTTAGAAAGTCATCCTCCTTTGACCCTATGCCCTTTTTTAACGGTTATACTATCCCTCTCTTTAATAAGAGCCGTAACCTAGGGGAGGAGAATTCTAACCCTAACCTTGTTTGGAATTGCTAGAGTATGGCAATATTAAGAAGACAAACTTGAGTCAGTTTTATTGCTGTTTTGAAATTACAACACACTTCCTCGTGTCCTGTACCGTGCCTACCACTCCCCTCTTTGGTATGCCTCTCAAGTAGTCTATAACCATTCCTCACTCCACTGAAAACTGATTTAACACTTACTTTCCACTGAAAACTTTTGTTCTAGAGTCAGCAATGTCTTTCAAGGAAATAATTCTCTACCCTTATCTATTGACACAATTGCTCACTTAAATCACTTCTCTCTCTAAGCTGCTAGAAAACCATTTTTGGGGGTGGGGGGGGTCTTTTTCCTCCAGCTGCTCCATTCTGGGCTTTTTCTTTCCCCCCTCAGTCCTTAAATGTTGACATTTCCTAGGGCTTTGTTCTCTGACCTCCTCTCTTCTTATTCTAAATCAGGAGGTAGGAGGTAAGGGTGGGGGTCCCAAACTTAAATACTTACAAGGGCCAGGTAGGAGTGGAGGGAGCAGGCTATTCAAATATTGAGACACTTTAATGAAAGTCAGCAAACATACTTTGCCCTAAATGTCTATCTCCCCTCAAACCCACACCCCAAGACTTCTTCCCCTGGTCCTTCTGGATCTTTCTGCAATTAGTATCTCTTATCACTAACTCCTTCTGGGGTTAGCATCTGGTGAAGTAAAACAGTTAATATCTATTAATATCTGACAAAGTATCCTATGTTCTTTCTGATAGATGTAAGCCTTACTTGTTAGAATATTTCATTACTACTCCTAGATGAGGACTATGATAGCCTGTAGCATTCATGTTACACCTTAAGGAAATAAAAAAAAATTAAAAACATGTTCCTGCCTAAAACAACACAACACAAAGCAAAAATATCATGTTTTCAGGCTAGATTTAGTTAGGTGTCTCTAGTTTGTAACAGGAGTAATCTTATTTACTTCAAGAGCCTCTACTACCATTTGATATCATTTTTAAAAAACAACATTTATTAAGTACCTTCAGTGTCCCAATTATCATGTTAGGTACTAAGGATACTAAAGAGAACAAGACAGACCTGTTCACTATACTGATCATCCTGCATTCTAGTCGATTGGGCAGATGAAAACCAAATATACAAAAATATAATTGTAGTAGTTGAAAAACTACTGGATGCTACAAAGGAAATACATCAGGGGCTGAGAAAAAAGAAATCCCAAGGGGGAAATTCCTTTAAGTAAGGCGATCAGGAAAGTCTCTCTGAAGAAATAACACTTAAACCAAAATTTAAAGAAAGAGAAGAAGATGATATCTCTGTGCTGAATGTCAGGAACAGTATCCCAAGCAAAGGAGTTTGGTATGATTAAAAATGAAAAGATCAGTGGTGTGTAATGAACAAGAAGAGAGTGGTACTGCAAACGTATATGGTAGGTTTCAGTCTTATTTTGAGTGACTGGGAAACCATCAAAGAGATAAAATTAATGGAGGGATGTGATCTGTTTTATATTTTCAAAACATGACTTTTGTCTTTTGTGGAAAATGGACCATAAAGAGAAGAATGGAAATGAGAGGATCCATCAATGGTCTTTTGCAAGAATTAATTGAATCATTCATCGACAACTTAGTAAACTTATTAGGAAGTATTCTAGGCACTGGAGATGTAGCAGTGAATAAGAAAGGCAACACGTCTGCCTCTTGGAGCTTAAATTCTAGGGAAGGGGTATGGGAAAACTGACCTTAAACAAGAAAACAAAGGTAATTTCAGAGAGAAAAGTATTTTAAAGATACAGAAAAAAATACATTAATGTAAAAGTGATGGCGTTGGGTGGAGGGGTTGCTTGTACTGGACACAGGAAAGATCCCTTTATTCAGATGACATGTGAATTGTAATTTACATAATTCAAAAAAGCCAGCACAGTGAATATAGTTTGAAGGGGTAGAAACACCAAGGACAAATGCCCTAATGGGAAGAACCTTGTTAGAGAGCTAGACCACAATGTCGTAGGAATGTGCTAAGGACAGAGGTAAGGATCATGTGGTCTTTGTCAAAATCTAAACTTCATTTTAAGTGAAATAAGAAGCCACCAAATAGTTAAAAAGTTCTTTGCTAATAGCCTGTAACAAGGTGACAGCAATAGTCATGGAAGAAAGAAAATGGAGTCATGCCACATTTTGGAGATGGAATTGATAGACATTGCCTTTGGGCTGGCTGTGGGGAATTAAAAAAAGATAGTAACAAGGATAATCTTCAAGTTCTGACTTTTCTAAACAAGAGAATAATAATGATATAAAATAAGCCAAAGAAGACTGGGGTGTATGGGCTATAAGGGTTTCAAACTGAGAGTTTGAGATGTGAAGTAAGCAACTGGATATGTGAGTTTGAAGATTACAGTTTGTAAGTCACAAGCATAAATATGGTATTTATTAATTTAGGATTTGAAGAAATTATCCAGTGAAGAATATATGGAGAAGATAAAGAGGAACCAAAACTGGGCTTCTAGAAATATATGGCCCTCAAAGAGATCACAAGGGAAGAGGTAAGAGTAGGCAAATGCAAAGGACGTAGAAGAGGCAGGGAGGAAGACTAAAGTAAAAGAAAACCTTAGAAGCCAAAAAAGAGAGTGGTCATAAATGGCTATCTCTAATCCAAATAGCTCTTGAGAGCCAAACAGTATATAGAGCTACCTGCTGGGATTTTCGACAAAGTTGACCCATAAGTTCAAATTTGAACTCATCAAAGGACCGTTCTTCCCGTTTTCCCTATTTGGGTAGATGGCCTGCTAATTACTCAATGCATCACATCAGAAACCTCCCTGTTTATTATGTTTCATATCTGATGGATCATTACATTCAGCTGCTTTGATTTCTAAACTTTTCCTTAAACCTCTCCCCTGCAGTTCATTCTTATTGCCACTGATATAGGTAAACTTTTCAATTATCCCTTCTAAAGGTAATTGTTTTTTTCACAAGCTCTGAAGTAGGTCTCACTATTCTCCATATCTTCTCTCTATATTACCATCCAAGGCTAGAGCCAGTCAAAATGCTGCAGCGTTATGGATCATAGTTTAGGCAGATGAGCAGAGATGAGCAGAGCCATTCATTTTTCTTTCTTGGGAATGTGACCCAGGAAATATTGAGAGACATTCCACTCAGCAGAAGGAAATGCCTATTCATTATATAGTATGAGGCTCGAAGAGCATGATGGCCATAGGCAAGCATACCTTATGAGGATATATAAACTGAGTAACCAGAGAAAGGAACTGAAAGAGAAAAGAGAATGGAGTAGATGCAAAGAGCAAAGCTACAAACAGGGAGAGACCAGGAGGCTTATTAGAGAAATGGCAAGTGTAGCCAGTTCTTGAATGACTTCCTGTTACACACCCGCCCCTAAACTCAATTAATCTGGTTGGGTTTATTTTTCTTTTAACTGAGTAATTATTGTTCGGTTTTAATTTTTGGCCATCCAAAAATCACACAAGGTATGAGATATGCTTGAGCCCCAAGTCTGTTAGCCAAAGTCCTGGCTTTTAGCCAGGGCACCATACTGTCTTCCATCCATGTGCCTTAAGAGCAACACTTTTGTTTTCTAGCTTGTATTATTTCAATAACCTCCTTTCTTATCTCCTTGCCTTCAGTCCCACTTTTATCTGTCTTCCACAAGGTCATTAAAGTGATCTCTCTAAGATGCATACCTGATTTTATCTCTCTTTTGTTTAAAATTTTCAGTGGTTTACCATTGCATTCGGCATAAAACACAAACTCATCTATATGTCATCTCGAGATTCTTCTCAATATGAGTCTCTTATTTCATCTCCATTTCATTTATTTCCATTTCTGGAAAATGGGTATGACTTTTTCAAAACTTAGCTTAACATCATTTCTCTGGAAAGCAGTTACTATCTGAATAAGGTGGGCCTCTTACATTGACAAAGTATGTAGTCTTCCCCTTTACCATATTACTTGGTATACTTTTAGTACATATAACTTAGTGCTTTAATGGATCACAAGGCTGCCACCTGCTGTAGGCTGTGAGCAACCTGAGGGACAAACACTGTGTCTGACACCATTATATATAATGCCTGGAAAGTAGTAGGTGCTTAATAAATGATTATTAATTCAAAGATATATGTTTAATTTTACATGAATAACCAAATATAAGATCAAAACAAAAATGAAAAGGCTACATAAATAACATTGTAGGCCTTAGTCTTGAATCTTGTTAGTAAAGCAGAAAAAAAAATGAGTTTTCTAACCACTAACAAGTCAGAAAATAAAAAGGCATGTCCCAGTATTGTGTTGGAGGGCCATTTAAGTAATTATATTTAACTGTGCGTTGGGAAATACTATCATAAAAATATACCCCTATCCTGAGCCATTGTTTAATCTGAATATTTTCTAAAGAAAAAAATACCCCAAGGGCCCAGATCACTTTCTTGCCAGAGTTAGTGAGACGGAAAATCCAGACAACTGTTTCCCAGCTTGCTCAATATTTTAGTCCTATCTCTGTAGCATTTAAAATAGAAAGTCTTAAAACAATACAATAAAAAGAAAGTTCTGTTCTATGTTAGCCTCTACCTCAGTGACTATTGCATTCTTTCTTTTCATCTCAGTTTTATTTAGGAAAGGATAATATAGTTCCAGTGCCCTCCATGCTTGCTATTTAGAGTAAACCTGTTATCTGCTAAACTCGGTTGGTTATGTCTTCTTTTAAGCAGCAACATTCTATTAAACGTTATACTACTTCTGTTTATAGTTCTTTATCTCTATCCTATCCATGAAAATTTCTTCATACTTTTTCCAGGCCTTGTACAGTGATATCACTAGGCTCACGGATATCCAGGATGCCCTGGTGCAGGTAGCATGAGAGTATGTTCACAGAACCCTAGTTTATGTTTTCCAGGGTTTCTCAGAAGGGAATACTATGTGAAAAAAGAAAAAGAGTACAGTTCTTCCAGGAAATTCTTGTTTTTTTTTTTTAAAAAAGAAAAAAATGTGTTTCAGAAGTACTTCCCTATACTGTTGGTCAAGAGTTTTCAGTCAATAAAAGGGAGAAAGAATGAGCCTCTCACGGTTAATAATCAAGGACTTTGTATAGAAGATTAGCATTCAATTAGCATTTTTCCCCCTGTTGGGAACATACAGCAGGGGATTTTTTTTTCCTTTTTAATGCACTCATATTCCCTTCAAAAAACAAAGCAAAACAGAAAACTCATCAGCAAACATTTCCTATAGAATTATATGATGAGATCCCAGCAGTTATACACAAAAAAATTAAGAAATACAACACCTTGCCTGCTGAGTATTTGTGGCTTAGAATTTAAGAAAATAACTCAACAAAGATTATGAATTACACAGTTAAATCTCCAGGTGTTTATTAATAACACCTAATTAATACAATTATACAATTCCTTTTGTATCTTGATAAGACTTTCACATGACAAAGTTGAAGTAACTTTATTTCTCTTGTTAATATTTTTAAGTATGGGAGATTCATATGCAACTTTTTTTTTTTTTTAACATTGGAGAGGTAGATTTTTAACGACCTTACCATCAGATGGTCTGATTCTCAAGGAAAATATTGCCTCTTTGGCATAATGAAGGCATTTACTGGATTTCCTATGAGGTTCACATATTCTGGAGCAAGTGGAAAGAACTGGTCCTTACTGACATTGTACTTGGCAGAATGCAGAGGAAAATATCAACAAGTCTGAGTTAAAGACAGAGAAGCTTTATAAATAAAAAGAATAACCTCAAAGAATGTTTACCGTTGGAGACAACTTTACAGACCACCTATTCCAGTAATTCACCAATGAGATTCATCCATCCATCCATCCATCCATCCATCCATCCATCCATCCAATGTCTGTTTATTAAGAGCCTCTTATAGCCAGTCACTAAGCTAGGACTGTAGATACCAGTGAAAGAAACAGATTCTTGCTCTTATAAAGCTGCTGGAGCAGCAGAGGAAACAGGCACTAAGCAAATAATCCCTTGAAAAATTTTTAAATTATATGGTTATTCCTACAAGGAAAACTGTATTTTCTAATGACTTTTTAAAATTTTTATCAAGCTAAGATTTGTACATGCTTTTCTAACACCCTTGGACTGGCGCATTGTTACTAATGGGAGTGCACTGTATTGTTCAGATGTACTAGATCAGAAAAATGGTTGAGAATCCAGCCTAACACATTTATTTTACAGGCCAAAGAAGTGAAGTGATGTGCTTAAAAGCACACAACCAATAGCTAATATATTTGTACTACAGTCCAGGTATTTTAATTCAGTGCTCAACTTGCTATTCCAAATGGACTCTCTCAATAGAACACATTTACACTCTGTCTGGCTTTCAGAATTGCGATGATTTTCTGCTTCCTTCCTGCTTTATCAAGTAATCATTCCATATTTATTATTGGAAGTATTTATTAATTAATCCACTGTATTCTGCTCATGCCTTGTTCATTGTATCCTCAGTAATCAGATACCCTTTATAATTTATTAACTAAAAAAATCAACTCTATTTTTGTCTTGTGGAGGCCACAAAACTCTCCTTACACATTTATATTTTGTATCTTTTATTACAACATTGGTTAGTAAACTAGGGCCACCAGTTTTTGTAAATAAAATTTTATCAGAATGCAGTCACATCTATTTATTACATATGGTCTAGTCTGCTTTCACCCTACAATGACAGAGTTTAGTAGTTATGATTGAAAAACCATATGATCCACAAAGCCAAACATATTTGCTATGTGTCCTTCTACATTAAAGAGAACATTAGTTCCTTAAAGGCTGGATTTTCTTCATATAAAAGAAGACTGCACTTAGATTACTTAATAACTATCGTTTATTGGGCTAATTATTGTTCAACATTGACATATTCTTAGAGAACACTTCAGGGATTTAAAAAAAGTAATAAAGAATTAATATTTTTTGTATTAGATTCTATGGCTTAGTGGAACATCAAACAGCCTTGAAAGCAGATAGAACTAAGGGTTGACAGCTCTGCCAATTGTTCGCTGTGAGATCTTGGGCAAGTAACTAAATCTGAATCTTCCTTTCCTATTTCATACATTAGATACTAGCACCTCCCATTCAGAGACCTGGAAATAAGGAGAAATCAAATGTATAATATACCCATACTATACTCAGATCACGGTACCCAATATATGGCACTTACTATTTTTATAGAATGCAATATCCTACTGTTCAAATTTGCTTGATACCAATTCAAATAAATAATATCAATAATAAATGATTAAGTACACTGATCTATGTTAGTGCCAATTATTTGAATTAAGTTCTATATTCTATATTGTTTATAGGCTGCTTACTCAAGAAATTTGAACAAATACCCAACTATGGAGGTTGTACGACTTATTACCAGCATTTATTTTGCCAGGTTCTACAACATCATTTAGTAAGCAGAGAGTTTTGAATATTTCCACAAATGTGGCAGCCACTGACTTGGCAGCTTATTAAACTTCTCTTCAAGAAAGAACTGGCCTATTAATCAACCAAATGCCTTTGGATCTGATAACGGGGCCAAGAAGTCAGCTAAGTGCCTTGGGATGGGCCAAAGCCCTGCTCTTTTTGGGCAGCATCCAGCCAATGACTGAGCATGGCACATCCTAAATCCTGGCCATTTCTACTCTACGTGAGACTCCTCGAACAGGCAGTCTTTGCTCTCGAGCTCCTTGTTTGGTTCGCCAAGACCCTGTCACATCTATAGCATAGTCCAAGGCTTTCCAGGCTAGTCTTGCCTTTTCCCTCTTTGCTTTTCAGAGGCTTACTTCTCTCCTCGTAACTTTATTTCAGGGTTTGCTTCCCAGGGAACTCAAACCTGACATAGTAAATAAGAGGATATGATAAAAATTTTGGAAAATGGAAAAAAAACTAGACACAAGATTTACTGATGGGAAAATATTGTAGTTTAAAATGTGAATAAAAACAGCCATAATAAAAACATATCATGGACTCTTTGAATTGTTACAAATAAGTAGAGGTAAATGATCAAGGAAGATTTTTCCAAATATTATATGTTTGGTCCCTTGGTTCAGATGATTACTTCATGCCAATATATAATATAAACACTAATATTAAAATTCTCTGAATATTATACTTCAAGAAATAGCACAATTCACATGTTAGGAATCTATTTTTGTGTGTATCAAGGCCACTGAATGTAGATTCCTTAATCTAGTGTAGCTCTTTAGGCATAATTTTCCATTACCTCCTATAGGGAAATAAGTAATCATTGCATTCATCTATTTATAGTAGAAGATCTTTCAGGTTATCCATTGCACCATGTAAGAAACAGTGTATTTCTACCTCATATGAACTTCATTAGCACACCCTAAACCTTTCAAGAGTGAAGATTTGCAAGCAGCAAAAGGAAACTGCTAGTTTATAGGAGTATTTGAAATAAAAGAATAATGCAAATTACATAATTTTTAACCAGTTATTTTCTTTGCCACTTTCCAGTGCCACATATTTTAGACAACTCTTCTTTTATGATACACATCTTTTGTATGCCTTCTTATTCCTAACCTTTATTACCCTGCTCTTTAACATCCTAGATATTTTGCTTCCAATTCTATAAATGATTTTTGCCTCTTGAAATGAAACTGTCAAATAGGATGATAAGTACTGCTTAAAGTTAAGTGATAGCAACAATATGAATTTTGAGACCTTTCAACTACTTGATTTTGACTGTTACTGATTTTGACAGCACTGGAATGTTCATTTTAAAAATTATTTTCAGTTCTTGAGAGAATTGTACCAACTCAATTTTCAAAATTTATTTTTGATATTATCTCATAACCATTCAGCCTGAACATGACTAGTAATTGAGAATATAAACATCTGGGTTGATTGTGCTTACAAAATGTTACTCTATTTGATTTACCTGAGTGATGTTAAAATAGCTGACTAGCTGAAATTGTGTGGTTTGTATATAGGCCCACATTCAAATATAAGCAAGCTACACTGAGGGAAACCCTGATTAGTAAAGGGAGATATTATATATTTGCTTCTTAAAAACAGTACACACACATATACATATGTGAGGCAGAATGAAAAAATTCCTTAAAATATGTATCTACTTACTTATACCTTGCTTTATTACACAAAAATTTGAAGGCTCTTAAAGGAAAAAGATGTGATAACATAGTACAACATAACTAAAAAATAGACAAAAATAAGAGTAGGGAAATTAGAATAGAGAGTAAAAATAACCTAGATAAGCAATATAAAATAACAATGATGAAATTATTTCAAATGCGGGCATCAACTTACATTTTACATAGTCATTCCAATATAAATACTTAATTAGAAACTACAGTAATAATCATTGTAAGCAGTAAAGTCTAAGACTAAATTGGAATTAATATTTTAAATATATCTTCAGTAAATGGATTAATTCTATATTAAGATTTAGTTAGTTCCACATTCTACTATTCTCAATGATACTAGAAATACAGCCAAGAAGAGAGGTTGCTGGGAATGAGGCATCTCTGCTATATGGGGACACTCTGCTTAATTATCACTGAGTTAAAGTAAGGGACGGAAACCAGCATAGTGTTAATTTGGGTGCTCATAATTAACATGCTATAGAATAATGCAGGAGCAAAATTTTACTACCCACAGTCGCCAGTGTATTAAATTTATGAAATAGTTACTTAAACTATTCCAACATAAACTGACGTCCTTAGTAAAGCTGTTTTTTAGTAAAGCCGTACTGTGGTACCATTAACATACAATAAATAGCACCTATTTCAGTATATAATATGTTAAGTTTTCACATATGTATCTGTCAAAATATCAATATATCAAAATAGCGAACATATAGATCACCCTAAGTTTTCTCATGCTTCTTTGTACTCCTGCTCAATTCTGACCTGCCTTCAGGCACCTTTCTGTCACTATGCATCAGTTTGCATTTCCTAGAGCTTAATATGAGTACTCTTTTTTGTCTGAATTCCTTTACTGAGCATAATTACTTTGAGCTTCATCTATGTTGTAGTGTAAATTGGTAATTCATCCTTTTTATTGCTAAGTAGCATTTCATTATATGGATATACCAGCTTGATGATCCATTCACCAGTTGAGGATATTAGAATTACTTCTGATTTGGGGTGATTACAAGTACATCTGTTTTGAGTATTTGTGTAGATGTCTTTGGACATATGTTCTCATTTGCCTTGGGAAAATATCTAAGTGCAATGGCTGGATCATACAGTAACTATGTATTTAACTTTTTAAGGAACTCTCAACACTTGGCATGATCAGTGTTTTTAATTTTAGCCATTCTATTAAGTAGGCAGTAGTATCTCATTGTGTGTGTGGGGGTGTGTTTTAAGATTTTATTTATCTATTTGAGAGAGAGAGAGAGAGAGAGCGAGAGCGAGAGCGCACGAGCGGAGTGGGGAAGGGAGAGGGAGATAACCTCAAGCAGACTCCGCACCGAGTGAAGAGCTCCATGTGCAGCTTGATCTCACGACCCTGAGATCCTGACCTGAGAGAAAACCAAGAGTCGGACCCTTAACTGACTGAGCCACCCAGGTGCCCCTCTCATGGTGGTTGTAACTTGCATTTCCCTAATGATTAATACTGGTAAGCATCTTTTTGTGTGGTTATTTGCCATCCATAGATCAACCATGGTAAAGTTTCTGTTTAAATTCTTTGCTCATTTTTATTGAGTTGCTTGTTTTCTTTTTCAGTTTTGAGAGTTCTTTATTTCTTCTGGATACAAACCCTTCATCATATATATGGTTTGCATATACCTAGTCTAAGGCATATTTTTTTATTAAAAGTATTTTTGAAGAGCAGAAACTTTTAATTTTGATAAAGTCAAATTCATCAATGTTTCTTTTATGGATTGTGATTTTGAAATCAAACATATGAAATTTTGCCTAAACCGAAGTCACATATATTTATCTCCTATTTTTCTTCTAGTTGTTTTATAGTTATAACTCCTATTTAGGTTAGGACCACTTAATTTCTGTATATGGTACAAAGTTTGGATTAGAGTTTTTTTTTTTTTTTTTTTGCATATGGATATCCCATGGTTTCAGCATCATTCATTGAAAAGATTATCTTTTTTCCCCTGAATTTCCTTTGTACCTTTGTCAGAATTACTTGTCCATCTGTTCTGTAGTCTGTTACACTGATTTTTTTTTTAATCTTTATGACAATGCCACACTGTCTTCATTACTGTAGCTTTCAAATAAGACTGCAATTCAATTAGTGTTTTAGAAATGGTTTTGTCTATACTAGGTCTTTTGCATTTTGCACATGAATTTTAGAATCAGCGTGATTAAATTAATACAAAAAGCCTTGTGGGGATTTTGATTGTTATTGCACTTAATGTACAGATACATTTGGTGAGAGCTATAACAATATTGAGTTTTCAAACTAATAAGACATATTTGTTCATTTATTTGTCTTCTTTACTTTATTTAGCAAAATTTTGTGTTTTTAGCGTAGAGGTCATTCATGTATCTTTTGGACTGATCTCTAAGTATTTAACATTTTTTGATGCTACTGTAATTTTTTTTTAATTTTCAATTCTTGACTATTCTTTGCTACTTTGTGATGGGAGACAATTTTCCATAAGTCACTTGATTTTCAGCATGTCTGGTGAACAGAGGCAATGACTGCCTTTGCTCTGGACTATATTTTGAAAGATATTTGTATAGCAACAATCTTGGGTTATAGAGTCTGTCTCCTCCACAGCAAAGGAAAAAGATGTGCTTATTGTCCAGTATAATAAAGAAAATGTCTCCCTTTGGGATAAAATTTAAAGAAGCTTACTGCTCATTATGAAATATTTAGGTTCTCTAAGCTTGTGGTTCCTCTCCTGCAATGCAACTGATTATATGTACAGGATTCACCTGGTCCTCTTCACAACACCCTTTGGGAATCAGGGGCTCAGGGGACTCATACAAATGCCTTTGTCTCTGTCTTCTTCTCTGACTTAGGAATCCTGTGTTTCTACCAACATCCATGAAAGTGAGCTTACAAATAGGGTAAAATTTCAGACCCTTCACCAGTTTTTGAAAATATAGAGAAATACAATTATTTTTTGTATAATGGTCTTATATCTTGCAACCTTGCTAAATTCACTTGTCCGTTAGAGATAATGCGTTGACTGCATCTAATTTTCAACATGGACAGTCATACTGTGAATATCATTTTATTTATTATATATCTTGCCTCATTATGCTACATAAAATCTCCAGTACAATAATAAATAAAATTGATATGTGACATCGTTGTCTGTCCCCACTCTTATGCAAGAGGTCAGATGCTGTGAATTTTTCCTTATTGGATGAATATTTTTGTATCCTTAGAAATATTCTTGAGCTTTGTCCTAGGACTGTTACTTGGAAACAATTTGATTGCTTCAGGTCTTTGAAGATTTTTTAGGTAGGAGTGGAACATTCTAGGATAAGCATTCCCACTACTGAGGTAAGATCCTTTTCGGTGTTCTATCCAATGGCCATGGAGAGGTAGCTGGTGGGAATCAGTACTGTTAGTGCTGTGTGAGTGTCAGGAACTGTCCTATTTCATCCTACTAAATGATTCTTATTCTACACATCAGTAGTTTCCCTACATACATATGCTGACCAATTCTTCCTCCCATACTTTAGGGGATTCCTCTGCTAATTTCTGTGTCTGCACTCTGTGCATCTCTCTCCTCTGCATTGCTTTGCTCTGTGCACCGAGGCCACCTTGCTGTCCTTTGACCCTGAGCTCTGTTCCTCTCAACTGAGACAGTCTTCTGAACACCACCTGGATTCCACTATCTAGTTCCATAGCCTGGAAACTCTCCCAAAACAGGAAACTGGGACAATTTCCAGGCTCATTTCTCTTTGTTTCCTGACTCTCAGGTTTACTACCTTTTGTTTCTTGCTGTCCAGTGTCATGAAAATCATTGTTTTATATGCTTTCTCCAATTGTTGGTGGGTTTAGGTGGGAGGATAAATCTGACCCCTATTATTTACATTGTGGTTGGAAGCAGAAGACACATCAATATATTTTGATATGCTATACTTTAACATACTGAAAAGCAGTAAGATTCTATTAAGAATATAGAACTGATCACATTTATAGAGGACAAGTTGCTTACATTTTCATAATTTATATACTGACAACTCCCACTGCATATGACATATATGCACACATATAATTTCACCCAAAGTTTTAAAAATTATATAAATTATACCAAAGTATGAAGTTTTAATTGGATCTGTGGCTTCCCATTTTTCTTCAGATATTTATAAAGATTCATTTGAATATAACATTATGCCTATTTTTATATTACTAAGATAGTATTTAGACTTTATAATTAAACACTCATTTTTACTTATATTGAAATGCATACCTTCAAATTCTTAGGTAAGATGAAAATAAGGCTAATACTGAGTACACTTAGGAAATGCATGATTAAATAAGTTTATATCCCAACATGGACTTTAGTTAAATAGGGTGAATAACAGGCAAAGCTAGTTAAGTACAAGTACTATTGTATTCGTGTAGATCAGAAGAGAAGAAACATAAAGGACATAAAGGGAAAGAAGGGAAAGACAAAGAGAAAGAAACTGAAGGTAAAAAAGGCTAAAGGAAGGAGCAACCTGAAGAAGAGTAATGTTTAAATCCATTAGTAGCAATGGTCCAGTATGGCCAGGACAGGCTGAGACTAACTTTGATAGGGCTGTCTGTGAAAATGGATACAGATTAGGGCTTGAATTTTATTCTTTATTCATTCAATAAATCTTTGTTTACTGTTTACTATATTCCAGGTATATAAAAAAAATTTACTATATTCCAGAGGGCAGCAAACTATGAACAATGCTTATTTTTGTACAGCCTATGATCTAAGAAGAGTTTTTACATTTTTGAAGGTTAAAAAAAAAGGATATGTAATAGAGATGGTATGGGTTGCAAAGCTTAAAATATTTGCTATTTGGTCATTACTGAAAAGTCTGTCAATCCATGGTTTAAGATATGGGGAATACAACAGTATAAAAGAAAAAGAATGGGGGAGAGAAGACTTTGCCCTTATGGAGCTGATATTCTAGTAAGAAGAATACAGATAAACAATAAATAAGTGAAATATATAGTTCTGAGATGGTATGTAGAGATTTAGAATAAGGAGGGGAAATTGGACTGCTAGAGATGAGGTTCAGACTGCTTTACGGCCCATATAGCAAAATGAGGAGGATAGTCTTAGGATGAGGAATGATTTGATTCCTCAGAAAAGCTGTACTTTTTGAGGTGATAAAGGTCATAAATAGATAGCAGCAGGCTGAGATGGTCATTTTGATTGTGATTGTGGTGTTGTGGTGGGGATAGTGAAGGGAGTGGTGTATTAACTCAAGTCCCATGTTCTGGAGCTCTTAACTCTCCTGCCAGCGGTAAGGTGAATACTAGAAGAGGGGGTGGTCTTACTGCATTACCCAGAGCTTCTGGCTCCCTCTGGAAAAGCAAAGATATTTGGAACAGGGAAGCTGTGTATTCATGGCTGGGTTTGGAGAAGGTTTACCTGAAAGAACTGTGGAGAGAAAAGTGGAGGAAGGAAGCACCACAGCAGGATCCTTGGAATGACAAGAGTTCTAAGATTAGGCATTTCCTGATACTAGCAGTATATCAGGAGAGACCACTGACAAGTACAACATTCTAGAAGTTGAATAAATATGTAACAGGAAACAAAGTTACTCCTATTGCTAGCATCATAATATAAGAAACACCATACCAAGTCAAATCATATTCACCCATATTGTTTTTGTTAAAATGTTTGTTAAGCACCTACTATGCGCCAGCACTGTTCTAAGAACTGAAAATACAGTAGTGTGCAAGAAACTATGGATAAATCTCTCATGAAATTTACATTTGAATGCTGTAGGTAATTTCAGATTATTCCATGTGCTGTGTTGGAAGTTGTGGTTTCCATGTGCAATTTGGAAGGTACTACTTTTTTTTTTAATTTTACATTTTTTAAAAATTTTATTATGTTATATGAATCACCCTACATTACATCATCAGTTTTTGATGTAGTGTTCCATGATTCATTGTTTGTGCATAACACCCAGTGCCCCCTTCAGTACGTGCCCTCTTTAATACCCATCACCGGGCTAACCCATCCCCCCCACCCCCCTCCCCTCCACTTTAAAGAGGATGGGCAGAGGGACATTCTGAGGAGGTGCCTTTTCTGTTGGCTGTTGCAAAATGAAAAGGAGCTTACCCGTTCCACAAGTGAATGGGTGAGAGGAGCAAAATGAATGAAAGTGAGAAGGCCCTACGGCAATAAAAAGAGCTGTCAGAACACTGATTTATGACTATGGCAGTTTTTGCTCAGGCAGTTTTGTCAGAGAGCACTAAGGATCCTGTGGTGGGATGGTGCCTCCTGGGATGGCCTTCAAGCTGAAAGCTACCTTGGGCTTATTCTTCCTTTGTTTCTGTTGCTACTGCTCATAGGACCAACGAAGAGTGTAGGGGAGGGTAATTTCCTTCCAAATATCATGCCCCTAAGATTCAGAATCTTTATATGGTATCCTTTCTTTGTCCACAGTGGTACAATGCATGTCCACTTCATTTATATGCTTATTGTAGACAGCAGGAGGGCAATAAATTACCAATAACCATACTAGTAATAGCAATAGCTGAGATTTATCAAAAACTTGTATGTGCCAAGCACCTCACATGTAGTAATTAATTTAGTCCTCAAGCTAATCCTGAAATGGGGAGTAATACTAACCCCATTCCCAGATGGAGAAACTGAGACAAAGAGAATTAAGTGATTTGCCCAGTTCATACAGCTATTAACTGTTCAAAACTGGCAGTATGATTGCAGAATCCTTATGTGCTTAAAACTAATGTACTACACCCTCCTCTTTCCTCCAGGAACAATCTGTAAAGATAAAATAAATCCCAGGTATACACTTTCATTTTATATGGATAGTTTGTATCTCACTTAAAATATTTCAAGTGTTTCTCATACTCTATTGTTTTCATTATCCTCATCATTACTATAAATTCATCTAGTTTGAATCTGGGAATAATTGCTTTTTTGAGGTGTTAAGATCCCCTTTTCTTTCCTTCTACCTCTATGCCTGTTTAAACTTCTTTTCAGCTCTTTAAGTTCTTGGCTAATACAGTCAATCAATCAATCAATCAGTCAATCAGTTGATATGTTCTGCACTCTAGTTCTCAGTTTCAGCTCAAATATCTTTTTTTGTTTGTTTCAAGTTTTTATTTAAATCCTAGTTAGTTAATATACAGTATAATATTGGTTTCAGGAGTAAAATTCAGTGATTCATCACTTACATGTAACACCCAGTGCTCATCACAAGTGCCCTCCTTAATGCCCATCCCCCATTTAGCCCATCCCCCCTCCCTCCATCAGCCCTCAGTTTGTTCTCTATAGTAAAATGTCAATCCCTGGTTTAAGATAGGGGAAATACAACAGTATTTCCTCTCTCTCTTTTTTTTTTTTTTGCTTCCCCTATGTTCATCTGTTTTGTGTCTTAAATTTGTTTTTATCTGACTTATTTCACTTAGCATAATACACTCTAGCTCCATCCACATCATTGCAAATGGCAAAATTTCATTCTTTTTGATGGCTGAGTAATATTCTGCTACACACACACACACACACACACACACACACACACACACACACCCCACATCTCCTTTATCCATCCATCAGTTGATGGACATTTGGGCTGTTTCCATAACTTGGCTATTGCTGATAATGCTGCTATAAACATCAGGGTGCATGTGCCCCTCTGAATCAGTATTTCTGTATCCTTGGGTAAATATCAATTGCTGAGTTGTAGGGTAGTTCTATCCTATACCTTTTCCTCACAATTCTGTCAGTCCTCCAACTCAATCTCTTTCTTTTCCCTGTGTTTCCCCCCACAGATTTATGACTTACTGTTTTGAAGCAAGTTTTGAGGATGGAATACCAAGCACTTGACTAAGTTCACTTTTTAAAAAAATATATCTTATTTATTTATTAGAGAGAGAGAGAAAGCACAAGAAGGGGGAGGAGTAGAGGAAAGAGAGAGGGAGAAACAGACTCCCTGCTGAGCATGGAGCCCAATAAAAGGCTCAATCTCAGGACTGTGAGATCATGACCTTAGCTGAAGTCAGCCACTTAACTGACTGAGCCACCCAGATGCCCCGAATAAGTTCATTTTACCAGGTAATCTTACTTTTGCATGCCAGGCAGTTAGTATTTGTGCAATTAAAATTTGTCACTTAGATAAATAACAACCAATAAATTTTATTGGGTGAAATTAATTGGGTGAATTTTTTTCCTACTCATGAGTTTTCCTTGCCTTTATGAGCAATTTCTTAGTTTACTGGAAACTAACAAACTTACTAAATCAAGTAAAGCTTAAGAGATTATACCGTATATGAAAATAAGTAAAATAGATTTCATTTTATAAAAATAGCAAGTAACTCCAAATACTCTAAAAAAAAAAAAACATAAAACTCAAAAACCTTTGGTTAGTGGAAAAATGGCTTTTTATTATCAATTTGTTCATTCATTTCTTTTCATATTTTAAGCCAAATCTAAAAAATTCTAAGAAATAACACAATGCCTTCTAAATTTGACTTATATATGAGAACGCCATATAAGAAAACATAAATTAGAGTTAAACATTATCATTGACTTTACTTCATTTATATTTCTTTTTTTTCCTTTTCACTTATATTTCTAGTCAACATATGCATTTCCTTTCATAAGATGAATTAGCTACCTAACCTCACTCAACAGGTTTTACTTATTCATCTCTATGTGTGCTATAGAGCCCTGGACAAAATGACCAAAATACAACAGAGCAAGACATGGGAAAAATTCCTTACCTTTAAAGAAGACAAAATTCCCATCACTGTTTTCATAAACTGCATCGATACTAGGAGGCAAGCCCCGCCAGAAGTAAGTAATTTGCATGGGGTATCCATCCATCACCCTGTTGTTTCTCACTCGCCAAAACCACTGGTCCTGCAAACCAAGCAAAAGCATCTCTCAACAAACATGCAGGCCTCCATGGCATTTCCCTGTGCAATGGTGTAACCCTTCTAAAACTAAACTAGTATCATTTTCACTGTCTCACACCAAAACCATCAAAGAAACAGCTAATCAACTTGCTTACAGTGATCACAATTGTTTTTGTAGCTAACTGCCCAATCTTTAATCCATACAATGTGATTAAAAGATAATATAAAAATATTTAACTTTAGCGTTTTACATTATCTCCAGGGTTTTTAGATGGAAAAAAAAAAAAAAAACAAAACAGAAGTAGCACAGACAAATCACTCCCAGATTTGTGGATGAAGTCAGTATTCCTGAATAAGAGAGCAGCATTGGACTTGTATACATTCACAGACATATACAGGATCTCCACACCTAAAATGGTAGGGATGGAATAAAGAGGCCATCCCTCCGGCTATGCCCACATTATACCCATCATCCCCTGTAATTGTAAGTAGTGTCCTCTTTCACCCTCAAATATATTTTGGTTTGGATGATAAATTATATGGTCACCCTAAATGAACAAAGTTATCTTGAAAAAAATCATCACAGTGATTCCAGTCTGGGTCGACTGCCTCTCCTATATGCTCTCACAATATCCTGACTTTACTCAATCATAGCATCAGTCATTTTATGTAAAAAGTGTCTACTCTTATCTCTAATGAAAACACATGACTTGCCCCATAGCAAGTATTTATAAATGTTGAATTAATCATTAGCTTGCATACAATATGTTTCACCATAAATTCTTATTAATGGCAAAAAAAAATAACTTCCAAAAAAATGTTATACCTGATGACATTCAGTTATTTTCTGTGGAAAATTTCAGAATAAAGACTATCCAAAGTGCTTTAGTATTAGAAAAACTTGGTATATTTTAAAATATACTATTTCACTTCATTTCAAAATTTTGTATTTACAAACAACATTTCACTTGGAGATCATATATTTGTACTACTTAGATAAGTCTGTTTCACAAAAATACTTCCAATTTCCCCTACTTAGACATTAATGAGTGATTTACTGTAGGGCTTTCCCAATCTTTTGGCTTACAATAGTTTAGCCTGACTAGATTTTCTAGGATTTGCGAGTTATTCATATAGTCATTCACACACACACAATCAACTGGGGATTCTTGGATTTCAAGTGAAATGATAAAAATGAACCTTTTCCTGTCTAAACCAATCCGAATATAAAAATTTTCTTAGGAATCTCTGGATAGTTGTACTTCATTCTAGTTATCCTGAGCTGTCTTCTCTAGGAACTTTTTTTATAAAAAGAAGGAAGTAGCTTCATTAACAGCTCTAAGTTTGTATCCTATTCTTGCTCTGTCCCTTAATAACGGTTATCCTGGTCAAGATACTAGTCATTGAGTTGTTACAAACTAATAACTGACTCATAGTATAAATACTGTCTTATTTTACTTTATTTTATTTTTATGTAGGCTCCAGGCCCAGTGGAGCCCAGTGCAGGGCTTGAACTCAAAACCCTGAGATGAAGACCTGAGCTAAGATCAAGAGTCGGACACTTAACGGACCGAGCCACCCAGGCGCCCCTAATTACTGGTTTTAGGACTTTCTGAGGACCTGGCACACAGTTGGCTGTTATTATCGTTGAAATTATATTGAAACTAGTTATTTTACTTTCCTTCACAATCCTGTTGACGGTTTTAGCTGCTGTTCTTTGTTCCCTCTTCAGACTTAAGCCATATTATGGCTCTAGCCATGCATCTCTTTCCTACCAGTATCTTATGTTATTAACCTTTTCTTGATAATTTTTATGGTGCCAGCTAACCTGGAATTAATACATATCTTGATTCACATATAGCAGACACATTAAACTGATCTTAAAATACAAAGGTACTCTATGAAAAAAATTGATCCAGGAAAATTAACATGGGCATGAAGATCCAGGGCTTACTGCTAATAGTATGTGAGCAGATGATATTCTGATCTGATAATTTATTTATTTTTATTTTTTTATAGATTTACTTATTTATTTATTTGAGAGAGAGAGAGAGAGAACATGGCAGGGAGGGGCGGAGGAAGAGGGAGAGAGAAACCCAAGCAGACTCTGCATTGAGTGTGGAGCCCGACACAGAACTCCATCCCAGGACTGCAAGACCATGACCTGGGCCAAAACCAAGAGACAGAGGCTTAACCAACTGCACCACCTAGGTGCCCCTATTCTGATAATTTAAAAGAACGCCAGCATCTTTTTGTTGAACTATGAGAGCTTTTAACTGGGTAGTAAAACTATGTCACTCTCTACCTAAAATACTGTTGTTGGTTTTTTTAAAGATTTATTTATTTTAGAGAGAAAGAGAGCATGAGTGGGAGGGGCAGAGGGAGAGGGAGACAGAAACTCAAGCAGAATCCATGCTGAGTGCAGAGCCCAATGCAGGGCTTCATCTCAAGACCCTGAGATCAGGACCCGAGCCGAAAACAATCAGATGCTTAACCGATGTGCCACCCAGGTGCCCCTCCACATAAAATATTCTTCAGTTATTGTAATAGATATCCAAAAATTATAAAAAATGGACTCGGACAAAGAAATAACTGACCATCATTATTAATGGAACAATGAAACTGAAAGCTCTCTGAGCTGAAAGGTCAGAAAAAAATCAGGTAAAAAAAAAAAGCCTGAACTATATTCCAGTTTTTCTCAGAGAAGCACTTCACATTGTTCTATCTCCCTAATACTGAGACAAGGCCAGTGGCTTCTTTGGGACAGACATATGCTGCTGTGTGAAGATAGGAACACAATCTCAACTTGCCACTAATATAGGAAGAAATGGAAATTTTGCCTCGAGATAGGCGTAGTCAATTTGCAAAAATTCAGAGAGTAGTATGGAATCATAGGTGAATTCAGAATGATTTCTGATTGACAGCAGCCTTGGTGGAGAGTGATATAAATCGTCAATATTCAGGTTGTGCTTCTATTCAACTTATCCACACCTTCTCAGAGTGGTAGAAAGCAATGGTACAAATAATTCAGCAAGCACTCTGTCACAGAGGCTGTAAACATATCGCAGGCACTCTAGATTGCCATTTCAGAAATCGAGCTTGTGAACGATTCATAGGGAGAGGATATTTAAAATGCTCTTTAAGTCTCTATGCAAATTTTCCTTCTAAGTGAAACCTCCTCTGACCACACTATCTAAAATTGAATTCCCTCACTCCACCCACCCACATGTGCTTTCAATCTCACCCTCCCTTGCTTTATTCCCCTTCACCATGTTGATCACTGTTTAACACAGTACACGTTTCATTTATTGTTCATTCTCTCTCCACTAGAATATAAGCTCCACAATGGCAAAGATATCTGTCTTTGTTCATTTGTGGTTCCCCATTTCCAGAAAAATGTCTTGCACATGGTAGAAGCTTACTAAATATTTCTTGAAAGGAAACACATTTAAGGAGGAAAGGACAAAGTAAAGGTAAGTTATCCTTTTAGAAGTCAAAAGCTATGCAGATGTCACAAGAATACACAAGTTCCACTTGAACAGGCAGATGTTTAGTATCTATTCCATTATTTAGAAAGGTATGATATATAAAGGTCTTTGAACCATGCAGGAAAAAAAAATTGTTTCACCCTTCCAAACAACGTAGGTTTTGTTTTGGCCTTCGGTGTAAAGGGAAAGAAAGAAGAATCTGAGCTCTAAATCTGTTGTTTCTATCTTGCTACTGGCCTTTTTTTGGCTACCACCCTTATAAAAGGGGGTGGGAGGGGTGGAAACATACCCTAAAAATAGTCAAAACTAGCACATTTGCAAAATCAACTCATGAAAAAAATAGTGCTTAAAAACTATCAAAGAGGAATTCCTACTTAAACCCCAATATTTCACTTTAGATACAAGTTTACACAGATTTTTCTTTCCATGTAGCATGGGTCCCAGGCAGACCACTTTGTTCACAAAGATAACAAATACACAGAGTACTGCAGGGTGTACACCAGGAGACAATAACATACAAGAGAAATTGGTTTGCTTTTTTAAATTCCCTTTAAAATTCTGTCTTAATACAGGCATATTGTTTGCTGACAAGTCTAGAGAACAAGTATCCTCCTGCTGTCTGAATACAAAGATCGGTTATGGATCTACGCTCAGGAGAGGGTGCTATTTTCAGACTTCTTTTTAGAAGCCAGTTAGTAGACCTGATCTACTTTTACTTCTCTTCTAATATATGTATTTGTTATTTAACCAAAAACTTGATGTGAATCTGTGAATGCCTCACGTGTCCAAGCTGAACATTTCCAGAAGGCATCAGTTGCTCTCTCAGCCCTCGCCTGCCATGCCACTGTGGGCTTCCTCCAGTCTTCCCCACCTCGGAAATAGCATCTCAAAACTCTTGATTCCTTGCCATCATCACTGTCACCATCCTACTCCGAGCCACCACTGTAGCTCACAGACTGCAGTGCCAACTCAAAGCTACCGATTTGCCTCCTACTGCATCTAAAATGGAATTTGAACTCGGTCCTTGTCTCCAGCCCCTGCACATCCATTCCAGGTCCCTTTTGTGCTCATGACGCTCTACCTAGTCTCTAGATACGGTATTTAGAGATGCAGTTTCCTGCTATCAACAACCTTCTTTCAAATGTTTCACCGAAAACTTGGGCATGCATGTTGCATTGCTTTCTCTCTCTCTCTTACATGCACACAGAGAAAATACAGGTAAGCACTTACAATTGTTAAATCTAGATATAAAGGGTGTATGTATTCATTCTTCCAACTTTTCTGTATTTTTGAAATTTTTTATAATAAAATTTTTAAAGTATATACTCAAGTTTAAAAAAACCTGAAAATACATAGGCAATCCCTTTATGATAAAATATTATTATATTATCACTAAGTATTTGCAATGGTTAAATAGTATTCTGGCTAGCAAATGTAAGATTAGTAAGCCTCCATTTGAGCCATTTATTTTTATTTTATTTTTTTAAAGATTTATTTATTCATTTGAGAGATGGGGAGGGGCAGAGAGAATCTTCAAGTAGACTCCCCACTGAGCACAGAGCCAGGCTTGGGCTGGATGCCAGGACCCCTGCAGTCATGACCTGAGCAGAAACCAAGAGTAGAAACTGACTAAGCCACCCAGGCACCCCCATTTAAATTTGTTACTGTAAATAATGCTACAACCAACATCTTTATGCTTTAAAAAAGAAACAAAACTATGTCCGTGCCATTTAATTAAGTGTAATTCATGCTCCATTCAAAAGTAGCATATGTGAACTGAAAATAAAGAAATCACACCTTATAAAACCATACAAATATATTATAAACGCACTAATTTGATATCACACTATTGTATTCAAATTTACTGCCTGTACCAAGAATTATATTGTAGTATTTAAAGAAAGAAAACAAGGCCATTTACATTTAATTAGCTGTATTTCTTTTTCAACACTGGGAAAGAAAAAGTAAAATTATAACTTGGAGGAAAAAAAAATTCTAAGGGATGCTTAATCGATGTATCTGGCAAAGACAATGCCATTCTGGGAAGCTTTCATTATCTTATCAAAAGAGCTGACACAAACTGGGTTTTGGTATATAAACTTTAGGAGAAAACCTGTTCAAAGCAACCACTAAAATACACATTCTCACTAAGACAGTCATGAATTTCTGCAATGATTTTTCAGGCACAATTTTCAGGGCTCATCACAATTTTCAAAGATTAACCAGATGTAATTCTGGGAGAAATAATGCTGCAGTACATCTCAACAGATCTGAAGGGGAGCAGAATATGCCATCCCAAAATGTGCCACTTTGGCATGTGGATATTTTGAGCTGAAGGCAATCAAGACCCAGCAGGTTCAAGAAAAAAATTTACTTCCCCCTGAACTACCTAGATAGGAGGCCTGGTGGAGAAATAGAGCTATTACCAGAGATAACTTTTTATCGGAACAACCAGTATGTATGGCAGGGCAAACATCTAATTACCAAACATCTGCTTTTCTTATGTCCCGTGAATTACCCTCTTCCCCTTTGAAGACCCAGGTTCCTATCCCATTCCTTAGCTCATGATGGCATATAAGCCTCAACTGCCTGGCTTGCCTTTGGGTCTTCTATTTTATTGGGCTCCATACATATGGAACTAAATTTACTTTTCTCCTGTTAATCTGTCTTATGTCAGTTTAATTGTTAGACCAGCCAAAGAACCTACAAGGAAAAAAGGAAAATTCTTCCACCTCTATGGGTCAAATCACTTTGGATAGTGTCTACATTTTTGAAAAATGTTCAAAACACAGATTCACGATAATAGGGGAAGGAAGTAACATATTAACAGGTGACTCTTCTAAATCATTTCAAAACTCACAATTCTGGAATATTCCTTAATGTCTGACTAGTTTCAAGGAAGAATGAAATGTAAATTATTTTATTTTTTGTAAATTATTTTAATAAATAAAATATATTTGTGTTTCAAAGGAAGGGAGATATGGCATTTGCAGAATATTTTATTTACGACTTATGCTAAATATACACAATAACTTTTATAGCCTCCAAATGTTAAAAAAAATCCTTTGTTTTTAGATTAATTTAGATTGAAAAATCTGGATACCAAAAGGTTAGGTGATATGTCAGATGTGGATCACTTTCTTGTTAATTAGCATTTATTAAGTCCTGACTTAATACTAATTTTTGAAACTTAAAAATTCATAATTATTCATGCATAATATAACACATAATAACATAAATATTTATGGTTTTTAATCCATTTATATATGTGAATAATGAATGGTAAAGAAGTGTTGCTTAGGTCCCAGAACAGAAAGATCTGAGGAGAAAGAGAAAAAATGTGTGTATGTTGACCCTGTTTTCTTTTTAGGTCCTTACCTTTTTTCTTGTTTCTTCTTGCATCCACTCTTGTTCAGAAACCACTTTGTGATGGTTATGATGCAGAAGAGAACAGTGTACTAAAAAATGCTTCATCAGTGCACTGCACTTAAGGTAAGGAGCCTCAAATTCCAGATATAATTGCACCACACAGTACTATGACATTTTACTTTTTTTCCCCCTCCTTTGGGATCTGAGGATCATGAATATTGGCAGAGAGATCTAAATTTCAATTCACATATCATATAATTAAGTGTTGAAAAATATGAAAGGTTTCATTCCTCCCACTGCACTAGCAGTTCTGGATTCCAAAAATATGAACTCTTTAAGAGTGTACATTCAGTCTAGAGGGGAGCAGGCAAACAACTAATTTCAAAAGACTGTATGAAATGCTGTTATTGCTGCCTCTATAAAATGGGAACTACCATGTAGTGAATATAATGAGCCGGAAAACAGCTGTGTCATTAGCACACCTATCAAGAATTACCATCACTTTATTTTTGACCTGAAGAAAGATGCTTCATTTACAATAAAAACTATGTTCCTGCTGAATAAAGTTTATGGCAATTTTTACTCAAGGTACATAGGGCAGTGTATTCAATTTAGTTTTTAACCACCCAATCTAAAGTTGTCTTTCCTCAATCTTTTTCTATCAGCTCCTCATGTTTTATTTTTTTCATAATACCTATTGTTCTAAGAAATCATCTTGTTTATTTGCTCCCCTGTCTCTCATCAGAATATGCACCTCATCTATCTTATTCAAACACTGTACTCCTCAACCCTGCCACAATGACCAGCATTAGGTGTTGAAAAGTGTTCGAAGAGAAAATCAGTGAAAGAGAGAGGACATGTCAGCAAATCTTTTCCTTGGCCCGGATGCAGGGGGATTGGGTTGGGTCAATATTTAACTTAAGGATCCACACAGAAAGGCTTTCTCAGGCCCCCTCTTTACCGCCCCTGTAAGCACCGCACATCTATCAGCGTACTTAGACCACTGTATGGAAATGATCCATTTGCCAGCCTGTTTCTATGTGTTACCCTCTTTCCCATGAGTATCATTATCATTCTTTGCTTTCTCTCTCTCTCTCCACCCCTACCCCCCCCCCCCGCCCCCTTTTTTAAAGACTCAATTCAGGCTTCACTACCTCTAGGGATATTTACTTAAAACAAAGACTATTCTCCAAGGACTCTTGCCCTTTAGGTAACCTTTCCATTTATTCCCATTGCATCTTGTAGAGTGGTGAGTGGTGGTCAGGGTGCTGCACATGTTCATGCCATGGAGGGTAGAAAAGAGATGTTTCATGATATCACAAGGGAGAGCCAAAGATTGAGCTAGTGCTATGGATTATTAATTTTTGGCTTCTTCTTCAATCACAAAAGGAAACTCACTGAACTCAAAGAAGTGGATAGTGCAGATAGCCAGAAATAATAACACACTGAACAGAAGTAAAGAGTCATCAATAGACTCCACTTTAAAGCTGTGAGCAAGTGCAGAGGCTTGGGCCGTGAGCGGGGAGGGCACGGAGGAAGGCAGGCAAGAAAGGCCCAGGAGGGAAATGTGCCAGGGGGAAAATTTTTTTTTTTCCTGTCCAAGGAACACAAAATGAGTTGTCAACAAATTAGGTGTTAAAGGCCTATGTTGAATTAGAGGTTTGCTCCTAAGAGATAAGAGTAGATTGGGAAGAGAATTCCCAAGAAATTATAGAGTAAAAAACCCTGAAAGATTCCTAAGTGACTGTTTCAGGGTTCAGGAGCAGTTGTTGCCATAACAGGAGAGACTAATCCTCATTACCATTGCCTAATTGCTTTATGCTAATATGCTCTTGAAAACATTCCTTGTGTTGCCAATGTTTTGCTGTGGTTTATTTACTAAAAAATGGAGTTCAAAAGGTAACCGCCCTTCTTTAAACTCAAAGAAAATCGTCAACAGACAACTGGATGTACTAGTGATGATGGAGTTCTCAGGCAGTCCTGAAGGAAGTCAGATTATCACCATTAACAAATGGAAAGCACTTGTGCTACTGGTTCATTTCTAGCAAGTGCAACAAATATGAATAAGCACTATTTGCTTACCGTTGGGGGGCGGGGAGGAGAAACTTCTCCAAAATAACAATAAGTAAAGAACTTTCCTAATCATTCAAATAATGGAGCCCTGAACAACTACTGATGGCCAAATAATTTATGAAAATTATTCTAAGCAATAAGGAATCTAATAACAGAAGATTAAATATAGTATATAGGATTTGATGTTTTGACAAAGTATAGAAGTTTAACATGGTAATATTTTTGCATTAAAGAGAGAGAATATCTCTTTCACTTGGCTGGAAGATTGACAATTTGAGAGGAATTTCAGAAGCTTCTGAAGGTGAGTTGACTAGGCTTTCATAGGAAAACTTTTGGAATATTATAGAAAAGGAAGTTAACACACATCATACCAAAGGAGATTACAGAATAATCTATGCCCCATCAGAATGAGGGTGATGATGGGCAGGAGAGGACATATCTTTTTGGGAGAAGAGGAAATGAGGTTTGAAAACCAGAAATTTAAGTGGCAGATGATGGAGATGGGTGCTCTAGGAGGGGTGGAGTAGTAACTAAGGAAAGAGAGGCAATTCTAGAATCAACCTCACAGAATGCAGTATGAAATGAAAAGATAGCAGCTTGATGGGGCATCCAATGCCAAGTCAATAAAATAGAATATATAAGAAAACAGGTATAGAAATGAAGGACTAAAATTAGGAGGAAATGAAGTAAAAAGAAATGAGAATTATGGGGCAACTGGGTGCCTCAGTCAGTTATGCGTCTGCCTTTGGGTCAGGTCATGATCCCAGGATCCTGGATTGAGCCCTGCATCACATTGGGCTCTCTGCTCAGCAGGGAGTCAGCTTCTCCCTCCCACTCGCCCTCTGTGCTCTCTTTCTCTCTCTCAAATAAATAAATAAAATGTTAATTTTTTTTTTTTGAAGAAATGAGAATTAGAGGGCTCTGACAGAGATTGTGCTATACCTGGGGAGGGTCAGAAAAGAAAGTCTAGGGATTTTTGGAGGGAAGCACGTTGGCAGTGCCTGGAGAAAAGAAGGAATTTGAGTTAGGTAAAGTGGTAAATGCTAAATAATGAAACATATTCCTGAGTGAGAGTATCAAGTGAACAATACTGCAGATAATAAGCAATAAGCAAATTAAGTGTTAAGGAGTAATAAAAAATAGAAGTATTAAAAAAGATGAGTTTATGTAAAATATTTAGGTATGTGGAAAAATTCCTCTGCTCAATATAGCATGTATTTCAGATGCTCATTTTTGCTACGCCCATTTCAAACTTGTCTGTTGGAAGAGATAGATGAAAGTTCCAGTATAACTGAGACTATGTAACCCTGCTTGCATCTCTTCATGAGGATTCAAATTCACATGGAAGTGGAAGAGAGGAAACCTGATTATTTAGTTGAGACATTTAATTTTTTCTGTCTTCTGCTTATATATGAAGACCAAAATAAATTCATATTTATCTTTTTTGCAAGGTTTCAGAGCTTTTCAACTTTTCTTGAATTTTATTGTGTTGTTAAAAAAGAATTTGCAATTGTGATTCATTTTACAGCATAATGAATATAGATGAATCTCACTTTATGCCACATATCTATTCCTGAAAATTTGGTTATTGATTATTGTATGAAGAAAGTACTATTTTAATTGAACTGAAAGAGTTAATATTTAAATGAATGTTAAAAAATGAATCATTTTACTTTAAGTGTATAAATGCTCTATGCAAAAATTAAAAAAACAATATAAAAACCATTGCTATCGATAACAATGTTTCTAAATGTTAGATATTTGTGGCTCAGATTTTTTTGTATCAGGCAACATTTACACCATTATTTTCTGAAAGGAAAACTGAGTTAATGAGTTATCTCCTGCATAAAGTGAGTTGGTGATATATGGTCCAGCTCACCTATCTTTTAGTGGTCAAACTCTTTAACAGAAATTATCAATTATTTGACAATTTAAAAAATTACCTGTATATTACTGATTATAACCCAAAATGTGTCCTACGATATATTTTTATAGAACTTTACGAAATATGCATTGCTTCATTCAATTGCAAAGCCAAAGCTGAAGATTAGAAAAAAAAAAAACAAGATGGCCTTGGGTAATATTGTAATTATTACTACTTTGGTGGTTTGAATAGGTCTCATATGATCCGGTTTATACAAAATTAATGTGACTACCAAAAGCCATTCTCGAACATTACATATATTGAGTTCAATCTGCCAAGCTAGAATAACAAACATAATCTATATTGTTTCTGGAAAATCTTGGAAATGGAAAGTCTTTCTTCCTCTTTCCTATTAACCTTAAATGCATTTCCACCTATAGTAACTTCATTTTGGGGCTCAGTGAACATTATTACTTTCATAGCTGATTTCTGCAGGTGTTTTTTTTTTTTTTTTTGAGATTAGTAACAAGCAATCATACCTAAATAAAATATCCATTGCTGTGATAAAAATGAGATATTTTCTACTGTTAATGACCAACAAATAATATGGATTATCTATTGCTTTGTAATATTTTTATGCTATCATTCATTCATTCTTTCTCTCTCTCTTTTTTTTTTTAGTACACCAGTAATACCTACTTTTTCCCCAGAAGATTCTTTCAGATTTTTCTTCCTCAATCAGATTCTGTCACTGCTTTTTCTTACTAGTCAGAAATAGTGGAAATTATGACTGTGAACACAAAACACATCAAGGGAACAGAGACTAATGTGTTTTTCAATTTAATAGCTTTTTGTACATTGTTCCGGTTCAGTTTCTTTCCTATGTAGAGTATTGCACCATTACCTCTAAAGTCAAGGAGAGAAAACTAGATTTCAGCCTGTGTCAAAGGAAAAACAAATGAGAAGGTGTGGTGGCAGCAAAATGACTAATTCATTATAAATATACTGTGTTTAAGATATGCTTTTAATCAATAAAGTATAGATTAAGATATGTTTCATTTTATCCCTTATAATACTCCAAAGGTGTGACATCAGAATTTTAAAGAATTAATTAACTTGTCTGGTCCAAAACACTGATCAATTATTTAAAATTAATTCTCTAGACCTGTTTTGTCAATATGGTAGCCATTAGCCACATGGTACTATTTACATTTAAATTAAATTAATTAAAAAAGCAGTTTCTCAGTTGCACTAGTTACATTTGAAGTATCTAATAGCCATATATAACTAGTGGCTACCATTCTGGACAGCATATACACATAAAACATTTTCATCACTGCAGCAAGTTTTATTAAACAGTGCTGCTTGAGTGCCTGATGAATGTTATGATTTTTTTCCACATCCTGATTTGTTTTAAGGCTCCTGTATTGCCATTAGAATAAATGCAGTAGTGGTCCAAGACTATGTGAAAATGTTGACTGAGATAATCCTAAGGCACCAGTGTTTCTAGAGCCAGTTTTTAGCAGAAACACTATAACCTAGTGATCAGGAACTTGGAATGTTTCTACAGCTCTGCTGAGATAGTCCGTTGAAATGCTAATTGTGGGATCATAGGTGGAGGCCCCAAACCACAACTTTCAGGAACAAAAACTTAATGTTATTTAGCTGTGGGTCTGACTGGAATGCTATTTCCTCATATCTTTGCATTGCTGGTTAATTTTGTTGTTTAAACCTGCACTAAAATGCCACCTCTTCATAAGATCCTTCTTGACCACCCAAACTACAGTAGCCCCTTCACCCCTGTTTCAATCTCTAACTTCTTTCATATTGCTCTATTTCATTTTCACCATTGCATTTATTGAGTCCTTCCATATTTGCATATATTTATTTGATTTTGACTGTCCCTCCTCCACTAAAATAAAGCTTGTTGTAGGAGAAGGATTTTGTGATGTTCACTGCAATATCCCAGATCCTAGAAGGCTGCCGGGCAAAGGCAGGAGACTTATAAATATTTATCACACAAATAAATCAATGAATGCTTTGAACAAGAGATGGGGATTAAAGTTATTCATGGTGGAAATGTGCTTTTGTAAAATATAAAGGCATTTTTTTCAAATAAAAAATACATTCACTCTTTTCTCCCATTTGATCTTTATTAACTTCTCCAAACTTTATATTTGAAATGTAGTAACTTCAGAATTATATATTATAAACATAATTTACCTTTATGAAAGTTAAATAAGGAGTTAGCTTGTAATCGATGAGATTGGCCATCTGGAGTAATAACACACTCGAGATGGAGGGTATCTCTTGGGGAAACTGGGGATGCAAATCTATTGAAGAATGACAAAGGTATGTAAGTCTCAGGTCCTCACTCTTCTAAAGAAATCCTCTCTAAGTGGAAGTTTTGTTTTCTTTCTTTTAATTTTTTTTCCTGCAAGATTTTATTTAAATTCAAGTTAGTTAACATTATAAGTGGAAGTTTTAAAAATGGGTGATTTTGACTGTACGTTGTCCAGAAAAGGGTACAAATAGGCAGATTTTGGTGAGGTGGACTTAATACTAAGGAGTGTATATCTGGAAAACTTAACAGATGTAACCATGTACAATTTCAACTATGTGCTAGCAGTAAATCTGGGAGTATCAGGCTATCAAAAAATGATGGCTCCAAAGACACAAGATTTCCAACTGCTTCAGAAACAGCCTTCTGATTATTCTATGGCTTATAATGCAAAAATAATTCATATTTTTCTTTGTGATAATTATAATTATTACTGTAAACTGATAAGTTGTCATTTTAGCTCATCCATCAGCCAGTCTTTTGTGACTTTGTTAACTGAATTCTTTTGTTTTTTTTAAGATTTTATTTATTTATTTGACAGAGAGAAACACAGCGAGAGAGGGAACACAAGCAGAGGGAGTAGGAGAGGGAGAAGCAGGCTCCCCGCGGAGCAGGGAGCCCGATGCGGGGCTCAATCCCAGGACCCTGGGATCATGACCTGAGCCGAAGGCAGATGCTTAATGACTGAGCCACCCAGGCGCCCCTGTTAACTGAATTCTTTAGAGCCTGAGCCACTGAGGCAGCCTACCTATAAACCCAAGGACTATACATTGAAACACAGTGACTTTCACCACTGAATAACAGTTGGCCTCCATCCTAGACATTTTTAGCATCTCAAAGTACAAGGCAATTCTGATTTACACTACCTTAATTTTCTTCTATATCCAGATTTTGGTTGTTCTTTGTATATTTTACAAATGAAATTTAATGTAAAAGTTTTTAAAAAGTTAAAAAATAATACAAATAATTGTTGATATTTTAAAATAACTCCAAAATGGCATTTTTAAAGCAGAAGAGACATGATTTTAGGTCTTACCTGGATAGGCAGATTACAAATGCTTACGTTTTATACCTTGTTTCAGGAATGTCTGGGTTATAGCTAAACACAAAATAAAACATTTAACAGTGTTTTTTCCCTTTTATTTTCATGTATATACTAGCAATTTCAGTGATACTATGTATGTTTCATGTCTGAAATGCATAATTAAAGACCTTTAAGAAAACAAGCTGTACATGCTCTATCAGTCTCTGCCCAAAACCCACACTGACTTCTCACTTTAATATGAAGTACCATAACATTTATTTAGTATAAGGCAGGTCTATCTTGGGTCTAGACCAGAGTGGAGTATGTTACTGGAAATAACAGAAAGAACTCTTTATTTCACATACAACATAACTACATACTGTGGGTTTTTGGGGCAGCATGATGGTATATTTTTAATGTAGGATAATTATATTCATTTCTTTTGCCCAAACATGCTTTAACTCTAAAATAACTATTCTATGTTGGTTTCCCCTAAATAACCAACAGAATCCTTGCAAATAACAAATACAGGCAAGATAACCACAGTATTCTATTGACAAATATTATTACTACCAAAATAACTTATTAAGATTATTTTGTGCCATTATTAATCTGTAGACTAATTTGTAAAAAAATTATAATTATCTGAAATTCTTGACAGCAATTAGAAGAGTAAAAAAGAGTATTAGATAATGATATTGTTAACTAATTTTTAAATTTACATTAAACTGTTTTCAATGCCAAGTAAGAGGGGTTATTGCTTCATTTCCAAAAGTTTTTATTGACCAAAATTGTAAAACATGAGGTAACCAAAGAAATAGTACATTTTTCCCTCTTGCTATGTTCTATTGTTTAGTTTATGTAGCACGGATCCAGGGTTCAAAATGTTTCTTTATTCTATAATTTATAAAATATGTATGTCATTGCAAAACACAGCTCTCAAGGAAATGAAAGAGGTAGATATTGACCAGCAACACATCCCAAAAGAAGTTATGTCTTTCTTTCCCTCATCCAACACTTCAAAAACATAATTTCAAACTGAAAGGTCAGCAATAGGAAAGTTTGTCCATTTTCTTTCCAGGTCTCATGGAAAACTGTTAGTTCCTTGTACTGGAGCGGCAGTTAATAGGTTTTACTTGGTGTGCTATGCAAAGCCTCTCTGTGCGCCAACATGAAAAAGCCTTTAAAGGAATGTCAGCAGCTTCAGAAACTGCTTGTCAAAAGGATTTCAGTTTTCTTTCTTTGGCCTTCCTAACCACTTTCAAAGGGTTATTTCATTCCTGTAGTTTCCATATTATTAATGCATATAGCTTGCAACGGTAATTCAGGGTGGGCCACCTGGTTACAAAATTATAGAGAGAGTTGATTAGGTACAAAAATAAAAGGCACAGCTTCACAAATTTTACAGTACATTAATATTTTACTACTGGCAATGGTTAGTGGTATAGCGGAAAAGAAGGCAACAATTTGCTGAAAGGCATTTAAAAAAAACTATTAATTTTGCTTTGAAAATTGCCTTAAATTTTTTGCAAGTTTATTGTAATTATTACAATTACAGATAGACTGAAATGTCCAAAGGATTTTTTTTCTTTTGCCACTGGAAACAAAACCAAATAGCATAGTAAGGAGTAC
The DNA here is from genome assembly GCF_009762305.2 of Zalophus californianus. Classification (NCBI taxonomy): domain Eukaryota; kingdom Metazoa; phylum Chordata; class Mammalia; order Carnivora; family Otariidae; genus Zalophus; species Zalophus californianus. The sequence goes on from NC_045598.1 coordinate 144,415,095, forward strand.
AGACTAAGAGCCTTGGGTTCTGGCTTTGGTCTTCTGTACATCAGGGTAATTCAATTATCTCTATGACCTAGGATCATAGAGATACATACCATAAACACCTTACAGAATGGAATTTTTGAGTTTCTCTTTCAGTTTAGACATAAAGTTGTAGGGAAAATGGGGATTGTCGGCAAGTTTCCAACTCTGCTAAAGCTTAATGAAAATTCATAGGAGTGATGATCCTATTTACAAATATTTTAAAGGACGAGCAACAACAAAAACCCCTCTTGATGAATTAGTGAATATTGTTTGTATGATGATTTTCTGCTCTCATGACATACACTTCAAAATTGAGTATAGCCGTTAAACATGAATCTATTCTTAATTATCAAATGATTCTATGAAAATGTAGGGGTGTCCCTGAAAGTATCTTCTTGAATAACATGGTCACGTTATTAGCTGAGCATTCAAAAGACTTTTCAAGTAACTGATTATCTAGAGTTCATTCGTTTAATAATGACCTATTTTTCACCTCCCAAAGCTAGGTGCTTTGCTAGGCATTGGGAACAGAGCAGTAAATAAGAGAGTGATAGAAAAAAACCAACTGTAACTTGTTAAACTTCTTACTGCACACAACTTCTTACTATTTGTACCTCATGAAATTTCCAAACAGATAATGTTATTCCTGAAATATCATTAAAGGAAAAGAAAAATAGTCAAAATACCATTTATTTACATTATTGTACAATATTCATTGTTTATGTCTATAATCTCTTATTCACAATTGTAAAATTCAAACAGCTTGAAAAAAGAAAGTTGCTCCTTGAGTTTGGAACAAATTTATTTGGCAGAGAGCTGGATGTGAACTGACATGAGACTTTTTAGAGACTTTTAACTCTGGTTTATTGGAACAATTTATAAGTTTCAATGAACAAATACTGAGTTTGATTATGAGTTGTTTCCCTAGATCCCATAGGGATATGAGGAAGAAATGTTTAATACACTGAATTATTAATAAAAAAAAACTGAAAATGTCCTATTTGGCCACACTGTATTAAAATGAAATCAGTATTTCAAGTGTCTTTATTTCAAATTCAAATGCCAATGACATTTTGATCAAAATTGAGAATTTTATTTCCTGCTTTCTCGTTTATTCAGAGGATCACTGCTTTTGTTTTTTGTCTTTTGGTGTTTTTAAAAATAAACAAGATAAATAGAACTAGTTTAAAAAACAAGGAACTTAAGTTCTTGGTCTTTCATCTGAGGCCTTAAGTATAGAATTTACCGCTGGACTAAGTGTTATCCTAAGTTGCCAAGGATTGTTTCTATGTATAATTAGCTACTCAAACATTCTATTCAAACTATGGGAATAGAAGAAGACTGGGGCTTGGGACATGAGAACGCCCCATCCTTCCAATGTGAAAATGAAAATCAATCATAAGGAAATCTATAAATAAGTTTGCTGAAGAATTACAAAGCTATGTTCAGATTCAAGGAGGCATTCTAGTAGAAAAGATGATACATTATAAGCTATTTAATTTTTCAAAACATGGATTTAAACCGAAGAATGTGGAGCTGTCACTGAGTTTAAGGAATTTTGGGGATTTAGATATTGTCAAATTCCTAGAATTAACCAAACTGAAGTTCAGAGCATAGTCCTCCAGATTGCCAAGACTGCCCAAGACTTCCGACCCCAACTGCAACAAGGTAGGGTCCAACTATAAAGTTAGATAGAGGGAAGACTCCACACAGGACCACCCTCACTTTTCACACCAACCACAAGTTCAGGGGTTCCCAAGAATATTCTAAGATTTGAAGACTCAAAAAAAAAAAAAAATCACTGGAAACTATTATACTTTAAAGTTTTAGTTCTTACAGGGAGAGAATGCAGATCAAAAATCAACCAAACGAAGAGATTTGTAGAGTAGCATCTGAGAAGCTTCCATTGTCCTAGGGGTGCATTACCATCCTGGTATCAGTGTGTGACAATATCCACGGGCTACTGTCAAACAGGGAAGCGCGCCTGAGCTTCAGTGTCTTGATTTTTTATCAGTGCTTTGTTTTGCAGGCATGTCTGATTGATTGGCTGTCCACATGATTAGATTCAGTATCTAGGTCAATGGATACCACATCACCCAAAGCCCCTACCCACCCTATATCACATGATTTTTTTTGTTTTTCTTGTGTAGCCAGCCCCCACCCTAAACAAAGACAATGCTATCAGGTATGACAGGGAATACTTCCACAAAGCCCATTGCAAAAGGTCAGACCTCCTCTTGGCCTAGGCCAACTCTTTATCACACGGCAAGTATTTAATTCAAGGGTCAAGGATAGATTTACAAATTTAAAAATAAAAACAAAACCCGACAACCAAATACTTCGTTGGAAATTCTTAACACTCATTGACTTTTAAGAAAAGGAAAGCCAAGTAGGAAACAACTTTAGTGCCCAGTATCAACATGACCCAGCTCTAAGTTTGATGTGAAAGTAAATCCAAGTACAATATTATGAAAGTCAATTTACCTACATAAAAAATAAAACCAAAATAAGTGAACAAGTCTATAAATTTGTAAAGAAAATTACAGGTAAACTTGAGTAAAATTTTAGATGTTTATAGAATTATATGACCATTATTTTGCACTCATTCCATGAACAACAAATATATGGGTTCTTTATGATGAATTGTTTACTTTAATCACCATAATTACAGCAAAATAAATTACCCTGTTATTATGATATCAATTTCTTCTTAGAAATGCTGTAATAAGGATATGTTCAAAATGAATTATTTTCACAAAATAATTGAATGAAATAATTTCACAAGAGCCACTCTATATACATATTCTGAGAAGACTATAAGAATCAATTTATCCACTATGGGAAAACAGAATTCTTTAAATGAAAGCCAAAGAGGATGAGGAAAATGGGTGGTATTTAGTTAAAACTTTACTTCCCAATCTTGATTTTAATTTGTCATACTTTTCAGGTTTCATAACGCTTCTGATAACTGTTACTTTGGTAACCACACTCTTTAGAAACCTAGTTTTTAAGACCCCTGTAGCTTCCAATATAACATATACTGACTTCATGAAATTTAAAACTGTAAAAGTGACATATTGGTGTTAATGCATTAAAAAAACATTCTAAAATTTGTGCCAATGATGACAACATCTCACATTAGTGCAGCTCTTTTAAACATTCAAACACATTTCATATATTTTATCTCATTGTGAGAAGGATTATCTAGCTAATACTGCCTTACTTGGTATCTCTGAAATATAGAGTCCAAAAAGGAAATGCTCATCATGGTAACAATATCCTGACACCAGAACCCATGCCTCCTGACTTTTAGTCTAAATTTCTTTTCAACAGAATATATAGTTTTTCTTACATGAAATAGGGGATAGCTCATTGTTAGTTCAAGTATCTCTTCCTCAGAAAAGCCTTTCCTGATATTAATCAGGTATTAAAAACTAAAACAAAACAATTATTTATATGTGTTTATTGCACCATATACTTTTACTTTGAAGTTACTACAGGTACAATTTTACTTGTCTTCCGAGTCCGTGATTAATGTCTGTTTCCCACAATGAGCAGTAAGCTCTTTAAGCAAGTAGCACTGGGGCAGGCACAGAGATTCTAATCTGAGAGAATAAAACTCAGGCTTAGTTATGGAATCCTGCTCATACAAGATCCAAAGCCTGGGCTTTTCCATTTTTACTATAACCTAGTATTTTTTTTTTTTTTCAAAGACTTTCTTTATTTGACAGAGAGAGACACAGTGAGAGAGGGAACACAAGCAGGGGGAGTGGGAGAGGGAGAAACAGGCTTCCCGTGGAGCCAGGAGCCCGATGCGGGGCCTGATCCCAGGACACTGGGATCATGACCTGAGCCGAAGGGAGACGCCCAACGACTGAGCCACCCAGGTGCCCCAATATATTTTCTTAAATACAACAGAGACTCAATACAGATTTTCAACTAAATAAATTAATTAAATATGACTATGTATCAATAACCACTTCCTGTATTTTCCTACATAAACTATTTCCCATATATTTATGCAAGGAAAAAAAAATCTCCCAAAAATACCCAAGGGGGAAATAGAGGAATTGACCTTATATGTATATTTAGTAAATCCTATGATTTTTTTCAACAGTGTTCAGAATTCTCATCACCAAATTTATTTTTAATCCTCTATCTGATCTTTTGTTTATGTGAGCAACAGAGAAACAGGGTTGATATACATGATAACACAATTATAGTATTACATGACAAAGTTTTAGGAACCAACCAGAAGCTTCAGCATTTCTATTTCTGATAGTAACTGCAAATGCAGTGGACTACTTGGAACATGTTCTCTATTCCAAGGGACTTCAGGATTATGGATGAGGAGGTTTTGTGTCAGGGGCACACAAGTGGCCAGCTCTTACATCAGCTCCTTCGAGCTTCAGCTCAAGGATATAAACAGTCTTTGTTTGCTTAATGCGTTCACCAGTAACTGCCACAAATAACTGCACTTCACAAATAAAGTAGCACAGACCAATGAATGCAGAGACTCAGCAACTGTTCCAGGTGAGACGCTAAAAAGCAGTGGTTTCACAATAACCACTTTTAATTCTCCCTAAAAATGCTTCCTGTCCTGACAGATTAAGAATACGACGCACCTCTCCTTGAGTGAAGTTTCAGTAAATAATATTTTTACAGAGAAAGGGAAACACTGTAACTTATTTTTTACAGAAGTCTCAATATTCTCAATATTCTTGAAAGACCTGGTACTTCTCATCCAATTCCCAATAGGACATCTTTTTCTTTGGCCCTCTCTGAGTCCCTTCATAATTTCAGCTCCCTGTGACATTTAAAGGCAAGCTTGCTTGCCTGCTTGCTTGTTTGATTTATTTTTAAAGTCAGTCCTGGCCCTCTGTGACTCATTGTCCAGCCACCCGCTCCTTGAGCAGCATTCTTAGAGCTGCTCTTTTGTCCTCATCTTCAAATCCCTGTTTTGCTAGTTGTCTTCAATCCCACATTTTAGGAATGGGGTTCTATCTTGCTCTTAGCAGTTCTTCTCGCAGAGCTAATATTTGCTCAATGTTTCCCATTAGCTCTGCTCTCTCTTCCAACCTAGTCACTCCTGGGTCAACTCTGTTGGCCAGTTAACCTAACCTGCAGAACAAAGCCTCGAGTTCTCAACGGGGCATGTAAGACCCTTTATGAAGGAGTCCCACTTGTGTCTCTCCAGCCTCGTTTGTCAATTTCCCTGCTTTGGTGTTTATAACAAACTTGATTAGCTCCCTACTGCACCATACCCCTTCTGACCTCTGAGCGTGGCTAACTTTACACTGTTCTTACAGATGCAGATTAGATGCCCTCTACGTGAAGTCTTTCCCAGTTTATGTGGCCTTCCGTTGTGTCCTCTCTGCACTCTGTGCCTTAGCCTATTACAGCCCATCATGATGCATTACGGTGATCTAGTTACTGAAACCTCCTCTGCTAGACTGTTATCTCCCTGAGGGAAAGAACATTCCCAATGTCTAGCTAGTCTTTGGAAACCAGCCAAAACTTCATTAAAAAATAAAAAAGAATGAATAAAAGAGTACCAGTAGTTAGTTTCTTAAGAGCAAGGATTGTTGTCATAGACTCTTCTGCAACTTTTTAAGGTCAACCACATGCTTTTCACAACACTGATACTGCTAGTAATAATAACAATGTCATCAACAACTATGACGATATTAGTAGTTGCTGAAATTACTTGAACATCTGTTGTGTACCAGTCTCTGTGCTCAGTGCCTTACGCAGCGTACAGTTTATCAGTGTTTGTTGAACTGACAAACACTGCTATATGGCAGTCCTCATGTTGTATAAATTAACAATACTCTCTGGATTAGTTGCCAAATATCACGTCACTTTGCATGATTTTAAAGTATTTCTATAGTAAACTGAAAAAATTCTCACCATGGTGCCTACAAAATTGCAAAACTGTAGATAAACAAAATATTTAGTGAGCTTGATTCACTAGAGGCTGATCCTACTCAAGTGGGCACAGATTCTCATCTAATTGGACATCTTTGCTAGCCAGGTTAAATTATATTATTGAAAGTTGTCACTGTAATTTTGAACAAGGACATTTTTAGTCACAGTCCAAGGTAAAAGTCATTGAATACTTTAATAGCTTTTGCCTACCTGTATTTTTTGAAAATGATATGGCTTCACTGTCCCTTAATGTGTTACAACCTTCACAGTTACCAAGCTTCTTTTATGCCACTATATTTTGAGCTATTAAATGTATATAAAGCATCTCTACACTACAGATTTTTAAAAGCTACTCATAATTCCATCATTCTAAGATTTGTCTAGCATCATTTTTCTAGAATTTCCCTGTTTTGTCAATACATCTTTCAAATAATGCAATTCATGATATGTAAAATTTTAAATTTTCCTATTTTATACGTGTGTATACATAATAATCATGTCCTATTGTTTCATTCTCCATAATTAACCTTTTAAATGATTATATTTCTTTGAGTTGATATACTATTTATTTGCTATACCACTACCATATTACTGGATAATTTGGGTTGCATGCAAATTTTTCTCCTACTGGCAAGAAAGCTATGATGAATATCATTGTTCATTTTAGATTTACTTTATTATTTCAGGATGAATTACCATGCAGGGGATTACTAATTTGGAAACTATGCATACTTCCCTTTTTATTGTAAGATATACTAATGCTGTAGCTTAAACTTGAAATATTTTTTTCAATCTTACTCATTTGCTATTGACACAAATTTTACCTTCTTTAAAAATAGTCACGTAAATAAACATAACATAATGCTCTGAGACTTTAAAGTATCATAAGAAGCACATAAAGAATGAACAAAATAGTCAAGAACCTCCCTCATGGAAGTTAAATGCAAAGAAGATAGAGTGAGAAGTAAAAACACTGTTCACTTTTTATTTTTTTTTTATTTTTAAAGATCTTATTTATTTATTTGAGAGAGAGAGAATGAGATATAGAGAGCACGAGAGGGAAGAGGATCAGAAGGAGAAGCAGACTCCCGGCTGAGCAGGGAGCCCGATGCGGGACTCGATCCCGGGACTCCAGGATCATGACCTGAGCCGAAGGCAGTCGCTTAACCAACTGAGCCACCCAGGCGCCCAACACTGTTCACTTTTTAAAAAGATCTTTTTTTTTTTTTTATTTGAGACAGAGAAAGAGTCAGTTTTGGGGAGGGGCAGAGGGAGTGGGAGAGAGAGAAGCTCAAGCAGACTCCCCACTGGCACGGAGCCTGACATGGGGCTCAGTCCCACAACCCTGAGATCATGACCTGAGCTGAGATCAAGAGTCCGATGCTTAACTGACTGAGCCACCCAAGTGCCCCAAAACGTTGTTCATTTAATAAATATTTATTGAATGCTGCCAATAGGACAAGTACCGCTAGTTAAGTTTAATCCTGTGAGTTGCTTTTTTATGTCAAGAAAAATATTTTTCAATTATATAGTCAAAGAGCTTATTAGAACTTAAAGCTATATTTCACTGTTTTACTATGGTTCAGGACATCTTTCATAACACCATTAATTAGTCCCCCACCCCCCACCATCACCACCATTGACTTTCGAGGAATTTTTCAGGTAGACTATCATATAATTTGCAAATAATGATAGCTTTGGCCTCTATTTTATGTATTTCTATATGTTTTATATATTTCCACAAGCAAAAGATAAACAAATGCTTCTAAGAAATTCTGAAGAGCTGGCTGAATATTTAAATAACTTCACCTACTCCACAAAGCACAATGATAATCACAACATTGTTAACTGAAAGTTTAAAAAGGGAATGGAAAAAATAAAGTCTCATTTTTGCTTTACAGAAATATAAGAAGTCAAAAGTGGCACAGTCAAAAATGCCAAATATGAAAGATAAAAACTGGAGAAGTGCTATTTTAAAAACTTCTAATATAAAACAAAATCTACTTTTTATGTACAGTATAAATCTTTTTTTTTAAAGATTTTATTTATTTATTTGAGAGAGAGAGAATGAGAGATAGAGAGCATGAGAGGGAAGAGGGTCAGAGGGAGAAGCAGACTCCCCGCCGAGCAGGGAGCCCGATGTGGGACTCGATCCTGGGACTCCAGGATCATGACCTGAGCTGAAGGCAGTGGCTTAACCAACTGGGCCACCCAGGCGCCCCTGTACAGTATAAATTTTGAACGAAACTGCTTATTAATCTTGCATTAAGGTAAAAGTGCTCTAAACAATAAATTGTGAATGTGAGCACTTTCTTTGTAAAAATCTCAATATAAAGCTATAGATTATGACAAACATGGAATAAAACATATTTTTGATACTGAAAAGATTTAGATTATTAATAACTGTAGAAGAGGAAGATTGATATTGCTTGGAGTGAGAGGATTTTTCAAATTAGCTCACAATATACTTTCTGAAAACATTTTTGCATGATTATATGGAATTTTTCTATTCATATTATAAATTTATATCAAACTGTACATGATAAAACATAGTTTAGTCTCCAATATATGCACTGCAAGCATATATAGATGTATTTTTTTTTTTACTTTTTTCCATTGGAATATAGTTGACATATAATGTTACATTAGTTTCAGGTGTGCAACATAGTGATTTTTGTTTTAATTTTTTATTTAAATTCCAGTTAACATGCAGTGTAATATTAGTTTCAGGTGTAGAATTTAGTGATTCAGCACTTACGTACAACACCTGGTGCTCATCACAAGTGCCCTCCTTAATTTCAATCACCTACTTAACCCATCCCCCCACCCACTTCCCCTCTGGTAACCATCAGTTTGTTCTCTATAGTTAAGAGTGTGGTTCATGGTTGCCCTCTCTTTTCTGCCGCCCATGTTCATTTGTCTTGTTTCTTAAATTCCACATGTGAGTGAAATCATATGTTATTTGTTTTTCTCTGACTGGCTTATTTCGCTTAGCATCATACTGTCTAGCTCCATCCACATCATTGCAAATGGCAAGATTTCATTCTTTTTTATGGCTGAGTAATATTCCATATATCATATATATCATATTTTCTTTATCCATCTGTCATTTGATGGCCACCTGGGCTCTTTCCACAGTTTGGCTATTGTTGATAATGCTGCTATAAACATTGGGGTGCATGTATCCCTTCAAATTAGTGTTTTTGTATTCTTTAGGTAAATACCTAGTAATGCAATTGCTGGGTCATAGGGTAAATCTATCTTTCACTTTTTGAGGAACCTCCATACTGTTTTCCACAGTGGCTGCACCAGCTTGCATTTATGCTGCCCTCACTGCAAATGTAGCTGCCATCTGTCACTATACACTGCTAATACAATACCATTGCCTCTGCCCCTCTGTTGTACTCTCATCCTTGTGACTTATTCATTCTGTAATTGGACACCTCTATCTCCCACTCCCCCTCACTCATTTTGCCCATTCCCCTATCCCGTCCTCTCTGTCAAACACCCATTTGTTCTCTGTATTTATGGGTCTATTTGTAAGCATATATTAAATGTTCTACTTTATATTATTAATAAAAACAGTTTTACTGAATCCAAAGCAAGTATCCAAATATATGCTTAAAACGTTTGAAGTCACCTAAAAATAAGGTGACCAGAGAGAAGATTGGAAATGTAGGTGACTGTGAATCCATTCTTCTGAATACTTAAGACACTTGCCCCAACGGTCAGGAAATGTCAGTAAAGAATTTAAATATTTCAAGGAGTAAATCTTAAGCCATAGAGAATACAAATATTTTGAATGTCAATTAATATTGACATTAAAATTCAGTATTACACATAATTCCAGTTGCTACCTAAAATGTTTACTTACCTAAAATATTCGAAAGACTGTGGTTTTGTACTCCAAGGAAATTTAATTAATACTCTGCTTGCAGTGTCTTGTCAATAGCTCCCTTTGGTCTAATGTAAATTGAGCCCCAATTACAACATACTATTAATATCAGTTAATACTTCCTGGTAGTACTGAATCAAACGATGACTCAGAGTAGTTTTAGATTACCCTCTGTTGTGTAATTTCTCTAAGTATTTCTTTTTTAAACACTTTTTGGATTCTCTGACAACAGAATATATATATTTTTTAAGATTAAATTATTTATTTGAGAGAGAGAGAGGGAGAGCGCACGAGTGGGGGGAGGGGCAGAGGGAGAGAATGTTCAAGCAGACTCCTCACTGAGCATGGAGCAGGAGCCAGACCAGCTCCATCCCACGACCCATGAGGTCATGACCTGAGCCAAAACCAACAATCAGACGCTTAACTGACTGAACCACCCATGCATGCCCATCTGACAAAAGAATACTTTTTAAATTATTTCATTGAATAAAATGATATGAATAACAACAACAATCACAAACCACTCCATTCCTTTCCCTTAAAAATACAAATTAGAGCCATTTTTTTGTGATCTTTACTCAGCTAAAAATTATTTTAAAAAATAATTTCAAACAGCATGGGAATTTGAGTTAATGAATATAATGAGTAATTCCAAATGCCAAGTCTGTCTGGCTACAAAAAAGCTACCATTTCCTGAGCTTACTATATACCTATGATGGAATTTGTTAGCCATTATACAGATAAGGAAAATAAGCTCAGAGATATTTTTAAGGCTATTTATTGTCTGCTATGTTCATGGCATGGCACAATCCAGCAGTAAATACAGGAGCAGGCTCCTTGTCTGGAGACTATGACAAATGGGTTCTGACTCCAAATCTATCTCTAATGTCTAAAACTTTAAGCATTATCCTATACTGATGTAAACAAGGACATACAAGTATGCAACAAGAATGAATGACATGATTAGGTTAAGAGCTGGGAGAGAATTCTTCCAATTGTAAATGGCAAATCTAGTCTTCAGAGTCACAAAAATGGCACAAAGTTTATATAACCCACCATAAACTCTATTCTACAAAAACTCTATTTCTACAAATATTGTTGTTTCCTTTCATATATCTAGCTCCATGCAGACCTATGTAGAAGCAGACTGTGCAGGAACAGAGATTGGAGATAGCCTTCTGCTGCTTTACAAACAGCCAAGAAATCTGGAAGATACATGAGTATTTGGTATTTGACAGGGAAGAGTGCCTGGCAAGTTCAAACACAGCAGGGAGACAAGGGTGGCTGGCACTGAGTGAGTAAAAATGAGCAAGGAAAGAGGGGGTGAGATCAGAGAGGTAAGGGAAAATGCAGTGATCATGCAGCCTGTGGGCAACTGAAAGAACCTTGGCTTTTTGCCCCAACTTTATTGAGGTCTATTGACAAATAAAAATGGTGTATATTTAAGGTATACAACTTGATGATTTGTTATAAGTATACACTGTGAAATGATTACCACAATCAAACTGATAGATCTATCCATCACCTCACATAGTTACCTATTTGTTTTTTCATGGTGAGAACAACTGAGCTCTACTTTAGCGAATTTCAAGTAAGCGATACATTATTATTAACTATAGTCACCATGCTGTATATTAGGTCTCCAGGACTTATAACTGAAAGTTTTACCCTTTTGCAGTGTCTCCTCATTTCCTCACCTCTTGAACCTCTCTCATTCTCTCTCTCTGTCTCTCATATACAATCTCTTCTCTTATGAAACAAAACCACCATCTTGCAAATGAAATTGGGTCATACCCTGTACTTACTAGGCTTGGCTAATGAGACACTGTACTTTCAATGGAAGTTAAGCTAGTATTAATAAGGGCAGAACCTGGACAGATTTGTTTCTCTGGAAATAAAAGTAACTATGATTCTTCAGTAGAATTAAGTAGGTAGTCATAAGTGAAGATGGTCATATTTAACAACACATAGTTTTGTGATGAATAAACATGAATAGACAAGAATTTGATAAAGAAAAAAGAACCAAGTGATTTCTGGGTTGGTTTGCTTTCTTTTCTTTTCTTTTTTTTTTTTTGTGGTTTTCTCGGTATACGATGAAATGCTTTCCTTACTCAGAGCCTTAAGCCTTCTTCTCTACTAATTGGGAAGACACTTTACTGTACTTCCGTGAATGCTGTTCCACGAAACAGTGTAAAAGTGACTTTTAACACTATCCTTTCTGGCTCTGTTGTCAAGCACTGGCCTTTGTTTGTTCCCCTTGATTTAAAGAACTGGTCAGTTGCCAAGTGAAACCTTCTGTGTGTGTGTGTGTGTGTGTGTGTGTGTGTGTGAGCGTGTGTGCATGCACACACACGTGTCTGCACATGCTAAAAGAACTGCAGGTGTGGATACAGTTTTTCTTCCTATCTTCAATTTCAGGAAGAAGAGTTACTACTGCATTCTTTCCCATATAACAAAATATTGTGTGCTGAAACATATCCTATACAAGTTTGGCTAATTCCGCTTTCTTTTACACCACAAAATAGCTAAATAGTCCATGTTTTTATCTTGTAGTCCCGAAGACCTTTGAGTCTTCATTTGAACAGTCAGATCTTCCTGTTGTCAGCTTGGTCACAACAGCAACCTCCTGTGATATGCACAGTATAAACTCTGCAGGGAACACTCTTAAAAATCACCTCTTTTGAGGAAGGACAAAGCTTCTCTCGTATCACTATTTTATTCCTCTGTTCCTTGGCATTTTGTTTTGATTTTCATTTTCTTGCTTTAGATGGTTTATGTTCCCCAAAGATTATGAAGCTGCATGGAAGGCTTAACTTTCTCATGTGAATATATTCAGGATTTTATCTATAGGATGGGACAGAAATACACACACACACACACACACATACACACACACATAATTAAAATATATGTTGTACATTATATATGTAATGCTTGTTATATTTCCATTTAGATACATGTCCAGGTGAACTCACTTCAAATAAATGAGTGTCTGCAAAGCTCAATGTAAATCAAATCTCTGAAGAGGAATTTTGCTCCTAAAAAGAATTAGGCTACAACTAACCATTCTAAAGAAAAGTTCCTTTCTAATAAGAAAACAAAATTATCTGATGATATTACCTTTTACTTATATCTAGATTTTCAGAATTTAAGTAAAAACACACATATGGATTTTAAGTAAAGCATACGGAAATCTTTGGGCAAGGAATAACAAACTAGCAGAATGAAATATTTTCAGTAACGTCGTATTGGTTGATTACTGTTGTATAAACAAAATAGTAGTTTTATTTTCATTAGATAATTCTTATATTGAGATCCTTACTCATTAGCTTGAGCGTTATGAAGCCCAAAAGAACCAGTCCCTGCTTTGACGAAGTTTATAATCTAGTTAAGGAATGTACTACCATGAGAAATAGAGAAGATAGAAATTTAAAATATGCTAATTGAATGTAGAGAATAAATATAGAAATCACTAGAAAGAGATCTGGGGTTGAAGAATAGTCAGAGAGGTTGGGACATGTGGAAGACATTGAGGAGGGAAGTTTTAGATAAGCAGAGGCTTGCAAGGAAGCCCCAGATATTAAAACCACAGTGAAATGAGTGTTGGGTGAGTAAGGTTGAGGAGATCAAGAGGTTTCTAATTTGTGTAGAGAATCTGTAGTGAAGAAAAGTAGAGAATCAAGTTACGTTAGTAAAAGTGAGATCAAAGAGTGGGTGATCCTAAAATATACTTGAAGGAATAGTTGATAAGGAGCAAACTATGAAACTAATGATGAGTATAGTAAAAGAAAATTTAAAAGGCAGGCATGCACAAGAGAGACTGGCAGAGAGTAATTTCAGGCAAGTAGAACACGTATGGGGAAATGACATTAATTTGAGGTAAAGTTAGTCTAGTCTATTTAGGTATAAAGGGATAACTTAGTGGGCCAGCAGTTATTAATAAAGGAAAACAGAATCTGTGGATGCTTTCCCACATAGTTCAGTGACCCATGGAGAACCTCTGTGTGAAGCACTTTGAAAGCTAGAATGTAAGCTCCAAGAAGCCAGGGTCTAGCTGTTTTGTTTACTAACACATGGCCGGTGCCTAAAACAACATCTCACAGTAGGAGCTCAATAAATATTTCTTGCATATTTATTATTTTAAGATATAGTTTAAAGCCTGCCACCTTTCATTTGAACTTTCCCTTACTCTTTCAGGTAACAAAGCTTAGTGGGAAAAACACAGATTTTAGAATCAAGTAGACCTGTGTTCATCTACTGACTACCACTTACAAACCTTGTAACTCAGACTAACTACTTAACTTTTCTGATTCTCAGTTTTCTCATTTGTAAAATAGAGAATTCTGTGCATCTTGCAGAGTTATTATCAGATTTAGAGATTATGGATGTAAAGTGCCCAGATACATTTAGGGACATATTAGTTACCCAATCCATAGTAGCTATTAATTAAGAGCAGGTATCACTCAATCATGCTTTCTTGTTTATTTCCAATTTATATAATTTGTCACTTTGCACTAGAGTTAATATATCTATTTTCTCTCCCTCAATACACCAACTTTTTAGTACACCAAATACCAATTTCTTTAATGTGCCTAAGAAATTTTTCTCTCAAAATTCAGCATAAGCTTTTTCTCAGTCAAGTTTTCTGGAACTATTCAGCTAGACTTCAGTACTTTCTCTTCATGTCCATGTTGTACCTTTTACTCCTACATCTTGAAAGTACTTAAATTCATGTTTGTCTTCACTCCTGGAATATGAGCTCCATAAAGAAAGGGATACTACCTTCTATTCGTACATCCCTGGTGCCTAGTAAACCACCCTGGGCATTCTACGAAAGAGGAGATGAGTATGAAAATTATCAAGTCATGTCATACAAAATCCATCAAGTAAGTGGAGATGAAAAAGAATGCAATGCCTATCAGAAGATATCCTCAACAGTAATTATTCTTAGAAAGAGGGCAGGGACCAGTGGAAAAAAGAAATTATTCAGACAGAGTTTCGGAACTCTTTCCTATAGAGTTTTGTTTTGTTTTGTTTTTAAGATTTTTTATTTATTTATTTGACAGAGAGAGACACAGCAAGAGAGGGAACACAAGCAGGGGGAGTGGGAGAGGGAGAAGCAGGCTTCCCGCAGAGCAGGGAGCCCGATGCGGGGCTCGATCCCAGGACACTGGGATCATGACCTGAGCCGAAGGCAGACGCCCAGCGACTGAGCCACCCAGGCGCCCCTCTCCAATAGAATTTTGATTAAGGAAGCCAAGGTAACATGAGAGGTTAGAGAAGCAGACCTTATTCATATTTCTCATATACCTGTTCTGATATTAAGAGTGGCTACTGTATTCTACTTGAGAGTTGGTCTATGTGCTTTTTATCCATTCCTGATTCCAGGAACCAGTGATCACAAGACCTTATTTTGTCAGTCAAGAACACTCCCAGTGTGCAGAGCAGAATGGCTGGTGAAAATGATTGTTACACTTGAAGATATCAGTCTTTTCTGAGATCGGCCATCTAGTTAGACAGCTAGGAAGGATGGAAAGGATGTACCCAGAGTCCACTTCACACCATATTCTCAGATAAGTTTATCAATTTGTTGATATGACTATGATATCAAGCTATAAAGCTGGGATGTTGGAATTTGGCCAAATCGGAGAAAACAAAATCCTTCAAATGTCATTTAGTGTCTTGTAGAATACACAAATGACTGCATTTTGTTTTCATTTCAACTAGTTGCTGCGGGCTGAGCCACAACGAGTGGCTGTATATAAAGAGAAAGAGAGAGAGAGAGAGCTTTTATTTTTTACTCCTTGAATCTAAATTTATTAATCTACTTAAATTGAATGGGAGATATCTAATTAAGCATTGCAGAGCATTTACAGAATTCAAAAATCTATTCATGTGTTTGAACAAAAGCATCGATTTTTCCTGGAAAGTATGATGCTCTTGTGCATATTATATCAAATCCAAATCTTATTTTCCAATAAAGGAAATAGAGTACTTTGTCTATTAAAAATTATATGAAATTATATTTTTAAAGTGTAGCCTCTGGAAGACAGGAAATTCTGCATAAGTAGGACAATATTTCATTATTTATTGATTCACGTCTACCCAAAAAGAGAGCACATTATTTTCTTTTTAAACGGATGGTATTGCTAAGATGTGGTTATTTTAATATGCTAATGCCAACATAATACTTATATTTTTTCATCAGTTTTTCAGATCAGTTTACAATATTGAGGGAGAAAATATTTTTCACTATTACACTATATTCACCTTTCAACATTAGATTAAACTTACTTTGTAAGTTCATTATGTAACTTACTTTAATACACTGCTTGTTAGTGTTGTCTGAGAACCCAATGACATTAAAAGGCACACTTAGCAAAATGTAATGTTAGTTTTACTTGTAACCTTCTTAAAAAATAATATAAATCAGGTATATATAAATGTCTGACTAAAGAAAATGACATAAACTTTTGTAAAATCAAAATGATGGTTTCATATTAACTCAAATTCCTGCCAGTAGACCCCAAACAAAATGATCACTACTACTTCTAAAAAACAATGCTTTAATTGTCAAGTGAAATCATAGGGATCTCATAAAGATGTGCAAATCAAAGATAGAATAGCTCTAGCACGCCTGGAAGTGGCTAAGCTCCCAAGCAAATCATCCCTATTAGTTCCTATTCATGATTTCAATTATGCTTTTTTATCTGTTCGTAACATGCAGCATTTTCTTACCCTCACATTTCTAGGCATTTTAGCTTCTGCTGACATAAATGCATTCCTCAAATAGAACGTTACAGCAATCTTCTGCTAGACATTTAAGCTCATTTGTGCGTTTATTTTTTAAGATGCTTTTTTGAAACTTCTAACTGTGAGAGGTCTGGGAAGGTAGTGTGAGAATGAATGAGAACTTGTTTTCTAAAGCTACACCGTAGACACTTGATCTACCGTTAAAAAAAAAAAAAAAAATCACAGCCTCCTACCTTGAAAACAAACATCTCCCGGCGAAGAATAGCTAGAGTGTTAAAGTTCCCATCGCAGATGTTGGGTTTGGCTCCAGGATAGGAAGGTCTGCCAGTGGGAGGCCGAGGAGGTTTGGGCCTGTCATTCTTGCGTGGGTCGGCTGGAGGAATGGAGCGGTGTGGGGGCACTGTCGGTAGAGGTCTTGTCGGTGGAGGAATCTTGTCAGGTGGACCTTTGAAAATATGAGGAAAGCACTTGGCTCACTTAACACTGGAACAGTGCTGGACAGTCTGCTGCCGAGGACAATCACTCATGAGGGGAGGGCACATATTAAGTGAGCTAAGAAGTTTTTAAGATTGTATGTTTTCTGAACAAACAAATCATCGTACCCAACACACCATTGCCAAGTCTCTCAGAAAGTCCTTAACATGCTAAGTTCTGAATCCAAGTCACTGAACTTTCTTTGTTAATTTTTAATGATATTTTTTATAGCTTCGCCAGAGTCTTTATTGGAAAAGCTGCTTTCAAATCCTTTTTGGAAATAGGAGGTGTATAAATAATACATAAATGAAGATGAATACTGGAACCATGCATGTAAGCTTCACCCAAGTTAATCCTAGGTTTTGATAGACAATGATTCTATGCAAATAGTTCTAGAGGATAAACATTAACGAATCAAAGTTTATTCTATCCTGTGTCTCCAAACGTTTTTATAACCTTTTCCTGACTTTCATTATTTTCTTCTAATGACATGTTTTGACAAATTGCTAGATGAGTGTTTCATTTGAATACTGAATCTAAAACACCTATTGATTAAAATGCCACTAGTAAAATATTAATGTGAAGAAGTATTTCTAAAAAGAGGTTTCTAAATTAAGCCAAAGTTTACACATATAATTTGGTACAGATGTAAAGCATCATTCCTCAAGGAATTTGTGTTTTTAAAAAGAAATACAGAGCTGTTCACACTTAATATTTAGATATGGAAAAAATATTCTTTTGCAGACCTTCAGTCTAGACTACTAATTCATGAGGTCATGAGAAAGAGCCTTCCTTAACCTCAGTTACCCACTTAGGAGGAATTTCTGATGGCACAAATTAGGCATAGGCTCGGACGTTCGACACATGTGCTACTTAGCTTTGAGTCTGAGACATTTCCCTTTTCTCAGTATCCCCAAAATAAAGAGCAGCACAAAAGTTGACATTTTTTTTCCTCCAAATCCTATTTTAACCCTGAGAGAATGGTTACCACTGAGATATTGAAATTGAAAAACTAATGAATGCCATACAAATTAGTGAACTTAAACTATGCTATTTAAAAATGCAAAAGACACCTTCTGGATACTGGATATTAACATACAGATAACACACATTTGCCTTTGTATTGTAAAATGAAAGCATCACTTCACTAATTTAGTAAAGCATACTCTCTATATGTAAATTATAAATGTCAAGTTCTTAACAATTATGTGTGAAATAAATGCCTTTATAAAGGTCAGTGGTTCTGTTGAGGGAGTTAGGATTATAGTCTTTCTCCCTTTTGTCTTAATTTGTATTCACTGACTGAACCCCATAAATAAAAATGATCTTAGTATATTAGAAATTTATTTTGAATCAGGTGTAAGTAAACTTTGCCATTTGTTAACTTCCACTTCCATGTTTGTTAACTTTCACTTAGTCAATAATTACATGCTTTTGAGGTCATTTTATTATAGCCATTACACAAGAGTATGTTCTGCAACCTCAACAGTGATTTATGCCGTAACTGACTAACATCAAGTATCATAAACTGAGGGTCAATCTGTCAGTTTTTACCAAAATCTCAGTATCTTATAAGAAGATCTTATATTTCTCACTGTTTTTATTGGTTATATTCATTTATTATATTTTTTTACCTGGATTTTAAATACTAAAGTTTGTCAGATCTTTGCTGTAACTGCAGGTTTCAATTAAACTCAGAAAAATTAATCAGTGTGTAGATTTACTATAATCTGTATATTAAGATATCTGGACTACTGCCAACAAAACTTAATTGATATAAGACTTCTGCCAATAGGTCAGACTATTTTTTTTTCTTAATTCTCAGTATTTATCTCTCTCATATACTTAGAGCATCCATCTCAAAGAAGAAAAACAGCAGGAATTCTAGACTTCACTGTAGGGTTAACCAAACAAAAACAGTGGTAACCTACCATAAATTTTCTGGATGCCTTGCAAATCATCATTAGGTAGTTTGAAGTTGTCAGTTTCCATGTACTGGTAAAATGGGGCCATGATGGCAGTGGGGTCATTGGAATGCTCCAATCCCAGAGCATGTCCCAGTTCGTGAACTGCTACAAGAAATAAGTCATTTCCTGTGAAAATGAGAAGAAAAGATGCTATTGTAACTAATATCCAAGTACAGAATTGGGAAGGACAATTTGGTGTTATCAAAATTTCACCCAAGAAAAAGAGGAGGAGCTCTTTATTTCACTATCAGTGTGATTTTATCATTGGATTTTCTACTGGCAAAATCCAATGCGCTATTTCTGAGAAGGTGGGGGGTGGGAGGTGATGTTAATGTAGTCACAGAAATTTAGAAACTGAATGGAAAGAACAAAGACTAAAAGTGGAAGAAAGAGCAGGAGCATCAGAAATTGCTACTACTGCTGTTGAAATATCGTTCTGACTAGAAAGTACTTTTAAATATCTTTACATCGCACATAATGCTAACAAGCAGTAAAAAATACAGGGCAGACACAATCCCTCCTTTTACACAGGTGAGTAAACTAAGGCATAAAGGTGAACAAGTCTTGTCAAGAACAGCAGATCTTTGCATTTTACAGAGGTGTGATTAGAACTCAAGGTTATTTTAACTCCTAGATGAAGGCTTTTCTTTAAATTAGCCTAGAATATCGCAATACGGAAGTGTAAAATAAAAGTCATAGGCTAGCAGTCATAATAACCAGGATTCTAGTCCTAGCTTTGTGAATACAAATTCTAATCAACTCATACGCAATCTGAACAAAATATATTTATTTAGAGTGGCTGTTTCTCACGGAAGGAAAAAAAAATCTCTCCCACCTGTGGTAAACTTGCACAGTGAAGTGTGTTTGGTGCAGACTCTCAGAGAAGCTTTGTGCTGTCACAGCCCTGCTGATGACCCCTACATGTTGCCCCCTTCTGGATCATCATAATTAAACTCATGAGCAAAAGAGCCAGTCCTACATGTATATTTGTTAATTCTAAAAATTTAGTTAAACTATGTGAGCATCCAACAGTTGGGACTATTAGACTTCTAAGGGTTATGTTCCTAAGTGGAAAGTTTAAAATGATTGAACATGAAGTGTAAAGTTTTGCACAGATGAATTGCAAATGATTTCAGTGAACTTCCTGAGTGTCATTTTTAGGAAAACTCTCTTCAAACATTTTTTATAATGCATTATGGTAATTCCCTTCGGAGGTTTTTGTTCTGTTTTGTCTTGTTTTTACACAAAAGCTGAGTACATAACATTTTTTTCCTACTCCGGAGTAGTCTGTCATAGAAAAATGGATGAAAACCGTGGGGCTGCTTCATCATATGACCTTAGCATACTGAAAAAGAGCCATTCAAAA
Source organism: Zalophus californianus (assembly GCF_009762305.2). Lineage (NCBI taxonomy): Eukaryota > Metazoa > Chordata > Mammalia > Carnivora > Otariidae > Zalophus > Zalophus californianus. The sequence continues at coordinate 144,435,496 of NC_045598.1, forward strand.
CACTTCAGGTGCCTGACTCTCAAAGAACAACTGATTAAATACCGGTGTGAAACACATTGGAAGGGTTTAAAAAGAAATACAAGTTCACATTTCCAATCTCAAAGAGCTTATCTTCTCCACTTATAAAATTACTTAAATGTGCAAATGAAGGCACAAAAAGAAAAATAATATAATATGTATTAGGTTTAATTAAAAAATATTAACTAGATTTATTAAAAGTTTGCTAACTTTGCCCTGGACATTTTGAACATTCTACCTGCATTTTCTCATTTAATTCTTAAATTATCTTTTGAGTCAGTTACTATTATGATGTCCATTTTTTAAAAATGAGAAGACAAGACTTGGAGACATTAAATGCAACTTGCAAATTCATGTAGCAAGGTGCAGATGAAATTCAAACTTCTCTGAGTCTGATTAGAGATCATCCTTTGAATTACTACAGTAAATCACACAACTATAAAAGTATTAGCATGCACAACAGATTAGACAATGCAGCCATGTGAAAACAATCTCATTCATTAAATCATCCATTCATTCCACTACTTTTACTGCATGCCTACTATAAGTGAGGCATTGATCTAGGCTTTGGCAATAAATATAGTAGTGAACAAAACATACGAAAATCCCTGTCCTTATGGCATTTACATTTTAATAGGTACGGGAAAGAATCAAGATAGAAAAGTAAAATATACAGAATGTGACACAGTGATAAATGATAAGGAGAAATAGCAAGGCAGAGAAAAGATGAAGTCAGAGATGAAAACATGTATGGAATTTTAAATAACAGTAATGGTTTGGGCTTCTAGTCTGACTGTGGTGGGGATAATTTTAAGTTTTTGAGTACAGGAGGGACATAACCCGACTTACATTTCAAACAGGACCACTCTCGTGATTGCTCTCGAGAATCAAGTACAGTGGACAAAGGAAGCAGCATGATTCAATCTCTGAAGTTAGTGCAATAATTCAGGCAAAAGTGCTGGTCACCTGGACCAAAGTGGAAGTAATGAGGTAGACAGAAGCATAACATTCTTGATATATTTTGAAAGGAGAATCACAGTGCTCACTTCAGCAGCACTGAAGTGATACTGAAAGGAGAATCACAGGGTTTCTTAAAGGACAAGATGCAAAGGGTGAGCAAAGAAAACCATCAAAGACAGCACCACGTTTTCTGGCCCTACACCTAGAAGAATGAAGTTGCCATTCACTGAGATGGAGAAAACCATAGGACGAACATGTTTTTGTTGCTTTTTGTGTTGGTGGAGGTGAGAGGCAGGAAGCAAAGCCAAGAGTTCCTTTTTTTGAGTGTTAAGTTCTGAATGCTTTAATTTGCTTAGTGAAACAGGAATATTCATCAACTGAGAGAATAATAGGAAAAAGAGAGAAGAACGTATGAAATATTTAAATAGGTCAGTTGTAAGGAGAGGACTAGGGAAATATCGGATAATTGTCAGGCAGCATTCATGATCATGAATTTAAAGTGAGATTGGCTTCATTATGCGCTATGTCTTCCTTCTTCAGCCTTATTTGGCGGTGTGTATGCAGATATCAAAGTAGCAGTATTGATTTCACCGGACTTTTGGTATCTCTAGGTAACTGAAAAGCAGAGGGAAAGACAAAGGCGCTGTGGGTATATGTAAGGGAGTGATTTTTGACTTCGCCATGGTATTTGTGTCATGTAAGGAAGGAAGGGATAGCATGGGATGAGGAAGGAGGGTAATAAGATCAATTTAAGATTAACTCTTAAATTCTGAAGTGGTCAAAGGTTTTTTTTGTTTTTGTGCTTTTAGTCATGATATTAGCAGGAGTGAGCTAGAAAAATATTCAGTGATAGTCACAGTAGATATTCAAAATTGCGATTTGTAAAGAGCAATATCAAGGATATACCCATGGAAGTGAGTCTCTGAGTTGGGATGGAATATGAAATTGGAGAGGAGACTCAATATCTAAGAGCCCAGAACACTGGCAAAATTTTCTACATCAACAATGAGATCACCAAGAATTAAAAACAAGAATAGTGTTGAGAGTAGGACTGAACCAGGAAATGAGATCATCAAAGAAGGAGGGAAAATGACTTGAGAACTAGTAGATGATTATAGCAAGGAGAGACAGTGGATGGGACAGTTTGACAAAATCACAGTCAAAACTTGAAGTTTTTATGGAGGAGGAAAGGAGAATAATCTTGAAGTACCATTAAAAAGAAATAAGGCGGGACATATACCGTGACTCCAGCCCTTGCGGTAGAAGGAGAAAACAGAAGGATGTAAGAGAAGGAGTATAATCAGTGGAGAGACCAGTGTTAGTTACAAAAAAGAACCCAAAGGAAATAGTCTCAAAATAAGTTGATTATTAAGGGGATTTTGCTAACGATTGACTTGAAACTTCTCTAAAGTTTCAGAAGATAGAGAAGGGAAGGAAATGGAGGGAGAGACAGCAATGTAGAAGTCCTACGGAAATTAGAGTCCCAGGGGAGGGGGGTGTCTTCTCCTATGCTTCCTATGGTGATAAAAAGGAATGGAGGTAAGGGTCCTAATCAAATTAGACCTCAGACTCCAATATATCAAATATAAGAGATTATTATTACTTGAGTATGTTTAAAGGAATTTAAGAACTTGACTTAAGAGAAGACAGGGGATGAAATTAGAGGGGATACAGGGGAAACAACGTACAGCGGTTGCAAGGACAACTTCCTGTAATTGTCTTTGCTTCAATTTTTTTCGCTTTTCCACTGCCTACAAGATAATTTCACATTCCTCCTAAAGATAACCAAGACCCTTCATACATTAGTCCTTGTCCTTCCTTTCCAACATTTTATCTCCGCCCCCCTCCCTTTATTTTCCTCTTTCTGGTCAGAGAAGAATGTGCTTGTTCTTTCCTTAAGATCTCTGCATTAACTGTCTTCTTTCTGGAATCCCCCTCTGTACCCTGCCTCCATGTTGGAAGCACATCAAGCAGACCTGATACTACTGCTCAAATGTTACCTTCTCTATGAAGTCATTTCCCCAAGGGGTGCTGTTCCCGAAGGCTCTCTGCTTTAGGGTCCCACAGACCCTGGCACATCCCCCGTCATAGCAATTGCACTGTATTGTCATCATCTTTCGGTAAGTCTTCCCAATATATTTTGAATTCTTTAAAGACTGAAACTGTGCATCATTTATGTTGTGTTTCCTGTTCAAAAACATTGCCTGGCACATAGTAGATGACTAATCTTTAAGTAAGTTGGATGAATGGATCAGTTTCCAGGGACTGGAGGACTAATTTGAATCTGGGTAGTAAAGAATAGAATGCTATTTTCACCTAAATGTGGCTCAGAACTTTCTTCTTTATTTTCCCTAGCTCTACTGAGGTATAACTGAAAAATAAAATCGTAAGATATTTCAAGTATCCCTCATGGAGATTTGATATATGTACACATTTTGAAAGGACTCTTCCCCACTGAGTTAATTAACATATACATCACCTCACATATTTAACTATCTTTTTTTCTTTCTAGTGGGAACATTTGACTTCTCCTCTCTTATCAAACTTCAATCATCCAAGAATGTTATCAACTATAATCACTGTGTTATACATTAGATCCTCAGACCTTACTCATCTTATGACTGAAAGTTTATAGCCTTTTACCTACCTCTCCCTATTCCCCTCCTCCCCCCCAAATCTGTTTTGTGACATCATGCCAAGAATTAGAATGGAAAGAGAATGCGATAAGAGAAGACTGAGGAGGCCACTATTTTTATATGGTTCAGACAACGGAACTAAAGTACCCAACACTGTCAGCGACTCATTGCTGAATAAATGTCAGCAAATACTTGTGCTCATAGCTAAAGAAAAGAGGACAGAGTCTAGAGGAAATTGCTAGAGAATGCAGAACAGGCCTGATTTTATTAACTATTACGGAGGAGGAATTAAAGTAACTGGAGGGAGCAAGGGATGTGAGGGAATGGTAAAAAAGGCAGTAGAAAATCAAAAGACAGGTCAGGCTGAAAACAGGAAACCGTTCTTTAAGGATGTCACTTGGAGTGAAAACTGAAGAAACACGGCTATTGGGGACCATCTAGGCCCCACGGTCAAGTCACAGGGAGAGCTAAAAAAACAGAAGGAAGGAAGGAGTTATTTAAGAAGAGATGCGGGGATTATGAGAGTGTTTGCAAGTATGTAAAACAAGAAGACTTCCAAGGATTGTGTGTCAGAGGGTAAGCTCAGGGGAGAGTGTGTGGGGAAGGAAAGTTGCAGGCATTTTTAGATGCCACACATCTAACACCAACTCAAAGTGAACACCTTTGTGAGTTCGAAGCAGAGACACCATTGTTAAGATATACACCTGATGTTGATGACACGTGGCAACCGCAAGTAACATGGAAAGCGGCAGAAGGACAGGTGTAGGTCCCGCCTCTGGCCACACCCACACCCAGAAAATATGGGTAAAGTTTGGCTGGAATGTATTATCAGTGGGCAGAAAGTGAAAGAAATTTTTCACCAGGAGCAGACCTAATGACAAAACAAAGATCTAGCAAGCAGCCAAAGGACCAACAGAAACCAAGGCAGCTGAACCAAGAACAGGAGTTGGCACTTCGGTTTCCCAGGAATAGCTACAGTGACAACCCAGCTCGGCAAGATAGCGCTGATTCAGAAAATACCTTTAGACACTCTTGGCCTTCTTGTGGCAAAACAGATATAATTTCTTAGTCAGAAAGTCCCAATGTAGCCTTACAGGGATTATGTTTTGTTTTTATTCTTCAAAAGCAAAAAAAATCCAACCTTTATACCATTCCTCCTTGTATATCACGTCCTCTTCCCCAGAATAAGGTACCCTGAACGTTGTTCTGGAATAAATACGTAGGAACTCGTCCTCTCACTCTCTGGCAGATAAATACCGCTTTTAGTCATGCGTCAACCCTGCTAACCTTGTTGAATTATTAAAAGTACTTCAAATCTCTCACAGGAAAAATAGTCTTTTAGTCACAATTTCTTTCTTTTCTTTTTTCTTTCCTTAATGAGAGAAATACAAAAAACCAACAAGGAAAACAAAGTAGTAACAACAGCAGAAGTTATTTCATTTCATGTATCTGTTCTCTTCAGATCAATCAAATTTTTCCTAAGCACCTTTTCCAAGGATGGAGTCATTCCTTGTCTAAGGAAGAAGAAAATTAATAGGATCAGGATGTGAACCTCTGACCTGTTCAGTACACCATAGCACTTTTAATCAGAAAAACTGGCCAAGAGCTCCAAGTAATTACCATTCTTCAGATGATTGGCAATAATATAATTAAACCTTACTTGCAGCTTCACAATAGTTTAAAAGGGTAAGTTGTTAAATAAAGTACCACCCTGTGATTTGAATTCCACTAGGAACAAAAGTTGTTGGCATATGATGAGATTTAGACAATTAAAATGCACCAGACCTCTTTCCTAATGATGAAAATAGTAACTGCTTCTGTAACTTATCATTAATGCACATTATTTGAGATTCTTAATGGTAATATGCCTTGATCTTATCACCATGCAGGCAACAAAGGATAAATCAGCCTCCTGATTCTCAATACAGAAATAGTACTTGCTCCTTTTGTAAGATTTTGAGTTTTGAGTTGGTTGCTTTCAATTGTCTTTCTAATCTTCTTTCCTTTGTATACTCCAATACAATTTCGAACACTGAACTGTATATTATGAAAGATAATGCATTATTTATAATTTTCTTGTCATAATTATGTCTTTATGTTTTATTCCAAGCTGTTTCATCCCTCCATGCATTTTCATATGCTATTCCCTCTGCTGGCAACATATCCTGAATGTTAAAAATGACTATATAATATTTCATACATAAAAAGCTGTTATAAATATTTCTAACATTTATAGTCCTACCGACCCAAGCAAACACTAGAATATCACCAGCACCATTGAATCTCTCTCTGGTTTCTCTCTCATCTCATACCTTTGGCTGTCCCGCTCCCTCCGTGGGTAATCACTAACCTGAGTTTTTCCTTTCTCATTACCTTGCTTCTATTTGATATTTTTATCAAATATGTATGTTTAAATAACTTATAGCTTTGTAAAGATGGTATGGTTCTCTATGTTGTCTTCTAAAACTCAACATTTTTTTTCTTATATCTTACTGCTTTTCTCTTAGTGAGTCTTGCAAAAATCTCATTAATCCTTTAAAACAAAACTCAAAATGACCTCCTCTGTGAAGCCTTCTCCCACTCCCCAGGTAAATTTGATTCCTCTGTCTCTGTGTATCCTTGGCCTTTTGTAAACATAACTGGATCATAACACATACCAAATTGCCCTGACAGCTTCTGATGCACAGATGCTCTAAATATTTACTTGTAAGTTAAATGACTTACAGAACAAATTTAAGCAGATTCATAATTTTAAATGTTTAAACATTTAAACCTAAAATATTTAAATCCATGTGTAGAAGTAACATTCAGAAACCATCATCAAATCTTTGATTAGTATAAATTTCCCCAGGGCCTAATAAATAGAAAAGATGGACGAGACTTTCCATACAGCATGTTCTGCCAGTTGAGAAACCCCTCCTGGTTTTTACCCCCACTCTGTCAGCTCACTGTAGCAGAATATGGTAGAACTGAGGGTATTTGATTTCTAGTGGTAGATCATAAAATACATCATGAATTCCATCTTGGTGTTCTCTCTCTCTCCCTCTCTCTCTGATTCTCTAATTACCGACTCTGGAAAAGCCAGCTGCCATGTTGTGTAAACAGCCCTATGGAGAAGAACTGAGGTTTCCTGACAACAGTCATGGGAATGAGCTGGGAAGTAGATTCTCCAGTCCATTCAGATAACTGCAGCTCCACCCAATTATTTCACTGCACATTCATGACCCACCTTGGACCAAAATCACCCAGCTAAGCTGCTCCTAGATTCCTGACACTCAGAACTGTGTGAGATCATAAATGTTTGTTGTTTGAAGTTGCTAAGTTTTGGGTTGATTTTTTATGCAGCAATAGATTATAAATAATACAGGATGGTTTAACACACTAACTCTTCTCCATTTGATTACAATTAGGAGATAGGGAAGAAAAACTGGAAAAAAAAAAAAGAACTGAGTAGAAAAGGAGGCTACACTGAAGCATCTGAGTACTTCTACAATAATCCCGAGATGAAGATGGGCATTAAATATTGTTCAGTGCAGCTATATCTCTACAGAAACCAAAAGATTTGGCAGTAACCCTAAGTCTGAGAGAAAGTTTGTGACTGAAAATTTCCAGAGATGGAAATAATCAGCTATTTCCCTGCCTCAAATATCCTTCCTTCCTTCCTTCCTTCCTTCCTTCCTTCCTTCCTTCCTTCCTTCCTTCCTTCCTTCCTTCCTTCCTTCCTTCCTTTCCTTCCTTCCTTCCTTCCTTTTCCCTTCCTTCCTGCCATCCTTCTTTCCTTTCCTTTTCCTTTTTTTAAGGTTTTATTTATTTGAGAGAGTGAGCGAGGGAGCACAAGCCGGGGTGGCGGTATGGTGGGGGAAGGGAAAGGCAGAGGGAGAAGCAGACTCCCCACTGAGCAGGAAGCCCAGTGCGGGGCTCGATCCCAGGACCCTGGGATCATGACCTGAGCCGAAGGCAGATGCTCAACCCTTCAACCGACTGAGCCCCCCAGGTGCCCCTCAGATGTTCCTTCAAATGTGTAAAGCCTGGCACCTCGGTTGCACCTATACTAACTTCTACTCTCTTTGCACATCCCTGAAGAGAAGGCCGCTCCCTTGGTGGCTGGCAAAACCTGCGCTCCCTGCCAGACAGCCAGAAAACTCTGATAGGGTGAAAAAAGAACAAGACTGGAATAGTTTTTATTAAGCACCTATTATGAATCAGAATTATGCCACTGAACTTGTTGTTGAAACTTCACGACCTGTACTTGCTTGCTTCCTGTCCTTTTCCAATCGCTCTCAGAGGCTGTGAACTTGCTCGGCCAGGCAGCCCATGCAGGAGAGGGTTGGGCTGTATTTTACCAGCTGCCCAGCTTCAGACAGGAGTGAGCTCACAGCTGTGCTCTGCAAGATAGAAGCTGCCAGATGCTGATTTGGGGGCAGATTTTCTCACATCTCTTTCTGCTGCTTTTACTCTTCCATCAAGTCTCCGGTTCCTCAAAGGCTTGGAGCCCTTCTCTTGCCTCTCCCCTGCCCACTGTTCCTGTCCTCAACACTTCCCCTAGACTTGGCTGTTCCCCAAGGGCCTCAAACTTCAGAATGACCCCCAGGCTCCTCCTCTAACTGCTTTCTCCCAGTCGAGCCAGGCATGGTTTGACTAGGAAAACAGTTTATTATTGCAGTCATCACAGATGGGCAAATATAATGCAATGAAGTTACAGTTACAAACGGCCCCGACGTGTGTCAGATCAAGTTTGTTGAGTTCTCTTGAATGACAGATCTCATTTACTCTCACTTATGCTTGAAACTGTTTGGTTGTACACAGTACCATTAATGATGCCCTGAGACTAAAAGAAAGGAAATGAGATGCTTTTATAGAATGTTCTAAAAGCAACAGCAAGAAATACCGGACGTCCTCTACATGTATTACCTTATCTATGTCTCACCATAGTAGCTAAATTTTCTTATTCTCACCGTTTTACAGATTAGGAAATGAAGACTCCCACAGACTGTGTGGCCAGAGTTACCCAGTAAGTGGCAGGAATCGATTTAAGCCCTCCACACAGTCTTGGCCCACAGCCCCAAACTGAGTGTGCTGAGGAAATGGATTTCTCTTTTCCTCCACTCGAAACACCTCCTCAAGGCTTCCGACTGTGCACCAGAGGGCAGCTGCTGTGTAAGACCTCTTTCCAGGAGTTTGAATCTAAAGCAGTACTTACTCCTTCTTTTCTCCACTGAAGTCATGCTAAACTTAATATTTTAAAATGTATTTCCTAAAATAAAATAAAGCAAAATAAAATAAAATAAAAAAGTAAAATAAAATGTATGTCCTCAGTACAACCCTGGCTGTTCAAAAAGTTTCAGTCATTTTCAATTGAATTTATAGTTAAGTCTCAAAGCCTCAAAGAAAATATTTGCAAAAGAGAAGAAATTAGTACTACTGCTAACTGAACTTTCATTTTTATAAAATCTTATTTCAAAACATTTCTTTAACAATTCAGGAGGGTTTGCTGGGAATGTTACGGAGTTGCCTGTTTGGATGTGGTTAGGTTTAAAGCCAATAGGACACACTAACAAGGCAGAATTAAACACCAGGTACTTAAATGTAAGGGAAACACAGGGCCATCTAATAGGTCTTCCAAAAATCAATAAAGGTATTTTCAAAGATAGACTACTACCAAACACTTACAATTTTTAATTTAATTAGCTTAGAATAAATCAATATAATTAAAACAACTCAGGTCTATGCTAGCCAGGTAAAGTGGACACCCAAGGAAGATATTTGAATTATCAAAGCCAAAGTACATGTTTTATTCCTTCAGGCTAAATTTGGATATGAAGTCTGTGGTTTGGTGAATTAGACATGTCTTTATTAAATTCAGAGAAGTCTTGCTAAAAAAAAAAAATCAAGATTGGATGTGGCTAACTGCACCATGATATTAACAAGATTTTTTCCCCCTCTCCTATTGAGCCTAGTTAGGAGTATAAAAACATTTTCAGTTATGTCCTATGTAATTCATTCATGTGTGGTTTAGCTGTGCTACCGTTTTCCCCTGGGCGGCTCAATTTGAAGGTCAGAATGATTCTGGAGGCCTACTTCCCTCTCCCTGTGCTAGTGCAAAAGAGATCAATTTTAGTGACCGTTTAAACAAAAGTGATCATATAATAAATTGCAATGCCACTTTGCAGCAGCTGATTTGAATTATATGCCCTTTTACTGTATGCGAATGGTAAGTCCTGTTTACCCAGTCATCATTCTCATTATGCCTGGTAGAGCAATCCTGGTATTATGTGCTATAGTCTCCAGACCAGCAGCAACTATGTGACATATATTCTTTAAAAAATTACTCATTATCTACTGTGTGCAAGGAACTATTGACAGAATTACTGAACTACTGATAAACAATTCATCCTAACATGTACTTGATTTTTCTACCATGTGACAGACAATATGAAGTACCAGGGTCTCTAGAGATAAATTGCCCAAATCCTCTGTTCTTAATTAAGAAACTGAGAGTTTAGTTCAGCGATTCTCAGTTCTTTTGGGCTCACAAGCTCCTCAGAGAATCTGAGTAACTATGCAAATTCTCCCAAGAAAAATGAGTGCGTTTGCACATTATTGCATGTGATTTTGAAGTTAGTTTTACTCCACTTACATCCTTTAAGGCAAACCAGCTCGAAAATTCTAACTCAGCTACTGTGTGTATAAAACTTAATAAATTACTGATGTCCCTGTGATCAGGTTTATTTGTAAAGTCGGTCTAACATCACCTACTTATAGGGTTGTCGGTGGGTTAAATACCATCATGTATATAGAAAATACTTTGCACAAAACCTACGACATAGTTTAGTGCTGAGATAGTGCTAGTGAGGAATTACTTCTATTTCTATAATCAATAGACTTCATAAACTTTTGAGTTAAGAGACTAAATTCTTCATTTTACATTGGCTTATTCAGTCAGAAACCTAGTAAGTATCAAAACAGGAATTTAAAATATCAGTTCCCATGCACCGACACAGTCTTGGTACAAATGTATGGGAGTGACAAGGTTGGAAAATATGTTAGGATCAAGTATGGGGGAGTTCTGGATGCTAGCTTTAAGAGTTTGATCATTATGAAGGAGGCAATAGAGTACTATGAGAAGTTAATATCAAGACGATATTGCTTAGGGCAACCTGGCATCAGTCTGCAGGTATGATTGGAGTGGGATATGGCTGAAACCTAAGAGAACAGGTAGAAGACTCCTTCAACAGTCAAGATTATTAGGTGATGAAGACCTAAACGTAGATAGTGATGAAGGGAATAGAAAAGAGGAGTCCCTGAGACAGGGAAAGAAAATACTTGGATGCTAGAATGATTGAAATAATTCTTTTGAGTTATGCTATTTTCTATTATGAAGTTAGAGTTCATCATAACCCCTTGAGCAACAAAATCCATGTAAAAAACTACCTCATATTTTACTATCATTACTGTTAGAGAAAAATTGAACCTAGATTCTGATTTTCATTTTCAAAGTATACTAAATGGTTATGATCTTAAAAGCTGTCCATTTAAGACCTTTATATAAATATTTCACTTATATAACATATAAATATGTCCACATAACACCTTTATATAAATATAAATATAAATATAAATGTTCATATATATAATTGTTTTCATGGAGCATCTGAAATTGGATTTTTGTTGTAATTGTTGTACTGGATGAAGAATAATTAGCAAGAAATGGTAAAAAAAACCCCACAAAAAACAAAATTTCATGCAGTAGCTTATAGCAGCATATCTAGACTGTAATTCCTATTTGCACTTGGCTTTAAGCATTTCTTTACCGACAGGAGTTTATCCTGTGACAGAGGTGCTTGAAAGGCTTACTGTAACACCATTGCTTTACAAAAGAGCTAATACACAAGGGCTGGGTCACAATAATGAGATAGGTTAGCTCTTTTTGAGTAAGAGCTCCGGGCTTACTATGATGCAAAGAGGCAGAACTGGAAAAGGCAAGGGCTCTAAATAGCATACACAGCTGCAAGCTCAAGGTCAGTCTTTCTGTGCATGAGGTGAGAAATGCCTGTTTCCTATCAGCCTATCTATCAAAACCTTCATAAAGCTGGAATCCAATATATCCTTACATATGCGAAAAATAATTTGCAAAATAATTAATACCTACTTACTTTTTCAGACTAAAGGTTTGGGCACCAAAAACTTTGTGGGTTTTTTTTTTTTTTCTTTTGTTTTACCTTGGAGAACCTCCTCCTTACACTTACTAAAGCCAATCATGAGTCTCTGTCTCCAGAAAAATGTTGGGGAAGTTTGTTTGTTTGTTTGTTTTTTAGGATGGGCAAGGAAGAAGCCTAAGGGAGTTGACATGGGGTGGGGCTCATTTGCGCACCTGGATAGACCTGGTAGTTAACTGGTTCATTTCCACTTCCTGAAGGAAAACAAAAATTAAAGAACAGGTTAAAATTATCAGCTCTTGAGGTCTAGAATACAGTCCTTCACAGAAGGGGTGTACCAAGGGAATTAGGTAGCAAGAGGAGTTAACAGGAAAGGAAGTGAAAGGGTGTTACAGAAAGATTTGAACAGATTGTGTATTGGGTGGGTTGTGTATTGCCCTAAGAGTAAAGCCATACAACATGTTTCTTTGCACCTGGATATGTTTACATGGGTAGAAGGGACTGACTTAATTCAGTACAACTGCTTGTTTTCTGATAGGAGCAGAGTAAAGAATTACAGAATTTAAAATCTGGGGGGAGGATAAAATTTTAGTTGTTTTCCGAATTTTTCTAGTTCATTTCCACCTGATAATTCATTTTTCTGCTATGAGAGACTTAGTCATTTAGGTATGGATAATCTTTCAGAGGAAAAAAAGCAAAAGCAAATATATATAAAAACAATCCTCTATACCCAAAGATTTATTAAAAGATTATAAACAAATGTTTTTATAAAACATTTATATATAAATCAAATAACAGCAAGTAAAGAAGCCATAATAACTTCATGACTCATTCAGAACTCCTGTTTCCTCTTCTTTCCCTAAATGAAGCATTTTCCCAGAAGAACCTGTTTTTGCTCAACAAGATGATTTTTTAAAATATTAATTTTTAAAAGGAACCTTTTCATTTTTTGCTTTTTTCTAAAGCAGTCTTCCTTTCTTACTCTTGCCAGCCTTTCTTTTTCCACAGAATAATAAATAGTGAAACCAGACCAAAAATGTGCAAAATGTAAAAGTAATTATAAGCTTAGCACCTTAACATCATCAAGTATTCTTACAGCAGGCTTTCTATTTTATATATATAATGCACATATTATATATAATACATACATAAATATGAATTCTTATATAAAATAATATATATGAAATATATAATATATGAAACATATGAATTTATTTATAACTACTTATAGCTATTGATGCCAATGAGAAAAGGTAAATGTGTTTGACTTTCTGCAATTCTTTTTTTAGAACAGTGATCTGAGCTCACATTTGTGTTCTGAGTGTGATAAAATAAATGCATAATTTTAATTGAGCAATAATTTATCCTTCATGTATAAAGAATTAAAGAATCACAAATTTGATAATTATTTGTGCAATCAACAACGAGTATTAAGTGAAATGGCTCATCAAAAATATTTAAGTCAAGTAGTGGACTTAAAAATATACATCCATATGGCACATATGAACAAAATCAGAAGATTCATGTTTGGCCTGCCATTCACACAGCAAATTTTGAGGAAAAATATTTCTGGATCTTTCAAAAGGATATAATGTCACCTAAGTGTCTTCCTATCTATTTATCTTTAAGTTTGCTTTTAGAGAGGTGAAACCAAAATAGAGAATGAAAATGAAAACAAAAACAAAAGGACATTTCTTTTTTTTAATAATAGAAATGCTTTTCCTCTGGCTGTGATTTAGTCAACATATTCTGTAACTGTAAGTCTCATTTTAATTATTTCACCATAGGTGTAGCAGAACAGCTTGTTTCATTTTATTTAGTAAACAAATATTTGAAAGGCCAGAGTTTTAGCTTAGAAATTGGGAGAATAGTCTGTTGGCAATGTGTTTACGAATTTCAAATGTTCTGAAGAATTCCACCCCCCCAGGATACATGACTTGGAAGGAAACCATAACCTAAATGTCTTGACGTGTGTGTGTGTGTGTGTGTGTGTGTGTGTGTGTGTGTGTGTTTGTGTGATGTGTGTGTGTGTTAAAAGTAAAGCAATGAGCAAAGCATCTATGTTTCATGAATTTCACAAACTCTACAAAAATAAATTCATAAAACTTCAATGCAGTCTTGGGAATTTCTTCCAGCAGACAGGAAGACTTAAAAATGTATCAGAAATATGGACTTTTAAAAAAAAAAGCTAGGCATGTAAATTCCTGATTTTGAAATTTCGTCTACTACTAATTATCTTTTAATTGCAAAATGCCTAATTAACTGGGAAGTAGTTTCCTCATTTACTAACAGGGAATGAAAATTAACATCCATGGAATAGTCACTAGGGTCCAGAAAGTTAATCCTCACAATACCTCTTTTGGTAGGTACAATAACCCCCAAATAATAGCAGAAGAAACAAAGGTTTGCAGTAAATAGCTTAAAAGCCGGTGAGCGGCCCAGGCAAGTTTGTACCCATGTCTGTTTGAACCTAGAACCTTTTCCCTGTGCTGAATAGGATTCTCAGTTAATTTATCACCCCCAATCCCACCACACACACAAACTTGTCTTAAATAAACTTCATCACTGAAACCAACACAGAAGAAATTAAGGTAACCTTATGACACAAATGAAAAAGAGAAACAATGCTGACACCAAAAAGAATATCATTCCCTTTAATGTCTGCTCATGAACTGTTTCCTGAATTTTAATAACATAAAGTAAGAATTTATTGTCCACTGCATGCCCAACCAGTGATAGATGTCATTCACAAGAGATACAGAAGTCTCTGAGGAACTTAATTATACTCTTCTAGAGAACACCTACCATGCTATGCCACATGAAGAGGTGTTAATAAAATATCCCTATCATCATATTACTCCATTGCTCGAAATATTAAAATTGTTTCTTGCTATTACAGTGCAATTAAGCCATTAAACACTACCCTCCATAATCTGGTCCGGCCTTTCCTATGCAACCCATCTGCCACTGTTTGTCAATACACAGTTTAATTCTTAACACTCCCCCTTACTCTATTAATTTTCACCTCTCGCACTTTTTTTCATGCTTCCCCCATATATAAATAGTAAAAAGCATTAACTACTTTTCTCTTATTGTTTAAAATTTTAGTATCTGCTTTACTGTGATCAAACAACCTTGGACAGTCAATCCTAAGAAATGAAAATTGAACTACATATGAATGATTCCATTTATTCCATCACGTCGCTTATTGCTGCAAGGGTTATGTCTTCTTCAGAAATAGAATTTCCCTTTGAAACTACCATGCCTATTTTCATTACCCCCTCTGGCCTTGTTCTGCTCTGTTTCCTTAGTTATCCTAACAACAAAGTGATATTTACCAAAAGCTATTTTTTAGCTCTGGAGACACAGAAATTTTGTATATTCCACTAAAATTATTAATATATCTTCTGTAAAAAAGTGGAAATTAAGTATTTTGTGTGTGTGTGTGTGTGTGTGTGTGTGTATATATATATATATATACATATATATATATATATAGAAGTAAGTTTTAATAATTGAAAAGCCTTGGAAAAATCCTTAAAATATGATTTTTCAGTTATTCTTTGTAAATAACTTCAATAATGATATCATGGTTTTATTCATTTGTACACAACAAATGAGCAGTTTAAAACAAGTCATTAATTATCTCAAAATTCCTGTGAGTCAGGAATTGCAGAGTGGTTTAACTGCTCAAGATTTTTCATGAGGCTGTAGGAAAGCTGTTGGCTGGGCTGTCAAATCTTGACTGGTACAACTCTGCTTCAAAGCTGAGTCAAGTAATTGTGGGCATGCCACGGCTCCTGCTAGCTATTGGACAAAGACATGATTCTCATCACATTGTCTTTTCATATGTTGCCTAAGTGTCCCCATCACATGCTCTCTGGATTCCTCTATTGTGACTGATGAGAGAGACAGAAGGAATATCTTAAGACAGAAGCTGCAGTCATTTATAATCTAATCTTGGAAGTGATTTACGATCACTTCCTCCATATTCTATTCATTAGGTGTGAATCACATCCAGCTCTCATAGCTGGACAGGGGTAGGGGATTACGCAAGTGTTTAATTGCCAAAAAGTAGATCGCTGGCAGCCATCTTGGAGGCTGGCTACTTCAACATCAATAATAACAGTGGATGCTACCATTTTGCTACCATTTTCAGATATTGTGCTAGGTGTCTGCACTCATTACAGTAAGGAAGGGAGGTTTTTCCAACTGCATTTTCCATACGAGGAAATTGGATAGCTAGGATTGTTAAATAAATAATAAGGAATATTACTGGTAACTGGCAGAACCAGAATTCAAATTTCAGGTCTGTTTGTCTTCAAAGTCAGCAATTTCTCTCCCCTTTAACACTGTGCCTTCTTTATTTTCTCCAATAACAATGATAAATGATCTAAATTATTTATGATGAATTTTATTTCACACACTGTTTGGGGAATTCATGTTGCTTAAGCGTAGAGGAAATAAGAATCCTATCAAATTATCCTGCTGTTAACTTTAATAAATTGGCTCTAGGGGAAAATTACAACCTTCAAAATCTGCTACTTTTCAATATAATTCTTAAATAGATATAGAGCGGATCCAACCTGCCAAATTCCAAAATTAAATATTTATGTTCAGAACTGTTCTCCCAAGAAGCATGCAGAAATACAGGGGCTTCTTCATCTTTACCTGCACACTAAGAATTTACAAGAGCCCTCCTCAGTCAATTTTCTTCTAAACAGTCTGGAGAATCAGGAAGTAAAAGATATAAAGGAACTAGTAGTAGTTAAACTGAACTTTACTGGATGAGTAATGATATTTGTTGATTTACGAAGAATATACTTTCCATTTGGTTGTGCCACAGTAGTCACAGTCTCCACATGTTATAATAACGAGCAATCTAGAGTCCTTCCTCTAAATCTTTGGCAAAGAGATTATGCAGATACATTTTCAGATTCATGACTCTTAAGGTTCAGTAGCCAACTTTTTGGACAAACAAAAGTAGAGCTAGAGATAACGATGCAGAATTAAATGTAACACTTGGAACCTGAATTAACAATGTGACAAATATTATTAAAAAAGTTAATATGAAAATCTCACTACATTTTTCTCTAATTATCATAGTTCCTATTACAACTATCAAATCTTCAACTAACATGTTAATTATGTTCACTTTTGTTATTTTGTATCCTGCTGACCTTCATCTTGTGATAATCATCTTCAAGTCAATTGTGTGAAAAAAAAAAAGGAAAGAAAGTGGATTGTAATTCGTCACCAGCATGCAGATCATTAAGCATAGCTGTCTGTTATATAGAAAATGGAATACAAAAACAAAGAAAAGTCAGAGCCTTTTTTGAGGAACAAATGCTTAAAAATCAAGACCCTCATGAATAAAAATGTAAAACACCTGTGGAAAAATGGACATGTAAGTATATAACTTAAAATTATTTTATAACATATACTTCTCACTCAGCTAATTAGAAAATTCCAACAGTATGTTACCAATTCTAACAAAAATACTAACCACATGCAATCACTTTAAAAACTCCAGAGTTTCCTTTGGGCTAATAAGCTATTAAAGACACATAGCTCCTAGATTACCAAAAGCACTTTGTGTTTTCACATTCACACAAATAAAGAGATTTGGGTTTTATTCCTTTATATTTGAATATTCAATATCTAGGAGAGTTTAAATCATCTTAAAGATACTCAAATTTCTCTAAATTATATATGTAGAAAAGATATTCCTAAGAAACACTATTTTCATGCAGTGAAGTGCTTGTGTTTTCCACAGATTTCATTTCCGTTTCTAAGCCAATTTTCTTTTCTTGATAAAGTGGGTCCACCTACACCATAATTTGATAGCAATCACCTGTTTTATGGTCCTTAGGATTAAGCACTGTCAAAGATTTCTGAAACTCTAAATAATTTTAATCCACATATCTCTTCTACTTTCTTATGTATCTTCTCAACACATCCCAATTAATTAATAGGTCATACCTTTCTAGAGATAATACTGCTTTTCTTCTAGCAGCTGATTTAATACAAATGTTCTTTGTATCTGCCCTTTATTATTTTCACCTTTATTCTTTCCTTCCAAATTGCCTGGCTATATATGTGACCTGCTAATCTATTCTTCTGTCCCACCCTTTACATGAGAATCTATTGCCACTGACATATGTAGGCTTATTGTGATGACTTGTCCTAAAATATCTTAAGAGTGACAGCTATTTGATTTGTTATTCTCCAGTCTGTTCATTTCTGGAAAAATTATATGAATAGGACTTTCACCAATAAGCTTTTCCATAAAAAAAAGAGATAACAATAACTCTTTCCTATTTCCTTAATGAATCCACTATCTCAAAATCATTCCACTGATTCTTTATGCATTCTCTTCCTTTAAACTATTTGAAGACTTAGTTATTGATCTGTCTCTTACAAGTCCCTAATCAAAGTTTATTTCAGCCAAACCTAATTCCACTACATGCATTTATTCATTAAGCAAACACTTACCAAGTATTGGATTAAGCACACAGAACTGACTCTCAATTAGCTTAGTCTGATAGGGAGACTTATAAATAAACAGAAAAATACTAACAGCTAAAATCACAGAGATATCAATTCATTCAAAAACCATATGCTTAGCATCTAAAGTCTTGCTAGCATAGTGGTATCAGTGACCAATAAGATAAAGTCCCAGTCTCAGTCCAAAATTGTTAGATACGTTAACAAGTAAAGAAAGTCTTACAAGTGTTACAAGTGCTAAAAGTCTGCATAGACTAGTGTGTACGAAGAGACATGTAATAGTAGCATGTTCAGAAACAGCACTATTTTTAGTAGCCCCAAACTCGAATGACCCCACCGCATATCAACAACATGATAATTAATCTACGGTATTATTTATTCAGTAGCATACTACACAGTAATGAGAATGAATAATATACAAAACCATGGATTAATCTGTTTAAAAAGTGATCCACAGAATACAATATACAGTTTGATTTCCTTAACGTAGAGTTCAGAAACATGCAAATTAATCTTTGGTGATAGGAATCTGACAACAGTGACATTGGGGATTTAGTGACCAGGAAGTTGTCACAAGAGATGGATTATAGCAATATTCTATTTCTTGATCTGGGGATTGATTACATGTTTTCTTTAATTTGTGAAGATGAATTTTGCTGTACGTTTAGGATCTGTGAAATTTTATAATATGTATATTTTACAATAAAAAAGTTTACTAAAAAAAATTAATGTTACCAAACTGAGGGAGACATGGGAACCCACAAACTATGACAGTGCTCTCCACTTTACGCCCAAGTTCCAAGAATGCTTTATATCTCTACTACTTCACTTCCCCCTTATCTTTCAACTTAAATCCACCTTCCATCTCTCAGGAAATCCAGATCATTTCTTTCTGGACATCTACTTTTATTTAACATCTGCTTTCTTAAAACTCAGCTCTTTTCAACTTCCCACGAGGCTACTTTATGTTCTACTGTTTCAACTACTCCAAGGTACTCTTCATGATTTTTTCTCTTCCACCCTCTAAATATTAAACACGGATTTTATTTTATTTTAGTTTGTTTTCTTTCTGTACCCTTTCTATGGCTCCTTAGTCACTACCATGCTTAAACTACTTATACAATAAAGACTTGTAAGAGCATAATACTAAGCCACTTTTTCTTCTGAGTTCCTAACCCAAATTTCACTGCATCATAGCAATCTCATATAAGTATATTCAGAAGTTACCTTATCATGTCCCCCAGACCTGCTGCAGATTTAATATTCTCTTTTTTGTGTGTGTGTGTACACACCCACACAATAAAAATGCCTATTCATTGGGTCTGCATATACTCAGCTGAAAAAGTGACAAATAGTCTTCTAAAATGTCTGTATCAATTTTCACCTCCTCCGGGGGCACCTTATGAAGCTACAATTGTTTCATGTTCCCAGGAACAATTGCTATAGTCAATCTTTTCTATTAGCCGCTCTGCAGGATGACTGGTATCTCATTGTGGTTTTAATTTATATTTCCCAGAAGACTAATGATGTTGAGCAATTTTCATACAGTTAGTCACATATTCCTTATTGCAAAATACTTCTTCAAGCCTTCTGCCCATTTTATTATTGGGTTGCCTACTTATTTTTGATGTGGTGGTATTCTTTATACATATCAAGGGCTGTGAAGGGTGAGATTTTGCACTATTTGGAAGGTAAGAAGTTAGCCTGCCATGATTTCAGGCTGGAAGAAGACATGAGACCCCCGGGTCCAAGAAAGAGGACAGTACTACTTACAGCTAATCATGCATCATGAGCATCAGTGTATTTTCATTAGTTTCCCTTTACCCCAAGTCCTCTAAGAGTCACATGGATAGGTCTGGATGTATTTCTGCATATTCAATGTGATGTATTAAAGAAGAGAAACTCTGAGATTAGGGAGCCAATTTTTTTAAAAATAATGGGCACTAAATATGCCTACTCTTTGTTCTAGAGGAAGGTGTTATACTTATTACACTGAACCTTAAGTATGACAGCTCTTTGCTCCAGAGGAGTACATTGTCGGCATCTTTCCAGGCTGTCTGCTGTTATAGACACTGTAAAAAGATACCCCAGGAAAAAATGAGTAGTTAGTACTTGCAAGAAATTCAAGAATCTATAAAGATTCTATTCCAACAATATATTCTCCATATTGTTCCTTTACATATAGGTATTAGAAATATCTCCTCCAAATAACTTGTCTTTTCATACTCTTAATGATTTTTTTTAATGAAAAAATGGTCGTAATTACAATGAAGTCAATTTATGGCTTTTTAAATGTTTTGTTTAAAAAAATTCCTATACATACTTCTATATATACTTACTTCTATAGATACCTATACATACTTCTGAAGATATATTCCTATGATAGACTTATAAACTTAATAGTTCTACCTTTCACATTAAAATATATGGTGTGAAGTTAGCTGTCAGTGTTCAACTTTTTGCGTCCATATAGATATCGAGTCAAATTAGAAATATTTGTCAAAAAGGCTGTCTTTTCTTTATTATACTGCTATATAATGACAGTCATTAAACAATGGATTATACATGTGAGGATATATTCCTGGACTCTATATTGTTCCAGTAATAAAGTCCCCTTATCTATCCTTACGCCATTACAACACTCTGGTTATTATGGTAGCTTTACTAACAGTCTTGATCCCTGGTGGTAGAAATCCTCTGTTGGGAATTTTCCTACTTGAGGGCTATTCTTGGACCTTTGCACTACCATCTGCCTGAAATCCTTTAGGATTTATTCTACTGTGGATCTGTTACCAACAAGTTAATCTGGATTTTCTTTGAGTGGAAACTTACTTTGTGTTCATTTTTGAAAGATATTTTTGCAGAAACAGAGTTTTAGGTTAGCTGTTATCTTCTTTAAACATGTTATAGAAGATGTCATTCTTTTATCTTTTGACTTTCATGTTAATGCTGAGAAGTCAGAAGTCAGTGCTATTGTTTTTCTCCTAAGGAAATTTGCCTTCCTCCCCTTTTTGACCCTCTAACTGCTTTTAAAATTTTCTCCTGTGATTTTAGTAGTTTTATCATGATGTGTCTTTGAGTAATTTTCTTTGTGCTTAATCTTACTGGGATTCCAACAATTCTTCAATCTGTGGTGGGATATTTTTTATTTGTTTTGGAATCTTTCCTGCCATTTTCTCTTTAAATATTGCCTTTTTCTATTTTCTCCCTTTTCAGGATCTGAATTTCCACATGTTAAATCTTTTTCAGTGTGACATATTTGTATATCTCTGATTTGTTCTCTATTAAATTAGTCTTGATTTCTCTATGTTTCAGCTGGATATTGATCTATTATACATCATCTCTTCTACTATGCCCACTCTTCCATTAAATACATTTATTAAGTTCTTAATTTCAGTTATTTAGTTCAAGTGTTTCTTTTTGACCCTTCATAATGATTCCATTTAACTGCTGAAATCCTTCCCCATCTTCTAATCTATTTCTTAGATATATTCATCCCTGTTATTTTAAAGTCTAAGAATGATAATTCCAATATTTGGATCATGTATGCACACGTGCACGCACACATGTTTATCTCTGGGTCCAGTTCTTTGGGTTGCCTAGTAATATTATGAGTGCCAAGGATTGTGTATAAAAAATCAGAAGATTCTAGATGATGATATTTTCATCCACAGACTAGTCACCATATCCTCTGGTAGGTACCTAAAAATGAGGGCCTATCTCTTGAAATCTTTCAGACACTGAGTGAAGTCTGATTTATATTCCCTTTAAGATCCTGCTCCTGATGTGTATCTCTCTACATGTCCCAGCTGGAAGGTGTGATGTTTACCAGAGTCTCTCATCCTCAACAGGTCTTACCCTCTAATTTTTGTATCCTCACCACCATGAATCAACTAAAAGCTCTGCTTGGTGCTTTAGTGGTTTGCTTGTCTCTGAGTCTTTCATCCTGTGCAGTTTACAAATTTGGCAAAAGCCTGAAGGGTACAACCAAGTATTGAGGCTTACCTCTCAGTGTTTCCCTACTTTTAGGAATCTTGGTCCCTCAATCCTGGCTGCCTTCATGGCCTCAAACTCTAATTATTATTATTATTATTATTATTTTGTCTTTCCATCTTTATGAGATTCTTAAAAGTTCTTCTGGATTCTCTGCATCATAATAGCATCTCTACCTGAAGCCCCAACCAGAATCTGCAAAAAGCCTCAAAATTACCTAGTATATGGGTTCACCTTTCTTTCTTTGGCTCTTTTTTAAACCCCCATCAGGATCTTCACATCTCAAGTCCTGGATTTCCTGATGGCTCTTTGATATCTTTAAACACACACATGTGATTTTATCTTTTTTTTTTTTTAAATCTCAATGGGAACCTCCTTCTGCCATAAGCTCTGCCATTGGCTCTGCTGTATATGTTTTTAAGGTACACTCAACTACTCTTTTGACTTCGCCAGTGAGCAATAAAGACATTTTCAAATGCTTCTGATAATTTAAATTCTAAGCATACTTTTTTGGACATAAAAAAAATTTTCCCCCTAAATTATCTCTAAGCTATTTCGGCACCAAATACTAAGTTCTTCACTTATAGCTGATTGTTCACATTCTGACATTTTGTACATCTCATTTGAATTATTTTTCTACAGATAAATTCCTACACATTCTCATAATAAGCACATCTTCCAATTTTACGCCCAATCATATTTCTGTGAGTTCCCTTTTAGCTTTTCAGATTACCTCAGCATTTTTCTTGATTGTGTTTAGGGTTCTTAAAAAGTCAAATGCTTCTCAATGCATTCTCATCTTTAAGTAATTTGTGAAATCATGGGTTATAGAACTTATTCTCAGTACCCCATTATTAAGCATTCTCTTGTCAAATGTGTAGCTATTTCTACATATTCTACATCTTCCCTATAGGTTATTCTATTTAAACTCACAGTATTTCACACATGTGTATTACATAAACTTTCGTCTAAGACTCTAGTAAAATCCTTCTTTGCGAAAAAAAGGTTCATCTTTGTATATTTGGGCATATTTTCCATTCTTTGTCCACATAATTATTAACTTTCCTTCCAAAAAATATGGGAAAAGCAGGAAATATGGCCAGTTCTCTACCCTGTTCTTTATTTTCTGATGTAAGCAGAAGAATCAAAGTTATTAACACTATGTTGTTTTACATGTTCATTAATGAACAGAGGTAAAGACCATTGGAAAAACTGGCCATATTTCAATTAGTAATTTGTATTAATTTTCCCTACTTTTCCTGTATTTATTATCTACAAAATATTGCTGTGATTTTGTTTTGAATTTTCTGGGTAATTTCATAAATGTCCTTCTTTGCCTTGGTATAAAGTTGTGTTATTTATTTTGTGCTGTATCACTGATCTCCACAAAATGGAGTGCATTTAAACAACAATAATCATTCATTGTCTCTCATGGATTTTGTGGGCCAGAAATTTGTAAGAAGCTTGGCTGGGGAATTGTGCCCTGGTGTCTCTAATGAGGTTGCAATTACATGTATGCTGGATCTGTAGCCTCCTGAAAAGCTGGCTGACACAGGAGGATCCACTTCTGACGTGGCTCACTCACAGACCTCGCAAATTGGTGGTGGAGGTCCATCTCCACCTGGGTCTCTCCATATGACCTGGGTTTCTATGAAACATGGTGATTGGGCTCTACAGGCAAAAGTCTTGAGAAAGAATAAGGGGAAAGAGAAGAAGGGAGGGAGGGGTCTTACAAGCTCCAAGCAGAAGTTGTATCTTTTTTATGACCTAGACTTAGAAGTTACATAGTATCACTTCCACCACATTCTATTCATTAGAAGTGATTCCCTAAATGGCCCATGTTCATTGAGAGAAGAATTAAGCTCCATGTTTCAAAGGAACAAGTGTCAAAGAGTTTGTGGACATACTTTAAAAGCATCACAACAGCTACATGTGCCTTAAACTCAAACTATAATTTATCCAATTATGGAAACTGGAAAGATATAATTAATCTGGTTTCCCCTGTTGACATGAACGTAATTCTACTGAATTAGTTTTTTGTAAGATTCCAAATATATAACAAAATTCTTTATAGTGTTTTTATATATTTTGCAAAAGTCTTAATAACCTTACTGAGTGCATTTCATAACATTTTGATTAGAAAGCACTGCTACCTACAAGAACTCAGAAAAGCAATTATTTCACATCAAAAATTTAAAAAAAGAAAATGGATAAAGTACTGTCTGCTAAACCACATTCTATGCTTGAAGAAATGAAGAAATATATACTCTGCTATTACAATAGCAGGAGTTTTTAAACTCCAAAAAGACAAAAGGATGTACCATCTGAAAAATCATCAAAGTTAAAATATCAGTGAGATCAAATATTGACACTGGCCTCATCCAAGTTATCAATAAAATATCTGTGATGAAACAGAAAAAAAATGTAATACAACAAGAGGGAAATAACCTATGACTGTCAACCTGGTACACAAATAAAGGAAGGTTGTTCCCCATCAGCAAGCCAAATAGAGATAGTAGCCTCCTTATTCTTCCTCATGAAAGAAGGCAGTTTAGCTCTCTCCTACTTCCTGAAAATGAGCAAGTGGGAGAACATGAGATAAACAATCAATATCCTTTCTATTTAAAGACCTCTAACAAATTAATGAAAATAATTTAGCAGAATAGTCCAATAGGAATAAAGGTGAGAAATAGCTAGTGAACATTCACAAAACACATAAAACTGAATAACACATACAAATGTATATGCCAATCATTTAACAAATATGTGCCAATCAACTAACAAAGTGTGTAAATGGGTGAAATTAAACTTTTCTCTATTCAAATTGGTCAAAGTGAAAAAATTAGGTATTATTAGAGTTACATTCAGGTGGGTGGCTTTAGGTGCTTGAATTTGCATGCGGTAGAGTTATCCTATATGGACAAATGACCTGGATTCCCACCTATAAACTATTACGTTGGACGCACTACTTAACCCTTTGTATTTCACTTTCCCCATCTGTAATCTTGGGAGAAGAGCAGAATCTACATAATAGAGTTTCAGTGAGGACTAAATGAAAATTGATCTATGGTACCTAACAGTGCTTAACAGCTAGACCATACTAGTATCATTGTTTTTTATTATTATTTTTACCACTATACCATGGTTATTGTTTTACCACTATACTCATGTTCAACAGGACATGCTTATCCACTGCTGGTGGAAGTGTAAATTGGTTCTGCATTTTAAAAAATAACCTAATAACATATCAAGTTCTTTTAAAAAGTTTATGTTTCTTGGCCATATGTGACTCTATTCCTGAGAAATAACTAGGAAAAATAAATAAATAGCTAGTGTGTCAACAAAAATTTATGCAAAAATATGTTCATTATAACTAACAGGTAAAATTGGAAATAACCTAAATTTTTGTCCATTGGTATAACTGCCATAAATTATATTCACTTACGTGGCAGAATATTGGGCTATACTGAAGATGTTTTAGTGAGTTTAGGAAAACTATGGGCAAATAATGTGCAGTGAAAAATATAAATATTTTTAAATCATATACAATATAATAATTATATGTACAACTGTCCAGACTTATATCTCTATTTTATCTAGCAATCAATATATTAGGATATTAAATCTCTCAGACTTTGCAATGGTTGTCTTTGAGTGAAAGTGTTGAAGATGATTTTAATGATTTTCTTTCTAACTTCTGCATTTTATTAAATTTCACTCCAGGAATTCATACATATGATTAATCATATTATAAACTATATCACAGTTAACGAGTTATTAGAAATTATGGGTTCAATATTAAATCAAATATGCAGTCACCACTACAGCTATCAGGAAGAAAACTATTGTTTTAGCATTTATTTTGGTATTTATTATGTTCCAGGCATTGCAGTAGGTGTTTTGACAGGTTTAATGTGTTCAAATGGTGGTTATAACCTTGATAACCACCATCCTCTGCCTGTATTACAAATAGGGAAACAAGAGCTTGGTTAGTTTAAGAGATGCCTAAATATGGTAGAATTGATATCTCAATTGGTCTATTGTTAATAGCCATGATATAGGCACTGAGAAATACAGTTTATCTTTATC
Organism: Zalophus californianus; assembly: GCF_009762305.2. Taxonomy (NCBI): domain Eukaryota; kingdom Metazoa; phylum Chordata; class Mammalia; order Carnivora; family Otariidae; genus Zalophus; species Zalophus californianus. The sequence continues at coordinate 144,461,855 of NC_045598.1, forward strand.
TGAAGGTTAATAATCATTTTGCTCTTTATTTGTAAGATATGGAGATATATAGCTATTTCAGAGTAGGTATATGCCTATATTGGTACTTTGAAGAAAAAAGGATTTGATGGAACCCATTAGGTCAAATCTACGAAGAGCAAAGCAGGAAGCTGACTGCATCATCTTAAATGAAAACTAAGTAAGTCAATGTCACAAGGTCATTTTGAGTAGAAAGTGTGGTTACTCCTAGATCAGTGCCATGAAAAATAAAGAAAAGGTTGAAGCTGCTTCAAAAAAAAAAAAAATGAAGAAAATTTCACTTTATTTTTGAACCTTATCATTTGATATCTACTTACACCAAAGTGCATGCATATTTTCTGAGTATAAACTCATGGGGTCCTGAACAGAGATGAAGAGAACATTCAGCTTGAGGGAAGGTGTGATGATACTGATATCCTTCCTCCTATAATTGCCCCAACCCTTCTGTCTTGACGATGAGACAGGTAGAATAGGAAAAGGCTGGGTAATTGCAGGAGAACAAAAGATGGGGAACTGAGTCTGACTACTGACAGAATGTTTGACAACTGAGTAAACGCTGTGATAGCCCTGTTTTCTCAGAGCCATAGGCATCCTGTTGCTGTTCCAGTCAACAGGCAGGCGTGTGCACAAATACCCTGTTAGCTTACAAATGATGGAGAATGACCCCTCCACCAGAGGTGCTAGAGGACCAATTGCACATTCAGAGTATATTTAGAGTATATGCCAAAAAAATTAGATCGTGCCTGTGCATAGTAACTTGCATAGAGCATGTGCAATGATATTTGAGTTCCTAGAAATCTCTGCCTATTTGTAGAATGATATTACATGTATATTCCACCCCTTGATTATAACTGCTCATAAAGATGAAAGCCCCCCCCCCCATCTACTCTTCCTAACTCAGATCCTCTGAGTGTGCCTGCACTCCCCCTCTGGAATGTGTACTTTTGCTTTGCAATAAAGGTTCTGCTGCTATACTTTACTCTGACTTGTACTTGAATTCTTTCTCCCAGTGAAGTCAAGAACCTGGCACCAGCTGGTGTGCTGGTTGAGGTCTCAGGGCCCCAAAACTCCCCCAGTCTCCGGTATCAAAGGGATAATATTTAGGAATGAATATTCTCAGGGCTGAACATAAATCAGGGTGAGTTAGGTTAGTTTGACTTAACTCATATGAGTTGATAATAAACAGAGGTAAAGGGAACTATTTCCCAAAGCTTCTTGATAGATTCTCTAATTTCCTTCTGGTGACTTGGGCCAACTGACTGCAGGCTGAAATGCAAAGAGTTCTACTTGAAGTCCTTCTATTACTTGACTAAAATGATTATTTTAAATATATTAAGCAAATGAAAATTTATGATCTATTTTGTCTGGAAATTTATTTTGTAAGATACCCTATCTCTAGTTTTGATTTCATTTATTCCATAAGAATTCACGGTTTTTTTTAAATAGTAAAGAAAATGTGCTATACTTAGATCAATGGAACAGAATAGAGAACCCAGAAATGGACCCTCAACTCTATGATCAACTAATCTTTGACAAGGCAGGAAAGAGTATCCAATGGAAAAAAGTCTCTTCAACAAATGGTGTTGGGAAAATTGGATAGTCACAGACAGAAGAATGAAACTGGACCACTTCCTTACACCATACACAAAGATAAACTCAAAATGGATCTAAGACCTAAATGTGAGACAAGAATCCATCAAAATCCTAGAGGAGAATACAGGCAGCAACCTCTCTGACCTTGGCCACAGCAACTTCTTGCTAGACACATCTCCAAAGGCAAGGGAAACAAAGGCAAAAATGAACTATGGGGACTTCATCAAGATAAACAGCTTTTGCACAGCAAAGGACACAGTCGATAAAACCAAAACACAACTGAAAGAATGAGAGAAGATATTTGCAAATGACATATCAGATAAAGGGCTAGCATCCAAAATCTATAAAGAACTTATCAAACTCAACACCCAAAGAATAAATAATCCAATCAAGAAATAGAAGACATGAACAGATATTTCTGCAAAGAAGACATACAAATAGCCAACAGACACATGAAAAAATGTTCCACATCACTCGGTATCAGGGAAATACAAATCAAAACCACAATGAGATACCACCTCACACCAGTCAGAATGGCTAAAATTAACAAGTCAGGAAAAGACAGATGTTGCCAGGGATGCGGAGAAAGGGGAAGCCTCCTACACTGTTGGTCGGAATGCAAACTGGTGCAGCCACTCTGGAAAACAGTATGGAGGTTCCTCAAAAAGTTGAAAATAGAGCTACTCTGATAACCAGAAGTTGCACAACTGGGTATTTACCCCAAAGATAAAAATGTAGTGATCCAAAGGGGCATCTGCACCCCAATGTTTACAGCAGTAGTGTCCACAATAGCCAAACTGTGGAAAGAGCTCAGATGTCCATCGACCGATGAATGGATAAAGGAGATGTGGTATATATATATACAGTGGCATACTACTCAGCCATCAAAAAATGAAATCTTGCCACTTGCAATGACGTGGACGGAACTAGACTATTTCGCTTAAGCTAAGCGAAATAAGTCAATCAGAGAAAGACAATTATCATATGATCTCACTCATGTGGAATTTAAGAAACAGAACAGAGGATCATAGGGGAAGAGAGGAAAAAAATCAAACAAGATGAAATCAGGGAGACAAACCATAAGAGACTCTTAATCATAGGAAACAAACTGAAGGTTGCTAGAGGGGAGGAGAGGGGGCGATGGGGTAACTGGGTGATAGACATTAAGGATGGCACACGATGTAATAAGCAGTGGGTGTTATATAAGACTAATGAATCACTGACCTCTACCTCTGAAACCAATAATATACTATATGTTAATTAACTGAATTTAAATTTTAAAAAATGTGCTATATATTTTGTGGACCAAAAAGTTACATCTAAAGGAGCTACTGATTAGGCCAAGGTGTGGCAGGCTGATTAGATAAAGGCAGGGTCTTTTTCTTTTTCTCAATTTTTTTTTTTTTTTAAGAGAGATGGGGACGGAGGGATGGAGGGAGAAGGAAAGAGAATCTTCAGTAGGCTCCACATCCAGCGCAAAGCCTGACCCGACAGGGGGATGGGTATCACCACCTTGAGATCATGACCTGAGTGGAAATTGAGTCCTGTGCTTAACCTACTGAGCCACCCAGGCACCCCAAGGGCAGGGGTCTTGAGGACTGAGTAGGACTTTATGTTGGAGGGAGTGGTGAACATAAAATGTATCCATTTTTCCCCAGAGGCAGAAATTCAGTAAGAAACAATGAATAAATGTCAAAGAAGAGGTAGAAAGGAAAAGTGTGAATATAATTATATAAACTGATTTCAATATGAGATGCATGGTTATCTGTTAAGTCAAGGGAATTAGGTTGGAAGTTTAAAGGTTTAAACGTTACAGCTAATTTAATTTTTCTGCATCACCTTGCAAAGAAATAAGCTGCAAAAGAGAAGTGAACATTTCCTCTGCATGTTTCTACTAGGTAGAAAAACATTAATACCACTCATCTAGCTAAAATTTTTGTTGATAAAATCACTCTCAAAAAGGACTCTAATGAAAAGTTTCATTAGGTAAAAAACTTTTAAACTGGGGTTACTTGCCACTTGTTTAATATGTAATTGTAAAAATGTGTTTAATATAGCATAAAAATGTATTTTCTTGTTAGTATTTCCTACTTCAGCACTGTCCTGGATGAGTAAATCTACTAGAACTAAATGAGTATCAGTTTTCTTGCTCTCATATTCTACCCAATATGCATCCTTTAATAATAAAATTAAAAGGATCAGGTGGTTCTAAAAAAGTAAATATTGGCAAGTGGAGGAAAGTTCTAAAAAAGCACCAATTTTGCTCTAAGAAAATAGTCTGAATGTACCATACACACATACACATACACACACTTTGGAGACTTCTGCTATAAAATAGAAGAAAAAATGATAAAGTTTGGTCTAGTAAGTTAAGATAAAATCAGAGAAAGGGAATTTAGACTGGCTATTTTGTATATATTCTAGATTAATATAATCAGGAATAATCTTAGAGTGAAGTCCCATTTCCTATGTGTAAAAATAAGCTGCAGTAAATAGGAAATAAGTTATTATTCTGAAAATTCTTATATAATAATATGCTACTTAAGATGACTTTTCTAATTCTGAAATTGAATACCTCAGTGTTTAACCAGAAACAAATATTTACTTTTATGCAGGAGCAAATTTAAAATTAAATGTAGTCAAAACATAATTTGAGATTCTGATCAGAATATTTTTTTAAAAAACTGTAAATAATGACTTTAATAAAGTCATTGAACTAGAATTGCCACAGAGAAGTAATCAAAGACTCTTGCTTTTGGGTAGGGTAGAGTCATCAGAATTTTTACATTTGTAAAAGTCAAACTTTACAGTTAAAAATTAAATTGTTCCTGATATATAATTATATGTTCTTATTTTAACAAAATCTACTATTGCTGTGATGTGTTTTCAAACAGTATCCCATTTTTATTTTAATTTTTTTTATTATCCCATTTTTAATATTCTGTAATTCTCTAGTACATGTTTTGAATTAAATGATGGTATAGGAGATAGTATTGAAAAGAGGCTGCACAATTTCAATAGAGAAACTAACCCTGAACAGATGCACCCTCAACTCCTCCTATTTTCCTCCTTCTGAGGTAGTTTATATTCTGCAACCTGCGTAAAATTTCCTAAATCATCGGTATGTTCATTTTATTCCCTTGCTCAAAAGAGTTTAGTGGATTCTAATGGGCCATAAGAGAAATCGATCTCATTAACATGTCACTAAATAATTTCAACAAATTAGATAAAACCAAACTTCCTAGTTTTAGCTATTACTGCTATTCACTTTTAATTATCCTGTCATCTAGACCTGTGTTTCTCATGTGAGGATGATTTTGCCCCAAGTGGACAGTTGACAAAAAAGAGACATTTTTGATTGGAAGAAATATTTGGGTTCCTACTGGCATTTATGAGCAGTGGCCAGAGATGATGCCATTAATGTATACGGAACTCCTCCCCACAATTTTTGAAATCTGTCTACTTTGAAAGAGATAAACAGTGTCATGGTTAATGGAATATTTATATTTACTTGTAGGATGGATTTATTTATGGATCTGATTTTGTAAATTTTGCAATGAATGCAATGACTTTGAATTGCATAGTACTCTCTTATTTTAGAATACGATGTTTTTGCTATTATGTGTTTGTATATTTCTTTTGCTTAAATTTCCCACTCTTCCCTCCTTTGGGAGAATCTATAAGTCTTAAGCGGGAGCTATCTACCAGGTCTTCTTTATCTATCCTTGAATTTCACAACATTTTATCTTATCATGCTTTTCTGAAAATGCTTACCAAGATTTTCCTTCCATATGACAGACTCAGTTTTTACAGTAATAATAGGTTTCTTTTGCTGTTCCATAGAGAGCCTTTATGGGTATTCAGAGTTGTTTTCAATATTGTTGTTTTGATTCACTTGATAAAATATTTTCAGTGATAGGCTTTTCTCCTGAGTCTTCAAGTAGATTCTCCCTTTCCCTGGTTCTTTAGTATCATTTTAAGGCTCTCATTTTGTTGTTACCAACTAGATAACCTTTGGCTAGTTACCAAACTTTTCTGTGCCTCAATTTTCTTGCAAAATGGAAGTAATTCCACTATCTACTTTATAAGTTTGTGGTGAGGAGTAAATGAGTTAAGGACATACAATGAATTTAAAACAGTATCTGAGACATACTAAAAGCTCAATTAAATTTGGCTCTATGAAACTTTGAATGAGATTGATGATAAACCAGCAGAGAGGGATCTTTTTTTTTTCCTTGAGAGAGAGAACAAGTGCAGGATGAGGGGGGAGGAGCAGACGGGGCGGTGGGGGGGGAAGAGAGAGAGAGAGAGAGAGAGAGAGAGAGAGAGAGAGACTCCCATGCAAGCTCCATGCCCATCGTGGAGCCCAACACAGGGCTCAATCTCACAACCCTGAGATCATGACCTGAGCTTAAATCAAGAATTGGAAGCTCAACCAACTGAGCCACCCAGGCGCCCCAGCAGAGAGGTTTTTAACTACTTCTTGATTTCCCTGTTTTTTTAGGTTCTTGATTTCACATGATCTTAGGTCAGTCTCCACTTCTCAGTACACATGCATCTATTATAGCCTTGCCTAAGACACGTGCAACGTTCCTTGAAGCCCACAGTGGTCTTGTTCTCTGATGCATTAAATCAATGACAAACTACAATTTCCACTGTGGATTGCACCAAGAGCTATTTCTGCTGCTGCCTTGATATGCAATCAATACACTGGGGAGGAGGTGAATTGTGGCAACATTTGATTTCAAATGAAGAAGCGAGTTATAAATTAAATGTGGGAATAATTACTGGATAGTTTTGTTGTGCTTAAACTGTAAGGAAATTATTAAGGTGGTACTATGCCAGGTTTTGTAATGGTATGGTTGTAATTCTACAAAAAAATAATGGTGCAAAACTAAGGTAAAAGTTAACTACAAATCTTAATTTAGACAATAAAACACTAAAATTATTAATTTTAATAATTGTATTTTCTCAAAAACTTAAAGGCATTAATTTTTTATATTGGTAAACTAATGGCTAAATTCAAAATTTCTACTCTATTTTGCCTTGTTGATGACCACCTAAATGTAAGGATAAATAACATATATGAAGATAAATTACAAAGCAAATTCTACAAATCTATATAAGGAGAGGAATAACAGAAACTAAATAATGGTCAATATTTATTGGTCAATAAGGCAAATTATGATTAAGCAGCTAATTCACAGATGCAGAGTGTATCTAATGTCAAACTAGTATTATTTTTACCTCCTAACATATTGGTGTGCAGACACTGGCTAGTTGCTCATCAAACCAATCACCTTTCTCCAGCCTTTTCCAAGATTAGGTGTGGCCATGGAATTGAATTCTAATTCATGGAACTTGTCAGGAATGTTACTTGCCACTTCCAGGTCTGGCACATAACACCACTCCGTGAGCAAATCTATCTCAGGTCTCCCAGCTACTGTCTGGATGGTAATGACCAAGGCAATTCTGGAAATCATGTGTTGATGATGGCTGAGGCTCGATTTTTCTGGGTCTTAGATCAAGTGAGTGGACAGTCCTCTGCCCCACCATATGAGCAAGAAATAAAATTCTATCGTGGTAAGCCACTCAAATCTCTGGTCTTACCTGTTTCACTTACTAAGAGTTCTATACTATATGTATTTTAATGTTCATGATCCATCTACATACTTCATTAAAACTGATATAATGAAATGTTTTGAGTATATGACACCAATTCATCTGCTTTTCTCCAACTGCACACAAGGATCTAGTAAGTAAGTAGATACCGCACAGTAATCGTGTGAAGCAATGTAATTGAGAGGTTTTGAAAAACTCAAGACCATTAGAGTCACCACTGCACTGAAATAAAATAAACTCAGTGAAATTAAGTTTATTCCAGGAAAGAAGTCATGTTTTTAAAAACACACAAAAATATCCCTATTATAGTTTTGGAAAGCCAAGTTAATTTGAGAGAGAGAGCGTCCAAGTTTTGGTAAAACATGGTAAGGTAAGAACTGTGTGGTAGAAAGCTAATATTTTTAGATTTTAAAATCTCAGTAAGTACTCTGTTTTTAAAGATAGATTAATGTCCTTGACTGCTTAGTCATATCAAGTGATTCCCTTATCTTTAAAAAAGCACAGGAAAGGGGCGCCTGGGTGGCTCAGTCATTCAGCGTCTGCCTTTGGCTCAGGTCATGATCCCAGGGTCCTGGGATCGAGCCCCACATCGGGTTCCCTGTTCAGCGGGAAGCCTGCTTCTCCCTCTCCCATTCCCCCTGCTTGTGTTCCCTCTCTTGCTCTTTCTCTCTGTCAAATAAATAAGTAAAATCTTAAAAAAAAAAAAAAAAAGCACAGGAAAGATTGATCTGGACAATATTCCCACACACTATAGCACTTCCAGGCCTCTTGTTAAATACCTATTTGGCATCCAAATTCTCCTGTCCTCAAAGATGAAAGTCAAGATCCCGTAAGCAATGGAAAAATATTATAAAGCAGTTACGGTTGCAAAATGAGCAGAAAAAGTTGGGAGATGGCAGACAGCTGGTTAAGGCCTAAGTTTACTTCTTGGCACCAATGCACCTCTAGTGTGCCAATGACAAAGTATCTCCTCCAGAAAGTTAACTCTCCCCAGTCGACACAAATCAAGTCCATTGACTCGGGCATCACATCATGAAGATTTTTAACTTCACCTAGGTTTATTCAAAGAATGAGTGGGCTTACATGTAGAATTTGGCTGCTTCACATTTAATGGTTATATTAGCCAGGATTCTCAGAAAAACAGAACCAATAGGATATATACAGATATTTAGGAGGAGATTTATTATAGGAATTAGCTCAAAAGGTTATGGAGGCTGAGAAGTCTCACGATCTGCCATCTGCAAGCTGGAGAACCTGGAAAACCAAAGGTATAATTCAGTCAGAGACTGATAGCCCAAAAACCAATTCTGGTCTCCAAGGGCAGGAAAAGATGTGTCTCAGCTCAAGAAAAGAGTCTTTTTTTTTTTTTTTTTTTCTATTTTGGCCCTCAATGGATTGGATGATGCCTGCCCACATTGGGGAGGGAGGATCTTCTTTACTCAGTCTTCTGAATCAAATGCTAATCTCCTCCAGAAACAACCTCACAGACACATCCAGAAATCATGTTTATTTGCTATATGTGTACCCTTTAGCCCAGTCAAATTGACATGTAAAACTAACCATCACAATGATGTAATAGATTTAAGGGTTTTGATATCTTAATACAATTTTTATCATCATTTCTCCCTCCCTAGTTTTTAGGCAGACTGCCACAACAGCCTTGAGCACCTCCTGATCATCTTCTTATTGCAGGCAGTGATTTTTCTGATAATAAACAGAGCCAATGCAATGTATTCTTCCTGTTAATAGAATTGCAACTCTATGGTATAGTAAGACTTGCTTCTAGATATTTTTCTGTTGTAGTTTTATATAACATTTTAATAGGTAACCTTTTTGCTTAGAGATTATCGATTTGAAATCTTATTACTGCAGTACACACTTGTCTAATTAGAATCTTTGTGGTAAGTTTGTGTTTACACTGATAGTGCCATTTAAACTTTATACCATAGCCAAGGAAACAATATGATAATGATGCTCAAAATTAATCTTAACATTTTGCTAGAGTTAAATTTTCCAACTCACTTTAGGCAATGTATACTTTTCAAAAAAAACATATCACAGTAACATTTTCTATTTAGAATTACTATGCATATGTTTTGCTTATCCATTCCATGAAAAAAAAAACTCTTAGAAAAAAGTAGCATTATTTTTATTAGGTGGGGGAGTGTGTGTGTGTGTGTGTGTGTGTGTGTGTGTGTGTGTGTGTGTGTGTGATGTATTTATTTATTTATTTTAATATGATTATTGTGTAGTTTACTTAATGGGTTTTACTTTGAGTTTTTGAAAGGTATCATGACTATAAGCAAATTGATAGGAAAGTGGGTAACAATGAATTAAAGGTTACTGGCAGCCCAAGACACTGTTTATCTCTTTTGAGGCAGACAGAATTCAAATTGCCTTCATTAGCTGAGCAATATGCTGTGGAAAATGAGCTGGGTACTTATCAAGAGGCTCTTTTCATTTGCATTTTTCCTAAATTATCAAGCTGCTCTGTTTTCTAGGTGCTTAAGAGCTGTGAATAGGAAAGAAAGAAAATTTTTCAGTTAAGTAAGCTTGGGGGCATTTGAGGACTAGAGTAAAAAAAGAAGTTTATCAATGAAGATGTCAGAATTGTTCCTTATATGTATGTGATACAAAAAGGTAATCTTACAGACAGGATGTAGGATGTACAAATGCATTAATTCTCCCCACAAGCACCAGTAACACAGCAAAGCTAGAGGCTGTTCTTTTGATAAATGATCAATACTTCAGTATGACACCACCTTAGCTGTCCTGCTGTTGCTAGTTAAAAGTCTGAATTTCAATTAAGCAGTAAATCTTTATGGTATTACATCTTGAACAGACAGTAACTTCTCCCTAATCCCCTACAATTCTGAAACACTATGATTTTGTAGTCATTTTCCTTAAGCTCACTCAAAAGAAAAAAATATGTTTATTTGATCAGTAAAGAAATATTTTCTTCCAAATGAAACACTAATTATCAAATAATTTGTTTTGTTTAACAGTATGCCTATGTACAAAAATTATTATACTTCTACAGTATAAATTGTATTAATACATAACCTGAGTCAAAAGTCCATTGGCATGATTGTATATCTTTAGCTCATATGTTCTATTTCAATTCTATCTCACATATAAATTCCTTGGAAAACCTCTTAAGTTGTGCAAAACACAGAAGCATTCATAAAGAGCAATCATACTTAAATCAGTGTAAACATTCTCATTTCCTCTGTCAACTCAGATGTCCCTATAGATTTTTTCTTAAAGTTTTTTGTTTATTTTCAAAAAGTATTTCTTGATACCTAAAAAATGCAGTTAATAGAGGATAAAAAACATGTGCAGCTTTCTTAAGGATTTCAATATTTTAAGAGAAAATATAGGCCATTTGATAGGCACCATCACCCAAATTAACACAACTTCAAAGATCCAGAATTACAGTAGCCTTAACAATCAGATCTATTATTAGAATAAAATATAATTTTGGAATTATAATTACTAGAATAAAAAATAATTTTCTCTGTTTAGAATTCCAGAAGAAGTCTTTTCCCAGAAACAAATGCAGTTTTGCCTCCATCAGCAAAATTCTACCTTTATAAGTGCTATTCTTCTCAATCATTTAGAATGCAAACATTTATATTAACAATTGACTTGAAGATGTCTGAACTACTTCATTAGAATGCCTGTGTAATTTTGATAAAAATAAGATGGGGTGCCTGGGTAGCTCATCGCTTGAGCATCCGACTCTTGATCTCAGGTCAGGTCTTGATCTCAAGGTCATGAGTTTGAGCCCCATGTTGGGTGTGGAGCCCACTTAATAAAAAAAAAAAATTAAAATAAGATAAACACATTTAATTTTAAATGACTTATGTATCAAACCAGTGTGGGCCTACTATCATGTTGCAGATATTTTATTATTGGATGCTCAGGCATACAGTAGGTTAAACATTCCTGAATAGAAAGCATGTCTACTTGCAATGTCCCAGCCCTGCAATACAACATACAGAGTGAAAATAAGCATACGGCATGGTAGAGGCTTCTTGAGCTAATGATCAGTTAGCCAGGAATTGAATGCAGCCTGCTCAACTTCAAAGTTTTTGGCTTTCATTACACTACTATATAGTGAAATCTCTCAACATACTTCCATTTGTCTCCAAATCAGTTCTTAAAAATGAAGTCATAAATTCATAGTCAATATGCCTATTAATAATAATGCAAAAGGCTATTTTATTGAATACTAGATGTTTTATTTTCTTTTGGAAAACAGGAACAGGTATTTATTATATTTTCTTTCTTTGAAAATTGATGTTATTTTAAATTTAACTCAACTTATTTCATTCTACCCATAATATGTTTGAACCCTGTGCATTCTCAAAATGCAAGGCTATTACACTAATCCCGCTAACTAAACTTTCTGATGAACTAACAAAGCTTAATTTGATGACTGGGTTTAACTCATCAAGGAGGAATTAAGAGTTTTATTAGCTGATTAGCTGTCACTAAAACAATGCATGCTGTATTTTCAACAAAATTCTACTATGGTGAGGAAGAAAAATATTTAAGTCTTGATTACAAGAATTTAAAAAAGTGGATGCTTAGGAATCTTCTAACTCTAGGATCCTATAATTATGTGAACACTTTTTAAACATAAAATTGAAGTATGGATTGTAATCTAGGAAGAAACACATGCTTCTTATACGAAGTAACTATTCTTTTAGTTATCAAGTTATTTTAAATTTATTTTTGCATATCAGAATAAAGATTAAAAATCTGACAGATTTGTTGGAACAGATTTGCAGAAAGTGGTTTTTTGATAAAATTAAAGATATAATATAAAAAAATAAATTATGTAGTCGTATCATATTGGGAGACCAAGAAAAGGGAAATAAGGATGAAAGGAGCAAAATTTTACAAACTAGAAAGGTGATAATAGAAAAGAACAGGAAAGATGGCAGAAGCTACACTACAAATGTCAATCAGGTTAAGTTTTAAGTGGAAACACTGCAATATAGTGTAGAAAAATAGAAGAATTTCCTTAAGCATGTTCCACGACTTAAAATACTATGAAGTCTTTTAAGTGACATTTTATAGAAAACAAAATTCACTCTATTTACAGAACACAGTGTAAAGTTCTAATCTCTAGGCAACAGACCACACAAAAAACTAGTAATGTCTACTGACCCATAGAAATTCTTGTTCTAAAATGTTATCAAAAAGCTTCATATCATGTTTTATCATTTTAAAAACAAATTTAGAATCAACACCTTAAAAGTTTCTAAATTACTAAATCACTTGGGCATTCCAAAAATAAAAATAAAACTATTTGCAATGTAAAAAGCTATGCAATGCACTTACCATCATGATTAGGATTTCCTAGTGTCCATGGCTCATCTGAGTCAAAATGAGTATCTCCCCCAATTCCTGGTCCAGGGAAGTAGGCATGTGCCAAAAACCCTCCCTCTCCATCAAAGGGAGAACTATCTCCATGAAAACCAGATGCGAAAATGATGGTTATATCCACATCGCGTTTGCCATTTTCCAATTCACTGTAAGGAACTTCTTCAAATGTCAGAGGAGTTACATTCTGCCACACATCAAAGGCACGGCGAATAGCTTTGCGGGTTTCAGGGTCTCCTACTTTAGGAGTTACGTTCTTTATACTGAAATTTAGAGAAGAGAATAATAAGTATGTCTTTTTAATATACAATCTGACTTATTACAGATTGACTTTTTACAGATTTTGTTCTATTCAGTTGAGTAAAATACTGGAAAAACAGCCTTATATTAAATAGGAACGAAATTAATCAATGCCTCATATCTTTATAGCTAGGTTTCATTACACTGGGGTCATTTAATTCTCAGCAGTATAGTATTCATCTGGCAAGGCTATAAACAGAAGTTCTCTGCAGAATGGGTTAACAGTAGGGTAACTGGATCAATCAGTCACTTTGCCTCCTGAACAACAGAAAGGCAGCTTTGCCAAATGATCAAACAGGTGCAAGAGTCTCGAGCTGAAATGAAAAATTCAGTTTCTTTCTTGTTATCATTACTTTTAGGGGCACATCATTGTGTGCACACATGTTACTTCCAAACAATGTCGTTGTGTTATTCTTTATCTATGAACACCAATTCAGCAGACACAAAGTTATTTCTTAGTTTTTTAAAGAAAAGGTTAATTAATTATAGTTTCTTATGATATACTTAATTCTTTCTTGTTATAAAAAGCAATGTGAGTGAATGGCTTTTTGTATTAAAACAAAAATTTAAAATTATATGAAATTAAAGAGTGACTTGGACATTATTTATTTAGTTTACTTTTCTTGAGGCTAATATCAAATGGCCACTTCGACCAACAATCTTACGTCCATGAATCCATACATTTATACTAAAAAAATCTTAATACATAAAAGAAGGAATATTTATTGCAATGCAGTAATAAAAGAGAAATGGAAGCTAAACAATTTAAAATGATGGAGTAGTAAAGTTATGGTGTCTCTATTACATGTCAATATAAATAGGACTCAAAATTATTTTTTGCCATTTTAGGCTATTTAGCAGCATAGAAAAAATTTCAGATATACTTTCCAGTGGAAAAATAATATGCAAATTATATTTTTAGCCCACTTGTAGCTATGTCTCAATAATTACAAATATTAGGCAGGTATCATACCGAAATAATAATAATGGTGTTAACTGAGCATTTACTATGAGCCAGGCAAGCATTTTACAGTAGAAAACTTAAGAGAAAATTTAGAGTGGTAGAGCTGGTTTTTCAGCTTAAACATTCTGACTCAAGAATCCATTGTCTAAGCTAGACCACACATCTAAAACAAGGTTTTCACTATTTTCTAATACATATATACATTATTTGATGGTAAATTATCATTCATTGTATATAAAGAAAATGAAGAAGCAAACCAGGTGGAAATGGAGTTGGGGCAGGGAGTGTTCCAGGGAAGGAGAAATGACCAGTGAAAGGCCTTGAAGTTGGAGACATGCTTAGTGAGCTCCAAGAATGGTGAGATGGCCACAGCTGGATATGAGGCCAGAAAGGTAGCATAAAATCAAAGATTTTGGCCACTGTAAAGAGTTTGGCTTTTGTTCTAAGTGCGAGGGGCGGAACTGGAGCATAATGAGCTAAGTGATATTGGACTTACACTTTTTAAACAAATGACTGTGCATTATGTGGAAAATAGACTAAGTGAAGCAAGAGTTGAAGCAGGCAGACCCACTGGGAACTCTTGCAAAACTTTAGGTGAGAGATGACGGTGGGGGCCAGGGCACTACCAGCAGAGATATGGAGAAGTAGATGAATTCTGGATAAATTTTGAGGATACACCTGCCAAGATGTACTGATGGTTGGACTAAGGCTGTGAGAGAAAAGGAGGTGCCAAGGAAGACACCATATTTTCTGAGCTGAGCCAAAGGATGGACAGAGTAAAATAATTCAAGCCTGTTCAAGGAGAACGTTATACAGTACTTTGTTATTGTTGTTTTACTTGTTTAATTTCATGTCCTTTCAGCGTGATGCTCTGAACTCTATTTTGAGAAAGGGTAAATTTCTATATTGAGACATCCGGTGATGCTTCTGTCTGGCTTGTTAATCTCTAAATTTCCTGTCTGATGGCTGAAGAGCATTCAGATTAATGTTGTAACTTTGAATTTCATCTAAATTAATTTTCCTAGGAGTCTTCTATTTTACTCCCACCCTACAGGAAGACCCTCATTTGTAGGGAAGTATTTTTATGACACATTATTTGAAAGAACGTACTACATAAGGGCTACTGCTCTAGGTGCATAAGAGATAGAGCTGTGAATAAGACTCTGCTCTTGTAAAACTTATATATTTTAGTGATAAGAGATACACACACAAAAACCCAACAACATCAAAAAGATAATTACAGATGGCAACAAGTGAAGGGTGAGGAGGTAAGGTGAGTAGATGATAAATGGGATTTCAATGACAAAAGGAGCCACACATGCTTAGCTAGCACGAGTTTCTAGCCAGAAGGAACAGTGAGGAGCTCACACACATTTGGCCAGTTCAAAGAATGGGAGTGCTCAGGGAAATGGTGTAAAATGAACACTCAGGACAGTGGTTTGAGATTAAAGAGAACAGGCAGGAAGCAAGTTATACTCTGTGAAAGGAAACCACTAGGGAGTTTTAAGCAGAGAAGTATTTTGGTATTATTCTACAAAGATCTTTACTTACAAAGATCACTGTTTCTGATGAAAAATGAATAAGAAGACAAGCATGGAAGCAAAGGAACATTTTGGAAGCCCAAGCAAGAGAAGACAGAGACATGTCCCAGAGTGGTAGTCATGGAGATATGAAGAATTAGACCATTTCATTATATATTCTGAGGGTATTGTTAATGGGAATTGGTGTTGTATTCAATGTGTAATGAAGAATTTATTTTGTTTTGAAATAAAAGATAATCATACAAAAGAAAAAATCATTAGTATGATATGTATATAAGTATATAATGGTTCTGAGAAAAATGAAGCAACATAATGAAGAATAATAAATGTGGGGGCGCCTGGGTGGCTCAGTTGGTTAAGCGTCAGACTCTTGATTTCGGCTCAGGTCATGCTCTCAGGGTCGTGCGATCAAGCCCCATGTCCAGCTCCATGCTCAGCACAGAGTCTGCTTGTCCCTCTCCTTCAGCTCCTCCCTCTGCTCCCCCCCTGCCCCCTGCTCTCATTTTCTCTCTCAAATAAATAAAATCTTAAAAAAAATGTAGAGTATCATTTGGATTTGTAAATACATCACCGTGTTTTTCAAAGCCAAGCTCGATTAACTTCCAAAATATACTTAACCACAACATTTGTAATGTCATTAGTAAATACAAGACACATAATGGGTGCCTGGGTGGCGCAGTCGGTTAAACTTCCAACCCTTTTCAGCTCAGGTCATAGTCTCAGGGTCCTGATCTCAGGGTCATGAGATCAAGCCCCACCTGGGGCTCCTCACCCAGTACAGAGTCTGCTTAAGACTTTCTCTTCATCTCTTTCTGCTCCTCCCCACCGTGCTCTCTCACGTGCCCTCTCTCTCTCTCTCTCTCTCTCAAATAAACAAATAAATCTTTAAAAGACACACAAGTGTACTTCCAAGTTAGTGTTCTGAATGAAGTACAAAGACATTTAGGAATTTTTATGCCATTAAGATGTATTTTGTATTTACTAATAATTGAAATAATAAGGGCAACGGAGATATGTGATATAAAGAATAATAGGACTGTTAGTAGTTCTAATACATGATGCACAAAGTTATTAATATATATATTTGCAAAACAAAAAATGCTATAAAATGAATAAAATGAAGGTTATGTTTCAAAAACTTAACAGAACTAATTTAATTTTAAAATGTTTTGGGGCGCCTGGGTGGCTCAGTCAGTGAAGCGTCTGCCTTCAGCTCAGGTCATGATCCCAGGGTCCTGGCATCGAGCCCCACATCGGGCTCCCTGCTCGGCAGGAACCCTGCTTCTCCCTCTCCCACTCCCCCTGCTTGTGCTCCCTCTCTCCCTGTGTCTCTCTCTGTCAAACAGATAAATAAAATCTTTAAAAAAAATGTTTTTACTTTGCTTTTCTGTAGACAGAGTACTTAGAGTGAGCATACTTTTCATTCTAATAAGACAATTTATTTCATTTTTTGAAGACTTTATCAGGTTTTTCCATTATGCCATTTCACTGATTCTTTTAAACCTCCATGTTGCTAAATTTTGAAACTTTTACCTAAAAAAATTAATAAATGTTACCATTAATTCATTAATGACCATGCCTTACACAACCCTACATAATAAAGCTGATCAAGTGGAAAATTTTTTTTTTACCTCTTTATTCATTGGAACAATTGGTAGTGAGGTATGTCAATTGACTTACAAGATAACTGTGTAAAGTCAGGATTCCCTAGCTTTAACTGCACTGAATCCATACCAATTCATTTAATAACAATTCCACATATTAATCATGGAGTATTTCCTCTTTAACTTTTTCAGAGAGTAATAAATCTTTTCCAAAGTTAGAGCATTTTATCTCTAATATGAAAGTAAGAAAAAAAACTAAATATTTTGGCATTTGTATTGTGTATTAAAGGTTAAAAGAAGCTTATACTCTGCCTTTTTTATTCTCAGTGAAAACATATAAATCTCACAATGATAAGTGAGATGTTAAGTTTACTACACTACTTCTAAGATAATTTTTAAAAGCGTAAGAATTTGGCATTCAGAGAAACAGGAAATTCTGAGGGAATGAGACCTTTATTAACAAAACTCTACTGAAATATGTATGTGTTTTCTTTATTGATGACACTGGAGGAATTATTTTGCTTCATTAGTTCTGTAAAATGGATGAATGTAAAATGTAAAAATATCAAACATTTGTTCATTTGAACAATATTACAGTAAATGTGAAACAAGGCCATTGCAATAGGTTTTGTCCTTTCAAATGAAGTAAACTCTAATAAGTTACTCGAGTGACATAGTAAATATTACCCAGTGCCTAGTATTACTGTGTAAAGTCAGGATTCTCTAGTTTTAACATCACTGGATCCATAGTAATTTATTTAATAACTACTCTATATATTAATAATGATTATTTGCTCTTTAAATTTTGACAGAGTGATAAATCTTTTTCAAAGTGAGTGTAATGTTTTATCTTTAATTTTAAAGGAAGTAAAAAAACAAACAAACCTAATACTTCAGCATCTAGCTAAGATCCAGAAGTTGTATATATACTTGTGTCAAAATTATTTTGGTATGGTCAAGGATAAATACTAAATTCAACAGACAAAAATTAGTTGTCCAGAAAAGCATACTAACATTTTGTGAAAAATGGCAACTAAATGGAATTTATTGTAACTGGGAAAGTAGACAATTGCTAAGAGTATAATAGAGGAAAAATAATAAAATATATAGTTATTTTCAGATCCATATCCAGAATGTATTATAATATTCTATCAAGAGAGAACTAAATAGACTAATATATTTTCATTCATATTATGTTTGTATGGTTGATGTGGCTTTACTTTTTTTTTTCTGTACAAGAAATGGTCAGAGAATTGAAATTGAATATGGAGTCTCTTTCTCTAGAAAAGCTTATATTAAATATTTCACGATTTCACAAGATGCTAGTTTTCCAGGTAAGGTAGACTAAAGTACATAGTATTTTGGGTTTTATTTATAGAGTGTCTGTTTTACTACCTGCCGTGTATCCTCTGGACACACAACCTGAATTCTCTGTGAAGTCAACAGGATCATCAAATTCAGTGACGTAACTGGTTTTAGAGAGTAAGAAAAGCTTCTGGGGAGGAACTGATTATTCTTTAGCAACTTCTAGGTTTCTTTTCTCTGCATATATTACGTTTTTTAAGATTTTTATTTATTTATTTGTCAGAGAGAGAGAGAGAGAGAGAGAGAGCACAAGCAGGGGGAGTGGCAGGCAGAGGGAGAAGAAGGCTCCCAGTCGAGCAAGGAGCCTGATGCGAAACTTGATCCCAGGATCCTGGGACATGACCTGAGCTGAAGGCAGACGTTTAACCAATCGAGCCACCCAAACATCCCAACTCTGCATATGTTATGAAAGTAAAAATAATAACTTCTGGTATGTATCCTCAGGAGTCACACAAACATTCATTTAAAATCAAGGTTAGTTAAAGGAGAATTTACTAGGAAAATCAATACCAATTAATGTAACATAACATACTATTATCACATTAATTAATATATTATGAATACTTGTTAATATAACCCAGTTTAAAAACAGATGCATCAGGCAGTTTAAGTACATATTCCATGGGACACTTATTACATATTATTTTGGAATTTAGATTTTATAAAGAAAAAGATTTTAGGCTAAGCTTATTTTACACAATATTTAATAAACGGGAAATAAAGATATATTTGCTAAAAAATGAGCTTACTCATTACATTCCTATTATTTTGCATAAAGCTTAACCAAAGCCTACAAAGAATTCATTAATTTATTCAACAGCTATTTAATTAGGGCATAACACACAGCAGCACTCTACTAGGTTCTAGGGAACATAAAATGGATATGGTCTCTGATGTAATGAAGTTCCTGTAAGGTCCGAAGTAACAATACAGTATACTATTCTGCAATTATTCACTTAAACACACCTGTCTCCCACATTCGACTATATTTTCTATGAGAGTGGGGGCCTTGCTTAACTCATCTATTGCCAGTGCTGTCACATAATGCTGTTCAATAACCATTTATTGAATGTACAACATCTAATTACCCAAGAAGCAAAATTTGCCAAAAGAAAAATTGATCATAAAGATTCAATTAAGAGATGAATGGCCACCCGTATTTATACTATAATTATTACCAGCATGTCAATTATGTATCAGCCAAAGTTATATACCCCTAACTACTTAAATGATTCTTCTGGTACAACCTCAGAAGTTCCCATTCCTAGGCATCAAGCACCGAGGTCATTAAAGTGGAAAGCATGGGAGCCTGGACATTCCCTCTAAATGGAGTCATTGTGCAAGGTTCCTTCCAACTCCACATTTTAAAGATAGGAAGAGATTTTAAAATTATATAATCTAACTTTCCAACCATTCCACAAATGGTCTCTAATTTCCTTGACAAGTAATAAATTGCTTGGTTTATATGCGTCCAACAATGAAGACTTGTAGGATGAATGATTTAATTTTCCAATAGCTCAAAATATTAGGTTCTTCTGAAAGCCTTTTATTTGAGAATAACTGAAAATTTCTCCCTTAAATATTTTTTCCATCATATTGAGAATCCTTGGCTCTAATCTTGAGCCCTTTCTCATGCAGACTGTTTGTAAGATCTCTCAGCATTTTGATTTCTTTTTTAGAGGTGCACTTTAATTTGCCAAGAAGCTGCTGGAAATGTGGTAGACCAAAGAGAAAAGGATACATCAGGTAAAGCCTGGCCAACAAAGCAAAGAGGAAAAAATTGCCATCATCACTGCTTTGGACACTCTGCTTTCTATCAATCTAAGCTGTTCATTTTAGTTCTTATTTAGCCACACTGTACCATTGGCTCACAATGAGTTTGCCATCAAATAAAACCTAGATTTCACCACCCCCACTCCGACTCATGGCTTCATTCTGTAATGGCACATTTCTGCTATCCTTTTAACAAGTAATTTTTTTTTAGCTGAAATGTAATATTTTGTTTTTGTTTTTCTAAATATAGTAATAAAAGTAGCAGCAAAGGCTTATACAGTACTTATTTTACACAGGGCAAGTTTTTAACACTTTTACATACACTAACTTTAAAATTTAATATCCTTAGCTCTCACCCTCAACTTTGTATAATTCTGTTAGAATACTCTCAACAATTTCTGTTAATTGTCTCATAAATTAAAACAAGTTAAAATGATAGTTGGCATTTACTAAGCACTATGTTTCAAGCACTGTGTTGAGCTATTTTGTTTGTTTCTGGGGGGTTCCCCCCCACCATGACCTGACTTAATTACCTCCTAAGCTTTATGAGGTAGGTAGTGTTACAGTACTCACTTTTCACACAGGGAAAATGATTAAGTAACTTGATCCTGGTCTTACAGGTAGCAAGTATCAGAGCCAGGATTCAAATCCAGATCTTTCTTGCTCCAAAATAGGACTCTTAACCACATTATGTGTTTATCAATAACCAGGAAGCTTACAGGGATAGACACCTAATTATTTGAGTATTCAAAACTGGGCTGAGACAATTGTCAGTATAGGGACACAGCTTCAATGGAATTATGATTAGTTCTGAACATAATGGCTCTTAACAGTTTCTTTCTTTCTTTCTTTCTTTCTTTCTTTCTTTCTTTCTTTCTTTCTTTCTTTCTTTCTTTCTTTCTTAAATGAATGGTGTAGTCAGTACCTAAGTACGCAGAGACACTAAACAGGGTACACCGTTAAGTCTGGAAATCAGGCCAGAAAAAATACACTATCTGAAACGAAAACAATAAATATCAACATGCAGAGCTGTGTGTTTTGTACTTCTAAAGTTGAATATACACATTAATCTAATTAATATTTACTAATTGTTTATATGTTATGGGGTAAGAACCTAATTTAATTGTTTTCTATATGGATAACTAATTATTACAGAAGAACTTAGTAAGTAAAAGAGGCCTTCCTTTTCCCCAATGACCTATAAGGTTTTCTCTGGCATAAATAAATTGAAACCCCAGCCCCCAATTTAACTATATTTGGAAATAGAGCCTTTAAGGAAAGTAAATAAGGTTAAATGAAGTCATAAGGGCGGGGTCCTAATTTGGTATGACTTCTTATAAGAAGAGAAAAAAAAAAAACAAAAACCCAGCAGAAATCTTTCTCTCCACACATGCACAGCAGAAAGGACACAATGAGAAGGTGGCCATCTACAAGCCAGAAGGAGAAATCTCACCAAAACCAACCTTGACAGCATGTTAATCTGGACTTCTAGCCTCTGGAACTGGGAAAATTAAATTTCTGTTGTTTAAGTTACCCAGGCTGTGATATTTTGTGATGGCAGCCTGAGCAGACTAATACAGATTTAATGGACCAACTCGTTTGAAAAAACACAATCTATAAAAACTTACACAAAGAGAAATAGATAATCTGAACAGGACTGTATCTATTAAATAGATTTAATTAAAAATTAGTAACTGTCAAAGAAAAAAGAACCAGGCCCAAATAGTTGCATTGGGTTTACTAAACATTTTAGTCAGAAATCATACCAATTCTCTACAATCTCCTCCAGAAAACTGAAGTAAAGGGAACACTTTCTAACCCATTCCATGAGGTTAGCATTACTCTCCTACCTAACCCAGATAAAACTTTAAAAGAAAGAAAAACCACATATCAATATCACTCATGAACATACATGTAAAAATCCTGAACAAAAAATTAGCAAATCAAATCCAACAATGTGTAAAAAAAAATGATTCACCATGACAAAGTAGGATTTACCCTAGGCATGAGAGGCTGGTTCAACTGAAAATCAATTAATGTAATCAATCACATTAAAAGGCTAAAGAAGAAAAATCATGTGATCATATGATCATATGAATAGGTACAGAAAAAGCATTTCATAAAATCCAGCACTTATTTTTAATAAAAACTTTCAGCAAACTTGGAATAGGGTGAGCTTCCTCAACTTGATAAACATCTAGAAAGAAGCCTACAGCCTACATCATACTTAATGGTGAGGAACTAGATGCTTTTCACCTAAAGATTGAGAAAAAGGCAATCATGTTTGCCTTCAACACTCCTATTCAACATTTTACTGACAGCTCTCCCTTATGTAATAAGACAAGAAAAGAAAATAAAAGATAAACACATTGGGAAGGAAAAAATACTCCTTTTTTTCAGGTGATATAAGTTGACATAGAAGAAAAACTAAGTGACCTCAGATTTGGAAATGATTTTTTTGATATAACACCAAAAGCACAATAAAGGAAGAAAATAATTGATAAGTTGGACTTTATTAAAATTAAAACTTCTGCTCTGTAGAAGACAAACCACAGACTAGGAGAACTATGAACCCTACTGTCATTATGGACTTTAGTTAGGAATAATATAGCAACAGTGGCTCAGCAATTTTGACAAACGGATCACACTAATGCAAGATCTTAATAGGAGAAACTATGAGTGTGTATATGTGGTGGGGGGGTGTAATATATGGGAACTACTTGTATTATCTGCTCAACTTTTCTTTAAACCTAAAATTGTATTACCTAAAAGTAAAACATGAAATGTATTATTTTTTTAAAAAGTTGGCCATATTCTTTTATTATTTCTGAAAATTATCTAGAGTTTATTCTGTGTTTTCTATATAGAAAATGATATAAACTTACTAATGATAGTGTTCTTTCTTTACAAGTCCTTATATCTTTTATTTCCTTACAACTATAAGTAGCTGTGCAATGTTGTAGAACAGACTTAGAGGTAGCAGGTATTTTGTTGTTGTTTCTTAAGGCATTTTTCCAACACTTCACATTTACTACATGGGCTTGGCTTAAGACTGCTTCCTCTTTGATTTTTCTTATCTGCAGAAGTAACTGAAATGAGTTGCATAAAAAATCTAGGAGCATGCTATCTGGGAGGATTAGCTTAAGAATATAAAACAACACTGAAAAGTGTTCTCAAAGGGTGCCTGGGTGGCTCAGTCATTAAGCGTCTGCCTTCGGCTCAGGTCATGCTCCCAGGGTCCCGGGATGGAGCCTTGTGTTGGGGCTCCCTGCTCGGCGGGGAGCATGCTTCTCCCTCTCCCACTCCCCCTGCTTGTGTTCCTTCTCTCGCTGTGTCTCTCTCTGTCAAATAAATAAATAAAATCTTTATAAAAAAAAAAAGGAAAAGTGTTCTCAAAATAACTAAAATAAGTTCAAATGGCACAAACCAGATATACTGGTAGAAAATCTATATACCGAGTTTTAAATTTTATCTTTAAGCATATGTGAAGGGTTATTTATATAAAGAATGAGAATTATAAATGTCTTTTATTCATGTATTCCTGACATCTTACCCTTCCCCTGACGTGCCCTGCCTCTTCCCTTGCCCTTTGGTCTAACACATGCTTCTCTTTCTGTGAGTGTTGGCTGAAAGGTCATTTCTTCAGGAAGCCTTTCCCTGGTTTTCTAGAGTGGGTTGGATGGCCCTGTTTTACATTCCTCTTGCATCTTGTTCCTCCCCTTTCATAACAGTCATCACATTTATATGATTCTTCAACTTAATCACATAACTGTAAATTCCAAGAGGACAAACAGAATCTCCATGTTTTACATATTTCTATATCCCCAGTGCCTAGAACTGTTTTTGTTCAAACTGAGACTCAATACACAGTTGTTCAATGAATTAATGAATAAATAGGAACATCTCCAATAGCAGCAAACGTCCCTCCAGTTTGGAAGACACTGGCATCCCTTTGGCATCCTTCACTGAAGACAAAATAAGAAACAATGATCCATCTGCATTGTTGCCAATAAGATAGAAAGTAAAATGACTTGAGTTGATACTAAAAATAAATAGTAGATCCAAAGACATTTTGTTTAGATGACAATTATTTATAAACTTTATTATTTGATTACTTTTAGATTATGAATCCTAATTAAAGAATGTAATGGGGCACCTGGGTGGCTCATTTGGCTAAGTGTTTGATCTCAGGGTCCTGGGTTCGGGTCCTACATCGGGCTCCCTGCTCAGCAAGGAGCCTGCTTCTCCCTCTGCCCCTGCCCCCTGCATGTGCTCTCTCTCTCTCTCACGCTCTCTCTCACACTCTCTCAAGTAAATAAATAAAATCTTAAAAAAAAATAAAGAATGTAACGTGTTACAATACTCATCTCAGAGTCCCTCAGGATTTGGTATTCTTTCAAGAAGCTTGAAGATACAGTTTACAAATGAGACCAAGTATTTAAGAAATATTTAAAAGGCCTCCAAATAGGCAATTTATTCTCTTCTAAATGGCAGTTCTCAGTTCCCTACATTAACATTATATATATTGTGTAACTATATGTTACCATGTAGTCAATGTGCATAAGATGTCAAACAAAATGTCAAAATAAATAGTGGTGAAAAATGGAGAAAACAGCAATTCATCATCAGTTCTTATACCTGTAAGTGATGTGTTTGTGTTGCCACTTCTGTCCTGTTAATGCATATCGCTTTCGACGAACATTAAATTTGGAGCTACCTCTTGTCTGGTCAGGTACACCACATCGAGGCTTCTTCATCCAGCTGCAAAAAGCAGTATTTTCCAGTTATTTACCAACAACCCTAATCATGAATTTCAAAAGGAAATCAATTGAGAAGGTAATCTATGACAGTGATTATGAAAATGGGAAAACATAAAGAAGAAAGTTGTCAATTTCCTTACAATTTAAATCTAAGTAGAAAGCATATTTTGTCCCTGAATGATCAAGAATCAGTGGTTTCCAACTCAGCTCTTTTAGATATTTTTTTCTTTCTCTAATTCATTTTGAGCTTACTGTAGACTGAGGTCCTCTTATGCTTCTAACTAGAATCTGTTTTTAACAAGATTTGTGACCTAGGGCAAGTCACTAATTCCTAGTCTCATCCATAAAAAGAGACTTTTAAAAATAAATTTTCACTAAGGTCTCCTCCAGGTTTAACATTCAACAATTTTTAAAATCTGTTACATGACCTTAAATTTCAGGATTTGAGAGGGTATTTTCTATTCTCTCTTCTAGCTTATATAGAAGTAAATTATTTAAATAACATTTGCCTTTCTCCACTTTTTTCTTCTTTTCACTTTGATCATTACTCCAATTTATAAGTAAGAACCATTTTTTTAAATCAGTAATTAATAACCAAATTCAATGCTTAATTTTTTTCCTGGATATGAGGTGTTAGCATCGTACAAATAAGGTTTAATATAATTATATTAGGAAAATGACATGCTGTTTTTTGATTAATTTTTAATACTTATACAAATACAGTCATGGAACTTCTTTTCTACAGTCTCATTGGTCAAATGTCCTGTTTTCGATGTAGTCTTGCTTCTTATCTAAGAAGAAAGATTTTCATGATTTTGAGTAGTGCTTCTTTGGTGACTCATAAAATGGCTTTATCATTCATTAGCACATTTAATTTAACAATTACAAAGCTAGTGCAAAATCTTCATGGTGCTATATGCTTCAGAAAGTAGAAATGAGAAAAGAATCAATTTTTGCTGTATTTCATCAGATACTTGAAAATTTCTATACTCTTTAAATGGAAAATAATTGACTATAGAGATGACTATCTAAAGATGTCCATTTTGTGAAAATGAAAGAAATAGTTTACATGTTACATGGATAAATCAGCTAATGAGCTCTTATAAACAATAATAACTTCATACAACAATGAAATCATGACTTTTGCTTTTTAAGAAAGATGACACTTTTACCATAAGTATTGAAAAAAAAATTTCTCCTTTTTTATTCTGCCCGTAGACAGACAATGTAGACACTGAGGTTATCAAACTTAAAAAATTCCATCCTATTTATAATGCATTGTGGAGTTACTTCAAAAAAATCGCTTTCCCTTTATTAAAGTCTCCCAACTCCTAGGAGGCTATATGGTCCTACGGAATTGAATTCTGTAGAGTTGAGAATGGAGCTCTCCTATTTTTAACTAATACTTCAAGGGCATTCCTCAACCACTTCATTTGAGAGATATTTCACTAGACTGTAAACACTCAAGGGCAGGGGATCTATATACTAAGATCTATATATCTGTATACTATATACAAGGTGTATATATATATATATATATATATATAGACTATATACCTTGTACAACCCCTGGAATATAAGAGATATTCAATGATTAAGTGGATAGGGACACTTTGTATTTTTTAAATGAAAAATCATTAATTGTTATTACATACTGTAAGATACAGATACAGATTTAACTAGCAAATATTAAGCATTGGAGAGGTTATTATGATTTAAGTGGCTTTTACATATGGGTATTTCATTAATTATATTCTCAGCAAAAACTGTAATATTCCTAAGGCAGGTTTTTATGCTTATTTATTTCACTAAAAGCACTAAGAGAATAAATAATATATAATTATTAAAGATGAATAAATTTACTAAGTGTGGGAAGTGGTTACACTTACATTTTGCTAAGAAAAATATTTAAGTTAGCATTCTGGGAAGAGAAATAATTTGGAAATGGATAGTGGGATGAAATTTGACAAAATGGAATTACCTATTATCAGGATAAAATGTATTGCTAATGAGGACATATTGTCTAAAATTATTTTAATAATCAATAAAATTAAAAGAGGAAGGTAGCAATTGAAAAGGAAATTAAATTTATTAATATAAATTTCCATTTTAAGTCATGCATATGTTGGATCTAGTAAAAATTTTTCCAGTGAAGCACTGCATCTTCCAAAGGATAGGGTTTATATGGATGAGTATTAGATTCTTGTGCTGAAAGATATCTCTACTGAATTCTTTATGTATTTCTTAGGCTTTGCCCATTAAATATGTGTTTTTTCTTATGTTCCAACTTCTTTGTTTATTTACTCACTAAATCCTTATTCATTCATCTTGTAATATTTTTCAGCTTTTATAACATGTTAAGAGATATAACAAAAAAGTGTGACTAGAAAGATAAACAAGGCAAGAAGCCCTTTTTGAGTTCACAGTCTATAGGCAAGACATGCATGATTAAAAAAAATTACTATATAATGGCTTAAATGCTGTCATACCTCTGTGAAGATACCCTGTCATTATTTCTAATTTACATGTAAAAAATTTTGATTTTCCTACCCAGATTTGTAACAATTCCTCTGATGTTTATTTCAGCCAAAAAAGTCTTAACATCCTTCTAATGCCTAAGTTAGATACCCAGATAATATTCTCCACTGCTCTCTCCTCACATCTAATCAAGCAGGATGCAGTCTTTTTTGCCTCCAAAATTCCTCTTCTCTCTCTCTCACTAATGCTGTCCTTCTCATTCCTAAAGACAAATCTTTCCAGAACACAGATGTGTTCTCTATATATTCTGGGCATGAAAATACTTATATAGAAAGAATCTGACTCAGGCTTACTTAAGGAGGATCCCCTGCCACCCCCCTCTACTTTCTAAGATCCACTCAGGTTCCTACAGAACTAAACCTCTTTCTGCCTTTGTATGCAGTGACCTCTGTCTGGCATAACTTCCTCTTTTTTCACACTGAGAATCCTAAACATCCTTCATTATTCAACTCATAGAGATACAGTTTACCATTCCAACATGGCATGGATTATACTATGTGTTCCAATTTGTATCTCTGTCTTCCACTGGCCTGAGTCAGGGCAGAAAGCCAGGAATAATGGGGTATACCCAGTGAAGTCTTCAATAAGAAAATGAAGCAAATGAATTGAGTCTGCATGTCTCTTTTGTACATGCTGATCCCCCTTACTGTCCATGTTTCTTGAAGACTTTGTAACTCTTCACAGGTGTGTGCCTTGAGCAAATGCTTATTGCATGGACAACCCTGTAGACATTTTTATGTAAAACTAAATCATAAAGCAGATGACTTAAGTGTAAGAAATACACATAAGTACAGGAATAATCTAATATCGATTAGTAATTTAATGCAAAAAACTCTTAATAAGGGTTGGTCGAGTTGAGAACACTCTATGTTAACTTCACCAATATTTGTATCCAAATATTCTGGCATAGATATATTAGCAGGAATTATTTATCAAATTATGCAAAATCCCCAAAATATGACAGGAGCACATCATGCCACTAAATATGTATGACACATGGTATCTGAGCTAAATTGGCCTTTGGGCCTTTTATGTGACTCGAAACATTTAAATCATTCTTTAATTTCATAAGGAGTCAGGTTCTTTCTACTACAGTTTTTAAAGTTCTTGGTGGATAAAAATAATGATTAGTGTTTAACAGGACTCATCAATGAATTAAATGTCTAATACTAAAGGTAAAGTTGGCATGTTAATATTGTTATTCAGGTAGAGTCTGACCCTGGGATTTATTTCTAGTTATCATACACCAAATATTAGTTGCATTCATATATGAATTTGATAAAACCCATATATACTTGTACACGAGAGTGCAAAACTCTCCATGTACAAGTAGAATTGATTGATTGTCTCACCTCAAGTAACAACTGTATCACCTGAAAGAAACATGGGTTGAAGAGAATGTGTGTGTGTGCATGTGTGCGGGCTATTTTCAAGCAGTGCTTCTTTTGTGAAAGTTCCATTGCTAAAACATACTTCTTCTGTGTGTCAATACACAGCAGTTCATATACATGTGCTTCATTCCTGACTCGTTTGCTAAGAATTGTAAGTTGACATTCCAAAGCAAACAAAGACGTGGGACTGGCATTGGCGGTGGGAGGGAGCTACAAGAAAGTCATTTTGTACTTTCAAGGTGTAAATCACGACACCCCCTCTGTTTGCATAAATGCAATACTGATATTCAGTATTGATTTAATTGTTTAGAACCCATGGCATTTTCAGATTAGTTGGGCAGAGCATTCATGGTTTCCTTAAATTAACTGAACTTAGAAAGGAAAAACATCTGAAATCAGTGTTCTTGACAGGAGTGACATTGTAAAAGTTAGGAGCAGGGATCCTAGAGCCAGACTGCTTGGGCTCCAACCCCACCTCCACCAACTCTCCAGCCCTGGGACATTGGTCTGACTATTGTTTCTTTCTATTTCTCGGTTTCCTCATCTACAATGTAGAAGTGAAAATATTATTGAATTAATGTGAGGATTAAATTAGTTAAGTCATGTGAAACACTTAGAACAGTGCCTGGCAAATAGCACCTGCTATGGTTATTAATTTATAATAATTATTATTTTACAAACATCAGGAAGCGGCTGGACTCATAGTAGAAGCTGCAACAACAGCAACATACTGATATTAACATGTTTCAGATCACCTTGACCTATGTGTTAACATCCCTTGTTATTTAAAACAGGGATAGCCTGTTGTTTTCATAATACAGATAGCACCAGAGACACAATCCTCTGTTTTATGTGAATAAAGCAGCCACAAACTTCTAAACAAATTTGCAGTAATTAGAGCCACTATATATGAAACAGTGTCTGTTGGTTTCGGTAACTTTTTTTTTTAAAGAGTTGGGTATTCGAGTCAAACATATCAGGCCTCTCATTGCATGACTGTAAAGGATGCCTTCAGGTTGAGTCTACACACCTGGTGCCCCAATAGTGGGGCTGAAGGAAGACAGCATTTCAATAAAATGTGTAACATAGGAATGGTGTCCCCTGGAGTTGGAGTGGTACCACACAGTGGCTCTGGGTACATATGCCTACCTTTACCACAAGAAAAAAAAATAACTCACAAATTATATCTATGTAATGTAAGAAAATGTTCATCTGCATAATTAACAGGTTTCTATCCTCCAGACTTTTCCATGTTCTAATGGAAGGTAAGAGTAATATCTACTATTTATAGTGATCATTTTACAAAGTTTTAAAAATGTTAATTTTTATGACTTTAAAAATCCTTAGGTTTTGTTTGTACTCATAGAGCCAAGTGCAAGAGTCATGAAG
This sequence comes from Zalophus californianus, assembly GCF_009762305.2. Classification (NCBI taxonomy): domain Eukaryota; kingdom Metazoa; phylum Chordata; class Mammalia; order Carnivora; family Otariidae; genus Zalophus; species Zalophus californianus. The sequence goes on from NC_045598.1 coordinate 144,492,107, forward strand.
AAGATTTTCTAAAAGTGAATTAACTCAGGGCTCAAAATGTTGACATTAGGTTGACAGCTCACTCTGGTCCAGAGTTTCTTTTTTCGATCAAATCATGAACTACCTGCATGGACACAGGTTATTCACAAAGCTGAAACTGCAGTTAGTGTACTTGAAAACCTAATCACAGAGAATAGATGTAATAAACCTCCATGATCTGCAATGTGAAGAAAAAGCTCAGTTAGTGTCAGCTCTCATTTAAGCTTTCACCTTTCACCTTCCAGAAGGGGAATGAGGCTGATTTAGCTATCAACCACCCTTCCGTAGTTACCAAAATAAGGATTGATCCATCCTATAATGTTATAGTGTTTCAGTCCCATTGCTATAATTAGAAATAAAGAAAAAGAAATTTAATTACTGATGAACTTATCTTTTATACCTAGATTGAAAGAGAGTCTTTACTTGATAATTAGACAAACGACTGAAAATCATGAAACCTTTTGAAAATTAAGCCCCAAAGCTTATTGTTCTTGATATAGCTAAATAAATATTTCAATTCTCAAATTAGGAGAATTCAAATACCACTGTGGTTTCATAATAATTATTTGAAAAAAGCTACACATTCAGTCTTAATTTTAATTAAGATAAATTAAGTAAATTAAGTAGAATACTCAGATCATCCTACATATGTATGAATATATGTGTATATTTGCATATTCATGTGTGTATACATGTATATGTGTGTATATGTATACACACATATATGGAAGGAGATAAAAAAGAAAGATCACCTTAAAAATGATATCTCATCAAGCATGCTTCAATGCATGATAATGTGTACACATAAAAGATGAATTAACATTTTAAAATACCTACCATTAATACTGTAAAAACACATTAGACTCATTTTCATTATTGCCTTGCTATCTTTTTCCCTCCATGCTAAAATAATCCTTTTTCATGCATAACATAAATTGCTTCACTTATTAAGGAATTCAAGTAAGCTTGCTTATAAAAATTAGCTAAGCAACCCATAATTTTGAAGAACCATTGCAACATATGATAATGAGCTCGTTTTAGGGTAGGGGGATAAGTATTCATTACTGTCTCTCCAACACCAGTGCTAACTGATATGAAAGCAATATAATAAGCCATTTAAGGTAATACCTAAATTTGTTGCTGGAAAGTGGTTAATTTCTTCAACATAATATAGGGATCACCACAACGGCATCATTACTTTTAATTACCCAAGAATTACAGACTGAATGCATCAAATGTCTGTCTGACAAAAGAGGACATAATTATTTAATTTAAAAACCCAACTGATCTTGACAAGAGCCTACAATTAGATAAAAGTTTATAGCATATGAAAATGAATCTTAAGACATTATTTTAATACTGAGGAGTAATTTTAGGTCTATAATTGTAGCCCATATTTTATGTGATAAGGTTTAGATAAAAATTCATACTTTATAATTTGACTGTGTAAAATAATAGAGTACAACTTCAGCATGGATTGTTACGACACATTCATTTGAGATTACAAAAGCACAGACAATTGCTTAAGTAGCATGATTATGGGATTATACTTCCAAAAATAGGACACTATTTGAGCTGAGTACCCTGCACAATACCACCCCAAGACTGGGGATACATCAGTGGAAAAAACCAGACAGGAGGCCAGTGAAGGCACAGGGTTTCTAGTCTGAGTGACAACGTGGATGCCATAGGGAGAGAAGAAGCAGGGCAATCTAGGATGGGCCGATGATGAGGGTTTAACCGGGCTTTGATGGGCTCATCTAAGAATAATAATGTATGTAAAGATAAAGATGCATTTCCAATTAAAAAAAAAGAAGAAGAAAGGAAAGAAAAAAGAAAAAAAACTGAATTAGAACAAGTTTGGTTAAAGAAAACAGATCAAAACACTGGTTGGTTTTAAATTAAAGGTTGCCTATACAGTTGATCTTTTCTCTACAATGCTATAATTCACAGAAATGCCACTTTAACTCCTACACACTGACACCATCATTTCTCCTGGTCTGGAATCTGAGCCACTGTGTGGCAGAAAAGGACACGGGGTCTTTTTCTGCACCTCTGCATTTGACATTGTCCTGCCAGAGAACAACTAAAAACTGTTCAGACCCTTCCCACATAAGCGGCCTAAATAAATCCTGCACACATTCCTCTTCCATCATCTTCTGACAAAGACCTTTTTCCAGCTATCTTAGGAAATCTTAGGAAATCAAACCTATCCATCTTGAGTCCTTCCAATGACCAGCAGGAGCTCTCAAAATGGAGAGGAAACACAGATGCCACCTTCTATAGAACTCTGCTTTCTGAATTTAGTATCTGGTAATAAGCAGATTCAAAGGAATTTGTTTTCCAAGCTCTCAATTTATTGTATTTTTAAAAACTGTGTCATATGGTCCAAGAAAGTCAATCAGAAGATAACAGCTCTGCATTAGGGAGCATAAAAGCTGTTCAGAGCACTTTGTAAAATGTTGGGATTGAAAGTATGATTTAAATGGAATTCTGTACTATACACAACAACAAAATATAGGACTTGTTGGGTTTGCTTATTAACTTAACAAGCTATCTTTAAAATTAATTTATAATTGTAATTAAAATTAATTTAAAGCTGTATTTATTTAGGACACTATTAACAGAGAACTGCAATGAATAGAGGGCAGCAGAGTCAAAATATCCAAGTCCTATTCCCAATATTAATAACAAGTTTCTCATTCTTGCAAAATGCATTATATTAATTCTTGGTTCTATTTTCCAAAATGGTATACCAAAGTTAATATTTACGTATTTCTTAAAAATGCTAGGAGAGGTAATTATATTTATTTTTTAAAACTGCTTTGATGTTTAATCTTCAAGCCTTTTATTATGTACTCGTACTGTCTTGACAAAATAGGAACATACAACTAATGCCATGCTGTAAGTATTAGAAGGCAAAATATAATTTTTAAATTATATAGTAAGTTAGTTTAATATGTAAAAATTATATATACCTGAGTCAAGTAATTTCAGGTATTTAAGATTTAAAAAGAAAAATAATTGTGTCATTTCTTGAGGTTCACAACATGGTATAGTAGAAAATTCTCTGACTAAACATCAAAAGGTCTGGATTCTGCAACTACTCTGGACTTCACTTAGCCTTCGACTTTTAGTTTCTTTATTTGAAAGTGTAGAGAGAAAAATATATCCTTGTCTTCCCTACTGTGGAGAGTTGATGTATGATGGTCATATTAAATGATGAAGTAGATTTACTTTGTGAGTATCAAGGACTCAATAAACACAGATGATTCTTCCATGCACCGACAGAATTAATCACTTCCTCCTTTGCTGTCCAAAAACAATAATGCTGTTTCATAATGTTACAGAATTTACAGTGTACCTGTGGTAAAATAACTTGTGATTATGTCTAGCTACACAGTTAACTTGAAGTTCCTCTGAAGAAGAGACTCTGTCTTCTGATCTGTTTTATGCCTCTTTCACAGATGCAATGCCCAGTAATGAGTTACTGGTTGACTAAATAAATGAACAAATGATTGATGAATCGATCCATAAAATCACAAATATTATTAAAGAGTCAAAACAAACCATTTGCTAATGAAAAATTGAAAAGAGAGACTTGCAGGAACCTCTCCTTGATTTAACTCATGTAGAAAATTACCACAAATAGGTGGCTAATAAACTGTTAACTGACTCTCTAATACCCTTCCACCCCAAAAAGAGCCCTGATTTGTATTGTTTCCCATTTTCCTTAGTGTCAATATTTCTACTCTGGCCAATTTGAAGCTACTGATATCATGTCACTTAACAGGGAAGAGATGTGCCCAACATGTCCGCAGCAGCAGAACAAGCCAGCTCCAACACATCGCTGACATAGCTCTTCCTAAAATAGCTTCAACCATACATTTACTCTGACTCTCATTGTTCTTTCTCCTGCCCGTTTTGAAAAAGTGCCGCTAAAATCAAGTGAGTAAATTTGACTTGACAAACCGGACATCCTAGCGGAGTAGGGTTGAAACAGGTTAAATTCCAAAGAAAAGGGACAGGAGACAAATTGCTCCACTTGTGGTTGGCGGAGTTCACTTAAACTTTTTCAGACTACTAAGTTTGGCTCAAAGACCACAAGAGGAAAGAGAGCGGATGCCATTACTTACTCAATTGTGTTTCTGTCCACTTTTCCTGTCATGTTAATGCCGTAGAACTGCTGCATGGCAGCTAAGGCGGCCTGCATGGTCTCCGCGGAGCGCAGCACCGACATTCTGGGGTCAGTTGGTGGAAGGTAGCCGTACTTTTGTAACCAAACCTGCAATAAGGACAGTTCCTTTTAGATCAACCTCAAAATTGAACAATAACTTTACAGTAACTAAGTTATGTCCATAGTGTATCTTTAAACTTTATTTCCTCTACAAGGGCCTATATTATTTAAGTGTTTTATCTCTTTTTAACATATATTCTGTAGTTTAATATAATTTTGGTGATCGCTGTGGATCTTTCTAGCACACCTACAAACACTAACTGAAAAGAAAAAGGTTAGTCATTGGTTCCAAGCTTATTGTTTGTAAGGAACTATGCTCAATACTGGCTAACAAATAAGATATGACCCCTGCCCTTTAGGAACTCAACTTCCCAAAATAAGGGATGATACCGTTTCAACAATAACCCCATTGAGACATCTATGCGGGAAGGGGTAGTTAACGTGCATATACCACATCTAAAATGTCACTTTCCTGAACAACTAACCAAGGGCTGTAGCCATCATGAGTAGCATCAACAATATAGACCATATTATTCTGTCATGACATTTTGAGTATAAATTTCATGGATTAATCTATTCAATTGTGGTTAGATGTCTTCAAGGGTAGGTGAGTGTTTCTCATGTAAAGAATAGTCTTTCATTTATTTAAGGTGACGTACTTCAATCCAAATAATGTAAGTGACCAAAATTCTCATATATAGATGAAATCAGACTATCTTGTTAAGTATGTTTGGGTCTCTCTTTAAGGATCTCATGATTTTTATTCTCCTCTTCCCCAGAGAAGGGAGATCCTGTGTGGATAGTGAGAGAAAGATGTCAGAGTTGAGCTCACATCCCAATCGTGATTATAGCAACAATTCAGTCATTTAAGGTCAGAATTTTAAAGTAACCTAAAACTCAGGGTATTTGGGGAAAAAAAAATTTCACCAGAAAGCAGATGCTTTCCAGTTCTACAATTCTATGCATTCATTTTAAATGCACAGTCATATGTTCAGCTCATATCCCCTCCTTCTGTCCCTTACCTCAATCTTCCATGGGACACTAAGATTTCTTGAAGTGCAGTGAACTGCCTGTCAAATTTAGAAAGGCCAAGTAATTCTGCCTGTCACACAGAATAGAAGCTGTGCTATTTAGTGGAAGGTATTCACCAGTATGTCTTTCCCTCGCCACCTGGGTCTATTCATCATACAAATGATGATCCTATGAAGCTACAGCTTTTCCCCAATACCTGATATACTTTCGCTATGACCTGACCACTAAAAAAGAGGAGAGCTATTTTCTCAGTGAAAACAAACAGTAATGACATAAATTAAATTTCACCAAAAGAGACTAATATTAAATATACCAAAGTCTTGATGTGTGAAAAAACAAGGTGGATTCATTTGTAGTACTTCCAAGAAAATGATGCCCCCAAAAGTTTAGAACTCTAAGCACAACCCTTTGAAAATAAAATAAAACATTTATTCTAAAACTGTTTAAGAGATCAACAATACCTCACTGTCAGGAAGGTTTACTTTTGAAACTCCATCTAGTAAATTCATCTACCACTTGGTGAAAACATGCCAAGACACTCCTCTCATCTAATCTGTAATGAATAGGCTTCCAGGGAAGACACATATATTCAGAGTTACCTAGTCAACAGTGCTGCAGTCTGAAATAGATTCCATTTGTTTTCTGAATGAAGGAGACAAGATTTTACTGCCAATGTATTATTTACTAGAAAATTCAATACCTACATTGTAATGCAATTTCCCCCAAATTAGAAGATTTCATCTTGATATTTAACAGTATACATGCACTAATATTCTGAAATTGAACTCTTTTTCCCATAACACTTTGTTTGCATTTATTTCTTACTTGTTAGAGAGCTGACTTGTTGCTAGGTTACTCATGGGTGCTAAGCTACTGGCAACCACATCGTTTATGGTGACAGCAAAGAGAAAACTATACAAATAGAAAGACTATAAAATATATAAATTTTAAATGGATAATGAAAAAAATAGCATGTTATAAAAATATATATTGATTTATGCGTTACCCTTTCAAACAAATGAGTTGGAATAATAAAAAAATAAATTGTAATTTAAAGGAGAAAAAATAAATAAATTGTGATTTTTCTTCAAGGTCTCTTTTATATTATGCCATTTATCATGAAAGTCAATTTTTTCTAAATGATTGAGAAGTGAATAATTCTTTTTAATTGAAAAATATCAGAAAATCTCAGGGACCTACCATTTTATGGTCAAAGTTTGTTTTTTGTTGATAACTGTCATTGAGATTATGGGTCACCTTGAGTTTACCATTCTTAGTATCATTGTTATTTGTTAATTAAGAAATCTTTGATATCATCAAGAATTGACCAAAAGTAATTCTCAGTGGAAACTTGCAATGCATCTTTCCACAAAACAGTGGAAAATCAAGCATATCAGTGTCATGTTAAGAGTATGAAACCAGCAAGCCATCAATAACATTTCTTATTAAAACTGCTGTGGACAATCATACTCTACATGAATATAAAAAACAAAACCTGAAGTATTAATTTGATCCACAGTGTATCTTTACATCCAAAACTCAAAAACTGCAGGGATAAACAAATACTTGCTTAAATAATCTTAAACACCGAGAGAGTATAGTCTCTTGAGTTTGTTTTTGTCTTACACTAACTACTTAGTTTAAGCTGTTGACACCACAGAATTCTGAGAGTCTGATCATTTTTGGTATGATAGAGAAAAGAAATCTGTACCAAATAGCCCTACGTAAGATGCTAACGCTCCTTAGAGGAGACTAAGTTGATCACCATGGTGATGTAAAACTGACCAAATACAAGGTGGACAGGACACTCAGCATCAACGGTAGAAAACCACTATGGCCAAAATCCAGAGAGCTTTGTAAACACTGACTCTTAAGTCACCATTGAATGACGATCAGGTATAAAAAGTGTATATCAGATTCAAACACTGGTCCATAATCATCATAGAGGTATAGGAAACTCTGTTATAAGTCACCTTATTCTATGTATATAGAACAAAAACCCTTGTGTTATATAAATAGAGCATGGTGGGTAGCCTTAGCACCTTATCAATCTAGAGTAACGAAAGGAAATTTTAAAAATTCAAATATGAGGGCGCCTGGGTGGCTCAGTCAGTTAAGCGTCTGCCTTCAGCTCGGGTCATGGTCCCGGGGGTCATGGTCCCAGAGTCCCGGGATCGAGTCCCAATTGGGGCTCCCTGCTCAGCGGGGAGTCTGCTTCTCCCTCTCCCTCTGCTGCTGCACTCTCTCTCTCTCTCTCTGTCAAATGAATAAATAAAATCTTTAAAAAAATTGAAATATGACAGAAGTGACATAGAAAACATTTCTCTTTTCTATTAAATTACAACCTTTAATATCTTATTTGATAGAAAATTAAATATACAAAGTAATATTTGAAGGTACACCTTATCCCCTTAAAGACTATACCACAGACTTCATCCTCGTACATTGTTATTTGAAATATATCCCTGTTTTAAACATTGTTTTTAATGTTTAATGTTTAAATTTCCTGGATGACAGGAAATAAGTTTGCCTTCTGAGATTGCTTGTCTCTTAATATTTTCTTCAGTGCTCTCAAAGGCATATAATGGGTAGTTAAGGAATAATTTCCTCATGTATGCATTTGGGGAAAATGTTGAATTTGCAGGTTTGATGTGAGGACTGAGAACACATAAAGCCACCAGCACATTTTTTGCTCAATCATATTATTATTTTATGCTTACTAATTGCTCAGAGTTCTTGAAATTGTTCCTGATGTCCTTGGAATGGGGCAAGACTGAAATGCAGGTAAGATGTAAAGAATCAGAGTTGTGAGGAAAGACAACTTATTTTTATTTTGTTTTCTTTGTTTTGCCTTCTTTTGCTTACTGGATAGACACACGCATTTGAGAGCACTGGAAAACTATCAAGAAACAAGTTTCTTTGGAGGCAAAACTTGATTCCTTTTACTGTCTGGGAATTCGTCCGTGTCATTATCATGAGGACAAGCAACCACAGAACCTCAAATGCAGCAACAAAGTCTAACCTTGAATTACCTTCCCTGTGTTACTAACATAGTCAAATTATCTTGCTATCTTGGAGACAAAACCAATTTCCTGCCCTTAGTGATTATTCAAATGGAGGAACAACCGGAAGAGCGCTGGTCTCTGCAGAGTAAGAGGACTTACCAAGCAATAAAAGGTAGACATTTAAATATAAATTCTGTGCCAATAGATATTGCCTTTACCAGACTGTAGTATAAATAAGAGTAGCATGCATGCAAAGTTTTAGTAAATCCCTTAATAAAGAATATCTTTGTCACTAATATTTCATGTAACCATATTGGAAAAACCTGTATTAATTGACTCAGCTACCCACACCCATATATCAGTGTGGTATCCTGAAAGATGGTTATCAACAACAAAAAGGAGACATTAGCAGTTCTCATGACTAATAACAAATATAAACAGAGGATTTTTAGAATATATATTTTTATTTAGTCTCTCAGGCCAGTACTAAAATCTAGAGAAGTAAATTTTCCTCCAGTTGTTAAAGCTAGTAAGTTTATCAATGCCTTAATATAACATTAAGATACTCCTATTCATTTACTCAGGTGAATCACAAACGCAAGAACCAGATTAAAATTCCATCACTGGCAGGACCCAACATACAGAGAGAACATCTTGAAAGGATGCTTAGATATTTTTCCAAGAAGAATTTAAATAATTAAACTAATGAATTTATTAAGGCAGGTAGGGATATATTTTAGAATATATGTCAGATATCATGTCTATTTGTGACTGAGCAAGTGATTTCAGGTAAAGCTCATTGCAACTCATGTGTGGTATGGTCAAATGCAAAGTCCATGGGCCCCGTGATCATATGATCCAAATTACAGCACTCAATATAGAAGGAAAAGGGCAAAGGTAACAGTTTTATTTATAGTATTTACTTTATAGTATTTTATGGTATTTTAGTAACAATCACTTCAATTTACACAATTATATATTTTTTTATTATTTTGGGATGTCATTTTTAAAATTATTGAATTCATATTAAATTTTAACATATTTATTAACAAAAAAATTTAAGTATGTAATGATTAACATATAATCTGATATAATTAACTGACTTTCTTGATAAAGGAAAGCATTTTTAATAGTTTTCAATATTATAAAATTATTTTCCATTTTTCAGTGAGACTTCTAAATGTTAAAATTCTGTTATTAACTAAAATTAACAACTAAAAAGTGTCCCTCCCCTATTTTGTATATTACCCACAGAGTTAGCAAAGGTTAAAGGACATTTTCCCCTGAAATAGCATATATTTCATAGTTACAAAGAAGGGCAGAATTTAGGGGCTAAATTTTCTAGTCTGAAAAGTGGCTATAAATATGAATTATAACTACCTATTAACCAAAAAACTAAATTGATGTGGGAGTAGTCATTCAGAATTGGTCAAATTGAAAATTCATAGGATAAGTTAATGAGGCAGAAATTAGCCTTTCTGTTCATTCAAAAATCTAAATGGGTTCTAAATCACCATCCCATCGTACCATGAATGAATCAGTGTATGAAATTGCACATATAGAATTCAATTCCTTTAGAATTTTACTGTCGATTTAAATGGCTTCTTAAAATGGAAATCAAACAGTGGGAGGACCAAAAGTTACACCATTGAACATCTTAGCAATCAAGAGACAACTGCCTTTTGGACAAGGAGATGGAAAAATAGCTGGATCATTAGTAAAAATTATAATGATCATGATGACCATATTTTTCACCTTAATATGAAATTCTCTAATTTATGATAGAAACTAAAAACTTATGATATAAAGGCTAGGGAGAGATTTTTCCATTCTGCATTCAAGTGAACTGCAGTTGGTATTCCATAGCTATGAGAGGAAATCCCCTCAAATAGTAATGGCTGAGCTCCAGTGATCAAACAAATAAAAACAAAACCCCCCACCAAATTAAAAAAACAGTTGTTTTTAATTGGGATTCTATCACATGCTAGTCATTGTACTGGAAAGTTTGAGTAGTATGCTATATTGGTTTCCTTATGGTTTTTCCTAAGTATGTTTTACATTTTTAAAGATGAATATATAGTGTCCACGCACATACACACTGACAAAACAAGACCAAAAAAACTCAAAAAGACAAAACTCAACCAACAATGAACAATAGCAGGGCATTATGTCATCTCACTATCCCCAGTTTCTCAGGTGGACAGAAATAATTACCCAAATAGTAACTACTTATATTAATTATTAACATGATTCTACTTTTTATCAAAATCACCTCGCAAAGCTAAATAGAGTAAAAATCTCCTCAAATCTGTGCTTCCTTACAGTAGTGAATGAAGTGCTGGGCAACGCATCCTGTGAATTTTCTAAAAGGCATGTCCTTGAGCCTGAGTCAGGTGGATGATCAACTCAACTCGCCCTTATTTTCTAGGGGCAGATTCAATCTCACCAACACACCAAAAAATGATAAGGAGATTAATCTCAGGGTCTTCAAGTAGGAGTATAAAATATCCCATTGAGATGTAGGCTCAAAATGCCACAGCATTTTATGTAATGCATGCATCCACACATTCATGCATGAATACACCTATCTACAAAATAAGAGGAAATCAACTTCACTTTTATTTAATGTTCAGATTGATACTGGAGCCCTCACGTGGACAGACATTTATTTGTCACCTACATTCCAGCAGGTGTCTGGAGGAAGGAGGTAGAGTTCCACAGTGTGGAGGGGTTTACAGAATCACCTGCAACAGTTAGCTTGATTCTAGCACATTATAACACCACTATTTTTCTGTGACAGATTAAATGAATTTGTGGGTTATATCATCTTAAAAGTAGAAATTCTATAATACTTTGTGATATGATGGGGAATGGCCAAAAACATATTTTGTACCATATATATATGTTTCTTGGTTATCTTATGAAAATGTACTTTAAAGAGTTGTCAAACTTGAATAAGCTATGCATTTCTTTTACAAAAAGACAACAGTGTTGCCTTTTTCTGTAAAGGGAACTGGCTGCAAATAATAGTACGCTACTCAACAGCTACTTTGAAAGTAATCTGTCTCAAGGTAAAAGTGATGTTTTAGTAATGTAGGAGAAAGAATCTACTTTTGAAAGAAAGATGTGCCATGTAGAGAGTATGTTAAAAATGCGTGTTTAGAAATGTTTCCATTATCACAAGACTTTGTACTCAAAAAGATATAAATACTTCACCTATTAAAACTCTCTCTTAAAAAACAAAAAACTCTCTCAATTTCCTACTTTAAAATTCGAGCAACAGGGGCGCCTGGGTGGCTCAGTCCATTAAGCATCTAACTCTTGATTTTGCCTCAGGTCATGACCACAGGGCCATGAGCTCGAACCCTATGTGTCAGGTTCTGAGCTGGGTGTGGAGCCTGCTTAATACTCTCTCTCCCCCTCTCCCTTTGCCCTCCCCCATTCCCCGCCAGGGTGCTCTCTTTCTAAAAAATAAATAAATATAGAAAAAATAGAAATAAAATTTGAGGGGGTGCCGGAGTTGCTCAGTTGGTTAAGTGTATGCCTTTGGCTCAGGGATAGAGCCCCACATTGGGCTGCCTACTTGTGGGGAGTCTGCTTCTTCCTCTCCCTCTGCTCTGTCCCCTTCCCACCACCCTCTCCCCCTGCCCCCGTGCTTGTGCTCTCTCTCTCAAATAAATAAAAATGTTTAAAAAATAAAATAAAATAAAATTCCAGCAACAGAATTTTCTACCTATAAGATAGCCTGCTAAAAAAGAATAATTTTAGTGGGATTTTAAGCCCATTTGTTAAAAATATGAAAATGCAACACCTGATTAGTTTTCAGGGACAACTGATAGACATCATGGAATATGGAAATTTACTGTCTGAATTTTACCAAAAAAGTTTTGCATAATTGATGGGTAGGATTATAAAACGAGGTTCATGAGTTGCAATCAGCTAATGATGTAATGAAACTTTTTCAGTTTCATGTACGTTTCCTTGTGAGGTGTTGAGATGTCTTTTTTGGCCATGGTAATTTTACATGGGTCTTGAAATTGCTGTTTTTCCAAGTGTTAAATCAGTATTATACTGTAGTCAGAATTCTCCAGGATGATAATTAATGATAGTCCTAATAGGAGCAAAACAATATAAATACAATTAATAAGTAAAACAAAAAATATTTTTTAAAATTTTATGACATCCTTAGCTCATCTTAATATTTCTATTTTGAGTATGTTTCATAATATATACCATGTTTAGTACATCTGTTCATGAATAGAATTATAAATAAGAGAGGGTAAATGTTAAAAAAATTGATTGATGGAGATATGCTATCAAAAGTGTGGAGGATCACTGATCTGATAGAAAGTACTCTATTTTTAAAAATGAAGCTACTTCCTTAAATTCTCTCCAATGTGATATACTTACTCTCCCTAAGGGATGAGAAGACAGTTATCAATATCTATATATTACATTCTGACTGTGACAATTCCCAAGCTCTTCCTTTCAGTCATACACTATTGAAGCTACTCAAGTCCTATAGAATAAATTTCTTAGGATGATTTCCAAGCCATTCATGATTTAGCCTCAAAATATGCCTTTGTTACTTTGCTCCATGGAATTCTTTGGTCACACTGAAATTTGAGTCCCACTCCCAACAGATGTCCATAAGAACAGCAACCCTTCCTTTATTGCCCACTATGTACCAATTTACATGCATTGTCTTTATCCCTTATAACACGTCTGTTGAGTTAAGCACTATTATCTCTGTTTTCAAAATGAAAGAATACACCCCAGAACGATTAAATAACTTGCCCAAGGATGACCACTATAAGAGGAATGATCAGTATTCAAACATAGATCTGACAGATACCCACGCTTGGCTCTCTCTGTTATTCTAGGCTGCCTCTTAGACATGGGAGACACCCAGCTGCCTGTCTCTATCCTGGGAAATCCTAGGAGACCTATTCACATTTCAAAACAAGAAGGCAGACCATCTGAAAATACATCTACAGTAACTGACAGTGTTCAGTTTTTATGCAAACAAACCATCCCATTTTAAATCATGAAAGTATATCTTACCGTGGTTGCCTATGTTCTGGGTGTAACACTCACTCCTACCTCTAAGGGCTTCTCTAATTGCCAATGCAAAACAGGCTCGCATGGTCCAAACTGCCCCACCCAATTAATATTCTTATTTCCATGCTCGACTATTTCATGTATGGCCACTTCAGTTTTACAGTTTAAAAAAAAAAAAACACAAAAAAACACTGAAATGCTCTTTGCCAGAGACTTATCCCTTCTTCACTCTTTCATGGCACTTTCTTATTGTAGCTTTGATACTGCTGGTCAACTGTATCTACACTTTCCTTGGTTATCTCTTCTAAAATTAATCCCTCAAATACCATCTCTTTGCTGATGACAGACCAATTTAACCCTCTAACCCTGACCTTGCCCTAATGCCAGGACTGCTATCACACTGATGTTTAAACCCCAAATACAGAATTACCCTTAATCCTGCCTTTTCCTCATCATTCACATCTAATCCATCATCACTCCTTAGCTCCAACTTTACCTTGAAAGCAAGCCTTATTTCTGCTGACACCCCTTTGTCTAGGACACCATCATTTTATCACCAAAAATTACAAGATTCCCCAACTGGTCTCTGCTTTCATATTGCTACCTCGCTCTCATCCAACGAGTTGTCTTTTTTTTAATTTTTTTGATAAAAACACAACCCCAAATTTACCATTTTAACCATTTTCAACTTAACAATTCAGTGGCATTAGACACATTTACATTGTTACGTATCCATCACCACTATCCATCTCCAGAATTTTTCATCATTCCAAACTGAAATTCTATATGCATTAAACAATAACTCCTCCTTTAACCTCTTCTCCCAGTCTTTGGTAACCACTATTCTACTTTCTATGAATTTCACTACTGTAGGTAACTCAGGTAAGTGGAATCATGCAGTATTTGTCCTTTTGCATCTGATTTATTTCATCTAGGATGTTCTCAAGGTTCATCCACGTTACAACTTGTAGTATGTAACATTTTTAAAGCTGAATAATAGGACATTGTATGTATATACACCTTTTTGTTTACCCATTGATCCGTCAAAATTTTAGCTGCTTCCATCTTTTTGGATATTATAAAGAATGCTGTTATAAACACTGGTCTACAAATATCTTTTCAGATCCCTGCTTTCAGTTTTGGGGGGTATGTATTTAGAAGTGGAATTGCTGCATTTTATGGTAAATCTACATATAACTTTTTGAGGGACTGCCTTACTGTTTTCCAGGGGCTTCACCATTTTACATTCCCACAAGTAATGCACAAGGGTGTCCAATTTCTTTTCTTCCTCACCAACACCTGTTATCTTCTGTTCTTTGCTTTTCTTCTTTTTTTTTTTTTAATAAGTGCTATATCTTTTTAAATGTAGATCAGGGAATATCATTCACTTGATTATAACCCTTCAGCAGTTTCCCAGTGACTTAATGTAAAATTTAGATTCCTTACTGTGGCCGACAAGTCCATGCACAGTCACTGTTGAATCTTTAACTTCTTTTCATAGTAATTCCAGGCATATGGTCTTTTTTTATCCTCCCCCCGCCAAGAACCAGCTAAATTCTTTCCTGCCTTGGGGTACTGCATTTACCTTTCCCATGTATGAAATACAAAAATACATTTCTCTCCATCCTTTAAAATTTAGGTCAAATTAGACTTCTTCAAAGAAACCTTCCCTGTTTCCACTTTACCACTACCACAAACACCAGGGAGCATCCTGTTTAAGTCCCTCACCACACTTATCATGACTGTTATATGGTAGCTCTGTTGACTTATGTGTTTGTTCTTTATCTTTATATATCTCTTTCAACATGATAGGCACAACACCTAGAACAATTTTCTGAGCTGGAGTAATGGAATTACAAGGGCTAGATAAATAGAGAACCCACTGGGTTGGTTTAACTACCCAATTATTCACCCCCCCCACATATACAACTAGGCTCCAAATGTGAACAATAAATCTCAGTTCATCGCATCCATAGCAAAGGTTAGTAACTTCCAGGCAGCTTGGAATAATTCTAGGAAATACAGAGCAAGGTAAAGTATGAGCGACAGTTTGGGTCAATGTTAGAAAAGCACTTAGCAGTTTTCATCTTTGCCTTTTGAGATTCAACTTTCATCCCCACATCTGGAGATAAAAATCAACGTGGAACTGTTTTTACAGCTTTAAAATTGCTTTCAGGAAGTACTGATATTCAGTGTAAACAACACACCAAGAGCTTACATTTATTAAGTCAGGTGCTGTGTTAATCTCCTTAATATACTGGCTCATATAATTTTATCACAACAAACCTGTGAGGTTGGTATTATTATCTTCATTTTACAGATGAGGAAACAGGCTGAGAAGGGTTAATCAACTTGCTCAGGGTTACAGAGCAAGTAGGTGATATCCAGGGATATGAGTCTCATAGGAGTGTGAATCTAGAATGGCTCTTGTTCTTAACAATTGCCAGGAAGCCAAAAAGAGTGAGTCCTTGATAAACTAGCCTTTATGATGTAAGATTAAGGGTGGCCCAAACAGGTCATTCTAGGTCAGAAATCAGCTGTCTTATTTCACATAGCTGAATCTCATCCGTGGGTAGTTGGGACATGTTGCTGAAAAAAAAAAACATAAATTGAATGACATTATTACTTATCTGTCCAACAGAACCCTAGCAACTAGCAAAGAGGGAGGAAAAGGAGCTCTCAAAAGGCTGAAAAGTATTCTTAGTCTCTAAAAGTGAAACTTTCATTTCTTTCGAAACAGCATAGTCCTCTAAAGGCAAATCTCTTTCTGATTTCCACCATATGGTAAGAAAAGAGGTTTGATTTTACCAATTAATTATTATACTGAGATTTTGGAAGCACTAAACTTTGCACTTAATTTTGAAGTAGGGAAGGACAATTAATAATTGTCCTGACAGAACTCCAGAAGACAGAGTGAATACGGAAGAATATTTAAAAACAACAACAAGGGGCACCTGGGTGGCGCAGTCGGCTAAGCATCGGACTCTTGGTTTTGGTTCAGGCTATGATCTCATGGGTTGTGAGACAGAGTCCTTCTTTGGGTTCCACACTCAGTGGGGAGTCTGCTTGAAGATTTTCTCCCTCTGCCCCTTCCCCAAATACTGCGAGTGCGTGCACTCTCTCTCTCTTAAATAAAAAAATAAATAAATCTTAAAAAAATAAAGACAACAACAAAAACACATGTATTCCAACTGCCAGTACTCACCAATCAAGCTTTTTATCTCCAGGGACAATCTTGTGCTTCAAAATTGTGAAAGCATCCTTTGCCCCAGAAGGTGTATATTTCTTGGAAATGTGAAAATTTTTTTTAAGGGAATAACATAGTATTAAGGTTGAAAGAGTTTAACATCTATTATAATTAAAGTATTTGGAGAATAAATGCTTTTTAACAATTATAATTAGAAGGGTTTTTTTTTTTTCGCCCAAAATAAGATACCTGTGTTTTAAAAATAATATATGCTTTAGGATTAATGAGTGGAAATTAAAGTTTCTCAAGGATAAGAAGTATTCCAGATTCTTCTAAAGAGGAAGGAATTTAAAAAAAATGAATAAAAAACCCAACTCTTCCACGGTGCACTAATTTTTACTGAAATATTTACTAAAATCTTATTATGTATAAGTTCTTGGCTAGGCCTCAAGATCACCACACTGAACAATACAAAAGTAGCCCTTGGTCTACTGGAGCATTCAGACTGATGGCTTGGAAGACCAACAGGAAATAAGCGATCTCCAAATAAATATGTCATTTCAGATTGTAATAAGCGCTTTAAACAGAACAGAGTGTTGTGAAATCTAAATGAAGGATCTAATTTAGATTTAGAGGATAAGAAGACACATGAACTGAGAGTTGAACTGAAACTCCAAATATAAGAAAAAGCAAAGGAGAAAAAAGAGAGAAGCTCATACTAAGGCAGAGATGGGCAGGCATATATGCCCAGAAGCATGGGTGGTGGTTTTAAAACATGTGTACAAATTCTTTGACACTTGTCCTATCAAAAGGAGGAGTCTAATTTCCCCTCCCCTTGGTTATGGGCTACTTTTATTACTTGCTTTTGATTAGCAGAGTATGATGGAAGGACGAGATGCTGCCCAACTTTTAAGGCTATGTTAGAAAAGTCTTCTGCTGCCTCTCTCTTGGGAAAATCACCCTGGGAACCCAGCATCCAAATTGTAAGGAAGCCAGGCCACATACAGAGGCCACATGAAGATTCCCTCTGACATTCTCATGTGAAGTCCCTCCAGTGAGCTGGCATCAACTAACTGAGACAAGGGACTAATATGCATTCACATGATTCTAGCTCCCAGCCTATGAGTAGCACTTAGAGAAACAAGCTACCCTTGCTGAGCCTTGCCCAAACTACAGATTTGTGAATAAAATGAATGCTGTTGTTGTTTTAACCCACTCAGCTTTGGGCCTAATTGTTTCACAGTAATAGATAAGTGGACTAAGCATGAAAGAGCTTTGCATTTTCAAGGAACTGAAAGAAAGCCACTTTGGCTAAGAGGGAATGAGTCTAGGAAAGAGTTACACGATCAAGTCATGCAATAACTTATAGCATTTAATATGTGTGAGTGTGATATAGGAAGCAGAAAAGGGTTTTAAACCTCTAAGTGATATGATCATGTTTGGGTTAGGAAAGTGTCATTCTGGCTACTGTGTGGGTAATTAATTGGAGAAAATATGAATAAAGTAGGGGCAGTTAGGAAGTAAATGCAATGCTGGCAGTAGCTGGGAAGATGGATAAGTAGATGATTTCAGGATACATTTGAGAGGTAGATACAACTTTGCAAGCTATAAAGTATGTTGCAGTTGTTGTTACTACTATTACTATTGTTATACCACTTATGTGCATACTGTTTTTTGGGGGGTTTTGAATGCTAGGCACTAGGATACAAAGAAACTTCAACGTGTTTGCCATTAAGGAGTTCATAGTCAAGCTGTCAAAGAAACAAGGAAACATTCTGATGGAAGCTTATATGGGCACCAAAGGTGCACCTGGATAGGTCACCCAAAACTCTGAGGGTAGAGCTTTGGGGTGATGGTGATAGAACTTAAACATACCTCAAAAAGCATTTCAAGGCATTTAAATCTCCTTAGTTTATAAAAAGGCTCCTCTGTCCTCTTTCCATCTCCAAGGTCACTTCCTTAGAGTAGGCTCTCCTTTACTTGTACTTGAATATTGCAACACTTGCCTAATTGCCTAATTCATTTCCCTGGCTCCATATTCTTTCCATTTTGATCTACCCTACTTAGTACTGAAAGATTAATTAGCCTAAAATATCATTTCCTTTTTTTAACTTTCCTGCTCAAGACACTATGATTGCTATCATTTACTTCCTGAACTGGTTTAAAACTCTTTTCTTATATTTAATAAACTCCAAAAGCTCAGAATGTATCTACTTCTGCAAACTCAACCCTCTTTAAAAACATGTATACTGGGGTGCCTGGGTGGCTCAGCCGTTAAGCGTCTGCCTTCGGCTCAGGTCATGATCCCGGGGTCCTGGGACTGAGCCCCACATGGGGCTCCCTACTCCGCGGGGAGCCTGCTTCTCCCTCTCCCACTCCCCCTGCTTGTGTTCCCTCTCTCGCTGGTCTCTCTCTGTCAAATAAATAAATAAAATAAAATAAAAACATGTATATGAATATTACTCAAACTGATTTATGGGCCATGGAATGTGTTTCCCAGGGTTTGCTTATGTTCCTACCAGTTCCATACCATCATTATCCTGCACACACCAATATGGCTTGACCAATCAAGTCCCAGTCTTCCTTGAAGTCTTTATATTTTCTTATCTCTCTCTCTTTCGTGTGCAGGCAGCTCACTGAGCACTTAAATCATCATGTGACAGGTAATGTTCTAAGGTGGATATGGGCACAGCCGCTGAGTCCAGAGGATACAGGCTCAAGCCTGGATCACATACCCACAAGTTACGGTCTTGAGCAAAACACAGGGCCTTTGTAAGTCTCAGTTTGTACATCTGTGAAATGGAGATAATATCACTACCTAAGGATTGTATTGAGGATTCAATAAAATATCCCTACAAGAGTACTTACCATAGAGTATGGCACCAAATAGTTCAGCAATAGTGAATCAAAAATATACACTTGTATACGTTACAATTAGTTATATAACATAATTATATTTCCAAAATATCTGAAGAATATATGACAATTTTAGGTAACAGATTTGTTACATTCCTGACAAAATATCTCTGATCTCTACACCCCCTGGGAAGAAACCACAAAACAAAAAAAACCTGTTCCTCTGCTAGCACATACCATTGCTGATGAGCATCTCATGAGCCTCTCTGGGATCTTATCCTCTGAGGTTCCAGTACTTTGAGCTGTATCCTCTCTCTACCATGAATCCTGTTTTCTACTTCCTGGATTCCGCTCAGTCTCCTGTCATGTCTTGTAATTTATATTAACAAGATAAGTCTGGCACAGGCATCAATGTTAGTTTTTCCTCTTTTCTTCTGAGAATATGTCCCTAACTGCACTTATTTTATCTATACGAATTGCTACCTTTGCTTAATTCTACAAATCCATGGCTTAGTTATCCTACGGGTTCAAGCATGATTTATATGCATCAGCTGAGCTTGCCTTCCCTCACCTTTATTTGGCTTCTCTCTGGTAACAAGGCAGATAAACTACATCTTTGTCATCTTATGTTTCCTGGTGATGTAAACAGTCATATAGCAGGACTGACAAAATCATAAGGACTGTGCTATTTGAGGACAATAGTGGGACAGAGAGAGGAAGGTAAGAAGTAAAAGAGAGAGAACACAAAGTAGAAAAATGAAACACCAACAGTTAAGGGGTGGCAAAGAAAAGAGGCCAAAAAAAGACACAATGGAGACACCAGAGAAATAGGGAAAGAATCGGCAGTGTCATGGAAGTTGACAGAGGATTATTTCAGGTCACATCCATCAAGACCGATAAAACTTAACAAAACACCCCCCCCCCCCCCCCGCAAACTTCGCATTACAAAGCCCTGGCAAAGCTGTAGAGCAAGAGGCCCTCTTCCGCAATGCTGATGGGAATGTAAATTTATACAGTATGTCGGGAAACAATTTGGAATGTATTAAAGTAGATGTAAATACTCTAAACAAATTTGTAGGGTATATTCCTTAGAGAAATTTTTTTTTTTAAAGATTTTTATTTATTTGACAGAGAGAGACACAGTGGGAGAGGGAGAAGCAGGCTTCCTGCAGAGCAGGGAGCCCGATGCTGGGCTAGATCCTAGGACCCTGGGACCGTGACCTGAGCTGAAGGCAGATGCTTAAGGACTGAGCCACCCAGGCTCCCCTCCTTAGAGAAATTCTTACACATGTGCACCAGAGACTTGTGTGCAAAACAAAACAGAACAAAACAAAAATTAAAAGGAAACCTAACCAGAGAATGGAATGGATAAATGAATTGTGCTATAATATTTCACGGAGATTCTATATAATAGTGTGAGGAAGAAACTATGACCTTCTCTTGGTGTCTCATTTCTTCCTTTCAATATTCCAGGTCTCAGCTCAAATGGTACCTCCTCAGATAGCAGCCTTGACAACTCATCCTAAATAAACAGACCTCTCCTATTATTTTATATTTAAATAACTATTTAATTCCTCTAGAGTAATTTCCAAAATAGATATTTATTTTGTCTCCCACCTTCTGGACTCTGGGTTTCATGAGGGCAGGGACTATGTGTGCCTTACTAAACTACAGACAGAACAGTTCCTGGCATGGAGTAGGTACTCAATAAATACTGAATGAATGAGCAAATGATTATATTTGATTATTATATACTCATAAAGAAGAATCAGATGGACCCATATGTAGACACATGTACACACATACCTATATGTTATGCTTGCATGGGCACAGAAAACTTCTACCTGTTTACACAAGAAATCATTAAGGATGTTTAACTCTTATGAATGGAATTTGTGGGTAAAGGGTTGAAACAGAAGATTCCAGGTAACTTTTACTTTTACTATTTAACTATTCTATTATTATGCTTTTAAAAGACCTATTAAATAAATGAAAACTCAGAGGCAAAGTCTGGTTAAAAGCAGTCCTTTCTCTGTATAACAGATGATATCCCACATAATATTCAAAGATTGCCTAAACAATGCAATTTAAATAGATTTCAGGGACTGCACTTGCACTGATTAAACATAATGAGTTCTGTATTTCTGTAGCAGTATCATTAGACTACTAATCCAGTAAACATTATGTTAAAATCTTCCACACTGATTCTTATACATTACTCATTTGTGTTTAACATGTTATTTTGACCTGATAAATACAGCAAATTAAAATGTGAAATGGGTCAACCCTGCAATTTCGAATTGTTGGGGAATAAGGAAAACTGCTCTGTGAAACAGAATTACATGATTACATTTAGATTTATTTCAAAAATATTCTACCCCATTCAATATATGATGTTGTTCACAGAAAAATATATTCAATAGGATTAAAAGAGATAACACTGACATTTAAGGGGAAAAGAGTAGACAATAAGATAATGTGCCAGTGGCAAAATTAATATAGATTATTATGTCTACTCTAATATCTGGTATAGATGCCATTCACCTAACTCCCTGAATTCCCTAAAACTCAGAGTAAAGACAAAAAAATGACCAATTATAAGATCAATTATAACAGTCACAAGATCGCTTTAGAAGGAGCACATTTTTGTTTTCTACTCCTAATCCTAACTGCTGTTTTTCTCACAAGCTTCATGACTGTGTACTTGAGGCTATATATTAATTTTGTAATTACAGACCAAAGAAAAACAGTCATCACTTAGAATAGTTAACAACATATATCAAGTTGGAAAGAAATCAGATTATTCTCTTTCTATTTGCTGATGTCTCTTCCTTCCCACTCTCTCCTCACTCCCAAATGATATTCCAAAAGTTTGAGAATAATCTACGTATTCCAATTTTTCTACATGTAGAGAACTCATGTTCTCCTAAGGAAGCAACTTAGTGAACTCTGATTCTACCAAGCACCAGGCACATTGTGGTTTTTCAATATTTGGAGGCTGCTAATAACAACAACAACAACAATAATAAAGCCTTGGGGTGCCTGGGTGGCTCGGTAGTTAAGCATCCAACTCTTGATTTCAGCTCAGGTCATGATCTTGGGGCTGTGAGATTGAGACCCATGTCAGGCTCTGTGCTGGGCATAAAGCCTGATTAAGATTCTCTCTTTCCCTCTTCCTCTGCTCCTTCCCCACTGTCTCTCTAATAAAAAAAATTTTTTTTAAATAATGTCTTTAATCAATACATAAATATTGATGACTCCTCCAAGTGTAATTCCAGATGAGGCCTCTTCAGAGCTGCCAAACTGCATATCACATTTTCTGCCAAACATCTACATCTAGATGTTTCCACAGGCACCTCACAGGCACCATGTTTAAAACTGAGGCTTTATCACTGCTCATTTGGTTCCCAGCGTAGGCAAAATGTGGTCCAGCCCTTAAGTTGTAATTTATATAGGTAAATGATACTGTCAAGCAACCAAATTCCAAATCTGCAAGTTACCTTCAACACATTCTCTTTCTCGTCTCTCTTGTACATATCTGACTGACTGCACAGTGAATACATCTCAGACTCATCTTCATTTCTCCACTCTTAGCCTTAGATTAGGCTTCAAACTTCTAAAACTGAAAAGTGGTAATGATCTCCTATAAGGGTAATGATCTCCCTGTCACTACTCTTGATTCATCTGCCTATCTACAGTGTGATAATCTTTAGTCAGAAATCTTTCAAACACTTGAAGAAGAGAGCTTAGCATAAGTGGGCAGAATTCATCTGGACTCATTCAATGAATGAAAAATAAGCAAGTTGGAGACAAGTTTCATGACTGAACAGATAGGAAGCTTAAAAAAGTAATAGCAAATGAATCTAAAAACACTTCTACAAAATGCTTTGTGGTTTAGTTTCCATCTGCCTTTTTTATAGTGCTCTGTACCTTGGGAGGCTGACCTCTATGGGCTGTACCATTTGGGCTCTCTTGCCATTTGACTTCCAGTTGGATTGAGCAAATAGGAAGCTCTAACAGTAGATAACAGAGAACAGAAGAAAGGAGAAGCTGAGATATTCATTCCAATTCCACTACCCTCACTGCATTTCCCTATGGCTACACATCTGTTGAGCATTTATTCTTTCAGGAATCTCACCAGGCTCTGAAAATTGAATCACTGCCCTCTTGCCTTCCTAGTCCTAAAAATAATAACGACTTCCAGCTGTTGGTAATCTCAGGCCACCACACCATCCCCCTGTAGGTTCCTTAACCCACCCTAAATCTCAGGAAACAGTCCCCTCACAAAACTCTTTTTGGTTCAACACTGTCGAGTGCACCACCTGTTCCTGCCAGGATCCTAACTCACATGAATGACTAATGCATATACCAAGCTGGGGTTATTCCATGAACAGAAAAATCCAGCAATACAGCATCATCTTTAGATTCCATCTCAACAGCCTTTTAGAAAACCATTAGATAATGCCTATGCCTGTTCAAAAGTACATTTGTGCCACCTGAAAACCATTTTCATATAATAATGAATACATATTTTATCACAAAAGATTATATGTAATCTGGAGTAGTGTTCTTCAAAGTATGGTCTATAGACAGGTACAAATCTGAAGTCATTCATGACTGTTTCTGGCTTATCTGTGACAAGACAGAGTACAGAAGATAAGAGTAAGCTTTTAACTATTACAGTATTTTGATATTATGTAATATTTTAGTGCATTTTACAAAAGTGTTTATCACTTTTGTTTATTACAAAATTGATCCATTATAGATGTAAAATTTTAAAACTGGTTTATTACCACAGATTTCTTTTTTAATTGTGAAATAATCATACTAGAAAAAATTGCAGGTACAGTACAGAGCTTTTCATAGTTTTGAAATATTTAGAATAGGCTGCCAATAAAATGATGCTACAATACCCTGAAAACTCTATTTCTTATAAATATGAACACTTTCCTGGATAGCTAAATATAATCCCCAATGTCAAGAAATTCACACTGAAGCATTATCATATAATCATCAGATCTCATTCAAAGTTATCCAGTTGTCTCTATAATATTTTTTTAAAAGATTTAATTTATTTATTTGAGAGACAGCACATGAGCATGAGCAGGGCTAAGGGCAGAGGGAGAGGGAGAGAGGAAGCAGACTCCCTGCTGAGTAGGAAGCCCAACACAGGGCTCTATCCCAGAACCCTGAGATCATAACCTGAGCCAAAGGCAGATGCTTAACCAACTGAGCCACCCAGGCGCCCCCTCAATAATAGTTTTAATAGCAAAGGATCCAGTTCAAAAGCATGAGTTGCTTGACAATGTCACCTTAATCTCCTCAGTCTGGAATATCACCTCAATCTTTTCTTCACTTTCATGATATTGACACTTTGGGAGAATACCAGCCAGTTATTTTTGCGAATGTCCATCAGTTTTGGTTTTCCTAACACTGTCTCATGATTAGATTTGGTTATCTCTGACAGGACTATCTTGAGGTGATGCTGTGAGCATCCATCAGGTGGTGCTTTATTTCAATTTGTTCCGTTAATGATAATGTTTACGTTGATCACTTGATTAGGTGGTGTCTGCTAGGTTTCTCCACTGTAAAGTTACGGAATGTACTAAAATTAGATAAATACCCTGTTCCTCATGAAATTTCAAATTATTTACTTATGTATTTATGTCTGTATGGACTCATGGCTTGCTATTTTATTCAATGAGTTATGACTGATTACTATCATTACTTACTTTGATGTTCTAATAGTAGGAGGGTCTTCAAGCTATTATCTGTGTCCTTTTGACATAATTCTTTAAGGATTTTCTTGCATTCTAGCAAAATAAGAGATTCTAGGGTCATGTTAATGCTTTCCTAGCCTCAGTCCTGGAATCAGTCATTTCTCTAAGAAGTTGCAGTTGCTTTTAATAGAGAATGGTATTTAGAAGGCAATATCTGGAATTTAAGAAACAAAACATATGGGAAGGGAAAAAAGAGAGAGAGAGAGAGGGAAACAAACCATAAGAGACTCTTTTAACTATAGAGAACAAACTGAGGGTTGATGGAGGGAGGTGGGTGGGGGATGGGCTAAATGGGTGATGGGTATTTAAGGAGGGCATTTGTTGTAATGAACACTGGGTGTTATATGTTAAGTGATGAATCACTAAATTCTACTCCTGAAAACAATATAACACTATATGTTAATTAGAATTTAAATAAAAATTTAAAAAATAAAATTTAAAAAAGGAAGGCAGTATCTGGGGAAAAGATGATTACTGGATTGTCACTGATCTTAGCTCTCCCAAGGTATGAGCTAGGGACTGGGTGTGTACATACATGTTCACATACACACATATATTTACATTATTATTATATTGCTCTCTTACATATTCACATATACTTAAATCTGTATTTCTTTCTATATCCATTTACATATGTATTTAAAACCGTGGCTTACAATTATCAGTTAACCCGCCACAGGGTTCAAACAATTATTTTCTCCTTTTGTATTTGTAATGCCCTTCTTTGACAATATGAATACTAGGTTTCATTATCCTTAACATATTCAGTCATGTGATCAACGCCCTCTCTGTGTAACAAACCTCCTATCTCCACCAGCACCAACCCCACCCCTAACCCCAGGCCAAAGATAGTTCAAGCGGTTCTGATCTAGAGGTACTCTCCTTAAAATCGGAAAAAAATATTGACCCCTATTATCACCATTTTCATTTAATTCACATAATAAAAAATAAATATGAAAATGATAAGAAAGATAGAAAAATAACATAATTTACAAATTACATAATTCTTTATGGGAAAATTCAAAGAATTCACCTGGCTAAGCCAATAGATGTTTGGAGATATATCTTTCACGTCACAGGAAATGCACATATCTATGCGAGGTGGTCTCTTCTTCTGCTCCCCACCCCCACCTTGACCTTGGTTCTTGAACATATGTGACAAAGCACTGAAAAACGACAGACAAGCTGTACTATTTTTTTTATTGTTCTGCTTTGCTCACTTTTACTATGACCCACTTTATCAAGCAAAAGATCTTATAATTTTCTATTTTTATTACCTATCTCTCTTTAGTAAACAAAACAACTACCAAGGAAAAAATTGAGGAGGGTGGGTATTATGCATACATTCCCCTTAGGAATAATGGCATAAATTATTAATATATAGGTCATAATACATTCTTATCTCTTATTTGACCACTGGATAAACATAAACCAAAAACACTATTTGAAAGTATGCATTAGTCTATGATGCACAGGAAGCTAAGAAAATCTCAGTAATCTAAATTAGGACAATTTAAATCTGAAGCAAGAATTTCAGCAACTGAAAATGTTCACCAAATCTAGAAAACATTAATGGTGCCCTGATGCCAAGTACATCTTACCAGAAATCTGATAGACTGTCAGGAGGAAGACTGCACAGCAATCAAACTTCATAATATGATATTGAATTAACATCCTAAGTAAACTGCAGAAAACAACTAATAATGGTTTATGATTATTAAATTTTAGAAACTCTTAAAAAATAAGTAACATTTTAGTATGTACCCTTAAATTGTCAGATAATTCATTAAATTTAATCACTAAGTATTTATGGAGCACCATCTATGTGCAAGACACTCTAGCATTGGAGCAGACCATAAACAAGATAAAAATCTTGGTCCTAATATAGCTCTCAGTTAGGTGAAGTGAGAAAGATAATAAACAATAAAGAAATATGATGACAAGAAGGTAAATATACAGAATATCATACAGAGATAAGAGCCACAGGAAAAAAACAAAGCAAGAGATGAGGATTGGGAAGGGCGAGTTAGTGATGTGACAGGCAAGCACAACCTCACTGAGAAGGTGACATTTTGAGGAAGACTGGAGGAAGGTAAAGGAGTGAGGTATGCAGATATATTAGGGAAGAGCTTTCTAGGTTCCTAGGCAGAGGCAGCAGCAACTGTCAAGGACATAAGGCCAGAGTATGCGTTTGAAGCTACAATGGAGTGAGAGAGGGGAGAGAAATAGTAGATGAGTCAAAAAAAAAAAAAAAATTCCCGAGAGTCAAGAAATATTAGGCCATACAGCCGTTTTAAAGACTTTGGCTTTTCCTCTGCATGAGATCATGGACCACTAGAGAGTGATGAGCACAGAAGTCATATAACACATAAAAAGGAAAAGCTATGGCTTTATTATCCCATAAGACTTTTTTCTTTTTAAGTAGCCTTTTGGGATCAGAATCTCATTCATTTTAAGGATTCATTGAGCCCTCTGGTACACTGAAAAAGCTAAACATGCAATGGGCTATAGGACAGATAGCCATTTAATGGAATATTTTATACAATGACAATGTTCGCTGGAATAAAACAAAACTTCAAAATATTCCAGGGTTATTTATGACTATTTCAATATTTAGCTCTGATCCATATGTGTATTTTGGCGCCGGCACTGTAGTGTCAAATGCAGAGCTTTACATTTCAAACTGCAGACCAGCATCCTTAATTCCATTTTCTTATTTTGAATTAGAAGTGCTTTGAATTTGAGGGGCGCCTGGGTGGCACCGTTGGTTAAGCCTCCAACTCTTGGTTTTAGCTCAGGTCTGATCTCAGGGTCCTGAGACTGAGCCCCACCTTGCCCTCCGTGCTCAGGTGGAGTCTGCTTGGGTTTCTCTCTCCCTCTCCCTCTGCACCAACCCCGTTCCCCTCTTTCTCTTTCTCTACCTCTAAAATAAATAAATAAATCTTAAAAAAAAAAAAAGTGCTTTGAATTCTGAGTTGAATTTTTCAGAAGCAGATAACTTTGGAGGGAGTCAAAGCAGTCTTCTTCTCTCTTTTTTTTTTTACTTATTATTTTTTAAAGATTTATTTATTTGACAGAGAGAGAAAGAGAGAGAGAACAAGCTAGCAGAGCAGCAGGCAGAGGGAGAGGGAGAAGCAAGCTCCCCACTGAGCAGAGAGAGTGGGGAGAGACTTAAGGGACTGAGCCACTCTTGCCCCCCCTTTTTCTTACTTATTATGCAAATTTTCAAGCAAGACCAAAGCAGGGAGAATGGTCAATTAATCGAATGTACTCATACCACCTTCAACAATTATCAATACATTCCCAGTCTTGTTTCATCAATACCCTCACTCCTACACCCAGACTATTATAAAGCCAATCTAAAAAAATATCACTAGGCATATCATTTCACTAATAATGTATTTCATACCAACTTTTATAGATATGAATTCTTTAAAATAACTACAATAGCATTATCATACCTAAAACATATACTATAATTTCTCAGTATCTCCAACTATCCATTTTCTTTATTTTCCCAATTACTTTGTAATTGGTTTTTATAGTTTGCTTTCACCAGAATCCAAGTTAAGTCCCATGCATTTTGATTATTGTATTTTTTAAGTTTTTATTTTTTAGTTTCTAAGTTCCCCCAAGTTCATCTTTTTCTTTTCTTCTGATTTTGTTGTTACTGAGGAACCAGATTGTTTCAATCCATAGATTCTTTCAATCCATATGTCTACAGTCTGCTGACTGCACCTTTATGGTGACATTTATCATGGTCTGCAATGCCCTACATATCCTATAAATTGGTAGTTAGAGCTAAAGAAGATTTGTGTGTGTGTAATATACTTTTTTCAGCCAGAATACTTCATAGGTTGTGTTGTGTACCATTAATATGTATCTAATCAGTCATTGATAATTGTTGCCTAGGTAGATCTATTCATTAGGAGTTGCAAGATCTTTATTTCTTAGAGGCATAATTATCTGTACATAATTATCAAAGAAAACTGTTATCAGCAAAAGAAAGAAAAATCACTCAGATGAGGTCATTGTGAGGTGGCTGCTATGAACAAATTTGCTTTTCATGCTCTGTCATATCAAAATTATATATAACATATAATACTAATGTTTTGCATATGTACAAAGGGGATATTTAAGATTTCTGGATAAACTTAGCAGATTGAGTATATGCATTTATCTTGCACCCTCCTGAAATCCTACTAAATTAGGAAAAACCCCACAAAGGATTGTCTAAAAGTCATATCAGAATCAGTCAGACTCTCAAAAATATACTCTGGGTCAGCTGTGTACCCAGATGACTATCCTGCAACCAGATGAGGATTGGTTTCTGGGAAATTTAACCAAAAAGCCTCAGAACTCAGGAATGGGAGTCATGGTAGGAGTTAGGAGTGAACCACAGAGATCAGGCACTGGAATGACCAGTGTGGAGAGGAAGGAGGCTTGGATGAATGATAGCCTGCATATTTAATGGTGAGACTCCCTGTCTTTTCCCCACCTAGGTCTCAGGCTGGCAGCCAGGTGTATTTTCCTCAGGCAGTAATACTTCTCAAGAAAAATCAAATGCCAGAAGAAAACTCTCTATTAATAGTGAAAGCTGGGGGTGTCTGGGTGGCTCAGTCAGCCTTTGGCTCAGGTCATGATCCCAGGGTCCTGGGATGGGGCCCTGGGTCAGACTCCCTGCTCAGCGGGGAGCCTGATTCTCCCTCTACCTCTGCCCCTCCCCCTGCTCTGCTCCTGCTGTCTCTCTCTCTCAAATAAATAAATAAAATCTTAAAAAAAAAATAGTGAACACCAAGAGTCCAGATTGCTATACAACTATCTATGCCAAAGCCTCCAATTGGCAAGCCCAGCCTTAATATTCAGTAAATTTTTAGTGCCTTAGTCTTACACAGGTACTGATAGCTAAAGATCACCAGATAATTGAAGAAAACCTCTAAACTAAGAATTGAAAAAAAGTAAATAATATGACATTAAAAAAGAATCACAGAAAAACCATACCCAAAGAAAATGCCAAAAAAAAAAAGAATGAAATTTTGCCATTTGCAATAACATGGTTGGACCTACAGGGTATTATGCTAAGTGAAAGAAGTCAGATAAAGACAAATGCCATATGATTTCACTCATATGTGGGATCTAAAAAACAAAACAAATGAACAAACAAAAGAACAATCAGACTCTTGAATACAGATAATTGCTTGTTGCTGGGGGGGGAGGGTCGGGGCTGCGTAGGCTGAGATCTGTGAAGGGGATTAAGAGGTACAAACTTCCAGTTATAAAATAAGTAAATCACAAGTACAGCATAAGGAATATAGTCAATGGGGCACCTGGGTGGCTCAGTCGTTAGGCGTCTGCCTTCAGCTTGGGTCATGATCCCAGGGTCCTGGGATAGAGCCCAGCATCGGGCTCCCTGCTCAGCAGGAAGGCTGCTTCTCCCTCTCCCACTCCCCCTGCTTGTGTTTCCTCTCTTGCTGTGCCTCTGTCAAATAAATAAATAAATAATCTTAAAAAAAAAAAAAGGAATATAGGGGCGCCCGGGTGGCTCAGTCGTTGAGCGTCTGCCTTCGGCTCAGGTCGTGATCCCAGGGTCCTGGGATGGAGCCCCGCGTCGGACTCCCTGCTCGGTGGGAAGCCTGCTTCTCCCTCTCCCACTCCCTCTCCTTGTGTTCCCTCTCTTGCTGTGTCTCTGTCTGTCAAATAAATAAATAAAATCTTTAAAAAAAAAAAAGAAAAAGGAATATAGTCAATAATATTGCAATAATGTTGTATGGTGACATTTGGTGACTACACTTATTGAGGTGATCCCTGAGTAATGTATAGAATTATCAAATCACTATGTTGTACACCCGAAACTAATATAACATTATATGCCAACTATACTTCAATAATAAAGTAAAATCCTTCTAATTAGCATTCTCAGAGAGAACTCATATACATATACAAAAAAAAGAGAAAAATAAAATCCCTTGGAAAATAAAAAAGTATTACTGCCAAACTATAATAAAATATAATCAGTAGGCAGAATGAATTGAAATAATTTCCCCCAAAAAAGAAAAATGCAAATGAATGCAAAATAATAGAAAATATATATATATATTTTTTTAAAGATTTTATTTATTTATTTGAGAGAGAGAGAATGAGAGATAGAGAGCACGAGAGGGAAGAGGGTCAGAGGGAGAAGCAGACTCCCTGCTGAGCAGGGAGCCCGATGTGGGACTCGATCCCGGGACTCCAGGATCATGACCTGAGCCGAAGGCAGTTGCTTAACCAACTGAGCCACCCAGGCGCCAATAATAGAAAATATATTAAAACGTCAAGGGATAAATTAAAAAGTTTTAACACTAATTATCAAAATTCAGAAAGTGAAGAGTATTTATTTTTGATACTCTCACCCAATGTGTCACTAAGACATAAAAAGGTAGAAGCCTATAAACATAATTATTATTTTTTAAAGATTTTATTTATTTATTTGACAGAGAAACACAGCGAGAGAGGGAACACAAGCAGGGGGAGTGGGAGAGGGAGAAGCAGGCTTCCCACAGAGCAGGGAGCCCGATGCGGGGCTCGATCCCAGGACCCTGAGAGCGTGACCTGAGCCAACAGCAGACGCTTAACGACTGAGCCACGCAGGCGCCCCTAAACATAATTATTTTAAACAAATACAAATAAGTTAATGTATTATCTTCCATCACAGCTTTAAGAGGTATTTGGCTTGTTGTATTACAAAATGACCATCTTTTTATATACTTGTTCTATACTTATTTTAGAAAAGAAATCATTCTCTTGCTTCATGTTTTTTTTTTAATATCTATATTGATAAAATGGTCAATAAATCAACTACAATCAAGTGGACGTAAAAGACAAAAATAGTTTTGGGGCATCTGGGTGGCTCAGTCAGTTAAGGCTCCAACTCTTGGTTTTGGCTCAGGTCAAGATCTTGACCTGAGATCCTGGGATTGAGTCCCAAGTCAGGCTCTGCGCTCAGCAAGGAGCCTGCTTGGGATTCTCTCTCCCCATCTCCCTCTACCCCTCCCCCTGCTTGCATGCTTTAAATAATAAATACATAAAATTGTTTAAAAAAAAAGACTTAAAAATAGTATTAATCTGCATGAGAAAGAGATCACTTCATTCTGAGACAATCATAAATGGTTTACCAGGCAGAAAGTACTTGCTATGGACCTAAAAAATGCAAGATTTTGATAGAAAAAGTAGAGATGAGCTGTAAGAACATGACAAAGGACATGAGAACCAAAAATGCACAGATTATAGAAGGAAAAGTCACAATCTGAGTGGTAGTAGACCAGAAGGATACAAAGGTGAATTAGGCCACAATGTGAGGGCCTCTGGAGGACTGTGAGGAAGGTACTATTAAGGTCTCATGTGTAAAACAGTTTCAAACTTTAAAATGCTGGTATTGGTCCTATGTATCTAATGGCAGTTTTTACTGATAAGGAAATTGATCTGTTTTCATTCTGTGCAACATCAGGCTATAAGAAATTGAGGTCTACTTTTATCTTTAGTTGCTCTTCAAATATTTAATGCAGGATTCTGGACACCATGTAATATGAATCATTTATTTGTCTGACTAGGATATACATGATTACCTAGGAAAGACTCAAAATATGGCAATAAAAATAGCTACATATATTATAAACAGATTTTTTTGGTTAATTTTTCTCCATCAACAGTTAGTTACCTTTCCTAATACGCATGTTTGTTGCTTGCAAAAGACTTTTTATTTAGGCAGTTTATGAAAATGATCAACTATACAATTTGTATATCAAATACTTAGAAATAAATTTTGGTGACTTCATCCTAAATTACTACTTATTACCTTAATTTGTTCTTATTTTTAGGATGATCTGAATAAATTAGCCATGCAAAACTGTTGGAAACAACTATTTTGACCTGAAAATAAATGTTACTATGCTTGAACTGAAGAATTTAGCACACCATTTCTCCAATTATAGAATTCTACTTTCACAACATGTGAATGGGAAATCCATGAAAAAGCAAAAAAAAAAAAAAAAGAAAGAAAGAATTCCATAGTCAAATTTATGTGGTAAATGCGGAATTAAACAAAGTTAAATAGGTTTCTTTCTAAGGGACCTGAGAGAGCTAATATGAAGTGAAAAGCAACAGGAGAGGATTAGAGTAGACAGCATTTCCCAACCTTATTTGACCACACAACCTTTAATTTATATATTTTTTTCAGGACACCCATTAACATCTCTGAACACAATCTGAGAGAGTCTCTGTCATAACGGATTAGATTAACCTCTGATCTTTTCTGCTATGTTTCCTGAGTGAAGTGCTAAATAAATCCTGACTACCGCTTCAGATCATTTATGAACAAGTACCACCTGTTTAAATATTTGAAATAATAACTTTAATTTTACAGTGAGACATAAAGGATTTTTTCAAATCAAAAATACATTCTGAAACCATATAATTTTAAGTTTAACTAGCTTTAATGTGAAACATCCATAAGATATTTTATGTGTTTGGAACAGATGAAAATGCACTGAGAGAGAAAACAGAATAGCTCAACTAACATTATTTAGTTCAAATTAAAACTTCACACCTCACACACGAAATGTTTCCACGGTAAAGCAGAAATGTGTATACAAATTGCTGCCTGTCCATTTTCTGTATTTAAAATTCATCCACTTTATCATTTTATCCTAGTTAAGTAGAATTTATTAGCATATTTATTGGAATTTAGAGGTTATTTATAATCCTTAGGGATACTTCTTTATAATTACTGAAAAAATTTTTATTTTAATTAATTGTAACAATCTTTCTCTACATAAAATGAAATACATGAAAACACACAAATGCTTGAAAATATATCCATTGGAGAAAAAATATAATTAAGAAAATTAATCCTGCCTATTTAACTATAGCTATGATGATCATTTCAATGTACTGCCTTTGAATTTCTTCATCTTTGAGTATTTGTTGACACATTCACACACCCATAAACAAGCATACATATCTACAAACCTACATACATACCCCAAATACACACATTTCCATTTTCTCACAATTGTCCCAAATCCATAAACATACCCACTAACACACCTACCAACCTTCATATTCTCTACCATACCCACCCACACTCCAAATACACACACACACACACACACACACACACACACACACACACACCCCACCCCTCCCCCAACAAATATATAAAAATGTTCAGATGTAATTATGCATTAGGCTTATGCTACATACAGAATTGTTTTCATCCTTCCAATCTACCTCATGAATATTTTTCTGTATCATTAATCCTCTAAAACATTAAGTATAATGGTTACACAGGATTATTAGATGTAAATTTACCATCAATTAAACCATCCCTACTGCTGGAAATTTAGATTGTTTCAAATTAGTCATTATTATACATAACACTTTAAAAGAAGATTTGTGCATAACACTGATTCTTCTCACGTGAAAATTCTTAGAAGTGCCAAGTTAGAATCAATGTGTGTAAATATTTTAAAGTTTGATACTGCCACATTGCATTCTAGAAAAGTTGCATTATTTTTCAGTTCTCCCATAATCCATGTTTGAAATCATCCATTTTCCCACTTTTTTTTTAAGATTTTATTTATTTTTTAACAGAGAGAGAGACAGCGAGAGAGGGAACACAAGCAGGGAGAGTGGGAGAGGGAGAAGCAGGCTTCCCGTCAAGCAGGGAGTCCGATGTGGAACTTGATCCCAGGACCCTGGGATCATGATCTGAGCCGAAGGCAGATGCTTAACGACTGAGTCATCCAGGCGCCCCATTTTCCCACATTCTTGATAACACTCTGAATTATAATTATTTTTGTCAATAAATGTATCTTATTCTTTCCATTTATATTTATTAGAATATTGGGAAGATTAGACTCTGTGTTTGTGTGAAATGTGTGAATTGCAGATTCATACTCTGTCCATTTTTCTATTGGTGTGTCCCCCATTTCTCTTATATTAGTTTTTTAATGTATTAAAGTTTGAAAACTTTTTCATATAAGTTAAAAATATTTTCCAAATATAAAAATATTAGCCTTTCAACTGTGTTCATGGCAACTAATAGGAGCTTTAAAAAAACCCACTTCTTGTATAAAACATTTAGGAGAAATTTGTTTCTTGAAACACACTAAAGCAAGATATACTCAAAGGGCCTACTTTGTTTTTTAACTTTCTTAGAAATAAATTGATGAAAATATTTAGGAACAGGATAACAGTAACCTGAGGTTTAATATCCAGTTTGTTCTGTTCCTTCTTCTTCCTACATACAAATACACGAAAGTAACATAGAGAGAATAAACAAATCAGTCAACTATATCCCATTAAGAAACCATCCTGTAAAAAATGGGCAAGGAAATTAAGATGAATAATACTTAGGTATAATCTGTCAGATCACAGTTTGTCTCACAAAAGCAGTTAAGGATCTCTGCTTTCAGACAATGGGTTGACTCGAGGGAAAGAGAAAATAATTCAAATTTCTACTATACACATAGAGCATAATAATTAACGCCAAGATATTTAAAGCATTAAATATAAAACATCAAATTACATTTTTATAAAGTCATAGGGAATGCTTATTTAATATCTCATAAGGGAGGGGATTTTGATGCAGAAAAGAGATGAAAAATTACCCCAGAAAAAATGATAGGTTTTTATAACATCAAATTTATAACTCCCAAACCTAACAAGAGGTTTAGAAAATTACAAACACAAATATAAAGAAACCTTACTAAGCCAAAATACCCTGTTACAAAAACTTGACAAAGATGTGTCAGTCTCAGTTGGGTATATGTTAATTCTACTCACTTCCTCTTTCCCTAAGGTCAGGTGATAGAAATCTTCTCCCCCATAAGTCAGCTTCTTAAGTGTCCAGGTTGTTGCCTTGCCCCTCTCTAGTATACATTTCCTAGGCTCTATGTTTGTTCCCTCTCACGTATAAAGCTGATTGTGTTTTCTACTCTTGTTCAAAAAAATTAAAAGACTATAATGTCTATAGGAAAAAAATTAATTTCTGTTTCATAAGCAGACACTTCGTATCTGAAGCACAACAGTCACTGTTTAACTTTGGAAAGGAAACTCCACAAAATATCTAAGAACATAAAAAACAATTGTCATTATTTTCTTAAATGACTTTAATCAACAAAGAGTTAATATCTTAACAGCAAATGGAAACTCATACAACCATAATTTAGAAATTGGCAATGACTACATACAGAAAATTCCTAGAAGAAATACAAATGACTAATGAACATAGAATATTCAAAGACGACTAATCAAAGAAATGCAAATTAAAACAAAATACTGTTTTCCCCTATAAACTTAGCAATGATTAAAACATTATCTTCAATGCTAAAAAGGGAGCACTGAATCAAACAATCTCCTGCACTGCTAATGGTATAAATTGGCAAACCATTTTAGAAACAATTTTGGCCAGATGTTTCAAGGGTATTTATGATCATACCCTTTGATGCAATTTCAGGAAATTATTGTAAGAAAATAATGAGGAACCAGAAAGACACATTGTACAAAAATTTTCCTAAAGAATTATTTTAACAGACATATCAAAATAAGTATAAGCAATGAAAATGATTAAATACTGATAACTTTTAAATGAAATATTGCACAGCAATTAAAATTATTTTTATGAACTCTAATGCTTATGTTAAATGTTAATAGAAAAATATCAAGAAGGGTGCCTGGCTGGCTCACTTGGAGGAGCGTGCACTCTTGATCTCGGAGTTGTGTTTCAAGTCCCACAGGGGGTACAGAGATTACTTAAATAAACAAAAGCTTAAAAAAGAAAGAAAAATACCAAGAAATAATTTGTATGGTACCAAATACATATAAAAAAATGATTGCCAAAGACTGGAAGTACATTTATTAAAATATAATGTGTAGCTCCTTCTATATGATGCATTACAAATGATTTTTATTTACATATTTATAACATTAAATGGAATAACTTCACTTCTGAGAAACTATCTTAACACCAAAAATATGAGTACATTGGAGATATACAAAGATTTCTTTATGCCAATATTTATCACAGCCACTCCTCCCCCCATGAATACAGCCTGAAATAGCCTGCATGTCCAGTCAGAAGGCAACTATTAAATAAACTATGGAACATTCCTACTAGGCTATTGTGAAATCAATGAAATTATATTTAAAAGCAAAAATTTAATAGCCTAAAAATTTTTATGGAAAGCACTACATAAACTGAAAACTTCAAGAGAATAAGAAAACAAACCACAGACTGGGAGAAAACATTTATGAAGGACTACTATCCAAAACGCACAAAGCACACTTACAACGACAAAAAAGAAAATACCCCAAAGAAAATATGGGCTAATGACCTTTTATAGACACCTCACCAAAGAAGATATACAGATGGTAAATAAGCATATGAAAAAACATTCCATATCATATGACTTCAGGGAAATGCAAATGAAAATAATGAAATACCACTATATGCCTATTAGAATGATTAGAATAACCAAATACTGGTCAGAATGTGGAACAATAGGAACTGTTATTCTTTGCTAATGGGAATGCAAAATGGGATAGCCACTCTGGAAGACAAGTTTGGCAGTTTCTTATAAAACTAAAAGATAGATATTGGGGAGGGTATGTGCTATGGTGAGCGTTGTGAATTGTGTAAGACTGATGAATCACAGACCTGTACCTCTGAAACAAATAATACATTATATGTTAAAAAAAAAAAAAGGTAGTAGGAAGGGAAAAATGAAGGGGGGGAAATCGGAGGGGGAGAAGAACCATGAGAGACTATGGACTCTGAGAAGCAAACTGAGGGTTTTAGAGGGGAGGGGTGGGGGGATGGGTTAGCCTGGTGATGGGTATTAAGGAGGGCATGTTATTGAATGGAGCACCGGGTGTTATACGCAAACAATGAATCATGGAACACTACATCAAAAACTAAAGATGTAATGTATGGTGACTAACATAACATAATAAAATTAAATTAAAAAGAAAAAAACTAAATATACTCTTACCAGATGATCCAGCAATCAAGCTCTTTGGT
The DNA here is from genome assembly GCF_009762305.2 of Zalophus californianus. Lineage (NCBI taxonomy): Eukaryota > Metazoa > Chordata > Mammalia > Carnivora > Otariidae > Zalophus > Zalophus californianus. Next base: position 144,530,343 of record NC_045598.1, read on the forward strand.
ATTTACCCAAAGGAGCTGAAAACTGTGTTCACACAAAAACCTGCACATATATGTTTATAGAAATATTCATAACTGCCCAAACTTGGAAACAACCAAGATGTCCTTTAGTAGGTGAATAAATAAACTGGTTTGTCCAGATATGAGAATATTATTCAGCACGAAAAACAAATGAGTTGTCAACTCATGAAAAGACATAGAGGAAACTTAAATGCATATTACTAAGTGAAAGAAACCATCTAAAGAGGCTACATGCTGTGTAATTCCAACTATACGACATTCTAGAAAAGTCAAAACTATGGAGACAATAAAATGAATACTGGTTGCCAGGGGCTGATGAGAGAAAAGATAAATACATGGAACACAGAGGAATTTTAGGATAGTAAAAATACTCTGTATGATACTATAATGATGGATATATGTCATCATGTATTAGTCTAAACCCATAGAATGTACAACAAAAAGGAACCTTAATGTAAACTATGGACATTGGATAATTATGGTGAGCCAATGTAGTTTCATCAATTACAACAAATGTGCCACTCTGGTGGGGGATATTGATAATGAGGAGACCATGCATGTGTGGGGGAAATCTCTGTACCTTCTCAATTTTGCTGTGAATCTAAAGCTGCTCTAAAAGAAAGAAAGAAAGAAAGAAAGAAAGAAAGAAAGAAAGAAAGAGAGAGAGAGAGAGAGAGAGAGAGAGAGAGAGAGAGAGAGAGAGAGAGAGAGAGAGAGAGAGAGAGAGAAAGAAAGAAAGAAAGAAAGAAAGAAAGAAAGAAAGAAAGAAAGAGAGAAAGAAAGAAAGAAAGAAAGAAAGAAAGAGAGAAAGAAAGAAAGAAAGAAAGAAAGAAAGAAAGAAAGAAAGAGAGAAAGAGAGAAAGAAAGAAAGAGAGAAAGAGAGAAAGAGAGAAAGAAAGAAAGAAAGAAAGAAAGAAAGAAAGAGAGAAAGAGAGAAAGAAAGAAAGAAAGAGAGAAAGAAAGAAAGAAAGAAAGAAAGAGAGAAAGAGAGAAAGAGAGAAAGAAAGAGAGAAAGAAAGAAAGAAAGAAAGAAAGAAAGAAAGAGAGAAAGAAAGAAAGAAAGAAAGAAAGAAAGAAAGAAAGAAAGAGAGAAAGAGAGAAAGAGAGAAAGAGAGAAAGAAAGAGAGAAAGAAAGAAAGAAAGAAAGAAAGAGAGAAAGAAAGAAAGAAAGAAAGAAAGAAAGAAAGAAAGAAAGAAAGAAAGAAAGAAAGGAAGAAAGAGAGAGAAAGAAAGAAAGAAAGAGAGAGAGAGAGAAAGAAAGAGAGAGAGAGAAAGAAAGAGAAAGAAAGAAAAAGAAAGAAAGAAAGAAAGAAAGAAAGAAAGAAAGAAAGAAAGAAAGAAAGAAAGAACACAGTTGGTGGGAGGGCAAATAAATAAAATAAAAATAAGAAAAACTGAGTACACAATAATGTCACAACTATGGGAAAACACAAAAGAAGAAGATAAACAATAGAATTATTAAAAATATTTATTTGTTTGTTTATTTATTTTAGAGAGAGAGGCAGGGGCAGGGCAGAGGGAGAGAGAGACTTAAGCAGACTCCACGCTGAGCATGGAGCCCAAGGCAGGGCTTGATCTTTTGACCCTGAGAACACGACCTGAACTGAAATCAAGTCAGATGCTTAACCAACTGCGCCACTCTGGCGCCCCAATAATAGTATTATTAATATGAAATGATAAGCTTGGAGTGACATGGTAAGATTGTATTGTTATTTTCTCCTGTGTATTTTATATATATTCTGAGATTTCTAGACTGTATAATTCTTTTCATATTAAAAAAATGGGTGATATTGATCAAAGGATACAAACTTCTAATTATAAATTGAATAACTTCTGGGAATCTAACACACAGCATGGTAACTGTAGTTAATAATATTGTATTATATACTTGAAATTTGCTGGAAGAGTAGATCTTAAGTGTTCTCTCAGATGCACAAAAATGCTAACTATGTGAGGTGACTGATGTGTTAATTAGCTTGATTATGGTTTTTGATGTAGGAACGATGTTAGAGTTCAAAGCCAACAACCAAGAAAGAATTCTTGAGATGTCTTTGGTGCAAAAAAGGCGGTTTTATTAAAGCATGGGGACAGGACCCGTGGGCAGAAAGAGCTGCACCAGGGTCATGAGAAGTGGTCCATTATATACTTTCAAGTTGGGAGGGGTTTAGGGATAGGGTAAGTCTCTAAGGAATTTTGGAAGCAAGGTTTCCAGAACCTTGAGGGGGCTAGCTATTGTTAGGAAAAGACCATTTATTACTATTTAATAAAACCTTAGTCATGAGACTCTTCAGATGTATACTGGTGGGTCATTAGCTTGGGGGATGACTGCCAACATGTCTCTTCGGGGAGTAGAGATAAAGGAAGTTTCCAAAGGAATTTTTATTTTTTATTTTTTATTTATTTATTTTTAAAGATTTTATTTATTTATTTGAGAGAGAGAATGAGATAGAGAGAGAGCATGAGAGGGGAAAGGGTCAGAGGGAGAAGCAGACTGCTGAGCAGGGAGCCCGATGTGGGACTCGATCCCGGGACTCCAGGATCATGACCTGAGCCGAAGGCAGTCGCTTAACCAACTGAGCCACCCAGGTGCCCTAAAAAGGCCTTTGGAATTTTTTTTAAGATTTTATTTATTTGAGAGAGAGAGAGAATGAGAGAGAACAGGAGAGGGGGGAGGGTCAGAGGGAGAGGCAGACTCCCTGCTGAGCAGGGAGCCCAATGTGGGGCTCGATCCTGGGACTCCAGGATCATGACCTGAGCTGAAGGCTCAACCAACTGAGCCACCCAGAAGCCCCAGGAATTTTTATATGTTAAAGTAGACTTACAGGATCCTAGGGGTCAGCCTAAGATTGCCTTTTGCCTTAGCAAAGTATCAACATTGAGGCCGTTGAGTCCCTACAGGAATATCACTGCCTGTTTCAAGGACTTGTAAGTGGGCTGTAAGTGGTAAGGAAATTTAGTAAGTTTTCTTCTGCCTTTGTTTCCCATGTCAGTTTTCATTTTGCAACACATATGTATATCGAATCATCATGTTGTACACATTAAATATATATACACTTTTTATTTGTCAATTATATCTCAATAAAGTTAAAAATGTGAATGAGGTGAATGATTCTATTAGATGACCACATTCTGTAAGAACACATATTCTAGGGTAAACTAAAGAGTAAAGAAACAATATCAAAATGAGAAATAAAAAACAGAAAACACAGTATGCTCCCAAATCTCAATGTGGCTAGAAAACATGAGGAAAAAAGGAGGGGTAGTAGGCAGAAGCGACAGGTCATAACTAGATTACAGAGAAGTCTTAGCTGAGATAAGAGAGTTGGCTTTCATGAGGTAAGCAATAACTTGTTTTGTTTAGTTTGGTTTTTATTTGAGAATGACAGGGTAAAAGCAATATTTTAGTGACTTTTATTTATACATAATAAATTAAATTAAAGCACCTGATTAATTAAGGGGCCAGAGCAATGACTTAATGACCTGGTGATTGTGAGAAAAAAAAGAGAAGAATGGCCTTGAATAAATTGTGAGAGTAGAACTGCTAAATTTAAAGACCAATTAATGTGGATAACAAGGGAGATGAAAGTCTTGTGGATGTGTGTCCAAGTCTAAATGACTCTGAGGGGCGCCTGGGTGGCTCAGTCATTAAGCGTCTGCCTTCGGCTCAGGTCATGATCCCAGGGTCCTGGGATCGAGCCCCGCATCGGGCTCCCTGCTCGGCGGGGAGTCTGCTTCTCCCTCTCCCACTCCCCCTGCTTGTGTTCCCTCTCTCGCTGTGTCTCTCTCTGTCAAATTAATTAATTAATTAATTAAAAAAATAAATGATTTTGAGAATAAATAATTCTGCACTTAAGGCATACAGGGACATGGGAGGGAGAGAATGGTAAATTTACGATGTGGTTAGAATACCCAGTATGTTTTAATTGTTTGTCTTATTTCTCCCTCTTTACAGAGTAGTTGTGTCTTTTCATCCTTACATAAAAAGTACCTTGGAAAAATACATACCCCCAAATGTGATAAAAAATCTGACAATTTTACATGGAAACAAACTGTCATACAACAAAGCTATAGCTGTGTGTAAACATTCATCGTCATTTTAGCATATCCCTAGGACTAGGAGTCTCACACTTTAGAGTGCCTTAGGGTCATCCAGAGGGCTTTTAAAAACACTGATTGCTGGGTTCTACCCTCAAGTTTCTGAACCGGGAAGTGGGGGTGAGACCAGGAATTTGCATTTCTAACAAGGTCCCAGGTGATGCAGATGCTACTGGTCTGCAGATCACACGTGGAGAACCACTGCCCTACAACCACGTCACCCTAGGAACGGTAAAGATAAACTATTTTAAGTAACCGAGGGTAAGTGAAATACTGTCAAGGGCTAACATGTGAAAAGATAACTCTGGGGCAGATTACACACAAGGCCTCTACTGGAACCGCAAAATGACAATCTGAACAAGTGATGTTTCATTGTTTAGGCATCAAAATTGATGTGCAGAGAACCTCAACTGTAGTTTCAAACTGAACCTAAATACTTACACTGGATAGTCACTAGATCAAATTACGCTTTTAGTGAGGGATAGAAAAGAAAGCAATAGAAAAAATTTTAATAACTAAAATTTCCCTTTACTATATTGATTCTTGATAACATAAGAAGCTAATTTATGGGGTAAAGAGTAGAAAGTCATACTACATATGAGCTACTTAAAGTTTGTTTTTTTCAATAACAATATCAATATGCAGAAGCAACATTAATATCTTCTAAGAAATGTGATCATGTTTTATAAGATTACTATGCAGTTTTATATATGCCACCTGCATATCTATTATCCGTAATTACTCTGGGAGTCATATGAAGTTGCATATATTACAAAATCCTAGAACTCAGAAATCAAGTCACTCCAAGACATCTAATGAAAGACCTGTGGTATTTACTACCTGTGCAAATATAGGACGTCATATAACCTTTCCAAATCTCAGTATAAGTATTGATAAAATGGGAGTGAAAACTTCCAACTTGAAAATATTGCTGAACTGAATTAGGCAATATATATGTCAGTGCCAACATAAAGAAGGATCTTAGTAAACATTATTTAGTTATTTTGCTTGAGATATCTACAATATCATCTTGAAAATGTTATAAAATTGAAATACTTGAAAGCTGAAAAAGTTATAAAATTCCCTTTTTGATCCTTCTTTATATCCATAACGGATTTGAGAAAAGAAAGTAGAATTAACAACCAGAAAGAGTAGATTCTATGATTCACTGAAATAACTGGCTTATCCAACTCAAAACTGAGCTATTACTTAACCCAATATAGTCATAAAATTATTAATTCTGTAGTCAATATGAGATTTCCATGTGTCCTGCAGTTCATTTGATGAGCTATATATACATATCTCCCCTAGAATCAACTGAAAGTAGAATCTGAAAATATCCAGCTTCTGTCTACCTAAAATCTGTAACCAGAAACTCTGTTAGCACAGGAAGGTACTTAAGAGAGCACACATTCCACTGAGTCTAGATATGAAAGTCCAGTGGTAGCAGAAAGCAAAACAATCATGGTACATGTCACATCTAAGCCATGCAGTTCTTTTCTCCAAGCAAAGCTCATGAGAGCCATAGAAGGTCACTGGGAGGCCATCCAGGTGATCAGCTTATAAATATTAAAGGTTCCCAAGTCTTATACAGCTTAAACAACACTGACTGGTTCCCTCTCTTCTATACCTAAAATATCAACTTCACCAAAATGATCCTAACTTCTTTATTTTAAAATATGTTAAAGTTCAAACAAGTTCTGTATTAGGATGTGACCCTTTAAAAAACTTTTTTCTAAAATATTTTAATGTAATAAACATATATATATGTATTTTTAGATTATAACCTTGAAAATATCCTTCTGATTCATCATCTTATCTAAATTATATTAAAACATTCAAGATTCTGACATGAAATGGTGCTAATGATATTTCCAGGATCAAGATATTTTAAAATTCTGGTTTATTTTGCTGCCCAGACATCAAACCACAAAAAGAGGGAATGGAGTGGAGAAAAAAAACCTAGATATTATCAAGAATTTACTTCTTCAGCCTTTTATCTATGAAGATCAAAGTTCACATACAGGCAAGTAAAGAAGTGATCCCCATCGTCAGTTTAAACCCTGATGGATATTTAATGCCAATTTGAACTTCTAAAATAGCTTTCATCTTATTTTTCAAAGTGATTTTATAAGAAACTATGCTTTGACTTCTTTAATTGCATTGACTTAACCATATACTACATAGAAAACCATTTCACAGATGGGGACACTGAAGCAACCATCCAATGAATCAGGAACCCAGAAAAAAGACACCTCTTAGATTATTTAAACTAGTCAAATGGTTTCCAAATTCCACAGAACTACATTTACTACATATTAAATAGACAATATATTGTGATGTTCTTGTTATTAAGTATCAGATCATTTCTCATGATCTTTCTCAATAGAAATGCCACAAGGCCACCTAAAGAATGAGATTTTGTACTGAATGATTCACACATGGTTCTGTATTGTGAAACTCTTCACAGACACACACAGTCACAAGCATATTCTGAAGTTTTTAAAATAGTTTTAGTCTTAAGAAAAAGTACTCAAGTTCCCTACACATCTAATAATATATGATTACTGCGCAAACATACTTTCCCCACAAACAGAGTTCATGCAAGTCAGCAATACCTAGCTCGCACAGTGAAATGAATCAAATACTGTCAACAGAGACAGCAAATGGACTTTCTTTTTTTTTTTTAAAGATTTTATTTATTTATTCATGAGAGACAGAGAGAGAGAGAGGCAGAGGGAGAAGCAGGCTCCCAAGGAGCAGGGAGCTCGATGCGGGACTCGATCCCAGCACCCTGGGATCATGACCTGAGCCGAAGGCAGACGCTTAACCATCTGAGCCACCCAGGCGCCCAGCAAATGGACTTTCAATGTACGTTGACAATTTCTTTTTGGGCAACAACTCTATTTAGCTTTCAGTTAAGGCAGTGCAGAATAGATTCAATAAGAGAGGCAAATTATTGCTTTCAGTGAATTTAGAGTCTACCTAGAAAAATGAAGCATTCACAAACACAAAACAAGTTGACAAAAAGCAGTGATTAGTACAGGCCAATAAAATATAACATGGGGCGCCTGGGTGGCTCAGTTGTTAAGTATCTGCCTTTGGCTCGGGTCATGATCCCGGGGTCCTGTGATCGAGCCCCACATCGGGCTCCCTGCTCGGTGGGAAGCCTGCTTTTCCCTCTCCCACTCCCCCTGCTTGTGTTCCTGCTCTCGCTATCTCTCTCTGTCAAATAAATAAATAAAATCTTTAAAAAAAAGAAAAAATAAATAAAATAAAATATAACATATGCAAATATTGTGGATCATATGGATTGAAGGTGTCATGTAAGTGTACTCTACTTAAAAAGGAAGATCTCCCTTCAGGAAGCAGTGACATCAAGGCCAAGTTCCCTCCTTTGATCTTTGCACTGATGCTAATGCCCATTCCATGCATTCCTAATAACAGTACCTTATTTTCATGTCTCATCACTTTCTTTTTTTAATAATCCCTAGTGTCTTCTCTCAATGACCTAAATTATACAGTGTTTCTAGAATTATTTTCCTAAGGCCTGAGTCAGATCATAGGATAGTGAATAAGGGGGACAGACTCTGGAGTCAAGGGAATCAAGCATTGAACCCTGGCCCTGTCACTTATTTTATTACCCAAGTGATTTGGGCCAATTTACTTAATGTCCCTAAGCCACAGATTGTGGAATAATAGTAACACACCTACTTTTAAATCTTCCATAAGGCTTAAATAAGATATGAAAATTCTTAGCAGAATACTCAGCAGGTAGTAAATGTTCAATAAATGTGAGATGTGATTTTAACTATATCACTTTCCCCCTCCCCCCACAAATAAGGGCTTTTAAAGTTGCCTATCAGATAAATTAAGAGCTTCTAAGCCAGAAATTCATACCCTTTCACTTTATGGCACAGACTGCTTTTCTAGATTTCTATCCTAACAGCCCCCTATTGGCAATCCATGTTGCAGCCAAACCCAATGGTGTGCCCTTCTCTACATTTTCCTTACAATGTTCTCTCCCTCTATGTTTGGGCAGTTCCTTTGATCAGCCTCAATATCCTTCTCATCCCATATTCCCCTTATCAAGTCCAGCTCCTCAATGATCAAATCCAAGTGCTGCCTCTTGCATGATACAACTCTTATCCCCGGACCAGACTTGGACTCTATGCTTCTAATTGCAAGAGCCCATTCTATTTGTATAGATGAGCACCATCCACTATTGAGGTTGAGCTCTTGAGTGTCAGAGACTGGGCTTTTCTGTTTTTGATGGCCAAAGCTGCCAGCATACCATCTGCACAAAGCAAGATTGAAATAAAGGCTGAATGAATGATGAATTCACCGACCTAACAAAAGAAATATCAGAACACAACTGACCCTGTCCCATGGGAACTTCTCATATAGCAAAGCTGATTCACATCTGAACAAATATTTAATGCACAGCATACAAAAGCACTGGGCTTTCCAATATTATTCTATTACTTTACTTGAAAGATCCCCAAAGTGGGTGTCAAATCTGATTATTGCACAGTGATAATTCTATTTTATGGCCAAACATGCAAACTGACATATATTATGTACAACTTTAAGGAGGTATGTCTAGCTTCTTGAGGTTTTTTCAATTAAAGATTAAAAGAAGAAAAAAGAGGAACCTTGCAATGAATGATTAAATCAGTTTCATTGTACACTTTAATAAATCTCTCAGAAATACAGAGATTTATGCTCATTTTTTAGGGATAGAAAAAATCTTAAGTCATTTATCCTTAATAAAACAACATAAAGTGGATTGTGCTTATATTATCCAATGGCAGGTAGATAACTTAGAAATTCATTTAATTAATCAAATAGGTTTATTCACATGACTCTCTCATCTTGCAGCCCTAATTTCATCTAAAATACAAACTAGAACTTTGGGTATGCTACAGGTCAAAAGCGTGGTATTCATGTTTCCCTGAGAGTTTAATAAAAGTTAAAGTATTTTGGCAAGAGTATGATGTAATTCAAATCGAGTGAACACAATTACTTTTCTTACCCAACAATTCCAGGAATAGATTTGCCCTTAGGACTGATGTATCCAAGCTCTTTTCTGCTTTAATGGCTCAGGGTTCCATGGGGTCTCCCCAGCAATTATTTTAAAATTAATGCCTGCATTATGATTTAATAATTTAACTAACTTTTCTTCCTTGACCCTTCTTTAACTACAGCAGATTTTTTGTTTCCTTCAAAAGACATTAGGACAAATATAGCAAATTCAGGGTTAGGCTCTGACCTTTACTTACAGACACAATTAGAGCTGGGCCCTTTTAACTCTGGTGACTCAGTAAAGGCAGACCTGCTGTCAAGAAGGGCAGTAAAGAAAGGTCAAAGACTAATGGAGGAAAGGTGCTAGGTGGCCTTTCAAAATCCCAAAGTATGTATTTATTGCCCTTCATTCCATTTACTCATTCATTGTTTAAATGTCTTTCAGAAAGTAATATAATAAGTTTACAGCATTCCTGAAGTTACTACATGTGGGTAAATAAAGCTTAAACCATGGGTCAGATGTTCTTAACCCATGGCCCCAGGAAGGGCTTCAGGTGATCCAGCCTCCTGGAAGGGCAAGAAAATTTTGTGTTTATGCACATTTCTTTCTTTCTTTTGGCACAGAGATTTCATAACATTATCAACTTCTTGAAGGAATCTGTATCACCCCAAAATATTAAGAATCATGAACACAGGGGCACCTGGGTGGCTCAGTCATTAAGCGTCTGCCTTCAGCTCAGGTCATGATCCCAGGGTCCTAGGATTGAGCCCCGCATCGGGTTCCCTGCTCCGTGGGAAGCCTGCTTCTCCCTCTCCCACTCCCCCTGCTCGTGTTTCTCTCTGTCAAATAAATAAATAAAATCTTAAAAAAAAATCATGAACACAGAATAATCAGATAGATGTTAAAATACAGATTCAATTACATCCAAATGACTTTTTAAAAAAGTTTTACATATGTCACCTTCAAAACCCCCAACATTCAAGTCAGACAACCAGAATGTAATTCCTAGCACATGGGCATAGGTGTATTCAATCAAATAACTAGATCTTAGAAGGAATGCACTGGCAATAAACTAAACCACCAACTTTTTACCTTGAAACTAACGATTTATTGGAAACAGAGGAGTTTCATAAAGTGAAAATGTGTGCATGGAGTTGGAAAGCATGCATAGAACATGTAAAGCAGAGGAAACAGAACAGGGCAATTAGGAAGCAGTGGAATGGTAGAATGGTCGTGAATGGTCGTGAACACAGGTACTGGAGTCAGACCATCTGAAAGGGAATCTGTATCCCTCATTTTCTACTTGGTGCTATGACCCCCAAATATGTATCCCAGTGGGTTACATGTAATGTGCTTAGAACAGTGCCCGACACATAAGTACTACTTAACTATTAACTGCTGATGACATTAGCTGCCGATGGCAATACTCGAGATGAAGGAAGGTCCCACCTAACATAAATATCAGTATTTAACACCGACCCTAGGGCAGAGCCTGATCACCTTCTTTTTCCTTGTTATGACTCACTTTTAGGTCTGGGCCACCACTGATCTACACTGTATGAATGAGAAGCGATCCCCAATCTGTATCCTGGGGACCTAACAGGTTAACTGATCGCTAACCAGATGTGTCAAATTGGCTAGGCCATGGTACCCAGATATTTGGTCAAACACAGTCTAGATTTTTTTTTTTTTATGATTTATGCTGTGAAGATATTTTTTAGATGGGATTAACATTTAAATCAGTAGACTTTATGTGAAGTGGATTACTCTCCATTATGTAGGTGGGTCTCATCCAATCAGCTGAAGCCCTTAAGAGAAAAAAAAAAAAACAGTCCTCTCCCAAGGGAGAGAGAAGTCTGTTACTTGATTGCCTTCAGACTTGAACTACCACATCAACTCTTCCCTGCATCTCCAGCCTGCATGCCTACTCTGCAAATTTTGGACTTGCCAGCCTCCACAATCACTTAATCCAATTCCTTAAAAATCTCTCTCACGTGGGGTGCTTGGCTGGCTCAGTTGATAGCGCATGCAACACTTAATCTTGAGATTGTTTGAGCCCTAGAGTGGCTGTAGAAATTACTTAAAAAATAAAAAATAATAAATACATAAATAAATAAAAAGTTTTTTAAATCTCCCTCTTGCTCTCACTGTGTGTGCGTGTGTGTACATAAGCATTTGCTATGCTGTAAAACAGGGTAATAATACATACTTCTTCAATTTTTTAAATGATTAAAGGAGATAATGTATACACGGTGCTTTCTAAGCTAGATAAATATTAGTTATTAATGAATCCTCATTGAGAGGATGTTGCCTCTTTTCTTTATCTTCACGTTATTATCTTTAATACAAGGACAGTGTCTAGGAGACAGTGACTAACAAGGAAAAATGCATTGAAGAAAATATCAAAACTTATAAATATGAGTTCTACCATTAATTTTCACTAACTGAGCACAAACTATGCACTGGGCATTATAAGCAGATGTTATTGTATGTGTCTCATTTAGTATTCCAACAATCTTAGAAAGTTTAATGAAATAATAATTCCCATTTTTAAATGTGGTCAGTGAATCTTGAACATGTTAAAAAATTCAATCATGACCCTAAAAATAAAGAGTATGAAAAAGCAGAACTTTAAACCCAGATTTTTCTGACTGTATTCTTAATCTCTGTACAATACTATGTTCCCAAAATAAAACAGTTTAAATCTAAAATTGTGGGAGATATAAATACATCAAAACAATTCAGTTAAACCAGTTAGAATTCCAGCCAAACAGCTTCCATTATCAGAGGACTCAGCCTAGGAATCAACTGTCAATTACTAAGAATTGGAAATTATCCACAAACATGGAAATATTGTCATATCTCACTCTTTTGTAGATTGCCTTTCAATTTCCCCTCCATAGGTGTTGCACTTTAAACATCTTGAATTCTTTGCATTTAAACCTGTACCACGGATGTCTGAACTGGCCCCTCTTGCAGGCAGGATAAGCTGGCATTTGGTGATGTGACTCTAGAAACAGGTGACATTTACCTGTCAAGAGTCTCTCTCAGCCATGTGCTGAGGCTTGAAACTCCAATATTATTTCTTTGCAATTGAAGTAACTTTTTACAAGTCTGTAGGTCTTTTCATTCTAAAAAGATCTTATACATAATATATGAAAATTCTAACATCTTTATAAACATTTTTTATTTGGATGACTTCCTCTCCTTCTTTGCACCAGTATAAAAATCCTGGCAGACGGGCGCCTGGGTAGCTCAGATGGTTGAGCATCTGCCTTCAGCTCGGGTCATGATCTCCAGGTCCTGGGATCAAGCCCCACATCAGGTTCCCTGCTCAGCGGGGAGCCTGCTTCACCCTCTCCCTCTGCCTCTCCCCCCAGCTTGTGCTCTCTCTGTCTCTCTCTCCCTCTCTCAAATGAATAAATAAAATCTTAAAAAAAAACAAAAACAAATAAAAACACTGTAGACAAACATCTAGACGAGGCCATTGAAAGGGGAAGTACAGTGCAGAACTTTTGTTTTCACTCTCTTCCCACTTACCCTTTGGACTAGCACTGCTCTACAAAAAAAGACGTTGAGAGATCCATGTGGATAGTTAGAGTTGTATCTCTATATAGACAAATACCTTTTAAGCCAATGAAACTCAAAACTAAGAAAAATGAGATGCAAAATGTCCTTATTTAAGATTACTTAATTTATGGCTAAGACTAGACATCAGAAGAAAGTGGTGACAGAAAATAATACTTAAACAAAACTATGTAGATTACATTTTTCATACCCCCTTTATCTAAGCATCATCATAGGAAAGGGACAGATTAATCTAAAAGGAATCTATTTTCCATGCAAAGGCAAAGTGATTATATTCTGTTTTCTTTTCCACAATGCCTTTATGAGGTTTTAATTATAGTTTTAGAAGATTTCCAATGCAGTAGTTAAGCACACAGTTTTATATTTACTATATTTTTTAAAATAGACTTAACTGGTAGGGATTCCACCAATATTCAAGCATTTCTTTGGTCATCCTTATAGCCAAAAAGCATGCCAATGATTATAGACGATTTTCAGATCTTTATGTGGTAAACACTAATGTCAAACGTCTATTAATTGGAAAATATCTAGAACAGTCTTACACTTGTTTCTCTATTTGCAACCTTAGAATTTGGCATTTCCAACCCCCAATCTGTGCAGTTTTTATTACTATTGCTATTTCTATGGAGAGGTAAGTTGCAAACAAATGATTAAAACACTGTGTAAATCCACGAAATGGGAAAATATAAACAAATTCTGTTACATCTATATGATGCAATATTACTCAACAATAAAAAAGGAATGAAGTACTGATACATATGACACGTATAAATCCCAAAATGGTACGCTAAATGAAAGAAGCCAGACACAAAAGAGTTTATACAAAATCACTCATACAGCTGTATTCATTTCCATCTCTCTCTGTCTCGGTCTGTCTCTCTCTCTCTCTATATATATAAACTTAATAAAATGGAAACTAATCTATAGTGACAAAAAGCAGGTCAGTGGTTGATTTGGGAGTCAGGAGAGGCAGGAAGAAGGGTTTACAAAACTAGTGTATATGTACATCAAAACTTACCAAATTGTATACTTTAAATATGTGTAGCTTATTCTGTGTGTTATAACTCAATGAAGCTGTTTTTTAAAAGTTATGTGCAAAGTAAGTATGTTGCAATATTCTTTTAAACACCTTCATTCACTCGAGTATTCTTTAATATTCAAAAAGTAGTAACTGGTCAAGATAGGTATGATTAGAATTAAAGGATAAAAGAGTTACTATTACCATAAGGCTGCCACAATCAAAGCTGGCAAGAGACAGGAAATAAAACAACAAATTATAGTGAAGTTGTTACAAACACAATTTTTAAAAGCCCTGAGGAAGGAGCAATTATCTCTTTTTCTGGAAGTATTACAGAAGGCCCTTTCAAAGCATCACTCAAATACCAACTTCTCAATGAAGTCTTTCCTCTCCATACTACTTAAAAGTACAATCCCATCCCTCTCATATTTTTTTTCTCCATAGCACTTATCATCATCACCTGACAGCATTTTTCTCATTTGTTTCACATCCACACCTTCTTATATACATATATATATCAAATTAAACTCGACAAGGGCTGCAATTTTGCCTGTTTTGTTCACTTCTGAGTTTCTATAACTTCTGGGAGAACTAAATACATAAAAAGTGTGCCAAACCCCCCCACACACATACTTTTTCCTAAATAAATGAAAAAGTGGACTGAAAATTTACAATGGGGAAGATCCTAGGCTGGTACTGGGGGGATTAAAGCAGTCAATTCAACAGACATGACTCATGACATTATAAAATGTATACATGTATGTAGTGAATAATAAAAAATAAGTTAAATATAATCATGCCTAAATGAGTCTGGACTTGTCAAAGAAAAGCACAGAATGATGGAAAAGGCTGTACCATGGCAACCTAATCTGGGATTATAGTGCCGGAGAAGCTCTCAGGGAAGAAGTAACATTTAGCTGAGATCTGGAAGGTAAATAAGAATTATCCAAGAGAATGTGGTGAAAGAATGTGCCATCACTGGAGATGGCACAGCATGGGTGGAGGGCCTGAGACAGAAAGATTTCACATTTCAGGAACAGAGGGAAAGGAGAACACTGTGGCTGGAGAGCAGTAAGCAAGGACGGAGTACGGACAAATGAAAATGGAGAGGTGGGAGCAAGAGTCCATGTCTTGCAGGAAACATTAAGTTTCTCCTGAAACTAGTGGAAAGTCATTTACAGCTTATATTTAAGCAGAAGAGTAGCATGATTAGATTTGCTTTGTAAACGGGTCTCTGTGCTGTGTGGATAATGAACTGGGAGGAGGGAAGAACCAAGTGTCAAGGACTGACTAGGAGGCCACTGCAGTGATCTAGGAAATGAGTCCGTCCATCTGAATCTTCTGAGCTTGTTGGCATGAAGTTCTTCATAATATTCTCTTAGGAGCGCTTCAGTCTTTGTTCCATTGATAGTTATATTTCCATTTCCAGTGTATCTATGCCTTCTCTTTTGAAATTATTAATCCTACCAGAGGTTTGTCCATTTTTATTAGCCTTTCACAGGGCCAATGTGATTTTGTGGATCCACTGTATTATATGTTTATTATATCATATGCCTATTTTTCTACTTCCTGAATTTATGATCTTATTTTCACTTAGTTGCTTTTTCCGACATTCTTTGAATATATTCAGCTATGTTTTTTCTAACTTCTAGATTAAACGTTTAGCTAATGCATTTTAAACATTTGTTCTAATGTAGTATTTGGGCTGTACATTTGTTTTACAGGTACTGACACAAAGTGGTCATTTCCGTTCAGTTTATATTTTATAATTTGTATCATCATCTCTTCTTTAATCTATGAGTTGTTCAGAAGCATGCTTTTCAATTTTCAAAGGTGGTTCTTCTTTTTATTTCTTACTGCCAAGTTGCTACATTGGCAGAAAATGGATTCTGCGTGAAACATTTTTTTAATAAGTTAAAGCTAACTTTAAGTCCACAGACTGTTTTTTTTAATAACTCCCCCATGTAGTCTTGATAAATATGTGAATTTTCCTTGGGAGTGGCTGAAATCACCTCGGTAGAGAGTTTCATATGCTAAAAAGAGGAAAAAAAGACATTTAACCCTTTCTATTTTACAAATATTTGCTGTATGTTTGAGAGTTCCTGACGTACGTGTATTTCCATCAACCATATAGAACCCTTTATTATGTCTTTTTTACTTCTCTGTATGTTCACAGATTCTCTTTGCTCTTTTTAAACGCCTGCCGCCGTTGTTCCATAGCAACCACTTTTCTTCATCAAATAGCATGGAATTATTTCTTAAAAAATCAGCGAGCTCATCAACTCCTGCAGAAAAGCTCTATGATTTCTCTAATTTGGTTTTGATGCCTCTCCTCCATGCTCCCATCATGCCCTGCCAGATCACTTAACTCACTAACCACCGTTATTCTTCTCCCCTGCTAGACTGTGAATGTCCAAGGTCAGGGGCATCTGAGATGCTGCATTTGTTGGCCTTAGTATAATGACTCAAATATGAATTTGGATAAATGAGTCAATGAGTTTTGTTTAAGCCCCAAATGAAAACATATTAGAGGAGGATTCATTAATTCTACAACTTGATTATGTTATGAAAAACATGACAGAATCACTTAAAATTAATTTCATTATAAGAAAGTTTATATTATCAAGTTGATTATGTAAGGTTAATAAATTCTTTAAAACATGAAGAATCTTTGTACAAAAAATTATACAAAAAAGTTCAACTAAATGGTGGTTGTATTAAATAAAAGATGTTTTCCAATACCAAACAAAAATGTCCTCAAAAGGAATACTTTTTTCTTAAAGGGGCAGTTTATGGATTTTTCTGTATTCTCCATGGTAGGTAGAAATAATGAGGTACCTTGTAATCTGATATAAGGAAAAGCATGACTACCTTCAGCACAAAAACAACATCATTCACAGCTCTGTGCGGAGAGCTAATGTTAGCTTGGATCACTTACACCCATTCATTCATTCAGTCAGTCAGCTGTCCATTCATATGTACTTACTAAGTATCTACTATGTACCAGTCACTACTCACCAGTCACTATTCTGAGTCTCATAAGTGAAGATGTCACACAAAAATCCCTGCTTGCACAAAGATTATATATAATTACTAGCACATTAACAAATCTGAAGTAAACAGTTATTAGCATAAGGATTTGCACAGTAAGGAAATTGTTCATGTGTCTGAACAAAACTTAAGGGGGAAAAGATGCAAAACTGTGGGCATACAATCTAATCATTAGAAAAGTGTACTTTGCTATGTAGAAAAATATTTCATCTGTAGTCATTCTGACCTAGAAGAAATATGCCTAAGGAAAAGCATCCTTTCTTAACTACACTTCTATACTCATGAAACAGTTTATGAGAACTAATTTTGCTTCCAAATTTCCCACCAGGATTTTTTTTTCTGTTGAAAGGACAGATCTCAAAGAAATACATTAAAAATTATATTGCCCTTTAGAAAATGGAAATGTAGTCGAAGTCTAATACCGAAAGCCTAGTGAAACAGAACTTTCTGCCAGGCTGATGATCAACCACGAGGCAAACGAAAGTTTCTTTTTGGCATATAGCCAACAACCCTTTCTCAGTGTCATTGCAAAACACCAGATTATCTCCTTCAAAACATCAACATTAAAAAATAAAACTTGGAAAAATGCTTTGTATTTCATACATATGCAACGTAAGAAAAATTAAAAACTGTAAGCAAAAGGTAGCAAGTAATATCACCCTAGAGGTATAGTATTCAGCTTATTTTCAGAAAAGAAATGCTTCCCAAAAAGTAACAGGCATGGTTAGCATTAATATTAAGTTCTTTTTTAACTCAAGGAGACAATTTTAAATGTATAGAAAAAATTTCATTACTAAGTATTCTTTTTAGCTAAGATGGATATGCAAAGATACCAAGGGCAATATGATTTATATAACATAGGTCAGTATTTCAAAGATGATATTTTAGAATATTTGTTTTTGCTGTGACCTTAAACATAAGAATTAAAGAATTAATATAACATTTACTCAAACAACTGTTAAGTATATAAATGAGATATTAAGGGGCAGGACCAAGATAATGACACAGGAGGCTCCTAAATATCCCTCGCTCCACAGATGCACTGAATGTACACAGCTACACAGGGAGTAATTCTCTCCAGAGAAATCCAGAAACTAGCTGAATGACTCCTACACATTTGGCAAATGAGAAAATACACACACCTAAATGAGTAGGACAGGCTGAGACACACTCTTGCCATAAACCCCACCCTTAGCAGAGTGTCATACAATTGTGAGGGAACCTCCATTCCCAGCTTCTCTCTGAGGAGTGAAGGGTTTGGACCACACCTCTAGCACTCCAGATTTTAAGGCTCCCATTTGAGGGATAGGACCCCCCCCCAAAAAAAAGAAGATCCCAGCTCTGAAAGTCAACAGGGCTTGGAGTCCCACAGTATTATAGCAAATAAAGGAATAGTTCTTCACAGGAGCGCAAGAGGTGTTTGCCATGGCTCTTCCCCCAGGGCAGAGCACAGAGGGAGTGGACAAAACTCCCACCTCCTAGTCTCTCCCTGGAAGGGGACTGACTGCTGCTGCCTGAGAGCCCAGCTTCTAATGAGCACATAACTAGTGCTGGGCTGTAATCCTCCTTAGACACCAGGGGGATCAGGGGGCACGTCCCTGTATTTTCCCTCAGCCTCATTCCAACAATAAAATCAAGTCACCAGAAAGTAAAACCGAGTTGCCAGTGTCTCTCTGGAATGGAACTGGATACACTATCTAGCGCTCCAACTTTTACAACAGCTGCCACTCAAAGGATAGGCCCCCAAATCACTTAGCTCTAATAGCCAGCAGGGCTTGTGTTTGTGAGTCACAAAGAACTGTAACAAAGAAGCAGTTGTTAATGAGCAGATGAGCACTCCCCACACCACTAGGAGTCAGTGCAGAAGGAGCAGGCAAAAATGGCCATCTTTCGGTTTCTTCTGGGAAGAGGTATGTAGTCAAAAGCATACATGCCCAGCTGCTGCCTAAGGGTCCAGCTTCTAATCAGTCTGCATGACTGCAGTCTTCCCTTTTGGGACACTGATGGGTCTTGGCACACCCTTCACTACCGGTAGCCACTAAAAACAAAGACAATGCCTCAGACAAGTGCAAAGGCTTGAGAAGCAGATAGACTTCTTGGGCTGTGCTTATTGACAAGCTCATCTCCTACATGAGACCAGTCTATAAAGGTTGGAAAAGGTGGCTGTTTCAGCCAATGGACAGAAACTAACACAGAGCCAAGGAAAATCAAGAAACAAGGAAATGTATTTCAAACAAAAGAACAAAATAAATCTGAAGAAACTGATCCTAATAAAACAAAGATAAGTGATTTACCAAGTAGAGAGTTAAAAATAACAATCACAAAGATGATGGCCAAAGTAGAAAATGCAATGCATGAACAAGTAAGAATTTCAATAAAAGATATAAAACATTAAGAAATAATAAATAGAAATCTGAAGAATATAATAACTAAACTGAAAAATTCAATAGAGGGATTTATCTGCAGACTAGATTAAGTAGAAGAAAGGATCAGCAAACTCAAAGACAGGATGGTGGAATTCATCCAATCAGAGGAGCAAAAAGAAAAAAGAATGAAAAAGAGTGAAGATAGCTCAAGGGACTCATTGGTCACCATCAAGCTGAACATATTTGTGTTATACAGAAGGAGAAGAGAGAGAAGGGGCAGAAAGCTTATTCAAAGAAATAATGGTTGAAAAATCTCCCAAGCCTGGGGAAAGAAATAGACATCCATATCTAAGAAGCCTAAATAATGGCAAAGAAGATGAATCTAAAGAAATCTACACTGAGATGCATTTTAATTAAAATGTCAAAAGTTAAAGTCAAAGAGAAAATCTTAAAAGCAGCAAGAGGAAAGAAATGTGTTATATAGGAAGAAACACCCTTAAGAACTGTGAGCATATTTTTTAGCAGAAACCTTGCAGGCCAGAAGGCAGTGGGATGATATAACTCAAAGTGCTGAAAACACACACACACACACACACACACACACACACACACACACAAAAACAACTGTCATCTAAGAATATATGGGAAAGTTGTCTTTTAAAAGTGAAGGAGAGATAAAGAGTTTTCCAGAAAAACAAAAGCTGAAGGAGATCACCACAACTAAACTGAAATTACAAGAAATGTTAAAGGGAGTTATTCAAGCTGAAATGAAAGAATATTAACTAGCAACATGAAAATATAAGGAAGTATAAAACTCATAGGTCAAGGTAAATATACAGCTTAATTCAAGATACTCTAATATGGTTATGTGGTGGGCAAATAACTTTTAATGCTGGTATAAAGGTTAAAAAAACAAAAGTATTCAAAAAAATAATAAAAATAATTTGCTAATGGATGCACAATATAAAAATATGGAAATTATGACATCAAAAACATAAAATTTGGGGGGAGTGAAAAAGTGTAGTATTTTGTGTATTTGATGGTAAGTTGTTATCAGCTTAAAGTAGACTGTTACAAGATATAAGCTTCATGAAAACCACAGAGTGAAAATTTACTGTAGATACACAAAAAATATAGAGAGAAAGGAATCAAAGGATACCACTACTGCAAAAATCCCTCATCAAATCACAAAAGAAGAGAGCAAGAGAAGAAAGAAACCAAAGAACTGTAAAACAGCCAGAAAATCTTTAATAAGATAGCAACAGTAAGTCCATACCTACCAATAATTACTTTAAATGTAAATGGACTAAATTCTCCAATCAAAAGACAAAGAGTAGTTGAAAGGATTAAAAAACAATACTCAACTATATGCTGCATACAACAGACTCACTTCAGCTTTTAGGAAACACCCAGGCTAAAGTGAAGGGATGAAAAAAGATATTCTGGGCAAACAGAAACCAAAGAAGGCAGGGGCAGCTATATTTATATCAGACTAAATATACTTTAAGGCAAAAACTGTAATAAAAGACAATGAAGGACATTATATAATAATAAAGGGGTCAACTTATCAAGAGCTTATCCCAGTTATAAATATGTATGAACCCAACACTGGAGCATCTAAATATATAAAGTAAATATTAACATACCTGAAGGAAGAGCTAAGCAGCAATATCATAATAGTAGGGTATTTAAAAAGCCACCTTTCAACAATGGGTAGATCATTCAGATGGAAAATCAATAAGGAAACATGGTCTTAAAATACATATTAGACCAGACAGACCTAACATATAGATACAGAACATTTCATCCAATAGTAGCAGAATTCATATTCTTCTCAAGCACACATGGAACATTCTCAAGATAGACCATATGTTAGACCATATGTTCATAAATTTAAGAAGACTGAAATCATATCAAGCATCTTTTCCAATAACAACAGTGTGAAACTGGAAATCAATTACAAGAAGAAAACTACAAGATTCACAAATATGTGCAGATTAAACAACATGCTACTGAACAATCAATGGGTAATAGAAGAAATCAGAAGGGAAATAAAAAATACCTTGAGACAAATGAAAAAGGAAATACAACATACCAAAACTTAAGGAATGAAGCAAGAGTAGTTCTAAGAGAAATGTTCATATCAAGAAATAGCTACATTAAAAAAAAAAAAAGCTTCAAATAAACAACTGAAATTTGTCCCTCAGGGAACTAGAAAAAGAACAAGTTAAGCCCAAAGCTAGTAGAAGAAAGGAAATAACAAAGATCAGAGTAGAAATAAATAAAGACTAAAAAGATACATAAAAAAAATCAGTGAAACTAAAGATAAAACTGACAAACCTTTAGCTAGACCAAGTAAAAAAGATAGACTTACATAAATGCAGTCAGATGGGAAAGAGGGGACCTTGCAAATGATAACATAAAAGTATTATGGATTATTGGAAACTACTATGAACAATTATATGCCAACAATTTAGATAACCTGGAAGAAATGGATAAATTTCTAGAAACATAAAACCTATCAAGATTGAATAATGAAGAAACAGGAAATTTTATGAGACCAGTTACTAGTAAGGGGATGAAATCGGTAATCAAAACTGCATATGGTTCAACATATGCAAATTAATAAATGTGATATACCACATTAACAAAATGAAGGAAAAAATTATATGATCCTCCTAATAGATGTAGAAAAATCATTTGGCAAAATTAAACATTCTTTCATAATAAAAACTAAACAAACTGAGTATAGAAAGAATGTATCTCAACATAATAAAGGCCAGATATGACAAGCCCACGGCTAACATCATAATCATCAGTGAAAAGCTAAAAGCTTTTCTTCTAAGATCAAGAACAAGACAAAGATTCCCACTTTCACAACTTTTATGCAACATAGTACTAGAATTTCTAGCCAGAGCAATTAGGCAAGAAAAAGAAATAAAATACATTCAAATTAGAAAGGAAGAAGTAAAATTGTCTATATCTGCAGATGACCTAATACTATATCTAGAAAAACCCTAAAGACTCCACCAAAATACTATTGTAACTAATAAGTAAATACAATAAGTTTGCAGGATACAAGATTAATATACAAAGCTCAGTTACATTTCTACATATTAACAACTATACAAAAGATAAATTAAGAAAACAATCCCATTTACAATAGCATCAAAAAGATTCAAGTACTTAGGAATAAACTTAACCAGAGAGGTGAAAGATCTGTACACTGAATACTACAAAACTCTGATGAATGAAACTGAAGACACAAATAAATGGAAAGATAATCTGTATTCATGAATTGGAAGAATATTGTTAAAATGCCCATACTACCCAAAGCCCTATAGAGATACAGTGCAATACCGATTAAAATTTCATTGCTTGTGGAATTTTTTTAAATCCTAAAATTCATATGGAACCACAAAAGAACTTGAATAGTCCACAGCAATGTTGAGAAAGAAGAATAAAGCTGGAGGCATCAAGCTTCCTGTTTTCAAACTATATTACAAAGCTATAGTAATCAAAGCAGTAAGGTACTGACATAAAAACAGATACATAGACCAGGGGAATAGAATAGAGAGCCTAGAAATAAACCCACATATATATGGTTAATTAATTTTCAACAAAAGAGCCAAGAATATATAATGGGGAAAGTATACTCCCTTCAATAAATGGTGCTGGGAAAACTGGATATTCACATGCAAAAGAATTAAATTAGACCACTATCCTACATCATACACAAACATCAACTCAAAAGATTGAAGACCTAAACATAAGAACTGAAACCATAAAATCTGCAGAAGAAAACAAAATGGGTAAGCTCCTTGATATCATTCTTGGCAATGATTTTTTTTTTTTTTTGGATTTGACATCAAAGCAAAGGCAACAAAAAGGAAAATAAACAAGTGGAATTACTTCAAACTAAAAATTTTATGCACATTAAAGAAAACCATCAATTAAATGAAAAGACAACATATGGGATGGGAGAAAATATTTACAACCACATATCTGATTAGAGTTTAATACTTAAAATACACATGGATTCATATACCTCAATAGCATAAAAACAAATAAGCGAATTAAAAATGGATAAAGGACCTGAATAGACTTTTTTCCACAGAAAACATAGCAATGGCCAACAGGTATATGAAAAGGTGCTTAACATCACTAATAATCAGGGAAATGCAAATAAAAGCCATAATGAGATATCACCTTACACCTGTTTGGATATCTATTTATCAATAAGACTAGAGATAACAAAGGCCACTGAGATTGTAAAGGGAACCCTTGTATAACACTGTTGATGAGAATGTAAATTAGTATAGCTACTATGGAAAACAGTATGGAGGTTCCTCATGAAATTAAAAATAAAATTACCATATGATCCAGCAATCCCACTTCTGGGTATATATCCAAAGGAAATAAAATCTTTATCTTAAAAAGATATCTGTACTGCCATCTTTATTGTAGCCTTATTCACAATAGCCAAGGTATGGAAACAACCTGAATGTCCACTAATGGATGAATGAATAAAGAAAATGTGGTGTGTGTGTGTGTGTGTGTGTGTGTGTGCGCACGCGCACATTATTCAGCCTTAAAAAAAGAAGGAAATATTAACATTTGTGACAACATTAATGAAACTGGAGGGCATTATGCTAAGTGAAATAAGCTAAACACAGAAAGATTAATATGCATGGTATGGCTTATACATAGAATCTTTTTTTTTTTAAAGATTTTATTTATTTATTTGTCAGACAGAGAGAGAGTGAGAGTGAGCACACACAAGCAGAGGGAGAAGCAGGCTCCCCACTGAGTGAAGAGCCCGATGCGGGACTTGATCCCAGGACCCTGCGATCATGACTTGAGCTGAAGGCAGATGCTTAACCGACTGAGCCACCAAGGCATCACTTGTATGTAGAATCTTAAAAAAAAAAAAAAATCACACTCATAGAAATAGAGAGTAGAACAGTGGTTGCCAGGGGTTGCACGTAGGGGAAATTGGGAAGGGTATAAATTTTGAGTTATAAGATGAATAAGGGCTTTGGTGTATAACATGGTGACTATAGTTGGTAATACTGTATTGTATAATTGAAATTTACAAGGATAGTAGAATTTAAGTGTTCTCACACACATAAAAAATAAATATGTGATGTGATGGTTATGTTAATTATTTCAGTTGGGGGAATATTTTTGCAATGTACATGTATATCAAATCATCACAATGTATATTTCAAATATATTATAATTTTGTTTGTCAATTATATCTCAATAAAGCTGGAAAAAAATAAATGAAGTATTAGGAAAAACACTATTTAAGCTACAGGGTAAAATATATAACATTTTAGAATTGGAAAGAAAATAAAAAAGAAAGCTATGGAAACAACTCATGTCAATATCTTGAAATGAAGATAATAAAACATATATTTTTCCCATTTAATGGTGATGGAAATAAAGCACACAATTATAGGTAGTCGTTTTTAAAGATGAAAAAACAATAGATTTATCACTTTGTTTCTTTACTTTTGTTTCCTAACATTTGAATCTTAAAATTTGTAGTAAAAATTCTAGACAAAAATTTCTAAGTCAATTGTCAAATGGTAGTTGACCTAGTTACCCTGCCTTATCAACAATATACTTTCTGGATATTTCCAGACAAAATTAGAGTGCAAGAGGACATTTTTTTTTTTAAGATTTTATTTATTTATTTGACACAGAGACACAGCGAGAGAGGGAACACAAGCAGGGGGAGTGGGAGAGGGAGAAGCAGGCTCCCGGCTGAGCAGGGAGCCCGATGCGGGGCTCGATCCCAGGACCCGGGGATCATGACCTGAGCCGAAGGCAGACGCTTAATGACTGAGCCACCCAGGCGCCTCACAAGAGGACATATTTTAAGCCAAATGATACTTCACAATAAAGTTGTGTGGACACAGAAATACAAAGAACTGTGCCCCAGCAGAAGACTCAAAACCAAGCTCTCATAAACTGTAGTGGGGATGGTACCACAGGAATGCACTGTTACCAAGTTGTCTACATAACTTCCACTCAGGCAGGGTGAACTTCCAATCTGAATGCCACGTGCATACCGAAACTAATGGGTTGAGTCCATTCTAAAGTAAAAACAGTACTCTGAAACTGTAAATATAGAAGAACTTTATCATAGGCAATACAAATCACAGTAATAAAAGGCCTGGAAGAGTCACAATTTAAATATTATGACCAAAAAATTTTGATCTTTAGCCTTCTTCAGGTTAGCGAGAAGACAGTAGTTAATCCTCACATCCCTACATCAGTGAAAAAAATGAGGGAGAGAAGGGGGGTGGGGGGATCGGTTAGCCGGGGGATGGGTTAGCCTGGTGATGGGTAATAAAGGGGGCACATACTGCATGGAGCACTGGGTGTTATACGCAAACAATGAATCATGGAACACTATATCAAAAACTAATGATGTAATGTATGGTGATTAACATAACATGATAATAAAAAAAATGAGGGAGAGAAGAGTGTTATTAACATATATTACCCAAGTATTCTTCTTTTCCCCCCAAATGGCCTACAGTTGACTAGATAAGTCAGTTGGTTGGGAAGTGACAGTTAACCTATACACATCTTTAACATATCTGAGAGCAAATGGTCTCAGAAGCTAAAGTTAACTATACTTGCGAACACGCTTTTCTGGATCCTGCATTCTTCTCAAGAACGTTGAGTTCTCGGTCCTTTCAATAAGTGATCATCCTCCTTCCAGCCTCCCCTTCAGACGTAAAGAATGGTTCCCCCAAATGAGAGTCACAGTTGTCAACAAGTTTTAGAGCAAAAAAGATAAAAATATTCCTAAAGTCGTCTGGTCATCCTGCTCTACGAAAGTGCACTCCTGTCTTCAGGCTTCAGTCTGGAAGATTCCCCAGACACATGCTAACAGGATCTTCAGGATGATCAAACTTGGTCCCGGCATCGACAAAGACGAACCCACCGCTGACGACTGCAGTATTACCATCAGTGAAGAGATGCCACCCCTCGAAGGCAAGGACATGCGTCACACACGGAAGAAGTCATCTAAGCGCTGCCCCAAGAACTACTAGTACGTGTATCCACTATTTATCTTCATTCCCTCTGATCATATATTTTCAAGGATGTTTTTATATTGGTTAACATTTTAAAAATCTGTTTGGCATGACAATACTTAGGGGGAAGATAAGATTTCTTTCTGAGTGTGATACTGTGACATGTAGAACTAAAGCCCAGCTAGTTTTTGTTTCCTAGTTCCATGCTGGCTTATTTTAACAAGACAAGGTAACATTTGTTGTAAGGCATATGTAACCTAATGTTAACCGTGTGGTCTAAAGTGTTTAGCTATCAAGCGGATTCCTTAGTAAGACCAATTTTTTTTTTCCCCACTGAAGTGTTCTGAGCTATGCCTTGATGTTTAAAAGAAAAAATATTGGTGAAAACAACTTTCACCTTCTAGGATCTATTTTTTAAATCTTCTACCCTCTGTAGTTATCAACTGCATGTATCAGGCCTCTAGAAACTAGTATGTTAAACTGAACCAACTTGGTGGTAACAACTATGTATAGGGCTTGTGTTCCAAAGAAAAGCATTGTTTAGAGTAGCGAAATTAGTAGTGTTGTAAAGCTGTTGAAGTAACACAGCACGTTTTGTGAGTGGAAATGAAGTGCTCAAGTCCCATTCTGCCTTAAAAGGTTGTTATAAATACAAATGAGTTAAAAAATATATTCCTAAAGTCATATATGTTTGTTGAGGCTTTATTTTTGGATAAAATGCCATTAGAAATCATTCTTTTTGGCATGATTTAGGAAGGCAGAAGATGTATTTTGCTCATACTTCCACCCGTAGGAGCCACAGGAAAGCTAGATGCAAAGACTCATCAGAGTGTTGATGTGCTAGGCAAAGCCCAACACCTGGTTCTCTCTTCACAGCATCCAAGGCTCCATTTGTAATTATGAGTGACAGCAGGCCTGGCTGGCCATCCTTGAGACTAAAGATATTTAATTCCTGTCATATAGGTCTTCCTAACTTTATTTCTAGTCAGTATGATTTCACTAGGGAAATGCAGCAGCAGAATTTGGAGGAAGATAGAATAAGATAGTAGAAGCTAAAAAAGCTGTATTTAGGGCAAGAGTCCTCAGATTGATCATGGCGTTGCATTAAATACTTGCTTTCTGCTGATGTAAGTAAGTTTTCTACGTTAACAGTTGGAAGACGGCCCAAGCCTTTCCTGAGCTCAGAACTGTTTAGTAAGCAGAGAACTTTTGTGCTGCATGTTAATATAATGTATGACGCCATTGTTTCATTTGGGCAACTGCTCAAAAGAGATGAATAATGAACTGCTTTCTAGGTAATAGTCCTCGGGTTGCCCGTTGAAGATAATCTAAAGCTCAGGTTGTTAGAGTTTACTCTTACAGCCATTCATTTGAGCCAAAGTATTAACCAAGAGGGAAGTACAAAGCAAAAGACAGCTGCAATTTAGTATTTTACAAAGGTAAATTAATTACCAGAATTGTTTTTCACCGAAGGTAAAAGTAACGAAAGTTTTTTAATTTACCCAGTAAAAAATACTAATAAAGAACCTTTAGAATTAAGTTGACGATGTTTCCTTTGCTCAAGGCAAGAGCTGATTACCACTCTAAACATAAATGTTTCTTTGGCCTGAAGCCAGAATTGTATTCTATTAAATTACAAATTCATAAAGGCAAATTTCTAAGCAGACTCACTTTTCTGATCTGTAGAGTATGCCTCCCTTATCTATCTCCAAAAAACCTTACAAATTGGAAAACAAAAAAAAAAAGTATATGATATTGCTATTATTTTGTGAGTTTACAGAACTATATCATATTCCTTACAGGATCTTAAATGTGACTGAAAAACATTTATGGACCTGAATACAAAAGCCACATCAAACTCTGGGGGTGAGGTCCTGAAAACTACTTGCAGAAGAGTACTTTAAGGCTAAGTGGTAAAAACAGGTCCAATTTCCCTTGTGGCATATCATTCCTTTCCCTTATCATAAACATCCTGGTTACTCTACTGTTTGTTTATTTGTTTGTTTGTTTTTAGCTAACATGTGTTTAGTTTTTCTCTATGTACCAAGCACCGTTGTAAGTACTTTATATTCATTAATCTGTTTGATTCTAACCATAGGCTTATGCTCTTCATCCTAATACCAGAAAGCCAAGACGCAGAGAGGTTAAATAACCTGTCAAGAGTCACTCAGCTGATAAAAGCAAGACCCAGAGTTTGAACACAAGCAGCGCTACTCAGAGTCTTGGCTCATAACTGTTCTAACATTTTTCTTCACTTTCATAACTTTCATAGACATGAACAAAATTATGTGCCAAAGAGGTTTTGAACATATCTGTGCTATTACTCAATTATTATCCCTCCTAGTCTCAGTAGATACTACTCAGATGTCTCTCCAATACCCAGGGATTTATGCTTCTAATGCTGTCAATAAACCTCAGGCCAAACATATGTCCTCGGCTCAAATGAAATATCTCTCTGCTCCTTCCTTCCACACCAATACACACTGGAATGCAGAGTTTAAGACCCAGACTGATTTAATTTCACTTTGTTTTCCTTCCCTGAGCTTTTAATATAAAATCTTTATTCTGTCTTTGCCATATGTTTTACATGACCTTTTCCCTTTCAACCCTGCAGCTTTCTGTTTTGCCAATTATGCCTAACAGGTGTGATTCTCAATATAGTACAAGTATTAGAATAGAAGTCCTTCCGGCTCAGTATATGTATATACTTATGTTCTCACATCACAGTTTTGACCACAGAAGGTCCTCCCTGCTTGGGAACCAAGAACTACACAAGCTATGTCTCACTATTAAAAGTCTAAGTCGATGAGCTTAGGAGTCCCTAAAATATCAGACACTGAGTTTGGCAGTAGTCTGGGTGCACTCTTGACAGGCACAGAAATCAACAGTCACACTATTTTGACAGCTGAGCTAGTCTCTCGCCGGCAGACCCTGTATAAGGCAAAGAGAAATACTTTACCACTGGAACTGCCTCAAAGGAAGAAAGAACAGCTGCAATACCGTATTTCTCTGGACAGATTACAAGAGGAATACAGAAGATCACGTCCGCAGGAGATGGAGAAAGCTTAAAGATTCTCAGCCACATCCACCAAAATGATAAGGTTAAGGACCGAACAAGGCTGGAAAAAATCATTCTTTTATCAGATAAACAAGCGTAGAGTTCTGATTTGTTTAGTGTACTCCAAAGATGGCATCTTTTACAGGTTTTCTGTGATGTGGGGGAAGGGGCAATTTTTACAGGGGAGAAACTCAATTTTGGTCAAAAACAGACTGGGCGCCTGGGTGGCTCAGTTGGTTAAGTGACTGCCTTCCGCTCAGGTCATGATCCTGGAGTCCCAGGATCGAGTCCCACATCGGGCTCCCTGCTCAGTGGGGAGTCTGCTTCTCCCTTTGACCTTCCCCCCTCATGCACTCTCTCTCTATCTCATATCTCATAAATAAATAAAATCTTAAAGAAAAAAAAAGAATGCATTGAAATTTTAATGAAACATTGTAGAGCTAACAGGAGAGACGAAAGTCAATTCACTTTTTCTTTTTCTTTTTCTTTTTGCCCAAAAGTTCAGCAATTTTTTTTAATCCCCCCACCCCCTCCCCTCTAAAACCCTCAGTTTGTTTCTCAGAGCCCATAGTCTCTCACGGTACTTCTCCCCCTCCGATTTCCCCCCCTTCATTTTTCTCTTCCTGCTATCTTCTTCTTCTTCTTCTTTTTTTTTTTTTTTTAAACATATAATGTATTATTTGTTTCAGAGGTACAGGTCTGTGATTCATCAGTCTTATGCAATTCACAGCACTCACCATAGCACATCCCCTCCCCAGTGTCTAGCACCCAGCCACCCCATCCCTCCCACCCCCCACCACTCCAGCAACCCTCAGTCTGTTTCCTGAGATTAAGAATTACTCGTATCAGTGAGATCATATACTTGTTTTCTCTGTCAATCCACTTTTTCTAAGTAGAAAAAGTCCACAGTGCCTCCACAGTTATGTAAAATTACATATTTTATAGTGTGTTAATTATCAAGCATAAGAATAAATCGGTGATTTGATAATATATTTTGAGTAATATTGAAAATAATATTGGTTAAATTTTATTTTAAAAAAATGGCCTATCTTGGGAATTTAAACCTCCTTGACAACATTAATCCGATATTTTCAAGTCAGTGTGATAATCAATGTCTGCATAGATCAGGAAAAAAAATGTAAAGATTTCATGGCATGAATCACTTTCTGCTTCTACTCTCTATTTTCTCTGTTCTACAAGTTCTCTGCCTCTAACGGTACATACAATGCAAAGGATTTCAAAGTCAGACAAAAGATCTTTTGATAAGCACTGTATATAAAGCAAACTATTCCCATTCTGACTAAAATAATGCTATCTTTGCTTTGCCAAAATTTTGAGTAATCAGAGGGTAAGCTTAAGTAAGAATATATTTATATTTCATGGTATATTTCATTTGCCTCATGGGCATTAAATTACCCTATTGGAAGGTATGACTGCAAAACATCATATTCCATAACACAAATAAGTTTTTCTGTGCAAACCATGCATTACAAAAACATTAAAGAGTGTTCCAATGACCTATTTAATCAAGTACCTATGTAAAGTGTTCCTTCATTTCAGTGTAATGGCAATATTGGTTAAAAAAGGAAAAGTGAGGAAATTATAGATACCTAGATTTTCATTTCAATGTCCTATTTATAGTAACATATTTTATATTCTAATTTAATATTTATCATTCAGGTGTCTTGTTGAGTTACAGACCAAATATTTTTATAAACTACTTGTTATATCTAGAAAATGGAATCCATCCAATAATTTGGTCATATCCAATTCAGGAACATGCACCTATCCACATCTTGTACAGCACACCTGAGGACTAGAGTGTATGGATGCCTCTGTGTGACAGGTAGAATAATGAGCAGAGTGGCCGATCTGGTCACCTTAAAGACTGTGTAGTTATCTCACATCAACTATTAAGAAGGTTGAAAAGAAAATTTCAGTTTGGTGGTATATTATGTGTACATAAAGACAGTTCTTATTAAAAACCTACTGAATGATAAACACCACCCAGCCCCATTTTCACCTCAATTTATAGTAGAATGTTTATGGAAATGTTTAATGGAACCAGAATAGTATCTGCTCAAGAGCTTGGAATGTGCTCCAGAATTAAAGGGGGAAAAAAAAGAGTACGCAATGCAGTGGGGGTGGGGGGATTTAATTCTACTGTTGTTTAAGGAAAATAATATATCAGGACACATGTGATACCACTTAATTAGAGTAACCATCTAGCTCTTCCAGTGGTTATTTCAATCCAGCAAATTCAACTATCTGAACATAGTTCTAAAAGAAGAAATATGCCAAACATTGTTTCCCAAAAATACAAAAATAAATTTCACAAAATTGGGCACAAAATGAGTTTCATTCCTCAAATTAAGCCTCATTCTGTATTTACTGTTTTTTATATAATTCTAAATAAAATGACTATCCTTTTATTTAAACTATTACAGAATAAAACAGAAAATCAGGGAGAGCAGTTCTTTTTTAAGATTTATCTATTATCTATCTATCTATCTATCTATCTATCTATCTATCTATCTATCTATTTAAGAGAGAGAGTGAGCACCGGGGGCGGGGTGTGGAGGAGCAGAGAGAAAGGGAGAGAAAGTCCTAAGCCGACTTTGAGCTGAATGCAGAGCCCCAAGTGGGGCTCAATTTCACACCCCTGAGATCATGATCTGAGCAGAAACCAAGAGTTGGACTCTCAACCCACTGCGCCACCCACGCACCCCGGGAGAGCAGTTCTTCTGAAGGCCATAGGAAATAATAATATCCAATTAATAAAGAATAAAACTATTAAACAGTTCCAAGAACTACAAAGGCATAACGGAGCAAAGTCAGAAATACTATGATTATCTTAAGTCTTCACTGAGTGTTTAAAATATACTCAGAAGGCAGTATTTAATACAATAGGAAAATTTTAAATAATTTTTAAAAAGAGTCTCAACAAAATTATATTGGAGGGGCACCTGGGTGGCTCAGTTGGTTAAGCATCAGACTCGATTTCAGCTCAGGTCATGATCTCAGGGTCCTGAGATACAGTCCCGTTGTCAGGCTCCATGCTCAGCCAGCAATCTGCTTCTCTCTCTCTCTTTCTCCATCCCTCTCTCCCTCTGTCCCTCCCCCTCTTTAAAACTAAATAAATCTTTAAAAAATTATGTTGGAATATTTTTTATTATGTTCAGCTAGCCAGCATACAGTACATCATAAGTTTTTGTTGTAGTGTTCAACGATTCATTAGATTTATATAACACCTATTACACAGGAATATTTCCTACTATAAAGCACTTTTAACCTTGTCATTTTTAGGCTTTTATAACACTTTAATCATGTAAATTGTTAACATTATATTAGTTTTCAGAAGCAGATGACTGAGTACCCCGGGGGTATAAAGAAGTGCCAGCCATCGGGGAAACACAAGATACATGAGTCCATCTGATGTGCCTGGTGTAGCATTCATTGGCTGCTACTGGGCATTCTCTGCTGCTGGACATAGGGCAAGGCGAACAGACTAGAGAACTCAACATCGTGCTTCCCAACAAGAACATCTTCCCTCCAATTCAGGAGAGGGTGCATAAAAGGAGAGGGAGATTGACAAGAAAATGTGGGAAAACCCTGGGGCAACTCCAGATGCAGCAGGCCAGAGAAGAGGCAAGTCCTGGGATGTGGATGGAGGATAGGCTCTGGGTATATTGTTGGCCCTTGCCCTGGGTGGATCATTAATCACCTCATTACCATTCCCAGTTGCAGGAATAAAGTCACGCAACACATGACAGAGTATGTGTGCCCGGCTGTCCTCAAGCATTTCCTCCTACTACCATTTCTTGTCACAATGCTTAGGAGTCTGAGGTTCTCAAATGTGGCGACACATTGACTTTACCAAGGCAGCTTTTGAAAAACACTGAGCCTTGGGCCCCACACAAGACCAAGTGAATCAGAAGGGGAGAGGGAAAGACTCAGCAAGGAATGGATATTTTAAAAATCTCTCCAGATTATAACACTCACTACCCTGAGGTGCCCCCCTCACCCATCCACACACACACAACTCCCAAAGACTGGGAGACACAAGCTGAGGCTGGGGCTTCATTAGCTGATAATCTCTGGAGATTCTACCCACCTATAGTGCAACCTTTGTAAATGACAGACCATGTACAAAACCATCTATGCCATACGATGTAGAATTAATGAATTCAGGCAGGACAAGTATTTAAAATAAGTATAAAGAATATCATCAAAGGGTAAGAGAAAAATTTGAATATTTGAGCAGGCCTAAGAAGATAGAACAACAACAACAACAAAAAACAACTGGAGATATCAAGTGCACAAAATATAATTGTAGAAATAATAAACTCAACATATTGATTGAAGAGTAGAATGGTTCAGGGTGAAGAATGAATTAGGGATCTGGCAATATAGATTAAGGAGTGTTTCCACAAAGCATCAGGGAGAAATAAATGAAAAATGTAAAGAAAAATTTCAGAAATACAGAAGACAGAGGCAGGGTGAAAAAAAGGTAAGGTCTCAGTCAAAGGCATAGGTTCCCACAGGTGCCCCTCTGCCTCTTTACTGGAGAACCTCTATTCCCTTAATCCTCCTGAATTAATCTCCATGGCTTCTGAGGCTTCCAGTATTTCTACTCTGGATGTCCAAGGACAGTAATTTCTCACATATCTGCTTATCACAATACACAAAGAAGGACTTGCCTAGTGTAAAGGTAGCACAAAGATTTCTGAATTGAGAACAGGAAAAAGGAACTGTCCCCCAGGCAGAAGTTGATAAAAATAATTTTGTTCCTGGAGTCATCTTGGACATAATTAAAAATAAACTTTTAGTGTGTTTCCCTACCACAATACCGTGAATATTACTATGGCCCATTTCGAGGACTTAAAAGAGTATTTTCATCAAATTAAATTTGAAATCCCACTTGTTATGATTTTGGGGGAAATCTCATATTCCATCTGTTGAAAAAGAAAAAAGCCTATCAGCCAACACAACTCTTTAAATAAGCTGGCTGGGATGGATCAAAGTTTAGAGATCTTTGGCAAAGCACAGAACCAGCAACCCAGCAATCCTAGAGACAATAGGGGACACCAGAGGGCAAAAACAGATAAAACCTGCAAGATAGAGAAGAGTCCAAAGTTCACAGTGTCATTTGATATGCCTGGGATCTAGGAGGATCAACATAGAGGGTCAACCTGATGGGGACTGAGGCCGACTTAAGTAAAAAGCCAAATTTGAAGTCAGAGAGGCAAGAATGAACATAAATAGGCCCTGATCAGAAAGGGGCACTTATGTGGAGTGCTCAGCAACTGCCTAGGACCTAAACAGTTCTTTGTCACTTGCCTTTAGGTCCCGCAGAGGTCTGATGAATGGCTGAAGTGAAGCAGAGTAAAGATGAAAAAAAAAGTAATGTAGACCTGTCAGATATTACAATTACACTCACATCACATTCTCAGCTAGAGAAGAGATCCATCTTCTAATCTTTAAGAGAACACCAACCCTTTCTGACTGCAGGGTATTCTCCCCACTTTAACATCCATATGTCAAAAGGGACCTTTAACTTGGACTGATTCAGGAATAGAAGCTATATTCTACTGACTGACACCTAAGAACGTCCTTCCCCCTGGCCAGACAAATATTTCTCTGGAGTATCATTCCCTTTCCCTCCGCCAACACCTCCTCCAGGCAGTGACTTTACTAAGGGAAGCAAGAACCCTAATTGTTGCAGAATCCTACACCATAGAGTCAGGCTGCAAGGATAGAGAGGTTGGCATAAAGATGGAATTGTGTCTCTGTCCAACAAAGTATGTTTCTAATATTCCAAAGCAAGACAGCTCAGCTAGGAAGCATATTTTAAGATTCTGTTTTTCAACAAGCACTAAAGTGCTTAACTAAATTAAATATAATATTCCTAAAATATTTTACTTCTTTTGTTTTGACACTATTTGCACACATTAATAGTCTAGTTACACAGGCAAACATTCATCTTTGTAACCAACTTACCTACTTTTCTATCAGCTGCTTCTATTTCCCCATCATTCAAAATAGGCTCTCACCATAGAGAACAACAATCCCATTCCCAAATTATTTCATTTCTTAATATTTTGGTTAAACATATATTTTCAGTGCCCAAAAGGCTCCACTGCTGCCTTGCAAATTTCTATTGCATTTTCATGATCCAACTTCAGAAATCAACAATGCTTAATGGCTCCCTAACCAGAAACTCTGCAAAGTACTATATAGCTTGACTATATAGAACATTTTGCACAAGAGTATATTTTTTTCTTTAAATAGACTGGGCATAGGTATCATGTATTTCTTAGTTTTCAATTCCAAGCACCTGATACCATGCCAGCATATAGAAGACACTCTAAATAATTCTACTATTGAGCACTCATATTAAGGGAAAAAAAAAAAGATTAAAAAGTTCCAAACTTTTCATTTCCTTAAATAAAAAGCCATAAGAGTTTAAAGGTGACACTACTACTATTAATTTCATTTTATAACCACTTAATCAAATGTGAGCAATTTTATTTTTCCTTGGTAAAGCCCAAGGGAGCTCAACTATTAAATCAGATTGTTTTGTAGAGTAATCATCAACAATAACCAACTTAATATAAAATATGAAAAAAGATAATTGGTAAATGATGAATATATTTTACCTCCTAAAATTCATATTAAACATGTTTAAGAGTGCCATTAAGAGGTCCCTGAAATTTATCAAAGCAGCCTCAGTGTCTGTAATTCTCTGTAGTTTTATACTCCTCTAGTGCTTATGATGCTCCAATAGTTGGTTTTCCTATGGTGCATTGTACAAGCCCTTTTTCTACACATGCTGTTTCTAGCTCATGGTGCTCATTATCTTAATGGACAATTACAGCTCTCCAACTGATTTCTCAATCACCACAGTTAATAGGAAGATTTTCATTATTGCCTACACTTTCAGCTCTTGAATAGCAAATGCATTTTACTTATTTCCCCTTTGAACTATTTTCCCAGCTTCATTAAAAACAAACCAATACTCTATCTGTCAAACATAAAGAATGAAGAAATAAAGTTCCAAAACCTAATATCAAGATCTAGATAAAAATAAAGTTGAATAGTATTTTTAATAAGAAAATTTCAGAAAAAAAGTGGTTTTCTGCTTCTTAACAAGAATAAAATGTAACAGAATTTAACAGAGTTGCAGGAATTTAAGTCACATTTCACATCGTCTTCCAGAATTTTTAATTATATCCCCCAAACATTTTTAAGTACATAATAAAAATTAAATGAACTTAAAACTCTCCTCAGGATATTCAGCCTTAACACTTTGGTCCAGTCAAAGCAACATAATTGATTACACAATTGTAACATTAATTTCCCTGAGTGGTGTATGTACTTCTAGCTTGAGGAATCTAGCAATTTTTAATACTTATTTTCTCAAAATAAGAGCAAAGCATTTTAAAATTTTTTTCGAAAGAAGTCAATGTGAAGTAGCAGTCATGTAAACCAGAGGTCAGTGTCAAACATAAATTCCAATGACAGATTCTCTTCAATGAGCACCTACAATGTACTGGTCACTTCACAAACATCATCTTTAGGCCACTACACATACAAAACAGGTACAGAATGGTTAAGTGCCTTTTTGAAAATCACACAGCTAATAAATGAATGATCTGGGATTCAAAACCAAATCTGTCTTCACACTACCTCTTGCCTACTACATGTGCTCTTGCTTCCTTTCAACAGCAAGGACTGCAAAGGGATTACATAGGACCCTTTTTCTGGCTTTTAAGGAATCCTTCTTAAAACTGACCTTGAATTTCCAAACCAATCATGGCCCTTCAGCAAATTTGTAATTCCTTGGCTCTAACTTAGATGCTGGAAGATGCTGAATAAAAACATTTGAAAAATGGTATGCACCACTGATTTTTTTTAAAGATTTTATTTCTTTATTTATTGAGAGAGAGAGTGAGAGAGAGCATGTGCATGCAAGAGGGGTAGGGGCAAAGGGAGAGAGAGAGAGAGAGAATCCCAGGCAGACTCTGTGCTGAGCGTGGAGCCAACGCAGGGCTCCAACCCATGACCCCAAGATCATGACCCAAGCCAAAACCAAGAGTTGGAGGCTTAACCAACTGAGCCACCCAGGTGCCCCATGCACCATTGATTTTTGTTGGTGGTTTAATGCATACATTTCTATGTAAAATAATAAATGAATAAAAATACAGCTCTTCTTTTCTACATTTCATGGAAATACCTGTAAATCTACTTAGTAGCCAAATTTCCAGTTCTAGGTATTCACAACTTACAATTTTAAATTTATCATTGTTTTCCACTCATTGCATTTTCCCCCAAAGTATATGATCAGTTCTTTTCTGACAATTTTCCCTATTGCCTTAAATAAATAATGAATTACCAATTTCACTCTTTTGAGTTATAACATTTTTTTTAAAGATTTATTTATTTGAGAGAGAGAAAGAGCATGAGCAGGAGGGAGAGAGAGAGGGAGAAGCAGGCTCCCCAAATGAGCAGGGAGCCGGACATGGGGCTCGACCCCAGGACTCTGGGATCATGACCTGAGCCGAAGGCAGACACAACCAACCAAGCCACCCAGGCGCCCCCTCTTATGATATTTTTTATAGTTTCTGTTGAATGAACATTGAGTACGTTTGTGCACCAAAAACAATTTTCTATGGATATTTACTTAGGAATGAAATTTCAGGATATATATATAATCTAGATGGCTGCAGTCACTCATTCTTGCTGTATAAGAATAGCTTTTAATTCTTGTTCTTTTTTTTATATCCAATGGGCACATCTAAAAAAATCATAATTGGGTTGCATTCTCTCCATATATTTGTATCACTCTAAAAAGTTGACTGGTTATAAATTGAGTGTAAAGAGAGAGTCTGTAAAAATTTGGTACATAAAATGATAATGCAAATTAGGTATCCTGACATCTGGTTCAAGCCAAACAGATTTGAAAAGAAAACAAAAAAAACACTCACTAACCAAGTAGTAGATTTGAAAAATAAATGAGCACATGTCTGAGAACTGTGAAGAGCAGAAATGAAATTCTGATAAGGCAATTCCTTAGGAAGACAGTTGCTTCCTTAATTAAAATTCACTTTTCTTTCTTTCCGTCTATTCCTTCAACTTTACATTTATCAGTTATTTGTAGAAATCTTGGTTAAACAGCACACCCAACAGCCATTTGACACTCTTAGTACTATGATTGCCATTAATAATGATACTGTATGGGACGCCTGGGTGGCTCAGTCGGTTAAGCATCTGCCTTCGGCTCAGGTCATGATCCCAGGGTCCTGGGATCGAGTCCCACATCAGGCTCCCTGCTCAGCAGGAGGCCTGCTTCTCCCTCTGCCTGCCACTCCCCCTGCTTGTGCTCTCACTCTCACTCTGGCAAATAAATAAATAAAATCTTTAAAAAAAATGATACTGTATATTTTTCCAGGCCTTTTATATACATTTAGTTTTAAATACATTTATATACACTTAGTTGTCACAATATCTTTCATAAAATAGGATTTTCCTGGAGGTAGAACATAATTCCCCACTTTTTAAGTGTGGGCTATGTGCAGTAACTTCTTTCCAAAGAGTATAATACAGAAGGGGGAAAAGAGCAATTTTACAGTACAGAACCCTGAAAAACACTACCTCAGCCAAATGATCAAGATTGACATCAACACAGTGATAAGTCATGTTGACAGGATGTACTCTTAATACAATGTAATGAACATGGTACTTTTCCATTGTGGTCTTCCTCTTAACACTGGTAACCTCAGTCTAATTGTGAGAAAAACATTAAACAAATACCAATTAAGGGACAGTCTACAAAAACATCTACTACTCCTCAAAAGCGTCAAGGTCATCAAAAACAAGGAAAATCTGAGAAACTGTTATTGTAGCACAAAGGTGCTAAGGAGATATGGCATCTAAGTGTAATGTGGTATTCTGGATGAGAACTTGGAACAAAAATTGGATGACATATAAACTAAGTAAATCTGAATAATATGTGGATTTTAGTTAATAACAGTGTATCAATCTTGGACCATTAATTGTGTATGGCAAATGTACCATACTTGTGTAAGATGTTAACAATAGGGGACACTTATTCTGGAGAATATGGGATTTATCTGTATTGTCATCACAACCTTTCTATAAATCTAATATATGTTAAAAAAAAAAAGAAGATAGCAGGAGGGGAAGAATGAAGGGGGGGGAATTGGAAGGAGAGACGAACATGAGAGACAATGGACTCTAAAAAACAAACTGAGGGTTCTAGAGGGGAGGGGGGTGGGAGGATGGGTTAGCCTGGTGATGGGTACTAAAGAGGGCACATTCTGCATGGAACACTGGGTGTTATACACAAACAATGAATCATGGAACACAACATCAAAAACTAATGATGTAAAGTATGATGATTAACATAACAATAAAAAATTTAAAAAAATGTTCAAGGTTAAAAAAATAAATAAATAAAAATAAATTTATTTTTAAAAAAAATTTTAGGGGCACCTGGGTGGCTAGGCCGTTAAGTGTCTGCCTTCGGCTCAGGTCATGATCTCCAGGTCCTGGGATCGAGCCCCACATCCTGGCTCCCAGCTCAGCGGGGAGTCTGCTTCTCCCTCTCCCTCTGCCTCTCCCTCTGCTTGTGCTCTCTCTGTCTCTCTCTCTCTCTCTCAGATGAATAAATAAAATCTTAAAAAAAATAAATACTAAATAAAAATTTTATTTGAAAAAAGAGGGAAGAATTCAAACACACACACACAACATGCGCGCGTGCGCGCACACACACACACACACACACACATACACACACACACACACACACACACACACACATGTCCTAAGTTATAGTTAGAAAACAGAGCTTTTCTGAGATCGGGTTATCTGTCTAGATCATTAATAGAAGCTGAATTTAAACCAAGAGCAGCTTTTCAAACCTAAAAGTAAAGCTTTCCTCTACTATAATTGCACTTCTCCTTGAACAGCATTCATTGTAAATAAAGGTTTGATACATCCATTTGAGTTAAAAATAATAGATCCTTACTTGCTGATAGATAAGCAGGAAGAGAAGGGTTAACTGTAATTTTTAATATATGTGCAGCGAACACAGAATACTCCTATACTCATACACACCAAGGATGGACAGCTGAGCAAGAGTCTAATTTTGCCACAGTAAAGCATACAGCTTGGGCAGTTTTGTTTTGTTTTAATGGTGGAATCCAATCATTTAGATCCCAATTTCTGCAGTGATAGCTTTAGGGAACTTTTCTGCAGATACTAAGCTTCATTTTCTCCTACTCTATCTTTTCATTTATCCAGAGGTCATGCTTATCTCTCCTCTTGGTTGAACCTCAAGGTTGTCCCAGCTTATCTTTGTAATGTCTCTGCACCTGGTTTCCCTGATCTTACTAAACAGCTCATCTCCTGTTTTCAGCTTGTGATTTTTCTAGCACTATTTTTAACCCATTTATTCTTTCTTCACCAATTCTTTGTTGTATAGTTGAATATTTTCTAAGCCAAGCCATGTTATAATCAGTAATGTTCTAAATGCTTAAAAATAAAGGAAAAATGCTTCTACCATATTATTCATCAAAGACAGGACCTCTCTCTCTCTCTCTAAAATAGATAAATCTTAAAAAAAAAAGACAGGACCTAACAAAATTACTGTTTTATTTGTAAAAAGCAATTTTATTAATTTACAATTAGCCTGTATCTAACGAGCATCAATCTTTCCAGCTAGATGAATGGGCTAATGTTCTTTCTTTCCAAAATGAAAAACTGAATGGTCAAAAGGATTTTCCATAACAACCTCTGATGTTGAATGACCTAATATGTGAGCATGTAACTTAATGTTTTGTTTTCTCTTTTAAATAAAGCCTCCTCTGAGGTAGGATTTTGACCTTTTTCCTACCCTAGGAAGGGGAGTCCAAAGACACTTAGAATACAGTAAACTTGTTCCTGAATCTAACTCCAACTTTTATATACCCACACTCAAAATTCTAAATATTGGCCACCAAACCAGCATAGCCA
Source organism: Zalophus californianus (assembly GCF_009762305.2). NCBI lineage: Eukaryota > Metazoa > Chordata > Mammalia > Carnivora > Otariidae > Zalophus > Zalophus californianus. Next base: position 144,571,654 of record NC_045598.1, read on the forward strand.
CACAGCAATAAGAGCAGCCAAAAGATACTGTTGTTAATACTACTGAAGACGCTTGGTGCCCAGCAGCAATCTGTACCTTCATGAGTCATCTCTGACAACTCAGTGGCCAACATTAGTCAATGACCCTATTGCCCATGTCTACCCAGTATAGCAACTGCACAATGGACAAGAGCTCAACATCTGGAGAAACGGTTTCAGGAGCCTTTGGGGCAGAGATCTGGAAGCAGAGCACAGGGGCAGAGTCCTAAGCACCAGTGTACAAAGGTCTTGATGGAAAAGGAAAAGTGCTGGGCACTGCTAGTGACTGGGAAGGTGGGACGCAGAGGGACACTTCCAGACATATCAAGCCAGGCAGTGACCCAGTGGGACTGGTTTCTTTGATTTCTGAGTTTTACATTCCCAACCCTACCTTTTATCTCTTCACTTATGTCAAGGAAAAAGCCAGAGCTGGACAGTTGTTAAAGCAGTGAAGACAGATTTTATTCAGGACTATTGCAATAGGGGAAAAGAGTCCTCAACATGCAACTGAGCTCAATTCCAAATACAGCATGGGCAAATGGGAATTTAGAGCCACGGGGGGGGGGGGGGGGTCAGTAGATGAAAAATTACTAAGAGGACCCATGGGGGGTAAGGGAAATTCTAGATGAAAGGGATTCTTGCCAAAGACAGACCAGTGTGATCAGATAACATCTGAAGGATGGTGGAGGATAAGCAACCTGATCACCAGATATTGAGGGTGATCACATCAAGGGTGGGGAGATGCTGGTGAAACTGACCTAGTAGTCAAGAAAATACACAGATGGGCCTAACAAAAGATTCAAGATCCTGGCTAAAGTTTGGTCAAACAAAGAATCTTTGTCAGTCCTCATTCTTGTTCAAAGGAAAGGAAAGACATTCTTTTATTTGAAGAAGAGAAAAATATGTTTGTTTCTCATTTGGTTGCCTTCTGTTCATTAAGGACCAATTGAATCATCTGTTGGGACCTGGGAGTAAAGGGTATTTGTTGGATGGTATTAGAAGCCAGGCATTTAATGAAGGGAGTTTATATGAGAGTAAAAGAAAAACAAGGATTAAGAGTTAAAAATACACTTTCTAAGTCCAGAGGTAAACCAGTTAAGAAGATTTCTAGATGCTGGACTTGGAGTAACTTTAGATGGTGGAGTGAGGACCGTACTGACAACCCGATAGATAACCTGGTTTGCAGTCTGAATGTCTCTTGTGATGGCATGGGGTGTACTGGTGAACTTTCTGAGTACCCCATACAGCATCAGGCACAGAGACTGCCCATACATGATCTGTTATGGGGACTTCCTTGAAAGTCTCTACCAAGTCATCCAACTTCAGCTTGCAGGGCTTTGGGAAGAGACAGTTTTAGTTCTCAATGATTCCAAGTCAGAAGGGAGGAAAAGATGGCATTAATTTGGAGAGATGCAGTCTGATATGGGAGGAAACTAGAATTCAGGATCCAGTCTAGTTTACAGGGAGATAACAAAACCTAAGACAACGAACAGGACTAGAATTTAATACTCATAAAGGCATGCTATAATTTTCCATTGAAACATAATTTTTCTCTCTGCAGTCACTCTCATTTCTATCAAAGTAAAATTAATTTGTTTGCAAAATAAGTCTCTTCTCTTTAAACTTGGCCTGATTATTTACATAAATGCAGCAAGAATAGTGATTGACCACATAGGTCTTCTGAGTTTGCTCTGCTGGAACTCTTCATAATCAATCTCAGGTTGGACTTTTAAAAGCCTCTCAAGGCTAGGAATCCAAGCAAAGGAGTCACCATCAGATCTTGCCTGAAATACCTATAAATTTGAGTGAATTACTTTCTTCTTGAGGTCCTCAAAATATCCTGAGATTCCTGGACCTGCCAGGAAGTGACCTTCATTACTAATCTATAAAGCTAGAAACTCTACAAGCAAGATACCAGGCAATTTTTCAAAGGTGGGTTTTATTTCAGTCAAAGTCTTGGTATTATAACTAACATTTCCAATTATGTCCTGTTATAAGAAGAACGGATTCTTACTGAACTTAGGCAAATAACTATATTACCACAAAAATAAGAATATCCAGTAAAAGTTTCTAAATTCTAGAGGGATCAAATAAGGAGTAAAAGAGAAATGTTTCAATCCCATCCACAAAGGCATAATGTACCAAATGTGTTGTAAGTTATACATAGCTGAAGAGAAGAGGGGAAAGGTTTCCTTAAATCTGGAAACAAAAGATTAAAGAATAAGCAATATTTCAAACAAGAACTCATAAAAAACATGGAGCTTGAACTTACAACCCCAAGATCAAGAGTTGCGTGCTGTACTGGCTGAGCCAGCCAGGTGCCCCATCAGTTCAGTGGTATGATTTTAAAGTTATCAGAAACCTGGACTTATCAGAGTCATTTGTATGAATTTCTTCTTAGATGAAGCACTTTTGCAAAAGCATCAGAGTAAAACTGATGCTAACACAACTTCTGTTCCTTACGGAGACAAGCCTCTCACAAACTGAGAAGCCTAGGACTCTAACCCAGCCTCTGTCTAGGACCCTAACCCAGCTTCTGAGTATACTCAGAGTCTTAAGAATCAAAATCCGTCCCTACCAGCTTCTTTGATGTTTGAACAGAGCAAGGGCTTAGGAGTTGGATTCACCAATAGACCCCTAATCAGTCAATCAGTAGTGAAGAATGTTCAAAGATATGTACTCAGCGGCCTAGGTGAGTGGTGAGGGGGTCCAATGATGAGCTGATCCCATCTAAGTCAGGGCACCAGAACTGTTGAAGAAAAACCAGAGCTGGGTAGTAGTGAATGCAGTAAAACCAGATTTTATTCAGAACTACTGCAATAGGGAATAAGAGACCTTAGCACAGAACTGGGCTTAATTCCAAATACACAGTGAAGGACAAGGGCTAAGGAACAGGGTGGGGGTCAGTGGATGGAAAATTACTAAGAAGAACCATCAAGGGTAAGGGGATTTTTGGCTAAACCAACCTAACAGGATTCTTAATGAAGCCAGAGTGATCATACATCACTTGAAAAATGGTGAAGGATGAGGGGCCCGATCCAATATCAAGGGGCGAGGGAAGGGTCTGGTTAAACCGACTTAGCAGAGTTCTTGCTACAGCTAGATTCTACAAGGAAATGACAAATGGGCCTGGAAGAAGGTTCAGGAGGCTGACTTAAGTTTGGTCAAGCACCCATCATTTTGAAATATACTCCTTTTGTGAATAACTCCCCACGTACTCAATATTCGCCCAGGGTGGGAGCATGGCATAAGCACCTTTTTATCCCCATGCAGAACTTTCATAAGTGTTTCTTGAATTGTTGAACTCTTTCAGTATAGGAACTAAAACTGAAATGTGAAGACCATCCCAGAAAGTGAGTGTATAAAAGAATGACATTTTGGTTTAGTCTCAATTTGTTTTATTGCTGCTAACCACTTGAAAATGACCTATGGGATTCAAGAGCACAAGAAAACCTAGAGAAGATTGTGATGTGAAGTTGGCAGATTTCTAACGATGCTTTTATTTTCTTGAATAATGTTATTCTGTTAAAAAATCATACAAGGTTGGCATTATAGAAAATAGCTAAGCCTAAAGTTAAACATTAAAGAACATCCAATTCAACCTTAAAGAGGGCCTTGATTACTTGAATAGAATTATTATTTTAGATGTCAACTATTCTAGTCCAAAATGTCTCATTTCATAAGCAATGAAACTGGCTGGCACAGAAGTTAGATAACTTGCCCAGTGTTACATAGCTAAGGAGCCTAAGATAGCAACCCAGGTCTTCTGATTATAAGACAAGGGCTATTTCACCATGTCCTCCTTCTGTCTAGTAAACATTTCTGTGTGGAATAATAAAAAAAAGTTTTTTAAATGAAGGTAAAGCCTTGAAACATAATTTGTTTTCCTCTCCAAATGAAGGAGTCTTAAAGTATCCGTAACTAATGAGGATCAATCTGATTTTAAAATACATCCAAAGAATTTGGCAAGTCTTTCCCAAAATTAAGTGATTGATCTATGGAAAATTTTCCTCCCAGCATATGAATTCCTTTTTGTGAGAACCTGTTTAATCAACCAATTATGAATACCTTCTATCTGTAGGAAAATATCCTAGATGCCGATCATAACACGATAGGCTTTGAAGGCAACCACACTGAACATATACCTTCTAGCCTATCAGTGGAAATAACTACATACTGTCAATTAAAGAAAATCATTACTTTTTAATTTAGTAAACTATAAGATGGATAAGATTTAGACAAATATAAATAGTTTGAACATCTACTATCAAAAACTGCTTTAAGCTCCTGCCTTCTTTTTTGTTCTTGAAAGATGTTCAACATTCTAGGGCTTTGGACCCTTTCTTGGCTTCTCCCAAAACATCAGGAAAGTCACACCTACCAACACGAGGGCCAGGGTTTGGCTTGCATAAGGCAATGGCATGCTGCTTGCCTTGGTCAGCCTTCTCCTCTACCCTACATGCATATGCGAGTTCTTGGTTTCCTGCCTGGGACTAAGCCCCAGGTTACTCTCAGAAAAGAAACAAAGTTTACTTTATAGCCAATTCGTGTGGCCTGTTCTAAGAAGAAAGTCAACCTACAGAAGTAAGCATATATATGTCACTTTATCTGTCATCACCTTGCTTTCCTCCCTTCTCTCTTCCCAAGCCATCCTTCCCTAAACATCCTATAACACACACACACACACACACACACACACACACACAATCAGGAGAGTGGCAACACACTCCTAACTGGGGGGCACTGGCTTATAATCACCTTAGCAGAAATATAAATGTCCACATTTTATGACCATGCTCTTTTTTTTGCTGGAAGCTTTTGTTAGGTCACCACAGCTCAGTGTTATTCTCTCTTTCTTTCAGAACCTATTTAAGCAATTCTAAATGTAATAATATGAGAGTTTTCAAAAATAAGAACCATAGATTCACTACAATTCTGCTGAATTTCTTTTGTCCTACCCTCAATAAGATGACAACTGCTTTCTGTACAATGTCTTTTCTCACCTTCTTGTATTTCAAAATTCAGTAATTTAATTTTCTTAAATGTTATAACTAGTTGTCACTTTGCATCTTTTTAATAGCTCTTCTTACAACATTTAATAATGCTGAATATTATTTTATTTCAATGGATCTAGTGAATCTACACATAGAAAAGTTGATTACACTTAAACTTAAGGATCTGCATTCATTCAAAGACTATCTTGCTCTTAAAGAGCTCGGAATCCTAGGATGACAGCCCTATCCACATAATAGTAAATACCTATGGACAATACACTCTGGAGACCTGTACAAGGAAGAGAATGAAGGAAGGGGTCACCTTCCAGGAAATTAGGAAGATTTACTAGAGGTCACATCTATGGAATTATGTATGTACAAAAAGTGTAGCTAATGGGGAGACAAAAATACAAACAAATGGAAAGTTAAATATAGTTTATCCCTACGACCCATTAACTGCACTACTAGGTATTTACCCAAAGGACACAAACATAGCATTTCGAAGGGGAACCTGCACCCCAATGTTTATAGCAGCAATGTCCACAATAGCCAAACTATGGAAAGAGCCCAGATGTCTGGAATATTACTCAACCATCAAAAAATGAAATCTTACCATTTGCAACGACCTGGATGGAACTAGAGGGTATTATGCGAAGCAAAATAAGTCAATCAGAGAAAGACAATTATCATGTGATTTCACTCATATGTGGAATTTAAGAAATAAAATAGAGGATCATAGGGGAGGGGAGGGAAAAATAAAATAAGACAAAATCAGAGAAGGAGACGAACGATAAGAGACTCTTTTTTTTTTTAGATTTTTATTTATTTATTTGACAGAGAAAGAGACAGAGAGAGCAGGAACACAAGCAGGGGGAGTGGGAGGGGGAGAAGCAGGCTTCCTGCCGAGCAGGGACCCCGATGTGGGACTCGATCCCAGGACCCTGGGATCATGACCTGAGCCGAAGGCAGACGCTTAATGACTGAGCCACCCAGGCACCCACGATAAGAGACTCTTAACTCTAGGAAACAAACTGAGGGTTGCTGGAGTGGAGACGGGTGGGGGGATGGGGTAACGGGGCATGGGGTAACCAGGTGATGGGCATTAAGGAGGGCATGTGAGGTAATGAGCACTGGGTGTTATATGCAACTGATGAATCACTAAACTCTACCTCTGAAACTAATAATACACTATATGTTAATTAATTGAATTTTTTAAAAAAATGTTAAATATACTTTATTACTTTTGACTGTTGGCATAGTTCATGCAACTAGTAAACATCAACTCTTTCTAAATAGATTAATTCCCTTTAAGGAATCTACCATTTATGGGACTTAATATTTCTTTTTTTTTTTTTTAATTTATTTATTTGACAGAGAGAGACACAGCGAGAGAGGGAACACAAGCAGGGGGAGTGGGAGAGGGAGAAGCAGGCTTCCCGCGGAGCAGGGAGCCCGATGCGGGGCTCGATCCCAGGACCCCGGGAGCATGACCTGAGCCGAAGGCAGACGCTTAACGACTGAGCCACCCAGGTGCCCCTGGGACTTAATATTTCTAACAGTAAAGCTTGTTCTAATTTTATTTATAATTTATTGCCATGAATTCCACTAGAATATAAACCCATGGGGACAGAGGCTGTTTGTTTCTTTTGCTTGCCAATGCATGATAAGCATTAAGAACAATGCTTGATTCATACTATGCACTGAATAAATATTTGTTAAACTGACTAAATGAACGAATACCTTGGCATTTCATTTTTAGAAACATTTATAGAGTGTACTGCCTATTGGATACACTCGGTCTCTCACTCTCCCATTAAAGGTGATACAAAAAGGTTTACACTAAACCTTGCCTTAATAAAGTTTACAATTAAATGGAAGAAAATATAAGGGTCAGGGACGTTACTTCTCAACTCTCTGAAAGAAACACTTTTTCCAGGAGGAAAAGGGTAGGCTGATGGGGAGGAAGAGTCGAACACATTGGAAGGGCACCTAACTTCACTGCCTGAAGCTAGGAAAGTCACACTTCAAGATGTTTCTCTTGCCCAGGACTTGCTTCTCATCTTCTCCTTCCCCAAAGCTTTGTCCAGGATGCATGTGTTAACACATCTGCTAGGTTAATATAATTTCCTTTCATGCCTGCCTTCAAGAAGAAAGATGATTAAAATGCACCTAGTTCTGCAGTCAGAAGCCTATACTTAAGATCAGTAGCTAAAATAGGTTTTCAATTTCAAATACTATGAATAGCTTTACCAGAGTGAGTTTCCAGTGAATCGGCTATAAGGCATACTAATCCATGTCTAACACCACATCAGGTCTCCCCCTGACTTGAAAAATCACTCTCTGCCTAAGCCCTCATTCTCCTTCCCAAACTCTCCCCCTCCTTAGTAGCCCTTTGTTCTAAAACAAAGACAATCACTTAAACAACCAAGACTAAACAAAACTTTATGTACAAAAAGTATACCTTTTGAACAAAATTTTATCCTGTGATTTCCCCAACATGTGGTACACACTAAGTGTTAAATAACTGTTTACAGTAAGAGGAAAGAGTAAAGGCTTATACCTCCAAAAATATTTCCATTTCTAACCTGGACAAAATGAATCATGTTATTTTTGTTCTCTTATTTCAACAACTTAGAAATTCTGTTATTTCTTTTTATAGAGAGAAGGCATAATATAATGAGGGAATACTGTAGGAAAAAAAAATACCTCTAGGTGATAGAAATCATTTAAAATCAAAATACTTGATCGAGTTCTACCTAATTTATATGTTACATAGCTATGATTCAGAGATTTCATCTGAACAATGTGGTAATTGTGGCAACCATCGTGGAAGTCCAAAGAGTTTCACATGGTAGCCACATGAGGAAGTATGCCCCCTACCTTTCACCTTTGATCATCTTCACTTACAACATGAAGAAAGTGAAGGCTCTGAGGCACAAAGAGATTAAATGCCTTGTCTAGTAGCTGAATTGTTATTTCAACCCATGTCTGCCTAGCTCCAGAGTCAGGATCTCTAGGAAGCCATAGATGGATGCTATCTACATGTAGTATTTATATAACTCTCTGGATACTTTCTGCCAAGCCAAAGTGACAGCTTTAGGAAAAAAATAGGTTCAGCTACGAAATTAGATGATTTCTCAACAAAAATGTCTCAAAGAGAATATAAAACAATGATTAGACCAAAAGCTCACAAGTGTATTGATTTTAAAGAACAAAAGTGAAAATGATCATGTTCACATACTGGTAAGGAAGCAGTTTATATACAAGGGAAGGCATTTTATATTGTTACAGTCCTACTAATAGTAACACATTTACCATAATCTAAAGTAGTAACAGTACTTTGTGGAGAATGAATCCATCAAATCCTAGACAAATAATTAAAAATAGTGACAAGCAGGGGCGCCTGGGTGGCTCAGATGGTTAAGCATCTGCCTTCGCCTCAGGTCATGATCCCGGGGTCCTGGGATCGAGCCCCACATCGGGCTCCTGGCTCGGCGGGGAGCCTGCTTCTCCCTCTGCCTCTGCCTCTCCCCCTGCTCATGCTCTCTCTCTCTCTCTCTCTGTCTCAATGAATACATTAGAAAAAATAAATAAAAAAAAATAAAAATAGTGACAAGTGAAATGTACAGAGATCCATCTTATTATTTATAATAGAAAAAAAGAAATTTTCAACGAATAGGATTATAGACGTTAATGATGGAACATTGATTCCATCAAAACCTATACAGACACGAAAAATTCTGATTATGTTGAAGATTATTTTAGGAAAAGGTACCAATGTTTACGACACATGTAGGTCCTGTCGCCTAGTTCCAGCTACTACTAAGCATCCCACCTTACCCATCGACGTTTGTCTGTGGAAACAGAAACGAGTTGAAGCTGGATTCCTTAAATTTCAGTCATTCTGGTAAATGGATGTGAACAAGTCATCATCTAATAAATAACTCAATTATTGGCTCCTTGTTCAGCATCCAAAACACTTATTTATCGCTACCACTAAAGGTAGATGCATTAATTTAACTGGGTTGACCAAGTGAAGTGAACAGATATCTATGGAAAAAATGTACACTTCAAGAAAGTAGAAAAAAACAGGCCCACAATGATATCATTAAAAAGAAACAGACCATTAAGAATACTTGAGAGGTGCCTGGGTGGCTCAGTCAGTTAAGCATCAGGCTCTGGATTTCAGCTCAGGTCATGATCTCAGGGTCTTGGGATCAAGGCCTGTGTCTGGCTCTGTGCTCAGCAGGGAGTCTGCTTGAGGATTCTCTTTCTCCCTCTGCCCCTTCCCCACAACCTCTCTCTCTCTCTAAAATAAATAAATCTTAAAAAAAAAAATGAATACTTGAAGTGGTAAAAATGTTTCATTCTTTTCTTTTTTTAAAAGATTTTATTTATCCATTTCACAGAGAGAGACACAGAGAGAGACAGGGAACACAAGCAGGGGGAGTGGGAGAGGGAGAAGCAGGCCTCCCGCTGAGCAAGGAACCCGAGGTGGGGCTCGATCCCAGGACCCTGGGATCATGACCTGACCTCAACGCAGACGCTTAACAACTGAGCTACCCAGCCTCCCCTGTTTCATTCTTTTCACTTTTTACTTTTCCACATTTCTATAATATTGTTCTATTACTTTGCAAAAAAAAAGAATACAATTTTTATCTGTATGGTCATTCATACGAAATATTTCTCACAAAACACTCATACTTAATGAGTGCATGTTGCTTTTGCATAACAAAGTAACAAATTAAAACATAATGAAAGTAAAAGACCTATTTTTCTTGCCACTTAAGACATCATCAATTCATCTCACTTTTTCACCAAAAAGGTTTATATTTTTTTTCTATTTTCTAGAGTCAATTATTGAAAGCCTCTGAATAGGTTGCTAAAACAAGTATACAGTGATTTTCTTTTTTTTCTATTTTGCACAGCCCTAAATGAGCATTCACATTACTAATAAAAATAGGATATCATCTCTCCATCATCTAACATCTTAAATGACTTCATCAATTTACAAGTAAAATCCAAAAGACAGATCTTTTCTACTTCTGCCAAGAAGGAAAGCCAATTAACCCAGACCAAAACTATTCGGGGAAAAAAATCAACATTTTAAACAATGACAGATGAGACTTAGCAACTACAATATAGATTAAAAATTAGGAAAAAGAGTGTATATAAAGTATAAACGTAGCTACAGAACTGAAAAATCCTCATTTTTCACTAATGAATTCTGTCATGTTCCTCAGTTGGCAGGCACTTTAACAACTGGCTATTAGCCTTCAATATCTAAGTGCTCTAAGGGTAAACGAATCCCATTTGAAAAGCATTGTTGGTTTAAGTCATATACAGTTTTCAATACACTAAATGGCTAATTCTTATGCTGGTGATCTCAAATAACTAACCCATTTCCAGCAATACCCTGTACTTAAGCACCCTAACAGCCCATTTCAACAGTCCAATCTGCCATAGGCAAGGCAATACACTGCATTTTGAAGTGCTGAATGGATTTAACACTTTTTGTTAAAATATGCCTCAAATATAGAATACATTTCCCTGCTTTATTAAGCAGAACATATTGATTCTAATTTAATCATTCCCCTCAGTATCAAGCGCATCACAATAAACAATCTAGGTAGTTGCAAACAATGGGTTAGATCTGTACTGATTTTGGTTATTTAGTTTATTAAAGTTAGAAAACATTTAGGAGACAAATACGCCAACTATGAGTCAAATATTATTGCACATGGACAGTCATATTCTCCATTCCAGAAAAATATGTTACTGTGTATTCACTGCTCCAGTTTCATCAAGAACAAAAATACCCTCTACAATTTATAACAGTATTATACCTCTAAACTACAATCTCCTGAATTCCTATCCTATCAGTCATTTTTCACTACCATACTTGATAATATAATCAATACTTCTCTCTACTTCACTACTCAGGATAGGTTTTCCATCCAACTACTCAATTAAAACTCCTTCTCCAATTCAGACTCCCTACAAACCATTGGGCAAAATGATATATCAGGCTAAGGAAATCAGGAATTAACATTTCTCTATATGTCTATATACCCATAACTATAACTACACACACACACACACACACACACACACACACACACACACACACACCTAACTATCCATAGATGGAAGAAGAATAAGATAACTAATATTTACTGAGTGTATCCTATGCATTGAGCACTAACTATACCAAGCAGGACAGACACATTATAGCATTTAATTCCCAAAACAAACATGTAAAGTTATAAATAATTTAAGCTTCCAAAAGTAACCTGGTCAAGATTACTTAGGTAGTATGTAAGTAAGCTCTAAAAGCTATGAGCTCCCTAAGACAAAGGTTTATGTCTCCCTATTTGCATTTTCTAGCACTGAGCACAGGGCCAGAACAAGGGAATTTCAGTTTGGGACCCAGAGTCCTAATTCAAGCCAAAGCTCCACTTTCTGGATCAATTCAAGCCAAAGCTCCACTCTCACCAAAGACAAAAAACAAAGAAATGAAATAGTAAAACATAAATACTGAGGACTATGCATAGCAGAGAGATGTATTAACAGAAAAAAGGTGAGCATGAAAAACATAAAAGCTATAAAGTTCTTAATGACTAATAAAATTTACTTGAATATGGCTCTGTAGAAGACTGCTAGGTGTGTTTCAGGTCAGTGCCACATAACAGGCTTGACTGAAGCAACAAAAAGTATGTCCACATTTATTACAGCAAGAAAATATAAAAATTTTTGAAATACATCCATTGCAGATTTGCAGATTGTGCTTGGATTTTATTTGATTCTCAAAGATTTCCATGAGGTTGGCATGGTAATATGGACTGTCTACCAATATTACACTTCATAAAATCCTAAAGCATTTTTCTGGGATTTCAGCAGAAACAAAAGTTAAACCACCCACTTACGCTTTACTGCTTTTGCATCCATTAGGCAGAAAGTACACACCTTGAGGCTCCTTGCTGGAAGAACTGCTTACTACTCAGCAGAATCTACATGGGCAGGTTTGTTAGCTTCCATCAATACAGTGGCAGTTCTACAGGCTGTTGGCGGTTTCCTTTTTTTTTTTTTTTTTTTTTTTTTTTAGATTTCTGAATTTCTTTGGGCTTTGCAAGCGTTTTAAACTCTGTTTTTAAAACCTTCTTTTCAGGTAATTGGCAATTCTGGAGCAAGTTAAGGTTTTTGAATTCAAGAGGAGTGCTCAGATACCACTATCTTTGCTATCACCCTTCTATATAAATGACAAATACAGAAAATCAATTGTGACAATCAAGACTCTGCTCCATGCATTGGAATAAAGTCATTTTTCATTTTCCCAACAAATATGTTCAAAAGCAAATATAACACGAAGAAAGATGCAATTTCCAAAAAAAAAAAAATTGCTTTTTTCTTTTTAGACATCTAGCGACACTGACTTCAATTTTCCAATGACATTTATCCTCTCACATGTATTACAGCATATATAAATTGTTCTGGCATAATTACTTAAAGCAGGACATAAATTACAGGATGGCAGAGAGCAAGGACCCCATCCACCCCGCAGAGTAGTGTGCTTGGGTTGAAGTAACCAAGTACCACAAACTGGGTGGCTTAAGCGACAGAAATTTATTCTCTCCCAGTTCTGGAGGCCAGAAGTCCAAGAGTAGGGTGCTGCCAGGGCTAGTTCCATCGGAGGGCTAAGGGAAGAGTGTGCTCCAGGCCTCTCACCTTTGCTTGCACATGGCCAGCTTCTCTTTATGTCTCTTCATATCATTTCCCCTCTATGCATGTCTCTGTGTCCACATAGTTACTTTTGGAAGCTTAAATTATTTATAACATGACATCTCCACTTTTTAAACATTTTTAAAATGATTTATTTACTTATTTGGAAGAAAGAGAGAGAGAGAAAGCTATCAAGTGGGGGGTGGGACAGGGGGATGGGGAGAGAATCTTCAGTCAGACTTCCTGCTAAGTGCAGAGCCTGACCTGGGATTCCAACTCACGACCCATGAGATCATGACATGAGAGGAAACCAAGAGTCAGATGCTTAACCAACTGAGCCACGCAAGTGCCCCCACGTCTCCCCTTTTCATAAGGACACCAATCATATTGAATTAGGCTCCACTCTCATGATTTTAAAACAGAAAAATTGTCCCATCATTACCTAAAAGCTAGGTCTCCTGCCACGTCATCCAGGGCCCTTAGGTATGGCATCGTATTTCCACTCATCGGACACCCTATTTTTCCCAAGTTCCTTCCTACCGTGGTAAAATGAGCATGGCACAACCTTGAGGACATTTTCTCATAGTGGTATAGTCCACTTAATGCTCTCTGACAGATCATCTACTTAGTAGCTTATAGAAACATAAAAAGAAATGTGCCTACCCAAGGTGAGTAACTGTTATTGTTTTTTTAAATGGGAGGCCCTAGAGCATGAAAAAGGGAACATACTGCAATTTTTTTCTAACCAATTTTGTCATTTGGATTTCAATCACACTGAATCAGTGGCAATTACCTTCAAACAGCTATTGCATGACTCCAGAAAACCTTTGCTTTATACATTTCCTCACAGAAACCAGTTACCTTAGTTAAGAATCTAAAACCATTCTAAAATAGTCACCAAAGCAGGAGAACACAGGAAATGAATATGCATGTGGAAAAAAGATGGCTTATGTGATGAGTGCTAATTTATAGGACATTTGTGGGAAACTAAGATATCATTCTTGGTCATTCCACATTTTGCTAACTGATACCTGCCTATAAATATTATGAACTTTCTTTTTTTTAAATTTATTTATCCTGAGAGAGAACGAAAGAGAGCACATGAGCAGGGGGGAGGGGTAGAGGGACAGACAGAAGCAGACTCCCTACTGAGCAGGGAGCCTGATGCAGGACTTGACTCCAGGACTTTGGGATCATTACCTGAGCCAAAGGCAGATGGTTAACCAACTGTGTCACCCAGGTGCCCCAGTATCATGCACTTTCATTTGCTTTTACATAGGAGGACCTACAGAGAAAAAGTTAGTATTTCTTTAGAATTTTTTTTTTTTGAGAGAGTGAATATGGGTGCAAGCGAGGGGGGGAGGGGCAGAAGGAGAGAGACTCTTATGCAAGCGCCACACGCAGTGCAGAGTCAGAAGGGGGGCTTGATCTCATGACCATGAGATCAGGACCTGAACCAAAAAGAGTCCAATGCTTAACCGACTGAGCCACCCTGATGCCCCTTTAGAAATTTATGTAATCACAAAACACTTTAGAAAGCATGACCATTTGATTCTTATAAAATTTGGGGGTGATCCATTGCCGTTTTACAGCTCAGAAAACTGAGTGGAGTCCAAAGGGTTAAGTAACTTGCCCTAGACACTTCTGTTAGCAGTGGGCAAGTCTTTTTTTTTTTTTCTTTCTAAGATTCTATTTATTTGTCAGAGAGAGACAGAGTGAGCACAAGCAGGGGGAACAGCGGGCAGAGCAAGAAGCAGACTCCCTGCTGAGCAAGGAGCCTGATGTGGGACTCGATCCCAGGACCCTGCTGAGCCACCCAGGTGTTAGTGGGCAAGTCTTAAAATTAAATCTTTTCACTTCGGATTTCAACCACTTTCCTATAACCAAGCCTCACTCCCACTCACTGTGAGATCTCTGTGCCCTGAAAATACCCAAAAGAGCCTGCTGACATAACACCCTTGCACTTATTAATACGCCTGACTCCTCACACCAGACTGTGAGCTTTTGTAAGCTAAGACTCACACCTGCCTTACTTCTATATAGCTAGCACAACACCTGGTGAGTACCAGGCACTTAATAAACACTCATGAATGCATGAAAAAGAATGCCCCCTCAGGGTTAGTTGCAAATTTTCCTCTGTATGCTAAAAATTAAGGGTTTGTAGAATTATCAGATATAGCACATCACGGTGAAATGATGTTACTTCTAAGTACTGAAAGGAAAATTCATGAGGAAATTTAGGTTATATTATATTCAATACAGTCAAATTTGTGTAAGCTCATCATAGTTTTAACAAATAAAGAAAAATCTGAAAATATAGAAATGAAGGGGAACATGTTTAAGAAACAGTTTATAATGGATTCTAAAATTCACATCACATTTTTATTCAATGACACTTATAACTGAATTATCATTATATACTAGTGTGAATAAAGAGATCAAAGGAAAGAAACTACAGTTTTTAATACGGTGTATATAGAAAAATGGTAGAGTTAAACAAGGTTTTACCTGTATGAGAGTCCTGCAAAATACACTAGGATCTTCAACAGATTTTCCATCAAAAATGAATTCATCTTCTATTCAACAAACATGCCTCCACATACAAGGAAGACCTTTAAGGAGCAGGTAGTCTAGTTCTATAATTTGTATGTCTTCTTTTTTTTTTCTCCCCCAAATGAAATCTTTATAGGAACTCTAGTACATAAAAGAAATAAAACAGGGGCTGCTTTGGTCTAGCGGGTGGGAGAGGGGCCATAATAGTTCAACTTTTCTTATTCTTTGAAAGCCAATTTCTCCCCAGAAGTCAGTTACAAATTCATTGGTCTAGTCTTCCAAGCATCTGGATTTTAAGTAAATGCTTTGGTTTTCCTCCTGTCCATATGATGGGCATCAATGTAAATGCACTGTTTGTGTCCATTTTCCCATCAATAGGTATTTCTCTCTCATTTCTTCCCTAATTCCCCACCCTTTATTGTTCTTTGTGTCTTGATATTCTCTCTTACCAGTCTTCCATTCTCTCCATTCCCAATGTGACACCCCCACACTGAAAGCACTGATCACTGGCCTTGGTTCTTAGCTGCATCCCCTATACGAGGACAGGCTAAGTTTCTCACAGGACCTTGGGATGTACAATCTATGCAGAGTCCCCCAAGTGTAAGAAGCTGAAGCCCTGGGTTGTATATAACAGGCAACCAGAAACCACTGTACTTGCTGATAATGGAGAGATCCTTATAGAGTTTGCAGAGCTGACCACAAGAAGAGCAGGACATTTGGTGATGTGCCAAGGTATTTTTCACATTAGAATATCACTGCTTAATAATTTTTAAACTTTTTTTATGGAAATAGCATTAATCAGTTATTAGTAGATCATGGTAAAATTTGAAATCACTCAGGTACTCCTGTCAGATTTGAAGATTTGACTAAAATTTGATGTGACAGTGCAACTTACTGTCAGAGTGGTCACTCAGGCTTTTTCGGAAGCCCCCAAAGGGGCTTGATCTAAGGCATCTAAGCCCAAACAGCCTTGACTCTGTCTTTCACTGCTTGTCTTTCACTGTGAGCAGCCTAAGTCTGAAAAAGAGCAAAATAACAAGTGCTCTCACTATAAGGAAACCCTATCACAGAGCAACCAGGACGAGCCATGACAAAAGGACCTTGTACCTATCTCAGCAATGAAATAGGGAGATGTAGAAGAGACGAGAGACATATTTATTCAAAAGCATAAAAAATACAATGAAGCAAAACAAATAAACTGAGACTGAGACCAGGACTGAGGATTGGCTAGAATGTGCCAATGCCGGCTGACCGATTGCTACAACACAAAACGTCTTCTATCCAGCTTCATACATAGCCACTGCCCTAATCAGTCCCTTCAAATAATTAATGATCCAGCAACTGAAGTGTTAACCAGATGGACCTCCTGGATCCTGACCCAGATCTTAGAATGGCATCCACACCACTGGTCACTGCCCTGTTCTATGAACTCTTAAAACATCTTAGTATTACTCTTGATGGAGACCCATTTGAAATAGAACAGTGTTTAGGTAGAATTTAAAGAAAAACTAGACATCATACAAGGAATTCATTTCACAAGCCATTCTTTTATAATGCATATCTGTTTCACATATTCACCGATACTAAAACACCGTATTAGATTCAAGCATTAAAAAGTCTTTGCCTGTTTTTTTTTATCTAATTAGAATCAAGTATAAAGCACCTTCTAACACTGATGTTATGGGACTAAAGTGATGGACTCATGTTCATATTTAAGCACTTCAAACTTTTTGGAATGTCATGACTACATTTATATATATGTATGTATATATGTACATATATAGTATTGTAATTATTATGAATCCATGTATTAAAATGTCATAATTCTCAAGTAGGAAACTGAAGACCAAACCCAAGTCATTTAGTCAATAAAATAGCTTTAATAAGTTCAGAACAACTAATGTTATAATTCCACATCCAAATTTCCTCTAAGATTTATCAGATCACTTCTGTAAAAATACCAGGGAGAAAAAGAAGGAAGAGTGGGTAACCTGTGCAGGAATCAGAGAATACGACCTGCAATCACTGTATTCCCACTGCAACCCATACAGCATCTGGCATATAATTAGAAGCATAATAAGGGAAAGTATTTGAAAGTCAATGTATAGTTTACAAAAACAATTATAGGTATCTCATGGATTATCTATAATAATCTATTACACACATTTTCTGGATAAGGACAATGAGAATCAGAGAGGCTCCCTGTGGTAAGAGTTAGGGACTAAGCGGTTATTGACTTAATAGATGCCTAGCCTAAGCCTATAAAATGTTTGTGGCACAAAATAAACACCCAAGGGCAACTCCTATTCATTTACCTGGGTAGCAAACCAATTGTCATTTCCTTTAAGATGTTTCCTTAAAACACTAGATAAGCTAAAGCTCTTTATTTTGTGCCTTATAGTCTGCTGGTATCTCTTTCA
The DNA here is from genome assembly GCF_009762305.2 of Zalophus californianus. Classification (NCBI taxonomy): domain Eukaryota; kingdom Metazoa; phylum Chordata; class Mammalia; order Carnivora; family Otariidae; genus Zalophus; species Zalophus californianus. Next base: position 144,589,358 of record NC_045598.1, read on the forward strand.
ACATTCATCATACTGATTATATTTACCTAATTGTCTTCCCACCAGAGCTCCTAAAAAGAGTTGGCTTAGTTGAATCAGAATCCAAACAAGTTTGGGACATTTCAACTACTATGTGAAAGATAACTAGGTAGGTACATCTACCTTAATTTACCTCTCTATACAACTAGGACCTGGCACAGTTCCTGGTATTTGCTAGATGTATGCATACAAAATGAACAAGACTAAAGTAAAGTAGAAACAACTGATTTGGATTTAGGATACAGTTTAAATCCCAATCAAGTTAATATAAAAAGAATTAGGGAAAACATGATATTCTATAGGGGAGGATACCAAGACTATCAAACCAGGTAGAAGAAAGAAGTGATAATTTATGGATTATAAAACTGACAGACAGGAGACAGGACTTATGAGAAAGTGCAACCACTTATGACCTATTTGAATTCTCATTTACTGTGGAAGAACACTATCGGATTCTTGACCCCCGGTGGAATTTTCCCCCATTCTTCCATACTAGAAGCAAGTGTAGGAGTTTCTACTATAGATCTGACTCTGACTGAAATAGAAAAAAAACAAAAACAACAACATGTGTTGGTCAAGTGTGTACAGAGAAATCTTAATAGAAAATGATTTATATATGAGCTAATAGTGGGACATCAGGCATTGTCAGTCAAGAATTCAGATTTTAGGAGAAGTTGATTCTCAGTGTTTCAGATAAAAATTTTAGTATGACTTCTTAGATACAAATGCTAAAATGAAAAGGACCTCAAAATTGAGAGTCCCAGACAAAAAAAAGAAAAGTATTGGCTTAAAAGTAAAATGGTAAGAGGGACAGTCTCAAAGCAAACACAGAGGAACTTGCCAGATAATAGAAAAGTTAATTTAAAATACAAAGAATTTGTATCTATGTATTGTATTATGGTTATATAAATGGGCTTTAGGTCTAGAGAAGGCTAGATCTGAACACCCAGCTCAGCAACAACGGAAGAAATATTTAAGTTCTCAATTTGTCCACCTACTAAATGCAGATAAAACTTACCTCATAATATTCCATTGTATATATATACCACATCTTCTTCATCCATTCATCTGTCAATGGATATCTTGGCTCTTTCCACAGTTTGGCTATTGTGGACATTGCTGCTATAAACATCGGGGTGCACGTACCCCTTTGGATCCCTACATTTGTATCTTTGGGGTAAATACCCAGTAGTGCAATTGCTGGATCATAGGGTAGCTCTATTTTCAACTTTTTGAGGACCCTCCATACTGTTTTCCAGAGTGGCTGCACCAGCTTGCATTCCCATCAACAGTGTAGGAGGGCTCCCCTTTCTTATGCAGCCATCAAAAGGAATGAAATCTTGCAAATGGATGGAACTGGAGGGTATTATGCTGAGCAAAATAAGCCAATCAGAGAAAGACATGTATCATATGACCTCACTGATATGAAGAATTCTTAATCTCAGGAAACAAACTGAGGGTTGCTGGAGTGGTGGGGGGTGGCAGGGATGGGGTGGCTGGGTGATAGACACTGGGGAGGGTATGTGCTATGGTGAGTGCTGTGAATTGTGCAAGACTGTTGAATCACAGATCTGTACCTCTGAAACAAATAATACATTATATGTTAAAAAAAAAAAAGAAGATAGCAGGAGGGGAAGAATGAAGGGGGCTAAATCGGAGGGGAAGACGAACCATGAGAGACTATGGACTCTGAGAAACAAACTGAGGGTTCTAGAGGGGAGGGGGTGGGGGATGGGTTAGCCTGGTGATGGGCACATTCTGCGTGGAGCACTGGGTGTTATGCACAAACAATGAATCATGGAACACTACATCAAAAACTAATGATGTAATGTATGGTGATTAACATAACAATAAAAAATAAAATAAAAAATTCAAAAATTCAAAAATAAAAACTAATGATGTAACATATGGTGATTCACATAACATAATAATAAAAAAGAAACCTACCTCATAAAGCTTTTATGGAAATGAAACAAAGTGTATATAAGGTGCTTAGTACAGTTCATGGCATGTATTAAATACCGAGTTAAACGTGTGTGTACTTGTATGTGTGCATGGGCATGTGTGTGTAGGAGTGTAGCTGTTGGTGTCATATTAGTAGTAGTATTATCACTGTTAACACCAGGGCTGTCATATTAGGAGCAGCATTATCATTACTATTAGCACCATGTCATCATCACCATTATCATCAAGATCATTATCATTATCCTCATTATCTTCTGAACTTTGGTCAAGGAGAACATGTTTTTAAATCATATTGGAGTAACACTGTGTATGCATTCCAGATTACCACCAAAATATTTCTGGGTTTCTAACTGACATGAATACTCAATTTGGCACTTTAAATGATCTCTTTCCTTTAGTGATGGCTTAAAACACCTAAACTGGAAGAAAATTATCCAAAGTCAACTATCAAAGATCTTTTATTCAGACTTCTCTTTCTTGTTATAATATTAACATTATTTTGTCATTTCTGGTGTCTCCCTTCCTAGTGTCTAGACTCCTTCACTGCCATAACTTCCAGCTGACAGATGATCCCTTCTACTCAGGGAGGTTCATACATGTTGACTGCATTAGATTCAGCTGCCTCCCCTTTTTGTAACTCCCCTATACGTTCCCCAACTGACCAATATTGACCCACAGGTAGGGACATCTCTATGCCCCTATTCAGCAGGAAGACGTTACAGAAGATAAGACCGTCCACCTTCAACAACCTCAAAAATTTAAGGGTCAAAATTGTTCAGGGGGGGAAATGAAGAGGGAACTGAAAGCAGGCTGAAGACAAAGCATAAGCGGACACCCTGAAACCTCCCCCCACCCCCACTCCTGGATGAGACATGCATAACATTCTTCCAGGAATCTCCCAACTACCTTAATGTTAATGTCTTACTAGAGGGATAAACAACCTTAACTTGACAATGGCAAGACCTCCATTATCTTGTAGGTCCTCTTTAGCATATGAAAGTTCTTTTGAAACCTCCCTTTTTTCTTTACCTCCCCCAACCCCACAGTATACAATCAGCCACCCCTCACAACCCCATAGTGAGAGGGCAGCAGTTCTTTCTGTCCACTGGTCCTGTTCCCGTGCTTTAATAAACCACCATTTTGCACCAAAAAATCAATCAATCGATCGATCAATTGAGCATACTGGAGTAAGAAAAATGACAAGATATAAAGCTTAGTGCTTGGAACATATGTGGAAGAGCAGAATGACTTGAATTCTACTTTGTTTCTACTTCTCTACGAAGGAAAACCACTGTAAACAGTGAAAGGTAAGGGGCACCTGGGTGGCTCAGTTGGTTGAGCATTCAACTCTTGATTTCGGCTCCGGTCATGATTTCAGGGTCCTGGCACCAAGTGGGCGCTGCACTCAGTGGGGACTCTGCTTATCCCTCTCCCTCTGCTCCTCTTCCCACTCATGCTCACAATCTCTCTCTCGCCATCTCTAGAATAATAAATAAATAAAATCTTAAAAAAAACACAGTGAAAGATAAAACAACCTGAGAAGACTAAGAAATCACTATAGTTATCTTTAAACCCCAAATAATTCAATTCTAAGGAAGAGAATCATAATTACTATCACATATTATATATATGTATATATAATAAACGGAATAATTTGCAGGTAAATGTGATCACATAACCATGGTGGATATTTGTGTTGTCACGAGGAACAGGAAAGCCGCCAAAGCTCAGAGGCATACAATTGTGAAACCTATGTTGAAAAGGTTGGCAGGAGATGAATTTTTAGAATTATAGGCCAGTGAGCATTGATCGCTAGGGAAATTCTAGCAGACATGTTTTCTAAGCACGCAGTAAAGGGAGCAGTGCTCACCAAAAGTGAACATGTCAGGGATATTGAAAAGAAGCTCAGACTATCTGACCTCAAGAGTTCTTCCCCAGAGCCTATGTAAGAGTCAAAGTCCCATGATTCTGTAATTTTGGACAAATCAAATGAAACAGAACTGTAATGAGACTCCAGAGCTCAGTCACTGCTTCTAGGCTGACTTGAAATAAATCATTCCAGAAAAAAACAAGGTGTCTCTCTTGCTCTGAATAGCTAAATAGTAAAGAACCTGTCTTTGATGAGAGACTGGCCCTGAATCCTTTGAGCTCACCCATCTGAAGAATATGACATTTTGCTTCGGGCTAATCTTTCACAGGGTGATATATAATGCATAAATTCTGATACAAAATGGCACTAACTCTACATTGTAGCTACAAATTAAATTGAACAAATGGCCATATACCAATCTTATGGTTTCCTAATTAGAATGGTTGAAATGAACTGTGTTTTTAATAATTTTACAGATTTGCAGAGGTTTTACCTGTGAAACACTTTTTCCGATTCAAACATTTAAAAATTCTATATAAAATTGTTGCTGAGTGCATACAAATACTAGAAACTGTCAATAGGCATCTTCAAATTCAATCTTTCCCCTTAATAATTTAATAGAACAAAAACTCTATGATAAACATTGTTATTCTCTCCCAGGAAAGAACTCGGTAATCAAATGAAGTGTCATTAGCAAAGATTCTTGATGCTCACAAAATGTAAAGAGAAGTCATCATAAAAGCCAGGAAGGAGAGAGGAAGAAGCAGTAAGAGGAAATCCAGGATAGAATTCAGCCATAGAAACCAAGAGAAGAAAGTGCTTCAGAAGGGATGGAGGAGTCAAGTAAGAAAAGAACAACAAGGCCATGGCCAGTTGGACTTGGCAACATAGATATTATTGGGGTTCTTCATAAAAACGAGATTCTATGGAATGGTAGTAGACATCTGATGGGCTGTTAGAGTGTTAGAGAATGTGCGGTGACGGAGTGGTAAGAACACAGATAGAAAAAGAAATTATACATATATGTTTATATGCCAACGGGAATGACGGACTGGAGAAGCTGATGTTACAAAAGTAGAGACGGAATAATTGCAGAATCAAAGTCGCTGATAAGATGACAGGACAGGACACAAAGCATCACCATCGTCAAAATCCTTGTGGTCATAACTGTTACCTTCCTCAACAACATTGCTAACATTTATTATTCCCTTTCTGTATACTAGACACTGTTCTAATGGCATTACATATATAAAATCTTGGATGGATTGACCTTTGAGAGAAGTAATTTTATGGAAAAAGAAGGTGTAGAATAATCATCTTGGACTGTGGGAAAGCAAGCGCACTACGGAAGGGCAGTAGAATATTCAGCAGCATCAAGTGTCTCAGATTTGTGACTAAGAATTTAAAGTGAGACCAATCACCAAATTTGTGTTTTTCTTCAGCAGTGCTAAGTTGCCTGAGTGCAAGCATAGGATCTAGGGATTGCTGAGGCTACTTAGGGCTAGAGGCTTGCCTGATGACTACAATGAAGGAAGAAACAGGGAATTTAAGGATATTTGTAAGGGAGGGGTTATTATCTTTCAGTTATTACCCAAACCTTTAGGGGTGTTTTATAACACTCTTTGTGCCTGGTTTCTGATTACTTCTCTAATCCATATTTTCTCACCCATCTTCAATACCTAAGTCTACAGACATTCTCAGATCCTTGCATGCCCTTAAATATGTTAGATGTTCTGTCACCTTTATGCCTCGGTACATACTGCTCCCACCCCCTCTCTTGGATTTCTACACTCTCTTCCTCTTCTTCACTTGGCAAACACTTAACTAGTCTTTCAAGTTCAGGTTCTACAGTTAGCTCTCTCTGCCTCCCGAAGCCCCCAGGGCTTGCTTCCATGGTAGCCAGCTAGCTGGCACTTCTCACCAAACTCTTGAGTGTGAACCTTTACCTGCTTTTACCAACAGAAGGTGGAAAGTCCTTGAGGACAGAGACGATCTTATTTCGATTTATAACTCTAGTATCCAGTACTTTTCTTAGCACAAAGTAGATGCTAAAGAGAAATGTGTTGAATAAACCTATGAAAAAATAACCGCCTGAATGAAACAGCGGACGACATGTAACTTCACTTAAAAACAGATTCCAGCAGATGCACTACCCAAATGTAAAAGATCCAATCGGTAGTCGTTAAATTCGGACTCTGTGAAAGGCCACTGAGTCTGACCAGACTCTTTCAATCCATGCTCCTCAAGGAAGCAAGGGAATTAGTATCTGCTACATCTCCAGGTGCTAGGTGACCAAAGAATCATACCAGAAAAAGGATATTTAAGGCTAGCCTGGAGTGAAAGTAAATAATCAGAGGAGCCAACATGACTACCAAGAACAGTCCTGAACAAAGGTAAAAAAAACAGGCTGAAACAACTCGTTGCTAAAACTTTCCTTAAAAGTATCCTGAATATGCACACAAATGCATATTTATTCATCATCACCCAATTCTCTGATCTATCCTTACAAAAGATTATTGTCTGCTAGAGAGAAAATCGCATTAAGGAATAAAGAACAATAGATGTCACTACAGTTAAAGCAACAGTTAGCCAGATAAGATACTGGAGGGGAATTCAAACATCTAAAATAGATAGGAATATATGTATTTTAGCCTTATAGGCCCTTTTCTGAAGAGGAACTATGAGAATCAAAATGGTAGGCTAATCTCTTTGTGTGTCTAGATAAGGATCAATGGAACTATAGCTAATAACTAAAAATAATAAGAAAAGGAGAAATAAATGTGAGAATATCTGAAATAAAAATATTATTTATTAATTGATACAGAATTATAGAATAAGACTAAGTAGTCATGTAATGTCTTTCTTTAATATCTCTTTAAGAGTAAGCTCGATTACCCCTGGTTACTGGAAGAGATTTTGAATAATGATTTTACTTCCAAAAAAGATTAGCCATTTTTTTTCAGAATCCCTTTCATTCTATTCAGTCCTTGTCATATATTACTTAATATAAGAATATCAGAATTGGGTCTAATAAACTGCACAATGAGAGATGGTTAATATTCATAGAGCAACAATCCCAGGGAAAAGTGTTCTCCAATATCATAAATAATGTCATTGTGTATGCTTAAAAAACACATAGCAATGTTCATTTTCTTCTTAGGCAAGGTAGTAATCCATCCTCATATTCCTGGAAGCTATGAATATGATGTCCTCATGCTCAACCTTTCACATAATCAACTAATAGCACTACTAGTTCTTTTGCAAATAACAGGGTTGTAAAGATGGCACAGATATCCCCATTCCCTAATTGTCACCCCAAATCATTTTTTTGAGACCCGGTGCATACATTTTTTTTTTTAAGGCTAGTGTAACTCAGGTCTTTTAACATTTCAAATTAAACCATTTCAAAAATTAAAATTATATGCAAATAAGTTTTAAAAATTTGCAGAAGTGGATACAGAGAATCAAGGCATGAAGATTATCTTAAGAAATAATGAAAACAGTGTGGTGCCCACTACATACACACAAAAGTATTGCTTACACTGCAAATGGTATATAGCTTCTTATATCCCTACAAATTTAAATCTGTGTGTAGTGTGTAAGTGTGTGCATATGTATGCTAAAGTGTTTGTGTGTGTGTGTGTGTGTGTGTGTGTGTGTGTGCATGCATGTGTTTGAATATTCTGCCAATATTCTGCAGTCTGCTGCATCTTTGGTCTCTCGTGTTACTCATTTCCCTTGGGGATAATTCTACTGTCTTTACAGAAGCTTGAATAAGATATGAAAGTAATTCTCTGCTTCCTGTGTTCAAATGCATTGCTTTATATTTATTCAAATATTCGGCTCAGTCTCTTGGAAAATTCCTGAACACTACCCTAAATAACCATGAAGACAAAAGATGGTTACCTGTGATTTCAAAGAAAATATTTTAAAAATTTCCTTTAAATATGTAGTACTTGCAATACCAAAATCTCTTGCTTCATCAGTCCACATCTTATGCCATGAAAGCAAGTGCATAAAATAGTCATTCTGATTCACATATTTTACCCAGCACTACTTAGGGGTTGGTAATTACCTGTCCCTGAAGAGAAGTTAACACCCCTCATCTCTAAATTATAAATATGACAACCCCTGTAAGATTAATTAATCATTCTGCATTGGTTAAATTAATTAAATGTTAATTAGGTCAAGTCTCATTCTTTCCGCTCCCATGTTTAAAAAAATAATATTAAGTTAAAAACTCAGCTGAATGTACAAATCAGAGAAGTTCAACAGTAATACGCTAAAACAAGTATCTTTATTGTTGGGTAAACATTTTCTTCACTTTATAAAATTTTCACTCTCAAAGATTATTTTTCTGTATACTGAATATTAGTAAAGTTAGAATATCTTAATTACACTATATGGTTTAAAAGAGTGAAATAAATCTGCTTTAGGAAAAAGAACATATGCAATACCTATTAACTATTCTTAAGCCACCAAAGTACAACTAAGATGCTCAACTCTTACATTTTAACTTTTTATTCCCATTTCAGAACATGTGGAATTTTGATTATGAGCAAAAGCAGTGAAAAGCTCAGCAGCTCAATACTAATTACTTTGGATGTATTTCCCCTATATATTTAATTTGTCACTATGATTAGGAGTATTTTCTTCAAATCCCTTTAATTATGAATATTTTATTCAGGCTTTCAGATGAAGTCCCAAAGCCTTGAGATCTATGTCTATACCCAGATGTGCTATTTGGATGAAATTCATCTAAGCTCTAGGAAGATTCTAATCAAGGGATTCATAGATGTCTCTGGAAGAGAGCAGACTGGAAACTAACATGTATCATGCTTTTTCTCTCTCCTGATCTACCATAGCTGAAATTTAGCTCTAGGCAGATGCATCAGTTATTTTGAAAATTAATGTTCATCCAGACTTTAAATATAATTCATAAGTACCTTTGTGAACCATAAGGGTAATTATGTTTATTCCACCATTACTCTGTTGGCTACTCTTTGGACAATAGATTTGACATGGAATGAATTTATGGTTGGTTACCAAGCCTGCACTGTGTTTAAGACTAGTACACAGAATAATCTTCAAAACATGTACTTTTCAACCATAATAGTATCTAGATATCATCACCATCAGGTCCAGTGAATTCTCAGAATGACACTTTTGCTTTTGTTTTGAGAAACCAAACACTCATGCAATGATACCTGATGCGGTGGTATTTGAAGGGTATTTATAACATTGCCACCAGCACTACTGATTGCACTGAATTCCCAAAAATGTACTGAGCGTCTTCAATGAGTAAGGTGATGGTGGTGGTTACATGTGCCTGAAATTGTACATATAGCAGGGAAAATTGTTAAAAATACTTGGAAAAAAAAAAGGACAAGGAAGAGCAAACTCAAACTGTCATCACTGGCCCATAAATCCACTCCTCCTCCTGGTTTCATATTTTTTAAACCATCACCACTCCAAATAAAATCCCAAAACCTATATTTTTGGCTGTTCTGATGTTGTTTATCTGTTCCTCCAGGTAGCACTAAGTTTCACACATGGCTCTAAAATATGAAATCTGTAATGGATTGTGAGAATGTATCTATTGTGTAGGAAGTCCCACTGTATAGTGTTGGGTCATAAACGGCTTCAGTGGCCAAGTTGGTCCTGAGATCTGGGTATGTTGTAATATTAGTGCTGCCATATCTTCACGTAGGTTGCTAATTCTCTAGGGCTGTGAAGTGATGGGAAGCATAAGAGACCTAAGGTTGGGAGAATCCAATCTTAAAAGTACTGCATAAATTACATAATATTACTATGGAACATATGCCATGGTTATACCTGAAGAAATGACTCAGGCTCTAAAAGTTACCTAAGTAAAACTCTTCTAAATTGCTTAAGTTAAAAACAAAATGAGAACATGAAGAGAGTTTAGTACATAATTCTGAAATTTCACTGTTCTGACATAAAATGGGAGAATCATGGGAGAATCATTTTTGTACTTTGGTGGAAACAAAGGACTGCCTTGGGATGGAAAAGCTTTCAGACTGTAGGAAGCAATATGAGATTTTACAATGTTCTGCTTAGAATATGATGCTTTTTTATATGGAGTACATCATATAATCCTGGATTTGCATGGATAACACAGCCATGAAGGGAAATAGATACAGGGTGAATTACTGGTCCAGTGCTGCACTGTTCATTCTGATAGCCAGTAGATACATGTGCATAGAGCCACATTTTTAACATCTAAAAGCTAAAGCAATGTACAAAAATGTAAACTACCTCAATAATTAATTATATGTTGAAATAATAATATTTTGGATATAACTGCATTAAAAACATATGGAAATTTTATTTAATCTGTTTATTTTTGCATTTTTTTACATAGCTACTAGAATGTTTAAAATTATCTACATAGCTACATTATATTTCTGTTGGGCAGAACTGATTTAATGTGTTGCATGGGTAAAGTAACATCCTTCTGGAAATATTTCAGAGGCTTTTAGAATAACATCAAAGAACTTTTTGAAACTTTTATGAAAGTTTTGAGGGGATGAATTGCCCATTGTATTGTTCTCACATAGGAGCAAGGAAGCATTAGCAAGGTAAAAACCACCTCATAAAGTTGCAGGCAGGAATTTTCTGGGACCTCACAAATTCCTGTCCCAAGAGGAACAACCCCTATTGGCCCATAAAAGGGGACACTGCCTTTAGTGATAAAGAGGAAAAAACAAAATATGGAAGAGGGTTTGCCACAAAGGCTTACTATTAGAGGACACTCAATGTTTTGCCATATTTCCTCTCAGCTACCATCTAAAAAGGACTCTAATAAGGAACAGTCTTCAGTGAAACACAATGAGGCCTCACGGAGCTACGATACCTCTAGGTAAGGATCATAAAGCCCTGCATGAACTAAAGTGTTAAAAAAAAAGAGAGAGAAATGCCCTGAGTCCAGAATGCTAATGACAGCACAAATTAAGAGGCGGCCCAAAGGGGTAGAGGAAACTCAGTGGTTCAGCATTCAGACATCTCCCCATCATTCCCCATCTCTCTCCTACATCTCTCACTACCAAGCAGTCTCCATCCATGGATGATCTTAAATAATCTGCCTGTGGTTTTACAGAACTATCAGAGCCAACAAAAAGCCAAAGTGTATCTGTTTTAAGTGGCATAATTCATACACATATGGTTTGCTCTGTACTTTCTTTTTACTTGTCACGTAAGTTAACAAAGATATCCTGAAGTTAGTACTACAATATGGTTGTGTTAATGTATTTTTTTGTCTATATAGGAAATAGACACGTTTCTGAAAAGTGTACCAAAACTGAAACTACATCCGCAAAACTTACTTTTCCATGTATTGACATGAAAAAAGTAAAGTTATATAAAAGAGAACTCTACCCATGCTACCATAAGCAAGTAAAATAAAATGGCAGAAGATTAAAAATACCAATATATATAGAGAGAGGGAGCACACGTGCAAGGGGGAGGGGCAGAGACAGAGAATCCCAAGCAGGCTCCAAGCACAGACGAAGCCCGATTCAGAGCTTGATCTTATGACCCTGAGATCATGACCTGAGCCGAAATCAAGAGTTGGACACTTAAATGACTGAGCCAGCCAGGTGCCCCAATACCAAAATATTTTTTAAAGGAAGAATTCAGATTTATGTCTTAAATTTGAGTACAGTGGGCATCGAATATTTCATTTACTTAATATAGAGAGATGACAGATTAACATAAAATACTTTTGCCTTTGTCTTGAGAAAAAAAATCTATTGAAATTCATACTTAAAATGAAATTTCCAGATTTAATGTAATAGAATATTGGTCCACAATATAAACTTTATTCATTCCAGGAAATGTAGAGGATAATCTACTGGGGAGATGGCATAAAATATCAGAACTTCTTTTTATATTGATATTTTAAAATCACATTCTTTTTTATTTCTGTTTTGCATATGCTCTAATTCATGTATGTAATTTATCAATACCAAATAAAATATATTGAAGCATGCTCAAAAGTTTTAACTCGTGAATTTCATGGTCACTACAACAATTAACTGAACAATTAACATAAAACATGATTTACTAACAGACTAATTTGAAGTATTTTTCAAAGCCTGAGATGGTACTAACAATTTTGTATTTGAGCACTGAATAAATGTTGAAACAATTAATGATAATTGTTAACAGTAAATGCATAGATTTTCATAAATCACCTGTCCCAAAGCATCATCCGTTTTTGCCAACAGGTAGTATTTTGTCAGAAAATTAACTTGATGACACCATTAAGATAATATTTTTCTTCGACTGTTTTAATGAAAGTAACCTGAAATGGCAAGAGTCACTAGTTCTATTCCCCAGGGTAGCCCTGTACTGTGTATTAACTCTCAAAATACAGGAAGCAATGTTTTATCACACCAGTCTAACAGCTTTTACAAATGATGCTGCTTATGTATCACAGATGTACAGTCATGGGTAAACAACTTTTGAATAATTTCTGTCAACATTTGGCTTTTACTATCAATATGGTGCATGTTGAATATGTGCATATCTAGCCTATAATAACAGTAATAATAATAAACTAGTTAGAAGGATCCGAAGAATCATCTAACTTTTAATTCCTTCCATTTACAATAACGATACTTTGAGAAGTTAAGTAAATTATCCCAGCCCTTGCAAGCACTGAGTAGTAGAGTCAGTCCTAGAGGGAGGAGGTCAGTTGCTTCCTAACTCGGGGCTCCTTCCCTCACAACCTGTTGTCTCATGAAAACCAAGGTCAGTAGCAGCTCTGTGGTCTGCAAGCACTGGAAAGTACTTCTGAAGAGAGATGACAGACAGGGGAAATGGCCAGCCAGAAGGAGGCTACAGAGTGCCATTACTCACCATGTGCATGGCTGGCCTCTCTCTACAGCTCAAGTTTTTGCATCAGTACTTCCTAAAATAATCCCATTCCAGCCAACTATGAGCTGCTTTAATTCCTTCCTTGAATGCTTCAAACTCCCTCTTCCTCCCTCTTTCCTTTTCTCCTAGGCTTTTTTTCCCCCTCTGTCAGAAACACTCTCCCCTCCTCCTCGTTTCCTCCTGGTTAATTCCTACTTAGCCACGAGGCTACAACTTAAATGTTATTTCCTCAAGGTAAACTTCACTGATTCTTAATAATCTCTATTATGTGCCCGTGTTAATAGGCTCCCGTAAGTGGTTTATTTTCCTTACAACAGCACTTAGCATATGTTATTGTTATTTCTTATTTACTTGTCTGTCTCCCTGACAGACTGTAAGTTCTCAGAAGGACAAGCACTATGTTTTATTCTTTCTCACCATTTTACCTTATGCCCAAGGCCTTTTAGACAATAGAATCCAAAGAGGCTACCCTGTAAAAAGTCCTTCACTTTCTCACTTATTTATGAAAGATGAGCTATTTCTTCTTTCTAAGGCAAATCTTTCTAACCACATTAGTCCCATTCCCTTCCTGCCTTATTGGGAGGTAAAGACTTTTGATTCTCTCTTTTCTTTATTGTATATATCACCTCTCCCTCCCAATTGCATCTTTCCAAAGGCCTTTTTTTCCTTTTTCTTTTTAAAAATTTTATTATTGTGAAAAATTTACAAAACACACAACAATTACTATTTTAACCACCTGTAAGTGTACAATTCAGTGACACTGACTCTGTCATGCAACCATCACCACTATCCGCCTCCAGAACTTTTTCCAATGGCTTTTAAACATACTCAAGCAGCTGCTACTTAAAAATAAAATGTGGAACTATCTGTCATCTCACCCTCCTCCAATGAGACCCCTTCTCTTTCTCTTCAAAGCCAGCTTTCTATTCCCATGGTATCTCTTTTCTCACCAAACGCTTACTCCTAACTTACTCCAATCAGGATTAAAGTGTCATCATTCTTCCAAGACGGTATCAATTGGTGAGCAGCAGTGGTCCATACTGATGAGTTCAATGAGCTCATTTCACTTCTCAACAACACGCTTAACTGTTTCCCACTTTCTTCCTCAATACACTTCTTCCCTCACTTCCCCAGCCCAGTATACTCCTTGTTTTCTCTTGTCCCTCCGGGTGCTCCTCTTCTATATAGCTTTTATATATTCCTTCGCCCACATAATGCCACTCAAAATAAGAGCCTTCCCTCCAGGTCCTCTTCTGTCTTCATAATATCCTTTCCCTCCTTCCCACATAGGCAGCCTTCTCCATGCCCTGCCTTGACTGGGTAATATATATATGTATATGTATATATATTTATACTTCTTTATATGTGACAGTCAAAACCTTTCACTGACCTTAAATAAGTATTAAAAATTGCTTTCTTATCATTCACTACAAATGCCTCAAACTCTATATTCCAAATCAAACTTCTGATTTTCTTCTCTGAGCATGTTCTCTTCCAGTGTTTTCCTCCCTCAGTGAATGTCACTGTCACTCAGCCTGTTATGCGAGGCAGAGACCCACTCAATTTTGATACATTCCACTCCTCCTGTCTCCATGCTTTTGATCACCAGTGCTATTTGTTGAACAAAATAATGGATACACAAATGCATAAATGAATTATAGGGCCCTAAAATATTTGTTGAAAAAGCGCATTTATTCCCTTCTTTGTAGCCTCAGTGCCATAAATCCAGCATCATCTCCCCATCTAGAATGCTGTAATAGCCACTCAACTGGCTTATCTATATGTACTCTGGCTTCAGTTTCTTTACTTTCTCCACTGCAACATAAACCTCAAATTCCTTGCCCACTGAAGACCAGGCAAGGGCTTTCCTTGCTCCCAGAATGAAGAAAAAGCCACCTATCAAGCTCTGTGTGGTCTGATCCTCCACCAACATTTCAGCCCTTACATCCAGCCCTTACATACTCTTTCTGAGCCACAACCACAAAGGCTTTCTCACAGCCCTCTGTTCTCAGTACCATCCCTCCCAACCCCTTCCGTATATTATTCGATGTGCCTGGGAAGCTTCCCCACCTTCATCATATTTTAAATAGATAACTACTGCCTGTTCTTTAGAAAATAGATCAAATGTCACTTGTTAGGAAAAGCCTGGCACAGCTAGATCAAAGCCCACCATTGGTTTTCAAACCATCAGATACACCATGTATCAAAATACATTCATAGTACCTACCACACTATTAAATTTCTTTTTGTTTAATTTAAATGTATCCCCTGCTTCAAGCCCTTGACTTGATGCAGGGACCATGCCTCTTTTTGCTTACTATTACAATCCCTTGACCTAATTGGAATTAGGCCCTGGAATTAGGACTTGGAATTTAGTAGGCACTCAATAAATATTTGAACAAAAATAATGGATATATGAATGGATAAATGAATTGTAGGGCCCTAAGATATCTGTTGAAAAAGCACAATCTTTCACCAAATAATTTACTGAGTACTTATTATTTGCTGGGCACTATCCAAGGCATTGGGCAATAGCTAATGTTTATTGATCACTTCCTATGTATCAGATAAGGTGCCCAAAGCTTTGACTGATCAGGAAGTTTTTGTGTTATCACTACAAAAAGATGGCGAGATAGGTACCAGTATTGGGCTTATTTTATAGATCAAGAAACTGTGGTTCAAAGAAGTTCTACGATTTCTTTAAGATCATTTAAACAATAGGAGAGTAATATCTAGAATGAATTCCGGAGTCTGATTGAACTTCTTGAATGAGTAATGATATTCATACATTTCAAATATAACAATTTAAACAAATGCAGCTGTTGATTTCATGAACAAATAATAGTTCTGAAGTTGCCTAACATTAGTGAACATTAGTCACACCACTTTGCCAGTACCAACTCAAAGCCTCATTTGCTTTTGAGTCACAAATCTGTTGTGTGTGACACAGGGTGATCATGTACCTACTATCAACAAACATGATACATATTTCAGTGGTTAAAACAACTAATATAAACATTCCAATAGTAATGATAATTCCTTTCAAGCTTGGGCAATGGTACAATAAACACATCTCTGAACTTCCATAAAACATGGTTCTTCCGAATGCAATTAAGTAATCACAGCAATTAATACACACCTCGCAGGATGTCACATTTTTTTGTTGTTGTTGAAAGGCCACAGTACCAGGTGCTATATCAGATGACAGTAGGTTGTTGGCACCAAGTATTTCAAACAATGCTGGGATCATTCTGACACCTACTTAACCTCATACAGAAGGTTGATTAAACATGCCATCAAGGTATACAGTCCATCATTCCATAATTGCTGAACATCCACTCAACAGTGGGCAATGATGTTGCAAGTTAAAACAGTGAAGATTTCATTTTTTCACTTCAAATATAGGCAAAGTTTTTTAAATATATATAAATTGATGTTGATGTGAATGCAGTAAGACAGAAATTCTCATACTTCTGTTGGGAGTATAAATTGGCACAAACTTTTGGGAAAAGCAACGTGGCCACAGACTTTGATTTAGTAATTCCATAATCTAGGATTTAACTCAAGGAAACAATCAGAGATGTGGATGAAGACGCATTTATTCACTTGCTATTCTCTAATTGATTTATTTACACCCATTTATCCTTTCACTCAACAAATAGTTATTGGGCACCTTCTGGGAAGAAGAAAAAGGGCATGAAAAGTTCTACCCTCATGAGTCTACATGGGAGACCTCACAGGTCTCTTACAGGAGAGAGTCACACAAAAAATAGACAACTTCATTCTGTTGGTAAAGAAGAGGTAGGGCCCTTCTCACAGATGGTGGGGGGTGGGGACAGAGAGACTGATGCCTGACAACAAGTATGGGCTAGTCAGATGACTGAGAAGCACTGGGGAGAACATTCCAATCAGGTGGTACAGCTTGGACAGGGAGAGAAGCATACTAGAGGGGTGAATCAGAATGGTAAGAGATCACAGAGAAAAAAGGAAAATTCCATAGTCAGAGGAACATGGGTCACTTTTGTGTTCTTCTTTATATGTTTCCATATTTATAAAATTTCTATTTGTTCATCAGGGAAAAAAAATTAAAGCTATTATAAAAGCAAGCATAATAGAAAATAGTTGTAATAGCACATGTAGTTGACCCATAAAGCATGTCATCAAACAATTCTCACATCAGAGGTCTGCTGTCAGGGAGAAAATAGAGCACTAGACTTCAAAAGCATGAACAAATAAAATACACGTACATCACACACATACACTCACACAGGAAGTACTTTTGCAATAATGCTAGTTATCTTACACTAAACATTTCTTTTAATTCTCACTTAAAAATAGTCATTTCTTGTTTTTCACAACAGTTTATGTTCTGCAAAGTCACCATCAACATTAATTGGCAAATACTGATTCATGGCTCCCAGAGGAAATAAACACACACACACACACACACACACACACACACATCTACCTCACCTAGATAATCTTAAATCCTAAACACAACTCTGACTGGTAAATACTATTTACCAAATTTAATTTATAAAAGAGAAAACAAGATGCAGAAGTGTCAAGTGACTTGCCTGAGGCCACCCTACTAACCAGTGCCAGAGTCGGGATTCGAACCTGTCTAACTGAACCACAGCCTCTTGCACTGTACTGTGCCGCCCCTACCATCTCTGTCCTTTGCTCATCCCTCCATGAGCACCAAACAAGAAGGCACAGGGCTGCCTCATTCAGCCTCAGCCAGGAATGTGCATGTCAGCGACACCCATTTTTCATTTCTCTACGCAGGTCTGCGAATGACCAGGAAAATGGCATTGATTAATTTTGAAGTTACAAACAAATTATAGCAAGTAGGTAAATTTGCAAATATGGAATCCATGAAAAATGAAAATTGAATATATATTGTAAACACCCGCATTACGGATCAATTCATGTCATCCTAGGATACATACGTAGAGAGAAAAGTTGCTGTGTGGTGTGTGGCACAATGGAAAGGGCCCTGTCAGCTTAGGGGCTTCCATTTAATAGACATGCAATTACGAAAGTCTATAACCTTTTTGAACTGAAATTTCTTCCTCTGTATAATGAAAATGATGTGAATTACATAATCCCCAAATTTTCTTCTGACCTCACGTCTATAGACCTCTAAGATTTTTCCATCTTTAAATATTTTCTACTTCAAGGGTTTTATGACCCTATGGACATGTGTTAAATTTAGTTATCCAACAACAGTTC
Source organism: Zalophus californianus (assembly GCF_009762305.2). Lineage (NCBI taxonomy): Eukaryota > Metazoa > Chordata > Mammalia > Carnivora > Otariidae > Zalophus > Zalophus californianus. The sequence goes on from NC_045598.1 coordinate 144,607,347, forward strand.
AGTAAGTTCGCCTCACTTGTGAGGAACCGCTTTCTCAACAGGCATTAGAATCTGCAACACACTATGGCAGAAGGCAGGGAGCGAGGGAATGAGAATTCCCAATTCATTTCACAAGAAACCTAAACACCAATTCCAAACTGATTAAAAAAAAAAAAAAGCCAAGAATAGTATTCATTGCTATGTGCCAAAACCAGTAGCTACTACCAAAGCTACAAGGAGCTATAATGAGAGAAGTAAACTAGAAAAATCCTTCCTGCTACAGGAAGATCTTATGCCTTGGACAGGCACTTCAGAATTCTCATCTATGAGTCTGTTTTCACTAGAACTCAAAAAGTGAACTCAGTGTCTTAGCGTAAGGAGGCAGAGAGGCACGTATTTTTCCAAATCAGGATAGCAGCAAACTAAAGCTCTCTCTCTTTAAGAAGAAAAATATACTTGCACGGAACAAGTTAATAAAAACTAAAGTCCAAGGGAAGGCAAAGGCTAGATTTTTAGAGAATAATCTTTGATAACATTTTTTATTTCAAGTTAATAGTCAAGGAAAAATGATTAAAATGGAAATATAAGAGAAAATTAACATACCAAATTGTATTTTCAATAGATAACAGGTTTTGTTTTTTAATGTGAATAATAGTTATACTTTGAGAATTTGGTGTTTACCAAATGCTTTATAAATATCTTTAATCTTCATACTAGCAGTACTGGGTAAGCATTATTGTCTTGTTTTATACACAAAGACACTGAGACTCAGAAATGCTAAATCATTTCCCTAATGTTAAACATAGCTAGTATTATGAGAAGGTGTTATTATTAACTAGGAACTGCCTGGATACAAAGTCCATTCTTATTCCATCGCACAATGGATGCTGCCTCCTGAAAAGAGTAACTGGAAAGCCAAAATCAATAGTTATTACGTAAGAATTATTCCAAAAGAATTACCTTCTTTATCGAAAAGATTAACATTTAATAAGAAATTATATTTGTAAGTTAGAAGTTAGCAAAATCCTTTGAGACTCTTATAATTTAATTAACTCTTTTTTAAGTATTAGGTCACAGTGTCAGTAGTTTTAACTCTTAGCTGATGTCAGGGTGGTTATGGAGCACCTTGAAAATCTGAAGAAAAGACCTTAAGAGTATACTCATAAACAAATACTGAGAGTTCACAGCATCTCGATGTCCATATAGCCAACTCTCTAGGGTTCTGTGAATACCAGTGGAAGAACCCTCAGCATTGGGTGAAAATACTATTCTAGCTCAAGCAGTCTGAATTTTCAAGAGATTAGTGTTGCAAGTATACCCTTCATCTTACAAAATATGTCTAGATATGGCATGAAGGTTGCAGTAATCAAACCTCATCCTAACTCACAGACATGACTAGTAATTAATAAGGGCACACATTGCTTCTATATTTCCTCCTGGATTTAAAATTAGTCTCTTCTCATTTGGAAGATATGCACCACACTGTGTTCTAATTTCCCATTAATAACCAAATACTTGATTGCTTATCCCTAGAAAACAGAAGGTAGCTTCTCCAAAGACCCAGGAAGGAAAATAACAGCTGAGTAAAACCCAATAATTTCTAGTGAAAACTGCTATTAGTAGCAGTAATCCATGATATAAAAAGTTGAAGAAGATAAAACAGAATGAAAGAGAGAGGTGATAGACTTATAGATTTGACAGTGCCAATAAACCCTATATTCATAGGTGCTTTCAGAGAAAACTTTGTAGTATAGAGAATGTATTTTATGCCTTAAAATAGCAATTTAAATTAAGCATTTTTTTTAGGAATGATCTCAATTTTCCAAAGGGGCTGAGTCTATCAAAGAAAGATATTTTCAAATGCCTTTTTTTTTTCAAATTGTTCCTCAAATCTAATAACCATGGTGGTTTCTGGAAAGAATTCAGAAATGTTCTCCAACCCTTAATCTGTTTTCATAAAACACATGTCGGTTAAAGAAGTAAGGTAATTCTGGAAATTGTGTAGTAATTTCTTTGGAAATTATAAGTGAAGCACAGATGGTAATACACTGCTTTTACAGGATATATTTTTATATGCAGATGATATTACCATTAACCCTGTACTGCACCATTTTTCTCTAACAAGATACAAAACAGTACCATAACAGGCACACAGAGGGAAAAAAAAAACAGAAAAATCAAATAAAACCTTAGATATAATATCTTTCTTGATAAATTAAAATGATTCATAATAGAAATACATTCATAATGGAAATATATATATATATAGAGAGAGAGAGAGAGAGTACATTATTCCTAAATGCTAACTGAGACTAGTCTGGATAAAATACCAAGAATATGCTTACCACCCAGTATTATTTCCCACCTCAAATTTTCTCAGTCTTCATCATTCTACAATCATTTATTTAGCTTGTACTAATTGCCAGGCACTCTGCTGGAATAAAACGCAGAACAATATGACTCTACCTTCAAGAATTCTAAGACATCTGAAATGAAGTGAACAACGATTTAAAGTAGTGGCTTCAACCACATTTACTACTAATAAGATAGTTGGTAACATTTTTCTTTAAAAATAAAGTTCGGGGCACCTGGGTGACTCGGTCGGTTAAACGTCTGCCTTTGGCTTGGGTCATGATCCCGGAGTTCCAGAATCGAGCCCCACATTAGGCTCCCTGCTCAGCAGGGAGTCTGCTTCTCCCTCTGCCCCTCACCCTGCTCGTGCTCTCTCTCACTCTCTCTCAAATAAGTAAATAAGTAATTTTTAAAAACAGTTTAAAAAAGATAGAGTAAGTTCAAAATAAGTTACTGTCTGTGATAAAGAACAGTAAAATTATTATTTTAAAATTAAAAATAAATTTCCTGTATGTTTACTGTAAAGAAATGGTAATATTATGGTATCCAGTCCTGGAATTTCAATAGTGGCTTTTTTTTTTTTATTCTAGCATAATTAACATACAGTGCTATATTAGTTTTGGGTATATGATATGATTCAATAGCTCTATACGCTTCTCAGTGCTCATCAAGATAAGTGTATTCTTAATCCCCTTTATCTATTTTATGTTTTTTAATTGAAAAATTTTTTTAAAGATTGTAAGTAATCTCTACACCCAACATGAGGCTCGAACACACAACCCCAAGATGAAGAGTCATGTGCTCCACCAAGTGAGCCAGCCAGGAACCCCTCCCTTTATCTATTCTAATCATCCCCCTATGCACCTCTTCTCTGGCAATCACCAGTTTGTACTCTGTATTTAAGAAGCTATTTGTTTTTTCTTTCTTTGTTCATTTGTTTTATTCCTTAAATTCCACATATGAGTGAAATTATATGGTATTTGTCTTTCTCTGACTTATCTCACTTACCATCAGGTCCAACCTCTAGGTCCATCTATGTCATCACAAATGTCAAGATCCCATTCTTTTTTATGGCTGAGTAATCTTGCATAATGCACGCACATGCATGCGTATGCGTGTGTTTGTGTATACAATGTCAATGAACACTTGGGTTGCTTCCATATCTTGGCTTTTGTAAATAATCCTGCACTAAACATAGGGATCCATATATTTTTTTCAAATTAGCAGTTTCATTTTCTCTAGGTAATACTGGATCATATGGTAATTACACTTTTTATTTTTTGAGGAATCTCCACACTTTTTTCCACAGTGGTTGCACCAATCTACCATTCCCACCAATATTGCACAATGGTTCATATGGTATTTACTGGAATTTCAATAGTTTTAGTATTTCATAGTTATATTTTTTTATTTAAAGTTTTTTTTTAAGGATTTTATTTATTTTTTGACAGAGAGAGACAGTGAGAGAGGGAACACAAGCAGGCGGAGTGGGAGAAGGAGAAGCAGGCTTCCCACCGAGCAGGGAGCCTGATGTAGGGCTTGATCCCAGGACCCTGGGATCATGACCTGAGCCAAAGGCAGACGCTTAACGACTGAGCCACCCAGAAGCCCCTTCATAGTTATATTTTTATCAGATTGGCTAAGATATAACTTTGTCCAAAGGGTTGGCTCCCACAAAGCTAAGTACATGTGCCTGACGTTCTACATGCATACTCAGGTCTGAAAACGTGACCCCCAAGAGTAATCAGGAGGGCAAGTTGCTAAAGGCAGTATGGTGGGCATGGGTACTATTAATGGCCGCTATTAATGGAAGAAAGACTGCAGAGTGCTCTAATGAAGAAGTGCCAATGTCTGGCAAAGAAACCCAAACTCAGACAACTTCTTTGTAATAACCAAGAAAGTCTCTGAGACCTGAGAACAGTGCCTTGTGGGTACTGGAGAGAATAAAGCTGCATTTGTCATTTCAGCTAACCATAGAGATGACCTCTCTGAATATGGCCTACCCCAAAGATCAGGATGGTTTAAGGACTTGCCCATTAGAGAAAAAAATGACGGCATATATTCCTTAAAGACCCAGGGCTGCTCTGCCAGCAAGGTCCTTGTGAGAGTCAGAACAGAGAGTCTACCCCAGCTTATTACTATATGTGCTGTGCAAAGTTGCCTGTGTGCTCTGGAGTTAGACTCTCTGGAATTGGTTCCCAGCTTTCACATTTATTATTAGTTAGGCAAGTTTTCAACTTCTAAATGACCTCAGTTTTCTTGTTTATAAAGTGAGTATGGTAATAATACTTCATATCTCCCAGAGAGTTAAAAATGGAGTAAGGTAATATACCTAACATTTAGCACAGTGTCTGGCACATCTGCAAAGTGCTCGATATTGACTACTTTTCAAAGCAAAGGAGCTACATCTATGAAGATGACAATTGGAGCAAAGATATTCAGCACAAATAAACATTACAATTCTACATACAATTCTACAATTCTTCATATGCAAGTGAATTCAGTAAGTTCAGCTGCACACAAAGCAAAGATCTAGGTCTCTTAAAAAGGATAGAGAAAAAAAGAAAATGATGGGTAAATAAAGTAAAAAAGGTAGCTAACTTATACCTTTGCCTGTTCAAAGTGATTTTAGAAGGTAAAGAGAGAAGGGGAACAAGCCAGTAAGGGGTCACCATTAGGAGAACTGAAGAAAAAAATGTGACAGGAACATTTTGAGTACATTCCGTTAAAACTCATAATAGCCTTAAAACATTTTTATCTCCTCTTCCCCAAACCCCCATGTAAGGAATAGTAGAAGAAAGCAGATCCATGTAGGCATCAAAGTGCAGACTGGGAGGTAAAAAAGGTACTGCTTGTAATTGCCAAACTGACGTGTGGAACAAGAGATGAACCAGAGAATTACAGGCCAATAAACCTGAATTCAATTTAGAGAAAGGAATGGAAAACACGTGGAATTGCTCAGATAACAATCCTTGAGGAAATTCTAGAACCATGCTTCCCAAAGCCAGATCAATGGTTTGGCAGCATTAAAATCATGGAGGGGGAAGGAAGACATTTTTCAAAATGGAGACTCTGAAGTTCTACCTCAAACCTCCTGAAATAGACCTTCTGGAGAAGAAGCCAAGGAATCATCACTTTAGACAAGCTCCTCCAGATGATTCATTTGCACATTGAAATTTGACACCCACAGCCCCATAGCACAAAAAGAAGTGACAGCAAGAGAGGATGAACAAAAATATACTAATGGCTTCTTTTCTTTTCAGTGTTACTTATTCTATGATTGCCTACATAAATAATGAGTATTATCTATCTTGTTTAATAAGCGATATCTTACTTCAAACACATGTCATAATGGTAAGGTACACAGTTTGAAAAATCAAACTGAATTTCAATATATGATTGCATTTAACTTTAAAATGGATCTGCTGAATTTTTTAAACATGGACAACCTATAAGTAAAATCGCCTTAGCTCATTTCTAACACCAGATTTGTAGGTTGTAACTTGCTTAGTACAAATGCAAAATTTTTCTTTTTAAGCTTAACATCTTAAAATTACACAACATGGGGGAAATGAGGTAGAGACAACTCCACGGGAGAAAGGTATGATGGACAGGGGGGTAAAGCTGAGTTTACTCAGTGAAAAACTCAGTCCTGTTTACCTACACACTGTAGCTACACATGCATCTGTTCCCAATTTGAGGGGAATATATTGCAAACACATTAGTTCATATTTTTCATGGCTAACCTCTTCTGTTCAGTAAATGAACATATAAACTCCTGCTTCATGTTTCTGTTTACCTACTTGCATCAATATGATGTTTAAATAAAAAGGCAAAAAATTAAAGTCCTCTGAACTCCAAATTCTTCAATTAATACTGACTAACACTGTGTCTCTTGATCTTCTGTCTGGATCCCACCTGGAAGAACTAACCCAAAAAGGAAAGGATCCTGCAGCCGAAGTGCCACTTCCCATCACTCACTTCTTCCACACCCTCAAAGAATACTTCAACAAAAGCACCACCATTGACATCCCTGCAATACAAACATAAAAGTGAATAATTCTGCCTCCTAATTTTGAAGCTATCCAGATATTACCAAAGCTCTTGCCACCTAAGAACTGAATTGTCTCTATTTCATCAGATGAGTCAGTGTGAGGTGATTTATAATGATACTATTAGACGAGTTGTATTGTATCCTGCAATGATAAGTCTTGGGAAAAAATAATTTAGTCAACTGTATTTCAGAAAACAGATAAGAGCCCTCTTATCACAAAGTCATTCCTCTCCAACCTCCTATAATTGAGTCTATAAATGATAGTTTGTATTACAAACATCAGAACTTGGAAACACACACTGCCTTATTTTCTAGTTTTATGGCTGCATCCCTTGTCTCTCCAGACTCTAACCACAGCAAAGGCTTTAACATCTACGTTTTGTGTGTCCTAGATGTTAGACAAATTAGAATGCATATTTATATACTTAGGCTTATATTTCCTTTCTATTAAAGCAAATATAAATGTCTGCCATGGCGGAAAATGCCAAAAACATTCACATTAAAGAGGAAAAAGCAATGCAGACCATATGCAAGTGGCCTTTCTAGAAAAGAGTGGCCAATATCTTTATAGTATCAACTGCCATACTTTTATTCAGAACATTAAAAAAACTACATTCTATCAGGAAAAACTGGAATGGGAATTCTATTCTATTTTTCTATCTCATAAATTATCCTCTAAGATTAAGGAAAGGCTGGATATGAAGAGCTTGTTCTTTCAAGAGTCTGAAATTGGAGTAACTCTACTACCAGCTAATGAAATGCCATCTGTCACCAGCACAAAAATGACTTCGAAACAATGGACTGAAGGGAAAAACAAGACGAAGAACTGTAAAGTTTACAACTTTCTACACGTGTTCAAAGGTGAGTAGAGTCAGGAAGTTGAAAGACTAATGTGAGAGGTAGAATTACTTAAATATTTATTTTTGCCTCATATTAATGCATTAAAATTTAATATATCATTTACCCTACCTTGCCATAAAAACAATATCATCCTTTATTTTAAACCAAGCTCAATAAAAGACTAGGCTTACCTCTCCTAGGGCTCCATACAATAATTCTACAACACAAGACAAATATTCTTTCTAGCAACACTAATTCTTCCAGGGATGATGTGCAGTGGGGGAAAAGTCCTTTCTCAGCTTCCCTTGTTTCCTCAATATCCCTCCTTCTCATCTCTGCCTCTCTCCCTTTTTATAACTGCAATACACCCCACAAGTAAGACTTAAGAAAAAAAAAGAACTCTGGGAGCGTAAGTGTCTGATCCTCTTCTTTACATTTTCTTGGAAGCAGGAAAACAGTTATCTCCCTTTAATATCACTGTCTTATTTGCTACAAAGTTTAAAAATAAGATGAAAATCAAAAGATGTATATAAAAAGCTAATTTCCCAAATAGCTCAGAAAGTTCTTTCAATATATGCATGCATACATATGCTGTATTCTCTATCTTTCCTTTATGAACACACATATATATTCATGGATATGAGATTATGTGTATATAGTTAGAAATGTGTTTAATTGTAACATTACAGATAAATTTAAACAAAGATGAAACAAAGATGCTCTTATTTAATAGTGCCTAGAACTGTGATAACTGAATCATAGCTACAGCACAAACATCTTTGCTAATGAGGAAGAGCATATCTCTAATAAAATGATTGAGACAAAATGATCTTGTCAAAGTGTGAATTTAGAAGGTATTTGATAATGCCCTAGTATTTTCTTTCTATCCCTTTGCCCTATTAAAACTTTTTCAGGAAATACATAAATAATAAATCCATATATCAATCCTCAAATGGCTAAAACTTTTTATTGTTTCACAAAGTATTTTTGTCAAGAGTAGGCAAGAACCCAAATAATATTTATCAATCACATATCACATTGGTAATTTCTGTAATTTGATCATTGATACCATAGCTGAATGCCCATTTTTTGACACCAGCACACTTCCTCATAAACCCTGGTGAGAACATGGGAATCCCAAGCTCTGTTTCCTACTCTGGTTTCTACCACAAACTTTCTGTGAAGCCTAAGGTGAAGATTATGTCCACAACCAGGTCCTTAGATTCCTCACCTAAGAAAGCACTGATCTAGGGGCACGTGGGTGGTTAAGTTGGTTGAGCATCCAGCTCTTGGTTTTGGCTCAGGTCATGATCCCAGGATCATGGGATCAAGCCCCCATTCAGCTCCATTCTCTCTCCCTCTTCCACTGCCCTTCCACTTGTGCGTGCTCTCTCTCTCTCTCACATAAATAAATAAATAAGTAAATAAATAAATAAATTTTAAAAAATTAAAAATAAAAAAGCACTAAATTAATCTAAATTATGGTTAAGGTCCTAACATGGAAAAAGAAGAATTAGGGGGACAAAGAACAACAGTCTAAGCACTTTGCTGTTACATGTCAAATAAAATTAGTTGAAGAAGTTTCTGGAACAAAAAAAGTTATTTATCTCTCATCTCTTGAGCACAGATACTGAGGATAAGTCCAAAAATTATTGCTTGAACCCAACAGTATGTCTCTTAGCTTTGTGTTTTTCTCAGTCACACTAGTTCAAAACTCTGCCACATTTATTCTAATTTCTAGGCTCTGTTATTTAGAGTCACTTTTGCATGGTGACTATTATTGCTCCTTTTCACTGAAACTTTACTCATGATAATTGTCTCTAAATAGGTAACAACCCTATAGTAGAAAACACACCTTAATCCTAGCTTATGCAGAGAAATGGAGGGATAATGACAAAGAAAAGAAAGGGGAAGAGAAAAATAGCCATGAAGGTCATTGTGCATATGTGGTCAGGGGGAGCAGTTGGAAATGCTGAAGGAAGGGGAAAACAGATAAAAGAGAAAAGCAGAAAAGAAAAAAAAGAATAAATCAATTCAACTGCTTTAGACATCTATTGTTGAAATTCTGTCCAACATGCCTTCTCTTTGCTGAGGAAACTACTACTCCCCCACTCCAACTATCAGATTATACAGGAGCTGCCTGCCATTCATGGTCCCACAAAGTATTTTCAGCTACAAGAATAGGCAAGTGATCCAAACTGGGTTAATGAGAAACTTTCCTTAGGGCTTTTCATAGCAGAGCTGGAAGTATAAGCATATGGGCAGAAGGAAGATATTTTCTCCAAGAAAAGTGATAAAGAAATGGTTGCCAGGTGAGAGGAAACCGTATAACATGGAAAAAGACAATCTGCAACAAGAGAATGAGGCCAACCAACAAAGAGAAGCAGGAGTGAGGGTAAGAGAGAAAGCTCTGCAAAGGTCTCAGCTTTAGTGCTTGTTTGGTCAGCCCTTCCCCACAATCTGTGACCTATACTAGTATTTTCCAATAAACCTCCTATATTGGACAAGGTGATTCAAACTCGCTTTCTGTTGCATGAAGCCAGGAGTCTTGAATAAAAGTCTTGAATAAAATGTCCAAATTTTATCACAAAATTAATCAGTCCATTTGTTGTTTCATTCAGAACACAATTTTTGTCCACCAACCACTGTGATATTCCATGGAAATACCATGACTACTAAGTCACAGATCCAAAATTTAAGGAAATTTTCATGGAAACTATAAGAAACAGTAAAAAAACCATTAAAATTGAGGGAAAAAATAGAGAATACTGATAATATACCAAATTTCAATATCTTGCCATGTTGGTCATGCTGGGTCTCACCATCAGTCTTTAATTTAAAGGCAAAATACAAGATTCAAGAATTAATTATCCTGGATAAAGTAACTAGGATTTTAAATATGTTTAAGTTTAATTGACAATTGAAAATAAATGGGTATTCACCTCCCATAACATGAGAATAAAGACAAAGTGCCTAGTGTCACGATAATTACTTAACACTGCTCTAAAAGAACTAGTCAGCACAATTATCCAAAAGAATGAGAAAAAACAGGAGGCAAAATTATCTTTAAGTCTAAATAATATGACCATGTGTCCAGACCACTCAAGAGGATCTACAAAAGGATTATATAATATGATGATTTAACAAGGTGGGCATTTGATAATTAATATATAAAAATCAATAGCTTTTCTTTTTGTTTTTTTGGGGGGAATATCAAGGTTTGTTTTATTTTTTTGAGAGAGAGAGAGTGTTGGGGGGGAGGGGAGAGGGGCAGAGAGAATCTCAAGTAAGCTCCACTCAGCACAGAGCCCAAGGCAGGGCTCAATCTCATGACCCTGAGGTCATCATGACCTGAGCCAAAATCAAGAGTCTGATGCTTAACCAACTGAGTCACCCAGGTGCCCCTTATTTTATATTTTAAATTATACTTGACATATTACTTTCAGGTGTACCCATAGTGATGTGACAATTACTGTATATACCTTAAAAAATGCTCACCACAATAAGTGTTGTTCTTTAAATAAAAATTGCTTGGTAAATATAGTGGAAGTTCCCATCCTAAATAGCAACAGAAAAGGAAAAAACTAACTCCAAATCTATAGAAACCTGCAAAACACTACTGAAAGGAATAGTTGTCCCAGGAAGATTTAAATATTATCAGTGGGAAAAACTGTATCCAAAAATAGATTAAATTATTTGTGAAAATTAGTATATGACAAAGGCAGCTTTTAAATCAGTGAGGATGTTGTAGCTTGAATTACCGATCCCAATATTTCCCCTCTTCCTACATCCACACTCTTGTGCTGGCCTCATCACAGGAAATGTGTACATCCAAACTCCTTGACCTTGGGCCGTACTATGTAACCAACTTGCTTGGACAAAAGAATGTGGTCAGAAGACACTGTGTGATGGTTAAGAGGCTAAGACTTCAGAGGCATCGTATTTGGCTGCTTGTCCTCAAATGCTTTTACCACCACCAAGGGAACATGTTCCAGTTTTCCTCTGGTTTTAAGACTACATGCAATATATACAGCAGAGTGGCCCTAGCCTAGCTATGTGAAACAAAGGTGCTCTGGACCACCCACGAATCTATCAGCTTGAATCGAATTTGTCTTATAAAGGCATTGTACCTTACAGTTATTAGTTCTCAAGAAAACCTAAGTGCTACGGAGAAACGATGTATTACTCAGTTTATAGTGCTAAAGCATCTGTTAACCAGTTTTGGGGAAAATGAGTTAGATTCCACTTTCTGTACCTGCACCAAAGTATTTGACTTAAAGATTTAAACAGAAAAAAAAAAAGAAGAAAGAAACAAGTGTTTTTTTTTAAAGATTTTATTTATTTATTTGAGAGAGAGAGAATGAGAGATAGAGAGCACGAGAGGGAAGAGGGTCAGAGGGAGAAGCAGACTCCCTGCTGAGCAGGGAGCCCAACGCGGGACTCGATCCCAGGACTCCAGGATCATGACCTGAGCCGGAGGCAGTCGCTTAACCAACTGAGCCACCCAGGTGCCCAAGAAACAGGGGTTTTTAAAAACAGTTTTAAAATGCTGGATACTTCTTAAAGCATGATACAAAACTACAAGTCAAAATATAAATGACTAATATGAAAAATAAATTAGCAAAACCAAAATATGTCAATAAATTCATATTACACAGGACAGAGAATGGGTCAACTTAACACATATAGAGCTGTTAGAAATCAGTAAGAAAGAGAAGACAAGGACTGGCAGGAAAAGGAAACCTTGCAATAAAAAATGTAAGTGGATTAAAGTATTTTAAAATGCTGAATATTGATATTCATTTAAATTTGCATCAAATTATCTTTTGACCCATCAGATTAGGAAAAAAAAAATCGCAAGTAATGGCAGGTGTGTGTGGATTCAACCATGTTCAAGCACTGCTGAAAACTATTTTTTTTAGGAGGGGGAGAGAGAGAGAGAGAGAGAGCATGCACGTGCACACACCCGTGAGGCTGAGGAGAGGGGCAGAGGGAGAGAGAGAATCTTAAGCAGGCTCCACGCCCAGACTGGGGGCTCAATTTCACAACCCTAAGCCAAAATCAACAGTCCCACACTTAACTGACTGAGCACCCAGACACCCCAAGTACTCCTGAAAACCAGAAAATTGATGTATTTTGGGGATAGCAATTTGGCAGAATTCACCAAAATTATAGATAAATATACAGCCAATAATAGAGCAATTACACTTCCAGAAATATTATTTGTTAAATAAACTCACACATGCTTAAGTAAGCATATTGTATTATTATTTATAATAGAAACAACCTTAAAAATAACCTATTTGTCCAGCAAGAATAATGTTGTTAAATAAATTACCACATAAGTTATAAGATACCATACAGGTATGAAGTTGTTCTTTATGTATTGATATGAAAAATTCTCCAAAGCATATATTTATGTTAAAAATATATAGAACATTTTAAATAATGTATTTCTATAAAAAGGAAGAGAGGGAGAAATGAAGTATGTATGTGTGTCTACAAAATCTCTGGAAGTTATTCAAGTAACAAGAAGAAAAGAAAACCAGATTGTTGTTTAAATGAATGGAACCGGCAGATGTCTGTATTCAACCAAAAGACTTGGTAAGTCTTGCCATTCCTAATATGATGCTATACCAGAAGACTCATTTTCCCTGGTAAACCCAGAAGTGAATAATGGACTGTTTAATATTCAGAGGACTACATTTCCTCTCCTCCCAAGGAAGATGTAATCTAGATAGATAGTACATGTATCAATGAAAGACTGAAGAAAGTCCTATTTTCCCTATTCTTACCCTGCCAATTACTAATGTGTAGGTGTTCATTAAGAGAAAATCCATCAAATTTTAACATCTCTTGAGTCAGTTCTTCATGGGTCTTCAATATTATACTTGTTAGAATAAACATGATCCAATTTTCATATAAGTTATAAATTCAAATTATATGTGATTATGCACTCTTAGGGTTTTACATGCTAATGGATGGAAAAATTGATAGCATATCAACATTTTTCTCATCTGTGTAGCTAAAAGAGCGATTGAAATGAGTCAAGATGTCCAGTGAAATACAAGTAAAATTGTTTTTGCTCTTTCCTGGAAACTGTATTGGGAAAGTTGCCATTTATTAATAGCAATAACTACAACTGAAGTCACTGAACTAGAACAAGGTTCTTTTCCTTTATATTTATTTCCCTAGCTGTTTGGATACACACTTCTGAAAAAAGTGACCAATTTTTCTAATGTCAAGCCAATAGGTACTTACACAAATGTTACATCAGTGAAGGAAGATATAAAGTACTTGTTTATACCAGATACACCAATGTAACTTAATGGAGATGACTAAAAAAAAATCTGGAAGTCCTAGCTCCTTACCAGTTAATCACTGATCGTTAAAATAAACATATCTTTGATTATTAGAAGCTAAATATTTTTAATAAAGTAACTGAAGCAAATGTAAGGTATAAGTACCATATTTTCACCTAATAAGGGCTAAATGAGTTAAGGGAAATAACAACTATTGAAATGGGTCAGAAAATATCAGTTAAACTAGAAACTAACACCCACGAAAGGGGATGATGTAATCCATTCATTCCTTCAGCACATATCTACTGAGCTCTGTACTTTTCCTAGGGCAGTGTAGGCTCATGAATTACACTGGTGACCATGGCAGATACACTGTCTCATCATAAAGTTATAATTTACTGTGAGAGTCAGAAATGAATCTATTACACAGAAACCTTGTACAACAGGTTTTTGGCACATGCATTTAATTTACCAAATTTAGCCATATGCTCCAGGGAAACAGAAAAAATATTTAATTCAAATCCCCTTAAATTTCTCCTCTAGTAAATATAATTTTGGCCTACATGGTTCCAGAGACAGGAAGACCAAAACTCAAAGGCACAGAGAAACAAAAGACATTGATACTTGGCTTCTGAGTGTCCATGTGCCAGTCTTAGCAATTAATGAGCTATTAAATGGATTTTCAACAGTAATTTTGGGGCACCTGGGTGGCTCAGATGGTTAAGCGTCTGCCTTCAGCTCGGGTCATGATCCCAGGGTCCTGGGATCGAGTACCGCATCGGGCTCCCTGCTCCTTGGGAGCCTGCTTCTCCCTCTGCCTCTCTCTCTCTCTCTCTCTCTCTGTCTCTCATTAATAAATAAATAAAATCTTAAAAAAAAAAGTGAGCCTTTTGTCTTATATACATGTAACAGTATGCAACTTTGAGGCAAGATAATATACTCTGTGATTACAATTATGAAAGGTACTTTGAAGAATAAGTAGTAGAGAAGGTTATTATAAAAGCATAATGGGCTCATTTTCTGGCGGGGGCTGCAGATGGGGATTAGAGAAGGCCAGATAACATTTGCTGGTTACTAAGGGATGAGTACAGGGGTAGGAAAGAAATGAAGGACTTAAACATTTTGATGAAGACTCTGAAGTACATGGATCTTGGTATATCCAGGAGGAAAAGAGAAAACAGAATACCTGCTTGAACAATGGTTCTCAAAGTTTGGTCCAGGAACCCCTGGGGGTCCTAAAACTCTTACAGCAGTCCACTAGGACAAAATTATTTTAATATGATGCTATTTGTCTTTTCACTCTCATTTACTTGCAATTGACAGTGCAGTTTACCACAGGCTACATGATTTACAGTATTGTGTGAATACAGAAATAAATATGAAAATCCAACTATCTTTTGTTAAGCCGGGTATTACAGGTCTTTGAAAAAATATAAAACAATGTCTTTTTTACTAGTGTTACTTTGTAAAATTTATTTTTCATAAATCTTTCTGTTTATCACTCATTTGAGCAATTTGATTATGGTGTGCCTTGGTTTAGTTTCCTTCATGTTCCTTGCACTTGGGATTCCCTGAGATTCTCTGATCCATGAGTTTATAGATTTTCTATAAAATTAGGTAAAGCTTTAGTCATTATATCTCCAAATACTCTTTCTGCCCCCTCAGATTACACATATATTAGGCCACCTGAAGTTGTCCCATATATACCATGTTCCACTCACCTTATAAATGTTCTCTCCCTGTGTTTTACTCTGGATAACTTATATTGCTGACTTCAAGTTTACTATTTTTTTTTCTTCAGTAATGTCAAATCTGTTATAAATTTCAAGTGTATCTTTAATGTCACATATTGTGGTTTCAATCTCTACAAATTCAATTTGAGTCTTTTTCAATATCTTCCATGTCTCAAGTTTTTGAACAAAGAATACAGTTATAACAACTGTTTTAATATTCTTATCTGCTAATTCCAACATCTGGGTCACTTCTGGATCAGTTTAGATAGACACTGTTCCTCATTATGAGTTGTGTTTTTCTGCTTCTTTACATGCTTGGTAATTTTTTTTTTTAATTGAATGCCAGACATTGTGAACTTTAAACTGTTGGGTGCTGCATATCTTTGTATTCCTGTATATCTTATTGAGCTTTGTTATGGGAAACAATTAAGTCACTTAGAAACAGTTCGATCCTTTCAGGCCTTGCTTTTAAGACTCTTAAAGCAGAACTAAAGCAGTATTCAGTCCAGGACTTTGTTCCCACTCCCGGAGCAGGATGGTTCTGAGTACTCTGCCCTCTAGCCTGTAAATAATGAGGTTTTCAAGTATGGCTGATGGGAATGGGCACTATGCCCAGCCCTGTGTGAGCACCAAGCATTGTCCCTTCTGATTCCTTTAGTTGCTTCTTTTCCCGGCCCCCAACTGCTACTTCACAGGAATGAGCAGATCAGTTCTCAACTAAATATTCAAGGGAACTCTCTACAGACCCCCAGTGCTCTTTGCTCTGTGAAGCTCTCTTTTTTCTGGAATTCTGACCTGTAAATTCTAGTCACCTTGGTCTCCTCCTACCCCCAGCTCCATCTCTAACACAGGGAGCCTGCCTGGCTCAACCTGGTTCTGCATACCCTGTACTATTATCTGCAAGCTCTATCAAGACGGTCAACTGAGACAATTGCAGGGTTCATTCTGTTTGTTTCCCATCTTTTAGGGATGACATCCCTTCATTATCTGATGTCCAATGACTTGAACACCATTTTTTCCCTATATTTTGGTTATTTCACCAAGTAGGGTAAATCAAGAGCCTGTTATTTATCTTGCCCCATTATCCTTTACCTCTTTAATCTCACAAAAACCCATGAGTTGGGTACCATTATCTCTACTTTACACATGAAGAAATTGGGGCACATGATCAATCACCTGGCTTACTCAAGTTCACTGAGCTTATAGTGATACAGCTAAGATTTCTAAGCATTTCTTTGCAAGTTCTTGCACAGAGCCATTATGATATACTGTCTGTAGAGGAGGTGAGAGATAGTTGAATATTTACCACTGAGAAATGTTATACAATCAGCTAGATTCTCACCTTTGTAAATGGGTTTAGAAACAGTTCTCCTTGAAAGGCTAATGAATGAAGTAAGTGAACCCTGAAAGCTATACACAGCAATGATCTTAAGGACTAAAGATTTTTTTTTTTTTCAGTCTTTGGTCAACCGCCAAATTGAAGTTTCCATTCCCTTCACAACAAAGACAATAACCAGATATCAGGTCCATTCTCAAACAGTGAGGAGATGCTCACTAATTTCTGAAGCATGGATCCATGTCAAAATTAACCTATCTCTGAAGAAAGTCTCATTTATATTACAATTAAATATATTAGAAGTAATAAAATAAACTGGTTTCCTTATAGCTTCTACCCAGTTGATTGCAACATATAAAAATAACGAACTCCAAAACTCACAGAACATGCCAGGTAGTAACCGTATTCATACACATTCTTCCATGCAGGGCACGAGAACACAGACCTGTCATGGGTTTTCCTTTACATTTTCTCCAATGTTCTAGTCTTTTCATGTTGGAATGTAATCACATCTTCCTAAAACTTTTAAAAATCACATTTAAAAGAAAAACTGCAACATGGCAAATAGTTGAGAAAGGAAATACTATGATTAATGTGAAATTATGCCACATTTAATATTATATGTAATTAAACATAGGTTAGCAACTTTCTAATGAGGGGAAAAAATCATAAGGAGTATTCAAGAGTAAAACTATGGAGCACTACATACTCAATCTTGAATCAATAAATCAAATCAACAGCAGTCTATTCAGTTTTTTACTCCAGGCAAGACTCTATGCTAGGGTAAACCTAGCATTTTCATTTTGTATATTAATTATCTATTTTCAGTTTGAAATACAAAAGATGTGAACCGTGGAACTTGATCATACTGTCTTATTGGGAAATTGGAGATTCTTGCCTCTATTTACTCGGTTAAGAGCCCAGACTCTGCAGCCAGCTTGACTGCTTTGATTCTGGGCTACTCCACTTTGGGAGAATCAGAGCTATGTGGCCTTAGCAAGTTCCTCAACCCCTTGATGTCTCAGATTCCTCATTTGTAAAAGAGAAACAGCAGTGTTAACTCACAAGATTGTAATGAAATTTCAATGAGTTGATATATTTGAAACACTTAGAACATAATCAGGCACTCAGCAAATGTGCAACCAGTGTTAATTAACATTGTTTTTATTATTAAAAGAAGGTATTCAATAAAATCAATTCTATGCACCTCTGTTTTATTGGTTATTTGGACCTTGTCTAATTATACTATAATGCCAGCACATAATTGTTTCTAAACTCTGGTCATCTCATTGGTGGGAACGAAGGTACTGAGATACACCCTATTCTTATTTAAGGAGATTGCTTGGCATTTTCTCAATGCTATGATTACAAAACCTGTGCTACCAACAGTAAAGATCATAAATCAATTTTATGAATCGTCAAAATAAGGCAAAGACTGCTTAAGCAATTTGCTTGAGTCACCAACGGAACAAACAATTTTACTCAATCCACATGCAGGAGTAAATCAGGAAGTTACATGAATAGAGTTGTTACAATATTAAAACACCCAGATCTCCAAAACCGTTTCATCGGTAACTGGGAGTGAGTTTTTATAAATTTGCTCTCAATTTCATACAAATCACTGAGTATACATTTGATTCCGGAAGTCATTTGAATCTCTTCTCCCTTCTTCACAATGAAAGAAGGGAGAAGGGATGCAAATGTGGCTTTTTATAAAATTTTACCTGGTTTTCAAGCCTGGTGTCCTATAAGCCATAACTCAAATATGAAATCCCTCCAGACTCCAAACTAGAAGAAACAAGTAGGTCCACAAGGAGGAATTGCCTAGCAATTATTTAAAGTAAAGAGGGAATGAAGGCACAGCCATTAGAAACCCGAAACAAGTTCAAATATCTAATCACTATAAACAATGAGAAACTATTACCACATGGTATGAATTCAACTGTGAAAGTTCCCATGGAAAAAATGCCTCCACTGACATCACTCAGGGTCTGACTCTGCATCAGCCTGTGCTAAGGCACAAGCCTGCATTCCACTGACATCACCTCAGGTGCATGCAATTTGGGGACATGAAATAAAGTTCACAAAAGTATCTAGCTTCCCTTAAAAAGAGGCAGTTTATTCCCCCTTAACTTAAGCGTGACTAAAACAAATACTGTAAAATTCCATTCCAGTGAGTATTTTATTTGGGTTTATTTGGTCATTTGAATACATCACTCTAAGGACTGTTTCTCCTGAGAATATCTGTGGGGCCATGGCTTACTTCATTTATCCATGTCTCATTTAACTGACTAGATTAAGAAACATTTTAAAAATCTGAATGATGCTTGTGAGGATATTATATCTTAATTAAATGTTGGTGTGCCCCATGCATTAGTGACTGCCTTTTTTTATCCTCTCTCCTTCTACCACAGGTCATAGTATAATCTGCTCAACTGAAAACATGTCTGAGGTTCCTATTTAAAGAAGTAACAGTTTCACACTTTTGTGACTCATTTCGTACATACATACTTTTTAAAAAGAATAGGTAAAATCTGTATTTTAAAATCTGCTTTCGTTGAAAAACATGTATTCAACAAAGGCCTAGGGTAAACATTAAAAATAAGATAACTTTAGTCTCACAAGCTTTTAAAATTGGATTTTTGCTACATATAACCTAAAAGGCACGGTCAAATTAAATTTAGCCCACCTCTCATCTGTTAAGACTACAATTATCTCACTAGACATTTTAGTTAAAATGAGAATGTCAAAAGCACCTGCAGTCACTATAATGTATAGCTTCTCACCTACTCTACACCTAAAAGCAAGGGATATATAAGGCAGTCCTGCATTATAACATTTTTTTGTCAAGCTGTCATACCCAGAACTCCTGGCCTCCCTGAAAAGTGCTAATTTCCTTCTTAGTTCATCAAATATGTAATCACTGGTGCCAACTGGCTCTCAGTAAACCCATATCACATCTTAAATCATAAACCATGTGTTCATTGATTTCTTTAAACTCTCTATCATTGGCTATGATTCATTTTAAGGCATGTGATTGCACCTAATGTCCTTGATTTTAAACCAAATTCTTCTACTCCATTGGAGTCTTTAAACAGCTCAATAGCTCCCTCTAGCCTCCTTTTATATACTACACTCGCAGATCACATTTAATCAAAGGTCAGGGGGCCATAGTGGGATTATTCTTATTCCCTTGGCTAAACTTCTGTTAAAAGGCTCATCAACATATTCCACTGATCCAAACCCATGGATGCACAATGCCAAATGACTGTGGTGAAACACTAAGACAAAGAACATTCATTCAGAGTGCTAAATGACAGGAAGCAACAATCAAATATGGTTTTATGAATAACCTCAAAATCTATAAATAACTTTCCCATGAAAAAAGAAAAAGAAGGCAAATAAAAAAATTGAGTGTCACACATATTATTACTTAGTATTTTATCCTTTTAACATGGAATATTTTTGCTGTTCACATAAGCTGCATATTCTATAAAACAAATGGAATCTGATTTTTCACATTCAAAATCAAATGTGTTATGAAGAATAAAAATAGCCCTCAAAGAGCCATGTGCCAAAATTATTTTCCACAATGGGTAAAAGGGATAGACAGTATAAGCATTTCATTTCACTACAAAATACATTTTGTATATTTTGTATAGATAATAATTTGAATTTGAGACCCTTTCCCACCACAAAAAAAAAAAAATTGATCTTATTTCACCTTGCCTTTTTAAGATTTGCTAACTTATAGATGATATCGATTTTTCAAAATAACATCAAGCCACGTTTTTAACATTAAATTTTTAAAATATGCTACCTTGGCCAAAAATTGATTTTAAAATTACAAATAATTTGCTGCCAATGTTTTTATTACTCAGCAGAAGGCTAGGAGTATTTTCAAAATGGAACACCCTGTGTCACTACAGATGATAACAAATGTTAGCAATAAGTTGCCCATTCTGTATGTCTTCATGATATCCACTTCAGATACCTTTGACATCTAGTTGCCCCCAAATCATACGGTAAATATGTACAATTTTCCTCCATCTGTACAAAGTAAAGCTTCGAGGCTAAATACAATAGAATTTCAAATTTGGAACTGTCTTTGGTGATAGTTTCATTCAATTTTTGTTTTTGCAGATGCAGGCATTAAAGAAATGACTTGTCCAAGATCAAAGCTATTAGTACAAGAACCAAAGTTAAAGCCTGCATCCCTTGACCTCTGGCCTAGGGCTCCATTACATTAAATTGTTAGCTACCTTTTATTTCCAGTGTTGTAAGAACAAGATTGTTGCTGTTTAAAAATGTCTTTGCTGCCCATCCCCCTCCTTCCTCTATTAATTGAAAAAAAAAAGAATTTTATGTTCTGGATTAGGTGTAGAAAAAAGACCTGGCCCAAGTTATATACTGAATCCCACTACTGTAGATAGGAAGCACATGGACCTTGAGCCAATTAAAATAAACAAGCCCACTGAATCATAAGTCCTGTTTATTTTCCATGGTATTACAAGATGAACAGATTTCTGCAAACTCAGTCTTGTAAAAGAAGGTGTGAGCTGAACTTGACATTCTATGATAGTAACAGATGACAAGACAAAATGTGCAAATCATATTCCTAAACTAAACTGTCTAAGAAAAGCCCACGGGAAGAAAATGTACTGATGTTAGTGGTTGATATTCAGTATATTACACTTTTTAAAAGTGAAAAAGGTATTAAAATAAAATCTTCCTGGACCAGCTGGTATGTCCTAACCTGATAGACTTTTATGTAATTAGATGCTATCATGATAACTTACCTTTATATCAGCATCCTTTTTTTTTTTTTACTAATAATATTTAAAAAGTACTGAGTGTTAAACTATGTGAAGGTATGTTCCCATCTATCCATCGGTCTAATATGATATACATGTATTCATTCAATCATCAAAACACTCTATGAGGCAGTATGTACAATGAGGCTCAGAGATTAATGAACTTGTCCATTATTAACTTAATAATTAACTTGCAAGTAAAAGAGCTGGGATTAGAGTCCAGCAATCTGGTGCCAGAATATGTGATCTTAAGCACTATACTACTCCACAGTAAAAAACAATTTGGTGGGTGTAATTATATTCACAGATATTTAAAATAAATTGTGACAAAAAGTAACATGAAAAGTGACTTTCTCAATTTGAATATTCATGCTGAACGGTCAGAAAGTTCCTGAAGGAGCATAAGGAATTTTTTTCTTTTGACATTGAACAAATTTAAGTAATTGATTCCAATGTCCAATGGCTTTTTTTTTTTTTTTCATCCTGAAATAATTCCAAATGGTCATTTACCAAATATTCTGAATAGGTACATTCTGAGTAGTTGGGGTAGGTCAGGCCGTGAAATAAATTTACATAAAATAATTGATTAATACAACTTCAGAGAAAAGAATTATACCAATGAACAAGTACCTTAAAATTTTATGTTCATAACCTAAAATAGCAATAAAAAAAGTAAAAACTTTAGATCTATCACTTTTAACCTGAATCCAGAGATTAAAAAAGCTGTTATTGAATCCAACTCTCTTTACTTGATGGGAAAGAAGACCCTGAAAGAGGAAACCGAACTCTGTAGGAAAGAACAGAATTGGAAAGTTGTTCTCTGTGGATTTCTCAGGGATAATAAGAGACAACCTACCTTGCTGGGCTACACTCACCTGCAAGGGTTTCATGAGCAACCCTAGATCTGGCGAACTTGACCAGACAACTCTGAACAGAGAAAAGCATAAGGGGGGACACACACAAGAACCTGAGGGCTACTGGGTCTTCCGGTCTCCTGGTCATAGTTTTGGGTCCTTATGAACATTCTGAATGGCCAGCATACCTGGGATGTCTTGAAAAGCTTGGAATTTGCAGTAGATAAAAACCTTCATGCATCAGTCAGTGACACAGGCCCTGTTCCTGCCCAGTAAAAACTGCTACACTGAGAATTATGGGATGTAATCAAAACAGTCCCTTACTCAAGGGGGCTGACCAGATCTGTGTCAGCAACCTTCCATGAGCAAATGAAATAAGGCATGTTGTTTATTCTGACCTTTCCAGTAGATTCAGATAAACCTGACAAAGGTGAATAAATACCAAATCAGTTAAAGAAACATACTGCAAGGCAGGAAACGGTTACACTCATGATTCATAGTATTTGTCATGAAAATCTTTTTTAAAAATCTAGAATCTCCCTTCTTTTGTGAATTAAAAACAACAAAATCAATTTTTGCTTTATCAAGAATTTTTGTCACAAAAAAGTAATCTTCTTATGCATATGTGCATCATTCAGAATACCACATTTTTATTTTACCATTGACTTAAAATAATTTTCCTCATTAGAAATGTGTGTGATTCTTTAAAAAAACAATAAAGAATATGTTGCTCATATATTTAACATTTGACAAACTGTCAAAGTTGATGATGAAAGTTATTACTATCATGAACTATATATATATATTTTTTTAAAGCGGGCTCCATGCTGGGGATGGTTGGGGCTTGAACTCACGACCCTGAGATCAATACTTGAGCTGAGATCAAGAGTTGGACACATAACATAACCCACTGAGCCACCCAGGTGCCCCTCATGAACTATATTCTATCTCAAATTTCATAAAATAATGCTTGCAATGTACAAAAAACCCCACAAAAATTAAAAAAATAAAGAGCCTCAGGATCATGAAAATCCCTATAAGAAGACCATTATTTTAGAGACAATATGATATTTTAGAGCATAGAGATACAATCCTGAGTCTTTGTTAACAATTTAGCTTCGTCTGACCAATGAACACTTCCGATTCAGATTGCTGTCCAATGATAGTAGTCTTTGACTTTCAGTTAATATTAGCAATGTATTTCCTTTGCATCATGGTAATGACTACACACTGAAAGGCCCACTCCCCAAAAATGGATCCCATAGTATACAAAAGTCTTTAAACAAATATACACTGAAAATCTGGGACTAAAAAGTGTTCTTCCTAAAACATATAAGGAGAGGAATGAATTGAATCTCTTCCATAGTACTACTTCTGGTAGTGTCTGACCCTTTCTTAGCTGTTTAGATATTTCTTTTTGCTTCTTAAAAACAAAAACAAATAAAATGTACTCTTTCTCTGTAACAGGCTTTCGTCAGCATATTAAAAAAATATCTCCTGTTCTGATAACTGAAATTATATGCTTATATTCTTAAAAATAAGGCAGGAAAGAGTTAACATGAATATTTCTACTCAATCCCCAAACCTCCAGGGGGAAAATGTTTTTGAACCTTAAATTATAGGGATGAAAAGTACAAGGGTCCCACCAATTGTGAAGTTCAGTGAGGAATAAAGCATTGTAATCTCAGCTGTCAGCATAAAAAGCATTTCTCAGAAGCTTCGTTCCAACTATAATAACTTGGTGTGCTTGCTAGAAAAAAAATTTATGATCATATGAGCTTCATGCATGATTGATACCATTACTGTTTATTTTAAGACTGTCCTTGAGAATCAATCAAATAAGCATTCCCCGTGTATGTTTTGCAATCAAGAATGAAGAACACAATATAAGTGCTTTTCTGGAGAATATGTGATGGACTATTCTTTCCATTAGAGCTTCCTACCAAAAAGAAATACCTAATAAAGGTGAATCAGGCAGAAATTCATGTCAGGTGTTCTTTATAGTATGTTGAATTAACAAGCAGCTACTCTTATGATTGAAAAAAGAAAAACAGAGGTTATCATTACACATAAGGAAGTATATAAACCCAACTAAGGATATGCTCAAGTGCTTAAAAAACTAATTGGAAATAATACAAACTATGAAGCATAATCTAATCTAAGTCATTAGGAAATCTCCTTTGTATCAAAAGAGGTTTTTAAGGTCTCAGATTGCACGAGCCTCTTATCATTCATAATTACATGTTTGCATTGTATAATAAATATGGATGACATAACTTAAATACTCTAAAAAATAACTCTTTCCATGAACGATTTTTTTTCACATTCATATTGAAGAAGGGATCATGTATATTTGAAATGAAATCTCTTTTTTAGTAAAATCAACTTTTCTTGCATAATAATATGATTGAACTGAGGGATTCAAACTATAAAGAAATACGGTAAAATTTATGTCTAGCCTCAAAAAGAAAACTTAATAATCATCCAAACACTGATGCCATCCCAACAATCTCTGAAAGCAAATCTAAGACTTTCCCAAAGCAAGAAGCCATCAATCCAGACTCTCCCTTCTAACTTCATAGTGAGCAAAATAAAACCAAGCACTTACTTTTACCCACCTTCCCCATGCCTCACCTTACCACCATCACTACTACCACCAAACTGAAGCAATAGGCCCTTCGGCTTACAACGTAAATAACAGCTTGCCATTTTCATTCCTTCAGTCCATGAACTAGTTACTCCTTCATTTCAACATTAAATCATCTCTTGATTTCAGTGTTAGATAGAAAAAATCCATCGGTGGCATATAACTCTAAAAGTTCAAATTTGCAATCAAGAGAAGTCTGGACTTTCAGCCCGTTTGCATCTCTCTTTTTACTCAGAAAACCAAAGTTGTATTTTTCAAAAGGTTAAACGTTTTGGTTTTTGAAATGGGGTTTCTGTGTAATACAATCATACTTAACATCTGTAAACTTCTTTAACTCTTGATAATGGTTCTTACTTTTTCAAATACTTTGTTTCTCTACCAACCATCACTTATTACATGGAGTCCTAAGAACAGTTTATATAAACACAGTTATATTCAGAATATGGCCTCACACATGGCATTTATTATGCACACTTTGTATATAAATCTGTTACGTGAAATATGTCCAAATGCTGTGCAACAGGTCCTGCTATTGTGTAAACACACTCTCAACAAAATGACAGTAAGCTTTAAAAGAATCAACAATATTTTAAAAATCACATTATTCTTCAGAGACTTAATTGTAATTCTTTTGAGACGTCAGAAGACGGAAGATCTCATCAAAAGTAGTATATTTTACTAAAACCCTCTTACTGTCTTTGTATTCCACTGTGTATGTTATAAACTGGAGTTAGAGCCCAGGTGTATACACACTTTCATTGATTTACTGCACATTACTGGCTTTAGTGCTGAGTTGATGACAGGAAGAGTACTTCGGCAGAGGTCTGACAAGTCCTTAACCTCAAGTTCCCTTCTGCTTTATGTCTGTCTGTTCCCAAAGCTGTCAAAGTAAAGCAAATGACAGACTAAAACCTCTCAGTTTTGCCCTGAGAGTGTGAAATCAAACTAAAAACACACCTCAGAACTATCACATTGGGCCACGTTTATTTTCAATTGGCGGGGGAGGGGAAGAGAAGACACTTTAAAAGAGATGGATTTCATGTCCTCTGTAGTCAGATCTAGTTACAGTGTATTAAGTTATGTCTAAATGAAAAAAAAAAAGACTGTCTAGTCAAGTGTTTTATCACAAAGTAATGTTATTAAACATATGAAGTATTCCCACGCTCTCTTCTAGATTCTTTGATTTTAACCCCCTTTGTTAGGCACAGAACATGGGGAGAAAGATTTCAGGAACAATACCAAGGAAGCACATGATGCCAAGCAATGAATTCTGTATTTCCTGAACAGTTTATTCATCATAAACTCAAACTGCTTTTATTAAGCCACACGCTTGCTATATGTAGGACTTCTCCTCTTCCCTGGGTGACAAGCATGGACCAGCTACAAATGTATCTCCGAGCGCGCAGCATCGTGCTTTGTGCTGCTGGGGATAACGGATTCTCAGTCTCGCGCGCATCCATCACCTAAGACACAGGGAAACTCAACAAGGGTCTCGGCGGCTGCAAAGCAAACAATGTGTAGAGACGCAGGCTGCTCTGAGCTACCAGGATCCCAGGAGTGAACGCAATGTTTCAGGGAGCAGCCCAGGCAAGGGAGAAGGAAGAAAGCTCTCATACTCTTACCTCCACATTGAAATACTGCTCCGTTCCGCAGACGGTAGCACATAAAATCCAAAGCAGGGTTTGCAAGAAAAATACCCCCGAATGATGCACGAAATCCAACCGTCTTCCAGTGCTGAATGTGAGTAAGATCATAGTGAACTGTGCTTCAATGGATGGACGAGCTCCCCTTCGTTTTCTCCCTTTCTCCCTCTCCCTCCCTCCCTGGTTTCCTTTCAGAAAAAGTCCTCCGGGTGGGTAAGGAGCCTGCAGGTTCACCCACAGCCGGACAAGGGTAGGAGACTGAGGGCCCAGCACTCGGCAGCCCCCGAGAAACAGCGGCGGAGGTAGGGTCAGCAGCAGCCTGCATTCACCATCCTCGGGGGCCCGTCACCGGGAACGTGGCGCCCAAGTTCACCGGCGGTTCCGGCTCAAAGCGCCGAGTCGCAGCCGCAGCAGCAGCCGCCGCCGCCGCTGCCGCCGCCGCCTCCAGCCCGTGCGTCCTCCTCCTCCTTCTTCTCCTCCTCCACCGCCCACTCCTCCGCCGCCGCTGCCACCTCCTGCTTCTGCTGGAAGGGCCTCCGCCGCTCCTCGCTTCTCGCCTCTGCTTCTTCTTCCCTCCTCTCCTCGCTCCCCTCCAGAATGTTCATCCGTAATCTACATAACTCCTCCTTCCCGGGGGTCTGCCTGGCTCTCGGGCCCTCAGCGCGCGCGCGCACACACACACACGCACACACACACACACCGGCGCGCGCGCGCGCGCGCGCACACACACACACACACACACACACACACATATCTGCACATGAGCACACACACAACTCCACACACAGACGCGCGCGCTCTTCTTAAAGGAGACGGCTTGTGAAGGGGAGACGCTACTGTACCGCGCACTGGAAGTAGCCAGACCTCCAGAGGGGCCCTGCACTGGGACGAGGTCCTTGACACACTGCCCACCCCCTCTTCCCCGAGACTGGAACCCAGCAACCCGGGCGGCTCCATTCTTTCATCTCGCCCACCCTCTCCCGAGCATCTAGAAACAAGTGCGCCCCTCCCCTGCTGGGGACTGGGTGGGGCTCAGGCAGCGGACCCTGGCTGGGGCTGGGGAGCGGCCCAGGCCTGGTCCCGGAGAGTGGCTGGCGTCCTCAATCAAGCGTCCCTGGAAGGTCGGGGGAGCGCTGGGAATCCGGGAGCACCGGAGTCACTGCGCGCTGTTCGGACGCTGGCGTCGGTTGCCAGGCTGGTCAAGTTTGGGAAGCCTGAGATGGCAAGTCCCGAGCGTCCAAAACTTTGTTGGGGTCCACCGACCGAGCCTGTGGCCCGTTGTTTCCCTGAATTTCTTCTACCATCGCTACAGCCCGCCTTTTCGGGCTAAGGGAGTAGGCACGGGATTTGGGGGTTGGTGTCTAGTCTAATACAGAAGCGGGAAGAAAATGCTCACTTTCCAAAAATGTTCTATCCGGTGGACGTACGTACACACTGGGACCCAAGAGAGGTGGTCCCGGGCGTTAACAAAGCCCCGGGCCAGGGAGGGTGGGGACGCTGGAAAGAAACCCCGCTGCTAGAGCGAGGGGAAGGGCTGAGGAGGAAAAGAGGGGGAGCAGCCTGAGGGAAGGCGAGTAAAGCGGCCGGCAAGGGCGGGAGGAAGGGGCTGCGCGCAGACCGAGCGGGGGGAGAGGCTGGCGGGATCGAGGAGAGCCGCAGGCCGGAGGAGGAGGTGGAGGCGGCTGGCCGGCGGCACAGGAGAGCCGCGGGCAGGGGAACTTCAGAAGAGGCTGCCAAAAAGGACTCGAGCCGCAGCAGTGTGAGGCAGTGGACAGCGGGGGCAGCAACCGCCAGCCCTTGGCAGGTGATGCTTTGGCTGAGAGAGAAAGGGGGAAGGGAAGCAGGCAGGCCTCTGTTTGCGGGCCATGCCAATAAATGTGCTTCTCCTTGGCAGCCAGCAGAGGGGAAGAGGAGCCCGCGGGAAAGAAATGTAGGAGAGGTTGAGAATAAAGGCTGCTCCAGGTGTGACAGCTACCTCGGTGAGGTGGGAAGATGGAATTGACAAGGCAAATTTCATGGGTGAGTTGGTAGAGCAATAAATAAACCTGCAAGAGGTCATATTTGGTAAGCAAACGAAAACCGTTGAAAAACGCTTTGCCAAAATTGCACTGAACTGTAATAATTTGTATACTAAAGAGAAACACAAGAAAGCTAAGGAATAGGATTTTGCAGCTAATGCTTTAAAAAAACTGAAGGAAATATGACCCACCTACTTTGACCCAAGACTCTCAGGGAGCCTTTTCTGACGGTCTGCTCCATGCACAACATGTCCTATCCACAAAATAATGTTGAAGACATAATAAAAAGAAATACCTTATATTGTATAGCATATTAAAATTTGCAGAATGTTTTCACACATAGTATCTCATTTAATTCTCACAACATTTTTGAGGATTTTGTTTTTGTTTCACAGATGTAGAGATGATGGTTATAAAAGATATTTCCAACAAACCATTCAAGTGGCAGATTTCAGACCTGAGTTTTCTGACTCCCAGTTCAGGGCAGTTCCTGCTACATGACAGTGACTTTCCATATAGAAATCCATTTCTCCTCTTAACAGTTTTATAACCCATGGATTGAAATGACGTACATTAAAAAAAAAAGAACAATGATTAGAAGGCAACATGAAAGCAAGACCATTATATAGAAGTTATACAGTGATGTGTGCCAAAATGAAGTAACAAAATGTGGTGGAGAGTATTTGTCAATAAATCAACAATCATTTTAATATATACGTTATTTTTAGCAAAGTGCAAAATTAGGGGAGAGAAACAAAAAAAAAACTTTACCCTTTTCCTAATCCTTGAGATACTATTGAAAGGAGGGAGAATTAAAAAATTTATGCAAGTTGTACATGAGAAAACAGTTCTAAATGGTGAAGTCCTTGCTAAATGAGCCAGAATATTAGCAGACTTTGTCAAGGAAGTGGAATGCAAGTTGAGTGCTGCTATCAGCGAAAAGGGGTTTCTCACTGCAAGCAACCTGTTTGTTGAAGAAAATACGTGAGCTCAAAATAAAGAGATGTGGAGGATAAGATACGGGGAGGAGCTTGCAATGAAATAATGAGTTAACGTTTCATCAAATAGTCAAACAAGGATTGCTAAACCATTTTAGATAGGAATAGGTACTAAGAAAGATTATCTTCAGAATTATGCATAGGATTGGCGATAGGGAGAAACTGGGTGCAAAGACGTAATGGTTTAAAAAGGTTGTAGTCCAGCTGTGAAACTGTAAGGGCCTATATGAGTGAGGTATTCTTGGAGACTTATGTTTTTGAGGAGCCAAGAAACAAGGAAATAAGAGTAGGGAATCATAAATTCAAAAGATAATCTCAAATTAATGATTTGTAATAATGATAAATTTTTACAAACATTTATTAAATTCTTTGGTGGGCATTCAATGAGCAATGAATGAATTAATGTGTGTTCAAGGTTCTAGAAATACTAACAGAAATAAAATAAATAAAATACTGAGACCAACGTGTAATAATTATGGCAATGTTTTAAGGACTCAGGTAATTACATATGTGAGATGCTACAGAACAGGGTGGAAGAAGGTAGTGATTTTCCTTGAGGTCCTTGGAGAAAGCATCACAAAAGTACTGGTTTTCAAAGGATATCTTGAAGAAAGAGTAGAAATTTATAGGTCAGATAAGAAAAGGATATTTCAGACCTGTGTGCAATGGAGGAGTAAGCATTACAAGATGAATCTGAAGAACTACAAATGGTTTGTCAGGGCTGCAGACCAACGTGTGTGTAAAGTAAGGTTAAGGTCCGAGGTTGCAGAGATCTTATCAGGGAAAGTCCTGTGTGCCATTTCAGGCTTTAGACTTTTTACCCTAAAAGAATTCTTAGTAGGAGATAAGTGAATTTTCACTACATTTGTTGCATGTTTGCCAACTCTGTGGAAACAGTCAGCTTTTAGAAGTTCTTATATTTTTTACTTCAAATGTTCTATTAAGCATTTAATATCTACTATCTTTGTAGAACTTCTATCTGTGCTAGTCTAATACGACTGATGAAACAGTTCCCCATATGGACTCATCTGGGTACCTGTGGAAATGTAATCACTTCCCTTGTCAGGTAAGTTTCTTATTCCATCTCTCATCTGTAATGTAGCCTTATCTTTTAAGAGTCGGGATTATGAAGAAGTTCCTACTCTCATGTCTTAGTAGTGTTAGCTTCTTAGTTGGCGGTCTTCTTAGAG
Source organism: Zalophus californianus (assembly GCF_009762305.2). Lineage (NCBI taxonomy): Eukaryota > Metazoa > Chordata > Mammalia > Carnivora > Otariidae > Zalophus > Zalophus californianus. The sequence goes on from NC_045598.1 coordinate 144,638,107, forward strand.
AAGGACTTGTTTTTTTATCCTCAGTAAATTAAAATATAGAATATCATTCTTCCATTTAGAGTGTTAATTAAGTCCGTCCTCACAACTCTTGGCCCTTGCTGTGTGTGCTTTCTGTCACATACTTCCTTTCTTCTCACAATTCCACAAAACTAATGAATAATCTTAGAATTACAAGCGAATGGAGAACAGAGAATCCAAAAAAGATTAAAGAAAATGAATAAGAAAGCCAAAGGAAAATAACAATTGCCCCCGGCAAAGGTTAATAACAACTCAATAAAAATTACTTAGGAGAGAAAGTGTCTGAAGAAGTAAATGATATATATGAATCCCAAGAGGCAAATGATAGATACTTATAAGTGAGCAGTTGAGTGGCATGCTGAAATGTGTGAATGATTACAACTACCCAAAATAACATTAGAGGTGAATAATATAATCATGGAACCCAGTTTCTTAATGAACTAAAGCCTTAGAAATAAGTTCTACAGCTTGGAAAGTTACATAAACTTGTTCATTCCTCTATCATTTCAATTTATGTGCTTTCTTCTCTATTTGCATCCATTAAACCTGCAGCACTTTGTTTTGTTTTAATTCAGAGAATATTGAATTAGTGCTGAGCTATAGGCATTCTCTCATGCATCTGTTATTAGCAGGGGCATGCATATGTAGAACAGCCAGCTACAGCCTTATAATTTAAGGTGTGTCCCTGGTGGAACCTCAGGGTCTTAGAGTTTGTTGGAAAGGCTGATTCTCTGCTGCACCAAGATCCCCCTGTGATTCATACACAGGGTAGAGTTGAAAAGTTGCTAGCTATTATCACTGCCCCTGAAGATAGTATGATTTTTTCCCCGTTTCCTTCATTGACTTATGCTCTCCTTTAACTATGAGTATCTCAAATATTTGGTTTTCTGCTCATTTATTTGTTCATTCTTTCCCCCACTGACCATTTGTTAGCCACCATAAAATACCAAGTGATTGAGAATGTAAAAAAAGATAAATGTGAAGAGTTAAAAAAGGCCATCTCAGTTTGGGCAGCTTCTAAGACAGGTAAGAATGAAGTTTGGATTTTATGGTTGTTTTCACTTGAATTTACTATCAACATAAATAAATAGCTAGCAGTGCAAAACTTAGAGATAAGATTTAGGTATAGGTGAGTGAATGGAAATGGCCTCCACTGTTTCCCCATTTCTTCATCAGGCACTACCTGAAGTTTGGAGGTCCAGTATGGCTGGGAAGTATGAGGAACTCACCAGATGAGAGAAGGAAAAAGAAAACCGGGTATAGAGCCTTTCATACCATTAGGCTAGGGTGGTGGGGGAGTCTTGTCTGTGGCCATAGTTGTGTCCATCACCCTGTAAGGCCATTCCTCCAGCACTACAACTACTATGTTCTTCCCAGTGACCTTGGTATGCTGTAACACCAGAGTCTAACTTTGTTCTTCTTTCGTTCTACCATCTTCCTCAGAGAGACTCTTCGATACTAAGTTTTATCTGTTATTTCTGCCCTAGTGATTTTCCTACATTTCTAGCCTTAAGCCCAATCCTATGGTCTAGAATTCATATTATCACTTTCACCTAAAACTCAGTATGTTCCCAACCCACTTTATCACCTTTTCCTTAGATGGGGTATCCCTTAGTTCCCACATTTCAATCTGGACCCACTTGTTCATCTGTACCCATGTTCTCACTAAACCTTGAACACCTCTGACCAATACTAATTTATGCTCTACGTTGAATCAGTCACTGGTAGCTGTCATGTCTTTCTGTCCAATACCACTTTGATTCATTCCTTCACCTGCACTTGTAGTTTATCACTGTCCCTTATAAATTCATACTCTGTCGTCTCATTACTAACCACTGCAGTAGCCTCCAGTATGTTGTGCATACATTTGTTCTTTTTTTGTCTCCAATTATTCTTCATGCCAGTCATTGAAGCATTCCTCTTCTACTATTCTTATATATCATGTTCAGCATAGACATAGAATGTATAAGTTGGAAAGAAATCTTTAAAGTTCTCTCCTTTAAATTCCTCAACATTCAGAAGAGGAGATTGAGGCTCAATAAAGAGATTGAAGTTAAATAAGTCCTGTGACTAGTTGGCAAGGGTAACGAACGACACATATATTCTGCCTTACAGCTGAATTGCTTCTCTAAAAGAAAAAGATTCATTGTAAACTACGTTAGGCATGCAGGAAAACACCATGAACAAACACACCAGGTTGAGACATAGTTTCATTGCTGTTTCACCCAGACCATATAAATAATTGCCATAGACTAAAATTTTATAATCCTCAATGGATTATCAGACTTGTCATGATTTAGAATGGGGTGACAGATCTGATGAGAAAGGACATATTATTCTGTAGGTCGCTGGAGAAGAGGAGGGGTGCCTGAGTGGCTCAGTCAGGTAAGCACCCAACTCTTGGTTCTGGCTCAGGTCGTGATCTCAGGGCCCTGGGATCAAGCCCCATGTTGAGCTCCTCACTCAGCACAGAGTCTGCTTGAGATTTTTCTCTCTCTCTGTCCCTTCTCCCACCCCATGTTTGCACTCTCTCTCTCTCTCTCTCTAATAAATAAATAAATCTTTTTAAAAAATGGAGAAAAGGAATTGAGGATACCTTTAGACACTGCATAGCTTTAGGAAGATTATGTTTCTAAATTTCATTTTCTTCATCTATAAAATGGGATGTCATACTCTCTGGGCAGTTGTGAGGATTAAATGAGATATTATGTGTGGAAGCTTTCTGTAAATTTTGAAATGCTAAAAAACATAAGGAATTATTACAGCATGTGGCTGCGTCATGCTATACACACAGAAAGCAGGAAGCAAAGATTCACTGGGACTGTAGTTAACAAAGGAAGTTAAAACAAGTTAGAAATGTTCCGAGTGAAGACACTATGAGAATATCCCTAATAGGTTATATTAGAGAGTAACAAGTGCTGTGTGTTTCATTGGTATTAATAGAAATGATAAAGGTTTTCATTTTGTAGCAAAAGAAAAGGAGCTATAGAATGGCAGTCCTTAATATTGTTATCAAAATATAATTAGCCCCCTTTGAACTATTACGTACTATATTAAATGTACTTTTCATTAGTTCATGGGCACAGAAAAGAAAATGGAAAACAGAATGGAAATTAGATTGGCATCCATAAAAGCCATAAGATAACAATAAAAATGTACGATATAGAAGCTAATATTTTATATTAAATTAGAGGCATTGAATTGGAATTTATACTTATGGAGTTCAGAAAATCTTTTATGAGCTAATTTCCCACAGTAATGAGAAACTAAACATCTAAGTTGAAATGTCCTTTTCTACATATAAGAACAAAAATAAAAGTGAATTAACCCATATCACTATAGTTATAATTAGAGGAAAGACAGTAATAGAAAGATGAGAAAAGATGTTGAATAATCTTAGTTCTAGTGTATCTAGTGCTTCCATTGTATGTTTCATGATTTTGAAATGATTTAATCTCACTCCCTTAATTCTAGAATAGGCAGAATCATTCACATGTTGCTTATTATTAACAAACTTAATATGATAATGAACTTGGTTGTCTACTACAACTTTTACTACACTCTTACCCTCTTCATTGAAGAGTAGAGCATTCTAATGGTCTGGTAGTCTAATAGAGAATTACTATTTCATACACATTTATAAAATCTTTGCCCCCAAGAGATTCATTTAATCTATCATACATGTTAGATGTTGTCATTGTTTTATTAATATCATTAAGATATCTGGTTCCATTTTTGTTGGAATAGTGTTTCTAGGCAAGGCCAAAAATAAGTGACTCATTCATTGCAAATTACAAAGTAATCAATATCTGGAAATCTGGAGACTTACAAGAATTTATTTCTTCTTTGAAAAAATTAGCTACAATCATTTCAAATGAGCTAAGACATAGAATTTGTGAGTATATAATCAAAATGTAAGCAGTGTGATTTTAATATAAGAGCATAAGTCAATGTCAAATCATAATTTGATACTACAGTTAGTAATTACTTAGCTTTTTGGTGAAATATGTGACTATTCTCTATAAGATTAAAACTTACCCAAATAAAAGTCTTAAAAATGGAAGAGAAAAAATTTTTTCTTCTATATCAATTGTCATCATATATTTCTTTTTTTTAAAGATTTTATTTATTTATTTGAGAGAGAGAGAGAGAGAAACAGCATGAGAGGGGAGAAGGTCAGAGGGAGAAGCAGGCTCCCCGCTGAGCCGGGAGCCCGATGTGGGACTCGATCCCAGGACTCCGGGATCATGACCTGAGCCGAAGGCAGTCGCTTAACCAACTGAGCCACCCAGGTGCCCCTGTCATCATATATTTCTAAGTAAAATTATCATCATATTAACCCAAGGAGTCATGAAAATATTTTATGCCTTGGCTTAGACTCTCATAGTTTCCATAGGACAACCAAATATACTACTCAGAGATGCAATTTAAGAGTTACTATAAAAGGGATACCTGGGTGGCTCAGTCGGTTAAATGTCTGCTTTCAGCTCAGGTCATGATCCCAGGACCCTGGGATGGAGTCCCTCATCAGGCTCCCCTGCTCAAAGGGGACCCTGCTTCTTCCTCTGCCCCTCCCCCTACTTCTATGCATGCACATGCTCTGTCTCTGTCTCTGTCTCTGTCTCTCTCTCTCTCTCTCTCTGTGAAATAAATAAATAAATAAATAAAATCTTTAAAAAAGAGTTACTACAAAATAATTCTGGAACATAATAACTCTTTTGGAATTTTAATTTATCCTTATCAAAGGTACATTTGCATTTACCCATTTTTAATTTTACTTTTTAAAAATTCTTAGTGTAGTCATTCTTAAGATAACTTTTATTTTCTACCTTTAAAGAATCTTACTCAGATGTTTGTTTTACCTTGGAAAATAAGGTAATGAAGTTAGCTGGATATAATTTACATGAGATTTTGCTTAATTTTAAGCTTTCATGTAAGTTGGATTAAGACCAAACCTCATAGGACTGTGAGGACTCAATTGTTAATCTAAAAATTATAGAAACACTTCATTGAATGGAAAGGAGTAGATGCCTCATTTCATGCTCTCACCGAATGAAAACATTTATTCTAACTATTCCTAATAAGTAGTCATTCAGCTACTTCTTAAAGACATCCAAAGATGGGAGTTTGACTACTTTCCAAAGCAAAATATTCAGTGGAGCTTCCAAGTGCATATGGCCTTTAGGATCTTGATCAACTTGTCCATAATTTGTCCATATCAAAATTATATAGCTTTTCATAGCTAAAATAATTTTTGAATTTTAAAATATATATATAATATCCTATCAGCAGAGCCATTCAAATACCTTCATTTAAAATGAAATTAGGGGAGGGATGCCTGGGTAGCTCAGTTGGTTAAGTGCCTGTCTTCAGCTCAGGTCATGATCCCAGGGCCATGGGATCAACTCTCACATCAGGCTCTTTGCTTAGCAGGGAGCCTGCTTCTCCCTCTGCCTGCCCCTCCCCCTGCTCGTGAGCTCTCTCTCTCTCTCTGACAAATAAATAAATAAAATCTGGAAAAAAATGAAATTAGGGGAACCTGGGTGGCTCAGTTTGTTAAGCCATGGACTCTTGGTTTCAGCTCAGGTCATGATCTCAGGGTCATGAGATGGAATCCCACATTGGGCTCCAGCTCAGTGGGGAGTCTGCTTCTCTCCCTCTCTTTCTGTTCTTCCCCTCACCCACTTGCAGGCATGCAGGTACACACTCTCTCTCTACAATAAATAAATAAATCTTAAAAAAATAAATAAAAATAAAAATGAACATTAAAACATGAAAACTCTTGATTTGGGATTCTGACCAGGAGGAGAAAAATATATCTGAAATCTCCTCATGAGCCTACAATTGTTTTAAACAAAACAATACATACATACAGTTACCATAAAATGTTAAGCTCAAGGTTTCTGGGGACTCTGTAAAGATTAGCTAGTTCATTTTCCTATCTGGGATTTGAATCCTCTCTACAATGTCCCCAAGATTTTAAATTTAAAAAACACCTTTATTATATCATAATTATTTAAATATTTATGAGCTCTTACTAAAATTCCATACTAAAATTGAATGTAAAATGTTCTCTATGCAAATGAAATCTATATTTTCAGTTTTATATGGTTATATTTTTGATCCTTTGTTATTATAACATAATGGCTTAAGATTATTAAATTCAATTTTTAAAATTTTCCAAGTTTTATTTGTCACTGATATATGTACTTAGCTGTACCTTAACATTAATCAGAAAGCAGGACTTTATTTCTTGCCTCTTGGGGTATGAATATATTGTGTAAAGAATAAGATTAATACCTTCCTTCAGGAAAGATATCATAGGCTTACTTTAATGAATATTAGGTCCCTATACAGAACCACACATTTCTGCTATTTTTTTTCCTGTTATAGTAAATATTGTGACCTTTTCAAAAGAAGGCACTGCTGGGTATGAGAATTGCACTGAGCTAGTAGTCTGGAGACTACTTCTTAGTTCTAGCTCTGTCAGTAAATAGCTGACTGAATTTAAGCTTCCCAGCCATTCTTTGCTCTATATACTCTTTTTGAGAAATGAAGAATTTGAAATCAGAGGATTTCTGAAGTATCCTAAATTTCTCAAACACTGTGAACATATAAATCAGTGTTAACTCAAAATCCACAATCAGTACCTGTATTGCAAGAAGTCAGAATTTAAAATAATGGACTAGGTATAAACACAATTTAACCTGAAATTTTTTTCCATTATGTTCGTTAAGTTTCATACTCTGATTGTACTAAGTAAATGAAAATATTTTCTAGCTTACTCTGAATTAAATTCAAAGGAACACATGGACTGATATAATAGTAAGGTGTTTTTATACCCACATGAATCTTCTTGATTAAAAGCTATTCTATGCATGTGTATCTGGCTGTGTACAGGCACATTTGCCTGACTTCACCACTAGGGGTCATCATAGTGTGTATGTGTAAGGGGAGGAAAGCTTTTAAGCCTGTTAATGCTTTTTTTTTTTTTTGAGTAGGTACAGCAACACATGATAATCACTTTGCTTCATGAATTATATAACTTAAAAAGAAAACTTCTATGTAAAAATAGCTTTTCATGTTGACACATATGTGAAATTGTTCTACCCTAAGGACTACTACTTTGATGGAAGAAGAAAAAAAATCATGTTTTATACCTATCCCCATTCAATCACTTAAGATTTAGCATCTGCTGAATTGCAAACTTCTTGTATTTAATTTTTCTTCTGTACAATCAGTTGCTCAAGGAAATTAATAAAATTTCCAAGTGGTTTAGAATAAGTAGGTTATTGATTTAGTATAAAGAGACTACCTATTTTAAACAAATATTTGTGATTTTAATTCCAAAAAAATAAATTAAAGGTAAGTTATAATAAATAAAATATAATACTAAATTATCATAAAAGTGAAAATAGGTAGTTTTATGATGACAAGTATAATATACATCAATAAAAATTTTATCAATTTAATTTGGTAATTTCTAATCTTCTTGATGTGAATGTTGTCCACATCTCCTTGGTGGAGTTGTGCTAATGTTAAAAATTATAAAATGATTTTTGGGGTGCCTGGGTGGCTCAGTTAAGCCTGTAAATCTTGATTTCGGCTCAGGTCATGATCTCAGCAAGATCTCAGGATTGTCAGAAGGAGCCCTGCTTCATTGTTGGGCTCTTCACTCAGCAGGGATCTGCTTTCCTTCTCTCTCTCTCCCTCTGCCCCCCCCCCGCTTGTGCATGCTCTCTCTTTCTCTCTCTCTCTAAAATAAATAAAGAAATCATTCAAAAAATTATAAAATGATTTTCAACACTGCTTGATTAAAAAAGCATGCCTGTTAGACCTATAAAAATACTTTAGTTAAGATTGCCATATTCAACGTATAAAAATACAAGACTCATGGTTAAATTTGAATTTCAGATAAATGAATTATTTTTAGTATAATTATTTCCCATGCAATTATTGGGATATACACTAAAGAATTAACTGTTGCTTATCTGAAAATCAGATTTGACTGGGTATCTTATATTTTATATGGCAAGTCTTCTTTGGGTATAAAGAGGTACAATAATGTAAAGCTATTCTTGAATTATATATATATACATTATATATAATGTGTATATATGTGACATATATGAGAGAAGTTCACTTCACTTATCTGGAAGTCAAACGTTAGACTTCCTTAAAGCTAAAGAAAGAAATACAATCAAAATTACAAGAGAACAGGCATGGGAGGAAGGAAGATTGGAAGGGAAGGAAGAGGTGCTAAAGGAAGAGAGAGAAAGTAGAAGGGAAGGATTTGAAGGGAAGGAGGAAGTGCTAAAGGAAGAGAGAGAAAGTAAAAGGGAAGGAAGAAGAAACTAACAAATGTTCCTGGTTCTGTAAAAGTGACCTGTGAACATCTAGCAACTGAAAGTAGCCAAGTAAAATGTAAGAAAAAGAATTATGCTTCATGCTTAGAAATTGGTATACCTCGGAGGGAAAAGATGGCAAAGGAGTAGGGGACCCTACTCCAACCAGTCCCTGGAATTGAGCTGGATATCTACCAGACCACTCTGAACACCCACAGAATCAGCCTGAGATGTAAGATAGGTCTGGATCTCTACAAACAGAATATCTCAGGCGGTTCATTTTGAGGTACAAACAGGGAGCTGTGATTCCGCTGGCAGGTATCGGAGGATAAACGGCAGCAGGAGGGAGCCTGGCCATGGGGATCCTACACAGCTGGTGAGCGATAGCCTCCTGCGCTGGGGATGGGCACAGACTCAGAGACTGGTAGCGGTGGGGAAAGGACTTTAGGGCAACCCCTGGGATGGAAACCCAGAGCAGCGGGGTCGCGCATGCAAACTGGGGACGGCCAGTGGTTTTAGAAGCACAAAGGGCAGAGATGTGCCCTGACCTGGAGGTGAGGACTGGGAGTGCTGCTGAGGGACACACAACCCAGGATGCTGCAGTTTATAGCAGCACAGACAGAACCAGAGATGGTGTGGCCTGGAGAGCTCACAGAAGAACAGACTGCAATCTCTCTGCTCTAAGGGTTGGAAATGGTCTCTTGTGCTCTGACTCTCGGAAGAGAAACGGAAAGCCACCAGGGAAAGCCACCAAGGAACAAAAGCCCCCAAAAAATGGTTTCCACTGAGCCTATCTCCCACCACAGGGAGGAGGGCAACTCTGCCCAAACAGGGTTGCTTGAGTACCAGTGTGGCAGGCCCCTTCCCCAGAAGACAGGCTGGGAGACAAGAGGCCAGCAACCCTAAGGTCCCTAGAAAACAGGTGCATCTTGCTTGGGTTATGCTCAGTAATTTGAACTCTATACATTCCCTTAACCACCCCTCAACAGAATAACTAGGAGGAGGAGCCCCCAAAATAGAAAAGACTCAGACTATGACTTATGCCACAGATTTACAAATGGATTCAGATAAAACCAAGATGTCGGAGATGGAATTCAGGGTAGCAATTGTGAAGATGATAGCTAGAATGGAGAAATCGATTAATGGCAACATAGAGTCTCTAAGGGCAGAAATGAAAGTTGAATTGGCAGAACTTAAAAATGCTATCAATGAGATCCAATCTAATCTAGATAATATAACAGCTAGGGTAAGCAAGGCAGAAGAACAAATTAGTGTTTTAGAAAACCAATTAATAGACAAGAAGGGAAAAGAGGAGGCCAGGAAAAACAACTCAGAATCCATGAAAATAGAATCAGAGAAATAAGTGACACCATGAAACATTCTAATGTCAGAATTATTGAGATCCCTGAGTGGGTGGAGAGAGAGAGAGGACTAGAAGATATATTTGAGCAAATCATAGCTGAGAACTTCCCTAATCTGGGGAATGAAACAAACACTCATGTCCTTGAGGCAGAGAGGACCCCTCCCAAGATCAAGGAAAACAGGCCAATGCCCTGGCGTAAAACTGGCAAATCGTAGAACCAAGGAAACCATCTTAAGGGCAGTTAGGGGAAAGAGATTCCTTACGTACAGAGGGAGGAACATCAGAATAACATCAGACCTATCCACAGAGACCTGGTAAGCCAGAAAGTCCTGGCAAGACATATTCAGGGTACTAAATAAGAAGAACATGCATCCAAGAATACTTTATCCGGCAAGGCTGTCATTTAGAATGGATGGAGAGAAGCAGAGCTTCCAAAACCAGCAGAAACTGAAAGAATATGTGACCACTCAGCCGGCCCTGCAAGAAATATTAAGGGGGGTTCTATGAAAGGAGAAAGACCCCAAGAGTGATATAGAAAAGAAATTTACAGGGACAATCTATAAAAACAATGTCTTCACAGGCAACATGATGACAATTAATTCATATCTTTCAATAATCACTCTCAACATGAATGACCTAAATGCTCCCATAAAATGGCACAGGGTTGCAGATTGGATAAAAAGACAGGACACACCCATATGCTGTCTACAAGAGACTCATTTTGAACCTAAAGATACATCCCGACTGAAAGTGAAGGGATGGAGATCCATCTTCCATGCCAACAGACTTCAAAAGAAAGCTGGGGTAGCAATTCTTATATCAGACAAATTAGATTTTAAACTAAAGACTGTAGTTAGAGACACAAAAGGACACTATTTCATTCTTAAGCGGTCTATCCAACAAGAAGGTCTAACAATTGTAAATATCTATGCCCCAACAGGGGAGCAGCCATCTACATAAGCCAATTATTAACCAAAATTAAGAGTCATATTGATAAAAATACATTAATTGTAGGAGACCTCAATACTCCACTCTCAGCAATAGACGCATCATCTAAGCAGAAAATCAACAAAGAAACAAGAGCTTTGAATGACACACTGGACCAGATGGACCTCGTAGATATATACAGAACATTCCACCCTAAAACAACAGAATATGCATTCTTCTCAAGTGCGTATGGGACTTTCTCCAGAATAGACCACATTCTGAATCACAAACAGGTCTCGATCAATACCAAAAGATTGAGATTATTCCCTGCATATTCTCAGACCATAATGCTCTAAAACTGGAACTCAATCACAAGAAAAAATTTGGAAGAAATTCAAACACTTGGAAGCTAAAGACCACTCTGCTCAAGAATGTTTGGGTCAACCAGGAAATCAAAAAAAAAAAAAAAAAAAGAAAGAAAAGAAAAGAAAGAAAAAGAAGAGCTTAAACAGTTCATGGAAACCAATGAGAATGAAAACACATCAGTCCAAAACCTGCAAAAGCAGTCCTAAGGGGAAAATACATAGCCATCCAAGCCTCACTCAAAAAAATAGAAAAATCCCGAATTCACCAACTAACTCTACACCTTAAAGAACTAGAGAAAAAGCAACAAATGATGCCTAAGCCACACATTAGAAGAAAAATAATTAGGATTAGAGCAGAGATCAATGAATTAGAAACCAGAAACACAGTAGATCCGATCAACACAACTAGAAGCTTGTTCTTTGAAAGAATTAAAAGGTCGATAAACCACTGGCCAGACTTATTCAAAAGAAAAGAGAAAGGACCCAAATTAATAAAATTATGAATGAAAGGGGAGAGATCATGACTAGCACCAAGGAAATAGAAACAATTATTAGAAATTATTTTCAACAACTATATGCCAATAAGCTGAGCAACCTGGATGAAATGGATGCCTTCCTGGAAACCTATAAACTCCCAAGACTGAAACAGGAAGAAACTGACAACCTGAATAGTTGTAACATAATATATGGTTATTGACATAACCAGTAACAACATTGAAGCAGTGATCAAAAACCTCCCAAAAAATAAGAGTCCAGGGCCTGATGGATTTCCTGGGGAATTCTACCAAACATTCAAAGAAGAAATAATACCTATTCTCCTGAAGCTGTTTCAAAAAATAGAAACAGAAGGAAAGCTTACAGATTCATTCCATGAGGCCAGCATGACCTTAATCCCCAAACCAGGCAAAGACCCCATCAAAAAGGAGAATTTCAGACTGATATCCCTGATGAATATGGATTCCAAAATCCTCAACAAAATCCTAGCTAATAGGATCCACAATACATTAAAAGGATCATCCACTATGACCAAGTAGGATTTATCCCTGGGATGCAAGGGTGGATCTACCTTCAAAAATCAATTAATGTGATAGAACACATTAATAAGAGGAGAGAGAAGAACCATATGGTCCTCTCAATTGATGCAGAAAAAGCATTTGACAAAATACAGCATCCTTTCCTGATTAAAACTTTTCAGAGTATAGGGATAGAGGGAACATTCCTCAAGTTTGTAAAATCCATCTACGAAAAACACACAGCGAATATCATCCTCAATGGGGAAAAGCTGAGAGCCTTTCCCTTAAGATCAGGAACATGACAAGGATGCCCACTCTCGCCACTATTTTTCACATAGTACTAGAAGTCCTAGCAACAGCAATCAGGCAACAAAAAGAAATAAAATGTATTCAAATTGGCAAAGAAGTCAAACTCCCTCTCTTCACAGATGACATGATACTTTATGTGGAAAATGCAAAAGACTCCACCCCCAAATTACTAGAACTCATTCAGCAATTCAGTAATGTGGCAGGATACAAAATCAATGCACAGAAATCAGTTGCTTTCTTATACACTAACAATGCAACTGTAGAAAGAGAAATTAGAGAAACGATTCAATTTACAATAGTACCAAAAACCATAAGATACCGTGGAATAAACCTAACCAAAGAGGTAAAGGATCTATACTCTAGGAACTACAGAACACTCATGAAAGAAATTGAAGAAGACACAAAAAGATGGAAAAACATTCCATGCTCATGGATTGGAAGAATAAACATTGTTAAAATGTCTGTGCTACCCAGAGCAATCTATACCTTCAATGCCATCCCGATCAAAATTCCAATGACATTTTTCAAAGTGCTGGAACAAACAATCCTAAAATTTGTATGGAATCAGAAAAGATCCTGAATGCCAAGGAAATGTTGAAAAAGAAAAACAAAGCTGGGGGCATCACATTGCCCAATTTCAAGCTATATTACAAAGCAGTGATTACCAAGACCAAGTGTGCCAAGCATGGTATTGGCGCAAAAACAGACATATGGACCAATGGAACAGAATAGAGAGCCCAGATATGGACCCTCACCTCTATGGTCAAATAATCTTCGACAAAGCAGGAAAAAATATGCAATGGAAAAAAGACAGTTTCTTCAATAAATGGTGCTGGGAAAATTGGACAGCCACATGCAGAAGAATGAAACTTGACTATTCTCTAACACCATACACAAAGATAAACTCAAAATGGATGAAAGACCTCAATGTGAGACAGGAATCCATCAAAATTCTAGAAGAGAACATAGGCAGTAACCTCTTTGACATCGGCCATGGCAACTTCTTTCAAGATACATCTCCAAAGGATAGTGAAACAAAAGCAAAAATGAACTTCTGGGACTTCATCAAGATAAAAAACTTCTGCACAGTAAAGGAAACAGTCAACAAAACATAGAGGCAACCCATAGAATGGGAGAAGATATTTGCAAATGACACTACAGAAAAAGCACTGATTTCCAAGATCTATAAAGAGTTTCTCAAACTCAACACCCAAAAAACAAATAATCAAGTCAAAAAATGGGCAGAATACATGAACAGACACTTCTCCAAAGAAGACATACAAATGGCTAACAGACACATGAAAAATGTTCATCATCATTAGCCACCGGGGAAATTCAAATCAAAACCACACTGAGATACCACCTTACACCAGTTAGAATGACAAAAATTGACAAGGCAAGAAACAACAAATGTTGGAGAGGTTGTGGAGAAAGGGGAACCCTCTTACACTGTTGTTGGGAATGCACGTTGGTACAGCCACTTTGGAAAACAGTGTGGAGGTGCCTCAAAAAATTAAAAATAGAGCCACCCTATGACCCAGCAATGCACTACTGGGTATTTACCCCAACGACACAGATGTAGTGAAAAGAAGGGCCATATGCACCCCAATGTCCATAGCAGCAATGTCCGCAATAGCCAAACTGTGGAAAGAGCCGAGATGCCCTTCAACAGATGAATGGATAAAGAAGATGTGGTCCATATATACAATGGAATAATGCTCAGTCATCAGAAAAGATGAATACCCAACTTTTCCATCAACATGGATGGGACCAGAGGAAATGATGCTAAGTGAAATAAGTCAAGCAGAGAAAGTCAATTATCATATGGTTTCACTTATTTGTGGAACCTAAGGAATAGCATGGAGGATATTAGGAGAAGGAAGGGAAAAATGAAGGGGGGAAATCGGAGGAAGAGATGAACCATGAGGGACTATGGACTTTGGGAAACAAACTGAGGGTGTTAGAGGGGAGGAGGTTGGGGGGATGGGTTAGCCTGGTGATGGGTATTAAGGAGGGCAGGTACAGCATGGAGCACTGGGTGTTATATGAAAACAATGAAGCATGGATCACTACATCAAAAACTAATGATGTATTATATGGTGACTAACATAACATAATAAAATAAAATTTAAAAAATAAGTAAAAAAGAAATTGGTGTACCTCATACCAGGTGTAAAGCAATACTCATAAAAACAAGCAATTGTACAAAAACCGAGAATTATGTGAGAGACAGAAAGCAAAAAGAACAAAAGAGAAATGATGGAGAAAAGATCAAAGGAGTTGCCAGGAGCCTAGGTAATGGCAATAGGAGTGGAAGTCTTGACAGAAATGGAGATCCAGTGACTTAAATCAGCTGCAGTTCCTGTGAAGATATAATGGGGTGTGTCTTTCATTCTCAGGAACTACCATGAGCATGCATATAGTGTGCCACGTTAGAGTCATATGATTAATTGGCTAACTCTATAGAATTCTAAGAGCAGAAATTAAGAAGGTGATGGCAAACCAGTTCAGCTGATCACCAAGAACACAAATCTTGCTTGCCACAGATCTACAGCTTTTAATGGTATGAGAGAAGATATGTAATTTGCCTAAAATCACATAGCAAGTAGAGGGGTAGTCATGCTTCAACTCCATGTTTTCCAACTAAAAGCCCATATTTATTTCATGTAGCAAAATTAGTATTCCAACCAATAGATTTATTTTATCAGGAGGCAGATTCAATATGGTAGAGATGAGTTAAAACAAAATGCAGTAGAGGTTTGTGACTTGCATGGTAATGAATTCATGGAGAGCAACCCCAACTTAACTGTGTTTTAGAATACAACTAGTGAAAAGATTAGAGAATATCCTTATCATAATCTCATTCTAATGGAAAAGACAAGAATGATTTATGTGAAAATACTTACAAGTGAGTTGTGTGCAAAAAGATACAAGGAAAAGTCTGGGAGATTAAATTAGATATGTCCGTTACCTTGATAGTGATCATGGGTATCAGAGGTGTTTCCATATGTCCAAATTCATCAAATTGTACACATTAAATATGTATAGTTCTTTATATATCTATCATACCTCAAAAATCTGTAATTTTATTTTGGAAGCCTGTTCACTTTTTTTTTTTTTTTTGGTCAATTTCTCCAGAATGTGTTGCACCTGCTTAATCTGGTAAAATTCAGAGGTATCATTATTTCAGCAAATTTCCTTCTGCCATATCATTGAGTATTTTTGTTTCATTTGTTTTATTCCCTATTCAGAAATATGTGCATTATGGATCTCCTTTATCTTTCATATATAATAATTTTTCTTTAGTCAACCATTTGTTGCTTTCCATTCCATTTTCCTTGATTTTTTTCAAGTTTTCAAGTCTTTCATCTACACCATTATGATACCTTTTCTCTTTTTTAATGCTTTTAATATAGCATGTATTGATAATAGACTTATTTTTATATTTTTAATTTTTTATACTTTTTAAAAAATATTTTTATTTTTTTAAGTAATCTCTGCACCTAATGTGGGGCTCAGACTCACAACCCTAAGATCAAGAGTTGCATGCTCTACCGACTGAGCCAGCTAGGCACCCTAAGTCACTTTTATTTTTAATTGAACAGGCAAATGAGAATAACTTAAGCTATTAATTCCTAAATAATCCATGAAAATATTTATGCTGGTACTCAGGAATTCATCTAGTTTTTCTATTTTCTCAAGCCATTTTCCCATACTTATTACACATCGAAACATCTCAACATTCTGGATTTTTATATCAAGTAGAAAACTAGTGAGAGGTGCAAATGTTCATCTAAATAAAAATCTTTTACACTGAAGAGAAAAATACTCTTACATTCCATAAATTTTTGATATGGTCTTAGTTCCATGCAAGAGTTATTTAATAAGCACTTAGTGTGTGCAGATTTTGTGCGAGGCTCTAAGTACCGTAATGAATAAGCCTTGATCTTTATCCTCAAGGAGCTAGCTGTGAAACCTATTCAAAGAGATAAGAGACATCCAGAAGAGCAATGTTATTTCATTTAATTGTTTATTTAGTAGTAGTGTGACTTAATGCATAGAAAACAATGTTTGATGTCAGGTAAATGGGGAAGACACCTGGCTCCTCCATTTACTTGCTGTTATATGTTAAGATCTCTGCTGAATTGGACCAAAATAAGCTAGCTCATAGGGAATTTGTATTAGTATATGACCCTGGTAAAAACTAAAAATTGTCAATTAATGTCAGTTTCCCCTTTCCTTACACTGGAACTTGTGAGATTCAGTTGGTCAGTTGGACCCCTGGTTGTCACCATGTCATGTGGCCCATGTCTCAGGAGGACTCACCTTAGAAGGTAGGGTGCTCTTTTCCAGTGATTCTCCAGTCAAAATGCTAAGGTGTCTTGGGTGATGAATAAGATGTCATGGGTAGGGATGCGTGGGTGGCTCAGTCGGTTAAGTGTCTGCCTTCAGCTCAGGTCATGATCCTGGAGTCCTGGGATCAAGTCCCACATCGGGCTCCTTGGTCAGTGGGGAGCCTGCTTCTCCCTCCACTTGCTGCTCCCCCTGCTTGTGCTCTCTCTCTCTTTCTGACAAATAAATAAATAAAATCTTTAAAAAAAAAAAAAGATGTATTGGGTAATGTCTTTGGTCAATGTCATGAATCTGGGCTCATTATTATCGTATTTCCTAATAATTTCAATATTCTTTATAGACAGGAAGCGCAATTGGTTAGTAAGAAGGTAGACATATTCATTAATCTAATTTGCCTACACATTTCTTAATCCAAACGAAGGCTTAAGAAGACAAGTGTATTTCTAATCACCTCATTTTATAGCCCCCCAAATTAATTGCAGATAATTCAAGTGAAATTGTTCAAGGTTAGACCAGCTGCTCTCTTAAGTCTTACTTCATTACTTTTTCCATTGAATCATTTATTTGTTACATTTGGAAACTATAGACCCAAAGATTTGAGGATGTAGAACACATGAGCCTATGTAAAAAGATTACTTTTTGTTAATTGTTCAAACATCATGGATTTCCTCTCTCTCTCACTTCTTCTAGATTGACATAGTTCTTCAAGTTGGAGAAGACAGAAGTGAAACAAAATTTGAATACTTCATCTCTGTTGATAGATGACTTAAATGAAAATCACCCCTGAAGAGTATGACTATTTCCATCTATTGTATTTTTCTTACTCTGAACATAGCTTTAAAAATCTCAAATCATAATTTAAAATATCTCAAATCTTTTTGTGTTTAATAAATGTAACTACATTGTGAGCTTTGTTATCAAGACATCATTATTCCTTTTCATTATATTTAAAAAATATTTGCTTGATTATATGCTTATATGCTGAGCACAATTGTAAAAATAATTACAAATTCACAAAATGTGTTGTTAATGAAATCACTACCTTAAATCAGAATTTATGATCCAAATTGTGTAAAAAATGGTAGTTTTTAGCTAGCAAGAAGTAAATTACTGTAAAGTGCCACCTTTGAAGGGAAAAGTACTGTTCCATCCCTCCAAAACAGGGTTTCAATATGTAATTTTGCAAAACAACTCTCCTCACTCCATATGGACCCTATTAAGTCACTACTACAATTAAATAAAAGCAGATGTTACCAAATACAATACTGGTTAGCTCTCTTATCTAAAGCATGCTATTACATGGTAAACATGTATTAATCTATTTCAGATGAGGATTTAAGGCCCTCTGAGTATCAGTAACTGCCTCCTTCTTTCGATGTCACCAAAATACATCAAGCAGGAACTCGTCAGGTTTTCTTGACGCTGTCCAGCTCACAGGCAGTCCCCTATGATTTGTTTCTATCCTTTCTTGTTCGACAAACATTTTAGCACTGTTTCTCAGAACACAGAACCATAATGTTACTAGCTAATTTGGGGAATATAAACAAGTATTTGAACTTCAATAAAATATATTAAAGAGACATTCATTCATTTTAATTGCATAGATAACAGCATGAAACTTACATGGGAAGTATTTGTTTATTAGGAAAGATATTCTTAATTCCCTAAATGAGTCTGACAATTTTTATTAAAATTAGAATTATATTTAGTGATAATTTCACATTACTGTTATTGTTAGGGAACAGTTTTCAGTGTATCTCTTGTATAGCTGCATGTCTCATGAGTGAAGTACTAACTGCTTTTGTTCTGGACTTTGTTTTCAAAGATGTTTGCATAATGATCAGACTTGGAAGGCGTAGTGTTTCACTCTGAAGCAAAGAGTAGGCTTGCTTGCTGCTCAACATAATGAGACAAGGATTCCTACATAAACAAGGGGCAGACATGCTTACTTCCCATTATAGAAGATTCAAGTTTCTTAAGCTTAGGAGTCCTCTCTTGAAACCCACTGTTTGCAGCGGTCATCTTGCTCTCTTCGTGTCTCCCTGGAAGAATTGGGATTCATGTAATGTATGCCAAAATTCATATACTCTGACTACTGGTACTGTTATGAGAAATAAAGTCCTTTATCTCTGAATTGGGAGTATTGTGTCTTCTCCCAGCATCCATGAATCTTTGTCTCTGTTTCATGGCAGGCTAACTTTACTACCTTGCAAGTTGGGTAAAATCTCAACCCTTTCACAGTTCTTGAAAGATGTTTCAGCAATGAAGCAGGATACAGACAGAGAGACAAGGATTTCTGGCAGAGTAAGAATGAGAGCCATGCAGGTTGACAGAATTTAAGGGAAACCTGTGATAATTGATAATGAACATGCCGATCAAACTGTTTGGTCAACCAGAAAATAAATGGTTCTCAACTTTATTGTCTCTTATCAAAAAGAAATTGGGCACAGTTGCATGCCGGCCACTGGAAAATAGGTTCACAGACAGCTGTCTGAACAGTGTGCAGCAGAGGCTAATTCTCCTTTAGGTGGGGGCAGATGGGGAGGGAGGGAGAGGAAGGATGGAGGAGGGACTTACCAATATGGTGAGCAGTCTCAGGTCCACCCATTGTAACAACTAGTGCTAAACTTAGTCCTAGGAGGACAGATTTCTACTTTGTTTCAGACCACAGTTCTTGAGATGGGTACCTACCTATACCAGCATGAAAGAAGGAGAATTCACAGGAGGTATGGGCAGAAACCAGGTGAATCCTTAAAAGTTTGGCTACTTCATTTCAGCGAAAAGGGGAAGGGCAGATAATGCACATTAAGGAAGAATGGCAATAACTGGGCTGTCTTAGAGCTCAGCCCCTCTTAACCGTCTTTTATGCCAATCTTAGACCCACTTGAAGATCACAGAAAAAGAGCTGAAGATTTTGCTAATTTGTTTGTTTTGCTTTGTTTTGTTTTTGTAGTGGCTCCTGGATGCTATAAGGGAGCTTTGATCCTCTGAGGAAGCATTTCCTGAGAAAAACAAAAACAAATATCTCATGGGAAGCAATTGATTAGGCATTGGTTAGAATTGAGTCTGCTGCTGCTCCAAATGGTTACAGCGCTGACAGAGATGACCCACTGCAGAATGAGAAACTGACCACCAATATATAGATAAATTCTTGTGAAACAAACGTAGATAAGTTTTTGTGATCAAGTGCAGCACCTCTTGAAGCCAGAAATGCACCTTGCTTATTTGCGTGCAGCCCTTCTTTCCCTCTCCCCACCCACCCCTGCTCTCCCTCTATGCCAACCTCAGCTGCTTTAAGGAGAAAGCTTTTTAGGAGTGGGGTGCAGTTCTTCTGGCCTCCAGGAAGATGTTGGGGAACTTTGGGGAGAGGAGAATCACAAAATGTATGGCTCTGTCGGATAGAGTCCCTGAAGTCACCATCATACTTGGTCCCATGGAAAGAAGGGGTACCCAAGTGTAACATATGGGTTTTAGGCAGTGTTCATAGTGGGGAAGGAAAACTAAGTGACCATGTGGGTGGGATCCATTGAGCCAATTCAGTGTGTTGTTGTTATGGCTTCTACTACTGAATTGATGATTAATTGTATGGATATTTTACATGCTGGTAGTGTGAATGCTTATAAGTGTCAGCTGGAATCCGCTAATTGGAAAAAGCCTCTGCACCAATAAGCAATACTAGTGCTTTAAAGCCACACAACCCTGATGTCCCATTTGAGCTACATATGTTAGTGCTGATGAGTTTGCCATGGGAGCCTCTGACAGTGAAAAGTAGCCTTCACACCATGGCATCTTTTGGGGTTTTGCAGTCATGCCCTCCCTGACTTATTGACCAGGAAAACCCTTTTTCTAAAGTAGCTGTTGGCTTGTCATTGGAGCTTTTATAGAAACTGGGTACCTGTACCATGAAGGTGTGTGACTCTCTACCTTGATATTCCCATTTTCAGGTAGGTCAGCTCACACTAAACAAACAAGGTAGAAAGGGCCAACAAGCCCCTCTTGTTCAATGGAAAATGTATAATCAAGAATGCAACAGGTTAGGCCCCAGCAACATTGCAGTTTTATATGAAAAAATGGCAGCTATAATTTAGGGGGAAACTTATCTCCAACCCACCCAATGCCTTTGAAAGCAAAACTGGCTTGATAGGGTTTTCAATTCACTAAGGTTCTCCTAAATTCTTGGGTCTGGATCACTGATGTTTTGACTAAGTTAAAATTTGATCATGTCCCAAACTGAACTATTCAGCATCAGCACCAGCTATGCTGAACTAAAAATGGAGAGGCGATCTTAACTCAGGGGGCAGAACTCAAGGATGTTTTAATAGCTCTGACCAATACTGTACCTGTTGAATCCTGTTACAATTTTTCTGGCTTCTGGGCTTTTGCCAATGGCCTAGATGATTGGTCTGCCACACCAATCATAGGTGCTGATTGAATTGCTTGGATCATTCTTGTAGATGTTGAGGGTAAGGGCTTATTCCCTGAAGAGTCCAACTAAAATCTAGCTGTTGTGTGAGACTGCATTGCCCAGACTGCCAACCTTATTGCTTAAATCCAGTCCCATACTAGACATAGTAACACATCCTCCATCGTAGAGTTGGGTACGACTTGGAGGACTCTGTTTCTGGAGTTGGGCAATCTTAATCAAAAAATAAAAGAAACCTCGATTACGTATTCTGAGCAATAGGAAAGAATTTCGTTTTAAGATTTAGTGAGAGAGAATCTTTTTTTTCTGCCAAAAGCAAGGAGGTCTGTATACTCCTGGCATTTCACCTATGAAAGTCATTTGGCAGAGATTTTGCAGATTGTGGAGATGCAATTTGACTCCTTTCTCTGCCATTTACTAGCTATACGACCTTAAGCAAATCAAATACTCCTAGAGATTCAGAGTTATTTTTTAAGAAAAGAGAAATGGGGTAGTTCTAAATATCAAAGAAACAACACCTGTGAAAGTGCTTTCTAACTACAAAGCACTCTATAAATATTAGTTATTTTTCTAGTGTTTCTGTACATTTAAGCTGAAGAAATAGAAACTAAGCATATAAATATAGCCCACTGTCTATACATTAAAACTAAACAAAATTTACAGAAAACAGACTGTGATTTGAAAGCATTTGGCACATTAGCTGTAATACAATATAATAAGCAATACACTTTGACTAAGCAAGGAATGGGAACTTGGGTGAAGTACACAACAGCTTGGAAGAAAGGAAGATCAAAGAGGAAGAGAATAGAAACCAGAAGGACAAAGAACTATACTTTACACAAAGGCCACACAGTAGTTATCTATATATTATTACACTATTTGTAATTTTTATACTGGCACTTAACATTTAATAAAGTGTATGCGGTTATTAAATAATATGAATCTAAACACTCCAACTAATTATCAAATATGTTGCTATGTTAAAATAGTTCTTTAAATTTTGATTAAGAAAATCACCTGGACTTTTTCAATTTAATGGAGGTCATTAATCATCATTCCCATTTCCACACTGGGAAGACCAGGTAAAAAAGTATCCACATATTTCATTACAATTTACTTAGCCTGGTATCTTTGTTTCTTTTGAAACTATGTAAATGACATAATTAATTTGTAAACCAGGGTGCCTACAACTTTTTCTTAGGTCTTTGCATGAAGCTAAGCATGGCTTATTTGTATTTATACAAAATGTTTTATCTTCTTAACTTAATTACCTCATTTATCTTTATGGAATTTCATCTTGACTTTTTATATTATGTCAACTTGTCTCAGAAATCATATTTGAACTTCTATTGTTTCTCTCTGCAACTTTAATCAGTGAAGTGAAAAATAATAACACTGGATTTGATTTAAAACATCCAACATTTAAAATTCCAATGGATCCTCAAAATCCATAAGTTAAAATGGCACCTATTTTCCAGTAGACACAATATAAATCTATTCAATGAATGGCATTATGCTACAATATCTAAGGCAAAGTATTCTTTTGTAAGGGATTACAAGTTATTATAAAATACGTAAAGTTTAATTCTAAGAAATGTACAGAAGTATAAAAACAAAGGAGAACATAGGACATGTCACAAAAATGGTAAAATGGACTATATGGATTTGGGTAAAGAAAATTAAAGAGCTAAAAAGTTTTTCAGTTTAACATGAAAATATAATAATAAGTGTAAGTATAGAAGAAGCAGAAAAAGAACAAAACAATGGGAGGAAGAAGAAAGAGGAGGAACGGAAGAACTAATACTTACAGAACATTTACTATAAGTTAAGCATGTGATTACCACATTTAATCCTTATAAGATTCTGTGAGATGAGTATTGCATTTTACAAGTGAGGAAAAGGAATTTTATTGTAAGAAAGAGTAAAGATGACTTAGAAAATGTATGTTGGGATTCAGACATCAGGGACTTCAAAATAGGCAAAAAGGCAAATACCAGCATCTTCTTGAAAAGTAAGTGGGTTTTATGATTATAAGAGTGATTGCTAATAACAAATTACCTGAATTTGAATTTTAGCACCCCTTTTCTTTTTTTTAAAGTTTAATTTTAATTGTGGTTAGCTAATATACAGTGTTGTATTAGTTTCAGGTGATTCAACAAGTCCATACATCACCAGTGCCCTCCTTAATCCCCATTACCTATTTCCCATGCCCCACTTCTTTCCTCTGGAAACCATCAGTTTGTTCCTATAGTTAAGAGTCTGTTTCATGGTTTCTTCCCCTCTCTTTTTTCCCCTTTGCTTGTTTGTTTTGTTTCTTAAATTCCACAAAAGGATGAAATCATATGATATTTGTATTTCTTAACCATAAAAAGCTGTTTAAAAAAATTTCCTGGGGTGCCTGGCTGGCTCAGTCCATAGGTAGAGCATGTGACTCTTGATCTTGGGGTCATGAGTTTGAACCTACATTGGGCATAGAGATAGCTTAAAAAAAAAAGAAAAATTTTCCTATTTCTACTCATGATTATTTTCTTTTATTCTTTTGATGTAGGACCAGTCAATAATATATATTACATGATGCCACATTATTGATACGTTTATCATTTAGCTCTCCCAACTGACTCTGCCTCACTTAAAAGAACTAAAAGAAATGCATGCATCTATTACTTTATTTGGAGTATTATAGAGTAACAACTAGCATTCTATAAAGGGGATTGAGGACAAATTTGGTGAAATCATCTGTTTAACAGTCTTCTAAGGGTTAAACAGAATGAAAATCCTGGGATATCAGCAACATATGACCAGAAGAAAGTGTAAATATATGTCTGGCAAAGAAGGAAAGGGGAATCACTGTATTTATAGGTAATTAATTTATTAGATAATCTCAACTTTAATAGATTTTATTTTAAAAGAACAGCATGGTTGAAGTACAGCTCCCTTCTGATGTGAGATAAATACAGCCAGCAGAATTTGAAAATGAAGTCATACAGAAGGTCCACAGGGCCAGGATCAGGAATGCGCCTCTTTCTCATTTACTTTTCTTATTTAATAAACATACATATATCCTCTATTCACCTAGTCTCCCCCACAATCATTATTTTCACTCTTCTAATTTTCTCTGATATATGTATTTTACTCCATCTTGATGTTTCCCCATAGTCAATTCTTCTACCTAAATCAAGTGCTTTTTTTCAAATGCAAATTCTGAATCCTACCAGATAGTACTCCAATCAGAATTACTTAGAGTGGGTCCAAATATATGCACTTACAACAAGTACCTACTGTAATTCTTATGTACATTTGAGTTTTAAAATCACTACTACTTGTCTTTGGATAAGGCAGCAGGGCCATTAGCAATGATAGCAATGTCCTCCGCAATATGAGTTAGCCCACAATAACATAAAAAACTATAATAACAACAAGAAAGGAGGCCAAACAAGAGAAGGAGGGAGGGAAAGAAAGAGAGAGAGAGAGAGAGGATTTATTAGAATTAGCTCAAAATAAATCACTGTACAGACTGGCAGAATCAAGACAGTCTGGGAGGCCTCTGGGTTCCCAAATATGTAAAGATCACCCTCTTCCTCTTTGACTCTGAATAAAGTATGAAGCAAGTAAAACAGGTTAAGACATATATTTTATCTTAAATGTGATAAGACATTTTATAAATTTAAAAGAAATTGTGTTTAGTGTAAATGCTATGAATTGTGTGAAATTTCCCAAAGTTCACTGATTTTTTTTACTTTTATAAATGATAATTAGAACAGATTGGAAAACAGCTGGTGTCCTTTAAGCTACAGTAATTACCTGAGAGGAAAGACCTATAAAAATGGAAGAAGGAAGAAAGATAGGAAGGAAGAGAAGAAAAAGGGAAATGGGAAAACTTCATATTCATAGATTAAAATATCTTTTAAATGTTATCTCATTAGTTTTTACTTACATTACATGGACTTTCTTTTCATCAAATTCCATTGTTTTAGTCTTAAAAAGAGTTTTTTAAACTCCACAGTAGTTTGGAACATTAATTGAAATGATAAATTTCAGTAACTACTCAATTAAAAACTGAGAAACAAGTAAGTTCACATTTACCTAAAAACACATTCTCCATAATTTCTATTGAAAGACAAATGTAGAAACAATGTCAAAGAAAAGTCATACCAAAGTTAAACAGGCAAGGAAGACTTTATTCAAGACTATTGCAATAGGAGAGAGAGATTGAGCTCAACCTTGTTGAAATAAAAGGTAGGAGAGTTTTCAGTTCTGAGGTGAGCTAGTAGTAAATTACTGGAGGAAGTTGTGGGGAGGCAGTCAATGTGATTAGGCCATTTGTGTTTGCTAATTGGCAATTGAAGTTAGGCTTCTATTTTCCCACAGGGACTAGGAGACAGGGACACTATCTTTCTTGGTGATTACATTTCAAAGGGATGACTCTCAGGTCCTTGAGAAAGGCATTCCTTGTTAAGACTGCCTAGGAGCAGAGGAAGAATTTACAATTCCAGGTATTCTAAAATAGATGCTGTAGGAAGAGAGGTCAGAGGCCTATAGTCTGGAAGAAACCTGTCTAGGGGGCACATTCTGCATGGAGCACTGGGTGTTATGAACAAACAATGAATCATGGAACACTGCATCAAAAACTAATGATGTAATATATGGTGATTAACATAACAATAAAAAAAAAGAAACCTGTCTAAAGTTCTGTCAGTCTGAAGAGAGTTTTAAGGCTATCTAGGCCAATTTCCTTTCTTTAAGCTAGATGACAAGGGATTTTCCTATGCATTAATTCATGTGCTATAATTCTTTATTAGACAGAGTTACATTAGCCCAAACTTATTTCATCCAAATCTTATGGGCATAGGCTAATTGCTTGATTCTAAGAATGATCTGTCATACTTATAGACTATTTTGAGCTTTTTCAAAGTTTTGTTGAGTACCTAAAATGCCTTCCTGTTTGTTGATTTAAGCAGAAATTGCTTCTGTAAAGAAGATTTTAGTCTACGTTTTTTGTTTAAGAATAGCATTTGGCAAGCTGTCCACCTAATACTGCTTCTCCTGATTTCTCATGAAAATTCCCATGAAGACCCTGAAAACAACAACAAGTCTCACAACAACTCCAGCTAAGGAGAAGGAAAGAGATCTATCCATGGCCAGAATCTGGCAGAAATTGGAGAAAAACTGTGTTCTTACCTCGTGCCTCTTTGTAGAAACACAATTAAGAGAGGATTAAAAGCCATCTGACCCTATCCCCACTAACTGTCCCCTGGCCCAAAAACCCAAGGTCTGTAAAAAAAAGTTCAATAGCCTTCCCGTCTGGGAAAGTACTGCTTTTTGAGACAGTGAGAGCATTGTTTCCTCATTCTACTTCATCACCTTACACACAGTTATTTGGATCTTCAAAGCTCAAGAAGTCACCAGGCATGAAATAAGGGTAATGGCTGATGGCACTTAGCATTCTAGAAGGTGTGGCCCCACAAGGAAAGTATTGTCAAAAGCTCTGAAGAATGGGGGATAGGGGCAAGATGGCGGAGGAGTAGGAGACCTGGATTTCATCTGGTCTCAGGAATTCAGCTTAATAGGGATCAAACCATTCTGAACACCTACGAACTCAACAGGAGAAAGAAGAGAGTAGCAACAACTCTCTGAACAGAGAAGCAACCACTTACTGGAAGGTAGGACATGCGGAGAAGTGAATCCGAGGTGATATTCGGGAGGATAGACTGTGGGGGAGGGGGCCTCCGTCGGCCACTTCTGGCAAGTGATAGAGCTGCGGAGCCCAAAATTGGAACTTTCAGAAGCCAGTTCCGCTGAGGGACGTTGCTCCAGTGGCTAAGCAGGGGGTGGAAACCTCGCAGGACAGTGTGGTCTCAGGACCCCTGGGGTCACAGAAAGACCGGGGGTGCCTGAGTGCAGCAGAGCTCCCAGGTATTGGAGCGGGGAACCCGGCTGCAGAGACAGAGCCAAGGCACGGGCTCTCAGCTCAGAGTTCCCATAAACTGTGATCCGCGGCCCAGTCGGGCCACTGCTCCTCCAGCAGGGACCCAACAAGTGGCAGATCCAGGGAGACTCCCCTCCCTCCCCCGGGAGGAGTGGCACGGGAATGCACCGCAGGGATCTGCTGGGTTTGGAGACTCCACACGGGGTCGGGTGCCAGAGATAGAAATGCTCAGTCACAGGCCAGGTGAGCGCGGAATGTGGCCGGAGACTGGGGAGACGGGAGTGACTGCTTTTCTCTGGAGGCGTACTGAGGAGCGGGGCCCCGAGTTCTCAGCTCCTCCGAGTGGAGATTGGGAGGCCACCATTTTCACCCTGGTCCTCCAAAGCTGTACCAGAGCTTGCAGGGAACAAAAGCTCCTGAAAGCAAACCCGAGCAGCTTGCTTAGCCAGGACTGACAAGGGCGGGGCAATTCCGCCTCCGGCAAAGATATTTGGGAACCACAGCAACAGGCCCCTCCCCCAGAAGATCAGCATGAACAGCCAGCAAGCCAAGACCAAGTTTACCAATCAAGGAGAACGGGAGAACTCCAGCGCTAGGGGAATACTGCACATAGAATTCATGGCTTTTTTTTTTACCATGATTCATTAGTTTTTCAAAGTTAATTTTTTTTAAACTGTTATTTTTTAATTTTTCTTTTTCCCTTTTTCAGCCAACATCTTATCAATCCCTTTTTTTAAAAAACATTTTTTATTTTTCATTTTTAGAGTCGTATTTTATCCCTTCATAGTAGTTACCCTTATTTTTGGCATATATATATAAGTTGTTCTCTCTTTAAAATTTTGAGATACAGTTTCTTCTAACAGATCAAAATATACCTTAAATCACTAGTGTATGGCTTTGTTCTTTTCTCCTGCCTGATCACATTCTCTCCCTTTTTTTCTTTTTTCTTTTTTTTTAAATCTTCTTTCTTTTCTCAAACAACTTCTTATCGTATCAATTCCTTTTATAAAATCTTTTATAATTTTCATCTTTACACTCATCTTCCATCCCTTCATTGTATCAACCCTTATTTTGTACATATATAAGTCTTTCTTCCTTTAAAATTTTAGAAGGCACTTTTTTCTAACAGACCAAAATATGCCCCAAATCTAGTGTGTGGCACTGATCTATGCACTAGCCTGATCATATTTGATCATATTCGGTTTTTTTCATATTGTTCTGTTTTTGTATTTATCTTTTTCTTTTTGTTTTTTTTTCTTTCTTTTTTTTCTTTCTTTCCCTTTCTTTTCCCCTGGTTTCAGGTCTTTTCTGATTTGTATAGAGTATATTTGCTGGGGACGTTTTTAACCTGTTAGCATTTTGTTCTCTCGTTCATCTATTCTCCTCTGGACAAAATGACAAGACAAAAAAAATCACCTCAGCAAAAAGAACAAGAGATAGTACCGTCAGCCAGGGACCTACTCAATACGGACATTAGTACGATGTTGGACCTAAAGTTCAGAATCATGACTTTAAAGATACTAGCTGGGCTTGAAAAAAGCATGGAAGTTATTAGAGAAACCCTTTCTGGAGAAATAAAAGAACTAAAATCTAAACAAGTCAAAATCAAAAAGGCTATTAATGAGGTGCAATCAAAAATGGGGGCACTAACTGCTAGGATAAATGAGGCAGAAGAGAGAATCAGCGATATAGAAGACCAAATGATAGAAAATAAAGAGGCTGAGAAAAAGAGAGATAAACAACTACAGGATCACGAGGGCAGAATTCGAGAGATAAGCGATACGATAAGATGAAACAACATTAGAATACTTGGGATCCCACAAGAAGAAGAGAGAGAGGGTCAGAAGGTATATTGGAGCAAATAATAGCAGAGAACTTCCATAATGTGAGGAAGGAAACAGGCATCAAAATCCAGGAGGCACAGAGAACCCCTCTCAAAATCAATAAAAATAGGTCAACACCCCGACATCTAATAGTAAAACTTACGAGTCTCAGAGACAAAGAGAAAATCCTGAAAGCCACTCAGGAGAAGAGATATGTAACCTACAATGGTAGAAACATTAGATTGGCAACAGACCTATCCACAGAGACCTGGCAGGCCAGAAAGGACTGGCATGATATCTTCAGAGCACTAAATGAGAAAAATATGCAGCCAAGAATACTATATCCAGCTAGAATGTCATTGAAAATAGAAGGAGAGATAAAAAGCTTCCAGGACAAACAAAAACTAAAGGAATTTGCAAACACAAAACCAGCCCTACAAGAAATTTTGAAAGGGGTCCTGTAAGCAAAGAGAGAGCCTAAAAGCAGCATAGATCAGAAAGGAACAGAGACAATATACAGTAACAGTCACCTTACAGGCAATACAATGGCACTAAATTCATACCTTTCAATAGTTACCCTGAATGTAAATGGGCTCAATGCCCCAATCAAAAGACCCAGGCTATCAGATTGGATTAAAAAACAAAACCCATCAATATGCTGTCTGCAAGAGGCTCATTTTAGACCCAAAGACACCCCCAGATTGAAAGTGAGGGGGTGGAAAACCATTTACCATGCTAATGGACACCAAAAGAAAGCTGGGGTGGCAATCCTTATATCAGACAAATTAGATTCTAAAACAAAGACTGTAATAAGAGATGAGGAAGGACACTATATCCTACTTAAAGGGTCTATCCAACAAGAAGATCTAACAATTGTAAATATCTATGCCCCTAATATGGGAGTAGCCAATTATATAAGGCAATTAATAACAAAGGCAAAGAAACACATTTACAACAATACAATAATAGTGGGGGACTTTAACACCCCCCTGACTGAAATGGACAGATCATCAAAGCAAAAGATCAACAAGGAAATAAAGACTTTAAATGACACACTGGACCAAATGGACTTCACAGACATATTCAGAACATTCCATCCCAAAGCAACGGAATACACATTCTTCTCTAGTGCCCAAGGAACATTCTCCAGAATTGATCACATCCTAGGTCACAAATCAGGTCTCAACTGGTACCAAAAGATTGTCATTATTCCCTGCATATTTTCAGACCACAAGGCTTTGAAACTAGAACTCAATCACAAGAGGAAAGTCGGAAAGAACTCAAATACATGGAGGCTAAAGAGCATCTTACTAAAGAATGAATGGGTCAACCAAGAAATTAAAGAAGAATTAAAAAAATTCATGGAAACCAATGAAAATGAAAACACAACTGTTCAAAATCTTTGGGATACAGCAAAGGCAGTCCTGAGAGGAAAGTATATAGCAATACAAGCCTTTCTCAAGAAACAAGAAAGGTCTCAAATACACAACCTAACCCTACACCTAAAGGAGCTGGAGAAAGAACAGCAAATAAAGCCTAAACCCAGCAGGAGAAGAGAAATCATAAAGATCAGAGCAGAAATCAATGAACTAGAAACCAAAAGAACAGTAGAACAGATCAACGAAACTAGGAGCTGGTTCTTTGAAAGAATTAACAAGATCGATAAACCGCTGGCCAGACTTATCAAAAAGAAAAGAGAAATGACCCAAATCAACAAATCATGAATGAAAGAGGAGAGATCACAACCAACACCAAAGAAATACAAACAATTATAAGAACATATGAGCAACTCTATGCCAGCAAATTAGATAACCTGGAAGAAATGGGTGCATTCCTAGAGATGTATCAACTACCAAAACTGAACCAGGAAGAAATAGAAAACCTGAACAGACCTATAGCCACTAAGGAAATTGAAGCAGTCATCAAAAATCTCCCAAGAAACAAAAGCCCAGGGCCAGATGGTTTCCCAGGGGAATTCTACCAAACATTTAAAGAAGAATTAATACCTATTGTGAAACTGTTCCAAAAAATAGAAGTGGAAGGAAAACTTCCAAACTCATTTTATGAGGCCACCATTACCTTGATCCCAAAACCATACAAAGACCCCATCAAAAAGGAGAATTACAGACCAATATCCTTGATGAACATGGATGCAAAAATTCTCACCAAAATACTAGCCAATAGGATCCAACAGTACATTAAAAGGATTATTCACCACGACCAAGTGGGATTTATCCCTGGGCTGCAAGGATGGTTCAACATCTGCAAATCAATCAACGTGATACAATACATTAATAAAAGAAAGAATAAGAATCATATGATCCTCTCAATAGATGCAGAAAAAGCATTTGACAAAGTACAGCATCCTTTCTTGATCAAAACTCTTCAGAGTATAGGGATAGAGGGTACATACCTCAACATCATAAAAGCCATCTATGAAAAACCTACAGCGAATATCATTCTCAATGAGGAAAAGCCGAGAGCTTTTCCCCTAAGGTCAGGAACGCGGCAGGGATGTCCACTCTTACCACTGCTATTCAACATAGTACTAGAAGTGCTAGCCACAGCAATCAGACAACAAAAAGAAATCAAAGGCATCCAAATCAATAGAGAGGAAGTCTAACTCTCACTCTTTGCAGATGATATGATACTGTATGTGGAAAACCCAAAAGACTCCACCCCAAAACTGCTAGAACTCATACAGGAATTCAGTAAAGTGGCAGGATATAAAATCAATGCACAGAAATCAGTGGCATTCCTATACACCAACAACAAGACAGAAGAGAGACAAATCAAGGAGTCAATCCCATTTACAATTGCACCCAAAACCATAAGATACCTAGGAATAAATTTAACCAAACAGGCAAAGGATCTGTACTCAGAACACTATAAAATACTCATGAAAGAAATTGAAGAAGACACAAAGAAATGGAAAAACGTTCCATGCTCATGGATTGGAAGAACAAACATTGTGAAGATGTCAATGCTGCCTAGAGCAATCTACACATTCAATGCAATTCCCATCAAAATATCATCCACTTTTTTCCAGGAAATGGAACAAATAATCCTAAAATTTGTATGGAACCAGAAGAGACCCGGAATAGCCAGAGGAATATTGAAAAAGAAAAGCAAAGCTGGCGGCATCACAATTCCGGACTTCCAGCTCTATTACAAAGCTGTCATCATCAAGACAGTATGGTACTGGCACAAAAACAGACACATAGATCAATGGAACAGAATCGAGAGCCCAGAAATGGACCCTCAACTCTATGGTCAACTCATCTTTGAGAAAGCAGGAAAGAATGTCCAATGGAAAAAAGACAGTCTCTTCAACAAATGGTGTTGGGAAAATTGGACAGCCACATGCAGAAGAATGAAACTGGACCATTTCCTTACACCACACACAAAAATAGACTCCAAATGGTTGAAAGACCTAAACGTGAGACAGGAGTCCATCAAAATCCTAAAGGAGAACACGGGCAGCAACCTCTTCGACCTCAGCCACAGCAACTTATTCCTAGAAACATCACAAAAGGCAAGGGAAGCAGGGCAAAAATGAACTATTGGGATTTCATCAAGATGAAAAGCTTTTGCACAGCAAAAGAAACAGTCCACAAAACCAAAAGACAACCAACAGAATGGGAGGGAATATTTGCAAATGACATATCAGATAAAGGACTAGTATCCAAAATCTATAAAGAACTTATCAAACGCAACACCCAAAGAAAAAATAATCCAATCAAGAAATGGGCAGAAGACATGAACTGACATTTTTCCAAGGAAGACGTCCAAATGGCCAACAGACACATGAAAAAGTGCTCAACATTGCTCGGCATCAGGGAAATCCAAATCATAACCTCAATGAGATACCACCTCACACCCGTCAGAATGGCTAAAATGAACAAGTCAGGAAACGACAGATGTTGGAGGGGATGTGGAGAAAGGGGAACCCTCCTACACTGTTGGTGGGAATGCAAGCTGGTTCAACCCCTCTGGAAAACAGTATGGAGGTTCCTCAAACCGTTGAAAATAGAGCTACCATACGATCCAGCAATTGCACTACTGGGTATTTACCACAAAGATACAAATGTAGGGATCCAAAGGGGTATGTGCACCCCAATGTTTATAGCAGCAATGTCCACAATAGCCAAACTGTGGAAAGAGCCAAGATGTCCATCGACAGATGAATGGATAAAGAAGAGGTGGTATATATACACAATGGAATATTATGCAGCCATCAAAAGGAATGAGATCTTGCCATTTGCAATGACTTAGATGGAACTGGAGGGTGTTATGCTGAGTGAAATAAGTCAATCAGAGAAAGACAAGTATCATATGACCTCACTGATGTGAGGAATTCTTAATCTCAGGAAACAAACTGAGTGTTGCTGGAGTGGTGGGGGGTGGGATGGATGGGGTGGCTGGGTGATAGACATTGGGTAGGGTATGTGCTATGGTCAGCGCTGTGAATTATGCAAGACTGTTGAATCACAGATCTGTACTTCTGAAACAAATAATGCAACATATGTTAAGAAAAAAGAAAAAGAAGAAGATAGCAGGAGGGGAAGAATGAAGGGGAGGAAGTCGGAGGGGGAGATGAACCATGAGAGATGATGGACTCTGAAAAACAAACTCAGGGTTCTAGAGGGGAGGAGGGTGGGGGGATGGGTTAGCCTGGTGATGGGTATTAAAGAGGGCACATTCTGCGTGGAGCACTGGGTGTTAGGCACAAACAATGAATCATGGAACACTACATCAAGAACTAATGATGTAATGTATGGTGATTAACATAACAAAAAAAATTTTTTAAAAAAAGCTCTGAAGAATGAAGGTAATTTGGTAGCAGTACTAAGTACCTAAATCAATCAGATGACAACCATACAACTTGGGATGGAAGTTATGCATGAGTAAGCTTTTAACAAATCATTCATTTCCCAGCATCGGGCAAATATTTAAGTTTGATTCTGTTGATGTCAAGTAGAATCATCTCTTACCCACAAGAATTGGTCTCTGATATTTTATACAGATGGAGTTCATGGTAAATCTACAACTCCAGTGAAGACACAGTACGTTAAAGTAACAACGTTGAGCTTTACCTCAGTGAGTGCTGTGATTCTAGAAAACAGAGATGGTTAAAGAAATCCTTCCTTATCTCCAATGCTTTGTGTTTCAGAAGTTTCTTATGACAAGGAACCACCCTTCCCCATATGACTTAGAAAAGACTCAAGGAGACGTGTCTAGGAAGAAGTTGCTTCAGCCATGGTTGAAGGTGTTGCTACCTGTGTTCTCCTCTAGGATTTTGATGTATTCCTGTCTCACATTTAGATCTTTCATCCATTTTGAGTCTATTTTTGTGTATGGTGTAAGGAAATGGTCCAGTTTCATTCTTCTGCATGTGGCTGTTCAGTTTTCCCAACAGCATTTGTTGAAGACACTGCCTTTTTTCCAGTGGGCATTCTTTCCTGCTTTGTCCAAGATTAGTTGACCATAGGGTTGTGGGTCCATTTATGGACTCTCCATTCTGTTCCATTGATCTATGTGTCTGTTTTTGTGCCAGTACCGTACTGTCTTGATGATTACAGCTTTGTAATAGAGCTTGAAGTCCAGAATTGTGATTCCTCCAGCTTTGATTTTGTTTTTCAACATTCCTCTGGCTATTTGGGGTCTTTTCTGTTTCCATACAAATTTTAGGATTATTTCTTCCAGCTCTGTGAAAAAAGTTGATGGTATTTTGATAGGGATTGCACATCTCCAAAGGCAAGGGAAACAAAGGCAAAAATGAGCTATTGGGACTTCATCAAGATAAAAAGCTTTTGCACAGCAAGGGAAACAGTCAACAAATCAAAAGACAACCAATAGAAAGGGAGAAGGGGTTAGTATCCAAAATCTGTAAAGGACTTATCAAACTCAACACCCAAGGAACAAATAATCTAATTAAGAAAGGGGCAGAACACATGAACAGACATTTCTCCAAGGAAGATATACAAATGGCCAACAGACACATGAAAAAGTGCTCAACATCACTTGGCACCAGGAAAATACAAATCAAAACTATAATGAGATACCACCTCACGCCAATATACTCAAACAATGAATCATGGAACACTACATCAAAAACTAATGATGTAATATATGGTGATTAACATAACATAATAAAAAATGGCTAAAATTAATAAGTCAGGAAATGACAGATGTTGGCGAGGATGCAGAGAAAGGGGAACCCTCCTACACTGTTGGTAGGAATGCAAGCTGGTGCAGCTACTCCGGAAAACAGTATGGAAGTTCCTTGAAAAGTTGAAAATGGGAGGATGGGGTGTCTGGGTGATGGACAATGGAGAGGGTATGTGTTTTGGTGAGCACTGGGTGTTGTATAAGACTGATGAATCACAGACCTGTACCCCTGAAACAAATAATACATTATAAGTTAATTAAAAAAAAAAACTTTTTCAAAAAGAAAAAGGAAATAAGGGGGATTGGCCTTGTCAGATATCTAAACCTGTTAAAGATATAAATGTTAGAACACTGCTTAAAATCCTTCAGTGGCTTTTCATTGCTTTAATAAAACTCATTAACAAAAAAAAAAAAAGGAAAGACAGCTTTGACTAGAACAAAGGCAAATAGTTTCTATATATAATCTTCATTCTCTCATAAAAGTACTCCTTTAATTCTATGCATTATTTTGTATTTGTTGTGCCTTTATTTCAAATTCTATGCATGTTATCTCATCATTGACACACAATTGTATGTACCAAATTAGTTTTATTTAGGTTTGGAGAAATTAGCTTTTTGTAATTAAGGAGCCAGTTAAGGAATGAAAAAAGAAAAGACTCAAGGATGCCTCCTTCTTTACCATGACAAGGCTAGACAGACTCTCCATATTCTATGCTTTGCTCATAAATGATTAGCTCAACTGCTTGCTCCACTGATCAATGGGAACAAAATGCTTGTTTTTTTTTTTTTTAAGATTTTATTTATTTATTTGACACAGAGTGACACAGTGAGAGAGGGAACACAAGCAGGGGGAGTGGGAGAGGGAGAAGCAGGCTTCCCACGGAGCAGAGAGCCCGATGCGGGGCTTGATCCCAGGACCCTGGGATCATGACCTGAGCTGAAGGCAGACGCTTAACGACTGAGCCACCCAAGCACCCCCAAAATGCTTGTTAACCAAACTGGTTAAGTCTCTTTCTTCCCCGACCCTAAAATCTGATTCACCCTCAGCCTGAGCCAGCATTACAGTTTCTCCTTAAGGGCCTCTCCTGAGTATAAGCCGGCATCAGAGTAAAAGAGTCTCAGAGCCACCATCCAATCATGCCACCTTTCATCCCACTCCCCACACACCTGGTTCTTTGTAGCCTTGTTTACTCCTGCTAATAAAGGAAAAATTCTTTTGCCTAACCCTTGAGAACCTGACGAGCTCACTGTAGCAATGTCCTGTCTATTGCAAAGGTAATCCTCTCTCCTTTGCCATGGTCCCATTCCCATCCTTTTGAAATCACCTTTCAAGTAGTGTCTCTTATAAAAATAAATAAACATATAAAAATATAAGGTCTGAAATTGTTTTTTATTTGATAGAGGATCCTTCCAAATTTCATTCGTTTATTGTCTCTTAAATGTTTTTTTTTGGGGGGGACTATATTTCTTTCAGAACTATGCATACACACTTCTTTCTAATGCATATCACCTTATTCAGCCAACATTAATCACTATATATACATATATATATATATATATATATATATATATATATATATATATCTCCTTTTAGATACTGCTTCCTTCAGGAAATCTTCCCTGACCTCCTAAGCCCTATGCTGTTATTTCACACCATGTTCTAAATTCTGTTTGTTCTTATTTTCATACCAAACTGTAGTGTCTTTGAGGGACCAATGTCTTAATCTCTCAACAGCTAATATAGGGACAGACATATAGTAGATGTTCAATAGATGTTCGTTGAATTAATTTTTTTTAAATTAGAAGCAATTTGCCTAGGCTATGCCTTCTTTATACCTTAATTAATAATTTTATAAAATGGAGAATAGTCTCAAAACTAACACTGATACTTTGCAGGTATGACTGTGCCCTGATTGGTTAAGAAAATGCATTTCTGTCCCAAGAGACAAGGAGAGAAACAGACGGTCTTCCTGTCTTCAACCAGGCTGGCAGTTTTGCTGTTTCTGGCCCCTAACACTCATGGGAAACTCAGGTTAGTTTTTCAATTGAATTCCATCTACCTTCTAAAGGGAGTGAATATTTCCAACTCTGGCAGTAGTCTGCAAATCATTCCTAAATGTTGGTGTTGTTGAGTTTCCATCATTTAATTTGCACTTTTTCTGGGTATTTCAGTGGAGAGTTAGGAGAAGTTATATAAAGACCACTAGCTAAAGGACATTTTAAATCATAAACTTAATCAGAGAAAATTGAGAGACAATTTACTTGCAAGACTTTGGAGTGAACCCTCAGAGTAAGGATTCTTTTTCTCCCTCACCCCACCCTCCTCTCACTTTCCAGCCTCACCTATGCTCACCACAAATTGTTTTATTTATTTATTTTTTTAAAGATTTTATTTATTTATCAGAGAGAGAGAGACAGAGGCAGGCAGAGGGAGAAGCAGGCTCCTTGCTCAGCAAGGAGCCCAATGTGGGACTCGATCCCATGACCCTGGGATCATGACCTGAGCCAAAGGCAGATGCTTAACCAACTGAGCCACCCAGGCGTCCCCACAAATTGTTTTAATGAGAAGGTGTACAAGGAAAAAGAGGACATGGGGCTCCAGTTACATCTACCAAGTGCCTAATATGTATGAAGTGATGGAAAATCATGTCACCATACACCAACTCTGAGAAATTAGTATTAGTACCTGGACCAGTTAGGATCGCAACAGAAAATATATTTTAAAAATTAGGATTTTTTTTTTAACCATTTATAAAGTCATGTTGTAGCAAACCATAAGAGTGGCGCATAAGGCCAGGGCTCTTAGAGCTGGAGTCCCCTTACGACCCCTACGCATGAAGGGACAAGTGTAAGGAGCAGTTACTGTAACCTAGAGACAGAGAAAGCTATGTGTAGGAGGCTACCAGAGTGGAATGAAAACCTTCAGTAGTGGGATGCAGCCTTAAAAGCTTCAGGTGAAGTACACAAGTAGCCTGCAGCAATCCCACAGACGGGGCAGCAGCAAGAAAGGAAATGCCCCAAACTCACTCTTCTCCCTTCCACCAGTCCTCGGCCACTATTCCCCGCTGACAAACCCACCCAGAATCCAGTGGGCGAGGAAGCCTGTGGAGGTAGTCCAAACTGATCAGGAAATCCACAGTGGCCTATGGACCAAACCCAGTTTGCTGACTGTTTTTGTAGACCTGCAAGGTAAGAGTGGTTTCCACATTTTTAAAGAGTTGAAAAAATGTATTTTTTAAATATTCTGTGGTACATCACAATTAAATGAAATTCAGATTTCAGCATCTACTGATAAAGTTTTATTCGAACACAGCCATGCTCATTTGTTTGCATATTGTGTCTGACTGCTTCTGGGCTAAAATGACGAAGCTGAGTAATTGCGGGAGAGACCATATGTGGTGCTCTCACAGCCTTGGACTGTGGCTCAGAGCGTCACTGTGACAGCTTGACAAGATTGTGAATGCCACATGTATTATTGTACCGTGCTGTTTTATTATTTATTTTCTACCCGTGCATACTCATCATGTCAAAACAAGAAAAAAAAAGAGAAAAGTGGACTTTAAATGTCACGATTTTAAGGCAGAGTCGTGTGTAGGTTTTGTTATAGAATTAGAGGACAAAGATGGCGTTTCTTTTTTTTTTTTTAAAGATTTTATTTATTTATTTGACAGAGAGAGATAGAGCAGGAACACAAGCAGGGGGAGTGGGAGAGGGAGAAGCAGGCTCTCCGCGGAGCAGGGAACCCGATGTGGGACTCGATCCCAGGACCCTGGGATCATGACCTGAGCTGAAGGCAGACACTTAACGACTGAGCCACCCAGGTGCCCCGAAAGATGGCATTTCTTATTCAATGACATTATAACTGTCCTAAAAGAATTGATATACATCGAGTGTATATCATGAGTGTTCAAGTAGTTGAACACTCATGACAATATTCAAAAGAAAGTGACTGAAAAATTAGAAAACTTTAAATGGGCTATTTAGTAATGGCAGAATTTCTTCATAAAAACAAAAACTGAAAATGAGGCGGGAACCAAATTAAGTTTCTGAGGGGCTTATTTGTAAACCAAGCAAGGAAAACTATTTATTGATAGTGAGTTAATTAAATTGTGTTTTATTGCAATGGCCAAACAAAGGTAACCAGAAAAAAAAAAAATAAACTTGATTAAGACTGCTAGCGTTTTGGTGAGAGCAATTGTTCGAAGATTTAAGAACTTGCGTAAAACAGCAATACTCAAAAAGAAAACGGCAATTGATTTCAAGTGCTTTTCTGTGGCTCTTGATGAGTCAACAGATGATATTGATACTGCTCAGATGTTGTGTTTGTTTGAGGCCTCAATATCAGTATTTAACAATTCTTATTTGATTGGAAAGACATTTTCTAAGATGAAATATGAAAACTCTTATTTCATAGCAGCACTAAACACTAAATTTCAATCTCCATTAAACAAAATGCTATCCAAAAAATTGCTGAGATCAAGCATTATTTCTCATTTGGACTCTGACTTCCAATTTTTTAATAAGCTTTCTGATTGTTTTCTCTTTTTTTAAATTCTGCACCTTTATCCTTTCCTTTGTATTTTCCAAGTTTCTGTTTTGATATCTCTTCCATCGGATCTGCTAATACTTCTTAGAGTCCTCTCTCATGGTGGCCAACCATTTCCCCTTCTTTATCAATTTGAATTGTTGCCCCTGATCTTGCAGCACAATTGTCAGAACGGACTCCAAGAGAAGTTGAATCTCTTTGTTTTTTCCCTGACCCTGTTCCATGTCTACCAGCCTTGTTATTTTCTAGACTCTTAATTCACTAAATTACTAAGGTAGGGTTCCCGGGAGATAACATTTATGGGTCTGAAAATATCTTTGTTTTGTCCTCACATTTGATGACATTTTTGACTGGGTATAGAAATCAAGATGAAAAATATATTTTGTTTTATTGCTCTGAGGGTTTTTCTGTATAATCTTTAACCTTTAGTATAACCAACAAATTTGTCATCATATAAATCCCCATTTATTAATGGATATTTTATACTGATTTATTTTCATTCCAGAGTATTTCACAACTTCAAAAAACTTTCAATGCTGCCATTTTACAATCATAGATCTAGCCATAAGTCTCAGCTTCCATTCTATTAGGAATTCTTTAGGTCCTTGTGGTGTCTAAATGAGGTGTCTCTTGACTAGATGGTGGACCCCAAATGTGGGGTGATGATCTGGTGGAAGCCTGTGGCACCTGAAGTGAAAGAATTCACCTGAGGCAGAACAAAGGAATACTCCACAAGTGAGCAGTAGGCAGGACAGCTGAGGAGAGGCTGTCCGCAAGGAGGCAGTGGGTGGGGGCAGGCCGCTCCCTTGTGGTGTATTCCATAAACTATTACCTTTGTTTGGCCATAGGGTCCTGGGATGGAGCCCCACGTCAGACTCCCTGCTCAGCGGCAAGACTGCTTCTCCCTCCGCCTGCAGCTCCCCACCCCCACTGCTTGTGCACTCTCTCTGACAAATAAATAAGTAAAATCTTAAAAGAAAACAAAAGCAAGCAAACAAACAAAAACCTCACAGTATCAGCTTTACCTTTACATATAGTTTTTATCATTTCCAAAGAAAATAAATCTGTAATATTTTTACCTAGACTTAAGTGACTGGCTGAAAGTCTTTCTGTATCCATATAGGATATAGAGGAGAGAAATGGGTAAATCAACTGTTCCATTTACAAAACTTCAATTCGTGTCCATGCTTTCAGCTACATATCTCTGGCTCTCCCTTTGCAGAACTTATTGCTTGACTTGGCCCTCTCCCTGAATGCAGCCACATTAGTGTATATTCTAGACTGTGGCTTCCTCTGCTCCCTCTAGTCAATCTATGATAGTGACTACCTTTTGGTTTTTCAACTATTTGTTTAAAAATGTGTTCAGTAATTGAATATCTCCATGTTCTCTTTAAGTTTCTTCCACATTTTTATGTGGGGATATTGAGAAAGAAAAGAGATAAAGTGAGACATGTGTCTCAGTCTGCCATATTGGAATGGCCTACACATTCAACATATGTTTATTGAACACTTACTGTATGGCAGCACTTTGCTATGTTTTTATGAACAGAACAAAAATGGTCTTTAACCTTGTAAGTTTTACCTTCTAGAAACAAATGACAATTGATAGGTAAATAGTTGTAATATAATTAAAAATTATTATTATTTTTTAAAGATTGTATTTATGTATGTATGTATGTATTTGAGAGAGAGTGTGCAAGCAGAGGGAAGGGCAGAGGAGGAGGGAGAGGGACAAGCAGACTCTGCACTGAGTGCAGAGCCTGAGTTAGGGCTGCATTTCACAACCCTGAGATCATGACCTGAGCTGAAACCGAGCTGGATGCTTAACCGACTGAGCCACCCAGACACCCCTAATTAAAAATTATGATAAATGACATGAAAATAAAGCACCATATTCTGTGAAAAGGAATGACAGGTGAGACCAACTCAAGTTGTGACGGTCAAAAAACAAAACAAAACAAAAAAACCTGAGTAGAAAGCAATTAAGTTCAACCTTAAAAGATAAGCAAGGGGCAATCATACAAAGAGAAAGTGGGTAGAATATATAGGCCAAAGGATATTGGTTTGATAAGGCTTTTAGATGAGTGACTGAAAGAAAGCCAAGGAGTCTGTGAGTGAGAGGGTAGTAGACCGAGTCGAAAGTAGAGACAAAAAGTAAAGACAAAAGCAGAGGCCAAATTATTTAGAGCATTGTAAACCATAGAAAGGTATAGATTTTATTTTATGTACTTTGAAGCATTTTATTCAGGGCTATTAAATAATTTATCTTTTACAAAGACCATTTTGCTTTTCTGAAAAGAAAAAGGTTAGAGAGGAAAGGTGGGAGGTAAGCATAAATGGCAAGAACTTATCTCAGTAATTCAGGTGAGAAAGAATGGTGACCTAAACTAAGATGGTAGCAGAAGAGAAAATAAAGAGACAATAGATTCTCTATGGATACGGTAGACTGAATTACTGACACTTACTGATGAGTTGGTTATGGGAGGTAAGAAAAGAGAGAAATCCAGGTGACTCTTGAAATATTTACTACAAAATTGATTGTCTTGTGGAATTTTTATTGAAATGGAGAAGACTGGGGAAGAAAGGAATGAAGAATTTAATTTTGGACTCATTAAGTTTAAGATGCCAATAAAACATTTGAATGTAAATGCCAAGACAAGAAGGCTAGACTTAGAATTTAAATTTAGTTTTATTAGTACATATGTGGTAATAAAAACCATGTGACTGGATAAGATGATCTAAGGAGAAGAAGAAAGAAGGATGAGAAGAGGAAACAGAACCTAGTTCTCAGGTCAGATAAAAGCAGAGAAGCCAGCAATGGAGGCTGAGAAATAATATAATCAGGAAGGCACAGGAAAAAAGCCAGGAAATTCTGAAGTCCATCATAAAGGGAACTAAAAATAGAGTTCAAAGAAGGAAGCTTTCAAATGAGAGGCAGAGAGATATGCAGTAGATTTGTTGATTTTTGATGATAACAATTTCAGAGAAGGTGACTTGATTGGAGTATTTTGAAGAGACTACTTTAAATGAGAGATAAGGAAATGGCTGGAAAAAGCATATGTAGAAAATTATTGTAAGAATTTTAGCTATAAAGGATATCAGAAAGGAACTGAATGGACATACGGGGTAAAGGGGCTTTTGTTTATTTGCCTATTTGTTTGATTGTAAGATGGCTCCATAAGTGCTCAGGCTCACAGTTGCTCCTGCAAAGGTCCAGATGGCCTGAGAAGAGGGGGCCACTCGCCTCAGTACTTGAACGGTCTCACCGGTTTTCCCCAGTGTGACTTAAAATTAGTATAACTTTATATGTGTGCCACGATGTGAAACATATTGTCAAGCAGCGACTTCTGGCATATGGAAATCACTCAGGAGAGAGAGAGAGAGAGATTAATGATTCAGGAAGAGGAAAGAACCAAAGAGGCAAAGTCATGGGGAAGGCAGCATATATGAAAGGATTCACCATTAC
Source organism: Zalophus californianus (assembly GCF_009762305.2). Taxonomy (NCBI): domain Eukaryota; kingdom Metazoa; phylum Chordata; class Mammalia; order Carnivora; family Otariidae; genus Zalophus; species Zalophus californianus. The sequence goes on from NC_045598.1 coordinate 144,681,155, forward strand.
TAAGACAAAGAAAAATTTTCCCCCATTTTTCAGTAAAAAAGAAAGAAGTTCCTGGCAGATGCACCATAGGTTTGTAGATTTGACCGTGAGAAGATGATAAACATCTTTTGGAATAATTTCCATTCTCTATGTAAAATATAATACAAGATTACAATGTGCAAGTGAGGAGAAAAAAATATATAGGGTTTGGAAGACCAAGGAAGAGATATGGAATAGTTATTGCAAAGAGAAAGAACAATATTACTTGGTAATATGGTTGTATGCCTATTTGAGGTGCCACTTTTTTGCTGGACTGTTCTGATCAAAGAACATGAAACACCCCTAAATATGGTTGTAATAGCTATTTGTCTAATTGCATAGGTTTTAGTACACCTACAAGGTAAACTCCTGGAGGTCAGGATGTTTGTCTCCCTTAGAGCTTCATCGCTTACATTATATGCAAAGTAAGCACACAATACACATTTGTTGAATGAATGAATGAATGCATGCATGCATGAATGAACAAAAATTATGACTCCTACAAAAAGATTTTATGGAACTAAGAGATTGTCCAATAATTTGTAACATTGCTTTTTGAGGAAAAAGTCACCTTTTGTCCGATTATTTATCTTCTCCCTCTTCTCTTTCTCTTCTTTTTTCCTCTCGTCCAAATAAAATGAAACACTGGAGCCACCATTTCCAGCCAAACCCTTTTAAAAAATATTGCTCCCTAATGTAAAGGTTGACTCTCAGCCAAAATGCCTATAACTGATTTAATTGGACAAATATTAGAATGAATTAAAATTTTAATCATAAATCCTCCAAGTAAGAATTGTCTTTCTAACATAATATTTCCATCCTGGATGGTCTTTTCACACAGAACGCCAAGGTCAGCTCTTTTCTATGAATCCTCTGCTATCAGATTTAAGCTATAGCTTTAGCTTGATCGACTCCACTTTCTTTTCTGCTTCAAGGAAACCTGTTGCCTCTGTTGGCATATTTACTGCTGCTCTTGCAGATATATGAACTATCCCAAGCATAACGTGACCACAGATGGTGGAAAGCTCACTTTAATCAATCCCTTGCTGTGTTTCTGGAACTGCCACAGGCAGCCCCCACTTCATGGCTGATTGTCAGTGCCCAGCCTGTGCACACTGGTTGTGTGGGACAGTAATCAATTTAAATTTAATAGAGCACAGTATAGCATCTTTGTCTTACAGTTTTTAGGAGAGTAAATATTTTTCTTACACTGCTCTCCAGCTATTTCAAGGATGACTACTCTGTGCTAGGATATTTCAGTGTATTGAAACTTCCTGTTTAAAATACTCTGAGAAACAAACTGAGGGAGATAGAGGGGAGGGGGGTGGGGAATGGGTTAGCCCGGTGATGGGTATTAAGGAGGGCATGTATTGAATGGAGCACTGGGTGTTATTTGCAAACAATGAATCATGGAACACTACATCAAAAACTAATGATGTAATGTATGGTGATTAACATAATATAATAAAATAAAATTAAAAAAATAAATAAAAAATAAAATAAGTAGGCAGATGATGTGGAATGTTTTGATTTTCCCCAAGTGACCATAAAGTCATTTTGAGCAATCTTTTGCTTTTTTAGACTAATAGAAAAGGGGCATGCTTGGGTGCCTGGGTGGCTCAGTTGGTTAAGCGACTGCCTTTGGCTCAGGTCATGATCCTGGAGTCCCAGGATCGAGTCCCGCATCGGGCTCCCTGCTGAGCAGGGAGTCTGCTTCTCCTTCTGACCCTGTCCCTCTCATGCTCTATCTCATTCTCTCTCATGCTCTATCTCATTCTCTCTCTCAAATAAATAAATAAATAAATAAAAAAGAAAAGGTGCATGCTTGTTATACTAACCAAATGGATATCATCATTATCTGCTTCTGGGGAAGTCAATCTTGAGGTTTGTTTGCCAACCTTAGGTAGAAAGTGCTATACAATTGCTTGGTTCAGATTTTAGCAGAGAGTAAGGTCTTTCATCTTTGTGGTTCTAACACCTGTTTGTGAAATAAAACTGCAGTCTTTTGTATCCACAACTAGCTGCAGGGCAAATGTAGCATTTCTACCTGCTCTTAAGGCTTTGTGAAGATTAGAAGGAAAAGTAGAGGAGATGCAGTATAAAAGATGGCAAAAGGAATGAGCTGATTAGATTGAATCTGCTTTCTGTATCTTGGTAAATCACAGAGGCTGGGTCAAAAATTGTGAGGTTGTAGCACAACTCTAGAACAATGAAAGTTATGAACCCTATTGTAAATAGGGAAAATTAGATCTGATATTATCCAAATGTAATAAGCGTACACGCATCTCTCTTCTGTCAAATTGATAAAAATATTCTGAAATATGACCTTCAAATTTTATGTTAACTGAAGAAGATCTCTATAAGAGATTTTTCCTGCTTATCTAAAAATCTGTTCATATCACAAAAGTTCCAGAAATAGACAACAGTTCCCAAATGCTGCCTGAATTTATTCTATGTTCTAATTTCACAACTTTTACTATTTTTTTATGTTTTTTGCTGTTTCATGGAATCAAAATCATGTATGAATAAATCCAAACAACTTAAAAAATAAAATTTTTTTTTCATTTGAGTATACAGATACCATCTACCATTAAGAGAATAAATATTGAAAGCTGGGTCAAAATCTCAACAGATGAAAGTAACATTTATACCGTCAGGATGTCAGACTTCATAGCCATGTAGAGGTTTAGCTTCATCATGTGTCAAACAGTACAATGAAGAAAAAAACCCTGGAAACAAGTCATATTAACACCAGGGGTTGATCATCAGAATACTTAATGCATTTGTAGCTAGGTTTATGCAGAAAGCTGGATTATACTTGATATTAACTAATTAACTTATCAATATTCTTATTGAGAAACAAGGGAAACATTATCCAAATAATTCTAAGAAAAAATTAATATAACACTGTTTATATGAATCATAATAGTGCATATATGGTTTATATAATTATACACATAATATACATATAATACATATACATATAATATATAACATACAACTATAATATAATATAATTTTAATTGCTATGTAATTATTGTAATTACATATTTCAAATGCTACTAATAAATGTATATTTTATAGAATTTTCAGATACCAATATCAAGTTTATTTGTCTACAATGTAATACTATGTGCTGACCCATAACTTATGTAATAATAGAAGGATACTCGGTAATTCTTTTTGTATAAATTATGGGAACCAGGTATTGGAACAACTGTATTTGAATTTTTATGACTTTGATACTTGAAGGACTTTTCTTAGGTTATCCATCACTAGGCTGAAAAATAGCATTGGTATATATTTTTGTTTATACAATTAGAGAATTCACTGAAAAATATTAAGAACATCATCAATTACTTAGAAGAAAAAACCCACAGGAACACTCATTATGAAAATAAAGCCAAATGGACGTTATTTGTTGCCTTCTCTGCATCAATTCCTGACTTTTACCCTCCCCCAAAGTACCCTAATTTTAGTTTCAGATTTCCATGTCTGACCTGCTGGTGTAAGGGTAAGCAAGCCCTTCTAGCTGCAATGATTGACACAACAGTCTAGCCCTAAGCCAATCAGTCCAGGCCAATTATCTAGCCCCCAGGAATGATTCATACATGAGCAAGTTACTCAGTTCAGCCCAAAAAGTTTCATGGCATATTTGCTGGGACTTATATATGGAGAAAGGACATAGTTCCTCTTTCTTTCTCTGGACAGTGTGGTGTGAGAGTGTGCAATGTGGATTACAAGAGTCTTTTTTTCCAAAAATCTCTCTCCTGATAAAGCAAAACAAGGGAGAACACAGTGAGGGAAATCCCATAGACATAGCACAAGTGGCAATTGAGTTAGCCAATCCTGAAGACTACCCTCCCCTTGGTCCTCTAGTTACATACATGAATCAATATATTTCCTTAGAGTTTGGTCTAGTTTGGGTTTTATGTTATTTGTAAAACAAAATATTCTAATTGATATACATGACTATTATTACTATTCATTGGTTGCAGTATTCTCAAAAGGGTACCAGGTAGGTTCTATGTGTTATCTCACCCGATACAACAATATGAAGTTAAGTATTATTACGAGTTATGGCCCAGAAGCACATAGATGGTAAGTGGTAGAGTTGGGATTTGAATGAAAATCTGTTTGACTCCAAAGTCTGCAAAGTTATTTATCTCAACACTATTCAATGATCATTCAATGATTAGTATTTTAGCATCTTTGGAGGAAATTCAGGAGTGTCTATGTGAATACGTTTTGATAATGGAAAATATGAGGTATAATTTCAGGGCCATCTCAGTTACTCCTGTCTGGAGGAGAAAAGATCATTTTACTAATGCTACTTGATATTAAAATCCAGTTCTGTGCCTCAGCACCATGCATCACTTTCTTTTTTTTTTTTTAAAGATTTTATTTATTTATTTGACAGAGAGAGACACAGCGAGAGAGGGAACACAAGCAGAGGGAGTAGGAGAGGGAGAAGCAGGCTTGCCTGTGGAGCAGGGAGCCTGATGTGGGGCTCGATCCCAGGATTCTGGGATCATGACCTGAGCCGAAGGCAGACGCTTAATGACTGAGTCACCCAGGCGCCCCCATGCATCACTTTCTATCACATGATGCCAAGATGGACATGTTTATTCAGAGCCCTTTGAACTAAAGTAGTTATGTAAGCCATATTACTAAGTTAATTAGAGAGCCTTTAGGCGTAGGAAAAATGCTTAGAAGAGAATCAAGATTGCTTTCTTATTGATAAATCTGGGCTCTTGCAATTTTTGTGATGAGAGTAGGGAAAAACACATCATCCAAATAAAAATAATGTCATGCAAATAACATGAGGTGTTGTCTTTTTACTGTCCATAAGAGTGAATAAGGGGGGCGGGGCACCTGGGTGGCTCAGTCTTTAATGCATCTGCCTTCGGCTCAGGTCATGATCCCAGGGTCCTGGGATCGAGCCCCACATTGGGCTCCCTGCTCTGCAGGAAGCCTGGTTCTCCCTCTCCCACTCCCTCTGCTTGTGTTCCCTCTCTCGCTGTGTCTCTCTCTCTCTTTGTCAAATGAATAAAATCTTAAAAAAAAAAGAGTGAATAAGGTACCAATGAAATAAAACTCTTGTAGGTCATTGAGGTCACGTTCCTTCACATGGAAAGATTAAGGAATTCTTTCTGGAAGATAAAATCCGTCTTTTATAATTTTACCCTTTATACAATTAAATAACCTTTAAACCATTTCTGGTAGAATTGGGATTACTACTTCTGTCATTGCTTCCTATGGAATATTGAGTACACCCAAGGTACACAAACATTCTTCCTTTCCACAGAAATGGGAAAAATCATCAGAACAAAGCAATAACTAAGATCCTCATTGCTACAGTTATCTTTAGTAAGATGTTATAAGGAACAAAGGCTACTGAAAATATCCCACCTTAACAGGATAAAAGAGAAGGAATATTTTTCCCTCATGAATAGCAGTGGTGAGATTCAGCAGATTGTAGGAGCTAAGAATTTGGGCTTTGGACTCAGATTGTCAGGGTTTAAATTCTTCATGTGCTCTGCCACTTATTAGCTGGGTGACCTTCATAAAATCATTTTACTTCTTTGTATATCATTTTTTAAACAAAATATTTACTTTGTACTCCTGTAGGATTTAAAAGAATTTATATATTAAAAACTTTAAAAAGTTTAAACTCTACCATAATAGGTAATAAGCACTCAAATATTTTCTAGTAGTAGCAGTGATGTTAATAATTATAGTAATACAAACGAAATGTTTGCCATATAACATGCCAGACATTGCATTTGTTGCTTTACAAATGTTATCTTATTTAATCATCAAAATATCACTGTAATGAAAGAGAGAGGTATTATCCTTATTTTCAGATGAGAAAGTTAAGAAACAGTATAAGAAATATTTCCAAGTTCAAATAGTCTGGGAATTCTATGTAAACTAAGATCTGCCTGACGTTAAAACTAGGATGTTAACCACTACTCTATGGTATTTTCCTTGATGTGAACTTATTTGAGCTAGAATAAACCACTGGGTCTCATATAAGAGACATAACCCTCATTGATTCAGACAAAAAATATTCTATATCCTTTGAACACAATATATTCCTTAAAATAGAACTTGCTCATTGAGAAAATGAATTAATGATAGCATCATTTTAAGGAAACTATCAAACCATTGCTATGATTTAAATGGTGTCAGAAAAAATGACAGGTAATATCAGTCTATGCCAACAGCTTGCAAACATATGATTACAAGAACGGGTAAGTGCAATGAGGCAAACTTCTATCTATGCTTCTGTGCCATCAAAGTTCAAGGACTAAAAAATAACATCTTGCTGGATAATAAAAGCAGGTAAAGTTGCCAAAATTTGTATAATAATTAAATATAATTAAAATATTGTTGACAAGGATAGTATGCAATACAAAAAAATGTAAATATTATTATGGTTATTTATTTGACTGTAAGCTTTTTAAAGGGCAAGGATCTCTTCATATGTGTGCACACTATATTACTGACTTATCCTCATACTACTCTTTGGACAAGACTTGTACCAATTTCATTACCCCACCCCCTTGTATACTGTATAATTCTTATTATGATATGATAGAAGACAAATTTCTGATTCCATTTAAAGTCAGCCCTTCCATCTGTGTTGTGAATTCCATTTCCATTAATTTTTCTCAAGGATATTGCTTCTGCAATTATGTTTTCTTTTTTCTTCTGCAGCAGCAAGTTTTTTTCTCTCTTTGCTGGATTATTCCAATTGGCATGCAACATTATTTAATATCTTTTTAAAACAAAATGATCACATAACCCCACATTCCTTCTGGTCACTGCCCCGGTTTTTCATCTTCTTTCATGCAAAACTCCCATGAAAGAGTTGTCTTTTTTTATTATTCTTTCCCTTTCCTAACTTCTCATTCTGTATGAGGCTTTTCTCCCCACAACTCCAATGAAAAATCTCTTTTCGAGATTACAAATGATCACAGCCAGTGGTCAATTCACTGCCCTTTTTTACTTGACTTTTAGCAGCATTTGATATACGTGATTACAGTTCTTTCTTGAAACACACACTTTCATTGCCTTCAGGGATACCCAAGATGCCTGATTGTCTTCTTCCTTCATTATCCTCTTTTCAAAGTCTCCTTTGATGGCTCCCTTTCTCTCTACCAGACTTCTAGAGACTGTGTTGCTCCAGATATTTTTGTTTTCTGGGAACACTCTCTAGATAATCAATCAAGTCGTATGACTTTAATTACAACCTATGCATAGATGGCACTCAAATTTATCCTTTTCTTCGAACTCATTATTGAGTTCCACACATTTCAGATTTTAAATGGCCAAATTAATTTTATCAATAAATGCAATATTCTGTTGAACCCCATTTGCTATTTCCTCAAATCTAGATTTTGTAGATTCCTCACTCCCTTCACATTACACACTCAATCTATCAGTACATCTCCTTGGCTCCACCTCGAAAATATTTTCTGCAATCCAGACATTTGTCTGTTAAGCCCAAACATCATCTTTCCCCATCTCCATCATTTTTCACTTAGACTATTACAATTGTATCTGTCTTTTAAGATTTTATTTTTAAGTAATCTCTACACTGAACGTGGAGCTCGAACTCACAATTCTGAGTTCAAGAGTTGCATGCTCCCCCGACAGAGCCAACCAGGTGCCCCATAATTATATCTTAATGATATCTTCACCCCCCATTCTTGTCTCATTATATTCCACTATTTATACAGTAGCCAAACTCTTTTTTCAAAAGCATAAATTAGATTACGTCCTTCCATTGCTCAAACTCTCCAATGGCTAAGCCTTCTCCTTAGAAAAAATTGAAAATTCTTTATCATATCCTTCAAGACCACATATCACCTGGTACCAAATTATCTCTTAAACCAATCTTGGAACCTCTTGCTCATGCTTCTCTAGTTACTCTGGTTTTCTTCTATGTAGATAAGTTTATTTCCACTTTTGAGGTGGTTTTTTCGTTGTTGTTGTTTTGCCTGAAATACCCTTTTTTATCCTCCTAAATGACAAATTCTTCAAGTAATTTATTCCTCCAGGTACATCACCTATTCAGTCTTTCCCTGATGCTCTATTCTAAAGTAGCTCACCCATCACTTTCAATGATATCACCATGTCTCATTTTGTTCTTAGCATTTATCACTATCTGAATTTAATCTATTTGCTTACTTATTCATTTGTGTTTGTATTTACTTATCATCTGTATCATCCTAATCCCAGTCACTGGAATATAAGACTCATGATAGTGAAGATCTTATTTCATTTTCTCATTATTGTATGCAGTGGACAAGTCCTGATTCTTTGCAAACCTTGGGGGAAGAAAGATAATAAAGGAGAAATTATGAAGGGTAAAATAAATAAAGACAGAGCATCATTTCTACTGAAAATATAATAGCCATGTAATTATGTTAAACTTAAAACTCTCAGGATGTGTGCATATTTTTTTCCAAAAAGATGAATGCATGATCCAGATCTATCATTTCTGGGTCACTGTGATGGGATCCAGCAGCCTTTAAATAAAAAAAACAAGTAACTGAGAAAAAGAGATTGCCAGAAGCATGTGAAGTATAAAACACAGAGAAGATAGATGGTTCCCAGAAATATTCTTCTCTTTGCCTCTGTCTGTCTTTCTTCTTTTAAAAATGTTTTCTAAAAGACAGCATTTGATCCTACTTTAGTTTTTATTTTCATTTAGCTTTTTAGATCTCTGTCCTTGTCATCATCATCATTATCATTAACAGAAGAGGTAATATTTGTTGAATTCTTGTTAAACTTTAAAATTCCACTAGATTTTAAAATCCAGCTAAAAGGATATTAGCATATTTAGACTACCATTATATTCTTGTTAATGAGCACAGATCTTAGGGCCCACAATACATCAGGTCAAATATTCTAGGAACTCTGCTTCAGCACTTCACTGTGCTGTCTTCTTAATCCTCATAAAAACAATGTAACTGAGAGTCTATCGTTTTCTCTTTTTACTGAGATTAAGTGTGTCAAGGAGACAAAACAATAGGTTAATTTGTCCTATAAAAATGACAAGCTTACAAATAAAATGGCTGGACTCCAATCAAGTTGGTATGACTATAATGATCCATGCTTTTAATCACTAACCCAATAATTCTCAAACTTTAGTGTGCAATCATCTGGATCACTTCTTAGAAAGGCAAATTCCCAATTTTCAACTCAGATGTTCTATTCAGAAGTTCTTGGGTGAAGTCCATGGATATGTACTTTGGACAATATTAAAGTGATTTCACTGCAGCAGGGAAGAGGACCACTCCATGAGGGACAGTGTAATAACTTATACAACCCCATTGGACACAGACATATTGTAGGCATTTGATAATACTTACTAAATAAGAAATAATTAATTTGAAAGAATGAAGTCTTTTGACATCAAGTCCCTTTTAAATTCAAAAATATACCAAGCATTCCCTCTGATAACCTCATATTATATATGACCACGTCAATATTTAATAGGTACTATAGCAGGAACACAGAATCAACCCTTCGAGAACACTATTTCTCTCATAAAATTACATGCTTCCTTTTCAAACAATTTCAGTAAGATTTTAGCAACAACATTACCTTAATAATTGCTAGCCTCAGTAATAGCACATTGCTGGAGTCTTCCCATATAATCTTAAAAGTGAGTCTCGTTACTGCTTTGATGCTTTTTAAGTCAAATAATAGAGATGATCCCAATCTCTTACGCAGCCAACATGCTTTTTATGAAAGTATACAAAAACTTTGGTCACACTTATATTTTCTGTTACTGCCTTTACCTGACCTAGGAGAAGATCTCTTTGCTGATCTGTAAAAACGTTTCACTCTTGGAAATGTATAAATATAAATAAGAAATAAGGATATGGTGCATATGAATATGATGTAGATTGAGGTGGTTATTTTAGGAATTTGCTTATTTTTAAAAAGCTAGTATTAGTTTTTAATTTTTACCACATAAAATCAGAAAGAGATGATCAAATTTTAAAATCTTCCATGGTTATGTTGGAAGGTGAAGGAAAATCTAAATATTATCTATTTAGGATCTATGTAAGACAGAGGCAGACTCATTCACTTAAATGATAATCAAATAAGAAGGAAAAAAACAGTTTTGTTAATTCAGAGAGCAAAGGTGTAAAACATGCTTCCAAAATAGAGAGAGACAAAAGCAATACATCTAAGAAGAAAAGAATGCAGTCATAGTGTTAACAAATACCTTTGAATTAACAAGCATACAAAGATCAGATATAAGCAAAGGCCTTTGCATTATCATGAGGAAAGAATGCAAATATAATCATAATATGTTAATTAAAAAGATGGCTTATTATAGGATATAAACACACTTTCTTTCTCCTTGCTTTTTTTGTGTTTGTTATAAAGATAAGCATATAATAAACACAGCAGGAAAAAAATGTGCTCTAATTATCCATTCCTGAGGAGAACCATCTGTAATTTTTTTAAATACTGATCAACTAATAAATATTAACTAAAAATCAAGCATGCTGTATTCATCATATCAAAAACCCCCAGAAAATAGAAAACATTTTTTCCTACTGTCCAATAACATAAAGAGTAGTGGAAACACCTTACTTTGTATATTTTCTGTTCTAATAAATAAAAGGTAAAATGAGAAATAAAAACAATCACATTATAGGAAGGAAAGAGCTATATGTGTTGGCAAGATTAGGAATGTTCTCATGGAGAAAGCGGCAGCTACCAACAGTCTTGAAAGATAGATTAATTAAAAAAATGGGGGATGAAAATTCAAAGTGAAGCAAAAACATGGACAAAGTCATGGAAGAAGAATATACAACGAATATGCAGGGAAAGGTGAAGGTTGAGGGTTTAAGAAAATACAAACAAGATTTCAAGGATACGGTCACAATCTAGAGGGTTCTGATTGTCAATCCAAGCATGTAGGAAGGTCACAGGTACTAAGGGATTTTGAGGCTACAAGTGACATTTTGAAAGTGTGATTTGAAAATATTATAATAAAGTATAATAAAACTGTAGAAGAGAGGAGCAACCAGAGTTTTGGAGACCAATGGATTCCAGACTGCAGTAGCAATCAGAGAGGAAGGAAGAAATACGATCACATTATGTTACTAAAGATATTTTGGAAAATACCTTAAGGTGGCCTCAAACCTCACACATTGATCACTTAAAGATTTTTTTTAATTTCATTGAAATCGAAAATATTCATAGATGATAATTGTTGTCCCAAAGAAAGTAACCAAACATCTCTGAAGTTTTTTCCTGAGAGATATACTGCAAGCCTTTAGGTTTAATGAGAAACAGCCACTAATTCCTTTATTTAGGTATCTTGCCTTCTTTATCTTTGGATATGTAAGTCCTCAAAAATGGATTAGAGACAAACATTTCTTTTTTATCTATACAATGCAAAAAGAAACCTTGAAATAAACTTCACTACAATTCCAAAATTTCCAGAATAATAAGAAGAGATTAAATAAACATCCTCTTGTTTTGCTGAAGATCATCTTTAAATCTTAGGTAACTTCCCTTTGGTCTATTCCAGTTACAGAGGGAGCAATTCTAATTCTGTGGCTCAGGGCGCTTTGAACAATGAAGCATCCTCCTCAGGCAGAGCACTGAGAAAAGTGGGAATAACATCTAGATCTTGATGGACATTGCACTTGATTGCAGTTAGAGAGCACATGAAACCCTTGAGGGCCCGCCACTCTACACACAGGTGTAGTATTGAATTTTCCATCTCATTAAGAAAAAATAGTCATAATCTGGCCCAGATTGGGGAGGCATCTCTAAGTTTGGCAGACCCCAAAACACCTTGCAAATGAAATTTTAAAGAACAATTAGTTATGAAATTAGAATACTGAAAAATGTGTGATTTAACAGATCTGAGTAGCTGGGACAAAGTAGAGACATCACAAGTAACATTTTGAATTGACATTGATAAATTCATTTTGTACATTCTGAATATAATAATGGGGAATATCAATATACCAAGGTACAGACAGAATTTAAGAGCTATGGGACTGGATGTCAGCAGAGAGCTATTGAGATAAAAATGTTGAAGTCGTCTATTTACATAGAGGTTAGAAATCATGCAACTGGATTAGGAGAGAGTTTGGAGAAAGAAGAGCAAAGATCCGAAGACTAAACCTTGATGATTTTCCACACTTAGAAGTTTGAAAAGAGCTATTATTAACAGGAAAGAGAAGGCAAACCTGGAAGGCAAGAGAGGAATGAGAAACAAGATTACTGAAGTCTGCTAGGTAAATATTTATCTTTATTGATCAAATTAAAGCCAATACTACTTTTGCCATCTTCCAATATGTTTAGTAATAATACTACCTGGTAGTAAAACCATTTTCGAATGCTCAAATTGTACTACTAGGTCATGTCACACTCATCAATCTGTAGAGCTCTTTGTACCAGTCTATTTGTTGCACATCACTGTTATAATGGAAATGACAACTAAGACTCACGTTTTTGACTCCTTTCTGCCCATGGACGCCGCAGAGTAAGCATCGTTAAAGTCTCCCCTCCCACCGCCGTCATGTCTAAGTCAGAGTCTCCCAAAGAGCCTGAACAGCTGCGGAAGCTCTTCATCAGAGGTTTGAACTTTGAAACAACCGATGAGATTCTGAGGAGCCATTTTGAGCAATGGGGAACGCTTACGGACTGTGTGGTAATGAGAGATCCAAACACCAAGCACTCCAGAGGCTTTGGGTTTGTCACGTATGCCACTGTGGAGGAGGTGGATGCAGCCATGAATGCAAGGCCACACAAGGTGGATGGAAGAGTTGTGGAACCAAAGAGGGCTGTCTCAAGAGAAGATTCTCAAAGACCTGGTGCCCACTTAACTGTGAAAAAGATTTTTGTTGGTGGCATTAAAGAAGACACTGAAGAACATCATCTAAGAGATTATTTTGAACAGTATGGGAAAACTGAAGTGATCGAGATCATGACTGACCGAGGCAGTGGCAAAAAGAGAGGTTTTTCTTTTGTAACATTTGATGACCATGACTCTGTAGACAAGATTGTCATTCAAAAATACCATACTATTAATGGCCACAACTGTGAAGTAAGGAAAGCCCTATCTAAGCAAGAGATGGCTAGTGCTTCATCCAGCCAAAGAGGTCGAAGTGGTTCTGGAAACTTTGGTGGTGGTCATGGAGGTGGTTTTGGTGGGAATGACAACTTTGGTCGTGGAGGGAACTTCAGTGGTCGAGGTGGCTTTGGTGGCAGTCGAGGCGGTGGTGGATATGGTGGCAGTGGGGATGGCTATAATGGATTTGGTAATGATGGAAGCAACTTTGGAGGTGGCGGAAGCTATAATGATTTTGGCAATTACAACAATCAATCCTCAAATTTTGGACCCATGAAAGGAGGAAACTTTGGAGGCAGAAGCTCTGGCCCCTATGGTGGTGGAGGCCAATACTTTGCCAAACCATGAAACCAAGGTGGCTATGTTGGTTGCAGCAGCAGCAGTAACTATGGCAGTGGCAGAAGGTTTTAATTACTGCCAGGAAACAAAGTTTAGCAGGAGAGGAGAGCCAGAGAAGTAACAGGGAAGCTACAGGTTACAACAGATTTGTGAACTCGGCCAAGCACAGTGGTGGCAGGGCCTAGCTGCTACAAAGAAGACCTGTTTTAGACAATACTCATGTGTATGGGCAAAAAACTCGAGGACTGGATTTGTGACTAATTGTATAACAGGTTATTTTAGTTTCTGTTCTGTGGAAAGTGTAAAGCATTCCAACAAAGGGTTTTAGTGTAAATTTTTTTTTTTGCACCCATGCTGTTGATTGCTAAATGTAATAGTCTGATCATGATGCTGAATAAATGTGTCTTTAAAAAAAAAAAGACGTTTTCATTGTCTCAAGGTTACAAAGAAGCTATGGTATAACATTTTTATCACATGGCCATAAAACATGGCCAAAATTTCCAAAATGAAAAGGAAAAAGTCCTAAGTTCCATGGCATGATATCTGGCACTCTGGTTGGTCACTGATCCAAAAAAGGCAAAACTGTAAACAAAATGCCCAATCTAGCACCCTAGAAGTTTATTAAAAACTTCCACACTGTGAGGAAATGAGGCAGAGCCCTAATCTCCTAGAAAATGAAGTTGTCCATGACATCCTGTTACATGAGAAAAACTATAATTATTCTATCTAAATACATGATTATGGTTACCATGTTTTTTTTTTAAAGGATTTATTTATTTATTTTGGAGAGATTGAGAGAGAGAGCATGCAGGAGCGGGAGGACTGGAGGGAGAGGGAGAGAGAATCTCAAACAGACTCTGCGTGGGGCTCCATCTCACAACCCTGAGATCAGGACTGAGCCAAAACCAAGAGTGGAAGGCTTAACTGACTACACCACCCAGGTGTCCCTATGGTCATGGTGTTTTAAAAAAAAAATGTGTCGTCCTAAAATGCCTGTGTCTCATTTGACATAGAAAGAAGACACTAACTTTTGAAGAATCCCTAATTTTTCAAACACAGATTGTTTTTTCTGTTCTCTATACACTGACCTGAAAGTGATTGACTTTTGCATAAAGATAACCTTCTTACTGAATGGGATGTGACCTTAAATGTATTTAAATCCTCTATTTAACTCAGAAAACTTCATCAGAGGTATCCTTTGGTCTTTTCTGACTCTGTCAAGGCCTGCCGTCTGTGCATATCATGATGTTCCACCTTCGGCACTTAGGGGCGTGCACCACACATTGGGTTGCCTCGCTCGCAGTGCACAGTCCTTGTAGATCTGGGACCTGTCTCAATGGTGACACAAATTTGACTCACAGCTCCCTCAGAGACACTTGAGCACACTATGCTTGATCTTTTTCAGATGCACCCTTTCAGATGATCTCTTTGTACCAATTGTAAACGATGTTTCAATCTAGAGGAGGTTTTTTGTTTTTTGTTGTTGTTTTGTTTTGTTTTATTTTTCCTTCCTTTTTGTTGTACATAAAAATTATCCTTGAGCTGAGTTGTAAAAGTAAGCCTTCATAAATGAGATTAGTGGTCCCATTCCAGTGATTAACCACTTTGGAAGGCCACCTACCACGAAAAGCCTGGGTCAGCTTAACTTGAGGTTATTTATATATAATGAACTAGTAAATACTATTTTCAAATTTTACACTTGCATGCCCAATGTTAGCTTATAAGAATATATTTTCAAAAAATGTGAAAGAGAAATGATTATAAATATCTTGTACATGAGGAAGGTAACCAAATAAAAAGGAAAAAGTCCTTAAATTTTTCCAGCCCTTTCATTTTCCAAGGTGAGCATAGTTATGAGTCGATGAGATGTAAGAAAGAGAAGAAAGGGTCAACTATTGCCATGTCTCAATTTTTGTTTGTTTTCCTAAATGGAAAAAAAGTATTTACTAGAATTGTTACGGCAGGTATTGACATTCCCCGAATTAATCATTTTATTCTCACAGAACTGGAAATAAAAGTATGGTCTTTTATTGCCATATGCTTACTCATCATCCATAAGATAGATTTTTTTTTTTTTGCAAAATATGTCAATGCTTTGCTCTTCAGATACAGATCACAATACTATAAATGTATGCCTTCTTGAAAAAAAATCTTATTTTTTGAAAAATCAGACACTAAACATAACAGGGCTTATGGGGAAAATAGGCTCATGTAGATCATTCTATATCTATACAGCTTTGTAACCAAAAATAATATAAGTACTAATTTAAAATATTAACATCATTCAAAAGATATGATAGATTCCTAATAAATAAAGTAGTGGTCCAGTGGCATCAACAACATCTGGGAACTTTTTAGAAATGTACATTCTCAGGCTCACTGAAACCCTGGTCAACTGAAACAGAAATTTGTGTTAGGGCTGAGTAATCTGTTTATCAAGACTTCCAGGGATGTAATACAATCACGATTAGGTGAATTACTGTACTACACTATATAAAACATTTTACCTTTCAAAGGAAAAAGAGTGATGTTGCTAAATGGAACATAAGATGGAAAATAAGAAAATAATTCAGATTGTTCCATTATCGAGTCAAGGGCAAAATATGCAGATGTCTAGTAGGTCGGCAGCCTTCAAATAGGTCCCCATGACTCAGCTTCTTAATATCAATGCCCTGTGAATTTGGGCCAGTCTTAGTGACTTGCTTCTAATGAAGAGAATACAGCAAAAGTGAAGGATGTCATTCTTTGATTAGCTTCTGTCTTGCTTCTCTCTTGTACTTTCAGTTGCTCACTGCTACATTCTGAGCGGCCCTGAGGAGTGGCCCATGTGGCAAGATATCTTGGCTCAGCAACCAGGGAGGAACTCAGGCCTTCAGCCCAAAATCCCACAAGGAACTGAAACCTGCCAACAGCCAAGGGAGTGAGTTTAGAAATGACTTTCCCCTCAGTTGAACCTTGAGATGATTGAAGTTCCCGACTATGCCTTGATTGCATCCCTGGGACAGATTCTTTGCCCAAGGACCCAGCTTAGAAGTACTGTATTACTGACACAAAGAAAACTAAAAACAAACAAACAAACAAAAAAACACAATAAAATAAAATGTCGTTTTAAGAGACTGAGTTTTGGGAGATCATTTCCAGTACATAAACCGAGGGGAAGAATTTGTGGTCAGTAGACACACTGTACAATACCATGTTTGTCCATGGGGGGGCCAGCTTATGTTAGTGTGTTTTGCATTCAACAGTCATTATTTGGTGAATAAAGCACTAGAAGCACTGGGGGAATTACAAATGACCCCATATTACTTCACATGTTGTTGGTACCATCTCTCACATACCGCTGGTGTGTGAGCTAATTTACTTCAGAGAAACATGCATTTTAGGTTGAGTCTGCTTTTCCAGAAGTAGCAATGTTAAGAACAACCATGGAGCTCATTAAAGTACTTTTTGAATTCCTAAGGTTTAGTTCACTCTTCATGATTCCTTTAAGGATTATGTGATGGATGTGAGAGTTTAGGAACAATTTTTTTCTTTTGCCCCCATTCTCTTCTTTTCTTTCTTATTTCAGCCTGGAAAGTATTCCTTTGGTAGAATGTATGGGAGAAGGTTTAGCATAGTAATACACCAAAAAAAAAAAAATAATAATAATTCCTATTAACAAGAAAACAACAGGAACTGGCTTGATCCAGTGAGAGGACTTTGATGTTCCAAGCTTCATTCCTCTTGCTCAGCCCAATCTACTTGTCTCTTTCCAGAATGGAGATAAGACTATCTCTAAGACTGGACAAAAGTGGGGGAAAATACAGAGCGAAGGAAAAAACTTAGGCGAACCAGGCAGTGATGAAGTAGGGATTGAAACAATAGAAGATTCCTAGATCATGTTTTCAAGAATGATTCCATGCACAGAAAATTTGATGGGAAGAACAGGAAATATTTTGCATCATATTTTAGATGCTGTATGTGTTCATAAACAGTGACTAAATAACATTGTTTTATTTCTCATACTGACTACATATATGCACAGCTTTCTGAGCACTGTGAATCCACTAAAGAGTGATATATGTATATTTCCATTCCTTCTCATTTGCTTTTCTCATATGTCAAGTTGTAAGTGTGTTAAGATGGCCCATTTAAATGAGATAATATATGTATTCTGAAAATGCCTAAATATTAAGAGTCCTCAACAAGTATGAATGAAGAATTTTGTCATTTAATTTTAGGGTAAGGTATTCAAGTTTATAGCTATGACTATGGCAATTCAATAAACTTTAATCAACGTTCAACTGAATAAACTGAATTTTTAAATCTAAAATTCATAATAATAAACTAATCACAGGAAAATATTTCATGCTATATACTAGGAAAATCTGAAATTAATGGAATCCCTGCTCTGGACATGATTCTTTAGGGATCCAGAAATATGTATGAGCAGCCCCAACACTGAATCTAGTAGCAGGGAAGCCCCTTGGAGTCAGTCAGTATTTCTTTAAGTCAATAGCATATATAAAATATCTTCTACAAGCTGAGCATTATGCCAGAAACTAAGAAAGAGAAGAAGACAAAACCAACAAAGGTTGTCCCTGACACCATGAAGTTAGGTCTGGAGAAGACAGACCTTAACAAATGAGTACAGGTCATTACTGATGTAATGACAAATATGTAAATACTTCAAAAGTAAAAGGGGCTTGCAAAGAGCAAGGTGTAGGTAATTAAGCCCTTCAACAGATTGCTACAGGTCACTGTATCTCAAAAACATACCAATGACTGTATGTCAAAATCAGCCATCTTCTTCCCGAATTATTAAATAAGTATCCCCTATGATGGTATACAAATTTAAAACTATATAAATAAAAAATGAAATAAAAATAAATAAGTCAGTAAGTAAATAAGTATCCCCTGCCCTGAGATATGATCTCTGATAATGAGGAGGCATTTTCATCCCCCTTTTTGGAAGGTTATCAAACAGAGGTATCCAATGAATTAAATTGGAAGGTTTCTCTGGAGCAAATGGAGCAGAGCTGACCATCTTTTCTACTCCTCTGGGAAGTCTCAGTTTTGTTGAGGCTTCTACTGAACAACTTCTGGTTTCCTTTGGTCTCCTTGTTTCATTGTAGCACCCTTGAAGAACCAAATGACTCATGGCTCAACATTTGCTGAATCTGTAAGTCTGAATTTCACCATGACCATCACCTGTCTCCAACTCAACTACCCACAACCACCCACATCTCTATGTGATTAATGAGATTGTGTCTAAGGGTTCAGCTTCAAATGGGACAATTTGTCTCCATCAATAATAAAATGTTTTAGAAACAGATTCCCAGTGTCAATACACACTCAGTTATTTATCCCATCTTCTACAATGTTAGTATTATTCCATAGTATGATCCATGATATCTAGGGAGAAAAAAGGCATTCAGGTTGCTAAGAAATGGAGAAATAGATTATTTTCAGTTCATTTAAAGTATTACCTAAAGCTGGAACTATATTATATTTAAGAATAATTTTTAAAAGCAGATTAAAAATCAAAGTTTTTTTGGCTTATCTACTATGCTCTCTGTCCTCTCAGCTATTCAGCTAATCAGAGTTAATGTAGTAATATGAGATTAATGTAGGGATTTTGTTTCAGGTCGTGAATTGGTTCCAATGGATTGTAATATAATTACTTAATCAGTTTTATTAGACTAATTTTTAAAAAAGGTTGGAAAACCCATGTAATATCTTACAGTATAAGCAGAGTCAGCATGAATTTAGATGTGCACTCTGTCACTTATATTAAGAATAAAAAATAGATATTAATAAGTTTAAAAAACATAATGACTGAAAATAGTTACATTCTAGATGGGGTACTTTTTACCTTATTGACTACAATCAATATTCAAAGTATGAGGGCTTTTTTTAAAAAGATATAAAAAGCAAAAAAAAGCAACAACAACAAAACAAACCAACAACCACACATAGTGCTTTTTAAACAAAAAGATCAAATAACAACTAGAAAATTTAATTAAATTTTAAATTTAGGGGCACCTGGCTGGCTCAGTTGGTTAAGCGTCTGCCTTCGGCTCAGGTCATGATCCTAGGGTCCTGGGATAGAGTCCTGTGTTGGGCTCCCTAATCGGCGGGGAGCCTGTTTCTCCCTCTCCCTCTGCCTGCCGCTCCCCCTGCTTATTCTCTCTCTGTGTGTGTGTCAAATAAATAAATAAAATCTTATTTTTTTTAAATTTAGAAATAAAGTATTTATGGGATGGCTAAGTGGCTCAGTTGTTTAAGTGTCTGACTCTTGATTTCAACTCAGGTCATGATTTCAGGGTTGTGAGATCAAGCCCTGCATTAGGCTCCATGCCCAGCATGGAGCCTGCTTAAGTTTCTCTCTCCCCCTCTCCCTCTGCCCCTG
The DNA here is from genome assembly GCF_009762305.2 of Zalophus californianus. Lineage (NCBI taxonomy): Eukaryota > Metazoa > Chordata > Mammalia > Carnivora > Otariidae > Zalophus > Zalophus californianus. The sequence goes on from NC_045598.1 coordinate 144,701,029, forward strand.
CGAAATTAAAGGCAAAGATTTTCCACTATTTTAAACGGAAACATATTGTAAGACCAATAATGAGTTCAACAAACACTTATTAAGAAACACCACTGTCTTTCAAACATTGGGATAGATGCAATGTGTGTACTGGGTTCATAAAATGAGTTCTTGTTTTAGAATATAAATCCTGGGTGTGAGGAAATCATGCAAAATCTTGGTTTTAAAAAGTGACTTAGGAAATTCATTAAAATCCTGTATTTTAATTTGTGTCAGTCTATCTAATCTAAACATTAATACTTGAATTATAAATAGAGCTCTCCATTTGCTAGGAAGGGTTATGAGAAAATGGGATAAATGTTATTGTAATTTCTTATAATGAAGATGTTGTTTGTAGCCCTTTAAAATACAGGCTAAATCCTACAGTAGCAAAATTAACTTAAAGAGAATATATTTGCACAGGCTTAACTGTCAAAACCTACCACGGTGCTTGTGAACAACATTTTAAAAATTTGACCAAGACTGCAAAGTAGACATTATCACTGACTACCTCACTTTCAATAACTTGCTCCATTCTTCAACCAATTACTACTCCTTTTATCCTTTCCAGCATACCAGAGTTGTTCGTCCAGTGACTACCCTGCTTAATTACATCCTTTCTTTATTTAGTAAATTTGACATGTCACATTGTGTTAGTTTAAGGTATACAGCATGTTACTTTGATAATTTATATATTATATGATTGTTAATATAGTGATATTTATCACATTACATAATTATAGTGCAATATTTTATCTATATTCGTTATACTGCACATTAGATCTCTATGGCTTATTTACCACTTGTTATAAGTTTGTTTCCTTAAATACCGTCACTTAAACTCCCTCCAAACCCAGTAACCACCATTTTATTTTTGCTTTTACAGGTTTAACTTTTTTAGATTTCATATATAAGTGATGTCGTATAGTACTTGTCTTTCTCTGTCTCATTTATCTCACTTAGCATGATGTGCTCAAAGTCCATCCATGTTGTTGCAAATGGAAGGATAGAGTCCTTTTTCCTTGCTGAGTAATATTCCATTGTACATATGTACCACATCTTTTTTTAAATGTGTTTTGGGAAATTCTTTCATAATCGAGTTTTTATTGTTGTTCTGAGGATCAGCACAGACATTTCAGTTTGTACACAATGCTTAACATATGTACTGAAAATCTAGAAAATCATGTAGTTGTGATTCTTTTCTAAAAGTTATTGCAGTGATCTTCCAGCTTAAAATTTGGAGGCAAATTTTCTTAAACAGTATATCAAGTACCAATATCTTTAAATGTTGATATGCTATTACATTGCTAAGTCTCATTAATTCACAATTTAATATCATATACATTACTTACTCAAATTTTCAATGTTGCACAGCACATTAACAAAGTTAGTAGGAAAACTGGACTACCACAACCAAGATGTTGTGCACAAGATTCTGACAGGGAGAGCCAAGCTCAAGGAGTGGTTTTCTTTAGGAAACAATTCTACGAAAACAACACAGGATTGGAAGCAATTTAAAATGTTCAAGACATATTAAATGCAAGACTGACTCCAAATTGCCACTTAGTATGCTTTGTATTATAGGATATAGAAACTACCCCATCCATGGAATGTTAAGCTGGCACCCAAGACAACCAAAGCCTCCCATAATCAATATCCCACTATTATCTGGTTGTACCAAAAAATAAACCAGCAAATGATTTCACCTCTTAAAAAAAAAAAAAAAAGCATTTACACTAAAAAATGGGATGAGGTGGGATTCCTTCTTTCTTAGGAATGCTTCTAGAGCTACTGAAAAACTTGTATTTATAAAAGAGTTGATAAAAAATGTTCCTCTGGATTGTACAAGAAGGGAGACAGGGACCCCTGCTAAGACGTGCTATATGGTATTAATTAGCCTTGGCTTCTTTCTCTCCTGATTCATCAGAGGCTGGAATCTCCTCATTTTAGTTTCTCAGTTTTCTGCAGGTTAAGTCTTTTGTTTCCTGGTTAGTCACTTCAGCCTATTTTTCCTTTGCTACCCTTTTCCCCTTTTGTTTACACTTTTTTTTTTTTCCCTGAAGATTTTTCCTTTCCTGTGGCCCTTTTTGGCTTCATTTCCACTTTGGTAGTAGCAGGTTTGGCTGACAACTTTGCTGATCTCTTCTTGGGCTCCTCCTTCACTGCCCTTTTGGCAGAGCTGACCTTCCTCTTGGGCATGGTGTTAGTGGGGTGGCAGGTGGGGAAAGCCTTCAAGAACCTGGGCTGCCTGGCACCTCCCACTCCCCCCACCACCCAAGCTGCTGCCTGCACCACATCTTTTTATCCATTCATCCATGGGTGGGCATATGGGTTGTTTCCATATCTTGGCTATTGTGAATAATACTGCAATAAACTCGGGGATGCAGATATCCCATCAGAATCCTGGTTTCATTTCCTTTGGATATATATCCGGAAGGGGAATTGCTGGACCATATGGTAGATATATTTTTAATCTTTTTCAGGAACCTCCCACAGTGGGTGGACCAATTTACAGTCTCGTCAACAATATGTAACAGTTTCCTTTTCACCATGTCTTTGTCAGCACCTGCGGTCTCTTCTTGATGCAAACCATTCTAACAGGTGTGAGGTGATCTCATGATGGTTTTGATTTGCAGCACATATCATTCCTTGTGAAGAGACTCAAAGAGCCTTATGATTTATGGATTGAGTGGTTGAATTAGTCTCTATGACTGCCTGTGTTTGTTCTGTATTCCTTATGTTTTTAGTATCAGAGAGAGTATCTCTTGTCACTTTTAAGGAGGAATGGAGTTTTAAAAGAAAGATAAAGAAAGAAGAACCTGTGACCTATTCACTGCCGTAGTCAAACTTGTACATGGGCTGTCTCAGCTAGTCAGAGAAGTAAAAGAAGAAATTGGCCTTTCACATCCAAACTCTCTGTTTCCCATTAAGTTTCTGCCTCTTCATCTCCCTTTTGTTTATGTCTCTGAAATTTCTTCTTGGAAACTATTGATGCGGTGGTAAGAGTAAAAACTTGCTTTAAGCACTCATCATACAAATTAAATTTTAAGTAAAAGCAATTGGTATTGCTGCTGAGTAAGTTCTTCCTGTAGATTGCTCAGACACTCTGCAAAATTGCCTGCTGACCTACTCCATGGGCCAGAGATGCCAGTGGCCTGACAGCCAATAGTATCTATCATAGGTGACATTTGTAATGGAGAGCTCTGTGCAGTTGTGCCAAAAGTACACAGCAACTGAAAACAGGCTATTTGGGATGAGATGATATATATTAAATTATATGCTGCACTTTCAATTGAAAAATGAGCATCCTAAAGAAATAAAACACTCCTGAAAACCAAGCTGGAAAAAGATGAAAATTTGAAAGCAGTAAAGTACTTTTATTTTGCTAACTGAGTATGCAAAAATGCATTAAGGTGGCATATGCTCATTACATTTATGAAATGTAAAGTCCATCCATACTTTTAACTCCCAGGTTATTGTTGTGATATAATATATGGTATCATTTCCATTTTACAGGTGAGGAAATTGAGATTAGATTGATTTGTCTGAGTTAAAACAGCTATTGAAAGATTCACAGGCATATGACATGCACATATTCAGTCTGAAGCATATTTCTTTCCTTTTTATTGTGTTTTACATTATCAAGAATATTTTCTAGTTCTGAAGAATCTTGTTCATGAATAGTTGCAGGAGAAGAAAGTGAGTAAACGTGATTTCAAGGGTACAAGAAAGTTTCTAATCTCCCAAAGCATCTATTAAATGGTAATCTATATCTATATTCTATGCAATTAATCTGAGATAGATATAGAATAACATATATCTTGGACTTGATTGTGAAACTTTGAAACTGAAACTGACTTGATGAGTAACCTAGTTCTACTCTGCCCTTTTACCCATGGGGGGTCTAAGGCCAAGAGAGATGGAAACTTGTAAGAGCTCACTTATAATTTTGGTTTTAGTCTTAGAGATAGAAATCTGGTGTTTTAAATTTCAAGTTCTTGTCTTTGTTCTATACCATTTTGCTTTGCTTATCACTAATTTATAAAAATCCAATATTGTGTACTAATATGTTGAGATTTTGGTGAATACGTTAATGTTATCTAAGATCTTTTTATTCCTGACCTGGGAATCCAGTAACAGTCATTATAAGAGACAAAATGAAGTAAAGTTCATCGATATGTGAATGAGTAAAAACAGGTTGGCTAGAATAATTCTTTGATCTAAACTTTACCCAGTATCAGAACTATATTACAGGAAAAAGTTGTTACCTGCATTTTTGCCTGCATTTAAACTTTCAATAATGGAAAAAGAAAACAATCAGAGTGGGGCATCATTACATATAATCCGTTTCCTCTTAATTTTTACCCCAAATATTTTTAGATTTGATTTTTATTTACTTTTATTCCTCAAAGAGGATTCAGACTAAGTTAACCTTTTTTTAATGCTGTCAGCTTACTTTCTGATGTTTGAAGATGCCTGTTATAGATATGGCAATGAAAAATATAGTCATCCAGGGGCACCTGGGTGGTTCAGTTGGTTAAACATTTGGCTTCGGTTCAGGTCATGATCCCAGGGTCCTGGGATTGAGCCCTGCATTGGGCTCCCTGCTCAGCGGGGAGCCTGCTTCTCCCTCTCCTGCTCCCCCTTCTTGTGCTCTCTCTCACTCTCTCTGTCAAATAAATAAATAAAATCTTTTTAAAAAAAGAGAGAGAGAAGAAAAATATAGTCATCCAGCATTAGCTCTTTAGAAATCAAATGTGTGGCTTAGAAGAGGTGTTCTGTGAATATAGCAAAGTAATCATGAATTACTGACCCTCTCTTCCAACTTTCTCTCTACCAAAGAGTTCCTGCTCAAATTTGCATTTGAGACCCACATATTCAAATCCAGAACTTCAGGAATTTTAAGGGAAAAAATACAATTCCTATGTTTTCAGACATGGGCCAACAAAAATGTGAAGGAAAAGGATGTGCATGTCTGCTCATTGAGGTGTAGTTTCTTCCCACTACAACCCAGAGACTTCTGTTAGGCCTATGGGAACATTGCCTTGGAAGGACTTGCTTCTGATGTATGTGGTTGAAAGAACTACCTGTAGCTAATTACAGAGCAGATCCCTCCTCTTTACACCTCAGCAATAGAAAAAGTTTACTAGCTCAATTTGCTACAGATCAAAATGATTAAAATCTGCCATGTCACACAGAATGTTATGACTTGGTTCTGTCAAGAAGACCTAATTTTTAATGATGTTATAGAAATACCAAATCAGGGGCGACTGGGTGGTTCAGTCATTAAGTGTCTGCCTTTGGCTCAGGTCATAATCCCAGGGTCCTGCGATCGAGCCCCACATCTGGCTCCCTTCTCTGCGGAGAGCCTGCTTCTCCCTCTCCCACTCCCCCTGCTTGTGTTCCCTCTCTCCCTGTGTCTCTCTCTGTCAAATAAATAAATAAAATCTTAAAAAAAAAGAAATACCAAATCACGTGTGGCTAACAATGAATTATAGTATATTTCAGGAGAGTCAGTAAACTGAGGAGGAAGATCAAGATGAATAATTAGAATTACTGGCTCCTAGTGGTAAAACCAATAGAAGAGACAAAAAACATCTAAATAATGAGAATTTCAAAGGAATCAGAGAAAACTTTCTAAATTAAAAAGTATGATTTCTAAATTTTAAAACTTTGAAGAATTCTAATTCCAGTGATTTGGCAGGCTAGGTATGGAGGGCTTGAAAACACTCCTACACCACTACCTAGAAATGCTCCAGACAATGTTAAATGCATAACCAAACTTGTAAAAAAAAATAAAGACAAGATATTAAATCTGTGTATTCTTATACTATATGACCTATTGAGTCCCATTTTAGGTGTATATTAACTCAGGCAAGGATTGTCAATTGGTATTAAAGCCTTTGTGATTATTTTAAAATCATTTTATACCAGTATAGCTGCCAAATTCCTGCTTTATTCTCTAGCTTATGTGGTGGCTGACTAATTGGCTAACATGGTCTCTGAATTTTCTTTTTGTGTATTGCCTTTTTAAATATCACAAAAAATGTTCATGTAAAATGCTTTTGAAATCACAACTCACTTCTATTCCAAATTTGAGTAAGAAATCTCTGAAAATGTTTCCTTGGGGAAAAAATAGAATGGATTTAAAGCGAATGAAATATCATAATGCACAAAATAATTTTAATTTCCATATTTTCTGACAATTTTAGCAGACAAAATTTAACCTTTTAAATATCAGATTATTTATTTAAGTTGTGAAACTCAGATATCAATGGTATTTGAATATCTCCAGTGTGTAAGATCAAATATATATGAGCCCAAAATAAGAATTTATTTATAGAAAGATCTAGAGAGTATAATGCTAACTGAAATAAGTCAGGGAAAGACAAATACCATATGATTTCACTCATATGTAGAATTTAAGAAACAAAACAAATGAGCTAAGGGAAAAGAGAGAAAATATTACCTAATATTGTCCATTCCTCAAGCTCTTCGGAGCTAATTTGGACCAACTTTCACTATTCCACAGTCCTATCAGAATAGCTGATATCTCCAGGAGAAAAATAAGTTCATAGGTCAAATAAACAAGACATTTGAAGAGCAAATTTTATCAAAACATCAAACACAAAAAATTTATAGGTTCTATCAGAAGTATAGTGAAGCATAAATTTAAAATTTAAGAATTTAAAATTAGCTTTAAAAACAAACCAAAAGATATAAGGGAATATATTACCAATATACTGAAACATGAGTTTATATTATATATAAAAATATATTATATATAATATAATATATTATTAATATATTGGGAATATATTGCCAATATACTCAAACATGAGTAAGAAACCATAAATAAAATGGAAATGTTAGATATGAAAAGTATAGTACTTATATTGAAATACTGTTGGTTCAAAACCTCAGGAATTCCCTGGGTGAAATCTGAAACTGGTCTCAATATAGGGAGGGCAAGGAGAGACGGAGGAAAGAGGTAAGCCATTCCAGATTGATAGGTGATGGGTCTAATAAGCAAAGAAATTTACTTAAGAGGCTTGTCTCTGGTGGCCACAAGACAAGTAGATCTCCTCATTCATCTGCCAGAATTTTCAAAGTTTATATAGAGGCTTTAACTGAGTTCAGTTATGTATACTACCTAGATAGTCTCAACAACACATTGCTCTCTCAAAAGCCATGTCCTTCAAAGTGGCTCTCTCTGTGGGAACAGTGGACAGATTGTGTGTTCCTAGGACTGGGGAGGGGGAGAAGAGCCTCTGAGTGCCTGGGGTTAGCTCCCAGTCAACCAGCATTCATGTACTTTTGATAACTTCCTCCAACAAATACACAACGTATGCTAAGAAGAAATAGAAAATATTAGTAGACTTCTACCAACTTAAAAAATGAATTTGTAATTAAACACTTTTCCACAAAAAAATCCATGCTCAGATAACTTTACTAGTAAGACTACCATACATTTAAGAAATTATACTAATCGTAAACTGTCAGAAAACAGAGAAGTAAAGTCTTTCCAATTCATTTTATGAGGACAACATAGCTATAATATAAAAATCTGGCCTTATACTTAACAATGAAATATTGAATTTTTCTCCCCCCCACCACAAGATTGGAAAGGAGGCAAAAAACATCTGCATATATCACTTCTATTCCACATTATACTGGAGCTTCTGGCTCTTGCAAAAAAGGCAAGTTAGAGACATAACAAACAAAGTTTAGAAAGAAAAAGATAAAACTGTTTATTTATGAATAATATGATTGTGTAATCAGAAAATTCCATGGACTCTACCCCCTCAAATCATTAGAACTAATAAGTGAATGTATTATGGTCTCAGTATACAAGGTCAATACAGAAAAATCAGTACATTTCTTTATAGTAGCAACAAGCAATTAGAAATCTTTTAAATTACCATTTACAACAGCATTTAAAACATAACATATTTTAAAATAAATCAACAAATTGTGTGCAAGACTTTACCTTGAAAAATATAAGACATTATTGGTGATGTTAAAGAAGATCTTAATAAATAGATATATCATATTCATGGATTAGATGACTCAATAGTATTAAAGATGTCAATTCTCTTAATATTGATAGTTTCAGTGTAATCCTGATCAAAATCTTTGTTGGCATATTTGTTGAAATTGACAAGCTGATTCTAAAATATTGACACCTTTTTGGTAGTCTCTCATGAAGTTAAGCTTATATCTCTATTCTATGATCTAGCAATTCTGCCCTTGGGCATTTATCCACCAGAAATGAAAACAAATTTCCACAAACAACCTTATAACATATTCGTTTTAGCTTTATCCCCAAATATCCAAAGTTTCAAATGTTTGTTAACTATTTATTGCCTCTAAGCTCCAAATTCATCCTTTTAGACTAATCTGTGAAAAGAGATCTGGGCCCTTTTAAATATTTATACTTGTTCCAGCTGATGATGACATTTAGCTGGTAGAACTAAAATTGTTTTTTCTTCAGCAAATCGTTACTTGGATCCATAGAAAATCCAAATCAAATCAAGGTTTTACCTAAAATTTTTGCGGAAGATTATATTTTCCTAAAATGATATTGCAGTATTTCTGGTCCCTTATGCTTTTCAGAACCTTCCACTCCCTTATCAAATCATGGAATTTATTTTCTCTCCCTTTAAAACCTGGTAGGCCTTTATGATTGGCTTGACAAATAGAATGCAGCAAAAGTGATGGTGCATATTTTCTAAGACTGATAAAGGACAATATAGCTTCCCCTTAGCTCCTCTCTCTCTTGCTCTTGCTCTCACTCTTTTTCTCTGTCAGGACACTTTTTCTTGGAACATTTCCACTGTGTTATGAGGAAGCTATGGCCACATGGAGAGGCCATGTATAGGTATACTGGTGGACAACCCTAGCTAAAGTCCCAGCCAACAGTTAGCAGCAATCTGCAAGACATTTTAAGTGAACAAGCCTTCAGATGATTCCAGATTCAGCTAGACAATGAATAAGTTGAAAAAAAGCTGTCACTCTACCATCTTGCCAATTTGTAAGTTCATGAGCAAAATAAATGTGGTTTTTTTTTTAAGCTTCTAATTTTTGGAGTAGTTTGTTATGCAGCAAATAATGAGACTATTTCATAAGGCAAAAGTTCCAAGAAACTGATAACTTTTGTTCATCAAAATAATCTCGGGCACCTGGGTGGCTCGGTCAGTTAAGTATCAGCCTTCAGCTCTAGTCATGATCTCCGGATCCTGGGATCCAGTCCCACGTTGGGGTCCCTGCTCAGCGGGAAGTCTGCTTTTCCCTCTCCCTCTCCCTCTGTGTTCTCTCTCTCTCAAATAAATAAATTAATTAATAAAATCTTTAAAAAATAATCTCAAAAATGATTATAAGAAAATTTACAAACTTGAGGGGCCCCTGGGTAGCTCAGTCAGTTAAGCTGCAGACTCTGGGGGCACCTGGGTGGCTCCATCATTAGGCATCTGCCTTCAGCTCAGGTCATGGTCCCAGGGTCCTGGGATCGAGCCCCACATCGGGCTCCCTGCTCAGTGGGAAGCCTGCTTCTCCCTCTCCCACTCCCCCTGCTTGTGTTCCCTCTCTCGCTGTGTCTCTCTCTGTCAAATAAATAAATAAAATCTTAAAAAAAAAAAGCTACAGACTCTTGGTTTCAGCTCAGGTTATGATCTCAGGGTCCTGTGTTCAAGCCCGTGCTCAGTGCAGAGTCTGCTTGAGATTCTATCTCTCCCTCTCCCTCTGCCCTTCTCCCGCTCTCCCTCTCTCTCAAATAAACAAATAAATATTAAAAAAAAGAAAATTAACAAACTTGAGATACTGGGAAAAACTTTGCAACACTTTATCAGTACTGTCAATACTATATCATTTCTTTCATCAGTAAAATTAAAAAGTGTGACAATACCAGAGTTGAAATGATATGGAGCTGATGTCTGTTCCTGAAGTGAATGTAAATTGGTACAACCTTTTCAGAATATAGTTGAATTTTCACATGCTCTGATCACGCAGCTCACTTTAAGGCACACATGAGAAATTCTGGCTCAGGTGCAACTGGAGGAATGAGGAGACATAGACAAGAAAGTCATGGCAGCAAAACTTAAAAATGCCAAAACCTTGAAACCACCAAAATGTCCATGAACGTAATAAATTAATAAATGGATCTGTTAATATAATAAAATATACAGTTCTTAAAATGTATAAATTACAGCAAACTCAACAATATAGATGAATCAGTGATACTAGATTTTTAAAAAGTTCCCAGAAGATCATATAAAATATAACCTTTTTATACATTTAAAACAACGAAAAAATGATAAAATTGTAAATTTCTATATTTAGCAGTGATTAAAATTACACATACATGTTCTTTTAAAATTCTTACAATATACCTAGACTCTCCAGGAATGCATATACATACAATGATGAATACAGACTTCAAAATAATGCTTACCATAGGTAGGAGAAGACAGACAGGGGATGAAGGGACCATAAAATAAGATGGAGATTGTTACCATGTTTCCAATTTTGTGCATTAGATTGTTTTTAAAAACCAACCAACAAATCAATAAATAAGCAAACAAACTGTGCATGGATCAGTCATGAAAATGTGTCATAAATCTGCAAAATCGTGTTTTATTCAGTTCCCAGTGCATCTGAGGTTCACTGAAGAAAACATATTTATTTGGAATTTGTATTATAGTGAATTGTTGTTAGAATAAAAATTTAGCTTATGATTTTAAATAACTCACTTCATCTCATTTCTGGGTTTTTAAGTTCTTTTGTATAGTTCTTCTCTATCTGGTGCTCCCTCAAGGTTTGATCTTTGGAGCCTGCATTCTCTTTGATTATTCTCAACTATACAAAAATACCGCCTAATATGCTATTTCCAGCCTATGTCTGTTTTCTATGTTCTAGGGTCTAGCCTTCTTTATACAACTATATAATAGACATCCACATTGAGAGAGCTCATGAACTTTCTCATAGGGCATAGATGTGCCATTGATATTTTTTATTGAATATTCCCATGCACTGCCACAGTGCCTGTCAGAGAGCAGGTATTGAATAAATATTTGCTGAATGAATGAGTATCTCAAACTCAGCAACCAAAGTTGTCTCATTATATTTTGTACACATAAATTCTTCTCTTCCTCTTATACTTTTTATATCCTTTATTCTATGAATGAAACTGCATCCAGCAAGAAACACAACCGAGAAACTCATACACCCCTCCACCAACTCCTCTCCTTGATTCTAATTTCTAGATCTCTTTCATACATATTTCCTTTTCAAATTCACAGTTGCTGCCTTCATTCAGGCCCTTGTTACTTCTCATGTGAATGATACCAAGTCTCCCAATTGGTTTTGCATTTAAAACAACTGAATTTGTAAATTTCTATATTTAAAAGTGATTAAAATTACATATATATGTTGTCTTAATATTCTTATAATACAACTATACTTCAACCTGTATCCCCGTTCTCTTCCCAAAATCATAAATACATTTCAGTTTTCCAGTGGTAAATTAAAATGAGACAGGCTAAAATACTGCACATTTCCTATGTCATAGGGGAAGACATTGCCCTTGTATGTGCCTAAGACATTGCCAAAAGCTTTTAAAAATATTTTAAAACTTTATATTCAGCAATATCTCTCAATTTAGTCCCCCTTATAAGAAAATATGTTGAGTGGGGAAAGTGAACAAACAAAGCAAGAGGATAGGGATCTTCTTTCTTTTAAATTCAAATTGAGACATGTCAAGATTTCATGCTTTCTCATGCAAATTATTAGAAATCCTAAATGACTTAGATTTTATTTAGTATATGAAGAAAATTTATATTGTTAACCATTCCATCTTGATTCTATTCACAAGTGACTGATACTGACCTAAGCAAAAATGCATACTGGAGACAATAAAAGGAAGAAGAAATGGTCCAGTTTTTAATTGCAGCTAAGTCTCTCATCTTCTAAAAATTCAAATCTTACTAATAATTGTAAAAATTGTAAATCTGGAAAATTGGCTTCTGGCAAACAGGTTAAACAGAATTGAACTAGAGCCAAATTAACCACAGTGGGGTCATCTTTTTTTTATTTTTTAATTTTTAATTTTTTAAAAATTTTTATTGTTATGTTAATCACCATACATTACATCATTAGTTTTTGATGCACAGTGGGGTCATCTTACCTCAAGGATTCTGTTATCAGAGATAATACATTTTTCTTTCCTTTTTTTTAATTTAATTTTTCTTATTTATTCATTTGAGAGAGAGAGAGAGAGAGAGAGAGCATGAGCAGGGGGAGGGGCAGAGGGAGAAGCAGGCTCCCCGCTAAACCAGGAGCCTGATGTGGGGCTCGATCCCAATACCCTGGGATCATGACCTGAGCCGAAGGCAGACGTTTAACCATCTGAGCCACCCAGGTGCCCAATAATACATTTTTTCTTAATGAATAAGACATAGAGAGTAGGTCTTGTTTTGTTACTTGCAAACACAACCAAACAATGTTGTATTTCACTGCAATTAGCTGTTAAAGCCAGACTGATCATTCACAACTGTTCCTCTTTAAGATTATGCTGGCAAATCAAAAGAGTTGTACTTAAAAGTCACATGCTGCTTTGTTGAAGATTAGTTGACCATAGGCAAACAATGAATCATGGAACACTACATCAGAAACTAATGATGTAATGTATGGTGATTAACATAACATAATAAAATAAAATTTAAAAGAAAGCCACATGTTGTTTTGAGCAAACACACCTAAAATAAATATCTGATGTCTATGTAATTATTAATATCATTGTTCAATAAATTCCTCCTTAATATCCTTGAATGACCCTTCTAGCCTCAGTATTATAACTAGACTCCTTCCAAAGATTTGCAAGACTTAAGAGATTTGACCTTTACTCATGTATGCAGAATTTATTTTTGTTATTCTTTGCCTTACATACTAACTTTCACCTTTACTGAAATATTTGGAAGTCTCTACGCTGGTCATGCTTCAGTGATTTTTCTTTTCTTTTTGGGGGGGTATTTGTTCTTAGTCTAGCAATAGTTCTTCCCCTCTTCTATCCACTTTTCTTCAAGACTCAATTCAAACATCCATCTTTTTATGATGGATTCCTATAGTAGATACTCAGTGCTTCATCCAGATTTCGATTCTTTGTGCAAATCTTACAGCTTTTGTGCATTTTGCTTCTAATTGCACTTGCAACTTTCTTCAAAACACTGGTCTGGGGCAGTTGGGAGCTGGAGGTGCCTGGGATCTTAACATCATTCATAGTCAATGGTTGACTGCTGTGAAAAGCCAGTTGCCTTGTTTCTAGGTGGGACAAACTCTGGGGTGAAGGGGGGTTGAATTCAAACTCCAGACCTTTCTAATAAGGAATTTGGCCTTGCCCAAAGAGAGAGATCTGGTCTTTGTGCCTAGTTCCTGAGAGATAATCTGTAATTCTCCTAGTGTTAGAAATGTCTTTGTTATTCATGATGGGTCCCTGGGACTCTGCAAGTTTATGCTAATGAGGTGAGTCAAGGTGAGATCAGCCATACCTAGTAGTCTTAGGGTATCAGCTGACCATGGCAGAGAGATCCAACATGTGATTTAGGGTGGAGACTTTGGGTCACAGGGTATCCATTGACCTAGAGACTGAGTTCAACCAATGAATCTTGCCTATGTAATGAAGTCTCCACAAGAGCTCTGGATGCCAAAGCTTTGATGAACTTCCTGGGTTGGCAATATACCATGGATATTGTTACACATCAATGCCAGGTGTATAACATATCCTTAGGACGACAGAGGCCTCACTTTTGAAATCTTCCCAGGCTCGACTCTATGCATCACTTCCCTTGGCTGATTTTAATGTATCCTTTCCCTATAATAAATATAACCATGAGTACAACAAGTTTCTGTGAATTCTATGAGTTTGTTTAGTGAATTATCAAGGATGGTTTTGGGAATTTCCCAGACTTATAGTTGGTGTCAGAAATAAGAGTGGTTTTGTGTGGGCTTTTCCTTCTAACTTTGTAGTTGGACCCCACCTCTTTGTAGTTGGGATCAGGAGTCTTGGGCAGACTTTGTAGTCTGGAGGACTTAACTTCACAGTTTGGCTAACTCCACATAAGACCTACATCAGCACCTCACCACCACATGGTTAGGGAAAACTTTTCTGGCTGGCAATGTACTTGATGAATATTTTTAAGGCAGCATTTAGTCATTAGTGTTATAATTAACTCTTTTAGTACCTGTGTAATAAATTTGAATGTGAGATAGTTAAGGGCAGGAACCTTGTTTAATTCTCCTCTGTAATACATAATGCTTAATATGGTGATGGTAGCCACTCAAAAATTTTTGTTGGACAGGTGATTACTTGTCAATTTTTGAATTCTTTTTAACTCCTTTGCACCCTTGTCCTTCTATAATATTTATTTGGCAGAACTTCACTTCAGCTTGGAACCTACTCCATCTTTTCACTTCCTGCATTCAGGGGCTACTGGGAAAAATGATACAATCAAGAAGATTATACTGACTCTCATGACTGACTTCAACTGAGCCATCATAATGATTTTCATTTCTGTTAGATTTCTCTAGACAGATCATTCTCATACTTCATTCTATATCTAGGTTCAATCTTCCTTCTAACTTTGGACTGCCTTAGCCCCTTTCTTGCCTTTTCAAAATATGATTATGTTTCTACTTAGGAGATAAAATAGAAACCAATTAGTCCATCAATTTCCCATCATCAAATTTCCAAATCTCTCTACCCCTGGAGCATTTTTTAATCTTGCCTCATATTAAAATCTAGAACTATGTTGCTTATCTTAGATCAGTTTTGTTCTAAATGTCACCTGCTAAATTCTCAGAAATTTGCACTGTTGATTAAGTGCCTCTCCTACATTTCATAAAGTATCAAACATATGCGAGATTGCCCCACCTTAAAACAAAAATGCTGTCTCAACATTTTTTTAACCAAATTCATTGGGGGCAGGGAATCTACATTCATGGACTCCATTTCCTCTCGCCTCCCACTCATTAAGCCTAAGCTAGATTCTACTCCATGATTTCATTAATTCTATTCTCATAGGCGTCTCCAAAGACCTCCAGTGGACTACTTTTTTTTTTTTTTGGCTTACAGTTACTTTAATTCTAAGCTTCATTGAATACATTTGATCACTTACTCTTTGAAACAAGCTTCTTCCTTTGCTTCTATTACTCTGCATTCTCTTGGTTTCACCATAACTTCTTTGGCTGCTCCTTTCCCTTCTTCTGTACAAATATTACATATTGAAGTTTCTGAGGACTTTGCCCTAAACTTTTTTCTTTCTCAATTATTATTTCCCTAGATAATTATATCTACTGCCTCAGTGACTATTATCAATTCATCTACCAAGTTATATTCCAATTCAGTGTACATTTACATCATATTCTCTTTTTAAGTCTAGATCCAAATATTCACCCACTTACACAGTCACCTAAAATTAAGTTTCACAGTCTTTGATACTGGCAGATAATAAACCAAAGAAAAGAACAACATCTGTCTTTTTAAACTTTGAATTATCAGGACCAAACACAATTTCTGAAATAGTGTCAGATACATGGCGGGCAAATAATGATTGACCTAACTAAAAGAATGAGTATATACTAATAAAGAATTAGTACATTTTCTAAAATAAATGTTTTGTTTTGTTTTTACTCTTCTGGCAAAAAAAACAACAACAACAAAAAACCTGTTTAACATTCATTAACATAAATAAAAATCCATTGATTAGAGGACTACTTTCTCAACTACTAAATCTATAAATCAGATGGGAAATATTAAGTGTGTCTCATGACATCTTCAGTTTCTTCCCATTTTTGAAGAGACTCTGCTGTGGACTAGTTGGTATGTATAATATATACATGCCCAGGAAATAATAATATTTTTACTAAAGCATCCTAATGATGATATGAGCTAACATCTTTGTTCCCTCACAATTTTAAACACATTATGAAAATGATCACATTTAACTCTCACAAGAATTCTATGAGGAAGTTAGTATTATTGTGATGATGCTGTTTTCAGCCATTACTCTAACTTCAATGTGAGAGCTCCTCCAGTGGAAACTTTTGTAAATAAATTTTGGCCGTTTGTCAGAGTTCACTCAAATTTAAAATGTTCCTAGCTGAAAAGATTTGCTCCTCATCATAAAGTCTCATTTGCGATATATAGAAATTGTTAGTGTTTGTACTCTTTGAATCCTAAGAATGAATAAAAAGCAGAATTCACTTTGAAATGAAAAAAAAATTTAAAGCCTGGCAACTCATGAATAAAACTAAGGTGAAATGGAAATGAAAAACAAGAACTGGGGCTCAGCCAAATACCTTGTTTGTGCTTTGCTTTTGAGAAGAATGAATAGAAGGGGACTTGCTTCCACCCACTGCACAGTAACCTGCATATGTTGCTTTGCATATACACAAGTAAGACTATGGCACAGAGAAGTTTTAAAAACAGAGGAATTAAACATTAGATCCAAGAGAAAAGAAATAAAGTTATAAACTCTCAACTATACTAAGTAACCTTTAAAAATTGCCCTATGTGTAATTCTTCTCCAGAGGAAATAACATTACAATTTTACATATATTTTCCTTGAATTACATATTCAATGTCTTTTTAAAGAGTTCAAGGTGTTTTGCATAGGATTTAACTTTATCGATAACCACAGAGAAAAACACATGTAATCAGTTGATGATAATAAAGGCCATAAATGATATTGAAATTGGGCAGGATATTATAGGATTGTTTTAGATTTACAGAAAATTGTGAAAATGGTAGAGTTCCCATTACCCTACCCGTTTCCTACCTTTAACAACTTATATCAGCACGATACGTTTGTCACAGTTAATAAACCAATATTGATACATTATTAACTCAAGAGCATTCTTCATTCATATTTCCTTATGTTCCTCCCCCACCTTAATGTCCTTTCTTTTTCTTCCTCAGGACCCCATGCAAGATACCACATTATACATAGTCATCATGTCTCCTTAGGCTTCTGAGACTGTGACAGTTTCTCAGACTACCCTTGTTTTTGATGGCCTGGCAGTTTTGAGGAGTACTGGTCTGATATTGGATAGTCTGCCTTTTGATTTGAGTTTGTGTGATGTTTTTCTCATGGTTCCACAGATTTTATGGATTTCAAGGAGGAAGAATACAGCGGGAATGTAACCATTCTCCCCACATTATTTTAAGGGTACATGGTAACAACATGACTTATCACTGCTAGTGTTAACCTTGACAACGTGGCTAAGGTACTGAATTTTAGATTCTTCCACTCTAAAGTAACTCTTTTCCTCCATTTTCACAGCTTTGTAAGGAAATCACTATACAAAGCCCACTCAAGGAGAAGAGAGTTATGTTTCACAGGTATCTACATAAATTATTTGGAATTCTTCTGCATGGAGACTTGTCTATATTTGTCCATTTACTTATTTATTTAGTCATTTATTTATATGAATTTAGATTGATATTACTATTATGTCATGGGTTATAATTTAACATTACATTGCTTATTTTGTTGCTCAAGTTGTTACAGCTTTAGCCATAGGGAGCTCCTTTCAGTGTGTCCCTTTGACATACCCCAGTTTGTGTGTGTGTGTGTGTGTGTGTGTGTATATATTTGAGCATGTCCTTATTTTCTCTTACTATAAGATGCTCCAGCCTCATCTTGGATATTCTAAGCTCCAGCCCTAGAATTAGCAGTTCTTCCAAGGAACACTGCTTTCTGTTAATTGAAGAAATAGTATTAGAGACAAAGATCTGGGCACTGGGTATACTCATTGTTACCAGGCATAAATCTATTTTTATAGTCTGATTAGAGGTATTGGTATTATTCGGTAGAAAATCATACCACCAATTTTCTTAAAAAGTCAGCAAACCACATACAGCATGAAGTGTTTGTTTACAAAATTGTAAGTGCTCTTTATGGTGTTACTAAAGTAACATAGGCAAGAAGAAAAGAAAACAATATTGTAAAGCACAGTTTTATATTTCACTGCTTTTTTTCAGAAAATTTTATAGAATTCATGAATCTTTATGGAAAAAGCTAATATAGAGTTCTACAATGATTTTTAGGTGCTCCCGGAGAATATGGTCCATAATACAAATTAATACACAAATTGTTAAATTTTGGAGTATGTATGATTTACACAGAGCTTTTTATTAAGGATATATGAGATTCAGGGACACGTGGGTGGCTCAGTTAGTTAAGCGACTGCCTTCGGCTCAGGTCATGATCCCGGAGTCCTGGGATCGAGTCCCACATTGGGCTCCCAGCTCAGCGGGGACCTTGCTTCTCCCTCTGACCCTCTCCCCTCTCATGCTGTTTCTCTCTCTCTCTCTCAAATAAATAAATAAATAAAATCTTAAAAAAAAGATATATGAGAGGGCGCCTGGGTGGCTCAGTTGGTTAAGCGACTGCCTTCGGCTCAGGTCATGATCCTGGGGTCCCGGGATCGAGTCCCACATCAGGCTCCCTGCTCAGCAGGGAGTCTGCTTCTCCCTCTGACTCTCCTCCCTCTCATGCTGTCTCTCATTCTCTCTCTCTCAAATAAATAAATAAAATCTTTAAAAAAAAAAGATATATGAGATTCTGTTGTATAGCTAATGAACTATATTTGAAGAGGCAAGACATATACAATGGTGATAAAAAATAAACAATGGAGCTGATATTGTCAAATGATTAGTGCATCTCTTGATGGCAGGTCAGCTTTCAAGTACCTTAAAGTATTTTATAGATAAAAATTTAAGTAAAGATAATGTGCAGACTAAAGATGGGGATGTCCATTTGGATAAAACTTAACAAAATCTGGTTTTCATATGCAGCTACTTCAGAAGATCCTTTGTGACCTACCCCTATGGTAGTTGAAATATTGTCTGAGAACTCTTTTTTGTTGTTGTTCATGAGACCCTTTCAGAAGATTCACAGTATCAAAACTATTTTCACAATAATATTAAGATGTTATTTTATTTTTTTCACTTTTAAGAGTTACTACTCTGGAGTTCTCCAGAGGCCACATTACCCTATGATGACATACCTACTCAGATGGTTAATGGTATGTATCATTTTGTGTTTTAATAATTCCTCAGTTTTAGTTATTAATAATATGGTGTCAATAAATGTAACTCAAACAAGAGCTTTTTGGGGTCCTCAGTATTTTTAAGAATACTGCTTGGGTGAGACTAATCACTCCGGAAATTAAATCTAGATGTAAAAATGATGAGTGGCAGTGCAGAGAGATCTGAGATACAATTAAATATTAAGATTCTGGAAAATTAGCCAAAATCTTACAAAAGATGACATTTTTGTAGGGTTTTCCAATCTGACGATAGAGGGAGAGGAAGGGGAAGGCGAATAGAGAAACAGAGATAGAGAAAAAAAGATGGTGTGAGAGTAAAAGCAAAGGAGAAAGACTACCAACATTTGAAATGACAGAGCAACTATCACCACAGATCTTATTGATATCAAAGAATAATAATAGGTAAAATGTGGACATTGTAACATAACAATAAATCCAATAATTTAGATGAAATGGACAAATTCCTTGAAATACATAACTTATAAATGGGCACACATGAAATAAAAATTCAAAATAAACTTCTATCAGTCAGAGTAATTTGCATTTGTTAACAAACTCTCCAAACAGAGATAATTCCGGGTCCAGATAGTTTCTTTTTTTCTTTTTCTTTTTATTTTTTTTAAAGATTTTATTTATTATTTGACAGGGAGAGACACAGCGAGAGCAGGAACACAAGCAGGAGGAGTGGGAGAGGGAGAAGCAGGTCTCCTGCTGAGCAGGGAGCCCGAGGTGGAACTCGATCCCAGGACCCTGGGATCATGACCTGAGCCGAAGGCAGACGCTTAACGACTGAGCCACCCAGGTGCCCCGGGGTCCAGATAGTTTCACAGGTGAATTCATCAAACATTTAAGGAAGACATAATACCAAACTTATACGAAGTCTTTCAGAAAATAGAGGAGGAATGAACATTTTCTACCATGTTTCAGGAAGTCAACATCAACCTGGTATCAAATCTTACAAAAACATTATAGGAAAAAAGAAATGCTAGGCTAATATCAATCAAGACACAAAAATCCTTAAAAATATTAGCAAATCAACTTCAGCAATACATATGAAGGGAGGTGATTGAAAGTAGATAGTTCTCTTTGAAGACAGTCCTCTGGCTATAAAGACCCCCTACTCCCATGACTAAACTTCTGAGAGCCTCTGCCATATTTGTACATCTATGTCTGTTGAACTCAAGTATATCTAGTCTTAAAATTTTCCTATCTAATAATGGGCATTTATTTTATTCATAGAAATGGCTTTGAAAAAAAAGCACATTTGAATATCAGATATATCTGCAATGCATAATGACATAATTAAGAATCCATAATTGTTTTTATTGAAAAAGATTTTCTTCTTTACATATAAGACTTGGAGTAAAATCAAATAAATTTTCTCAGTTATATATCTTTGGAAGTATGATTAAGGATTTATAAATTGATAGCCATATCTTTGATTTGTAAATTTATAGTGATGTAAGTTTAAATAATGAGTAATAGTTTAGCTTACTTGTCTTAAAGTGACTCTCCTGCTTTATGAGTTGGGTGTTGGGTTGGGGTGGCAGCCTCTGATGTTTTTGACTTTCCTTGCTCAGAGTTGAATCTCTGCTTTATAAGCAAGCAGAAGAGAGGGGATTGGAGTCTTAGTGTTCTTGACCTGCTGTGCCTGAAACACAGCCTTCAACCTACAAGTGGGGCTGGGTGGCGGAAGGGCAGTTGCATTTGCCTTAATTTAACCTTTGCCACATGGAGCTTGGCTGATGAGAAATGCTGACAGTTTACCCCTTCTGAAGAGCTACTGTAGCCCTTGACAGGAAGTTGGGCCAAGAAGGAGCCAGAGTGGTTTTTACCATGCTGAGCTGGGGGTGGGGAGGAGGATGTGAGTCAATGCTCAAATGCCATAGACTCTTAATGTTCTTACTGAGATTTAGTAGGTTTTTCTTGAATAAGTATTTCTTTATTAACTATTTGTCCTTAGAAAAATTTCCAGAGACTTTATTTTTTAAAGTAACTTTTACCAGTTATGGTCTAGCTGGGAATGGCCTCTATGGAACTCCTCACACTACCATTCTTGTCTTAGTCTTCTACATTCTTAAAGTAATCCCCTGATTTAAGCTTTCTTTCTCCAAGAATTTAACATCATTGCCCATTTTTCTAATCCTAAAAGTTGCAATAAATTATGAGACCAACTGGGAACTGTTATTTTCTCTTTTATATGTCACTTTTTCCATTACCTGGTTGCTTATAAATTCCCTTCTTTTCCTTGAAATTCATGAACTTCCTCAATGTATATGTTAACGGTGACCATTCTCTATTATTTGTATTTCATACGGTATGCTACTTTCTGTCTTTCAAAGATTCCACATTTCCATTGTTTTATATGTGAGTATGAAGAATTATTATTTTATTTCTGTCATCCTTTTATTGAGTAACTACTATATGCATGGTATTGCACAGGTAATTTCTTGGAGTGATAAGTGCTATGAGTAAAGGATATTAGGGTGGGATAAAAATACTTTAGAGAGGAAAAAAAAGTTACAAAGCAGTCATATTTTTGTAGAGTGATAAAGAATAAGTAATAAGCCAAACCATTCACACCATAAGGGAAGCCATATTTTAATTCAAGATAAGAATAAATGCACAGGGTCTGTATAAAGAGAAGACTGCAGTATTTTAAAATAGAAAGAATGCTGATATGGCTGGGCACAGTGATCTAGGGGAGAGAGGTACAAAAAGATGTCAGTAGTCTAGGGTAATTATTTAGGATGGGTTGGCAAACTATGGCCCACAGGCCAAATCCGACCTATTACCTCATTTTGTACTTAACTCATATGTCTATGGGTTAAGAATGTTTTTTTATATTTTTAAATGGTTGGGAGAAAATCAAAAGAATAATATGTAAAATTACATGAAATTCAAATTTCAGTGTCATAAATAAAATTTACTGAAACACTACCACACTCATTTGTTTACATATTTCCTATGGCTGCTCTTGTGTTACAGTGGCACAAGCATAGGGTTTGCAAAGCCTAAATCATTTACTTTTTCACTCTGTACAGAAAATGGTTTGCTGACCCCTGTTTCAAGGCATCCTCAGTTCAGTAGGGAGAATGGATATAACCTTAAATTCACAAGGAAATTTTGGGACGCCTGGGTGGCTCAGTCAGTTGAACATCTGCCCTTGGCTCAGGTCATGATCCCAGGGCCTGGGATCGAGTTCTGCATTGGGCTCCTTGCTCAGCGGGGAGTCTGCTTCTCCCTCACCCTCTGCTGTCCCCCCTGCTTGTGCTCTCTCTCTTAAAAAAAAAATTCAAAAGGAAATTTTTAGAGGTTTCTAAGCAAGGGAGTAGCAATCTGATTTGCTCATGTGCAAATTTATTGCATTTGGGCAAATTGGAGAAAGTAGATGCAGGGAGACTATTGTCGGGGGGCAGCTAACTCAGTAATGCAGTAATCCGAAGAAGAGATGATAGGCTGTGGGAGGGGAGCTGCATGAAAGTAGACAGAGAGATTTCAGATATGTTGGAGATAGAACCTCTGACACGGAAGATGGATTCACTAGAGGTGGATGAGAGAATGGGAAGAATCACAGATGAAACTTGACTTGGTTTGGAGTAACCAGGTAAACAGTGACACCATTTATTAACAAGAAACGTCTGAGTGAGGCTTTTGTTTGGTTTGGTTTGAGCAGCAGTTAGGGAGAAAGTAAGTTGTGTAAGGACCTGAGGTAGAAATATTAAATCGAGTTATATGAGTTTGGTTTATAGGGGAATGACTTGGGATTGAGACATGAATATTTGAATTCTTAGCACAAAAATGCTATTTAAAATGATTTAGAATAAACGAGCTCGTCTGTGAAGAGGAGGGAAAACAGAAGAGAAGGCTCAGAATGGGATCTCCAAGTAAGTCAAACTGGAAAGCAGTCCAGTTCTCAAGTTGCTTTCTCAAATGGCCAGTTTACTAAATTAATTCATTCTTTTCAGTTATTTAAGTTTAGCTTACAAATTTTTATTTACCTTGCATTCGTCACTGCATTTAAAAAAAAAATGTATACTTTTTCCTGCTCCATATTCCTGATGCTCTAGTTGGAGACTAAGGGATATACAGAGAAGAGACAAAGAGAGCCTAACATATTTGGGAAGTGAGAGTTAAAAAAGCTTCCCTTTGAGGAGAGGAAGTGGTGCCCTTGGGGGAAAGTCATTTCAGCCTAGATAAGAAAGACTGGAAAAAGTTCAAATAAAAGATTGTTGATATACAGGAGTTTGCTAGCTCAGACATTATATACCTGAGGGCACAATAAAAGGAAAAGAAAGGTTACAGGGAATAGGTCAGATTTAAGGATGGAGACGTGATTGATAATGTAAGTCCTAGTGAAAACGGATGTCCAGGGAACTTGAGGCTTCTGACCTTGCTAAAAATAAATGGATGGCAGCATTCATCCTGATTAGTCAGGCAGATGAGTGTGTACAATTCATTCAAGCTACATTTTTGCTAATCAGCTTGGTCAAAAGGGTCTCTTTTATAATTGGCTATCTGGAAGGGATTTCTTCTTCCTTTGGGTCTAAATAGTGTGGCCATTTGGTAGTGATATTTCTATTTAAAAAGCACAAAATGTGGAATGTTCTTCCTGTTTCTTACAAGGATTTGATATCGTTGATGGTGGTGGTCATTTTTTGCTTGTTATATCCTTTTCCTGATTTTAAAAAACATATCTTGGGATAGGCCCCATGCTGCTTCTTTTCTGTGTATTACTCACCTCTGAAATGGGATGTGGAAGTAAGCCAGGGCAATCAGAAATTTCAATTTGTATGTCTGGAGTAAAATAATTTCTAAACAAATCTCCCCTAATCATTGGCATTTTCTCCTTCAGAAAAAAAAAAAAAAATCAGTAAGTGAACCCCTATGTGCCAGATTCTCATTGTTGTACTTAATTTCCGTTCACTTGACTGTAAATAGCAACTGTCTGGATGATCACTCCTTCCCTCATTCCTTTACCCTAGCTTTTCTGGTAGTTTTCCTCTAGATTTAAAGGATGGATTGCAGGAGTAGAGATAGCGCGTATGGCATTTCTCCTTTAGCTCTGTGCCTCTGCTATCCTGTAGCTGGAACTGGGTCTTTCAAGGATGCCCTTTCTTCTTCCATGATCCCCCTAGACTCATTCCAAGTAGGGAGCATTCCTTGGACTTTCCACTTACTTTTGTGAAATCTTTCCCTTAAATTAGGTCTGAGAGGTATCTGTTAGAGGGAGAAACCAGCAATGCCTCCCCTATTCCATATCTTTAGCATCTGATATTTTTTTCCAACATTTTCCTAATCTCGTCCAGCTGATAATATTTGAAAGACATTTCTCACAGTTTTTGGTTTGGTGACAAGGATCTTTCTTCAGCTTTATCTTTTTGGTTACTTTTATTCTTTTGGGTGGGTTGTATTAGTGTTTGGACTAAAAATACCCTAATTTGCCAACTGATACCAGAGATTTGAAGAGTGGAGAAACAGTACATGGTAATGGATAAGAGAGAAGATTCCGCAGACAAACTCACTAAATTTGAATCACAGCTGCAACTCTTACTAACTGTGCAGTCTCAGAAACCAACTTATATATTCTCACTTTGCCTCAGTTTTTCTCCATCTCTACAATAGGGATAATAAATGTATCTACATC
This sequence comes from Zalophus californianus, assembly GCF_009762305.2. Taxonomy (NCBI): domain Eukaryota; kingdom Metazoa; phylum Chordata; class Mammalia; order Carnivora; family Otariidae; genus Zalophus; species Zalophus californianus. Next base: position 144,725,798 of record NC_045598.1, read on the forward strand.
ATGATATTGTTATTAAGATTAAATATGCATATATAAAGCATTTAGAACAGCATATGGTATACAAAAAGCACCATATCATTGTTAAGCATATTGTTATTGCTACTGTTATTATTACACTTAATAACTATATTAAGTATAATTATATAAATTAATATAATAATATATTAAGTATAATAATTATACTTAAAAATTAATTCTATAGTGATATCTCCTGTCTTTAGTTTTCTAGTGTGGTTATTTCCATTTGTCTAAATGAACTATAGGCTCTTCATGGGCAAGGGACCGTATCTTATTCTCCTTTGTACTTTTCATAGTGCTTGCTATAATGTGTTTCATATAGTTAGCAGTCCACAAATATTTCTTGTGTTAAAATGAATTGAGAGGCACCTGGGTGGCTTGGTCAGGTAAGTGTCTGACTCTGGGTCTTGGCTTATGAGATGGAGCCCCGTCGCAGGCTGCATGCTTAGTGCAGAGTCTGCTTGAGATTCTCTCTCTCTCCCTCCCCTTCTGCTCCTAACCCCACTCATGCTCCTGCTCTCTGTCTCAAATAAATAAATAAATAAATAAATAAATAAATAAATAAATAAATAAATCTTTAAAAAATGAATTTGGAGTCTATGACAGTTCAGGTTTATTGAAAATCTGCTCATACATATTTTAAAAGGTCTGCTCCTTCTTTATCTGAGGAACTGATAACTTTGCTGTCTAAGCCTTTTGAAATTAAAGACATAGGAAGAAATATACAGGTACAATAAAATGGAAAATCAGTAGCCCTTTATTTTTCCCTTTGATGTTGACTGGATATAAAATATGCATCACAGGTGTAAACTTTAAAGCCTAGCCACAATTGTTTGCTAACATTTTTTATAAAAGAAAAAGGTGGTTTTTTTCCTTCCTGTTAGAAGTGGTTTCACAGGGCTTTGTCAGTTAAGAAATCATCAGATAAAGTGAAAATGAGTTAATTATATCACTTTTGTTCTACAAGAGTTAGCTTTCAGCCAATTTCAGATTGGTTCTCTGTATGCCCTCAAAAAAATCAAATAGCTCTTCCAGTTAACGCATATTCCATCAATCTTCAGTAATAGCACATTTCAAGGTCAAATTTTTCTTAATAGATAAAGGCACTAGATTTGAAATCTTGAAAATCTTATAAAAGTAGCTTTTGAAATCATTCTTACTGCTTATCTGCAAGTCACGGTTGTTTCCCCCAAAATGGAACTTTATTAGAGACAAACAAATGGGTTTCATTTTGCTTACCACAACATAGTATGTTTTGATTTATGCATGAATAATATGAGAGTTACAGATACTATTCCAAAGTCTGAGTGTGAGAATATATTAATCTTTTGCTTGTAGGAAATATTTATATGTTGTTGTGGGTTGAATTGTGTCCCGTCAAAGATTCACATTGTTGGAGTCCTAGCCCCTGGTACCTCAAAATGTGATCTTTTTTGAAAGTAGGTTCATTGCAGACATAAGGAGTTGAGGTGACGTCAAACTGAAATTGGGTGGGCCTTACTATGTGTGGTGCACATATAAAAAGGGGAAATTTTGACATAGACGTGCACATAGGAAGAATGCCATGTGAAGACTGAAGTTATGACACAGCATACCAAGGAGCTACTGAACACCAGGAGAGAGGTCTGGGACAGACCTCCCTTCAGAGGGGGGACGGCCTTATACACATCTTGGTCTGGAACTTCAAGCCTTCAGAATCATGAGACAATACATTTCTGTTTTAAGCTGCTTACTTTGTGTTGCCTTGTTAAGGTGTCCCCAGTAAACTAATACACATATGATATGTAACTACACAGTTAACTCTATGATTCCTAATATGCTTTACATGCTATCATATATGCAAAAAATTGCCGCTCTCTGGATCCTGAAAGACTAACATCTTTTTTACCAAGTGAAGTCGACTCTGAGTGGTTGGTCAGCAATCCAAGCTTTGTTAATCAACCTCTCGGCCAAAGCCCCAGCCTGTTCTCGACAGGAGATGATGCACTTTGGTTACCCCTATGATTATTTGAGAAAAGAAGCTCTTCTCTAGTAGCTTCTGCTTAAAGCCTTTTGCTTTGTATTCTGTTTCTTTTAAGAGTTCTTACCAGATCACTTTTGTTCTTTGGGAACTATAACAATATTTTTAAAGAATAAAAGCAACAACTTTCACATTGTGTTTCACATATAAAAGGCCCTCAAATCCATTCTGACAATCTGAGGTGATGTTAAGGAAAAAAAAGTATCTACCACAAATCTATGTAAACTAATTATTTTCCTTTTGTTTTCTTGTCAAAAAAAGACAAATGTGTATATATATATAAAATTATATATATTCATGAATAATTATCATATATCTGATAACACTAATTCTTTTTTGTAGTTATAATAAAGTCTTGAGAAGTATTAGTTTTAATAAAAATTCTGACAGTGTCTCCATGTCATAAGAGTAGCTGTTGAATATAATATGCCTCTTTAAAGTGTGGTTTCCACATTCGAGGGATGTTTCGACGAATCTCAAACCGCCACCGCTCACAGTATCATTCATTTTGAGCTACAGTTACATACATCTGATGTCTTGTTCATTCCACATTTTGAATGGTCATGACATAAAGCAGTACAATGAGAAGTAAAATTAAAAAAATCCTCTCTCTTAGTGGGACCAACCATTACTGAGATCTACTTCAAAGTCTCTAGGAAATATTTCACAGGAGAAATAGAAAACCAGGATATGAAGTAAACTTTAAATAACTGGTTCATTCCTATGCCAGATTCAGTGAGGGGAAATTGCCTTTCTTGTGGATAAACTGCTACACTGTTCTAGAAAAAGAATAGAGAAAATATAAGTATCAACTAAAAAGTTGTTTTTTTTTTTTTTTTTTTGTAATGCTGGGCTGTTTTCTTTTACCTAATTCTAGCTCTTTCCTTAATTACTGGGACAATCAATTCTACACAGCGGGTGGGTACTCAAGAAAACTTTTTAACAGCTATGACAGACATGCTCTGGAATTTAAGAGTAGACAGTCTGTTGAGATCCTTCACTAGGGATTGTGAAGAAAACTAGAAGAGGTCTTAGAGTTTGGAAAGTTAGGTCATCCAAAAATGCATGGGGGTAGGTATGCAGGGTGATGTGTGGAAATGATTATGAAAAGTATCATGACCTCTTAATGATTGTAAAAGAACACATGAGGGTTTTTTTTTTTCCATTTTGGTTCTCGTCTAGACTAATGGATTCTACAAAATATAATTCCAGAAACTCAATCAATAATTTCACATATTTTAAATGTTAATCTCCTTCACACTTATAATGGTTATAAAGTACTATATAACTATATGCTAATCTAGTACATAAGTAAAAGAGCACATGTACATTGAACACTGTTATTGAGACCACTGTAACTATAATTATCTCTAGTTATGGAGGAAAAAGGATAGTATTAATTCTAAAAATCCAGAAAAACAAAAAGTGCAATTTTATTTTTTTAATTTAAAAACATTTTTTAGCTCAAATATTACCTTTATTTTTCAAAATTTATTTTTTTAATTCTAGTATAATTAACATAGTGTTATATTAGTTTCAGGTGTACAATATAGTAATTCAACAGTTCTACACATTACTCAGTACTCATCGTGATAAGTGTGCTCTTAATCCCCTTCACCTATTTCACCCATTCCCCCTGCTTATCTCTCCTCTGCTAACTACTAGTTTATTCTCTACATTTAAGAGTCTTTGTCTCGGGCGCCTGGGTGGCTCAGATGGTTAAGCGTCTGCCTTCGGCTCAGGTCATGATCCCAGGGTCCTGGGATCGAGTCCCGCATCAGGCTCCCTGCTCCTTGGGAGCCTGCTTCTCCCTCTGCCTCTCTCTCTCTCTCTCTCTCTCTCTCTCTCTCTCTGTCTCTCATGAATAAATAAATAAAATCTTTAAAAAAAAAAGAGTCTTTGTCTCTTTTTTTCATTTGTTTTGTTTCTTAAATTCCACATATAAGTGAAATCACATGGTATTTGTCATTCTGTGACTTATTTCACTTACCATTATACCTTTAGATCCATCAGTATTGTTGCAAATAGTAAGATTTCATTCTTCTTTAGGGCTGAGTAGTATTCCATTGTGTACATATACCACTTCTTTACCCATTCATCTATTGATGGGCACCTGGACTGTGTCTATATTTTGGCTCCTGTAAATAATGCTGCAATAAACATAGGTGTACATATATCTTTCTGAATTAGTGTTCCCTATTTTTTGGGTAAATACCCAGTAGTGGAATTACTGGATCATATGGTAATTGTATTTTTAATTTTTTTGAGAAGTCTCCATAATTTTTCCACCATGGCTGAACCAGTTTTCATTCCCACCAACAGTGCATGAGGGTTCCTTCTTTTCCACACCCTTGCCAACACTTGTTTTTTGTGTTTTTTATTTTAGCCATTCTGACAATGTGAGGTGATATTTCATTGCTGGTTTTGATTTGCATTTCCCTGATGGTAAGTGATGTTGGGCACCTTTTCATGTGTCTGTTGGCCATCTGGATGTCTTCTTTGGACAAATGTCTGTTCATGTCTTCTTCCTATTTTTAATTGGATTATTTGTTGTTTGGGTGTTAAGTTGTATAAGTTCTTTATACATTTTAGATATTAACTCCTTATTGAATATATTATTTGCAAATATTTTCTCCCATTCAGTAGGTTATCTTTTAGTTTTGTTGATTGTTTCCTTTGCTGCACAGAAGCTTTTTATTTTTAGTAATCCCAGTAGTATATTATTGCTTCTGTTTCCTTTGCCTTAGGAGCCATGTAGAAAAATATTTTTATGGCTGGTGTTAAAGAAATTACTGCCTGTGCTCTCTTTTAGGATTTTTATAGTATCGGGTGTCATATTTAGGTCTTTAATCCATTTTGAGTTTATTTTTGTGTATGGTGTAAGAAAGTGGTCCAGCTTCATTCTTTTGTATGTAGCTGTCCAGTCTTTCAACACCATTTGCTGAATAGGCTGTCTTTGCACCATTGTATATTCTTGCCTCTTTTGTCCTAAATTAATTGACAATATAAGCATGGGTATATTTCTGGGCTCTCTATTCTGTTCTGTTGATCAATACAGTTTTGATTACTACCTTTTTTTTTTTTAAGATTTTATTTATTCATTTGACAGAGAGAGAGACAGCAAGAGAGGGAAACACAAGCAGGGGGAGTGGGAGAGGGAGAAGTGGGCTTCCCATGGAGCAGGGAGCCCAATGTGGGGCTCGATCCCAGAATCCTGGGATCATGACCTGAGCCAAAGGCAGACACTTAATGACTGAGTCACCCAGGCACCCCCTGATTACTACAGTTTTGTAATATATCTTTAAATTTGGGTTACCTCCAATTTTATTCTTCTTTTTTCAAAATTGCTTTGGCTATTCAGGGTCTGTTGTGGTTCCATAAAAATTTTAGGATCATTTGTTCTCTGAAAAATGATGGTATTTTGATAGAGATTGCTTTAAATCTGTAGATTGCTTTGGGCAGTACAAATATTTTAATAATACTTGTTCTTCCAATCCATGAGCATGGACTATTTTTCCATTTGTTTGTGTTATCTTTAATTTCTTTCATCAGTGTTTTATAGTTTACAGAGTACAAGTTTTTCACTTCATTGGTTAAGTTTATTCCTAGGTATTTTATTCTTTTTGGTACAATTGTATATGGGGTTGTTTCCTTAACTTCTCTTTCTGCTGCTTCATTATTAGTGTATAGAAATGCAACAGATTTCTCTATATTGATTTTGTATCCTGTGACTTTACTGAGTTCAATTATCAGTTCTAACAGTTTTTTGGTGGAGTCGTTAGGGTTTTCTATATAGAGTGTCTGTCATCTGCAAATACTGGAAGTTGTACTTCCTACTGATTTGGATGCCTTTTATTTCTTTTTCTTTTCTGACTGCTGTGGCTCATACTTCCAGTGCTATGTTGAATAAAATTGGTGAAAGAACATCCTTGTCTTTCTCCTAATCTTAGGGGGAAAGCCACTAATTTTTCACCATTGAGTGTGATGTTAGCTGTGAGTTTTTCATTTATGACCTTTATTAAGTTGAGGTATGTTCCCTCTAAACTTACTTTGTTGAGGATTTTTTATCATGAATGAATGTTGCACTTTGTCAAATGCTTTTTCTGCATTTATTGAAATGATCATATGATTTTTATCCTTTCTCTTGTTGATATGATGTATCATGTTGATTGAGTTACAAATATTGAACCACACTTGCATCCTAGAAATAAATCCCCCTTGATTAGGGTGCATAAATTTTTATTTATTATTTTTAGATTTGCTTTGCTAATATTCTGTTGAAGATTTTTGCATCTATGTTCAATCAGTTATTGGCCTATACTTCTCTTTTTTATAGTGTCTTTATCTGGTTTTGGTATCAGGGTATTGCTGGCCTCATAGAATGAATTTGGAGGCTTTCCTTGCTCTTCTGTTTTTTGAAAAAATTTGAGAAAAATAGGTATTAACCCTTCTTTAAATGTTTGGCAGAATTCACCTGTGAAGCTGTCTGGTCCTGGACTTTTGTTTTTTGGGAGTTTTTTGATTACTGATTCATTTTTCATTGCTGGTAATCAGTCTGTTCAAATATTCAATTTCTTCCTGATTCAGTTTTGGGAGTTTATATGTTTCTAGGAATTTATCCATTTCTTCTAGATTGTCCAATTTGTTGGCATATACTTCTTCATAATATTCTCTTATAATCCTTTGTATTTCTGAGGTGTCAGTTTTTATTTCTCCCCTGTCATTTCTGATTTTGTTTACTTGAGTCCTCTCTCTTTTTTAGATAGGTCTAGCTAAAGATTTATCAAATTTGTCAATGTTTTCAAAGAACCAGCTCCCGGTTTCATCAATCTGTTCTGCTTTTTTTTAGTTTCCATATAATTTCTGTTCTAATCTTTATTATTTCCTTCTTTCTACTTGTTTTGGTTTTTTTTTTTTTTTTTTCAGCCCCTTTAGGTGTAAGGCTAACTTATTTATTGAAGATTTTTCTTGCTTCTTGAGGTAGGCCTGTATTGCTATAAACTATCCTCTTATAATGGTTTTGCCGTATCCCAAAGATTTTGGTCCGTTGTGTTTTCATTTTCATTTGTCTCCATGTATTTTTTTTTAATTTTGTCTTTGATTTCTTGGTTGAATCATTCATTGTTTAGTAGCACGTTAATTAATCTCTCATACACCTGTGTTCTTTCCAGATTTTTTCTTGTGGTTTATTTCTAGTTACATAGCATTGTGGTTGGAAAAGATGCATGATATGACTTCAATCATTTTAAATTTGTTGAGACTTGTTTTGTCGCCTAATATGTGATCTACTTTGGAGAATGTTCCATGTGTACTTGAGAAGAAAGTGTATTCTGCTGATTTAGGATGGAATGTTCTGAATATATCTGCTGGATCTATCTAGTCCAGTGTGTCATTCAAAGCCACTGTTTTCTTGTTGATTTTCTGTTTGGATGATCTGTCCACTGATTTAAGTGGGGTTTTAAAGTCCCCTTCTAATATTGGATTGCTATCTGTTACTTCCTTTATGTTTGTCTATATGTGCTTTATGTATTGGGAACACCCATAAATATTTACAATTTTTTTATCTTTTTGTTAGATTGTTCCTTTTATGATTGATTATGTGGTGTACTTCTCTGTCTCAGTCTTTGTTTTAAAGTCTATTTTGTCCAATATAAGTATTGCTAGTCTGGCTTTCTTTTCACTTCCATTTGCATGAAAAATGCTTTTCCATCCCCTTCACTTTCAATCTGCATGTATCTTTAGGTCTTAAGTGAGTCTCTTGTAGGCAGAATATAGAAGGTCTTGCTTTTTTATCTATCCCATCACCCTATATCTTTTGATTGGAGTATTTAGCCCATTTACATTCAAGGTTATTACTGACAGGTATCTCTTTATTGCCATTTTTTTGTTTTATGGTTGCTTTGTAGTTCTTCCCTATTTCATTCTTCTCTTGCTCTCTTTGATGATTAGTCAGCTTTCTTTAGTGATATACTTGGATTCCTATCTGTGCTGTTTATTTTTTACATATCTAATACCAGTTTTTGATTTGTAGTTACCATTAGGTTTACATATAACATCTTATGCATATAGCCGTCTACATTAAGTTGATGGTTGTTTAATTTTGAACCCATTCTGAAAGCACTAGATTTTTACTCCTTTACTCCCCACGTTTCAGGTGTATGGTATCATACATTACGTTATTTTATTATTCCCTTGACTGATTTGTATAGATATACTTAATTTTACTGTTTTTGTACTTCCTACTTTTCTTACTCCTACTTATTGTCTTACCTTTCCACTGAAAGAAACCCCTTTAGCATTTCTTGTAAGGTTGATTTAGTGGTGATGAATTCCTTTAACTTCCATTTATCTAGAAAACGCTTTATCTTTCCTTCTAGTCTGAATGATAGTTTTGCTAGATAGAGTATTCTTGGTTCAAGTTTTTTTTCTTTCAGCACTTTGAATATACCATGCCACTCTTCTGGCCTACGAATTTTCTGCTGAAAAATTAGCTCTTAGCCTTATGGGTTTCCCTTGTACATAATTGTTTTCTTTCCTCTTGCTACTTTTTAAAATTCTCTCTTTATCACTACTTTTTGCCATCTTAATTACTATGTGTCTTGGTGTGGACCTCCTTGGGTTGATTTTGTTGGGAGTTTTCTGTGCCTTCTGGATCTGGGTGTCTGTTTCATTCCCCAGATTCAGGAAGTTTTCAGCTATTATTTCTTCAAATAAATTTTCTGCCCCCTTTTCTCTCTCTTCTCTTTCTGGGATCCCTACAATGCAAACGTTGTTATGCTTGGTGGTGTCAATCTATTTTCATTGTTTATTAGTCCTTTTTCGTGTTCCTGTTCAGCTTGATTGCTTTCCATTAGTCTTTAGCTTCAGGTCACTGATTAATTCTTCAAGTTCCTCTACTCTACTATTTATTCTACCTAGTATATTTTTAATTTCAGTTATTGAGTTCTTCATTGCTGATTGGTTCTTTTTTTTATGTTTTCTCTCTCTTTGTTGAAGCTCTCACTGAAGTCCTACAGTCTTTTCTCAAGTCCAGTGAGTATCTTTATGACCATTAGTTTAAATTCTCTATCAAGCATGCTTATCTCCATTTTATTTAGCTTTCTTGCTGTGATTTTGTCATGTTCTTTCATTTGAGACATATTTCTCTTTCTTCTCATTTTATCTAACTCTGTGCGCCTGTTTCTGTGTGTTAGCTATGTCTCCTGCTCTTGCATGTAGTGGCCTTATGAAGAAGAAGTCCTGTGGTGCCCTGAAGGTCAATGTCTCCTGTTCACCAGAATCTGGCACTTTGGTGGTGTCACCAATGTGTGTTGTGTGTGCCCTGCTATTTTGGCTGAGCTATGTTTGCCTTCAGTCCAGTCATCTACAATGGCTCTCTTTGCCTGTTGTTGGCAGGGTTTGGTCTCTGTGTTGTTAATGGGCCAGTCTGGGGTGACTTGAGCTTGGTTGAGTTGGGTCTGACCAGGAACTTGCCAAAGCTGTGATTGCACCAAACTGCAAGGTGCTCTCCCTGTATTGTACCCTGGAAGGCTTTCAGTGGGTGAGGCCTGCAGTCAGACCAGATGTCTACCCCCAGTCCACTGCTAGGGCCACAGTTGAACCCGTGTGTGTGGTTGTCTTCTTATTTCTCTGGGACAGGAGTCACTTTGAGGTAGTGCTGGCTTCTGTGAGCACTGCTTGCATAATTCCATGTTTGTGGCACCACTTTGGATGAACTCTTGCAGAGGGCCAGTCAGAGGGGGTGAGTCTGCTGAAGAATGTGGGGGTGGGGTGTGCTGTTAGCAAGTTAGGTGGAGAATGTTCACACTGCACGGGTTCTCGCAATTGTCTCTATATCTAGGCTGGGGGGTAGGGGAGGGAAATGGCCCACCAGCTCCTTAGTTCTTGGAGAAGTCTCCCAAAGATTCCTGCCCCTCCAGTGCACCCTCTATGATTAGTAAACAAATCTCTCTCCCATATACCCCAAGTATTTCTCAAACAGCTCCTTCAGTGCTATATCTCAGCAGCGTTCTTTGTGGTGCTGTCTCTTTAAGGGCAGGGACTCAGTTACCTTTCACCCTCTGGCTCTGCCAGAACCAAGCCCACTGAATTTTAAGGTTCCCGGTGTTAAGCCCCACTGACTGTAAGAACTCAAGAATTAGGCCTCTCTGGTTTTCAAAGCCAAATGCTATGGATATTGGTCTTCCCTGTGTGGGTCTCTTGTGCCTGGGGATCCTGGTATGGTCTGTTCATCTCCTCTCTCTGCACCCATGAAATTCCTCTCTCCTGCAAACTGTCCTAGTGGTCAGTTTGCCTCCCAACCATGTCTCCATACTTCTACCCTCTTCAATGTGGCCTCTTCTGTACATCTAGTTGTGGAGAGTCTCTTCTGCCAGTCTTTGGGTCATTTTCTGGGTTATTTACATTGATATAGGTATTTTCTAAGTGTATCTGTGGGACAAGGTGAATTCAAGTTCCTCCTACTCTGCCACCTCCCCAGAAGTCTCTGCTTTCTCTTTGTGCATACTTTCTTCTGGTCCTGGATGAAAGTGCAATTTTAATTCATGCTCTTCCTCCATCTTCTAAACCATTTTAGAGATATGCTAAATAAAATAGAATTGACTAATTTGAATTTCTATTCTAATCTTCCTCCAACTTTTGGTAAACATTCTGAGAAGTTCTAAAATGACTACATTATTGACAGCAGAATGGTAACAGTTTATGTCTAAGCATTTACAGGTTACTTAATTAATTTAGTCAATTCTTGGGAAAGATTGTTCTAACTAGATTTGGCAAAGTTTATATAAAATATTTTATTTATTTTTCTCATCATTTTTAAAATTGATACAAAAATCTTAAGGGCTGGCTTATCTGTGAAATGTATAATTAGGGGTGGCATTAACTGGGAGTTGGATATTGTAAAATAAAGTACTCATTATTGAATCATTTACATTTCAAAATGTTTGTCTGAGATGACAGATAATAGTTCTTTACAATCCTGAATTCTTCTTTTTTTGTCATACCATTTTGTTTTTCCTTTCTGTATTGTCTCATCCTTATCTTTCACCTCCTTTCCCTCCTCATGGTTTACATGTTTACTTTCCTATTAAGTAGTAAGTGTTATGTAAATAGCCATAGAAAGAAGCTTGTTTCTTCTGATGCCAGTTCACAGACTGAGAAGTCTTTGGAAGTTTTCTCTTTCAAAGGAAATGATTTTCTTCTAAAGGTAGTGAGACTTCTGAGGCAGAAATGTCCCTAAGGGGAGCAAAACATTTAAACATTTCCTTTAGCTTATAATTGTCGATCCATGCACAAGAATTGCTGTGCTCCTCTTTGACCCCCTTTCACATTGATTTTTGGAAGTAGTTGAACAGTCTAGCATTTAATTCTTACAAATTTCTTCAAAGTGCAAGCTGTGCACAGCCTGCATGCAATTATTACTTTTTAGATGCTTAATGCAGTCTAATTCTGGAGAAACCTTTTTTCTTTTTTTAAAATAATAGTAATGAGGGGTGCCTGGGTGGCTCAGTCGGTTAATCGTCTGCCTTCTGCACAGGTCATCATCCCAGAGTCCTGGGATTGAGCCCCACATTGGGCCCCCCTGCTCAGGGGAGAGTCTGCTTCTCCCTCTGCCCCTCCACCCTGCCTTGTGCTCTCTCTCTTGCTTTCTCAAATAAAAAATTAAATAAAATCTTTAAAAAAATAATAGTAATGAATAATTTTCTAAATTAAACTTAGTTACAGGTTTCCCCCCACTATTGAAAGTTTCTGTTATACCACTTGCTTTTACAAAAGACCTACATTAGTAGCTATTTTCACTAATTAAAAGAAATCCAAAGAGAATTGTCACTTTTTTGAAACTGTATTGCTTCTTCACTTTATGTGATTCCAGTGTATGACATGTTTTATAGAAACACTCTAATGATTCCACATAAAATTGTTAAAGGTTATCATTCTAATATTGTTTTCATAGCTAAGAGATAAGCTTTAGAGACTTTCTAGCACTTTGATTCCTGTTTCTTTTTACACATGATTTCATAATACTATTCTTTGTTTATAATATAATTCTTAGTGGAAAAAAACAAAGACACATAACTTTTTCTATGTGTTCTTCTCAATGTATAAAACTCATATTTCATTTCATTTAGCAACAATATTCTGAAAATTATAAATACAAATAGTGATCTGCTTCAAGATATTACAATGAATCTTTTATGTTTTATGATATGTATTACAAATTGAATGAATTATTTTCCTTTTACAGATGTGAACACATATTTAATATGACCAACTTGAGTTGATGAATTAAGAGTATTATACACAATGAAAGATTTTCTGTTCACAATTTAGAGCAATTGAAATTTATCATTCTTTCACAATGCACATTTTATTTTTAGTAGGACATTTTTAAGAGAAACTTATTTATTATAATGAGCCAGTATGTTTTTTTTCTTCAACATGGCATTCATAAAGGGTTATGCAATTTAATTAGCTGGACATAAACACAATGTTTATGTTGGAGGGCTATGGAATTACTTTTTTAACTCCTGGACATTAGCAATTCTATTCAAGAGTCACAGATCAGACTCTTGATTTTGACTCAGGTCATGGTCTCAGGATCATGAGATGGAGCCCCGCACTGGGTTCTGTGATGGGGTGGAGCCTGCTTAAGATTCTCTCTCAACCCCTCTCTCTGCCCCTCCCCCCTCAAAAAAAAAAGAGTCACAGATCACATAATCTTAGAGTAAGAAAAACAAAACAAAACTGAACAAAACTCTGAGAGCACCAGATTTAATCTAATTTAATAGAGGGGATAAAACTAATGGACTTAATGATGAACAATTGATTTTTGTCACCTTCAGGCCTCTTTCACCCATGCCTCCTTCCGTCTTTTCCTCCCAAGATTATGCAAAGCCCAAAACCACAATTTCTCAAATAACAAAATTCATTTTTAGTTCTCGCTCTACTCAAATCCCAATATTAATAACAGTGTTTCTTTTATTTTTTCCACCTTTTGTACCCTCATTTATTCCTCCCCAAATGATGGTAATCATTATCTTATTGTCTTATGAAGTTATATTATAAAATAGTGATTACTTAATGTAACTTTAATAAAATGAGACTTTCTGTACAAAAACAATTTCTGTGAACCCAGACTGTGTTAAGAACAAGGTAAGATAGATGAAGAATTCTAGTTTTATTTTTTTAAATACACTTATATGGGTATAATTAGCATACAAATAACTTCAAATATTTACAGTATACAATTCAATAACTTGTGACATATGTAGTCACTCAGGAAAACATAACCATAATCAAGATAATGAACACATCCATCTCTTCCATAAGGTTCTTTGTGTCTCTTAATAATTCTGCCATTCTCTATGTCTTCATCTTTCTTGAAACAACTGATTGACTTTCTGTCACAATAGGTTAGCTTGCACTTTTAGAATTTCTATGACTGGAATCACACAAATGTACTGTTTTTGTTTGTTTGTTTGTCCTTTACTCCACAAAATTATTTTTAGATTTATCCATTTTATTTCATTTATCAATAGTTCATTGTATTGTTGAGTAAATTTCATTGTATGGATATATTATAATTTATCCACTTGTCTACTGATTGACATTTTTTTTATCCAGTTTTTGGGCCATTACAAATAAATGTGCTAAAATATCCATGTACAGGTCTTTGTATGAAAATATACTTTCATTTCTCTTGGATAAACGCCAATGAGTAAAATGGATGGGTTGTATGGTAGCTATATGATTAACTTTTAAAAATATTGCCAGTTTTTAAAGTGGCTCTACCATTTTACATTTTCACCAGTGGTGTATAGAATACTAGTTCCCCCATATCATTGGCAACTTGTTATGATCAGACTTTTTAAATCTATTTACTCTTTTTTTTTTTTTCTAAGAGAAGGAGGGAGAAAAAGGGGAGAGGGGCAGAGAAGAGGGAGAGAGATACTCTTAAGCAGGCTCCATGCCCAGTGCTGAGCCTGACACCAGGCTCACTCTCACAACCCTGGAGATCATAACCTGACTTGAAATCAAGAGTCAGATGCTTAACTGACTGAGCCACCCAGGCGACCCTTAAATATATTTATGCTAATAGTTTATGACATTGTGGTTTTAATTTACATTTTCCTAATCATTAATGATGTTGAGTTTCTTTTCCACATTTATCTATTATCACATCACATTTATTAGTATCTAGAATGTAAATATTTAACCAAGTATCAACTCTTATAATTAGCCTCCTGAGAGCACCCCCTCCCTAAATCCTCCATCTATTGAATTGTGATAGGTACCATGTGCATATCTTTATATTTGCTAGTTCAATTGCTTTTACAATGGAAGTCTGTTTCTCTCACTCTCTGGCCGTCAGTGTGTCCATAATAAAATATGAGTGCTTATCTCTTAGTAAATATTTGCCTACTGAATGAACAAATGATGAGTATATTTTTGTTTCCTTACCTAGCTTTTTGGGCCCCATATCATTATGCATCTACCTACAGGAAATGCCCTCTGAACATATTCAATATACATATTACCACGAAAATTCAACCTAAAGTATCTGCCAACTTATCATTAAACTCACTTTTTATTTTACTCTGACTGTTAATTAGACCATTCAGATTCCTTTTAAATTCTGAATTCTTAGCATGTACATTATTATCAATATTCACTTTTATGTTATATATTACTGTATTCTTGATGCTAATAAATGCATAATATAAATTTGTGGCAAATGGACACAAAAATGAACTTATAAACATATTATCAATCAATGATCAAAGTTAGGAGTAAAATGTGAATTTTATTGTAGTTGCCATTTGATATTTAAAAAACAATTTCGACATAAAACCAACACTTACCAAGTCACTGTACTTGGAATGTATTAGTCAACAGAAAGTAAAGTAGCAAATTTAAAGAATCTTGAAAAAGTAGTAATGTCTGGCTACTGATCAGGCACAATTGTCTTAATATTTTCTCCAAAACTGAGTGAAGTTTGAATGAGCTTACCTGCTTTTAAAAACTTTTTTAAAGTTATATCTATAGTAAATATTTTCTAAAAGAATGTAGGAGTGAAATAATTTATATTTCTATACTTGAATAGACCCTTACCAGGTTTAATACTATTTAATGTCTGCTATGCAGATTTTAATCTATCATTCAGCATTGGTACTGTGTGTTGTGAGGAAACTTTTTACATTTCACAGAAATGTGAGTTTTTGGCAGGATGTGGCAGCACGTTACTAAAAGGTCATTGAACATATTTTCTCTGCGGAATTCCTATTTTCTCAGAAGAAATTACAACCCAAAATCACTTCTTTGCCTTGGTCCAAGGAGATTAAGAAACTACTTGTTCATCAAATTGAAATGTATTTTTTTACTTGACTTCTATGGGAGGGAGTTAAATGCCATAAAAGGATTTAGGAAACTCTCAGATTGACTTGGATATAATAATTATATTGGATAAAATATAATAAATATGAAATTTTAGTGTTCATAAAAATGGTTAAATCACAGTAGAGAGCAAACAAGTCAGATATTATTTTATGGATGAGAAAGACCAAAAGATTCCTTGAGTGTCTGAAACAGATCATGCATTTACAATTCTTACCACTTAATACTTGTTTCACAATAAATTATTTCCCTCCTAATTTTTTAATCATCACATGAATAGCTGATTTCGTTGTTGGGAAAGAAAAATAATAAGATGAGATTTGACTATCTTATGGTGCTCAAAGAAAGGAAGAGGTAAAAAAAAGAAATGATAATAACATGACAAAATGATCCAGGAACCAACTAAGAAGTAGTTCCCAATGGCCACATATGAGATAGTGATAGATTAAAACACATAGAATAAAATAAATAGCCATGAATATATGTTGATACAGAAATAACTAAAAAAATTACTGATAAAAAAAAGAAAGTTCTTTATAATAAGAGACCAGTTAACGAACATAGAAAAATAATGGAAAGAGAAAATCACATTTGGCTAACACCACTTGGCTAACACCTTGTAATACCTGTTGTAAGCAAGAATCATTAACAGACACTAAAATTAATGGGTAAAAGCATGAGGAGACACAGATATTTACATATTCTGAAAGTATATTTCTACAAGATTATTATTAATTACTATGGGAAAAATGTATTTTTACAATTCAGATGAGGAAAAGAATAGGGCATAAGAAATGATTGGAGAAATAATGGTTGAAAACTCCCCATATTTTGTGAAAAACATAAATACACAATTTTAAGAAGTTCAACAAACCCAACACAAGATATAATTCAAATAAAATCACATATAGGTACAGCATAATGAAGTCACTGCATACCAGACATAAAGAAAAAGTCTTTGAAGTAGTCAAAGAAAAATGACACATTACATAATACAGAAATAATTATTTGAAAGTCCACATATTTTTCATTAGAAACCATGAAAAAGATAATGACACATTTTACAGAACTTGGAAAAATAAACTTTGTCAACAGAGTTCTACATACAACAAATGTTATCTTTAAGGAATAAATTAAAAATTTTCAAAACATATTTAGGTAAATAAAAATGAAGAAAATTTGCTACCATATGACCTCCTCTATAATAAATGCTAAAAGAATTTCTTCAGAATGAAAGATCATGACAGAGGAAGGATTCTTCCTCTCAAACATATTTTGAACATTGATCTGGAGACCTTTGCCATTATGATAAGGCAAACAAACAAACAGAAGGTATACAGGTTGGAAAGGGAGAAGTAAAACTATTTAATTTCAGATAATTTTTTTCTTAGCAAATTCCAAAACATCTATAAAAAACTATAACTAATATATCAATATATGGAAGTTGAGGATGCAAGGTCAATATTTAAAAAAACAATTGTATTTTTATTTAATAATAAAAAATGAAAAATGAAGTTATGAAACCAATTTCATCTGTAAAGGCACCAAAAATTGTATAATACTAATAAGAAATTTAACAAAGGTATCTAAAATCTCTACACTGAAAGTTGCAAAGCACTGCTCAAAGAAATTGAAAATGTAGAGAAATAGAGCAATTAATCATGTTCATGGATTGAAAGATTCTAATCATCCTCAATTAATCCTCTATTAATCTATAGATATTAACAACATTCTAGCAAACTTTTTTTTAAGATTTTGTTTATTTATTTGAGAAAAAGAGAGTGCAGGAGTGGAGGGGAGGGGCAGAGGGAGAGGGAGAAGCAGGCTCCCCACTGAGCAGGGAGCTTGATCCGGGGCTTAATCCCAGGACCCCAGGATCATGACCTGAGCTGAAGGCAGAAACTTAACCAACTGAGCTACCCAGGAGCCCCACTAGCAGGCTTTTTAACAGAAACTTTCAAGGTGATTCTTAAATTTTTACAAAATAATAGAGACTTTAATTAGTGTGAGCAATTTTTAAAATGTAGAACAATCAAGATCATTTGGAATTGACAAAAAGATAGACATGTTCAGAACAGATCAAAGGAACAGAATAGGGAGTCCAGAAATAGCTCCACACATATTTGGCCATTTGATTTTTCACAAAGTTGCCAATCTCATTCAATTGAAAAAGAAAGTCTTTGCAACAAATGATATTGGAATAATTTGATATCTCTATGGATCTGGACATTGAAACTTATCTCAGATCAAATTTACCCAAAATGGATAATAGTCATAAATTGAAAAGCTCAAACTATAAAACTTCTACAAGGAAACATAGGAAAATAATCTGTGACATTGAAGCCTGGAAAGATTCCTTAAATTGCATTCAGAAAGCAAAACCATACAAATAGATAAATTAGACTTTATCAGAATCAAAAACAGTTGCTTTAAGAATGACATTGGTGCAAAAATGAAAAGGCATGAGGGTGGGGAGGAAATTTTTGCAACAAGTATAACAGACAAAGGACTTGTGTCTGAAATATATAAAGAATTCTTACAACTTAAGAGTACAAATTTTTAAAATGGACACTTCACAAAAGAAGGTGATATATCTGTCAATAAGCACATGAAAAATTGTTTAACATCTGTCTCTAGGGAAATGCAAAGGGGAACCATAATTAGACATCACTATACACCCATTAGAAAGACTAAAGTTAAAAAAAAAAAGAGACTGACAATACCAAGGGTTGACAAGAATGTTCTAACATGATGCTTAATTGCTTAAAATACTTAACTGTTTTCTGAACACTGTTAGGATAAAATTCTCATATGATAGTATGCTACACCAGTTTGTCCTGATTTTGTACTAGCCACCTAATGTTATGTGTACACATTTATTTTCATGTGAAGGAGTATCTCTCATCTCCATGCCTGGGTAATCGTCCCTCAGCTAATATCTCCATTCCTATTTTTAGGCATCTTCTGGAAATCCAACCCTGGCTATTCCATGGAGAGTTAAAAATTCACCTCTCTGAGCTACTCTAGCTCTGTATACAGTCTCTCTGTTTTTAAAAGTTATTACATTATCACATGTCTATTATAATTAGTTTGAATGTCTGTCTTACCAACTAAAAACTATAAACATTGTCATGAATGAATTCTGTTTAATCCCATGAATATCTTTAGAAGTAAGTACAATGCCTAAGACATAGGCCTTTAAAATTACTTAGAACATATATTCAACATTTAAAAGTGCTTAATAAATATAGAGTAATGGATGAGTTAATTCATGGTGGCAATAATGACCAGAATCTAACTTTATTACTTTTGAAGACACTGGAGGAAGAAAAAGATGCACAGAAGGAGAAGATTATAAATATTTTAACAATATTCTTGTGTTATAGTCTGGGTTATATATATATGTGTGTGTCTTGAGAAAGAGCAGAGATTCTAATATTTTCATTTTGCCTTAGGCTTGTGTCAGACATTTATTAGATTAAGAGCTTCTGATTCAGTACTTCTCTGTTTATGTTAGTATGATTCCTATGTACCCTTACATCAATGTGGTTGATTTGAATTTCAAACTCTTTGAAACTAAGAGTTCAAATATAGATGTCATTAATTAAGTGACAAAGTTGGATTGTATTTTATAGTAAAGAAGAAATAAGAGTTGCCACTATTTATACCTCATTTAAAAATATCTAGGGATTTCAAAAAGCTAAAAATACCACATATCATTTATATTTATGTTTTTCAACTGAGAGAGCTCTAATAGAACAAAACTAAATTAAAGCAAACACAGCAACAAACTTACTTTGTTAGCATCTCTCTCATTGAGTCTTTCTTCTTTTAAAAAAAAAAAGATTTTATTTGTTTATTTGACAGAGAGAGAGACACAGCGAGAGAGGGAACACAAGCAGGGGGAGAGGGAGAGGAAGAAGCAGGCTTCCCACTGAGCAGGGAGCCCGATGTGGGGCTCGATCCCAGGATCCTGGGATCATGACCTGAGCCAAAGGCAGATGCTTAACTACTGAGCCACTCAGGTGCCCCTCTCATTGAATCTTTCTTAAAGCAGTTCATACATAAGTATAAATGAGTTGAGACAAAACCAAGATGGCAATATCAGAGCCTCCTGACTTGCCCTCCTCCCATGGATGCACAGCTACACACAGATCCGTTCCTTTCTGAGAGAAATCTAGAAACTAGCTGAGTGACTCCTACACACTGGGTAGCTGAGAAAGTACCTAAATCAAAATGGGTAGGGAAGACTGAGATACATTCTCTCCACAAACTATACCCCCAGAAAAATATCTTATGATTATGAGGGAATTCCCAACTCCCAGCTTTTCCCTGAGGAGTGAAGGGTTTGGACCACATATATAGCTCCCCAACTTTCAAGGTTGCCACCTGAGTGACAGGCCCCCAAATTACCTAGCTCTGAGAGCCAACAGGAATTAATTCACAAGTCTCACGGGACGATATCTAATAAAGAAACAGTTGTTAAATAGATTCACAAGGACTCCCTTTGCGCTCAGTGCAGAGAGAGAAGACAAAAATGTCCATCTCCCAGTTTTTTACTGGAAGGGGTGTGACTGCATACTTTCCCAACTGCTGCCAGAAGGTTTGGCTATTAATTAGCCTGCATCTATGTGCTGAGTAGGATCATCCCTGGAGCCCAAAAGAACTAGGCACTTTCCCAACTTCTTCCTCCATTTAGCTTGAACAAAGAAACTAAGTTGCCAGCATCTTCCTGGAAGGAGCAAGTCTACACATCTAGTACCCCAACTTTTCAAGTAGTAGCTGCTACTTGAGGGATGAGCCCTCAAATCTCCTAGCTCTGACAGCCAACAGGGCTTGGCATTCACATCTCACAGAACCATATTAAACAATAAAATCAGTTTTCAAATAGGTGTACATGCACTTCAAGGAGCTTCAAAGAGCTGGTGGGCATGTCCCTTCTGTCTCTGCACAGCTCATTCCAAGGGTAAAATAAAGTCAACAGCTTCTCCCCTAAAGGACCTTGTTCCCTGATCCACCCCACCAACTGTTATGTCTGGTTCCCAAACCACTTAGCTCTGGGAGGTGATGGGGCTTGATATTCATTAATCCCCTGGGAGCACACAAGACAAAGTGGTGGTTCTATTTGGGTACATAAATTCTCCTAGTGACTATTCCCTCTGGTTCAGTACAGAATCAGGAGGCAAAAACACCCAGTTCCCAGTTTCTCCCCAATGGGAGCTAGACTGCATATGTAACACCTGATATTCCCAGCTGCTGCTTGAAGGTTGGGCTTCTAATTAGCCTGCAACAGGGAGCTAAAGAGGCAGGCAATAAGTAGTCTTCTAGGAGCCTGAACAGGTATATTGGCATTTCCCACACCTTTGGACATTGATTGGTCTTGGCATACCTCTTCTACTGGGAGCCACTATAAACAAAGATGGGGGTTTGGACAATCACAAAGGTTGAGAGGCAATCAGTAGCACAGGCCAGAATGATGGATGAGGTTCACCTCCTCCACAAGTCTGTCAAGACTGGGAGAGGTGGCTGTTTTATCCAGTGCTCAAAAACCCATCCAGAGTGTCAAGAAAATGAAGAAACAGGGGTATATGTTCTGAACAAAAGAACAAGATAAATCAGAAACCACCTCAGTGAAAATGCATAATGGTTACAAAGAAGCTTACTGAGGTCAGGAAAACAATGTATGAACAATGTGAGTATTTCAACAAAAAGATAAAAAATATAAAAAGTATCAAACAGAAATTATAGAGCTGAAGAATACAGTAACTGAAATGAAAAGTCTAGTAGAGGGATTCAACAGCAGACTAGACCAAATGAAAGAAAGGATCAGCAAATTCAAAGATAAGGCAGTAGAAATAATCCAATCAGAGCAAAAAAAAAGAATAAAAAGAGTGAAGATAGCTTAAGGGGTTATGGGACACCATCAAGCTGATGAATATGCACATTATAAATGTCTGAGAAGGAGAAGAGAGGGATAACCTGGCAGAAAGCTTAGTCAAAGAAATAATGGCTTTCCCCTTAACCTGGGGGTTAGAAACAGACATTCACATCCAGTAAGCCCAACGTACCAAAAAAAAAAAAAAATCTAAAAAGACCCACACTGAGATACATTATAATTAAATTGTCAAAGTTAAGGACAAAGAAAGACTGTTAAAAGCAGCAAGAGGAAAGAAACCTGCTACATACAAGGGAACTCCCAAAATGCTATCAGTAGGAGCTATAGGCCAGAAGGGATATATATACTCAGAGTGAGAAAAGAAAAGCAACAACAAACTTCTAAATAAGAATTAAAAAAAAAAGGTAGAGTTCATCATCACTAGACTGACCTTATAAAAAATGTTCAAGAGATTTATTCAAAAGGACACCAATTAGTGATATCAATGAAATCAAATGAAAGTATAAAACTTACAGGTAAAGCTGAAAAAAACCTTGATGAACTTATTTCATTGCACCATTGGAGACAACTTCTGTATTAAAGATTTAAAAGTTATCCCTTGTTTCACTGATGTTTCTGTTCATATGTTGCTTTATCAAAGAGAATTTTGTGACCTTTAATCTAAAATAACACTTCTTCTCACCCTTTGACCCACTTTTTTATGTTATTGTCTTCTTAGCTCATTATATATTATATATGTATTAGCTTTTTAAAATTGCTTGCCATTCAACAAAATATATGTTTCATGAAAGTAGAGACATTGTTCACTGCAATATTCCTAGCACTGTAAATAGATAGTAGGTAATCTTGAAAAAAATGTGCAACAGATTTTTTTTGAATAAAAGAATGACCTGAGATATTTTGGCCTAAATGTATTGCAAATGGAGAAGTTCAAACTTCATTGCCTAAGTAGGTAGAGGAAAAAAGACTTTTGTCAGGTTAAAACTTTTGTCCACGTTCATCAGATTTATATAAAATAGAGGAAATTTTCTTAAATTTACTCAGACTTATACCTACTTCAATTTCTCCATCTGTAAAAACAATATAAATACCTACTAGAGATATTTCAAAGTCCATCTTTGACCCTTTAATTTTGCCAAAAGATTTTCTTTGGTCTTGCTACAGATTTGACCTTCAGAAGGATCAATAGTTGTATGTTCATTTAAGGACATTTCTGGTGTATAACATGTGGATTAATTGCTAATATCCGAATATTTACTAGCAAAAGTAGGCATTTATTTGTAACTCCAAGTGAAAAAAACCTTATGTGTTTTATTTGTTGAAATTTATCAATCTAATGTGGTTTTACAAGAAAAAATGTTAAGTAATAATTCCTAGCAATTATGAAGAACCTTAAAATAATTAACTAAATAGGAAAATAGATTAATAGTTAATACAAACACTAAGAACATATGTGTTACATGGCTTTAGAAAAATTTTATATCCTTTAAATTATATAAATGCTTAGAAAAATTTTAGTAAGACAGGATAATATTATTAAATTACATCATAACTTAATAATCATAGAACCACATAGTATACTACTAATTATAATATTAAATAAACATTAAGAATTCTATTTTTTTCTTAGTTATTTAATTCCACTAAGGTCACTAGAATTTTTAAAAAGTAAAGCTGTATTTTTAAATTCCTCTCATCTGGTGTGGTTAAATTAAAAGTCCAATGTCAATTTCTTGAAAATAAAAAACATCAAAACCATGTTAAAGAATTTCCATGATAAATCACCTCTGATCCAATAAGTGAATCCATCTTTGATTACATTATAATGAAAATGTAAAAATTTATTGAGAGTGGTACATAGAGTTAAAGAAAAATTAAGTACCCAGAAATAAATTGTTCCTACACCAATCTTAGCTGAAAATGTATTTCTATTTTGTACATCTATTGTATACTATTGTAAATACAGGAGAGAACAAGTAACTGATAGTGCCAAGAAGTTCTTGCTCCTCCAATGTAATTTCATACCATTAAAATTTAGCCATTAAAATATTTTATTTTATTTACTTTTTAAAAAGATTTTATTTATTTGTCAGAGAGAGAGAGAGCACAAGCAGGGGGGAGCAGCAGGCAGAGGAAGAAGTAGGCTCCCAGCTGAGCAGGGAGCCCAAAGTGGAATTTGATCTCAGGACCCTGGGATCACGACCTGAGCCAAAGGCAGATGCTTAACCAACTGAGCCATGCAGACATCCCCTATTAAAAGATCTTAGTTAGTAAATTATAATAATCATTGTCAGCAGAAAATTTCAGATTTATTCTCATGTTAAAAAGATTTATTTTCTAACTAGGAATTAGTTTCTGCTTTCATCAAGTATTACTGATTTTCATACCCAGCTATTCAGTATTTGGCCAAAATTGCTACTAGCTGAGGTTTAAAGATTACATGATTAACTCATATGTAGTGCCTGGTTATAGCCAGTGCACAGTTAAGGTAACTGTGTTTGATGTTCTGATCTGGAAAACATGGAAGTGCTTAAGATTCAAATAAAATCTTTTCTTTCCCCTTCATTTTCTTTCCTACAGTAAAATGAGGAATCTATTTCCTAATTCTTGCTACTTATGTTTCCATTTATAATAATACATCATGTTTCCAAAAGAATAGTTAAAAAGACATTCTTTCCAATGGACTTCAGTGTAAAGAATCATTAAAAGTGTTTCCAGAAAAATAAGCTGAATCTTTGGTTTAAATTGAAATGTGTATAATACAAAATGGCAAAATGTATGTTTTATGAAAATAAATTTCATTCATAAGCTGAAGCATTTAAAATTCCATTAGTTTTATCCATTTGTGTTGGAATAGACTACATGTGTAATACAAAACCTATATTTTCCATTTTTTAACACAAAAAAGAATTACTTAAGAATAAGAGAGTACTAGTAAAAAAGTAGGGAATAAATGTTCTCAGAAAAGTTATATTTTGGTTAGTTTTACTCTTAAAATAATGAAAGAATGATATCAATTGTATACTTTTGAGTTTTCTATTTTTAAGAAGTGTTCATTATATTTAAAAATAAAAATAAAGTATCAATATATGAAAAAGAAATGTTAACCTTTATAATTTCTTAATATGACAGAGCTAAAGATGTATCCAAGATGTTAAAGTGCTTCAAAATGCACAAAGTGCTTCATACCGTGTCCAAAAGAATGAAAGAATATGCTCACTTGGCATTTTCAATCTTTTCAGTAATTATCCAATTCTGTTCCTTAAAAAAAATCCGTTTTTTGGGGTTTTTCATCCAATATAACATGAGCTGAAATGTCAAAGATTATTTGTGTACATTATATTTTAAGTAAATAGTTTACAATTTTCAAGTATACCCCATCTGGAAAAGGACATCTACTGAACTTTAGGATGATTATTATGGGTATTTGCCCAAAATTCCTCTTATGAACAGTAGCTCCTTGACATTCCAGAAAACATTCTGCACTCTATGAAATTGCCCTTCTGTATCACTACTTAAAGAAATAAGGAAATTGGACAAGATTCTGCATTATTACCATGTTTTAAAGAAATAAAAATGAATGAGACAATAAAACACATTTTCTCTGAATGGGAGGGTAGTGATTTCCTGTACTTGGGTCCTTCCAAAGAATAATGATACTGGTTGGAGATGTATCTCAAATTTATTATCTCCTCCCCAAGAATTATGGTTAATAACCATCAGAACAAGCCAGCCAATGGAAGTAAGTAAAACTATTGCCTTATCTTTATAAACTTCCATTGAATAAATTTGCTATAGCAAACATAGTCTACCAACTGATAAATAGAATTCCAGTGTCAACATTTGTGAGATTTAAAAAATTGTGTCACTCAAATATTTCTTTCTGATAGAAGAAAATCCTGAGCATTTGCTACAAATTGAATCTATTATTCTGAAATTAACAGATACACAAGTCAATTAAAAAAAAAAACAACAACTGGATCTGAGATGGGAAACAACTCCAGAATCCTTTTATCTTCAATCTGGAGTATATTACAATCCAACACTGGCAACTTCAGTGTATGGAAGAAAGAAACTAGGGAAAAATGTAAGTAGAAAGTAAAAGTGAATAATGAAATAGGAATATTGGTGAAGATGATTATGACAAAAAAATCCTGTTTGGATTGAGATCTTCTTTTTTTAAGCACATTTTAAAGCACAAGGATCCTGTCAGAAGGCATTTACTTAACACCTGCAGTGCTTCCTCTGTATTGGGCACAGTTCTACTCACTGTGGTACAATGATAAACAAATCAGACATGTTTCTTACCTGCATGCAACTCACATTTATCAAAGAATACTTAGAAGAGGTGTAGTGAATAAATTGTTATATCATTTTATATAATACCTTAGGTGAAATTGTGTTCAATAAATATTTTATTATATTGAGAATTATGAAGCTTACATCAATATAAAATGATACCCAGAAGGAGTCAAATTTTGCATGGCATATTTTGTCAAATGTTAATGCTTCTAATCATACAGCATATTGGTAAGGACTCAATTTAGAAGAGTTTTTAATGATAATCTCAGAATGAACTGGTATATAAAATTGCAAATCGTGTGCACATATTCTGTCATTTTCAAATAGTTTATTCTGGAACAGCTTTCCCCAGATTGTCTTGCTGCAGGTAGTTTGCCAGTCAGTTCTGTTAGGCAAAAGGAAGGACTTTTGAATTTGCCATGCCTTCATCCATGTCATACTTTAAGGCTTTTCACATTATGGGCAAACAAATATAGTACAAATGCCTTGGAAGGTCTAATAACTTTATTATAAAAATGCCTAAAGTGTCAGAGTTAAAGGATAGTATTAGTCAATAAATTCTTTCTCTATTTTGTTTGCAATATTTAAAGTTTTAAAAAGACTGGTGAGAAATCAGTGCTACATTTTTACAAATAATTATATTTTAGACTCAGAAGGGAGTAGACATGAAAGTAAAATAAGATAAATTTAATTAGTATGAAAACGTGGTAGTAGGCAGAACTCTGGTCAATTTTGTAATTTTTACTCAGTCCCTCATACAGAGATAGAGGTATGTATATATTCTGAATTATGATATTTAGAAAAAGAAAGCAACTCCACTTTAGAGATGGAAAAATTACACACATGTTCATAATCCTTTACTAAGATTGATGCTGTCCTATTAGATCTCATGAATATAAGTATAAATTGTTGATTGCCCAACTAGTTTTGTCTGATTAATTATTTTGTGATATTATATTATGTTAAACTAATACATACATGGTAAAGCCAGATTATTTCACCATTATATAAATTACCATGAAATGCCTACACTCTCTACTGTTTGTCTCCAAGAGCCCATTAAAATTTATCTGGTCACAACTGTAAAATTGGTGGTATGGGGACATTTGATGTCTCTACTTCTTCCCAGCCTCAAACAATAATAAGCATAATTATGGCTTGTGATTAAGTCATGGTGGATTTAATTATAGGGTGACTCAAGCACTCTGCTCTCACAAAGGTTATTCCCTTTTCATATAAATTTTGGAAGAAATGCTTCCTTATAATATTTAACTATGCATCGCAAGGACAAAAAATTAATAAAATCATTACAGTCCAATATGTTCTTAGATATGTTTGCATGAAATAGACATGACTTAAAGATGTTGAGACGTCTAAGTCCTAACAGTAGACTCTTTTCCTTATTTTGATAGATTTCCCATCATTGAAATGTGTTTCTATTTAGCTTAAGAGTGCCAGTGATTTTACATTCATTATATCATTTAAAAAATTTGAATAAGTTTTAATCACTACGGTTGGAACACACTATGCATTCGTTTATTTAATGAGAAAAATAGCCAATAGAAGAATTTGAGAACTTAGTTTCCATCTCTGATATAACAACTTGTTAAGATTTTTACAGCTATTGTTAAAAGATAGATAATTAGCTCTGCCATGGACTTAAACAGGAATGAGATAAAAAAGGGACTTCTGAAAATGACATATAAAATTAAATTCAAGACATAAATGTACTCACAATGGAGGAATTGAACAAAATTGGATGCAGGCAGCTAGCTGAGCTCATTAATCAGCAAACTGAATTTATTTTATTTGGGATGAAGAGAAAATGCAATGTAGAATAGGATGAAGAAAATGAAAATGCAAACTCACTGAGATAATTATGCTGCTAGATTATTACCAGATTTTTTTGACAATTCCATTATAACTGCTACAAAAATCAAAATAACTGTAAAGTTAACTTTCTTGATTTTGACATGTGAAGTTTTATAATATAAGATCATCTTTCAATTATACATCGGACAAACATGTCATTAGAAAGTAATCAGAACAATAATATGATGTTTGAAAGAAGTACCCCTGAAATTGTACCCAGAGTATGACCATAAATAAATTAAAAACTAAGAAATTACCCATATATTAGGCACTTTACTAGGCACAAAAGTATTGTTTTAAAAAGATAATTTTATATCAGTAATTAATTTGGAAAGTATACTCTTATGAAAATTCTAAGGTTAACTTTATATAATTTAATATTTCAATTTTTTAGATTGCAAAATCCATTTTTACTTTATCAGAAAACTAGTTTTATTGTGAAGTAAATCTTAATTTATATACTATTTAATATTTTACTTTATATACTGCTTGTTATGGACAAAGAGTTGTACTGAGGTCATATTATTTATCAAAAACAAAGGAATTTGCCATTTAAATTAAGGATTTAAACAATAAAGTTAGGTATAAATTATTTTTATGTTGTTTCAGCTGTATTATTATGATGATGTGCTAGGAGAAGACACTTATTTTATTGACATTAAAATTATGCAATGAAGGTCACTCTTTTTCATTATTAGAACACATCTAATCTCTGTATAAAACAGATTTTATTTCACTTCCTAATGTGGGTAAGACTTCTGATTTCCAGTTCTGCACAAAAGGAACTTGGAAGATGCCACTCTATTCTAACAGGTGAAGAGCTGAATGGATTGACAGATCAACAATAATAAAATACAAAATATCTTTCTTTCTTTTAAATTTTTTTAGAAAGGGAAAGGGAGGGGAAGGCGGAGGGGGGAGAGAGAGACTCTCAAACAGGTTCCACATCCAGCACAGAGCCGCACGTGGACTCAATCTCACAACCGAAAGATTATGACCTAAGCTGAAATCAAGAGTCAGACACTCAACCCACTAAGCCCCCCAGGTGCCCCCAAAATATCTTTCAAAAGGCAAGTTTTGCTGAATACAAATTGTAAAAGTCTAGATTTTTTGCAGTTACCCAAAATTAGTGCTATATTTGCATTACATCAATACCTAATGAGGAGAAAATTAAAGGCAGTACCTTTGGCAAAACAGGGAATTATCCCCACTAAAGAAGGATAAAATATGCTTCTCCTTAAAGTTAAATTATCAAGTTTTCAAATACTCAATACTCAAATACTTAAATGTTTTTGAAAGTTAAAACCATTGATTTAATCACTATAATAAAGAGTTAAGTTTTATCTCCCTTCTCCTTTTAATAATGACAATATATGTTTTGATGGGTGTTATTAAATGGGATAAATATTAATCAAGATAAAGTGGAACAATGCAATTATTCATTTTCCTTTTAAGAAATAAAAAGAATAAAATTTTAATAATAGAAAATATTTCATGATTACCATAATTTTAAAATTATCTGGTTAATTACTAAATTTAAAATTTATTGTGATAAAATTGCATAATTTTTTTTCTATATAAGTTCAAATAATTGGAAATTTGCATGTCTATAAGAGGTTTAACACATACTTCATCAGAGACCATAGTTCTGTTTTTATGTTAAATTGTTTAAAAAATGACCACACCTTTTTTCTTTTCTCTTCTGGAATGTCTCCCTACTTCACATAGAAAATCAAATCCTCAGATTAGTTGGTCATGTATTACATTTTATCTTTAATATATATCAGATGAAAAATATATAGTAGAAATGATACACCTGTCTTTACTGTGAATGCGGACAAACATCCATCTTGATGACTAAAGACAAAACAACTTGAGTACATATATTTTTGAGATCAAGGGACAATAATTCTAGAGCAAGAGGATCATAGTTTTGCCCCAAGGCACTGAAATTTAAATTAAAAAAAGTTTAAATAATTATTTTGATGGTTTATAACCTAATTAGGAAAAAATAGTGAGCAAGAATAGGAAACAGAGAGATAATAATTTGATCTTCTTGACCCATATTATAAGTTGCAGGTGGTTAATTTGTATGTGGCTTCACCAAACTTGTTCTTGGGCAGAATTTGTTAATAATTTTTTAAATTTATTTATTTAATTAAAAAATATTTATTTATTTTAGAGAGAGAAACACAGAGAGAGAGAGAGAGTTGGAGAGAGCATGAGTGGAGGGAGGGGCAGAGGGAGACAATCTTCAAGTGACTCTGTGCTGAGTGTGGAGCCTGATGCAGAGCTTGATCTCATGACTGATGAGATCATGACCTGAGCCAAAACCAAGAGTTAGATGCTTAACCGACTGAGCCACTCAGGTGCCCCAGAATTTGATAATAATTTTAAAAGAAAACTTTCTATTTTGGTATACAAGTTGAGTAGAAAAGTCTTCAGCCATCAGTTAAATTTGTTTAAAAATCTAATGTAAGAATTCTGATTTCCAGTCTGCACAAAAGGAACTTGGAAGTTGCCACTCTGTTCTAACAGATAAAGAGCTGAATGGATTGACAACTCTTCTAGAATTCTTAGGAGAGGCGAGGACACAGGGCAAATCACTGCTTCAAACACTGTTAGGTGAATACAGGGAATCATGGCTTACCAGAGCAGAGACTCATGAGTGGAAATCACTGTGGGAACCAGTGTCATGAATTGCTGGAGGCTGAGTGTGGACAGCTCTGAGAGTTAAAAACTCCAAGGGACCAAGTCATACTCCTTCCCACCATAATTTTTTTTTAAGATTTTATTTATTTATTTGACAGAGAGAGAGACACAGCGAGAGAGGGAACACAAGCAAGGGGAGTGGGAGAGGCAGAAGCAGGCTTCCCGTGGAGCAGGGAGCCCAATGTGGGGCTCGATCCCAGGACCCTGGGATCATGACCCGAGCTGAAGGCAGACGCTTAACAACTGAGCCACCCAGGTGCCCCTCCTTCCCACCATAATTGTTAATATTTATTTCTAGGAGCCCTACTAGGTTAAATATCAGAGAAAAATCTCTTTGTGCTTTTGGCAAGGGGAGGAAAAAACCATTTTGAATATATGCCAAAGCACATTGTACTTCTTAATAAGACCTGTCCCCAAGGGAAACTAATTAACCAAAGTCAGGTCTCCTTGGGTATTATTGGAGTCTAACTGACTTAGGGGAAAAGAAATATCCAAGTCTAACCCCTCTAGCCATCTTGTCCCACCTAACATGAGAGAAAAAAGTAAAGAAACACTTGGTGAAGTTCACAGTTTAGAGGCATAGGTTCATTAAAAGACTAAAACTCTTCATGGGATTAGAGAATGCTTGCCTCCTCCCTCACAACTCACCACAACAATACTAAAGCTATTTACAACAATTCTTTTTACCCAGCACAAAATGTTAGGCTATCAATAAAAAAATGTAAGGCATACCAAAAGACAAAAACACAACATGGTACCTAAGAAAAAGAACCAATTTGGAGGACATACACATGCGATTTCAAGATTTACTATAAGGCTATCATAATCAAGACAGCATAGTATTGGTGAAAGAATAGACAAATGAATCAATGAAACAGAGTAGAGAGCCCAGAAATAGACCCACACATATATAGTCCAAATACAGTTGACCCTTGAACAGTTGTCAATCCTCCATTCAGTTGAAAATCTGTGTATAACTTGACTCCCCCAAAACTTAACCACTGACAGCCTACTGTGGACTAAGAGCTTTACTGATAACATAAGCAGTTGATAACACATATTTTGTATATTACATGTATTATATACTGTATTCTTACAATAAAATAAGCTAGAGAAAAGAAAATGTTATTAAGAAAATCATAAGGAAGAGAAAATACATTTACAGTACTGTACTATAAAAAATCCAAATATAAGTAGGCTCATGCATCCAAACCAGGGTTGTTCAAGGATCAACTGTATATAGATTTTGACAGAAAAAAAAGGGCAATTTAATTGTAAAAGGATAGTCTCCCCAAAAAATGGATGTCCATATACAAAAATGTTATCTAGTGGAAATTAAAACTTACATAAATAATTAACTCAGAATGGATCATAAACCTACATATTAAATGCAAAACTATAAAACCCCTAGAAAAAAATAGGAGAAAACTAGGTGGTCTTGCATTTGGCATTGAATTTTTAGATACACCACCACAAGTAAAACCCATGGAAAAAAGGGGTTTTTATTAAAATCTGAAACCTCTGCTCTGCAAAAGACACTGTTGGAGAATGAAAAGACAAGACACACTGGGAAAAATATTTGCAAAATGCACATTTGATATGTATATAAAGAACTCATAAAATTCAACAATAAGGAAATAGACAACCTAATTTAAAAAATAGCAAAAGATCTGAACAGAAAATTCATCTAAGGAGACCTACAGATGGCAAATAAACATATGAAAATATGCTCAACATCTTATGTCATTAGGGATTTGCAAATCTAAGCAACAATGAAATACTACTACACACCTATTAGAATGTCTATAATCAAACAAACTGACAACAACAAATGCTGGCAAGAATGTGAAGGAACAGGAATCCTTTTTTTATTGCTGGTAGGAATGCATAATGGTATAGCTATTTTGGAAGACAGCTTGGCAATTTCTTACAAAACTAAACATAGTCTTACCATAAAATTTATCAGTTGCCCTCCTAGATAACTACCTAATTGATTTGACAACTTATGTCTACATAAAAACTGGAAGTGTATGTTTTTAATAGCTTTATTTATAATCATCAAAAACTGGAAGCAGCCAGGATATACTTCAATATGTAAGTAGATAAACTGTAATATATCCATACAGTGGAATATTCTTCAGTAATAAAACAGAAAATGCATAGATGAAATTTAAATGCATATGGATAAGTGAAAGAAGTGAATAAGGAATTCAGTGTGAGGTTTTATGTTTATCTGGCTAGGGGTTAGGCTGTATTTATCATTTGCTGCCACTGTAGTTATCAGAGCCTAAAATTTCCTCTCATGTCCTTGTTTTTGTCTCTCCTGTTGGTTTTGGGCTTCCCTAGAGACTACTTAAACAGAGTCTGAGCTTTGCATTTTCTTTCAGCTTTAATCACCTGTTGTGATACAGGAACTTTCTAGATACGGTGGGTGGCATGGCTTAAGGGTTGGGGAACATTGTATATTCCCAGATTATGCCCCAGTCTTTAGTGGGCTAATATCCCAAAGCTGTGACCTTCTCAATTACTTCACATTTTCCCCCCCTTAGGTGAGACAGGAAAGCTACAGGGGGCTGAATTTGGGTATTTTCCTTCCCCTAAGTAGGTTAGGCTCTGGTAAAACTCACACTGGTCAGGCTCTAGTAAAATAATTTCCCTTCAAGTCACTCTCAGGGTGTATTTGGGATCGATATTTTATGCTGCACTATAGGAAACAGGAGGGGATTTTTCTCCCATCTTCACCCTGAGTGGGGTGAACTTAGTGGGGCACTTGGAGTTAAAACTCATGAACATGGGGTAGCACCCCTCTGGCTGACACCCAGGAGTTCTCTCCCAAACAAATTCACACTCAGTCTCCAGCAATTAGTTGATTACCAATTAAGCATTCACAGTGGGCTCCAGCTGTGATTTCTGCTCCCAGGAAGTTCTAATTATCTGTATTTTACCTCTCCAGTATTTCAGCCAGTGATTTGCCCTGTGGCTTGAATTCTCTAATGTATTAAGACAAGTTGTTGGTTTTGGTTTGTTCGGTTTTTCTTTTTCTGAGGTTGGTAGTGATGACTTCTAAGTTCTTTATATGTCAGACTACAACTATTTTATTGATCTTTAAAATATTGACATGATGTACCAGATAATAGTAGCTGAGATGAATAGATTTTTAGTGTGAGATTTTAGTTAATCTGGCTGAGTTGGGCTGTGTTGATAAAGCCAGTGTCAGAGTCTACAATTTCTTCTAGGGTGCTCTGTTTTGTCTGCTCTGTTTTTTTTTTTTTCCCCCCTAGGAACTTCTTCTTAAATAGTCTGTAGCTTGCAGTTCTTTTTGCTGTAATCCACCGTTATTTTATTGATTCCGTGGTGATGTGGTGGTAGGTGTAGGGGAGTGAAAGAAACTATAATCCTATGATTAAATTTTAGTCTTTTATTGTATCCTGTATCCCTGGTTCTTGACCTTCTCAACTATTTCAAGACTCCCCCAGGCCCCCAAGATGAGACACTGCATCCAGGGAACTGCCCTTCCCACAGGTCAAATAAGTCTCCAAGTCTTTCCCCCTGAGTGTTGGCCTTTGTTATGGAAAATGTTCTGAAAGCAGTTAAAATTAGTTTTTTTTTCTTTCTTCCTATTCTGCCAGAAACACGATTTTTTTTCCTGACTCTTCAGTGTGGGAACCTGGTGATTTCCTGGATGTAAACCCCACAAGAGTGGAGAGTGGCTAAGACTGTGGCCCCCAGGAATTTCTCACTCATGCTACTCTACAATCAACCTCCCACAATTCATCAAAGTTATCATCCAAGCATTATTACAAATCTATAGCTACAAGGTCATTTTCTCTGGGTAAGCTGATCTCAGCTATTCTCTGTATCTACCTGTCTCTCCTGATTTCAGGGAGATGGTTTGTTCTGCGACCTTAATTTACTGATGGGTCCAAGAAAAATCATTGATTTTCAGTACAGCTATTTTTCTTGTTGTAAGAACAAGAGTGAAAACTTCCAAGCTCTTTATATGTCTGAGCTGAAAGCTGAAGTCCTAAATACTTCTTTTAATAGTGTCTAATAAAAGGCAAATGCCAATGTTTTCATGAAATATTTTTTAAAAAGTAAGTCTCATTTGTTAAAAAGAAGGAACTACATATTTAGAGTACATTTTAAGATACTTGGTGGTAGAAAAAGAAAAGGCAAAAGAAGTAAAATGTCAAGTTCTTGTTCTCTAATGAGAAGACAGAAATTTTCAGTATCAACACTAGGAAGTAAAGAAGTATAAGACCTGTAAATATTGCCACAAGTAAAGAGAAATGCACTATGTATTCCTTTCAAATTATCACAGAAATAAAACAGTCTTTGGGACTTCCGATAAGGTAGACTACATAGCACATATGCCTAATTTCTACTACACCAAATTAGAGAAAATATGAATATGAAAAATATAAATAAAAGAATAAACATCAATTCAAACAAGCACATAATTTCTATTATAGTAAAAACAGCTTTATAAAGTGGCAAGTTAACAAAGCATAAGAGGCAATAAAAGAAAAATATATACTTACACAAAAGAACAAAATACAATTCTAAAAATAATTCTCATTCAATTGTAAGAACAACACATAGAACATTGTAGACTTTAAATACCACTACTATTCAAAGAAAAGCCAGAGAGGATCCAAATTCTTTAATTATCAAGGTTGAATTACTCATATTTAATTGGGAACCAAATCTTCAAAGAATATCTCTTCTAAAACCTATGTACAAAAATTGACTATACCTGTCCCCATGGTAAACACCAGTAAGACATAATAAAATCTGTAACTTCTTGAGCTTTATGACCATTATAAAATAAAAGAAACTGGTAACAAATTTCTGGAAGAAAACACCGGTTTAGGAATTTAATAGGGTCCTATATTGGATAAAGAATATAAATATATGTACTTTTAAGTTATTTGTAGAATAATGAATAGCCTATTAAATTTTATGAGAAGCATCTGAAGTGAAACTGATTGGAAAAATACACAGTCCTGGATTATCTCATTTTTAGAAACCCTGAACTAAAATAAATGTTCTGAGCTGTATCTCAAGAAGTTAGGCAGGTTTTGCTGATATTTTTCTAAGTTAAGATAATTTTTTTCCTTTTTTTTTTAAACTCAGCAATGTGTTATAGAAGAAATCAACTAGATCACTATTAGCA
This sequence comes from Zalophus californianus, assembly GCF_009762305.2. Lineage (NCBI taxonomy): Eukaryota > Metazoa > Chordata > Mammalia > Carnivora > Otariidae > Zalophus > Zalophus californianus. The sequence continues at coordinate 144,761,186 of NC_045598.1, forward strand.
GAAATCTTTATTGGAAAATGCTGGGCTTGAGAAATTTTACAGGAACATTTAACTTGGGGAAAAAAGGCAGATTTTTAAAATAAGGTGTGACAAGGAGGTGTTCACGTGAATTCAATTTGTTTCAGGGACGTTATCTCAAGAAAGAAGTTGCCCTGGTATGTTAGCTGGCATTGTTTTTGCAATTTGGATTTTATGTAAGAGTTGAACATTTAAGGGCTAATGTCATGCAAGGAAGGTGAGGAATAACAGTCGTGGAGGACAAGAACTTAAGGCGGCCACAGTGAAAAGTTGTCAGATCTGCAATATCTCTTACATCATAAGTAAACCCATTGGCCAGACTCTAGGTGCCCCTTGCCCATTGCTTCCTACCTCCTGTTATTTGTGCCTTTGTGTAATCTCCCCTTGGGTGTGGGCAGGACCCATGACTTGCTTGGGATTAGTAAAATATGCCAAAATGTGGTGGGATTTTATTCTTATGATCTCTTAGATATAAGACCTCAACTTGATTACATAAATATGAAGATCTGCCTTAAAAGTAAACTTACATTTATCAAAGAGCAAACTGCATATATGTAAAAATTTGAATTATTTATTAATGTATATGACAAATATATATTCAAATGAACAATAAAGAGATGAACACTTCAACTTAAAAATGGCCAAAAGAGTTCAAAAATAAATTCACAAAATTAATTTTAATTGGCATTAAATATATAAATAAACCTAGAAAATAAACATAGAACTGAGTTATAAAAAGCTATAATTTTTTTACCTATCATATTAGAAAAAAATTTTGTTACAGTTAAGTTGGCACAGTTTTATGGGAGTGACTCTGTAATATGTATAATTAGCCTTTGGTACTGTAGCACATCCTCTAACATAGATTTCCCCTGGAATTTTAAGGAAATAATCAGGAATTATTTGCACATATATTCTACATTTTTCATGATTCTGAAAAAAATGCCTCACCCTTAACAGAACTTAAAGGAGGTAGTTTCATATGATCAAGTTTTATGCATTAGAGGAGGGGAGGGGCTTAGAATCTATTTACAGGTATTAAATAATAATGAAATATCAAGTGTAAAAAGGAAAATGCAAATCTATTCAGTAGAATCCTAATTTTAGAAACGGACATATACAGAATGGGACTAGGAAAAAACATGAAAATTTTAACATTAAAATGATTTTTAACAATATTTTTCTTGTTTTTATTGAGCTATAAATGACCTATAACATTAGTTTTAGGTGTACAACATAATGATTCTATATTTGTATATATTGTGAAATGATCACTACAATAAGTCTAGTTAACATCTGTCACTGTACATAGTTACAAACTTTTTTTTCATGTGATGAGAACTTCTAAGATCTGCTCTTCAGTAACTTTCAAATATGCACTTCAATATTATTAACTATAGTCACCATACTGTGTATTACCTACCCATGACTTATTTTATGAGGGAAAGTTTGTACCTTTTAACCCTCTTCATCCATTTTACGCCCCAGCTTCTGGCCATCACCAATCTGTTGTCCATCTTTGGACATTTGGTTGGTTTTTTAAGATTCCATATATAAGTGAGGTCATATGGCATTTGCTTCATTTTCTTCAAATAAATACCCAGAAGTGGAATTGCTGGGTCACATGATAGTTCTTTTTTAATTTTGTGAGGAACCTCCATACCATTTTCCATAATGGCTGCACTAATTTACATTCCCACCAGCAATGCGCATGGCTTCCCTTTTCTCCATCCTCACCAACACTTGTTATTGCTTTTTTCTTAAGAGCCATTCTAACAGGTGTAAGATGGTATCTATTGTGGTTTTGATTTGCATTTCTATGCTGATTAGTAATGTTGAGCACCTTTTCATGTACCTGTTGGCCAAATGTATATCTTCTTTGGAGAAAATGTCAAGATCCTCTGTTCATTTTTTAATTGGATTTTTTGTTTTCTGTTATTGAGTTGTATGTAAGAGTTCTTTATTCTGGATATTAACCCCTTATCAGATATATGATTTGTAAATTTTCTTCCATTCAGTAGGTTGCCTGTTCATTTTGTTGCTGGTTTCCTTTGCTGTGCAGGTTTTATTTTGATGTAGTCCCACTTGTTTATTTTTGCTTTTGTTGCCTTTGTAGCAAATCTAAAAATTCATTGCCAAGGCTGATGTCAAGGAGCTACCTGTCTTCTTCTAAAGGTTTTATGGTTTCAGGTCTCATGTTCAAAGTTTAAATCCAGTCACAGTTCTGTAGGCTGAGTAGTATGATATCAGGGGGCCAGTATGTTTGGGTGAGAGCTCTCTTCCAGGTTTTAGACTTCTCCTTTTATCCTCACATGGTGGAAGGGGCAAGGAGCTCTCTTTTATAAGGGCATTAATCTCATTCCTGAGGGTTTCACCCCCATGGTCTAATAAACTTCCACAGGCCCCATCTCCCAATATTGTCACCTTGGGTATGAGGTTTTCAACATATGAATTTTGGGAGAACACAAATCTTCAGACCATAATTGTTGGCAAAGATATTCCCCTTTGTTTTCTTCTAAATCCTTTCTTTGTTGCGTTCACACTGCTTGATGGCAATCCATCTAGAATTTATTTTTCAAGATCCTGTTTGCTAGGGATCAAGGTTCATCCTCCCTCCCGTGCTTACCCCTTAGAAATATCGAGTTAATCCAGCACCATGTATTAGAAATACCAGCCTTTCTATTTGAAATTTAGTGTTTCCTTTGTCATAAATTGGATGACCACCTATAAAAATTCCTTTTTCTTTTCTATATTTTTCTTCATTTTAATTTAAGTACAGTTGACATACAATTAGTTTCAGGTGAGCAACATAGTGATTCAACAATTAAAAAATGCTCACCACATCTAATTACCATCTGTCACCACAAAAACTTATTATCATATTATTGACTATATTCCCTATGCTGTACTTTTCATCCTGTGACTTCCTTATTTTATAACTGGAAGGTTGTTCCTCTAAATTCCCTTCACCTATTTTACCCAACCCTCTGGCAACCAGTTTGTTCTTTTTATTTATGAGGTGGTTTCTGTTTGTTGTTGTCATTGTTCAACTGTTTTGTTTTTTAGATTCTACATATAAGTAAAATCCTATGGTATTTGTCTTTCTCTAACTTATTTCACTGAGTAATACCCTCTAGGTCTACTCATGTTATCACAAATAACAAAATTTTATTCATTTTATGCCTGAGTAATATTCCTGTGTGTGTGTGTGTGTGTGTCTGTGTGTGTGTGTGTATACATACTACATACCACATCTTCTTTATCCATCCATCTGTTGATGGACACTTAGGTTGCTTCCATATCTTGGTTAATGTAAATAATGCTGCAATAAACATAGGGGCATGTGTATCTTTTCCAATTAGTGTTTTCATTTCCTTTGGATAAATAGAAGTAAAATTGCTAGATCGTATGGTAGCTCTATTTTTAACTTTTTGAGGAAACTCCATACTGTTTTCCATTGTGACTACATCAATTTGCATTCTCACCAATAGTGCAGGAGGGTTCCCTTTTCTCCACATCATTATTAATGCTTGTTGTCTTTGATCCTGGCCCTTCTGACTGCTGAGAGGTGATATCTCATTGTGCTTTTGATCTGCATTTCCCAGGTGATTAGTGATGTTGATCATCTTTGCATGTGTCTGTTGGCCGTCTGGATGTCTCTTCGGAAAAATGTTTATGCAGATTCTCTGCCCATTTTTTTTAGTTGGATTGTTTGGGTTTTTTTTGGTGTTGGGATGTATGTGTTCTTTATGTATTTTGGGAATTAATCCCTTATTGGATATATCATTTATAAATATTTCCTCCCATTCAGTAGGTTGCCTTTTTGTTTGTTGGTTGACTTTGTACAAAATCTTTTTGGTTTGATGTAAATTTTTGCTTTTGTTTCCCTTGCCTGAGGAGACTGATCCAGAAAAATATTGCTAAAGCTGATACCCAAGAGTTCACTGCCTGTTTTCTTCTATGAGTTTTATGATTTCAGGTCTCACATTTAGGTACTTAATACATTTTAAGTTTATTTTTCTGTATGGTATAAGAAAATGGCGTGGTTTTATTCTTTTTAAAATATATTTTTTATTAAGTAAGCTCTATGCCCAATGTGGGACTCAAACTCACAACCCTGAGATCAAGAGTTGTATGATCTACCGACTGAGCCAGGCAGGCACCCAGTTTCATTCTTTTGCATATCCAGTTTTCCCAATACCATTTACTGAAAACACTTTTTCCCATCATATATTTTTGTCTCTCTTGTATTAATGACTGTATAAACGTGGGTTTATTTCGGGTTCTCTATTGTGTCCCATTGATCTATGTAGGTATTTTTGTGCCAGGACCAAACTGTTTTGATTATTATAGCTTTGTAGTATAGATTGAAATCTGAGACTGTGATACTTCCAGGTTCTTTCTCAAAATTGCTTTGGCTATTCAGGGTCTTTTGTGGTTCTATACAAATTTTAGAAATGTTTGTATTAATTCTGTGAGTATCAAACTGGTATTTTGATAAGATTTGCATTAAATCTGTAGATTGCTTTGTATAGTATGGCTATTTAACAATATTCTTCTAACATATAAGCATTATATATGTTTCTATTTACTTGTGTTATCTTTCATTTCTTTTATAAATCTTAGTTTTAAAGTATAGGTCTTTCACCTTCTTGGTTAAATTTATCTCTAGGTATATTCTTTTGATGTAATTGTAAATGGGATTGTTCATTTCTTTTTCTGCTAGTTTATTAATGTATAAAACACAACAATTTGTATCTTGCAGCTTTATTGAATTCATGTATTCTAATAGTTTTTGGTGAAGTCTTCAGGCTTTCCCATGTGTAGTACCATGTCATTTTACTCCTCTGTTAGCAATGTGAATGCCTTTTATTTTTGGTCTGATTGCTGTGGCTAAGACTTACAGTACAATGTTGAATAAAAGTGGTGAGATTGGACATACATATCTTCTTCCTGATTTTAGAGGAAGAGTGCTCAGTTTTTCACCATTGAGTATGATGATAGCTGTGGGTTTATCTTATATGGCTTTTTTTAAATATTGAGATATGTTTTTTTCTAAACTCACTTGTTGAGAGTTTTTATTGTGAAAGGATGTCGATTTTTGTTAAATGCTTTTTCTTCGTCTATTGAGATAACCATATGATTTTTATTCTTCAGTTTGTTAGTATAGTATATCACACTTCTGTGTTTGCTCTGTGTGTGTGTGTGTGTGTGTTGAACCATTCTTGCATCCCTGAGACAAATCCTTCTTGATCATGGTGAATGATCTTTTTAATGTATTATTGAATTTGGTTTGCTAATATTTTATTGAGGAGTTTTTGCATTTATATTCATCAGGGATATTGGTCTATACTTTCCTATCTTTTGTAGTGTCTTTGCCTAGTTTTGGTATCAGGGTAATGCTCACCTCACAGAATGAATTTGGAAGCATTCTTTTCTGTTTTTTTTGGAACAGTTTGAGAAAGGCATTAATTCTTCTTTAAATGTTTGGTAGAACTCACCTGTGAAGTCATCTGTTCCTGGACATTTGTTTTGGAGTAATCAGTTTGCTCAGATTTTCTATTTTTCCCTGATTCAGTCTTAGAAGATTGTATGCTGCTAGGAATTTATCCATTTCTTCTTGGTCTAGTTTGTTGCCATATAGCTTTTTTTTTATAGGGGGCTCTTATAATCTCTGGTATTCTTGTCATGTTGGTTTTAACTTCTCCCATTTCATAAAAATAAAAAAAAATTAATAATAAGTTATGATAAGTATCAATACTTTGTAGTTTAAATCCTCCCAGTATATTCTTATTCAAGATTGTCTTGGCTATTTTTATTTTAATTTCCATATAAATTTTAGATTCAGTTAATTTACAGATACATGTGTACACATACATACTCTGATGGATAATGGATAGAGATTGTGTTTTAAATCCCAATGCAGTTTAAGTAATGACAGCTTAAGATGTTGAATCCTGTTACATTACATCACTATTGTATATTCCCTCCATCTGCTTAGTCTTCAATATTTTTTGTACTATTTATTTTTTTTGAGATTTACTTATTTATTTTAGAAACAGTGCGACCCGGGGAGGTGGGCGAGAAGAAGGGGGGAGGGGCTGAGGAAGAGAGAGAGAATCTTAAGCAGACCCTGTTCTGAGTGTGGAACCCAACTTGGGGCTTGATCTCACTGAGATCACGTGAGATCACGACCCTGAGTTCATGACCTCCGCTGAAACCAAGAGTCAAGATGCTTAACCAACTCTGCCACCCAGGTGCCACTTTCTATTTTCTATTTTTAAGTCTTTTTTAACTTTCAATAGATTTATGGTGAATATTTGATTATTAATATCACTAAGTAATTTTTTCAGTTATTTTGATAGTGTACAGAAAACAAATTATTTTTATGTATTAACTTTGTAAGTTAAAACATGGCTAAGTTCACCCAACATCCTAAGTTTGTAGTTAAATTCTTCGAATTTTCTATTATACATAACCATTTCAGCTGTGAATGAAAGTTGTAATCCTTTTACATTTTATTGTCTTATTTTATGCCTTATGACCTCCCTTATCATACTGCATCATATATTTTTCTACTCTTTTAATATGAGAATATAGATTAATTAAGAATTCTCTTGGAAGCAGAATATAGGTGTTTGTGCTTTATTTTCTGTGAAGTCTGATCTTCAATTGGAATCTTTATATTCCATGTAGTTATGGATATATCTTTCATCTTTCTGTATTTTCATTCCATTTATTTGTGTTACCCTTTTTAACTTTATTATGGTCTTTTGGATTAAGCATATTTTATTTCATTTTCCCTATACATTCTTTAGTTGTACTTTAACATTTTTCCTAGAAATTATAACATATATCCTTGGATTTTAGTATAACTTTACCACTTTTTAGATAATAACAAAAAAATAGAATGCTTTGGCTATTTCCATCACTTTTGTTATTGCTGTCATGTATTTTGACTCTACACATATTTAAACTTATAGGACATTATTTTGTAAACAGTCAGTAATACTTTTGCTTGTTTTGTGGCTAGTCTTTCTTCGTTTCTTCATTTTTGTTTGGGATCAACTTTCTTTTGCCCAAACAATGCCTTTTAATAATTTGTTTAGTGTGGGCAAATTGAACATTTTTATTTGACTAGAAATATCTTTATTTCATGTTTACCATTAAAAAAACTTTAGCTTTTTTTTAAACAGAGATAAATAAAATCATCCAAATTAGAGAGCTCAATACAGTATTTTACAGCAAATACCTGTATGACCTTATTCAAGTCAAGAAATAGAACTTTGCCACACAGAAGACATACCCTTATATGTGTTCCACCCCAATTGAGCTTTCTTCCTCTCTCCAGAGAAAAGGATTGTTCTCACTCTTATAGTCTCATCTTCTTGGGTTTTTGTATAGTTTTATCATTTTCGTATGCATTCCTATGCATTATACATGTGTGGTAGGGATAATCCTTCCTATGATTTAGTCACTCTTCCAGGCCATTTCAGTGGAGATATATATATATATATATATATATATATATATATATATATATATAGTGTGTGTGTGTGTGTGTGTGTGTGTGTATAGTGTGTATATATATATATAATATATATAATGTATTTTCAGGAGATTATAAAAATAAATTGCCAATTCTAATTCAAGCCATAGAGCTTTTATTAACCTAGTCTCTACTGCATTTGCATATTTTTTTAACATACTGAGAATCCTGGTTCTCAAGGACATAGACATTAATTAGAAATAGAATACAAGTAGAATACCCCATAATTACTCCTTTGTTTTATTCCATATTTTATAATTAGTCTTGGAGTGACAATACTACTACCATCACTAATATGATTATAGAACACACTGAAATATTTTTTTTCTTAAAAGACTTTATTTATTAGAGAGAGAGAACAAGAGGGAGGAAAGGTAGAGGGAAAAGCAGACTCCCTGCAGAGCAGGGAGCCCCACGCGGAACTCAGTCCCAGCACCCTAGAATCATGACCTGAACTGAAGACAGACACTTAACTGACTGAGCCACCCAGGTGCCCTGAAATATTTTTATATACTCTTTCCATTCCTCTCATTTTTTAAAAACTTATACCTACATTTTCAAAACATATTTTTATTACATACCATACACTCTGTCTTTCAAACCTCATTTAATCTTAAAGGGCCATAAAAGTAACAATTCTTGCTAACTGTGCTTATGGTGTTTTCCCTCTAGTTATTCTGGTTTCCTGAGCCTCATTCTTAGGTAAGTACCTGATGAAGTTTCCAAGCAAATGCTATTCCTTGATTTCTTGAATGTTGAAAAGTTTGTTCCATTTATACTTGATTAGTTCTGTTGGGTTTAAAATTCTTTGCTTATACTTTTTTCGGTATTTAAATATTCAACTTTTTTTTTAATGTAAAAAAACCTTGTTCTCACAGCATCTGATGATAGTCTATTTTCTTTCCCTTATATGCAATGTTCCTTCCCTGCCACCTCTGCACCAGATGTTCAAAAATTCTTTTTGAAAATGCCCAATAATTTTATCAAAATATAGTTTGGTGTTGTACAGTCAGGTTAATATTCTTAGTGTGGCAGGGCTATCTCAAGATCCAGATTCAGATTTCATTTGATAAAAATTTTTGTCAATTATGTTTTTTGTATTCTTTCTTAGACTTGGTTTTCTTCTCTAGGGACTCCAAATATTCATGTGTTCAAAATTCTCAGGCAATCCTGAACATTCTTTACTTTTCCCAAAAGCCTTTTCTTTTTTCATATCTTTTCATATCTTCTTCATAATTGATTTTGTATTTAAGTTCTCTTCCTCTTGGTATTCCAGTTTACTTAATACGTTTTTCTGCTGTGTTCATTTGCTTTTGTGGTGTTGTTTCTATTATTTGCATTGATGAGGATTATATGAATAATCTCGCCAAAATATTAAACCTGAATTTATCTAGACACTGGATTTGACTATTAATTTACAGGCAGTTCAGGAGAATAACAATGTAAAATGACCACTGGGATGTAAGCATCAAGAGCCAGACTGTATATGTTATTAAAGGAAAAGTATTTCTCCCATAAACATACTTTTAAAAAAGTGTGGGTGAGAAAACCTATACAAAATAAAGGAGACTTAAGAAGGCAAAATAACGAATTAAAATTTATAACCTTTGTTTGTCAATGACTAGACAAAGAGTGATAGGAAAGGCTCTATGTTAAGTTATGTGTGTTAATGTTATTGTGGCAATGACTGAGTAAACCTTCATTAATTCTGCATGGAGCACTGGGTGTTATGAACAAACAATGAATCATGGAACACTACACCAAAACAAATGATGTGATATATGGTGATTAACATAACAATAAAAATTTAAAAAAAAGAAAAAAATACTTTCTGAAATACTTACAAAAGATATAATGCTCAATTTTGAGATAAAAATATAAGCATTGGATTGGATAGGTGAGTATATGTAGAAACATGTATTTGTATATAATTGAAAAAATTTGTACATCTGCTTAAGATATACAACTAGAATGCTAGAAATAAGTGTATAGAAAATAATTTACTAGATGATCACGACAACCCCATGAGGCAGATGATATTATCCCCATTTTACAAATGAGGTAACTGAGGCAGAGAAAGGCTAAGAAATATTTAGGTCACATAGCGGGGAAGTGGTAGAGAGATATGTTATGTAAATATTGGAGCAAAGATGGAATGGTTTATTTTTTTAAGTGTTTATTTAAATTCTAGTTAACCTAGAGTACAATATTGATTTCAGGAGTAGAATTCAGTGATTCATCACTTACATACAACACCCAGTCCTCATCATAACAAGTGCCCTCCTTAATATCCATCCCTCACACAACTCCCTGCATCACCACTTAGTTTGTCCTCTATTGTTAAGAGTCTCTTATGGTTTGTTTCCCTCTTTCTACCCCCCCATTGCTCATCTGTTTTGTGTCTTAAATTCCACATATGAGTGAGATCATATGGTATTTGTCCTTCTGACTGACTTATTTTGCTTAGCATAATACACTCTAGCTCCATCCACGTCATGGCAAATGGTAAGATTTCATTCTTTTTGATGGCTGAGTAATATTCCACTATAATATATATGTATATGTGTATATGTGTGTGTGTGTGTGTGTGTGTGTGTGTGTGTGTGTGTGTGTATGCACCTCTTCTTTATCCATTCATCAGTTTATGGACATTTAGGCTGTTTGCATAATTGGCAATTGTTACTAATGCTACTATAAACCGAGTGTATGTACCCCTTTGAATCTGTAGTTTTCTATCCTTCGGGTAAATACCTAGTAGTGTAATTGCTGGATCGTAGGGGTAGTTCTATTTTTAATTTTTTGAGGAAACTCCATACTGTTTTCCAGAATGGCTGCACCAGTTTGCATTCCCACCAACAATGCAAGGGGGTCCCCCTTCCTCTGCATCCCCACCAATACCTGTTTTTTCTTGTGTTGTTAATTTTAGCCATTATGACCAGTGTGGGGTTGTATCTCATTGTGGTTTTGATTTGTATTTCCCTGATAATGAGTGATGTTGAGCATCTTTTCATGTGCTTGTTAGCCACCTGGATTTCCTCTTTGGACAAGTATCTATTCATGTCTTCTGCCCATTTCTTAGCTGGATTATTTGTTGTTGTTGTTTGTTTTATTCTTTTTTTTTAGTTTTAGTTAACATACAGTGCAATATTGGTTTCAGGAGTAGAATTCAGTGATTCATCATTTACATACAACACCCAGTGCTCATCATAACATCTGTGGACATAAAAGAAGACCTAGACAGATGGAATAGGTTCTTGGAATGAAAAATACTAGACCATTTTTTTTTTTTGGCTGTCAAAGTAGCAAGAATAGTAATCATAGGGTAATCTCAAGACTAATCCTATTTCTTAAATTCATGCTTTATACATTTCATGCTTTTACATTAGTGCTGCATATTATTCAGTAAACAAAGCTGGTATCAAGCAAGTCTTTATAATATCAATGTCCACTGTGGAAAATTTAGAAAACTGCTGAAAGCTTAAGGAAGTAAAAGATGGTGTATAGCTTCATAGGTATCCATTTTTAAATTGTAGCACGTTTTAATTTTCTCTCCTCCTGCACATTTTTAAAATTTCTTTAAAAGTTCATATGTAAGTACTAATTTCTCAAACATTAAAATTAAATGTCTATTTTCTAATCTAAGTTAATAATTTAAAATCTTTTATCTGCACTATATTATAAAAGCAGTTGGATTTTGGTTTCTGGAGGTAGGGAAAGGACAGGTAGAGATTTTGAAGGTACTGGCATGCAGTTGGCATTTGAAACCATAACCACAGATCAGGATTTCTCAGGGATAATATGCAGAGAGATCCAAGGCCAAAGAAACAATCCTGGGGAGATAACTGCACATAAGGTAACAGAAAGGGAAAAAGTTCTCATGACCACTGAGATAAAGGGACTGGGAGTATGAGAAAAATCCAGACATGATTGCCAAACAGGGGAAAGGTAAGTAATTTAATGACAAAAGATCAACAGTATCAAATGCTTGCAGAGAGACCAACTAACAAAGGGATCATAAAGTATTAACTGAACTTAGTAACTGGTACTTATTACTAATCAAGAAAATTTTCAATGGAGTAGGACTTACATAGAAACCATAAGTTACTGGGAGGTGAGAAAGTGTGTGAAAGCAAAGGGACCTGATGGGTAATAGAGAGCGGGGCTTAGAGACAGCAGGAAGATAATTGTGATACAGCTATTGGTGTATCAATCAATATTTTTAACCAGTCTATTATGAACTCCAGAGATTCTATATACATGACCATCATCCCAATTAAATTTTGAAAAGACCAAAGATAAGAGATATAATTATTATATAAGTAACTTTTATTTTTCTATATCTCTACTACATATTTAAATTTCAACTAACACAAAGTCTGAGTATTTTTCTAATTAGGAAATTTCAATTAGTATTAGGCTGAATGGTACATGCTATTTAATTTAGAATTATAACTAGCAAAACATGTATTTATTTTTTTTATCTTTAATAGAATCTACTCTGAATAGAGGAAAACATTCTTTATCCTGTTAGAATTGCTCTATAATTCTGTGCTCTAGCTTTTGGCAATAACAAAGAAAGGCTTGTTAAAAGCTTATGATTATAGGAGTTTTATAAGGACAAATCATGGCTGATAATTTAAGGCTATTAGGCCCTTTTCATCTTGATAATTAGCAGGTATTTAATGCTTTGAATGTTTCCAAATTAATCATTAATTAGTATATTTTGGCAAGTCGGGTCAATCCTATTATGTATTTTGTGAGGTGGGAAAATAACATGCAAAGGCAGGATGAGAAGCCTTTATTAGACCTCCTATGTAGCAACAACTTTTTGGGAATATTCCACACTTAAGAATAAAATAATACTGAACGCTGTGAAAAAAGTTTAATGCACTTGTTCCTTGATGCAGTTTGAGACCATTCTGAAGAATTTGCAGAATGTTTCCAAATCAGCTTTGAATATTGTGAGTCAAAGATTGTCTGTCTTTATAAAAAATATTAACTACAGGACTAGCTGGGAAGACTCAGTTAAGTGCCTGACTCTTGATCTCAGCTCAGGCCTTGATCTCAGGGTCATGAGTTCAAGCACTGTGTTGGGCTCCATGCTGGGTGTGGAGCCTACCTTAAAAAAACAAACAAAAACCCAAACAAACAAACAAACAAACAAACAAAAACCCTGCATATTGAAAACATTTCTGTGAGAGGCTGTAATAGCTAACAAGGGTTTGTGCTGTATAAATAGATTTCAGAGAGTTGAAGAAGGATAATTCATTTGATTACTATAAAGATAACACCAGGGCAATGATTATAGTGCAATGTGTGGAAGGGGGTAAAAGCAATTTAGAGTTACTAGAGTATTGTTGATAGAGTTGAAATCCATACGTATGGTAGAGTAACTCAATACAGAGCATATTAATTTGCATTGCTGTTTAAAACAACAACAATAAACTCAATGTGGTTGCAAAATATGTAGTTATTTCATTTATTTCTTTTCTAATCCCTGTACACCCAAGCCCTTAAGTATGAAGACCAATAAACACCTTTCCAAGGCACCTACAGTGTCAACACACATGTTTTTTGTTCTGTGCTTCGGTTCCTTCCTTAATTTTGGAGCACATATTTTCCGTCTTGTGAACTTGAATCCATCCATAATAAAATTGAGAAAGCATGTATTTCATCTAGAATTTCTAGGTGTCACTAGGAGAAGTTTTTCAGGTTTTGTTAGCTTGCCATATTGATGTAACCAGAAGTAACTGAATAATTACCAAAGATTATAAATATATTTTTATAATTACTTATGTATCTGTGCTCTATTCTATTTTTTGTTTAGTTGTCTCAATTCATTATTTTTTGAAAATTTAGAATGTTCCCAATTTTTACTATTATGAAAAGTCCATGATGAACTACAAAAAACATTTCCCACATGGAATATGGCACTACCTAGTCACTGACCTGGAAAGATACTTTTCTTGTCACAAAAATAGATGCAATTAGCAGAGTGTTACCATTGTTCTTATAGAAAGTATGCCAATATCTGTGTGCCATTTTCAAGTAATAGGCTACATAATTGCAATGAGGGGAGAGAACTTACAAAGTAACTGTGTGTTGCTCATGAATGTTCTTTGCTTGATTCTTCTATGTGCTCATTATTTTATTTATAGAAAAAATAAGACACTTTCTATTTTCTCAAATAAGTATTTATTTTTCAAGCTTAGATCAAAAGTGATCAGAGTTTTGTTTATTCTCTAAGTGGGGGTAGGGGAGAAGAAAAATAGATTCCACATTCATATCACTGGGAACTGATACATGGTCGTCCCTGTAAGTGTGTAGCATCAGGCCTTAACAGTCCTCCTTACTAATAACCACCATTACTATTAGTGAATTAGCTGCTTCTTTACCAGGGGTCTGCAAGCTATAAGTGTGGGCCAATTTCATCTTATTTTTGTACAGATCCTGAGTTAAGAATCACTGTTACATTTTTAGATGGTTAAAAATAAAAACAATAAAAATATTTCATAAAAGAAAAATTACTTTTAATTCAAATTTCATTGCCTTTAAATAAAGTGCTATTGGAACATAGCCACACTCATCATAGGTATTGCCTATGTCTGCTTTTGTGCCACAACACCAGAGTGGAGTATTTGTCACAGATACTTTATAGCCTGGGAAGTCAAATATTTACTATCAAGTTGTTTACTCTAAAGTGTACTGACTACACTTCAATAGTTCGATAACAACTATGGATCCTGTTACTGTTCATGTCCTTGTAGACTTCCACTATGTGAACAAGGCAGGATTAGAGAGGTTGATATCTTGCATGTTAACTATCGGGGAAAAAAAGATACATGAAACCTTTTAGCCTCAGTCTCTCCCTGTGGTCATGTGGGTTTCATTTTGTTGTGATCACAAGTATTAAAATGTGATATACCCCTGAAAAGAAGCAGGCAAAATGATGTATTCTAAAAATGTATATTCGAACATATCTGATAATTTTCTTACCTTGTACTTTTGCAAGCTTGACCTAATTGTATGCACACATGTAAGTATGGATACCTGTTGTCTCACTCTTACATGTCATGATCATGCCAATTTTCACATGCAGTTGGAAAGTTTAAAAGGAACTATTTTCCCATTTTGCCTAAATATATGTGAGAGTGTGTGTGCGTTCATTCTATTTTTAAAAAAGTTGAAAAGCTATTACATTGCTCAATTCCACTTCTAATTTATATGTCCATCCACACTGCTTCTATTAGTGTTTCTCCAATTTTATGCATCAATTTTAATTACTCAGTTTAATTAATATTTTTACTATAGGAAAAAACGTATCAAAATGGAAGTGTTTTATACCTGTGATAGTGTGAAAGTGCTTGTCTTTGGCTTAAATCCTACAATAGGACATTATTCTCTGGTAGTTGACAAATTCAGTCCTACTAACTCAGGTTCAATATTAAGTTTAATGGGTTGTGTCTTACATTCTGACTTATTTTAATGACTGTATATACCACAATTCCATTGCTTTTTATGCTTAAATTTCAAATGTACTAAATGCTTACTAAATGGTATCCATTGATTTCCAGCATATATATGTGTGTATGTGTGTGTGAGTGTGTGTAGACACACACATACACATATACATGTATTCATTCCAGTGAGTGTTTGAAACATTTTTTTCTCTTAGGGTTGCCTTTAGTTTTATCTATTCGTTAATTACCAATTGAGAAGAGCCATATGATAATAAACTTCTGAAACAAGTGAGAAAGTTCCATTATAATCTAGTGATTTAGATCTTGACCTTAGTGTGCAGGTGAAATGTAGATGGCTATTTTGCAAAATTTATTCTTAATTTTCCTCAAATTATGTTCTATCTGTATGAGAATCACTTGTAATTGGAAACTTTGTCTAGGAATCTTGATCTTTTTTTTTCTTCCACTAAGAAACACACAGTTCTTTTGCATACTAATATTTGAGCACCAGTGCAATGGAGGTTTTCATCCTGAGTCTTATGATCCTGTCTTGTTATCCATTTATATGGACTAAAGACCATTTAATGACCGATTAGTTATATGCATATTGTTTGTTACCATGAGGGAATGCTTCTGTATGATGTTTATGTATTGCTACGGAAGTATAAACATAGTTACAGAATTTTTGCTGAACAGTGCTGTAAATCAGCATTTCAAACAGTTCTCTGGAGCCTGGATGGAGGGTCTGCAGAGGAGCCCCATGCACAAGTACCGGGGAGAGGGAGCTGGGACTGAAGGCAAGCCTCCCGACTAGTACTCTATATCCTTTAGCTCTTATTCAGAGAAAGCAATTCTGTTTGACCCCTTTTATATGTTTAAATACTTCTTGTATGCTTTATATTCCATATAAGAATTCTTTACATGATGTGTCATTAAGGAAAGAAAGTTTGAAAATTAGTGGAAAGCCATAATATTTTACTTTTAAATTTATAAATGTCATTCTTTTGGAAGAGAGCAAATGTGTACATTGGAATTGGTACTAGCAAACTCTCCCTGAGCAGAAACATACCATTCCTCTTAACATTTCTAGGCATATTTAGTTCAATCACCTTTCTCCCCATTTCTGAATCAGAATGAGTGTGTTGACATCACCATGGCCATCACAACGTCCTAGACATGACCAGGACCACTAGGAGTGGGTTAAGACCTTTGGAGATGCTTTCCTATATGTAATTAAAGGTCGCACAGCAGATTCCTTCTGTAGACTTCCTGTTTCGAGGTTTTAAACTTAGAGTAATTTTTTTGTTGTTGTAAGATAATACTTTGTTAAAATTTTGAGAAAACTGCCAAGCTCATCTCACCACCCAGAGAAAAAGGTTAAACCCTTCATATCCTTCCATACTCTTTGATATTTATACGAATTTACAATTTTTTACTGCATGTGTTTCATAAAACCTATTTCCTATATTTTTTGTTATATATTTCATAAAACAGTATATTTTCTAAACTGATATCTTTTTTAAGATTCTATTTTCTAAGGGATTTTTTAAAATTTAAATTCAATTAACATATATTATTAGTTTCCGAGGTAGAGGTCAGTGATTCCTCAGTTGCATATAACACCCAGTGCTCATTACATCATATGCCCTCCTTAATCTCCATCACCCAATTACCCCATCTCCCCAGCAACCTTTTGGTTCCTACGATTAAGGGTCCAGCAACCTTCTGGTTCCTACGATTAAGAGTCCTGCAACCCTCTGGTTCCTATGATTAAGAGTCTCTTATGGTTTGTCTCCCTCTCTGAGTTCATCTTGTTTTATTTTTCCCTCTCTTCCCCTACGATCCTTTGCTTTATTTCTTAAATTCCACATATGAGTAGGCTCATATGATAATTGTCTTTCTCTGACTGACTTATTTCACTTAGCATAATACCCTCTGGTTTCATCCACATCATTGCAAAAAGATCTCATCTTTTTGATGGCTGAATAATATGCCATTGTGTGTGTGTGTGTGTGTGTGCACACACGCGTGTATATATGTATATTTATTACATCTTCTTTATCCATTCATAAGATTTTCTTTTTGAGCAATCTCTACACCCAACATAAGTCTCAAACTCACAACCTTGAAGTTAAGAGTCACACTCCACTCACAGCCAGCCAGGTGTCCCTAAACCAATATTTTTACAAGACATTTCTGTTTATATAAACTTTAAAAATATTATCACTAAATAAAAATGTCCTGATGTCTCCTTAAGACATCTTCATTTAGCATAAATATCTTTGTCAATCAATTTTTAGTTGGCACATAATTTTTCCTGGGGGCATTAACTTTCATTATATTGATGTGTCTTGATTTATTTAGGTGTTTATATCTCAGTTGAAATTCAGATTGTTTCCACTGCTTCACTATGGTAAAAATTGCTTTGGTACATATCCATTTTCTATATGTTCACAAATATTTTAAGATATTTTTCTTAGAGGGCGCCTGGGTGGCTCAGTTGGTTGAGCGACTGCCTTCGGCTCAGGTCATGATCCTGGAGTCCCGGGATCGAGTCCCGCATCGGGCTCCCTGCTCAGCAGGGAGTCTGCTTCTCCCTCTGACCCTCTTCCCTCTCGTGCTCTCATCTCTCATTCTCTCTCAAATAAATAAATAAAATCTTTAAAAAAAAAAGATATTTTTCTTAGAGTGGAATTATAGGGTTAAAAGCTATGCAAATATTTAAGACTTTTGGTATACCTTGTTTAGTTCACCTCAGAATGTTTGTACCAATTTGTACTCTTACCAGCAATGAATAATATTTAAGGTAGCCTTGAATTCCCAATAAAAAAGGGATAATGATACCATAAAGGTGGTTAAATACTTAAGGGCAAATGATTTACAGTATTTTATAGAAAGGTTACTTGGGTAAAAACTACCCTGATAAATACAGAATGACCTTTTAAAAATATATTTTATAGTATTTAAATGGAATCATTTTTTTTTGCTGTGTTTTGTTACCTGCAATACAGAACAAAGACTTATTTTCAATGTCAACATTGTTCCTGAGAAATATAAATAATTGGGGAATGCATTGTGGTATATGTATGGTAGAAAAATATACCATTCCAAAAAGCAATTCCTTTCTGCCACTGAATTACCTCTCTTTTTTTAAATAGTCTGAGGTGTGAAAACTCTCATAAATTTGGAGTTGTGCCTTTAAAATTCAAGTTGGTAAACTATACCACTGTGGGTAAAATCCTTCAGTTATCTTGTTACTAATTAGACAAGGTACTAAAGAAATTCTGTTGAGAACAAAGGTATTTGTATAGGTTTTGACTGAAATATGTGGAAAACATCATGGGTTATCCTTAGAACTGTAATTCTAATTAAGTTTCTTAGCTATGTCCCAGAATTTTTTATCAATAAAGAATAATCACTTCCTGTTAACTGTTGCTTAACACTTTTCTTTAATCCGGTAACACTAAATCAGAATACTGTTGTAGTTAGTTTCATTTTTGCCCAGTTGTTTGTCTAAAGAACATTTTACATGACAAATATGATGTATTAACCATCAGCAGATATAAGTAATCTTTATTTACATGTAAAAAGTCATTTTACATTAGTTTTAATATTTTTCTTTTTAACCATAAAATGTTTCAAACAAAATACTGTCATTTACATTCAATGCTTACAAGTCTATTCCTTTTTTCTCTCATCAGGAGTATGATCTAGAATAAAATTGCCCTATTGATTTAAGAGTGAGAACTAAGATGAGAATATGTTCTCACCCCGCTAATATGTTGTGATTGGCAAATTTTGAAAAGCAAGAGCAATTGTAAGAAAATATAATTAACCACATTTTCTACCTCATTAAGATAGTGACAAGGATCTATCTATATACATTCTTAGTTATATATACATAACATATATAATATTTTGGAAGCATGTATATCAGGATCTCTATCTTGACAGAGATTAAATAGAAATCCCATGAAATGGATTTTTTAAACTAAGCCTGGAGACTCTCAAGTGTAATCACTGCAAACTGGAATGGATCTACTTATTTAGTGTTGTCACTTGAACGGTCTCTCTTAATTATGCAAAAGTAAGATGAAAAATGTTTATTTGGGATAAGAGCATAATAACATAGGTGTGTGTATTTTAGTTGCTTCTTGATATGATTGCAAGGGAGGAATGTGTGAAAACATGAGGGAGGAGACCAATTCTCTCCCCTCCTCTATATGAGAGAGCTACTGAAGAAGATCAGAGTGGATGAGAAATGACAATGATCCCCTGGAAATAAGACCCAGAGCCTCAGAAAAGGGCCTAAGAACCTGGGAATGGGAAACAGAGGTAAAGGATGGCTTATTGGTAGTGGGCTTCATTTTTTCATGGCAAGGGACTGATGCACTTTGGCAGAGTTTGTTCTTTGGGGTAAAGTGATTGAATTCATAGATGAAGAGCTGAAAGAGTGATTAAACCACAGCACAAGTGTAAGGCATCTGTCAGATTTCTGAGGATGAGCCTTCAGAGGATCTCCATGTGACAGAGTCATTGTCAATATTTGAGTTTGTGCTGCACTCACACGAAAACAGAGCCCCTCAGATCTGGGTTCCGAGATTATTAAAAGAAGGAGAAAAACCTCAAGAATGAGGTAATAGCCTTCTTGATATCAGGGTATGCTCATGGACACTCATGACTGTATTTGAATAGTTGATCACACTGGTTATAGAGGAAAAAAATGAATATTATAATTAGTAGGTGATAGATTAATAACAACTGCTAAATAAAGATTACCATATGAATAACATTACTTGGGAAATAATGAGAGATCTGGCATTTAGGGTCTGTCAGCAAATCTGACAAATCTCTTTTCATCATTGTCCTTGCCACAGAAAGTCAGTCTCACATGTGTTTTGTTGTTAAACAAATTCATTTCTTGAAATAGTTTCTTAGGAGCCTAGACATTTATCTTTGCTTATGGGTCTCATGTCACTG
This sequence comes from Zalophus californianus, assembly GCF_009762305.2. Taxonomy (NCBI): domain Eukaryota; kingdom Metazoa; phylum Chordata; class Mammalia; order Carnivora; family Otariidae; genus Zalophus; species Zalophus californianus. The sequence goes on from NC_045598.1 coordinate 144,781,193, forward strand.
AACTATTCAATAAGGTCATATGAAAGAACCTACATTCTTTTTGGTTTTGTTGGACTCCTTACAGTGGCACTCTTCATCCTTTTCTCTCATTAATTGTGGGAAAACAGAAGATATACTTGAGTCTTCAAATATTATGTGGTGGATAAAAGACCTGCTAGGCCAAAAAAAAAAAAAAAAAAGAAAAAGAAAGCCACATATTCTAAATTGTCCTTATAATTCTAGGTTTAATTTGAAAAATCAGATGCAGTTCTCTAGGTCAAAGGAAAATGATGTAGGTTTCTATTTAAAAGAAAAGAAAAGATGAACAAAGTGTGTAGAGCCAAAGTAATTCTTTAATATTAGGTTGGAATTTCATAGAAAAATCTGAGCAAAAGATAAAGGTTACATCTCACTGATTCTTCTTGTGAATGTGAACTATAAGAACTTATATAATCAGATATGGCATAAAAATACAGCGATTAGTATCTGCATACAATGGTGTCTTAATATTAAATACATCAGCATATTTCATTATATCAATAAATTCAGAGGGAAATCAAAGTTATCAAATGCCTTCTTGGCATCTACTGAGATAAATCGAACATCCCTTCTATATTAAAATAAAACTAAGTAAAATAGGAAAAGTCACTTCTTTAATATCATTAAATATATTTCAAAAACAATACCTAGTGAAGTCCACCCCAAAATATGCCTCTTTGGTTTATGGATTATTTTGAGTAAAAGACCATTGTGAACCAGCAGGAAAAACCCTGAAGAGAGGACACAAGTTTTCTTTTTATAAAGGAAATGTATATTTATAAGGAAACTTATATTTGTCAAAGGTGTCTCCCTTTCCAGTACCAGGAAAAAGAGGACTCTAATAACTTACAAATGGAGAGGACACAGACTTAAATTTGCATAACAAACCCTATAAAACCACACTTGTTTGCCTTATTTTTCCTGGTCTCTTGACACCTTCCCATAATTTGCTTCCTCATCCAGCAGCCCCCAATCTCTTTTCTTTTGATTTAGCCTAAGATGCTATATAAACCAAGTTCTAACCATGCTTTTGAGCTCTTCATCTCTCGGTACTCCCATGTATGATGGTGAAGCATACACTAATAAACTTCTGTTTGTTTTTCTCTTGTTAATGTCTTTGGACAGTCTAATTTACAGAGCCCTCGAAGACCTAAAACGGGCTGAGGAAGAGATTTTTTTTTTCCTTCCCCTAGAATCTCTTTGTGAAGCACTAGGAATATCGCCATTAAACTTGAGAATACCATAAGGCTGTTTACTTTCTGCACAGTAATTTACTCTGGAAGCATTATCTAATGTAACATACACACAAGGTGTGTGTGTGTGTGGGGGGGTGTTATAAATAAAAATTTATTTAAATTTAATGTGTTTAAAAATAGAGAATCACTGGTAAACACTAGGAAACAAACTGAGGGTTGCTGGAGTGGTGGGGGGTGGGAGGGATGGGGTGGCTGGGTGATAGACACTGGGGAGGGTATGTGCTATGGTGAACGCTGTGAATTGTGCAAGACCGTTGAATCACAGATCTGTACTTCTGAAACAAATAATGCAACATATGTTAAGAAAAAAGAAAAAGAAGAAGATAGCAGGAGGGAAAGAATGAAGGGAGTAAGTCGGATGGGGGAGAAGAACCATGAGAGACGATGGACTCTGAAAAACAAACTGAAGGGTTCTAGAGGGGGAGAGGGTGGGGGATGGGTTAGCCTGGTGATGGGTATTAAAGAGGGCTCATTCTGCATGGAGCACTGGGTGTTATGCACAAACAATGTAATCATGAACATCTTACATCAAAAACTAATGATGTATGGTGATTAACATAACAATAAAAAATTTAAAGAGATATTAGTTTAAAATAAAAAATATAAAGAACTCAAAGCTTCCTCTAACACTACTGTACAACAATTTAGAAGGTGGATGGGCAGACAAGATTGCATATATCTTACTATGAAACACTGAGGTTTTATGTAGATCTGAACGGCAGACTGACTGGCATAAATGACTTGCTGTATTTCCACATTTATTAATATTTCTCAAAGGGAAGATCCAATATTATAAGAAGTCAGCTGCTATCTAGCTATATATTAATGCATTACAATAAAATTTTAAAAAGTTCTTTTAAAATAAAATAGAAATGAGAATAGCTAAACCATAATCCTGTTCCTCCAAATATCAAAATCAATATAATACTAAAAATAGGAAACGATGATTATTGGCACAGAAAGAGCTGGGACAGATTTGGAGTCTAGAAAACAACTGTAAGACATATGAAAACTTTATTGAAAATCATCATTTCAAATCAGTGCAGGAAAGATGCACTGGTTAATAAGTGTTATGACAAGTACTTGGAAACAAGTAAGTTTAGAACCGCATCTCACACCATGTACAAGCACAATCTCTAGATTTAGAAATACTTGTTACAAATTAAATTTTAAAAACAAATATGCATAAATGATGATATAATCTCAGTAGATAAAGCCTTTTAAATAATACAATAAAAATTTAAAAAAAAAACAAAAATTATAGAAAAACCTAGATGCTGCTATCATTTATCAAATAGCGCAAGGTGGGAGAATAAATACCAATGAAAACAATTAGAATATATATGAGAGATAAAAGGTTTAACTATCCTTAACACCAACATATAAACAAAGGCCAAGGGACACTAATGGGCAATCCATTTTCATTTTCAAAACTAAAATACAAATTTGCCATGAAATATTTGGAAAATGGTATTCATCCTTAGAAATCAAAGATATTCATTTAATATAACAATGTTATGTTCTTGTTTCACTTGATTGTTCTGCTGCTTTCTTTCTATGGAGATCCCAATGTGAGCTCAAGATTGTTTCCCCCTAAGTATTTATAGCTCTTTCTTCTCTAAATGACATCACAAAAAGAAAATACTAAACGGTATAAAGCTTATCTTCAAGGATGCCAATACTTTCACCAATCCCTAAGTTCCTTTCAATGACTATATGAAACTCCTAAAGCGTTCTACCCTAATGTGGTTCATATTTTACTATTTTTCCAGGAAGTAAATGATATTTTTAAATGAATGATCATTCTGCCAGAATAAAAATTAGGCAGAATACTATTTTTATTTTTTATTTTTTTAAAGATTTTATTTATTTATTTGAGAGAGAGAATGAGATAGAGAGAGCATGAGAGGGGGGAGGGTCCAAGGGAGAAGCAGACTCACTGCTGAGCAGGGAGCCCGATGCGGGACTCGATTCCGGGACTCCAGGATCATGACCTGAGCCGAAGGCAGTCGCTTAACCAACTGAGCCACCCAGGCGCCCCAGAATACTATTTTTATTAAATAAAAAAACCCTTAACATTTCTGCACTGTAGTTAAAATGGAAGCTTTTTGTCACAATGCATGGGGAGATTTCAGGGTCTTACTTATTTTGGCTCTTTCTGGTTATACTTAGTAATGCTACATGTGCACTTTGGGTGTTGTAAACTGTAAACTGAAGTGTATTGTAGAGAAAGATAAGAGTGGCCAGGAGCATATCTGTAGCATCATATGTGGTAGCATACTTTACTGCTACTCCCAGACCAGTACTTCTCCATTGTTATACTAAAAATTTATTTTGCTTTAATGCCCGTACTTGCCCCTTCCTCATGTTCAACATCATAGGAGTTCTGGTTTCTTACTACATCCATTGAAAACTTTGGCACCAGACTGCCCACCCATCATCCTTGTGTCTCAATATGTGTATCATTTAACTCACTGACCTTTTAGTTTTATAGTGTTTATATTCCAGTGCGCTCCCTTTCACTTTACTGATGTCTCTCCTGACAACATATCATCAGCATTACTTCATCTCTGAAATCAGATGATTTCTTATCTCAGGAAAACCTCTTTATTTGTCTGCTCCCTCTTTAAATTATTCTACTTCATCTGTCTAGATACTTTTCCTTTTTCTCCATCTTTCTCTGTCTCAATTTCCTTCCATGTCTGACTTCAGTTCTGTGTCCATTGTATTTTTGGTGTCCCTAGTCCTACATTAACCCAGGATCAACATAGTCTTCTCCATACCTATGCTTGAGCTGAATAAAATTATGAACTCTACATACTGATGTTTGTATCAGTTGTGTTCTTTGGAAAGTTTAGAAATCAATTCTGACTGATTTAAATAATATAAGAATACTAAAGGATATTGAGTGATGACATAATCTCCAGGAGGACTGGACTTCTTGGCGATAAAAAAATGCTCAAAGTCAAATTACTCTGAGATTCAATTACTCTGAGATTGTGAAGACACAAATGTTACTTCAGTCAGCTGAGACAAGGCCATAGGCACCACTGATACTATATATGATGAACACTTAACCATGCTGTTAAAAGCCTCATAATTACTATCTTTGAAAAATAGGTATAGTAATGGATTTTTAGAAGAATATATGGCTAGAAATTCTGACTCATCCAGAAGATGTGGATTAAATAATAATAAAACATATTTTGAAAGGTTCTAAGCATTCAAGAAGGAAAGGATTACTCTCAAGCTCTATCTGTCCCCCAAGAAAAACAAAAAGATTCATTTGAAATGGTAGAAATAAGCCAGGGAGGGAAAAATGGTACTGCTTTAGAGGTGAATTCAGATTCATCTAGAGCTTTTAGGTGAAAAATTATTCCCATACTGTTTCTGTGGGGCCCACAAAGGGGAGTTGAATCTCAGTGTCAGGCATAAAGTGATGTTATGTAATTTTTTAATATAAATTTTTATAAGCCATTAGAAATAATAAATGATTACTCATGTTCCCACAATTCATTTTAAGAAATGTAGCACTACCCCAAATTTTGAAGCCCCTGTGTGACCTTCCACAATCCTATCTTCTCTTGAGCATCAAGTCTATTGATTTTTGTCTTCCAAATGTATCTCAAGTCTGTTTTTCTTCTTCCTGCTGCTGCTATTCCTGTTTTCATTCATCTTCTGGATATGAAACCTGGTTTTTCTATATCTACCGTGGCCCCACTCCAAACCATTCTCAACACTTCTCAGTGGCCTCTTCCAAAAACTGAAATATGTGTATGCTGTTTTCCTGTTAAAAGCCCTTAGTGGTTGCCTATTGTCTTTTTAATAAAGTTAAAACACCATACTATTGCTTATAGGCTTATAAAGCCCTTCCTTTATTCCCTAACACCATCTACCTGTCCAATATCATCTCTGTATCATTCTCAACTTAGATAGAATTTCCCCTGGGAGCTTAGTCTGGATGTTCATTGTTTCTTGGCTTCTCCACATCCATTTTACCTATGCTTGATAAGACTGAAATGTTCTTCCTATTCAATTCATATGCTATTTTTAGGGTGGAGCCCATGACTCAGCCCTAGGTCACCCAGAAGATCTCACTACTCTAGCCCTCATGATTGTTTGTGTTAAACACATGACCCAGAACAGCCCAACTGAGTATATGTCCATGCTTTCCTGGGGCTGTGTAAAAAGACTCCTTGATTTTTGCTGAGCTTAATGTTGGGATGCAGCAGGCCCGAAGATACCAGGGCCATTATGTGCAATTGAGTCCCGAATCAACCATAATTGAATCCTGCCTTTTCTGTGGCTATTTCATTTACATGAGCTAATGTATGTCTTTTTGTTTTAATATGTTGGAATTGGGTTCTCTGTTACTTGAAATAGAAAGATTGATGATAGAGTCCTGCCCTGATTTTGCTGGACTATATCACAGGACGCTGTTCTCTGTTCCAAAATTCTCCACCATGCCCATGTCAAAGCAGTTGCCACATTCTCTGACCTTATCTCTGACTCTCCTCCTTGCTCACTCTGTTCTAATGACAGTAGCCTCCCTGTTATTTCTCCAACATGGGAGGCTGCGGTATCTCTGGGCCTTTGTGATTCTTTTCCTCTGGCTGAGAAACTCCTAAATACACGCATGGTTCATTCTCTCCCTTCCACAGGCTGTTTCTCAATATAACATTCTCAGTGAGGCCTTTTGTGAGGCTTCTATTGAAAACTGTAAATATTCCTGAACTCATGTAGGCTCCTTTTTCCCCCCAACACTTGTAACCATTTAACGTACTATAAATATTTGTCAATTTTTTTTCCCCAACACACACTTAAATGAAGATGGTCATTTTACCCATTTGGTTCATTGGTACTATGATACCTAGAACAGTACTTTATAGGCACTCAATATACATTTTGAACAAATGAGTAAAATATTTTTGAACATTAACTGTGTGTCAGGCACTGTTTTAGATTCTAGGTATACATAAGTAAATATCACTGGCATTGGGTCTTTTGCAGACAGAATTTTTAGTCTAAAAGCAGAAAGAGTAAACACATAATTTAAGGTCTACAAAGTCAAGAACATGGTCTTTTTCTTTTCTTTTCTTTAAGATTTTATTTGACAGAGAGAGAGGGAACACAAGCAAGGGTAGTGTGAGAGGGAGAAGCAGACTTCCCACTGAGCAGGGAGCCCGACATCGTTGGGCTCGATCCCAGGAACCTGGGATAATGACCTGAGCCAAAGGCAGACGCTTAACGGTTGAGCCACCCAGCTGCCCCAAGAACATGGTCTTTTTCATCATTGTATCCACTGCACCCAGCATACATCCATGAGTAAGATCTACGTTTTTCAAATGGTTGAAAAAATGAATATTCTTTCTGTCAAAATATAATCTGTCTCACCTGGGTGATTATCTGGGTAACTTGAACAAGTTATAATAATTGTAATCGCATTTCTAAAATTGCAACTGTACCAATTGCCTTCCTTACTAAAAAAATATCAGGCCAAGACAATGAGACCATGCTTATTAAAATACTTAGGAAGTCATGAAATGGTATATAAATAAAAATGTCATTACTGTCTGTTAAATAAGATTCTCTTAGAGTTTATTATAACTATTTGAGGTAATATAGGCTTTCAGTTGAGAAAATAACATTAAAACCAACATGATATTATTTATTAAGATGAGATTTTTATGTAATTATAACTTTTGTTAATTATCTTGATCATAATTGTTAATACCTTTCAAAAGCATTGCTCAGCTATATAGCAAACTCATTAACTCTCCTTACCTCCTCTAAACTTTTGAACAAAACCCACAGACTTGAACTACATGTGATCAGTAGCCTACCAGTATTTACAAAAAACTGTTGACAAGATTGTTACTTCATGGTTTCTTAATTTGAAAACTAAATTACATTTATCTTTGAACTAGCTTAAGAAAAGCTAGTTTGTAATTTACAAACAAGATTTTTTTCCATTTCATACGTTTTACATTAATGTTTGTGTCATCCACACCCTGGATATTGTAAACATCTTCCTCAATGAGAATATCTAAAAGTCATTTTTGATCACATCATCATATTGAGAATACATTGTACCATTATCTCTTTTGTGGGAAAAAATGACTGAATCATAACATATTATTTAATTCATTATTTTTTATTTGATTACCTTTACTTCATCCCATTTCCTCCTAAGTTGACAGGTTAAACTGAATTACTAATTGATTTAATCTAGGAAAAAAAAATCTATCCTGTTATCATTATGCTTGGCTCTTCTTCATACTTGACACTCTTAATAATTCTTTTCTGTGTTACAGTTTTCAAAGCAAAGAAGATTGCTTTGTGCCCAAGATGCAACCTTTGCACTGCTTTAAATTTTACAAATTTTGAATTGCTTTTTATTAGCAAATATCTTTGAGAGGGGTTGACAATGACAGTGAATTACTTGTAAATGGATTCATTTAATTAGATTGGTTTCCTAGCTAAGAAACATCATGTATAGAAGGGTTTGATTAATGTTAAAGAAGTAATGAGAAGAAGGACTGCATGAAAAAATGGTGAGGGGAATACTTGGGTGCTTAAGGTAGTCAGAGATGCAGGTGAAAAAGGTATTTCTATATTCTATTGTAGAATTAGCTCCATTAAATTGTGTTTGTTGGCTCACTTTTTATTATGTGAGCTATTAAATGACTGGGGTTTGGCATAGTGCCTAATGCACAGTAGGTGCTGACTAAAATTTTGTTGAATAAAATTCGTCATCCCGGCTCTGATAGTTTAGCACCCTGCAACGTCTTCATTGTGACAGTTGCAGGATTGAAGATATTCAAGTGAAGGGTGTGTGTGTCGTGAAGATATTTTAAATACATGAACACAGTAGCAGGAACCATGTTTTTAGGCTGTTTGTCATTAGGTATTTTGTACTGCTGAGAATAAACTAGGCAACAATTTTGGAGGCCAAATGAGATGCATTTGGCCCTTACCTGAAAGAAAACTTACAAAGATAAACTTTCTGATGAACTTAAAATAAGTGCAAAATAGTTTGCTGAGGGAACTTGAAAACTTGCAACATTAGGAGAAGGGTTTCTAGGGTTCCTACCTGCCAATACACAGGCACTTGGGACACTCATTCCAGTGATAAGCAGTTCTATAACCAAGGAAAAGCATACAAGACTAAAGGGACATTCCTATACCTACTAAATGTGACTACAATGGAGCAACTAATTCAATAGCTGTTCCTGTGTGATCTGAGCTTGAAGATTCAATGTCGTTTTCTAAAAAGAAAAAAAAAAGGCTTAAATTTTGACAGTATCAAATAAGATAGATGGAGAATAACCTTATAAATTATAGAGTTCTTTTTTTTCTTGGTTTTAGTTTTTTGGGGTTTTGTTTTGTTTTGTTTTTGGTGTTAGTAAAGGGACTCCTACAGAAATTGGCAATAACTTTGGAACTATTTTGAGGTATGATCAAAATTTTGTTTTTGCTTACATTACAAAATATATGCATACATTTTCTAATTTGTTCAAATGCTTTGCTCAGACTCCAGCCCACAAAATATTCTCCTTTGTTGAAATACTTAGTAATTTTTCTTACCATAACACAGAACTCCAAAGTCTTCTGTCCTTCTCTGACATGTTGTGTGACTAATGCATTAGGCAAACTGCTGACATAGTTCCAACCTTAAAGCTGTATTGGTCCGTGCCAGCCACTGATGTATCTTCATTTTCCAGTATACTTATCAGTAGCTCCTGAGTCATCACCTTAGTCATATTTAATGGAAAGCTCTTGCCATTAGATCTTAGGTGTTCTCCACTACAGAATGCAAAGAATCCATTTCTCTTTTCATGTTCATGTATGGATCGCTCTCTTAATATCCCAAACTGGTATGCTAGACTTACGTGGATACTTACCACTAACTAATTTCAGTTGTCATAATCTATTTTTAAGAGCAGAAATAAAATAAAACCTTTAATATTTACTGCTATTTACTGTTATTTCACAGATTTCTCAAAGGTCTTTTAAGGTATACTTTGCTATTTTCTTGAAAATACATCTACCATTTTGAAGGTAAAACTGAATATTATTGTAGGGTGTTTAATCACCTTTATATATTATGAATTCCAATTATAATTTGTTTTCCTGGACAGCTGCTTACTTTCTTTGAACGTCTCAAATATTAGGATTTGGTCTAGCATTTGGTGAACATTTGTTGCAACATTTGCTAGCCGTGTGACCTTGAGGGATGTTACTTGTCCTATCTGTACCTCGGTTTTCTTATCAAGAGGATAGGGTAATAATAACAATACCTACTTAGTTCTTTCTAGCTGCTATCACAAAATGCCACAGACTGGGTGGCTTATAAATAGACATTTATTCCTTACAGTTCTGGAGGCTGGGAAATCCAAGATCAAGGCTCCAGCATGGTCACATTCTGGTCAGGGTCCTCTTCCTGGTTCACAGACACCAATTTTTCTCCGTTCCCCCACATAGTGGAAAGGGAGAAGGATCTCTGTGGAATCTCTTTTATAAGAACACTAATTTCATTCATAAATAATCAACATCCCAAAGGCCCCAACTCCTAATATCATATTGGCCATTAGGATTTAAAATTATGAATTTGGGGTGACAAATATTCAGACCATAGTGCCCTACTTCATAGGGCTTATTGCTAAAGGCATTTTTAATGTATAAAGTGTTAATAATATAAAGGACTTAACTTATTACCACCATCACTATTATTGTGTATTCTCAGCTTGCTGAGAGTTCAAAGTATGCTTTGGAAATTATTATCACTAATTTATGAATAAAATAAAAAAATTGAGAATTTTTAAGATTTCTCTGGGATTGTGGTTTTTACTTGAGCCATGATTTCTGGTCTAGAAGCACTTATAAATAAGCAGATTATAATCAAAGAATCCTCAATGGCTAGTACCTACCATTTATTGCAAATGTAGTTAATGCTTATTTCATGAACATCAGCATTCTTTATAGGACAAAACAAGGAAGAGTGGGGTGGAGAGGGGAGAGTTTCATGTCCTCTTCAGACCTATTAACATCAGAAAAAGACTTTGATTTGACTGTCCTGATGGGTGCACTAAATGGGGAAGTGAACATAGAAATTAAGCCTCAATGCAGACTTTCCCTAGAGTCATCCTGAGGCATCTCCTGCCCAGGGAAGTAATAGATGATAGGACAGTTATTTTATAGTAGTTATCAAGCACAGAAAAGGCAGATGATGGAAGAGGTATTTCTAGAAAGGGAGATTTGCAATCCACTGACACTATGGATACAGAAACCTAATCATATTAAAAATAGAACTTGAATTCAGAGGGTTTCAGATTTGTGGTATATTTTTCATAGAAGGACACTATGGGAATGATATAAATAACAAAGTATTGATTACCAAAGTTTGGCCTCTTAACATATATTTTCCGTTCACAGGACAAGTGCTACTCATCTATTTCAGTTTAACACAGTATTAAATCCCTCTTCCCCACGTGCACAGTGGAGAGAGATGCATAGCATTACTACTGCTAGGCATGTAGTAAAAAACTTTGGTGAAATCTAGACCGATCTGTGGTTTCTCTGAATCCATGAATTTTCTCTAACACTTTAGAAAACACATGGCACCTACAGAAAGAAGGACTTGATCACACATATGGTAAGGTGATGGTTAAAACGCTTCTGGAGTGATAGTGCCAAGATTGGTGGATATTTAAAAAAAAAAAAACAACCACCAAAACTTTTAAATAAAATGTAATAATGTTAATAAAGAAAAGTTTACAATTCATTAGGGTACAGAATGATGAATGATCATAAAGTTAACATGCATGCTTATCTTGAACCCAAATCAAGAAATTGAGCATTAACCAGAAGTCCCCTCCAGAGTCCTTTTAGTCATTTCACCTTCAAAGGCAACCATTATCCTGACTTCTAACACCGTATACCAGCTTTGCCTGGTTTTGAACTTTACATAGGTAAGTTCATACAGAATATACTCTTTGTGTCTGGCTTCTTTTACTTCATGTATTTTTGTGAAATTCATCATTGTTATATACATTAGTATCTGTTTATTCTCATTGTCATGTGGTATTCTACTGATGGGCATTTGAGTTGTGCCCAATTTAAGGCAAGTATTAACAGTGGTTCTATTATGGATTTATCATACATGTCTTTTAGTGAGAATACATACACATTCTGTTGGGTATAGGAATATGGGGTTGGAATAACTGGACAGTCATAGATCATCTTTAGTAGATACTACCACCTTTCCAAAGACTTTTTCTCAATTTACATTTTAAATAGCACTGTATTAGGGTTCTGCTTGTTTCATCTCCTTGATAAAACTTATTATATATTGTTTATTTTGCTGTGCAGAAGCTTTTTAGTTGGAAGTAATTCCACTTAGCCATTTTTGCTTTTTTTGTGTGTACTTTTGTTTTTTCACTTATTTGTACCTTAAAAGTCCTGTAGGGTTTCTTCACTTTGTTCATTCTTTTTTCATTTTGCTTGAGTTCACAGATTCTCTTTTTTGCTTGACCATGTCTATTGTTGAATTTTTTAGTTCAGTTATTGTACCCTTCTCCAGAATTTTTGTTTGATTCTTTTTTATGGATTTTATCTCTGTTGATATTCTCATTTTACTCATGTATTCTTTCTTCAGATTTTATTTATTTTGAGAGCTAGAACACACATGCATGTGGATTGGGGGTTGGGGAGGAGGAGAAGGAAAGGGAGAGAGAATCTTGAGCAGGTGCCATGTCCAGTGCAGAGCTGGACACTGGGCTGCATCTCATGACCTGTGATGAAATCAAGAGTTGGACGCTTAACCAACTGAGACACCCAAGTGACTACTCGTATATCCTTTCTTGATTTTGTTGAGTTGTCTATCCCTTGTAGTGTTCTCTTATAGCTTACTGAGTTCTTTGAAATGATTATTTTGAATTCTTTGTCAGGCAATCCACAGATCTCAATTTCTTTAGGGTTGTGTGATGAAGATTTATTTTGTCGTTTTGGTAGGATCCTATTTCTTAGATTATTCATGCTCCTCATAGTTTTGCATTTCAAGAAGCAGCCAAATCTTCAAGTTTTTATGAACCAGTTTTGGCAGGGAAAGACCTTCCCAACAACTCAGGTAGACATTCTGGGGGCTTCTCAAATGTTTTCTGTGGATGTGCACACTCTGTCTCCCTGCAGAGGGAGAAGCTTTTTCCCAATCTTGCAAAGCCATGGAGGCTGCCTTAAACCTCCCGCCCTTTTTCTGTAGAGCAGTGCACAGAAATGTGGGACTTTGGGAGCAAGTTCCATTTTTTCCTTTCTTCTTAAATGAGAAGATTTTATGTTTGTGCCTTCTCTCTGTTCCACAGAGAGTTGTGTCAGCTGCTGAGAACCATGTGCCCCTTTTCCCTGGGAGAATGCATTGAGTACAAGCTCCACTTCTCTCCCTCCTTCCTGAATATAGGTCTCAGGATTGTGCAGTTGGTTTGCATTTTGGAATACCCTTGTATCATAATGCATGAAGGAGCCTCACTCACTTCCTTTTAAGAATCAAACCTACTACACACTTTTGTTGTTGTTGTTGTTGTTGCTTATTTATTGCCCATTTCTAGTCCCTAGGGATCTACAGAATCCTGTTAGGACTTGCCACCCATTCATTCATGCTCCATTTTTCTTAGCTTACCTCTGAAACTTTTGTGCTTAGGTGGTCATATCTGTGGCTCTGGACTTCTGGCTCCACACTTCCTTGTCCTTGGTGAAGTTTGAATCACTCTTTGAAAACACAGAGATAGTACAGTATCCCATTTCAGCCTCAGAAGTTTTATGAAACATCTCATAAATTTTTGGATTTTTGTATCATAAATGAACTAAATTGCAGTAGCGTCTCTGAACTTCAGTGCTGTTTCACAGTCTATAATAAGATCAACTCATTCTAATTTGAAACATAACACTAGATCCATGGTTTCCTAACAGCAAGATGGCACCATCTGGCACACTATTAGTGCAAGACACTGAGGTTTTTATGCGACATGCATATCATTGGGATATATACAAGGTTTTATCCAAAAGCTGACATTTTACTATGATTAGTTTGTCAACTTACTACAACTCATTATAATAATAGAAAATATTATGGCTTTGCAAAAATGCAAATAATATAGCAAGACGAATGTCATTTTCTTGATGAGAATTAGTTACACCACATGTAGACCTCACTGGCATTCCCAGGGGACCTGTGAAAACATCAAGAGCAATGAGGAGACTATTGTCTGTAAAATTAATATCACACTCCTATGTCTAGCAGGAAGGTCAGGAAAATGGTAAGTTTTCTGTTTCAAAAGTTTTAAGAATTGCCTTCAAAGCCAGGGAATGGGTGTGACGTTCTTTCGAATTCAAAATTAAAATAGGTTCATCAACTCTTCCCAATTTCCTCATGTCCCCTGTGCTTAACTTATTCAGAGTCCGAGCTGTGACTATTTGGTAGTTGTTTTGCCTCAGACATTAGATCTTCAGTGTTTGGTTTTTTTCCTTAGAGTCCTGAAATATATGACTTAATGAAGTTCCTACTTTGATCTTGATTTATTTCATGTAAAGTATGAAGTTTGGAAAATGCTAAAGCTCAAGAAAAAATATGGTAGAAGGAGAAAAGCCTAAAACTTTCTAGTAAGTAATTTTATAAAGGCAAGTGTTTTCTTTTTGAATTTTTTTGAGGAAAGATAGCATTATTCTTCTGTACATAAATTAGCTGAAAAATAGGATTACTGAAATAACCCACAGCCTGTTTTTCCAGAATGCTATGAAGATAGCCAGAGGTGAAAGTTGGTATTTCCACTTGTCTCTGGAAGCTATTTTTTTTCTCATATAACTCTAACAGACATAGTATGAGGAAAATATTGATAATTTTGTTAGAGTAGCAGATAAACTTAATTTATAAATCTGTAGTCTTTTTTCCCCTATACTCATATCTAAAAGTTAAAAGAATTAGAACGTAAAAAAATGTTTGTTGTAAAAATTTAGTTGGTGCTGATTTCTGAAAAAGAGTACATACTATTAAAATTGTGTATTTAAATGTTCTACCTAGCTATTAGGATGATATAGTAACAAAAAGTATTAGATTCATTTTTGAGGTTACATCATCTATTGACTTCATGTTTTCCTCTACTCTTATGAGTTTATTTATTGGTCATTTTCCTCTCTCTAAGGATTTGTTCTAAGAGGCAGGTTTAAAGAACAAAACTCTATTAAAGAGAATGAAATGCATTTATGAACATAGAAAAGCTATAATGTATCCCTGACTCTTTAGGTATCAGTATAATGTGAACCTTCAGTTTGGCATCCTTTTTCTGCTACATAAGATGAACATAATTGGCCCAAACTTTTATCAAGGAGAAACAAAAGTATTAACACATTAAATTTCCTGCAGTGACTTGTTTTCTTTCTTCATTAAATTTTTTTCCATGTGGGAAGCGGGAATAATGAAAACAAAACAAAAATTAACCATTGATGTATGATATCTGAAAATTGATAAGAAAGATAATGCAGTGGTAATTAATATTTATCTTTATAAATATGTACATATTATGAATATAACATTATAAGCCACAGATTTAGAGTTAAAAGTTCCAGAAAAGTGCCATTTAAAAAATTTCAGTACTAACTCTAGAATGAAAAATATTATGAGTATTTTCAATGTAACATGGATCATGACCCAAGACCTTAGAAGAAAGAACCAAAGTAGATGTAGTATGCATCATCCCAGGAGAGAAGATGGAATAGTTCTTTTGCTTTTTCTCTTAAAACACCATAGTTTTACTCAAATTTTGTTGGCACCTTCTGTCCAAGCTAGTATGAGGAACATGCTCTTTTCCCAAGAAGTTCACAGCTCTGTAATACCTTTATTTTGAAATAAACATTAAAGTCCTTGAGGAAATTACACTCCATGTGTCTCCTTTCATTGTCTTCAATTTACCAAATACATTTCTAGAGTTGAATAGAGTTAAATATTTCCCTGCTCAATTTGCTGCCCGTAAGATGACTTATTCCAACCTCAGGGAGATTCTTCTGAAGATAAGATTAAATTGAATGCAAACTTTTTGGAGCAGGTATTTGGTCTTTCTATCAAATGCACATCAAAGTGACTGACATATAGTGGTCATTGAATAAGAGCTCATTAAAGAGATATGTTGCTGGATCAGCCATTGGGCAGCTGCAATTGTTAGAAATGTTTGTGTTCAGGATCATATACTGGATTGACAGTTTTCATAATTAATGCTAAGTCCCTTTCTTTTAAGTTATATCTCTCTCATCGTTCATTTCTTTTAAAGGCTTTCCAAGTTATGTGCTTTCAATCCTGTTCATCAGAAGAATTTCTGTAGGTAGTTTTTGTCCCAAAGCCTCATGACTCTGAGCAGGTTTTACATATTATTTTGCCATCTTTGAATGGTCCTCAAATTGTTCTACCCCTCTCTGCAACCTTATCAAGGGAGTGCTTGCTTACCATACCTTTTTCCACTTCTCCTTCTGTAAGAAAGTCCTTTTATCCTATCTGAATCTGTGAGAGGAAATATAAAATCTCCTAGTGACAAGAGTGATAACATAATCATATAAAGTCAACTGTCCTAAGGTGATCTATAAAAGACCACTATAACCAAAACAAAGCTCTCATGTCTACACCTAGTCCTTAAGTAGTAAACCCAATGAAGCAATTTCAGGAGTTGTAGTAACTGATGGAGGAAAGTAGTCAAAGATTATTTCAAGGGACAGCTGCTGATGTAGGCAAATTGTGATTTCATTGCCTCCATTATGCAACCAGGGAATATTATCCATTCAAATAGAAAATTAATGAAAATGTCCCCATCCCCATCATTCTTAGACAATTCTTTCTTCCCTTCCCATATCCAACTTCTAATTTTGAAAGCCAGCACTGTTACTGCTATCATCCCTCATTTGGTAATAAGACATTTCATTTAATGTTTGACAAAACATTAACACTATGCTACTCTGGAGGGAGGTGGGTGGGGGATGGGCTAGATGGGGGATGGGGATTAAAGAGGGCACTTGTTGTGATGAGCACTGGGTGTTGTATGTAAGTGATGAATCACTGAATTCTCCTCCTGAAACCAATGTTGCACGGTATGTTAACTAAAATTAAAAACAACAACAACAACAAAAACCCCGCAATGCTACTGACAATACTAACAACAGCAGCAATGATTACAGGTGAAATTTATTAAGCAAGTAGTATATTCTGGGTACTGCTCTAAATTCTGTTAGATGTATTTCATCAGTATACAAAGACAAAAATCCTAGTCATGAAGTATAAATTATTATATACTCATTTTATATTTTAGAGGTGTGGAAACTGAAACATATTAATTATATTCAATTCTCACATTTGCTTATTTAATGAGCAACCTATCTAATAATTACACAAATATAATTGGGAAATATAGCTCTAAACTCATGATATACCCAATACAACACTGTTAATTCCAAGTATGACAAATCATTGAGAATCCCCAAATTTAGGAGTCAAATCAGATTGGTATTGCTTTAAAATTCCTGTGATAGTCCATATATTCCTAGGATTCTGTACATGTTTTATAACAATGACAATTTTCCAAATGTGCTGTCTTTGATCTGTTACTTTTTTCCATCTGTATTAACTTCCTACTGGCTTCTCTATCTTTACTGATGTTCCAGATTTTATGGCTTTAACTTCACCTTCATTCTCATTGACATGATTAAATCACCACTTGGTTCTTGGGTCTTTATGTTACTCCTGGTCAGTGACTCTCTAATTTCTCTCAGAAAGTATTAAAACTACTCTGTTTCTTCAATAGTTCTTACCCTATTCCAGTTCTCCTCCCAAAAGATAAACATGTGCATTTTGCAGATATTGCAAAAGTTCTCAAGTATGAATACTCTTGACTTCTCCTCCCGTCTGCTCTCCAATAAATCTCTTCATCACTCATATTTTATCTCTAATCTCCTAGTAGGTGAAAATTTTCCTTAACCAAGACTAAGCTTTCACTCTGTCCCTTGAACCTATTCCTTTCCTCAGGATCTTTATTTTTTCTATTTCCCTCTCTCGAGTCATATTCAAAATCTCCCTCCCTGCTATCTCTCTTTTCTGCCAATATGCATGTTAAATTATATAGAAAAATTTCCCATTGCATCCCACATCACCAACAGACTCTCTTGCCTTCTTAGCCAAGCATTTTGAAATTGTAGACTACTTCTCTTCTCTTGTTCCACTTCCTTGCCTCCCATAAACCTTTTAATACATGGAGAATTTGGCTTCTGACTTTACCACTTTATGAGAACTGCTTTTACTAAGATTGATATTTCCTAATTGCTAAAGCCACTGGTTGCTTTTTAGTTTTTTTCTACTTGACATCTCTTCTGCATTTGACAGTTGAGAAAATAAATTCTTTTTACAATTTTCTTGGTCAACATAAGTATAATACTTACTTTTGAAACATCTCATTAGATTATATCACTAGCTTTTCTTCCTGTCTTAAGACATAATATTTCTTTGGTCCCATCCTTAACTCTCTTCTTACTCAAACTATGCCCTTGGATGAGTTTGTTTGCATTCATGATACCATGTAAATACATATGCTGATTATTGCCAAATATATTTTATGAAAAAAATTCATCTACCCAACCTACTTGAGATATCTGAACCTAGATATACCAATGACTTTAAATGTTTATAATACCTTTATATATTACTTTTTAAATATTGTACTATTTTACTTTCCACATAAAACAAACAACAATGACAAAAACAAAAAAACAAAAAACTCTACCTAACACTGTGCTTGATGCACTAGGAAAGTATTACCTGAGAGTTATTATACTTATTACACTTATAGCAGCATCTGTCTCTCATGTTTGTCTGAAAGCAATATCTGTAGTTCCACATGAAAAACCGTGCCTTTTAAGCTGCTTTATTTTGCTCTTTCATGATAGATTTTTTTAAGATTTTATTTATTTATTCATGAGAGATAGAGAGAGAGAGGCAGAGGGAGAAGAAGCAGGCTCCCAAGGAGCAGGGAGCCCGATGCGGGACTCGATTCCAGGACTCTGGGATCATGACCTGAGCCGAAGGCAGACGCTTAACCATCTGAGCCACCCAGGCGCCCCCATGAGAGATTTTTATTCAGTCCCCTTCAGACTATGCTTACCTTTCATTTGTTTCATGGCACCTGTATTAGTTTTCTATTACTGACATAATAAATTACCACAAAGTTAGTGGCTTTGTGGTAATAAATTAGTTTTCTATTACTGACATAATAAATTACCACAAAGTTAGTGGCTTTGTGGTACCATAAAATGGTACACACATTTATCATCCAACAATTTGGTAGATCAGAAATAAGACACTGGTCTCACTGGGCTGGTATCAAGGTGTTGGTAGCTGTATTTCTTTCTGGATACTCTAGAGGAGACCTGCTTTCTTGCTCATTTGAGTCGTTGGTGGAATTAATTTCCCTGCAATTGTGGAAGTGAGCTTCATTTTCTTGTTGGCGGTCATCTGAGAGTGGCTTGTAGCTCCCAGAGACTTCTTCCCAGTCCTGTACGCATAGCGCCTACAGCTCTGAAACAGCAATGGGGGCTTTGAATCCTTCTCATGTTATCATCTCTCTGACTCAGCCCAGAAAGGATCTTTCCTTTTAAAGACTCATGATTAGATTGCATCACCCCTGATAATCAAGGAAAATCTCCTGATCTCAAGGTCCTACCCATAATCGCACTTGGAAGATCTCTTTTCCCATGTGAGGTAACATATTCACAGATGCCGGGAATTAGGGCAAGGACATCTTTACGGGACCACTATTCTGCCTGCCATAGTCTGCTCTCTGAGCCCCAAAACTTTACAACTACCCTAAATATATTTCTCATTCAAAAGTCATGTAAGGTCTCAACCCATTACATCATTAACTCAAGGTCCAAAATCTTGTCTAAATTTTATCAGCTCAAAAGTTACAGATCTCATCATGTATATCCCATAAATTAGGTATAAATGAGGCTCTGCTTATAATCTCATTATAATTGGGACATAATCTTCACCTTTGTACCTGTGAAACTAGGGAAATTATCCCCAAATGATAAAACAGGCATAGACATTCATTGACATTCCAACTCTAGAAGGGAGAAAAATTGAAAGAATAAAGGAGTTAGAGTTCCAAGCAATTCCAAATACATTCAGGCAAACTCCATTGGCTATCAAGGCCTGGGAATAATTTTCTATGGCTTCAGGCTCTGCTGGGTTCACAGCTCCACCCTCTGAGCTGTCCTTTTATCATGAGAAGTACCATGTATTTTCAGGTAATTGCTTGTCAGCCTGTTTCTTGTTTGCAGAATTCTGGGGTCCTGATACTCTTCTTTCTTTAAATACTCTCTCTGTCTCAATCAGAGACAGTGCTTTTGCTGATGTAACATTCTCAAGAAGTTTGTGGGTTTCCTGTGTATATCACATGTATTTATTCCACTAGCCAAGAGGCTCGTCCACAGATATTTGGCTTTTTCTGAGATTGCTGAGAGACAATGCCTTTAAGCTTTCTAAATATTCTCTTGTTTGATTAAAGAGATCTGAGTCACACCTTCAGTCTTTTCAAAGAAACTTTTGTGTTACTGGAAACTCTGTTCTTTTGATCTGAGGCACTAGCAAAAGATTATTTAGCCAAACTCAATTTTTTCTTTAAGGAATGCTCTCTGGATAGTGAATCCCTTACAGTCTTCTGCCTTCAGGATAGGCTAAAAATTTCCCAAATTATTAAGTCTTATTTTTTTGTTTGTTTGTTTTTATTTGTTAGTTATTGCTTGAATTTATCTTTCTCTTTTCACATTTTATTTTAAGCATTAAAAAGAAACCAGGCCACATCTTTAATACTTTGCTTGGAAATTTCCTCACCTCTAGAATTTATATTTCATTATTATATTTTATTTGTATATCAACATCTACCATTAGACTGTGGGCTCCCTGTGAATAGACAGTGGGTCTTAGGAATTCCTGGCACATATCATTGCTTAAACAACACTTTTAGTAGAACATTGCTTAATAAAAACTTGTTAATTGAATGAATACAAGTAATTCATATAATAGCCCTTCTCTACTTCATCCTCCCATTGGCTATAATAATAGGCAAATATTTCAACTGAGAATAGCTTTAAGGGTAATCTCTCTAACTTGAGAGGTTATTATAAATACGCCAAATTTGAAATTATAAGCCAAAGAGTCTGTATAATTGTTTTATTCAACTAATGTAAATGTGTGAAAACTAAAATTCCTTTCCTTAAAAATGCTATATAAAACTTTTAGTTCAATACAACTATATTGTGTTGTATAAACACACAAACCCAGTAAATGCTGAATTTCTAAATAGATTTATTCTTTTTTCTCTTAACACCATTTTAAGAAGGATTTTAATAGTCGAAAGAGAATAGGAAAAGTATAAAATTGAGCAGGCTTTGTCAGTTGAATCCTTTTATTCACTATAAAATAAAACTTTATAATTCCCTGAGACCTGCATTCCTCAAGTGATAAATTCTATATTAAATGTAGAATGGAGGTCATCTTGTGCTTTCAAGGTATGTAAAATAGTTTAACACATGCTTCTCCAAAAGCAAATAATGCAATCAGACTTTTATTCAGTTTAAAATTTTTCCTTCCTATTAACTCATTTGATAAATACAGCTGTTAGAGATGGAGTTATAGAACACAGTTTTCATTTAAAATAAATTTTCTTTACCCCAAGTAGAAAGAATTTTGTTAAAATAAACTACCATAGAGGTTTTATTTTCAGTAACGAAATATCTTTTAAATATATTAACATTAATTTCATGTGCCATCCAGAATTATTTTATATTTACCAGAAAGAGTATATTTATTTATTTGAAAATTTTATATATATGTTCACATAAAAGAATGGTATGTTAGATATTTCAGATTTAGAGATTTTAGATATATAAGAATATTTTAAATAAAAATCATTTTTAGATTATTTATGAAAATCCGAATATAACTTCATTCACTTGGTTTGTTCAATGTAAAATATATTGTGTATTCTTTAGATCATAATCTTTCTGCTAATCAACTAAACTGATGTTTGTTGATTGTACAGCATTAAGGCATGAATAATGGTGATTACTAATTTAAGTAGCTGTAATATAATCTGAATCCAGGAGAATGAAATAAATAAAATGAAACTAACAAAAAAAATTAGAGGACAAAAGGATTTAACCTTTCCTTAGAAACCATTAAATGTGGAGAATTAAAAAAGAATATCTACATTAAAAAGGACGTCTTTTCTGCTACTGAATATGTTTCTCAGTTCAGAGGGGGCGGCATTCCATCCTACATCCTAGCTCTACTGCAATCTGTTCCTGACAGGACCATCCATCTGTTTAGCCTGAACAACCCTGCAGTTGCTTATGTGCTTATTCACAGATGTAAGTAGGAGGTTGACTACAGGTTTTCTGACTTATACTTGAATCCAAGCTAATGTGACACATTTGCAAGCATAGCTGCACATGTTCTGGTTTAATTGGGAAATCTCTCCTTTGACTTTCAGAATAGCACAGAAGCAGAGACTGAGTCTAAACAGACCTAGATTCTGAACAGATCTGATGCTGCTGGAAGAATACTGGAGGTGTGGTAAGGAAACAAGGGCTGTCAGGAAGCAGGGATGGCTCTGGAAGGGGTGAGCAGCTGGTCTCCTTTGTAAGTTCTCTGTTCAGCGTTGATGGGAGGTGGGAATCTTGGGAAGAGTCTGTTGGTTTAACATGGACTTTAAATGATCCAAAATGTCCTAAAGGTACAAAGTAATTAGGGCCCACTTTGTTCCCATAGCTGTGAGAGACACTCTTCTAAAATTCTTGTGATACTCAAGCCACTTTCATTTGATATTTTTGGATCCTAGAATTATTTACACAGTTGGAATAGCATTTTTTGGTTGGGAAAATTTAAATGTCTGAGGCATAAATCGTGGACTTCATTCACACTTCTCCTGTAGATCTTAATCAAGACGCCCTATAAACATTGTTGGATATTGCATAATGTTTACAAGTGCAAAATGTACCGAACGTGTGTCAAGCATTAAAAAAACAAATCTGCAACTGCGGAGCAGCACTTCAGTATGATTTATAATAGTGCATTCTGCCTCTAAAATGTTTTGACTACTGGTGGTAATTGCTTTACAAGTGAAAGCTATCCTCCTTAGTTCTCAGAATACTTGAAATCCAAGCGTATCATACCTCCGCATCTTTGCTCATGTCCTTTCTCTGTACCTTTTATCTTTATAGGGTGTTTGTGTGTGTGTGTGTGTGTTTAAGATTTTTATTTATTTATTTATTTGACAGAGCAAGAGAGCATAAGCAGGGGCTCTTAAGGTATTTAAAGAGTTTAAGTTCCAGCTCAAATGTCATCTTCTGCATGAAGCCTTCCTTGATCCTCTCAGTCAATATTAATCACTTACCCCTTCTGTACTCTCATAGCGCTTTGTTTTTATCTGTCATATCAAACATCATCACAAACTGAATTGGGTCATTGCTGTAAACTTGTTTACATTTTCTAGTAGACTCAGATCTTATTTCTATTTGTGTGACTCTGTTTCTTAGTAAAGGATCTTAAATAAAGCATGTTCTCTATAAATGCTGATTGGGTTGAATTTTAGGTATTCATGAAATGCAAGTTCCAGTAAAGCTTTTCTATAATTGTATCTGGATAGTTCAGTTTTAAAAGCAAGTATGATACTTAAATTTGCTTACTCCTTTATAGTTTAAAACTACTTCTATAATAAATATGTATATGCAAATTTAAGAGTCCATTTAAAAAAAACAAAACAGCTACTAATGCTAGAGTGGGTAATATGCAATGTGACCTGGGAAAGAAACAAAAAGTAGAAATCTTCTAAGAAATGGAGGACTATTGTTTTTCAGGGAGTTCTCAAAATATAAGTTATTTTCGTCCTGACTAATATTTGGAAAATCTGGGAGAGAGAGAACTGTAAAATAGCAAAGAGTAGACCATATTCCCCCATTTCCATCAACTTTACCAAGCCTTCCCACTAACTTTACATTGGAGGACAATCATACCACAGAAGTCCCTGCATTTTCACAGTGGTGTGAAATAACAGATAACAACAGAAATAGAGCACTTATTTCTAAGTTATTCTCTGAGAGGTAAGCTCTAAGAGTTCCTAAGATGTACTTCAGCATTTCCCAAGGGAAAGGGAGATGAAAGGGTAGGATTCCTGATGTCTCTAACACACACACACACACACACACACACACACACACACACACACATCCCTCTGCCTCAATTTGGCAGCGTTAAGTATGTTGATCTTCCTCTTAAAATCTATTTGAAGAAATGGTTTCTTGACTAAAAATTGTGAAAACCGTCGACCTAAGAGTAATGAAGATAAAAATCAACAAATTCTTCAGTAATCTTAAGTATTATTGCAGCTTTCTAGAAAGCAAAGCTCAGGCAAAGATTAACATGCTGAAACTTCATCAGGGAGGATGTTGAGGGAAAAGAAAGTGAAGTTAGGACAGATGCAAAACAATGGGAATTTTGACTCACTTCACAAGGAGCAGCAAAGAGACAGACAAGTCACTCAAGGGGTGATCATTTGTTTCCAGAAACTCCTGTAAGATTCCCTGAATAGCAAAAGGTGGGAGAATTTACCTGCCACCTGTCTCCCTTCACACACATTCCATTGCTTGTTTCATTCCACAGCGGACTTACTCACTGCACCTCCAAGTTGCATCATCAGGTCCCTTGATAGTCACTTTCAAAGGCAGTTCCCATGTCCATGGTGGGCAATTCTTCCAAGTCTAGAAGTAAAGAGGCAACCCAGCAAAAGGGGAGCTTCAGCCAAGAGAAACTAAGAAGGCAGTTGAGGGAATTTGGGGAAGAGCACAAGTCTGTGTCCAATGGGTAAGTATAATTCTAAGAAACTTTGAATTGTAGAAGGAAATAGTTTTACTTGAATAAATGTCAACCAGCACAAAACAGACTGGCGTTATAGGGGCAGATGCAGTGAAAGAAATACGGGTAAATGGAAAAGCACAAGGAAAGGCATAGAGGTACCAAAATAACACATTAAATGGGAATGGGAAAATTTTGGCTTGTCTGAAGGATAGACAATATTATTCTTGGTTATAGCTTCACTTGATTGGACAGTATCTAGGAAAAAGAAAAACTGTGTTATGGAATTGGTAAAGTTCATATAAGGCTAGAACAAAGCCAGTGCTTTAACTGTATCTGCCTGGGGCTTACCTAAATGTCTTATTAAAAAGAGAATGGACTTTGGTACTGAAACAAGATTCAGTGATGTCCTAAGCACTGTGCCAAGTACTAAGGATTCAGATATAACAGCTCATAATTCTTACGATTTGTTTTGAAGCGCTATATGATATATAATAGCTTACACAGAAATATGCTTATCCACCCATGCTGCTCCCACATACCCAGTCTTACACAGTGTCTATTAATGGTTTAAAGGTGGGTTGGCCTGAATTCAATTCCCAACTCTTCTATTTTGAATGTCTTACTTTGAACCATAGTGGCTTTTTTTTTTTAAGCAGTAAAAATAGTGATTGGAATACCTCAAGCAGAGTGTTACAGAAAATCCATGAAGAATCTACGGTAGTGTTCTATCACAGTGTTTAATGGATGTTAGATATTATTATTTGATGTTACCTAATACAATTGTTTCCTCATTTTATAGCTATTTTTATACTTAGGTTAAATATGTACTATTCTGTATATAGTTAATTCCTAGTGGAAGTTATATTCCATTCAACTAATAACTTTATATTGTCCTTGTGAAGTGATGAGAAATAAAAAGTAAATTACCATCATATCATTAAGGAAGAATTTCTAAACTGAATGGACCCAAGCAACGTGTATAGTCACAAGCCTCGTATCCCTGGTGCAAGCTGCTCAGGGGGTAACATTAGACAGACTACAAACTAAGCAGAGTCCCTTCATGTCTTGCAAGGTTCATATTTACATATTATTTTTTGTAACTTTTACAAGGTTATGTGAAATAGGTAGGCTAGTTATTGTTGCTCCTTTTAATAGAAATGATACTTGAATTATGTTTATCAGCTATTTCTGGGCAAACTCTGATTTCAAAATCAGTGTTTGGAGCTCACGGAACAGTGCACTTCATCACAAACCTCAAATGCAATAATTGCTTCATTTTTTTAAAGATTTTATTTATTTATTTGACAGAGGGAGACACAGCGAGAGAGGGAACACAGTGGGGAAAAGCAGGCTTCCCACTGAGCAGGGAGCCTGATGCGGGGCTCAATCCCAGGACCCCGGGATCATGAACTGAGCTGAAGGCAGATACTTAACGACTGAGCCACCCAGGCGCCCCACAAATGCAATAATTGCTTTAAATGTAAAGTATAATTAGCATTTTGAAGTTACTGGGCAGTTGCTGTTCTAGACACAGAAAATGAAGTAGCAACAGTAGTGTTGAAGAACCAGAAATCTATACTACTAAGCATTATATGATGGGCCTATTGTGACCTGCCATTTTGTGGACTAGATGATTACTAGGGAGGTAATCGGAAATAAAATTTTTCTGTAAATAAACTCTTCAGCAATCGGGGGAAGCATCTTATAAATTAACTCTTTAAATTCAGGACATTAAATTCTGGTGTAATGACCTTTCTTGTTCCTTGTTCCTAAATCCATCAAATTAAGCCCTAACTGTAGGCACAGATAGATCTGGTGCAGGCTATGGATTCGATTTCATTTCTTATACAAAGTTATCAGTCTTATATAATACCTGGTGCTCATTATATCACGTGCCCTCCTTAAATGTCCATCACCCAGTTAACCCATCCCCCGACCCCCCTTCCCCTCCAGTAACCCTCAATTTGTTTCCTATGATTAAGAGTCTCTTATGGTTTCTCTCCCTCTCTGATTTTGTCTTGGTGAAACTATTTCTTGACAAATTTTCTGCTAGGTTCTGAAACTCATCCCCAAATTCCAAAACTTCTTTCTAGACCTCCATGGATATAGGACTCTTTCTCCTAAATTCTGGTTCCTAAAACTTTCTTCCAGAATTTAGATATGTATTGCTTAATTCTTCCATTTGGCTATAATTTCTATTTTAGATATGTTGCTAATTTAGATATAATTGCTAAGATTGCTCAATATTATTCCATTGCTATCTGAACCTACCAATCAGCTAACATGGCTGCCTTTGTCATTGATTTTGAACTTCCCTGATTTTAGTGATCTATCTACCTGAACTATTACATTCCACCATAGTTATCTGATATTATGCAATAGTTTTGAATACTGTTGTGTTCTCTTTTATATACTTCAGTTGACAGCTTATAACAGCTGAATTATCTGGCCAAAT
Source organism: Zalophus californianus (assembly GCF_009762305.2). Taxonomy (NCBI): domain Eukaryota; kingdom Metazoa; phylum Chordata; class Mammalia; order Carnivora; family Otariidae; genus Zalophus; species Zalophus californianus. The sequence goes on from NC_045598.1 coordinate 144,807,858, forward strand.
GTGGGTTTCATCAAAATAAAGTTAGGAGTATATGTAGCTAGTTTTGCAACTGTACCAGAGTGGTGTGCTATGTAGATAATCTGGAGAGAAGAACAACCTGGAAACATAGAAGGCATGTTTATCAAATGTGTGCTTAACTCAAAGTTAAAAGAAATTACCGTTGTGTTAAATAATAGTAAATTTAAAAAACTTTATTAAGTTATAATGATGGGTATTACTAATGCTTTTTTAAAGGGAAATCTATAGCCTTAAGTAATTACATAGCTTAGAATGATAATTATAATAGTAATCTCTTCAGGAGAAATGTTTAAACAGATAGTAATGTGATGGGAATCTAGTAGAAAACACTTATTTATTAGAAAGGAGACCAGCCAGGATAACATCTCAGGTGCCTTCCACCAGTCAGGTCCTCCAAATCTGTAATTCATGGGAGCCTCATACTAGCCATATGTGGAATAGTATTGCAGTCACTAGTCCAGTGGAACTAGAACATGTGCTCCTCTTATCACCCCATCTGTTCTGTTAAAATTATTTTTATTTATCTAAATACATAAAGTTGAATTATCTACCTGAAGGGCAGTCAACTCACTGCTGCCCAAAATGGAAAATGCCTGATACTGTTCCCAACATATCAAGGACATTCACTTTTTATCTATTTATTTATTTATTTATTTATTTATTTATTTATTTATTTATTATTTATTTATCTTTTCTTTTTTTTTAAAGATTTTATTTATTTATTTATCAGAGACCACAGCAGGAAAAGCAGCAGGCCTCACTTTAAATAGAAGAGAGAATACATAACCACAACAAAAAGATTACTGTGATCTTAGATGTTTTCCCAAACCATCATATTCTTAAATGTACTTTCCTGGTTATCTTATTTGCAAGAAAAATGCATTTTTAGACTTGGAAAGTCTTGAATGTGGAAAATGTTTAAATAAGAAGGTGTGTTGTACCAGATATTGAAAACAAAATCCAAAAAGCAATGAATTAAGCAATAGGAAATGACTGAACTAGTGATATATAGTATGGTGGGAAAATGAAATAAATTACCCTGTAAGGATCAAATGCCATCTGTTGTGATTCTCTTGGCAGTAGACCTATTGGATAACTATATAGTCTCTTCTAGTTGACCTGGGAAGAATTCCAAATGAGGGCCATTTCCCCAGTGGGCACATAGCTTTTCCAGTAATGCTTTATCTTTTTTTTTTTTTGAATTTTATTTTATTATGTTATGTTAATCGATGATTCATTGTTTACATATAACACCCAGTGCTCCATTCAGTACATGCCCTCTTTAATACCCATCACCAGGCTAACCCATCCCCCACCCCCTCCCCTCTAGAACCCTCAGTTTGTTTCTCAGAGTCCATAGTCTCTCATGGTTCCTCTCCCCCTCCAATTTCCCCCCCCTTCATTTTTCCCTTCCTACTATTTTCTTTCTTTTTTTAAAACATATAATGTATTATTTGTTTCAGGGGTACAGGTCTGTGATCCAACAGTCTTACACAATTCACAGCGCTCACCATAGCATATACCCTCCCCAATGTCTATCACCCAGCCACCGCATCCCTCCCACCCCCCACCACTCCAGCAACCCTCAGTTTGTTTCCTGAGATTAAGAATTCCTCATATCAGTGAGATCATATGATACATGTCTTTCTCCGATTGACTTATTTCACTTAGCATAATACCCTCTAGTTCTGATGTGGTGTGTGTGTGTGTGTGTGTGTGTGTACACACACACACACACACACACACACACACACAATGGAATATTATGCAGCCACCAAACAAACCCCGAAATCTTGCCATTTGCAATGACATGGATGGAATTAGACAGTAATGCTTTATCTTTACAGCCACAGAGAGATATTGTATTTCCATGGGGAAGTGAGGGTATTAGTATAGAAATCACCTGGGAAACTCTGTCAAAGTAGTTTTCTCTCAATCCACTGCAGCTAGCTTAATTTTCACCACCTTATGAAGTCTGGGTTCTCTTGGGAACTTTAATTAATTTTATCCAGAAGGTGGGAATATTGGAAACTAAGTCTTCCAAACATTCTGGAAGAGAGTCCTTCAGATATACAAGAAAAAATTCTTACCAATATACATTTTGAAACTGAGAGAGGCTTTATCCTTATCATGCCATTAATATTTTCCACCTCTACCATCTTTCGTCCATGGTGAAAATGCAAGGTAATCTAATCAGATATTTTTTCATGCACATTAATCTTTTTACTGTCAGTATTTCTTCCTTCTGATTGTATCTTTCCCCCACTGTACTCCAAAACCTTCCTATTTTGAAAAAACTCTTACATATTTTCAGGATCTAAATGAATTATTTCCTTCATCTTTTGCCTCAAAACCCAAGACCCAATTCTCTCTCTCTTTTTTTTTTAATTTATTTTTTATGATGTAGTGTTCCTTGCCTTCTAGAGTAGAAATGGCTCAGTCTCCCACTCTATCATACTACAGGGCCAGGGAGAATTACTGGTACTGCTGTTGTTAAATCAACATTATTTTTCTTGTTTATTTCTTTTTTATTCATTTCTTCATTTGTATTCATTTCTTATTCATTCATTATTTTTCTTATTCATTCTTATCCTTTATTGAGACTTATGCAGCTTTAGTGAATTCTAAAATTTCCTTTGCTATTGTGTCTAGTCTTTCAATTTTGTTTTCCATGTATTAGAGAGGAAAGTGAGTTTCCTTTTATAAACTTGATGCCAATTCCTACTGTGATCAGAGAAATAGTCTAACATCCATGTGGGAATCATACCCAATATCAGACCTGAAAAGACTTACTTAATCTTAAGGCTATATCCTAGACTCCGTTTCAGGGGCCTACTTCATGGGCATACTTTGGAACTTAGAGGCACTGGGACTCTTCTATTTTTTTTTCTTCTCAATCTCTAAAATCTAATATAGTTGTATTTGCCCAACAAACTTCTAAAATCATTACTACAGCTGAATACTGCTTCAGGAAATTATAGTGGCTTATAAACCGGTGACAGCACAAATTCATCATCTCTAACCTAGTTTAGCTAATCACTACCCCTAATCCTGGGTAATCAAACATTTTCTGAGATTTTGGTTAGCTTCCTCTCTCACTCCCTAAAGTATTTATTTCAAACCTCAAATCTTTCATTGCTCTGTTCAACTGTCCTACTTCTTTGCATGTCCTGACATAAAACCGTATGAAAAACATTGATATCTTTAGGAGTAGAAATTACCAAATCTTCTAAGAGGATAAGCCTTAGAAACAGGATCCCTCCAGAATCCAAAGAATGCTTACCTGAGGAAATGCTGCTCCATGCACAATGCTTTGGAAGGATATGGTAGACAGGGGAATGACAAGAAGTCATGCCTGACTGGAATATATTTTATACAGTATTATCTGGCAGAAGAGAGTAGAAGGGGAGGTTGGAAACAAATAGAGCAAATTTCAACTTGGTGTATTCTCCATATATGCCTTTCACAAAGATAAATATTACCTTTTTGAACTTCTTATTATCCATATGAAGTAAAGTAAATTTATACAGATCCAAAGAATATTGGATTAACAGCATGGACATTTTAGTATCAGGGAACATTGGGGATATCAGAACAAAAATTATCAGTTTACAGAGAGAAATAGAAGGGAAAAAAACAGGAGGTAATTTAACAGTTACATTATTTGAGGCCATTTCAGTGTAGTTATTCATTTAAAAGGTCAGTTTACAGATTTACTTTGTAAATGGAACAAATTAAGAAAATGATAGGCTGAGAGGAGATTGCACACTGAATGTTAGCCCAGGGTTCCTGGCAGCGGGGCATTGAGACTTTGAATAGAAGGGGGGTTAGAAAGTGATTTTTCAGCTGTTTAAATGGTAGCAGAGCAGGTAAACAAGGCTGTGTGGTTTGGAACAAAGCTTCATGAATAGCTTCTTTTTTATGCTTAATTATTTCTCCTCTTGTAAATGCTCTGTCACTAAGGTCTGCAATGCTATTTAGTAATTTCTTTCAATAAGGCTTCTCAAAGCATCTTTTAACTTATATTCCATTTGAAATGAAAATAATTGACTGCATAAAAGAATTAGGAAACACCGTGTTAGAAAACATGTGTTTAAGTACAATCATTGTGTCCCTTTACTGCTTTCAAAGTATATTACTTCTGTTAAGAAATAAAATTGACAGAAATGCAATAAATTAACCAGGTTATTTTAATATATAATAGCTAACAAAGTTATTTTGCAACAGTAAGATTGAAAAGGCGAAAGATTTTTGCAATCTGAAGAGAAACCAGAGTATTGCAACAGTAAGATTGAAAAACAGTTCCTTAGGAAAGAAGAGTAATCAAGACATGTTGCATTATAGAGTAGCTTAGTAGCTGATAAAGAAGGTTTATTTATCTGAATACATTTTTAACTAAAATGGCACTAAGCTAGAATTGTAATAGCATGTCTTGTTACCTTCTTTCTACCAATGATAAAAAGGGATGATGTTTAAGAAAGCTTGGAATAAACTAGTGCACTTATTTCTCATGTAGTTTAGTAGACACCCGTTATTTTGTCTATCCAGCATTCGGTCATTCATCTTTCTCCTACCAAGTGCCCTCCAATTTTCTTGAGGATGCAGACTCATTAACCGTTAGTCTATGAGGTCTAGGTGACATTGGTTCCAGGGATGATCACAGGATATAGGGATGGCTAAGTACAGCATTTCATGTTTTCAGCTATAGTGATTAGATAAAACCTGGGTGGGAGATACCATCATGTGACTCAGAACCAATGAAATTCAATTTATGGACTGACATAATGTGAGCAGCAAGATCCAGCCATGCCTAAAGCAAGAAAATAGAAACCAAGTACTTTTATGTTTAGGCCAATTTGCGCTGAGTTGCTATTTTTTCTAAAAAACAAATGGCTGAATCACTATAGATGACTTCATGGAAAACAATCCCCAATATTCTATGGTGTTTTATATTTTTATTTAAATTTTTTTAAGATATAAGTAATCTCTATGCCCAATGTGGGGCTTGAACTCATGACTCAAGATCAAAAGCTGCATTCTAGCCAGCTAGGTGCCCCTGCTATGGTGTTTTAAATCTTATTCTCTTAAAGAGGAATATGCTCATTCCTCTCACTTCTTTCTACCATGACACTCTGTCTTGGTTCTGTTTACAGAAAAGAATATTTAGGGTAATGGCTATTCCCTTTTTGTAACCTATCCTTTATAAGATTGAATAATATTTATAAGTAAACAGATACCTCATCCAGGGTGTTGATTCTAAAACTAATCACTTAGTGTGATTAATCTGTATTTATTCTAATATTAATATCTATCTTCTTCTCCCACTTTGAAATTTATTTACTTCATTTACTTACCAACATGATGCAAAATATAACCAAAGCTTTTGAGTGCAATTATGTCAGATTCATGTCATATCATATTATAAAATCTATCAAATCATTCCTAAGATTACATTAAATGAAGTATAGGAAGGGTCATCTTTGTTCATAATCAAACTGTGAAAAAAAGCCTTTGGATGAGATGTAATATGAAACTAACTACAGAATCAAACCACAGATAATTTTGTTAGTACAGGCAAGAAACTAAAGAAACAAAAGAATAAACAAATAAAACTGTAATAGCTGTAAAATATTTGAGAGAAGAATCCAGTACAGTGACCTAAATAAAGTCACTAGCCAGTTTCACCCTAGTGAGATACCTGAAATGGATCTTAAATATCCAATTATTACATTGAATAATGACAAGGAAAACCAGATATAGGGCCCACAGTGAAACTAACTTAAAATACTTGAGCAATTTCTTAATCTACTCTTAAACCTCTTGATAACCTAGAAGAAATGGAAATTGACCTTTTCTTCTAATGAACCTTGGTTTTCAGACAAGGCTTGAATGATTTTCCACTACACATAATGTGGTAAAAAGAAACCTTTTAAAAAAGACCACACAGTCCGCACTTCATCTTTCTTCAAACAGTTAAAGCACTTATGCTGCATTTCCATTAAAACATACCTGATAGACAGTAAGCTTCCTGCTAAGTCCTTAAGTTAACAATTGAACTTTTGGAATTAGACCTAGAGTCATCTTCTCATGATGATGTACTTATCTTTTTTCTTCAGCTTTATTACCATCATCATCCTCATCATGCCATCATTAGTGATAGAATTTAATTTTGTAATACTCATTATTATTAATTTAAGTTCTATTAAACATGACTTTCTCCTTATTCAGTTAAATGATACTGTAAACTTAGCATGATGTCTATTACTATGTAGATTTAAATTATTAGTTATTATTGTTAGTTTTTCTTTTTGGGTCTTTTTTTTTAATAGCATAGTGAAGTATATACAATGCAGTATATATGTGATAGTAGAAAGTGGAATAGGGCTAGGATTTTGACTCCCTGGGTTCTGAATCCCAGCTGTAACTTTGGGCAAATTACTTGATGTCTCTTAATCTTATTTTTCACAACAGAAAAATGGGAACAATAAAGTACTTACTTGTTTTACTGACCTAATCCACCCAAAGAATTTAGTGAAGTATCTAATCTTAGTAAGCATCGATAATTGTAAAATTAACAATAGTATTCTTTAGGCTATTTTATTTTAATGAATGTAATGTATTTCTAAATGTTTTGACAGGTTGAATTTGGACCAAGTCCTTCTTCAAGATTCTGTTTAGTTTTATTTTGTTAAAACAAACAAACAAACCCGTAATATCTGAAACCTTTGATCTTTACTTTCTTACCTTTTCTTCAGGAATCTAACTGTAGCAACGGGGGAAGGCCTATTCTCTACATAAACATATAAATATAAAGTGGATATATAGCAATTATAATTATTTGCTATCATCTTTCTGTTTATGAAAAGTTCGTTTGTGAAGAGTGGTAAACAGATGTTCTCCATAGTCTTAGAAGGGCTGTACAAATGTAGGTTGAATTAAAGTACTGGATGAAAAATTTACTGGAGAGTGAAAGGAAATATTTGAGATAAAAAGATTTACTGTGTATTAAAATAGACCCTGGAATACTCTGCTTCAAGTTAGGGTGACAGGAAAAGGACCTAAGTCCACATATTCTATTTGACTGTAATAGAAGTGTTTCAGTTACTGTGCTCACTGTACATGTGAGCTGTTGACAACTAAATGTATCACAGACATTGTCATACATTTCTTCAAAATGCTGGTGTGTGATATTATGGTTCCCTAATACTTGCAATAACAGTTTTAGAGCATGAAACATAATTATTGATTTACTTGCTGACCTAATCCACACTGAATTACATTTTCAGGGACAAGGAACGATGGTTTGTCTTAATGCCTTTCTTTATTTGCCCTTAAACATTTTTATTTTATACCAACTTGAGTAAGATATACTTTACATACCATAAAATCCAACCATTTAAACTGTACAATTTAGAAAAAAAATTGTACAATTTAGTATATTCACAGTATTGTGTAACTCTCACCCCTCTCTAATTCTAGAACATTTTCATCATCCCCCAAAGAAACCCCATACCCCTTAGCAGTCACTCCTTGCCCTCCCCTCAGCCCTGGCAACTACTAATCTACTTTTGGTATCTGTAGATTTGCCTATTCTGGTCATTTCATATATTGCAATAATATAATACAGTAGTCTCCCTTATCCACAGTCTCATTTTCTGCAGTTTCGGTTACTCCCATTAAACCACAGTTGGGAAGCAGACATATTATCACAAGGTCAATGACCTAATGCTATGTCACAATGCCTACATCATTCTCCTCACTTTATCCCATCAGATAGGCATTTAATCTTCTCACATCATTACAAGGAGGAGAGTAAATGTAATACAGTAAGCTATTTTAAGAGAGAAAGACTAGATTCATACAACTTTTATTATAGTATATTGTTATAATTCTATTTATTATTAGCTGTTGTTAATCTTTTATTGTGCCTAATTTGCAGATTAAACTTTATCATAGGGATATGTGTATAGGAAAAAGCATAGTATATATACGGTTCAGTACTATCTCTTGCTTCTGGCATCCATCAGGGATCTTGGAACGTATGTCCTGTGGATAAGGAGGGCTACTGTATGTGTTTTTTGTAACTTATTTCACCTAGCATGTTTTCAAGTTTTACCATATTATAGCATATATTAGTATTTCACTCCTTTTTATGGCTAAATAATATTCCACTGTTTGGATATACCATATTTGGCTTATTTATGCATCAGATGATTGATGCTGGGGTTGTTTCAACTTTTTCAGCTATTATGAATAATGCTAGTATGAATATTAATGTACAAGTTTTTGTTTGGATTTATGTTTTATCTTGGATATATGTCTAGGAGTCGAATTGCTAAGTCATATAATAACTCCATGTTCAACATTTTGAGGACCTGCCAGACTGGTTTCCAAAGCGACTACACCATTTTATAATCTCCCCAGCAATATATGAGAATTCCAATTTTTCTGCATCCTCACCAACATTTACTATTTTCTGTCTTTTTTGGTTATAGCTATCCTGGTATGTATGAAGTAGTATCACTTTGTGCTTTTTATTTCCCTTTTCCTGATGACAAATATTGTTAATCATCTTTTCCCATGCTTATTGGCCATTTATGTATCTTCTTTGGAGAAATGTCTATTCATATTCTTTGCCCATTTTTAAATTGGGTTATTTGTCTTTTTATTGTTGAGTTGTGATAGTTAGTTATATATTTTGGATACAAGTCCTATATTTGCACATATTTTCTCCACATTTATAGATGCCACTAAACATTTCATGATAAGTACATAGCAGACACACAATTATTTTTTGAATTGAAATTCAATACATTCCCTATTCAGTAAGGAATTCACAAACTGGAGTAAACACCATGGCATCTATGGCAGGGATGTTTAGTTATGTCCTGAGAGCCAGTCTATGTTTTCTTCTCTGAAATTCAGAAATCTATAATTTTTAGTGGGCACGTTGCCTCCTTTCCCAAAGGAAACCTTTCCAGCTTCCCTTTTAGAAAATAACTATTTGATTAAATTATTGTCATGAAGATATAAATGAAAGTATTGTGTAGGACTTCGGAGGGATTCTCGAAAACGATACAGTATACCTTCTTCTATCCTGCGGCCTGGAATGCAATTGAGATAGCTGGAACTCCAGCAGCCCCCTTATCTCATACAATTCAAAGCCATTCCTATCCAAGGAAGCCTGACCCTAACGTCTTCTTGGAAATACCAAACCAGTCTGCACAACTTACTTATATACTTCTTCCACCCGGGAAAGAAATTCCAGTAATATTTAAGCCACTGTTGTGGGGATCATCATTTTTTTTATTACTGTTACAACTGAGTCAGCATCTGAGAAAGTGTATCCAATACTTTTTTATTTCTAATCAAATGAGCTTTTGACTAGCTAAAAGGTTAAGTAACAAAAGGGCAGGCTTCACTGATTTTACTCAAACTACAAGACTTCATATACTTCTTCATTTAGTCTTTGATGGGTAGTAGTATGCTGTATTTAGTTTTGTATTGATTCTTCTGTGCCTGAAGTGAAACCTTGTCTATTAAAGAGTAAAAGAGGTGGTAGGGAAGGAGTGGAGTAAGTGAGAGAACGAGAAAGCTTTCATCAGATGAATTAAGATAAAATGAAGCCCAATTTTCTTATCTTAAAAGGTCTCCCAAAATAAAAATGGTCTCTGACAGTAGGTTTTAGTTTAACAAGGTGCAAAAATCAATACCACATGTAAGTTTGAAAACTGGGGCAACATGAGGGATTTGAATCTCCTCCTCGGTGTTCATGTAATCAAGTTTTTCTTCTGCTGCTGCCCTTATTTTATACAAATGAAATTCACTTTTATATCCTTACCATATGTTATACTTTGCTTACTCTAGGAATTAAGAATTTAATGTATCAGTTTATTAATGACTTGAAATCCATTTGCAAAGCTATAAGATACATTGACTGCCTGTCCATTACAAGTTAGATATGGGCAACAAATATGGATACCATCCTGAACAGTTTAGACATATGTTAATTGTTAGAATGAATTTAAAGATATAATGTCTGCTTTTAATACTGATACTTTTTTTTGTAATTTAAGAACTATTTCTTGAGTGCCTATATATACTTAGCCCCGTCCTAGCATTTAAGAACGTAAACAATATTGTTATCCTATAGAGGATGCATGGCTTATTTTCTCTCGAGTGGCTTTTTTTTTTTTTTTTTGAACTTTCTATTTGGAAATAATTATAGATTCACAGGAAGCTGCCAGGAAATGTACAGGCAGGTTCCATGCATACTTCACTAGCCTTCCCCAGTGTGAACATCTTGCATAACTATAGTACAGTGTCAGAACCAGGAAACTGACATGGGTACAATCCACAGGCCTTAGTCGTATTTCACATACACTGGTTAGAATGTATATGCTGTAAACTGAATGGTTATGTGTCCTCAAAATTCACATACTGAAACCTAATCCCCAGTGTGATGGAATTTAGAGGTGGGGCCTTTGGGAAGTGATTAGGACATAAGGGCCCTCCCTCATGAATGGAATTGATAGAGACCCCAGACACCTCTCTTACCCCCTCTGCTGTGTGAGGACACAGGGAAAAGCTCTTGTCTGTGAACCAGGAAGCAAGCTCTCACCAGATACTGAATCTGCTGGCAACTCTAGAACTGTGACAAATAAATCTGTGTTGTTTATGCCACCCAATCTAGAGTATTTTTGTTACAGCAGCCCAAATGGACTACATAAAATTTTATCACATGTGTAGCTTAGTGTAAGTGCTGCCAGAATCAAGACAGTCTGTACCATCACCATGAGGCTTCTATGCTTTGCCTAGTCATAGCTACTACCCTCACTAACCCCCATCCTAACCTCTGGCAACCACTATCTTGTTTTCTATTTCTATAATTTTGTCATATCAAGAATGCTATATAAATGGAATCATACGGTATGCAGCCACTCAAGACTGGCTTTTTCTACTCAGCATAATTGCCTTGAGGTTCATTCAGGTTGTTTTATGTATCAGTGATCTGTTCTTATTGTGTTTCTCAGCCTATTGATAACCAGTGTTGTTCCTGGACTGGCCCTTGTGGTTCTCATCATGGTTCCAAGACACCCTAAGAAATAACTATCAGGAAGCTTTGAAAGAGGACAGGTTTATTACTCACAAGTCCTGGAAAGCACACTACTTATCTGGGGCCACACAGTAAGGTTGCAGGTAGAGAAAGAAAGTAAAAACATGGGCCTGGGGCTCAGCTTTTATTGGAAACAGGGTGGGAGGCCTAGGGTTTCACAAGATCTCTCTTCATCGGTGTATTTAAAACATACAAGAGGGGATTTAAAGTGCAGGAAGAGAAAAATGAGCAGTCCAAATGGTCATTATCTAAACCAAGATCTCTAAAACAAAGGAGCCTTAATGGCAGTGACGGGGTCGGGGAGGATGGTACCTGGCTCTTTATCTAGTTCTGTGCATGGCAATATGTTTTTGAGGTAGTAGTCTTTGAAGAAGATGCCTCAGCAGTCAAAGCTAAAGTCAGGCACTTAGATTAAAAAAAAAAAGAAGAAGAAGAAGAAGAAATGAAAAAAAAAAGAAAAATCAACTGTCAACACTATAGTTCTTTTTATTGCTGAGTAGTATTCCATGGTTTGGGTGACTGCAGTTGATATAACCATTCACCTCTAGAAGGAAATCCAGATTGGTTCCAGTTTTTGACTATTTCATATATGAACATTCATGTACCAGTTTCTGTGTGAATATAGATTTCATTTTTATGGGATAAATGCCCAAGAGTGCAATTGCAGAGTCTTATGTTAAGATCATTCTTTGTTTTAAAAGAAATTGATGAACTATTTTTCAGGGGGGCTGTAGCGTTTTACATTCTCACTAGCAGCAAATGAGAGTGATCGGCTTTTTCTGCCAGCACCTGAAGTTATCACAAGCTCTTTATTTAGCTCTTCTGATAAGTATGTATTGATGGCTCATTGTGGTTTTATTTGACCTTTTCCTGATGGCTAATGATATAGAACACCTTTCCTCCCTCCCCAGTTTTATTGAGATATTAATTAACATAGAACATGCAAGTTTAAGATGTACAACATGAGGATTTATATATATTGTGAAATGACTACCACAATAAGGTTACTGAACATCTCCATCCTGCACATATTTACCTTTTTTTTTGTAGTGATAAAATTTAAGATTTACTCTCTTAACAACTTTCAAGTATATCATACATCATTGTTAATGATAGTCACCATGGTGTACATTAGATCCCCAGAATTTACTCACCTTACAGCTGGGAGTTTATATCCTTTGACCAACATCTGCCCATTTCCCCCATCCCCAGCCACTGTCAGTTACCATTTTACTCTCTACGAATATGACTTTTTTAGATTCCACATATAGGTGAAAACATACAGTATTTGTCATTCTCAGACTTACTTAGCAGAATTCCCTCAAGGTCCATCCATGCTGTTGCAAACAGTAGAATTTTTCCTTTTTATGGAAGAATAAAATTCCATTATATACAAACATATACATATATAAGTACGTATTCCATTATTAATATATATGTGTGTGTGTATATCACATTTTCTTTATCCATCTATTCATCAATGGGTACCTGGCTTGTTTGTATATTTCTATATCTTGGCTATTGTAAATAATGCTGCAATGAAAGTGGGAGTGCAGATATGTCATTGAGATCCTGATTTCAATTATTTTGGATATATACCAAAGGGATTGCTGGATCATAGAGTAGTTCTACTTTTATTTTTTTATTTATTTATTTTTAAAATAATTTTTATTGTTATGTTAATTATCATACATTACATCATTAGTTCTTGATGTAGTGTTCCATGATTCATTGTTTGTGCATAACACCCGGTGCTCCATACAGAATGTGCCCTCTTTAATACCCATTCCAGGCTAACCCATCCCCCCCTCCCCCCTCCCCTCTAGAACCCTCAGTTTGTTTTTCAGAGTCCATCATCTCTCATGGTTCGTCTCCCCCTCCGACTTACTCCCCTTCATTCTTTCCCTCCTGCTATCTTCTTCTTTTTTTTTTCTTAACATATATTGCATTATTTGTTTCAGAAGTACAGATCCGTGATTCATCAGTCTTGTACAATTCACAGTGCTCACCATAGCACATACCCTACCCAATGTCTATCACCCAGCCACCCAATCCCTCCCACCCCCCACCACTCCAGCAACCCTCAGTTTGTTTCCTGAGATTAAGAATTCCTCATATCAGTGAAGTCATATGATACACGTCTTTCTCTGATTGACTTATTTCACTCAGCATAACAGCCTCCAGTTCCATCCACGTCGTTGCAAATGGCAAGATCTCGTTCCTTTTGATGGCTGCATAATATTCCATTGTGTATATATACCACAACTTCTTTAGCCATTCATCTGTTGATGGACATCTTGGCTCTTTCCACAGTTTGGCTATTGTGGACATTGCTGCTATAAACATTGGGGTGCACGTACCCCTTCGGATCCCTACATTTGTATCTTTGTGGTAAATACCCAGTAGTCCAATGGCTGGATCGTATGGTAGCTCTATTTTCAACGGTTTGAGGAACCTCCATACTGTTTTCCAGAGGGGTTGCACCAGCGTGCATTCCCACCAAGAGTGTAGGAGGGTTCCCCTTTCTCCACATCCCCGCCAACATCTGTCGTTTCCTGACTTGTTAATTTTAGCCATTCTGACGGGTGTGAGGTGGTACCTCATGGAGGTTTTGATTTGGATTTCCCTGATGCTGAGCGATGTTGAGCACTTTTTCTTGTGTCTGTTGGCCATTTGGATATCTTCTTTGAAAAAATGTCTATTCATGTCTTCTGCTCATTTCTTGATTGCATTATTTGTTCTTTGGGTGTTGAGTTTGATAAGTTCTTTATAGATTTTGGATACTAGCCCTTTATCTGATATGTCATTTGCAAATATTTTCTCCCATTCTGTTGGTTGTCTTTTGGTTTTGTGGACTGTTTCTTTTGCTGTGCAAAAGCTTTTTATCTTGATGAAATCCCAATAGTTCATTTTTGCCCTGGCTTCACTTGCCTTTGGGGATGTTTCTAGGAAGAAGTTGCTGCGGCTGAGGTCGAACAAGTTACTGCCTGTGTTCTCCTTTAGGATTTTGATGGACTCCTGTTTCACGTTTAGGTCTTTCAACCATTTGGAGTCTATTTTTGTGTGTGGTGTAAGGAAATGGTCCAGTTTCATTCTTCTGCATGTGGCTGTCCAATTTTCCCAACACCATTTGTTGAAGAGACTGTCTTTTTTCCATTGGACATTCTTTCCTGCTTTGTCAAAGATGAGTTGACCATAGAGTTGAGGGTCCATTTCTGGGCTCTCGATTCTGTTCCATTGATCTATGTGTCTGTTTTTGTGCCAGTACCATACTGTCTTGATGATGACAGCTCCGTAATAGAGCTGGAAGTCCGGAATTGTGATGCCGCCAGCTTTGCTTTTCTTTTTCAATATTCCTCTGGCTATTCGGGGTCTCTTCTGGTTCCATACAAATTTTAGGATTATTTGTTCCATTTCTTTGAGAAAGGTGGATGGTATTTTGATGGGGATTGCATTGAATGTGTAGATTGCTCTAGGTAGCATTGACATCTTCACAATGTTTGTTCTTCCAATCCATGAGCATGGAACGTTTTTCCATTTCTTTGTGTCTTCTTCAATTTCTTTCATGAGTATTTTATAGTGTTCTGAGTACAGATCCTTTGCCCCTTTGGTTAAATTTATTCCTAGGTATCTTATGGTTTTGGGTGCAATTGTAAATGGGATCGACTCCTTGATTTGTCTCTCTTCTGTCTTGTTGTTGGTGTATAGGAATGCCACTGATTTCTGTGCATTGATTTTATATCCTGCCACTTTACTGAGTTCCTGTATGAGTTCTAGCAGTTTTGGGGTGGAGTCTTTTGGGTTTTCCACATACAGTATCATATCATCTGCAAAGAGTGAGAGTTTGACTTCCTCTTTGCTGATTTGGATGCCTTTCATTTCTTTTTGTTGTCTGATTGCTGTGGCTAGGACTTCTAATACTATGTTGAATAGCAGTGGTGAGAATGGACATCCCTGCCGCGTTCCTGACCTTAGGGGAAAAGCTCTCAGCTTTTACCCATTGAGAATGATATTTGCTGTAGGTTTTTCATAGATGACTTTTATGATATTGAGGTATGTACCCTCTATCCCTATACTCTGAAGAGTTTTGATCAAGAAAGGATGCTGTACTTTGTCAAATGCTTTTTCTGCATCTATTGAGAGGATCATATGATTCTTGTTCTTTCTCTTGTTAATGTATTGTATCACGTTGATTGATTTGCGGATGTTGAACCAAACTTGCAGCCCAGGGATAAATCCCACATGGTCATGGTGAATAATCCTTTTAATGTACTGTTGGATCCTACTGGCTAGTATTTTGGTGAGAATTTTTGCATCCATGTTCATCAAGGATATTGGTCTATAATTCTCCTTTTTGATGGGGTCTTTGTATGGTTTTGGGATCAAGGTAATGGTGTCCTCATAAAATGAGTTTGGAAGTTTTCCTTCCATTTCTATTTTTTGGAACAGTTTCAGGAGAATAGGTATTAATTCTTCTTTAAATGTCTGATAGAATTCCCCTGGGAAGCCATCTGGCCCTGGGCTTTTGTTTGTTGGGAGATTTTTGATGACTGCTTCAATTTCCTTAGTGGCTATAGGTCTGTTCAGGTTTTCTATTTCTTCCTGGTTCAATTTTGGTAGTTGATACATCTCTAGGAATGCACCCATTTCTTCCAGGTTATCTAATTTGCTGGCATAGAGTTGCTCCTAATATGTTCTTATAATTGTTTGTATTTCTTTGGTGTTGGTTGTGATCTCTCCTCTTTCATTCATGATTTTGTTGATTTGGGTCCTTTCTCTTTTCTTTTTGATAAGTCTGGCAGGCGGTTTATCGATCTTGTTAATGCTTTCAAAGAACCAGCTCCTAGTTTCGTTGATCTGTTCTATTGTTCTTTTGGTTTCTATTTCATTGATTTCTGCTCTGATCTTTATTATTTCTCTTCTCCTGCTGGGTTTAGGCTTTATTTGCTGTTCTTTCTCCAGCTCCTTTAGGTGTAGGGTTAGGTTGTGTATTTGAGACCTTTCTTGTTTCTTGAGAAAGGCTTGTATTGCTATATACTTTCCTCTCAGGACTGCGTTTGCTGTATCCCAAAGATTTTGAACAGTTGTGTTTTCATTTTCATTGGTTTCCATGAATTTTTTTCATTCTTCTTTAATTTCCTGGTTGACCCATTCATTCTTTAGTAGGATGCTCTTTAGCCTCCATGTATTTGAGTTCTTTCTGACTTTCCTCTTGTGATTGAGTTCTAGTTTCAAAGCCTTGTGGTCTGAAGACATGCAGGGAATAATCCCAGTCTTTTGATACCGGTTGAGACCTGATTTGTGACCTAGGATGTGATCAATTCTGGAGAATGTTCCATGGGCACTAGAGAAGAATGTGTATTCCGTTGCTTTGGGATGGAATGTTCTGAATATGTCTGTAAAGTCCATTTGGTCCAGTGTTTCATTTAAAGTCTTTATTTCCTTGTTGATCTTTTGCTTAGATGATCTGTCCATTTCAGTCAGGGGGGTGTTAAAGCCCCCACTATTATTGTATTGTTGTCAATGTGTTTCTTTGCCTTTGTTATTAATTGCCTTATATAATTGGCTGCTCCCACATTAGGGGCATAGATATTTACAATTGTTAGATCTTCTTGTTGGATAGACCCTTTAAGTAGGATATAGTGTCCTTCTTCATCTCTTATTACAGTCTTTGTTTTAAAATCTAATTTGTCTGATATAAGGATTGCCACCCCAGCTTTCTTTTGGTGTCCATTAGCATGGTAAATGGTTTTCCACCCCCTCACTTTCAATCTGGGGGTGTCTTTGGGTCTAAAATGAGTCTCTTGTAGACAGCATATTGATGATTCTTGTTTTTTAATCCAATCTGATAGCCTGTGTCTTTTGATTGGGGCATTGAGCCCATTTACATTCAGGGTAACTATTGAAAGGTATGAATTTAGTGCCATTGTATTGCCTGTAAGGTGACTGTTATTGTATATTGTCTGTGTTCCTTTCTGATCTATGCTGCTTTTAGGCTCTCTTTTTGCTTAGAGGACCTCTTCCAATATTTCTTGTAGGGCTGGTTTTGTGTTTGCAAATTCCTTTAGTTTTTGTTTGTCCTGGAAGCTTTTTATCTCTCCTTCTATTTTCAATGATAGCCTAGCTGGATATAATATTCTTGGCTGCATATTTTTCTCATTTAGTGCTCTGAAGATATCATGCCAGTCCTTTCTGGCCTGCCAGGTCTCTGTGGATAGGTCTGTTGCCAATCTAATGTTTCTACCATTGTAGGTTACATATCTCTTCTCCCGAGCTGCTTTCAGGATTTTCTCTTTGTCTCTGAGACTCATAAGTTTTACTATTAGATGTCGGGGTGTTGACCTATTTTTATTGATTTTGAGAGGGGTTCTCTGTGCCTCCTGGATTTTGATGCCTGTTTCCTTCCTCACATTAGGGAAGTTCTCTGCTATTATTTGCTCCAATATACCTTCTGCCCCTCTCTCTCTTTCTTCTTCTTCTGGGATCCCAATTATTCTAATGTTGTTTCATCTTATCGTATCCCTTATCTCTCGAATTCTGCCCTCGTGATCCTGTAGTTGTTTATCTCTCTTTTTCTCAGCCTCTTTATTTTCCATCATTTGGTTTTCTATATCACTGATTCTTTCTTCTGCCTCATTTATCCTAGCAGTTGGTGCCCCCATTTTTAATTGCACCTCATCAATAGCCTTTTTGATTTCGACTTGGTTAGATTTTAGTTCTTTTATTTCTCCAGAAAGGGTTTCTCTAATAACTTCCACACTTTTTTCAAGCCCAGCTAGTATTTTTAAAGTCATGATTCTGAACTCTAGGTCCGACATCGTACTAATGTCAGTATTGAGTAGGTCCCTGGCAGATGCTACTACCTCTTGTTCTTTTTCTTGAGGTGATTTTTTTTGTCTTGTCATTTTGTCCAGAGGAGAACAGATGAATGAGAGAACAGAATGCTAACAGGTTAACAACGTCTCCAGCAAATATACTCTATACAAATCAGAAAAGACCTAAAACCAGGGGACAAGAAAGGGAAAGAAAGAAGAGGAATAAAAAGGAAAAAGAAAAAGATAAAAATAAACAAAAACAGAACAAAACACACACAAAAAAACAGAATATGATCAAATATGATCAGGCTAGTGCATAGATCAGTGCCACACACTAGCTTTTGGGCATATTTTGGTCTGTTAGAAGAAAGTGCCTGCTAAAATTTTAAAGGAAGAAAGACTTATATCTGTACAAAATAAGGGTTGACACAATGAAGGGATGGCAGATGACTGTAAAGATGAAAATTATAAAAGATTTTATAAAGGGAATTGATAAGATAAGAAGTTGTTTTTAAAAAGAAAGAAGAAGATTTAAAAAGAAAAAGAAAAAAGAAAATAAAAAAGGGAGAATGTGATCAGGCAGGAGACTAGAACAAAGCCATACACTAGTGATTTAGGGTATATTTTGATCTGTTAGAAGAAATTGTATCTCAAAATTTTAAAGAGAGAACAACTTATATATATATGCCAAAAATAAGGGTAACTACTATGAAGGATTAAAAATATGACTCTAAAAATGAAAAATAAAAAATGTTTTTTTTTAAAAAGGGATTGATAAGATGTTGTTTGAAAAAGGGAAAAAGAAAAATTAAAAAAAAAAACAGTTAAAAAAATTAACTTTGAAAAACTAATGAATCATGTTAAAAAAGCCATGAATTCTATGTGCAGTATTCCCCTAGCGCTGGAGTTCTCCCGTTCTCCTTGATCGGTAAACTTGGTCTTGGCTTGCTGGATGTTCCTGCTGATCTTCTGGGGGAGGGGTCTGTTGCCGTGGTTCCCAAATGTCTTTGCCGGAGGCGGAATTGCCCCGCCCTTGTTGGTCCGGGCTAAGCAAGCTGCTTGGGTTTGCTCTCGGGAGCTTTTGTTCCCTGCAAGCTCTCAGCACAGCTTTGGAGGACCAGGGTGAAAATGGTGGCCTCCCAATCTCCACCCGGAGGAGCTGAGAACTCGGGGCCCAACTCCTCAGTGTGGCCCCAGAGAAAAGCAGTCGCTCCCGTCTCCCTGGTCTCCGGCCACACTCCGTGCTCACCCGGCCTGTGATCGAGTGTTTCTATGTCTGGCACCCGACCCTGTGTGGAGTCTCCAAACCCAGCAGATCCCTGGGGTGCGCTTCCGCGCCGCTCCTCCCGGGGGAGGAAAGGGAGTCTCCCCAGCTCTGCCGCTTGTAGGGTCCCTGCTGGAGGAGCAGTGACCCGACTGGGCCGCGGATCACAGTTTATGGCCACCCCAAGCTGAGAGCCCGCGCCTCATCTCCGTCTCTGCAGCTGGCTTTCCCGCTCCGATACCTGCGAGCTCCGCCACACTCAGGCACCTCCGGTCTTTCTGTGACCCCGAGGGTCCTGAGACCACACTGTCCCACAAGGGTTCCACCCCCCGCTTAGCCACTGGAGCGACGTCCCTCCGCGGAGCCGGCTTCTAAAAGTTCCGATTTTGTGCTCTGCGGCTCTATCACTTGCCAGAAGCGGCCGGCAGAGGCCCCTCCCCCGCCATCTATCCTCCTGAATATCGCCTCGGATTCACTTCTCCACACGTCCTACCTTCCAGAAAGTGGTCGTTTTTCTGTTCAGTGTTGTTACTCTTCCTATCTTCGATCTCCTGTTGAGTTCGTAGGTGTTCAGAATGGTTTGATGCCTATTCAGCTGAATTCCTGAGACCAGACGAAATCCAGGTCTCTTACTCCTCCGCCATCTTGCTCCGCCCCCTTCTACTTTTATTTTTTGAAAAAAAGAAAAAAAACTCCATACTATTTTAGGTAGTAGCCGTATCAATTTACATTCTCACAAACAGTATAAAAAGTTGCCAATTTCTTCACATCCTCTTTCAAACTTGTCTTTTGTTTTTTTGATAAAAGCTGTCTTAACAATGTGAGGTGATATAATTTTAATTTGCATTTTCTTGTTAACTAATGTTGCATTATTTCATATACCTGTTGGCCATTTAAATGTTTGGGGGAAATGTCTGTTCAAGCTCTTTGCTCAATTTTTAAATGGGTTACTTGTTTATGTTTTGTTTTGTTTTGCTGTTGAATTAGGAGTTCCTTACATAGATTGGAAATTAACCCTTTATTAGATACATGGCCTGAAAATATTGTCTCCCATTCCTTATGTTGCCTTTTCATTCTGTTGATTGTTTCCTTTGGTGCACAGATGCTTTTTTAGTTTAATATAGTCTCACTTATCTATTTTTACCTGTGTTTCCTGTGCTTTTGGGTGTCATATCGGAGAAATTATTGCCAAGACCAATGTTAACATTTTCCTTATATTTTCTTAAAGGATTTTTACAGTTTCAGGCCTTTAATTCATTTTGACATGATTTTTGTGTGGTTGTAAGGTTGAAGTCCAATTTAATTTTTTTTTTGCATGTGAATATCCAGTTTCCCCAGCACAATTTCTTAAATAGATGATTCTCCTTCCTTTGTACATTCTTGACATCCTTGTTAATGATCAGTTGACCATATTTGCTTGGGTTTAATTATAGGCTTTCCATTCCATTCCAGTGATGTATAAGTCTGTTTATATGTCAGTGCTGTACTATTGTAAGTCCTGTAGCTTTGTTAAATATTTTGAAATCAGGAAGTATGATCTTTACAGCTTTGTTCTTCATTAGATTGCTTTGGCTACTCTGGGTCTTCTGTGGTGCCCTATTTTAGGACTATTTTCTATTCCTGCAAGAAAAAAAATGATTTTTTAAATCATGATTTTGATGGGGATTACATTGAATTTGTAGATCAGTTTTGGTAGTATGGATGTCTTAACATATTAAGTCTTTCAATCTATGAGCACAGGGTTTCTTTTCATTTATTTGTGTCTCTCTTAATTTCTTTCATTATTGTTCTGTTATCCTCAGGGTACAAGTCTTTGAAGAACTTTGTTATTTTATTCTTAATAATTTTATTATTTTTGGTGTTATAGTAAATGAGACTGTTTTCTGAATTTCTCTTTAAAATGCCTCTTTGTTATTGTATAAGAACAATTGATTTCACATGTTAATTTATATCCTGAAACTTTGCTGAATTTGATTATTAGTTCTACAGTTATTTGTGTGTGTGTGTGTGTGTGTGTGTGTGTATGAGGTTTTTAAGGTTTTCTAAATATAGGATCATGTCATGGGCAGAGATAATTTTATTTCTTCATTTCCAATTTAGATTCCTTTTTTTCCTAGGACTTCCAGAACTATGTTGAATAGAAGTTGTAAGAGTGGGTATCCTTGCCTTGTCCCTGATGTTTCAGGTTTTCACCATTCAGTCCAATGTTATCTGTGAACTCGATTTTTCTTGAGACAAAGCTCATATTCTGTAGTTTGCCGTGTGCTTCATTTATTCATTCATTCAATATACACATATTGAATGGCTACAATGTGCCAGATACCATTAAGACCTGGTGAACATGTTGGTAGAACCTTCAAAATAATAGAAATACTTTTCAAAAAATAATTTTTTAAAAGATTTTATTTATTTATTTGACAGAGAAAGACACAGCGAGAGAGGGAACACAAGCAGGGGGAGTGGGAGAGAGAGAAGCAGGCTTCCCGCGGAGCAGGGAGCCCGATATGGGGCTCGATCCCAGGACCCTGGGATCATGACCTGAGCTGAAGGCAGACGCTTAATGACTGAGCCACCCAGGCACCCCTCAAAAAATAATTTGAATCATATTCTTAAATATATTGAATTGGAATGCATCATTAAGTAGTAAGTTACCTTTTTGGTTTGATCATGAAACTATATACTTTTAGGGAAATTTTAAAGTTTCATATTTAATTACTTAGGTTGTATTTCTGTGTTTCCATATACTCTCACATTTTTTTCATATACTTAGAGATTTTGTTTTATTTTTAGAGACTCAGCATTTTGCACTGAGTCATGATGTTTCTTCTAAAGGATTGATGACTACTATATGCAGAGCAAGTATGTATAATAACAAAAAGCTATTAATTTTAGGAATACCCTTATGTGGCTGTGAAATCATCAGGGCTGTGAAAAAAATCAGGGGTATTATGACCATCTATACAAAACTTCACAATCTTTGCAAATCATTTCTGGAAATATGTATCATACTGCTGTTATTAGAAAAATACTACTTTATGGAACGATGGCATAATGTAAAAAGTGAGAATTCTGATCCAAAATACTTTCTCTTAATATTTTCCAACTTTCCTACTCAGAAAATAAAGTTAAAACATGAGTTTAAATTTCCTACATTTTTTTTGACAGACCAATTTCTCTACACAGAAGTCAGTGATTTTTTAAAAAATATGTAATAAGATAATTTCTTCCCACTAAATGTCTTTCCTTCTTCAAATTTACCAATAAACACTTCCTAAAGTAGGTACCATCAAACCTTGGTGTGTTTCTCATAATAAGCCAATGTGTTTGGCAAATTCTTCCTAGTTAGTCTATTAGTATATTAGATACCCTGAGAAGGTTTTCAGCCAAGAAACTTCTCTTATTTTGCTCAAACTTAATGGATCACTGAACTTGTTTTTAGAACAACTTTTCCCAAAATCATGTATTCAGACAATGTATTATTTTTACAATACCTCAATCAATATGGTTTTTATGCATCTGTTCATTTTTCATATTTTTTATGTAAAGTATAATGCTGGAATATAGACAGTTCTGATTTGCTTAGTAAACATCATGTGCCAGGGACTCTGCCAAGTACTTTTAAAATATAATATCCATGAATGCTCATATGCAGTTTATATCCTAAATATTCTTAAGATTCCATTCTAAAGCTGATGGAACGGTACTCAGAAAGTTATGTCAGTTGACTAAAGTTGTACAGCCCATAGATGTACACTCAAACAAAGGCAATCTGACTCTAGAAAAGTAAAATTAAGAGGATGTTGAAAACCAGAAGATTTTGGTTTATAACTAAAAAATATATAATATTGTTAAGATTTTAAAAAAGCCTAAAAGCCTTTCTTCAATATTGAAGTAGTTTTTGTTTCTGAACAAAAGCTTCCCAATGACAATTATCGAATTCATTTTTTGAATATAGAAGCGTATTCTAGAATAAACCAAAAATTGGAAGCTTTTCACAGAAAGGAGAAAAAAAATTTGAGACAAAAATCAAACCTGCAATGAGAAAGGTGACTGACACATAATCAGCCCCGAGAAGCAAAAGGCAAAGTTTAAGATTGAGGGGCGGGTATAATCATCTGTATATAGAACATAAGGAAATGGCAAAAAACTAGGAAGAATCTTTATTAAAAAAAATGAGTTATGTTCCTATATACCAGCAATGAGCAAGTGAAATTTAAAATTAAAATCCCAATACAATTTACACTAGTACCCCCAAAATGAAATACTTAGGTATAAATCTAACAAAATATGTGCAAGATCTATGTGAGGAAAACTATAGAAGTGTGATGAATGAAATCAAAGAACTACATAAATGGAGAGCTATTTCATGTTCATGGGTAGAAATACTCAATATTGTCAAGATGTCAGGTTTTCCTAACTTGATCTGTAGATTAGTGCAATCCTAGTCAAAACCCCAGTAAGTTATTTTGTGAATACAGACAAACAGATTCTAAAGTTTATATGGACAGGCGAAGGGTCCAGAATAGCCAAGTCAATACTGAAGAAGAACGAAGTTGGAAGACTAAAACTACCTAACTTTAAGACTTACTATAAACCTACAGTAACCATGACAATGTGGTATTGGGGAAAGAACAAATAGAGCAATGGAATGGAATAAAGAGCCCAGAAATAGACCCACATAAACACAGTCCACTGATTTTTGATAAAGGAGTAAAGGCAATACAGGAGCAAAGATAGTCTTCATCTAATGGTGCTGGAACAACTAGACATCCACACGCAATAAAATATAGACACAAACCTTCCACCCTTTACAAAAATTAACTCAAAATGGATAAAAGACCTAAATATAAAATGCAAAATGATCAAACTCCTAGAAGATAACAAGAGTAAGCCTAGATGCCCTTGGGTTTGGCAAGGACTTTTTAGGTATGACACCAAAGGCACAATGCATGGAAGAAATTATTGGTAAGCTGGACTTTATTAAAATTAAAAGAAATTCTCTTTCTGTGAAAGACAGTGTTAAAAGTATTGGAACACAAGCCACAGACTGGGAGAAAAATATTTGCAAGAAACACATCTGGTAAAAAACTGTGATCCAAAATACACAAAGAACTTTTAAAAATAAGACCAATATCCTGACAAAAGACCAAAGATCTTAACAGACACCTCACTGAATAAGATATGCAGATGTAAATAAGCATATGAAAAGGTGTTTCACATCATAGGTCATCAGAGAAATGAAAATGAAAGCAACAGTGAGATACCACTACACACTTATTAGAATGGCCAGAATCTGGAACACTGACAATGCCAAATGTTAACATGGAAGGAAACAATAGGAACTCTCATTCATTGCTGGTGGGAATACAAAATTGTACAAATACTGTGGAAGAAGTTTGGTGGTTTCTTACAAAACTAAACATAGTTTTGCCATAAAATCCAGCAGTTGTACGCCTTGATATTTACTCAAAGGAGTTGAAAAATTTTCCCACACGAAAACCTACCTATATACAATGTTTATAGCAACTTCAGTCCTAGTTGTCAAACCTTGAGAGCAATCAAGGTGTCTTTCAGTAGGTGAATGAATAAATAAACTGTGGTACATCCAAACAATGGAATATTATTCACTAAAGATAAATGAGCTGTCAAGCCCATGGAAAGATATGGAAGAGCCTTAAATGTTTATTACTAAGTGAAAGAAGCCAACCTCAATAGGTTAAATACTGTATGATTCCAACTACATGACATTCTGGAAAAGGCAAGACTGTAAAAAGATTCATGGTTGCCAGGGGTTGAGAGTAGGAGAGTGATGAATAGGTAGAGCACAAAGGATTTTTAGGGCATTGAAAATTCTATATGATACCATAATGGTGCATACATGTCACTCTATTCGTCCACACTCATAAAATGTACAACACCAAGAGTGAATCATCATGTAAACTATGGATGTTGTGTGTTTAGGTTATGCCTATGTATGCTCATCAATTGTAGCAAATGTACCACTCTTGTGGGGATATTAATAATGAGCGAGGCTGTATGTATGAGAGAGCAGAGGGTATATGGAAAATCTCTGTCCCTTCCCTTCAATATTGCTGTGAATCTAAAACTACTCTAGAAAAGTCTTTTATACATATATATATATATGTGTGTGTGTGTGTGTGTGTGTATTTTTTAAATGGATGATATAAAGCTTACTATAATACTTACAGAAAATGATAAAAAAGATTCAAATATAGTGTTTCCTAAAAAGACCAAAAGCAAGAGGTCTCAATGGAAAAATTGACTATCAACAGCAACAC
Source organism: Zalophus californianus (assembly GCF_009762305.2). NCBI lineage: Eukaryota > Metazoa > Chordata > Mammalia > Carnivora > Otariidae > Zalophus > Zalophus californianus. Next base: position 144,833,370 of record NC_045598.1, read on the forward strand.
TGCCCCCTTGTACAACTCCTGGGGACATTATTCCACCTGGAAATGTCTAATGTGGTGGTTTTAACCACATTCTTTTAGTACCTGGAAAAATATGTTGAGGTTATAGTTTTTTACTACAAGAATATAATTAAATAATTCTAAGGGAAAATAAATTGCTACTTATACATAAAGTAACAAGAGAGAACATACAATGTCTAGAAAAAAAAGCTGTGCTTGCTGTCTGGCAAAAAGACAAACTAGTTTGGAAATGTCAAAAAAGAACATCATAAAAATTACAGGTAGTAAAATATTGAGGAAAGATCCCAATGTGATTATGGAGTTTAAATAGATCATAATAATAATAGGAAAGATGAATGTGGATAGGAGCATTGTTATACGCAGTTAAGATGAATTGTTCAATAAATATTTGTTAAAAGCCTGAATGAAATCCAGTGTGAGATGATATAAGTGGAATATGGTTTGTTCAAATACGGAGGATGAATGAAAAATATTAGCTAATTTTGCCTGTGCTCCTGTATAGAAAATTAATGATAAACATAAAATGCATGAAGGCTTAAGAGAAATAATGGGCCACAAAAGTTCTAGATCTGGGATTTGAAGTGCCAAATGTTGAATAAAATGACTAAGTAGAAAAATTATTCTTTATTCTAGGAAGTTAGATGATTATATGATGATGTACTTATGACCTGCAGCAGAAAATCAAAGCAAATCAATATGAAGTATTCTGTCTTATGTGACTTCCCATATTTGGCCTATGATCCTTTAATTTTTTTGTGTACATTAAGAATTTATATGAAGGCTCAGGTTTAATAAAGTTTGAACTGGCTGGACCATAAAGTTTTGCCAAGTTCCTCTGACATATCATTTTTAAAGAATCTTTCTATGTGGGAATAAATATTTCTAACTTATTCAGGGCACTCTTTTTCTAGTGTTGGGCAGGAAACAAGGATTGTAGCAGTGAGGCTATGTATATATTACAACAAAATGTCATCAAAAGTTGGTAAGAGGAGAAACAGGTGACATAGCTCCCTGAGTTCCCCTCTACCAGTCCTTTTAGATTTGGTACTGTGTTTTCCACCATATTAGGCTTACTTGAAATCATACCTGTTCCCTCAACTTGCTCAGAAGGCCTCACAGAAAGTAATCATTCTTTCTTTATCTCTATATACCCCAAGCCTATAAAATGGCATTGAAAAAGTATTTGAGTTAAACTGATTTAACTGGACAATTCGGAGGGAGTTTGGAGTGCACATGTTCTGGGTAGAGGCTTTTCTCAGAAGATGACAAGAGTTAAGCCAGGTCAGGCAATGAGATGGAAGATTCTGTTCTACTCTTTTAGAAATAGTGTCACCCAGAGAGAGTCTTCTGTTATGTGGGGCAAGAAATTGCTCTGCTGGAGTTGTCCAACTGAGAACTTTTCTTCTTAAAGCCCTAGGCTTATTCTATAAGCTCAAATCTTTCTCCTAAGTACTTTAGTTTTATGAAAGTGGCTTTCCGCTTTTATCTTTGCAAAAATCTGTAAGCAGCTAGGGAGTTTATACCCCAAATGAGATTTTCATCACTGTTTTGAAAGGGAAGACCACGTCTTCCATAGTGCTGATTTTTTTTTTTTTAAATCAGGGCAGTGCAACTTTAAGGTTACGGGAGTCTAGAGGGGTCTTCAGGAAACTGATTTTCTGGAGAGACAGATGAGTTTAACCACAATCTAGGACTTGCTAGCAAAATTCATCATTTTCTATTTCCGTAATGTTTATTGGCCTGTGGAAAGCTGCATGTACTTTGTTTTAATCATGCACTGCTGTTTACCACAATTGCATTAAAGTCCACTTCCTGTATTTCTATTCCAAGTCACATTTTTCCTTAAATGCCTGTATCAAAAAACACATTTTAAAGTATTGAAGTGAGTGATTAAAGAACAAATGTTACAAATGAGTTAAAATAGATGTACAATGATTTTATTTGCTTCTTAGGAGGATAAATATTGCTACTTACTCATACAAACAGTTCTTGAACACCTAACATTTACACAGTGTAATGAAATTTCTCTTTAAAAGTTTTTACTGAGGGGTGCCTGGGTGGTTCAGTCATTAAGCATCTGCCTTTTGCTCAGGTCATGATCCCAGGGTCCTGGGATCAAGCCCCACGTTGGTCTCCCTGCTCCGCGGGAAGTCTGCTTCTCCCTCTCCCACTCCCCCTGCTTGTGTTCCCTCTCTCACTGTGTCTCTCTCTGTCAAATAAATAAATAAAATAAATAAATTTTAAAAAAAGTTTTAATGAGACACAAATAAACTACCTTGAATTGCTCAGAAATGTTTTTTTTTTTTGTCACTGTTACCAAATCTTAATAGTCTAAGCACATTTTATAAAAATAGATATATTTATAAACATGCTGTCTTTTAATAAAGTCTTCATGTACAGGTTAAAAAAATCAGATTTTCATAAGATTTACAAGTTTGTTTTAACAGATTTTCCACAATACTATCCTACTCTCAACTGATGCCACACCTGGGACAGTCTACTCATTCCACTTCACTGCATACTCTTTTCAACTCTAATGTACAAGCATGATTTATACAAGATCTTTGCTCTCTGCAGATTTCTTACAAACCACCACATTTTAATAGGGACTAAGTGTAGCTACAGAATCACATATATGCCAAAATTGTGTATATTGTTTTGAGTTTGTATTTTTTGTATTTTGTATTTTGTATTTAAAAAAAATTTTTTAAGATTTTATTTATTTGACAGAAAGAGACCCAGTGAGAGAGGGAACACAAGCAGGGGGAGTGGGAGAGGGAGAAGCAGGCTCCCCGCGGAGCAGGGAGCCTGATGCGGGGCTCAATCACAAGACCCTGGGATCATGACCTGAGCCGAAGGCAGATGCTTAATGACTGAGCCACCCAGGTGCCCCATATATTTTTTTATTTTTTTAGACTCCACATGTAAGTGATATACCGTGTTTTGTCTTCCTCTGTTGCACTTATTTCACTTAGCATAATGCCTTTGAGGTGCATCCCACATTGTCACAAATGGCAAGATTTTGTTCTCTTAATGGTTGAATAATATTCCATTGTATTGTACCACATCTTCTTTATTCATCCATCAATGCAAAACTAAGTTCTTTCCTTATTTTGGCTATTCTAAATAATGGTGCAATAAATATAGGGATGCATACACGTTTTCAGGTTAGTGTTTTCATTTTCTTCAGATAAATACCCAGAAGTGAAATTGTTAGATCATATGGTAGTTCTGTTTTGAATTTTTTCACAGTGGCCACACCAATTTACATTCTCACCAAAAGTGCACAAGTCTTTTTCTACATCCTTGTCAACCCTTGTTATTTCTAGTCTTTTTGATAATAGCTATTCTAACAGGTGCTTATAATCAAATATAAATTACATATTTGATTATAATTTCTTGTCAAAATGGCAAGGGAAGATACCAATATTGGATCAACTAACAAAACACATGTATGTTCTTTATAATGTAAATTTGGGTAGATGAGAATTTCCTGTATTTTACAAGATGCGTTCCATTACAAAGGCAATGATTGCCTGCTCATTGTATATATTTCATGACATTTTTTTTAAAACAAATTTTTTTCCCTAAACGTTTCTGTTCTTTATAATGAAAAGAACTCTGGCTTGGTCCTGAAATCTACTAATCGTTAATAAATCACTTAGCTTCTTTGTAATCCATTTTTTATTTCTATACATCAGGGATTTGGGTGAAATAGATTCCAAATAACAGCTCATATTCTTCTATCATTATGAGGTTATTACATATGGGATGTTACCTTACACAGAATGGAGAGAATTCCCATGAAAAGTCTCAGCCTGAAACGGTTGACTCATTGTCACCGGGTAACCCAGGAGGAAACAGGTTGTGCATCTGAATTTGTCACTGAAGGAGACGAGGCTGTGGTGTTTGAGGAAGCTGAAGAGATGTGATGAGGACATAAAAACGCCTTTTACATTGCCTGATTAACCAGTCAATCCCCGAGAGTTAGTATGTGGGCCACCTGCATGCCTTTATGCTGACTAGAGAAAGAATTGCTGTAATCTAGATGGCCCAAGTAGCTAGAAAATTTTAAAATTTATTACTTCAGTTCAAATCCATATGACTTCTCACAGAAATTAGCTTTCTCTGTAAACTCCTTTATAGAGGAGTAGTCAGAGTTCTCACTCTTCATCCCACTCCTGTCATTAGCCTGAATTGAATATCATGAAGAATGCAGTTATCAGCATCATAAATTCACTGTTCTTCGATGACTTCAAATCCACTGATCATCTCCTCCATTCCACTTTAGCAAGCCTCTCATAGACACACCAATATTTTATAACCAATTGAAACTTTACCGCTATAAACTTTAATACATGACTCTTTCCCCATACTTCATTTATACCTCACTTCCCAGTACCCCTAATCATTTAACTCCCTTAGAAATAGTTTTGCCGCTTCTCCAGCTTCTCCCAAATTCTCCCAACCCTTCCTAATACTTATTTTCCTCTCAGTAGAATCTGTACCAGTGATAGGACATATAAATGAGCAAATTTAATTCTTTCACTCTAGGCTGATTCATTCATTGTTTATTTATCTATTCAACATTCCAAGTCACAGTGCTAGGTCCTGGGGATATGAAGATAATGAGAAATTATCCCTCAAGCTGCTCATAGTCTAGGAGAAATAGAGGAAAGCAGGCTTCATGAACAAATAGTCAAAAACAGTGTGGTACGAGAGATGTAGAGACATGAACAGTATGAATTGGAGCACCATGGGGCACTTAGCCCAGTGAGATCAAGGAAGAATTCCTAGAAGTGGTGCTCAGGGACCTGGGTTATAACTAGTAAATCAGAATTATCCAGAATCAGAATTATCCAGCTAAGGAAAAGGGTGAGGATATTCTGGCTGAAGGACAGAGTGTTAATCAAAACAAAGGTGATGTCACCGTATGCTGAGTGCAGAGAGTTATAAGTGGGTCAGTATTTCTGGTACATCAAGAGTTGAGAAGAGACTAGTAAGAGATAAGGAAATCATGACCTTGTGGAGTATTTGTCTTGTTACAGGACTAGGGTTTCAGCTTTTAGGTGATTTTCCATACTCATTTTCTATCTTCTAATGATTTCACTAAACTTTTCTTTAAAAAGACTTCGCAGGTTTTGAATTGCCACATCCAGTAGAGATTTTTACTTAAAAATGTATCATTGCTACTCCCTCTTTCTTAAAATTTTTTTCCTCTCTCAGCTTTTTGGTCACAAAATCATAGCAGAGGGGTTAAGGTGAGGTAAACAATCTGAGAAAATGGACCAAATGACTCTACTTGAACCTCACACAGGAGGAATTTGGTAGAGGAAATTGCCTAATCAAGGTGGACAAGATCAGAGCTCTGAGAGCTCCCCTGAGAGGGAGAAGTGAGTTCATGAGGGAAATGGTAATTTGTCAGCATTTGCTTAGAAGTTCCTTTGACGCAGATGTTTGATTCAGAAAACTAGCGGTAATCTTAGACTCTACACTCTGCCTCCCTTACCTCTAGGTATCACTTACCAAAATCCACCTGTATTCTTCACCATTCTTACTCCAATGACCTCACTGGATATCACAGAGCCTTTGGAACAAAGAAAGCTTCTTGCACAGTTATCATTTGAAAAAATAAAGGGATACATTAGTGAACTTTATAGAATTTTAAAATAACTGCCTTCAGGGTAATATGGACAGACTTGTATGAGATAAAATCTTGGTCTCAAACTTGACTTTGATATAGAGGCCATCATATATAGTGATTATAGACACATTTTTCCCTTTATTAAAAATAAAATGGTTGGTAATAAAAAATTCATTAAGTATTAAACTCCACATTACCCAATTAACAATCCAGACCCCTGTGCTCCTTTAAGAACAATGTATAGCTGTTGTTTTTTTTTTGTTATGTTTCATCAGTAACTTTCACAGTTCATTTTAATGGTTGGCATTTAAACAAGGGTGAAGTAGAAAATTGTAAATAATGTATGATGCAGATTTATAGCATGGTACAAACAATGTGCAACAGTTAGAGGGATAGTTAATCCAGTTACTATAGCTTGAGAACAGTTGTGTTGGTTAGTTTAATTATTTATGTGAGCACAGCATAGGAAATGGTATTTAATTAATTCACATTTCTATTTTCCTGTATTTCAAAATGCCCTACACAAATGAAGGTCAGTGACCTGCATGTCCTTAGGAAATCTTAGTTCATGTAGATGTTCTCTAGTAAGATTACATTTTCTATTATGGAAACTTATGTATTTTAAAGGTCACCTTTACTTAAAGCATGAGCTGAAAAGGAAGCATAAAATCTACAAAGGGCAAGTGTTATAAATGTAGAAAAATATTAGCATAAGGATAAGAAAGTAATAGTAATTTTAAAAGACATACACAAGTGGAAGAAATCCATTGTGGTTAGAAAGCAATCTTGCTTACTACCACACTGACTTAAATTTAAAATATTTAAAAATGATTGTACAAGTTGCTGACAAGCATTTTGGACATAAACAACAAAAAAATGTGTCAAAGAACTTTAAATTACATTCTAAGTAACAAGAAAATGGATTTAGATCTTCTGTGCTTTTGCTGCATCAGCTATGGCTAATAATTTTAATATAAAATGAAGCTTCTTCATAGTATAGAGAAGTAAATACTTCCAAAATACAAATATAGTTATGTTGTTGTACTTATGGTTGACAGATCACCAGTCTTATAAACTTCATAAAATCAAAAACATTCTCAGCATGTCCTTTTCTATTAGCACCACTGTTTGTGATCAACCAAATGATGTGAGCTAGCTTTACTAGAGGCTAGAAGTCTATATTAAAATCAATTAGGAAGCTAGGTAATAAAAAACAATAGGAAATGTCAGCACTCAAAGGTTTTTAGGGTTGTGTTTAGATGGCTTCATATGTTCACTCATAAAGAGGAACAACTTTGTTGCAATTCCTTATTATATGCTATACCCTTTGGCATTTTATTAGGGAAATCTAATTTAATACACCTAGCAACTTTATGGAGTAGGTACTATTATTATTTCTATTTCATAGATAAGAGAAATGAAGTTTAGTTTGAACTCAGGTCAGCCTGATCACAAAGCTATGCTTTTAGCCATAACACCACACTGATTTATGGCCCCGTATCAGCTATCAAGTCTGACAAATATATTACCTCTATAACACTACAAGCTTAGCTTTTATTTAAATAAGTAAACAAAACTTATAGTTCTTGGGCATTCCTTACATTAATCTGATACCTAAGCCATGAAACTTTTGAAACTCAGTATCCTTAGTGAGCTCATAAACATGAGTGATATATTAAATGGGATGGTGGAGTTTACATGTGTCATTTTCTGCCAACCTAAGGGAGGTACTGTCATTATCCTGGCTTTGCAGATAATTAAAATACAACTGAGAGAGGTCAAATGATTTACTTGGGGTAACAGAGCAACAAAATTTGGGGGCCAGCATTCATAAGCACTTTGTTATCACGGTGTCTATCCTATACCACAATTTTCTAGGATTTGGAAAGTTTAGTCATGAAGCAAACTGTATATGACACTAAGCACCGATATTTTGACAATAATGTTAATTTTCATATAGGTATAATTTTTCTAGTTGCCGGAGAACTTTTAATACTCTCCCTAGATGGGACACATACACATATCACACTGCTGGTTGCCCATGATTTCTACTTAGCTACCTATTTCTTTCTATTGAGGTTTTTACAGGTTTTGGGGCTCAATAAAAACTTGAACCATAGACTCCTTGGCCCAAATATAATTTCTCTGGATTTGCCCAAGACACAACTGTAGCTCCTCCTCCTATGTATATGATAGTATGTACACACTCATTAAAAACATGTCCCTTTGTGGGGGCCTGGGTGGCTCAGTTGTTTAAGTGTTTGACTTTTGATCTTGGCTTAGATCTTGATCTCACGGTTGTGGATTCGAGCCCCATGTGTGGCTCCATGCTGGGTGTGGAGCCTACTTAAAAAAAAAAAATGTCCCTTTGATAATCTGGGATAATATGGGGATTATTTTGTGATTTAAGAGTTACCCAGGCTAATGAACGTAATGATTTTATTGTTTCAGGGACAAAATGAGTTAGTAAGCTGTTAAAATACACCAGTTAGCTTTTCCGTAGTCCATGCTATCTCAAAAGAACTTTTTTTTTTGAATGAATAGAATTGGTTTTCATTTTAGTTCATAAACTCTAGCCCTTGGAAACCAAATCTGGTGGTATACTACAAATGTATCTTTTCTCTCTTTGTGAATTCCTAAAGGTGATTTTTTTCCCTTTCCTAACAGTTTCCTCTCTTAACTTGACTCTTTTAATGAAAAACATCAGATAGTCACATGACACATCTGGCAAGAGTTTTATTTTATCATCAATTGTCCAGGCCTTAATGAAGGTGATTTTTATCTTTTCCCCCTATTCTTTTATTTTTCCTTTACTTTAATCTTGTTTTTTTTTCATGTTTCCTGATTTTTGTCTTATCAACTATGTCATGGATAATGTGATTAATTAAGAAACAGGAAAAGTGAAAGAAAGGATGGTATATATTATTTTTTTATGTTCTGTACTTATAACCAGTGGTCTCCAGGCCATATAATCCTAGGATACTTAACATCAATGATAAAAATATGATACTCTGATTTTCAATTAAAATTTTTCTAGAGCATTTTGGAAAATCTATAAGGTATTATATGTGTTTGTGATGTAATTCTTTTTACAGTTTTATTGGTAGTGACATAGAGCACTGTATAACTTTAAGATGTACAGCATAATGACTTGATGTACATATATTGTGAAATGATTACAGTAAGTTTAGTTAACATCAGTCTTCTCATATAGATAAAAAAATATTTTTTTCTTATGATGAGAACACCTAGGATTTGCTCTCTTATCAACATTTACATATATATATACACACATAATATACATAAATATATATATATACATATATATAATAGCAATGTTAACTACAAGTCATCATATTGTACATTATATCCCTGGTACTTATTTATCTTGTAAATGGAAATTTGTACCTTTGAACACCTTCTTCTATTTCTTCCTCTCCCAACCTTCCACCTCTGGTAACTGTAAATCTGATCTCATTTTCTATGATACTTTTTAAGATTCCACATATGTGTGAGATTAGCAGTATTTGTCTTCTCTGTCTGATTTATTTCACTTAGCATAGTGTTCTCTAAGTCCTTCTATGTTGTTTCAAGTGACAGGACTTTTGCATTTTTTATGGCCGAATAGTGTTCCATGGGTTGGGTGGGCTGAAGGCTGTTTTTGGCAATTGTGGGACTATGAATTCATTTCCTTGCTCAGGCAGAGCATGAGAACCAGCTCCAAGGCCAGCAAGAATTTTTGTTTATGGTCTTGACTCAAGCCAACCCACAAATCTAGTTTCCTAGCTAAAGAGGGCCACCGGCCTTGCTTTGCAAACAGTCAGTTCTAACTGTTATACTTTCTGTCAAAAGTGTTGGGATACACAGCAACAGGCATTCTGACTAGCTTTTTTGGTGAGACCAAGAGTTATACTCACCAGTGAGCCAGTTTATGACTTAGCTTTCTTGTCTGAGTGGGGGCAGGCCAGTTTGCAGAACCAGTAAAGTTTTTGTTTGAGGACCTAAATCAGGCAAACTTATCCCTACTGGGCTCACTGGTCAGACTGTACCACTGTCTTGGTTCTGCTGATAAGCAAAAGTGCTGGTTGGGACTACTTCCTGGGTGCTGCAGGTAGGAACTCAGTCTGCCAGGATCTGAGTTGAGTGCTGGTCATTTTGAGCCCCTACCCACCTTCTCCATCTCATTCAGATTTCTAGTGGTTGAGGCCCTACAGATTCCCCTGCAATCCCTGTGAGGTCAAACCAGAGTGGAGGCTCCTAAGAGGCAACCCACAACGTTGGGGGAGATGGACACCAACTTTGGGCTCTTTTTCCACTGGAGGAACCAAGCCTATGAATACCTCTTGGTATGGTGCTGTGCTGGCCTGGGGGCAGGGCAACATGGTGAATATGTAGTGGTTCCACTTTTGTAATGTTGTCTGTCTTGGTCTCTGTGCTGCAGTGGGGTACTTTATCATCTCTTTCATGTTCTAGGATTCTTTCACTGTTGTCTTGTCCATGAACTGTTGTTAGTTCTCTTTGCGAGAGGGAGTAAAGTCAGGAATGACCTCTGTTGCAATCTTGATGATGTCATTCTCCTCTTGTGATGTAATTCTAATGAGTATCTCTTGAAAGTTTTGATTTCCCATTGGGGTTTAAGAAGCATACCCAAATGGAATTGTGTTGAATTATGTTTACTAAGCCTAAAGATCAAGAGAAACAGCTTTTATTAGCACATATTCCTTTTTCCTTTGTATCTTTGGAAAAATCTGAATGCTTAAGTTTTTTAAAAAATTTGCATTTTATCATTAATATCAGTCCATACCAATATCTAGTACCAATATCATTGCATCTGATCCTCACCCAATGATTTTCTCATCCTGCATTCCATTTTGTGATTAAATGTTTAGTCATGATTTTCAACACTGAGATTTTACTATTTGATATATAATTGTATAATTTTTGAGTTTTTCTTATTTATCGATGTTCCTAAGATATATACTTTATTCTAAGATGTCATTTGCATCCAGTTACAACCAAAGGCTTTTCCAAGGGTGAATGTTTTGTGTCATGAGATTGTAAAAGTCCACAAAAAAATGAGACTACCAACTAAGACTATATAATGGACCAACATTTCTGCACTGGAGGTAACTTTTGCACTCTCCTGCTTATTTTTCCTGCCTCTAATAATACACTACTTATACAATATGGATTGTTGTGGAGATTGGAAAGAGGAAGTTGAATGTTAAAAGCATAGGGCAAATGGAAAAATATATCACCCACATAAAATGTTATCAAAGTTAACCCTTTTGCACTGAATTTAAGACATTTTATTGTCTGTTCCTCTGATACGGGTCAGTAAATTTTCCTCATGAACTGAGAGCCAGAGCGCTGTGTATTCTTCTCCATGAGCTCAGGATTCTAGGGAGTTTAGGTCTCCAAAGTAGATGAGGTAATAAGAATAAGTAGGTTGAGGGGAAATGATCCTGGTAATGGCAACATTTTTTCCCCTTCTGTGCCACTCTTTACTGATGTCTTCTCCCTATCAGTGTGTGCACGCACGCATGCACACACACACACACACACACACACACACACACACACCCCTTCTGATATCATACTCTTTGAAAATGCTACTGGTGCTCCTGAAAACCAGTACCTCTTCTAGTGGAATTTGAGGGTGCCGCTATTCTGTTAGTAACTGCCAGAAGCAGTGACAATGAAGCAAATGTCCATCTATGTCAGAAGTTTGCTGAGGCATCCTGTTAAAACTCTTAGGTTTACACCAGAATGTTGACTTACGTCATTACTGAAATCATGAAAAACACCCTGCCTTTCTTTTTTTTTTTTAGATGACGAAATTGAAGCTTGGAAAATTTAAATAGTTCGCTACTGATTACATGTTTATGAGTGTCAAAAGCAGGTCTTTGTAGTTCTACTTTGGAATAAATCTGGTCTCCCAAATGCCATATATTTAGTCCATAACCTTCTGTATTTTTAAGAATCATCTCCATTTTATTTTTGCCTCAGTTTCCTAATCTTCCTCTCCCTTACACACCTCGATTGTAATCAAGTTACAGACAGAACTAGATCAATAGCTTCTAGAAACTATAACCTCCACCTACCCACGTTAACAAGCTCTTTTCCTCTCATCCACAACTGCAGGCAGTGATGAATGTGTAGTTCAATTGACTTTTTTATATCCTGGGCTTAAATTCATAATGGAACTGTCACTCAGGACAGTATTTGGTGGTCACATTCTAACTGAAAAATTTCTTTCCTGACTGCTTGCCAGTATGTCCCCAAAGATAAAGTTTTAAACTCCTGAATGCTTGGTATATGCCTTTAATTGCATACATTAGCAACCTAACTGATAGATTTCCACAGTTATATTTTCCCCTAAAATAGCCTGACAAATATATTTTATAACTGAATACTGATTCAAAAATAGCCAAGCCGTATAGGAAATCACTTTCAAGAATTGGGATGGGTGCTCCTTTAAAACACAGTTTCTCAGAAAGCATGGAAGATAGGCTTCCTGGGTGTGGAGAAGAGGTTTTTAGGACTGAGCCCAGAAAAAAATAGCATTTCCTAGTATCATTTACAATCATAGGAATAAATGAAATTGAACTGAAGAGGATACTAACCTATCTTCCTAGCTTCTCAAGTGTAATGGGAAGAGAGACAACAGTCTCCAAAGATACACAAAAGAATTATATCTGGTTTGCTTTGCCCACTGGTACATTGCACATTTTATATTTCAATTAAAATTTTTAATTAAGAAATTTCAACTGTTGTAAGCATACTTTACAACTAACATATTCCTATGACCTCTAAATAAAGTAAGTCTTTAGTAGGAAGTAAATGAACTTGAATATGAACAAGATTCTGATCAAAATGTATGGAAATATATTTAAATTAAAATTATGTTGACATTATGTTAATGTAAAATGGTAACTCTCATCTAGTTTGAGGCTGTTTTAATCAGTATATTAAAATGTATTTTAACATTTCACTACTCTAAATCCATGTAAATATGAGAAATTTTGAACTTTAATTTGATACTCTTTTAAATAATTTTAATACATAAAAATTTAAAAATAACTTGTGATCTTTTTTGTCAATTGTAGTACATGGAGCAAGGATTCACCTGATGAATATATGTTTTAATGTTACATATTAATGCATTTTTATAAATTTCATCTATAATGCATCATCTTGGCCTGTCTCTGACGAGGATATATCCTATCTTTCCAGTGGGCTGAACTTTCTACCTGGTAACTTTATTCCTTCCCTCCCTCCCTCCCTCCCTCCCTCCCTCCCTCCCTTCCTTTCTTCCTTCCTTCCTTCCTTCCTTCCTTCCTTCCTTCCTTCCTTCCTTCCTTCATCAATCATTAATAGCCATCATTTAAAGAATTCACAGTCTGGTTTGGGAAGTGAACAGTTGGACAAATAAAATGCTGCAAGTTCTGAAGAACTTGCCCATCCCATGTCTTCCTCCTCTGAACTGAACACCACTTGCATGAGTGATGGGCGTGGCCCCTGAAACCAAGTTTTATTAGATGAACTACCTATTACTATACAATCCTGAGGACAAGTGTTTCCCGATGTTCCAAAAGACATCCTTAAATATTTTATATGCAGTACATAAATAGAATCTTGATTTTATCTTCAGGTTATTATTTTGTGGTAGTTTTTATTGCAAAAATAAAAAAATGAAATTATATCATAATATTAACATATTCATCAGCTGTGTGAAGTTTGCTGATATTCTATTTCAGAAACAAAATTTGCTCTTTGAATCATTATTTAAAACAACATGTTTCTCCCCCAACCCTCTGACTTGGCTCTTGTTTCTCAGTTTAACTCAAAATATTAGCGAATCCCAGTTTTCTGACATGGAGATTTCTTTTTTAATAGAGACTATATTCTCTGCCTTTCTTTCTAAAACACTATTAAAAATACCATAAGAAAAATATAACCCCAGATTGCTGCAGTATTTACTGACAACGCATGCTATTAGAATTCAGATAGGAGTGAGTTTAGGTTTCAGGTTTCAGATATGGCGTTTAACTACTAGTGAATTCTGAACCCGAGATTCCTCACCAGTAGAAATGATACACTTAACCTTATTACTTTGCTGTGAGGAATAAACCAGGTTACATGTATAAATGTACCTTCCCAGTGCCTAACCTATGTTAGAATCTCAATAAATGAAAATATCTTGTCTTCTTCCACTTGTGAGTTTACTTCTAATCTGTGAGTTCCTGGCACATTATGGAATGAATTATTCTCTGTGTCCTCTTAGATACATTAGTTGACCTTTTTCCTCTACTTTCTTACCTACTAAGTAAGAAATTGAATCAGATAATATTCTAAATAACCTTCTATCTCAAAAACGCATTTTCAAACAGGGATAAAAAGATTCACATTAGAGAAAAAATGTAACAAATATCCTAGAATAAGAAAGTTCTGTATTTGAAAGTAAAAATCTATCACTAACTATGAAGCTTTGGGGCAGTGGTTAATTTCAGTAAGCATCAGGTCTTCTCCTTCATGAAATAGGGGTAAATAATGTTTATCTTATAAGTTTCACTTGAGTATTAAATGGTATAATGTTAGGAATCAAGGGCTTTTCAATTAATAATAATTATTATTATATTATGCTAATACTATAATAATTATCATTAACCATTACCATCTCATCATTATTGTTATTTCAATATCTCAATTTTAGAACGGAAGCTTGAAAAATAATTAAGTTTATTATAAGTTTAGTAAAATGATTGTCTAAACAATATGTGTATTCAAATTCTTAGGGACTGTGAGCCATTGAGGAAACACATGTTCCCTCATATTTAATTCAGGGCAATATTTATCTAAAAACATTCTTAACATTTTTATGTTTTCAAAAAGAAGTTATTGAAAAATCTAAAATTTTCCAAACACTGGGGCAACAGCAGTAGGGAAACAAGCAAACAAACAACTGCTCACATAGAGCTTATAGTCTAGCATTAGGATTGGGTGATATAATCTGAATCAGTTAGATTTTTGCCAGGTAACAAACCATTCCACAATTAGTGTTTTAAGACAATAAGCAATTATTATTTCTCATCAGTTCTGTGGGTCAGCTAGGAGATTCTTCTGGTCTGTACCGGCTCAGCTTGTGGTGGGTGGTCTAAGATGAACTCACATGTCTGGAATTTGGATGGAGGTACATGGGCAATGGGGATGACTTGACCAAAGGTCTCTTTTTATATAACACTTGCCTTAAGCTCCTACACATATACTAGTGGGTGCAGGGTTCCCATAAGCAGCAAGATAGAGTGAGTCCCATGTGTAAGAAAACTGTTAAGTCTCTGCTTAAATCATGTTTGCAGTTGTCTTACTGGCTAAAGCAAAGAACCTGGCAAACCCTGAGCCACTGTAGGGGTAGAGTACTCAATCTACTACATAATCTGTTGACATGAGATTCAAAACTGGGGATCTTAGAACACGGAAAATGGGTTTAAAGAGACAATAAGAGCACAGGGTACACCTAAGAGCCCAGTGGTCTGAGGTTGAATGAGAGAAAATCAGTTACCTCCTAAGGGATCTTAGCAATACAGAATCGTCTGGGAAAAGTCAGGTTTTAGTTGGAGAAAGAAGGGAAGAAAAAATTTCTAAACTGGTGAACAAGAGAAAGTTGAGGAAATAGGGAATTTTGTTAGGGAGTGACGATTTCCTGTGGGGTTTGGGAGCTGAGAATGAGATCAAATTAAGAGATTAAAAGCCAAGTGATAAGGAGTAACGTGAGAGGTTGGAGTTTATGCTGGAGATCAGTATAAGAGGAATAAATGTGTATAATAAAAGTTTTTCACTTAGACTAACCTGCTGAGGAGATATTAAAGTGGGTATTATGTTTGCCATAACTGGTTCTACCAGGTAAAATTATTAAAGGACCAGACAAATAGTCATTTCAAGTTTGCCAGACTCTTAGTGGACCTAACTGAAGACTTTTCATGACCAATAACAAATGTTGAAACTACTGTGTGTCGCTCTTGAACATTCTTTTCCATCCAGAGTGCTACTTTTTACTCCTTCATAAGCATAGCCACCATAGACTCCCCAGCATTCTAGAACTTAAAAGTGTACATTTCACCCCCTCAGTGAACTATTGAGTGTATTTCTTTTTCTGGCATGTGTTCATTTGACTGATAAGTAAATAAAAACTGCTTTGTCTTTTTATTTTTTTGAGAGTCTTGTTTATTTTTTGTTAAGAGCCTTATAAGATGGTCACAGAACTAGTTGTGGTGATGACTTGGTGAGTGTTCCAGTGGGGGTGGGGAGGGCATCTTTTTCAGAGTATGCAGATTTCCACTGAGGATGCGCGAAGCTCAGAAGGGAAAGTTGAGAGCACTCGGACCTATAGGGTTCATGTCTAACATCCAGAGCACAAAGAAAACTTTTTTATAGAGGATATCTTCTAAACTGCTCACATGGGCAGCACATATGCTAAAATTGGAACGATACAGAGAAGTTTAGCATGGCCCCTGTGCAAGGATGACACACACATTTGTGAAGATATCTTTTATGAAATATATGCTTCTTAAGATCAACAAAATAATCTGTACAGTGAGGTATTTATGTATATAGGCAAAGTAAAAATCCCCCTAATTTATTTATCTCTACATTTAGACATATTTCTCTAAACATTCTTATTTTATCTTCATAGTCAAATATAGATTAATCATCTATGAATATATCTAAAAATTAATTTATTTACATGCATGAACTACTAGTTATTGTTCTATATAAATAGATGATTTTGAATTTAACAGTTCCACATTATTTTTAAGTAATTCTCTAGAAGTGCCCCTGATTTTAGCAGACTAAAATTTTGAGAATAAGTTCATGTCTACCTATCCATAAACTTCATGATTTTAAAAGTCTTTATCTTACTGCTCAGCCTTTATCTTTCCAGTTAGAGGAATCCTCATTTATAATCTGTCATTATCCAGAAGTTTCCCCATACCCTTGATCAACAGGAGAAAGGTTAAGCTTCACTTTCTAAATCAGGACCTGAAGGAACTTGATAAGAGACAGCTAAAGTCAGGAATCATTAATCACTATCATGCTAGAAAAATTGAGAAAAATATCAAGAAATATAGCATTGTAATTTGGGACCTTTCTTTTCTTCCTTCTTTTTCTTTCAAAATTTGAACAACATATATTAAGAGAATTAAGTTTAAAAATTAAGTTACTAAATAAGGCTTATGATAAAAATTTGTATTTGAAATGATATAGTCTTTCAAAATAGCACAGATTTTGTATAATGTTTTATTAGTAAACTTGAGGTTAAATTATTTCTCTTCAGGTGTAACAGACTCACAAAGACTTGAGAAACTGGAACTTTTTTATATTCCTCCTTGTCTCTCCATATCCCTTTATATCACTCCCTAGCTCCATCCCCCAGCTGCCAAAAAGCCAACTATTAAGCTATATCTAAATCTATATAATATTTTTCATACCTGTTTAGGATCTGAGGGAAAAACTTTTATAAATTCACTTTCATAATACTTTGCTTGCAGTAAATGATGGGTTATAATGTGCTCTGCAACCAGACTGGCATGAGATTGTGGTTGGGGAAAGAGAGGAAAGGAAGGAGTATGTGTGTATGTGCATGCATGTGTATGTGTTTATGTTAGAGAAAGAGCAAGAGTGAGAGCAAAAGGTATTAAAGACTTTTGAAGGATATAGCACCTCTGTTGGATATATAATGCTGGAGAATTTAGATTAATTGGGAGATGGTGCATGGGAGATTTCTGATGCTATGGGTGTGGATGAACTCATTCAAGGAAAGTGTATAGAATGGGAATCGGAAAAGTCCAGGAACAATTTTTGTTCACAAATATCAAAACAAGAAGCTCTAAGTAGTAAGAGCTTGATCGGAAGCTATGCCAGAAAACTGCTATCTGGTCACTAAGATATATGAATTTAAAAACAAAGATTTTGTTTAGGCTTCAGTGGTAGTTATGAAAAGCATTGGGAGAAGCAAATGTTAAACTAATTATTGAAGATTCCCTACATGCTTTGAAGCATTTGAATCATATCCTATTGGTTTAAAATTAACATAAAACCTAAAATGGACAATGGACAATTGGAATACAAGCAAATACTATGAGGCATATTTCAGATCCTTTCCATAAGTAAGTTGAAGATGATGATCCTCTTTGATTCTTTATCAATCAAAATGTCTTTATCAATCAAATTTCTTTACCAAAGTGTCTCTTTAATACAATTGTGTATACTTAAAGGCAAATGCACAAATGGCTATCAACAGGTAGTTGATTTATATATTTAATATATATTGATTTCATTGATATATAGTTGACACAGTATTACATTAGTTTCAGGTATACAACATAGTGATTTGACAAGTTTATACATCATGCTATGCTCACCACAAGGAAAGCTACCATCAGTCACTTTGTAATGCTATTCTAACACTATTGGCTGTATTCCCTAAATTGTATGTTTTGTTCCCCTAATTTATTCATTCTATAATTGGAAGCCTGTGTCTCCCACTCTCCTTCACCTGTCTTGCCCATCCCCCACTCACCACCCCTTTAGCAGTCATCAGTTCTATTTATGGGTCTGTTTCTGCTTTTTTGTTTGCTTATTCATTTGTTTTGTTTTTCAGATTCCACATATAAGTGAAATCATATGGTATTTGTCTTTCTCAGTTTGACTTATTTCACTTAGCAGAATACCCTTTAGGTCCAGCCATTTGTTGCATGTGGCAAGATCTCATAGTTTTTTTTTTTTTTTATGGCTGAGCAATATTCCATTTTTTATATATATATATATATATATATATATACACACACACACAATACCTCTTTATCCATTCATCTATGGGTGGACACTTAGGTGGTATCTTGGCTATTGTAAATAATGCTGCAATAAGCATAGAGGTGCATCTATCTTTTTTGAATTAGTGTTTTTGTATTCTTTGGATAAATACTCAGTAGTGGAATTACTGGATCATATGGTAATTTTATTTTTAATTTTTTTGAGGAATCTCCATACTGTTTTCCATAGAGGCTGCACCAGTTTGCATTCCCACCAACAGTGCACGAGGGTTCCCTTTTCCCTATATCCTTGCTAACACCTGTTACTTCTTGTCTTTTTGATACTAGCCTTTCTGACAAGTACGAGGTAATATCTCATTATGGTTTTGATTTGCATTTTCCTGATGATTAATGATATTGAGCATCTTTTCACATCGCTGACCATCTATATGTCTTTGGGAAAATGTCTATTCTGGTCTTCTGCCCATTTATAAAATCAGATTTTTTTTTTGGTGTTGAGTTGTATAAGTTATTTATATATTGTGGATATTAACCCCTTATTGGATATATCATTTGCAAATATCTTTCTTCATTCACTAGGTTGCTTTTTTGTTTTGTTGATGGTTTTGTGAAAAAGCTTTTTATTTTGATGTAGTCCTAATAGTTTAATTTTGCCTTTGTTTCTCTTGCCTGAGGAGGTGTATCTAGAAAAATGTTTCTATGGCCAGTATCAAAGGAATTAATGACTATATTTCCTTCTAGAATTTTTATGGTTTCAGGTCTCATATTTAGGTCTTTAATCCATCTTGAGTTTATTTTTGTGTGTGGTGCAAGAAAGTGGTCCTGTTTTATTGTTTTGCATGAAGCTGTCCGGTTTTTCCAATACCATTTGAAGAGACTGTTTTCCCCATTGCATATTCTTGCCTCCTTTGTCACAGATGAATTGATCATAAAAGCATGGGTTTATATTTATATCTGGGCTCTCTATTCTGTTCCATTGATCTATGTGTCTATTTTTGTGCCAGCACCATACTGTTTTAATTACTACAGCTTTGTAGTATAACTTGAAATCAGGAATTGTGAAACCAGTTTTGTTTCTCGTCTGCAGAATCGCTTTAGCTATATGGATTCTTTTGTGGTTTCATACAAATTTTAGGATTATTTATTCTAGTTCTGTGAAAAATGCTGTTGGTATTTTGAAGGGATTACATTAAATCTGTAGATTGCTTTGGGTAGTATGGACATTTTACCAATATTTGTTCTCCCAAACCGTGAGCATGGAATATCTTTTTATTTGTCTGTGTCATCTTCAATTTCTTTCGTAAGTGCTTTATAGTTTTCAGAATACAGGTCTTTCACCTCCTTATTAAGTTTAACCCTGGGTATTTTACTATTTTTGGTGCAATTAAAAATGGGATTGCTTTCTTAATTTCTCTGTTGCTTCCTTATTAGTGCATAGAAATGCAACAAATTTCTGTACATTATTGATTTTGTATCTTGCAAACTTACTGAATTCATTTATAAGTTTTAGTAGTTTTTTGGTGGTCTTTAAGGTTTTCTGTATATAGTATTATGTCATCTCCAAATAGTCAAAGTTTTACTTCTTTCTTACTAATTTGGATGTCTTTTATTTCTCTTTGTTGTGTGATTGCTGTGGCTAGTACTTCCAGTAATAGGTTGAATAAAAGTGGTGGGAGTGGACATCCTTGTATTGTTCTTGACCTTAGGTGGAAAGCTCTCAATTTTTACTTTTGAGTATAATGTTAGCTATGTGTTTTGCATATATGTCTTTATTATATTGAGGTATTTTCTCTCTAAACCCTACTTTGTTGCAGGTTTTTATCATGATATTGGACTTTTTATCATGATATTGGACTTTGTCAATTGCATTTTCTGATCTATTGAAATGATTATATATTTTTATCCCTTCTCTTATTGGTTGGTCACATTGATTAATTTGTGAATATTGAACCACTCTTGCATCCTGGTAATTAATTCCACCTGATTGTGGTGAATGAGCATTTGGTTTGCTAATATTTTGTTGAGGAATTTTGCATCTGTATTCATCAAAGATACCGGCTGTTGTTCTCTCTCTTTTTTTTAATAGTGATTTTATCAGTTTTTGGTATCAGGGTAGTATGTTCCTTGTAAAATGAATTTGGAAATTTTTCCTTCTTCTATTTTATGGAATAGTTTAAGAACAAGTATTAACTCTTCTTTAAATGCTTGGTAGAATTCCCCTGTGAAGCTATCTGATCCTGGACTTCTGTGTGTTGTGACTTCTTTTTAAATTACTGATTCACTTTTATTGCTCGAAATCAGTCAGTTCAAACTTAATGTTTTTTCATGATTCAGTTTTCAGAGGTTATGTATTTATAGGAATTTATGAATTTCTTCTAGTTTGTCCAATTTGTTGGCATATAATTTTTCATAATATTCTTTTATAATCTTTTGTATTTCTGTGGTGTTGTTTGTTATTTCTTTTCTTTCATTTCTGCCTTCGAGTCATCTCTCTTTTTTTGATAAGTCTGGCTAAAGGTTTATCGATTTTGTTGATCTTTTCAAAGAACCAGCCCCAGGTTTCATTGATCTGTTGAGGGGTTTGTGTGTGTGCTTGTGTGTGTGTGTGTGTGTGTGTGATGTTGTTGCTGTTTTATGTTTTGCGTTTGTTTTTGTTTTTTAGTTTTTATTTCACTTATTTCTGCTCTAATCTTTATTATTTCTTTCCTTCTACTGATTTTGGGTTTTGTTTGTTCTTTTTCTAGCTCCTTTAGGTGTAGTAAGTTTAGGTGGTTTGAGATTTTGCTTGCTTCATGACGTAGGCCTGTATTGCTATAAACTTCACTCTTAGAACTGCTTTTGCTGCTTTTTCTCTCTCTCCTTTTCTTTTTCCATATCTGTTACTGGGTTTTGATTTGTGGTTTTCATTCTTTTGTATATAACATCTTCTGTATATAGCAGTTTATATTAAGTTGATGTTTGCTTAAGTTTGAACCCATTCTTTACTCCTCTCCCATCACCCACCTTTTAGGTATAGTTTTACATCTTTAATTTTGTGAGTCCCTTGACTGATTTTTACAGGTATGTATTTTTAAAGTTTTTGTGCTTCTTACTTTCATTACTCTTGCTTATGAGTCCACTCAGAGTCCCCTTTAACATTTCTTGTATGGATGGTTTAGTGGTCATTAATTCTTTTAACTTTTTTTTGTCTGGGAAACTCTTTATCTCTCCTTCTATTCTGAATGATAACCTTGTTGGATAGAGTATTCTTGGCTGCAGCTTTTTTCCCTTCAGCACTTAGAATACATAATGCCACTTCCTTTTCTGTCTGGCAAAGTTTCTGCTTAAAAAAATCGGCTGATAGCCTTATGGAGTTTCCCTTGTCTGTAACTGCTTTCTTTTCTCCTGGTGCTTTTAAAATTCTCTTTTTATCACTACTTTATCACTATACTCTCTTGAGCAGAGAGTATAATTACTTAATTACTATGTGTCTTGGTGTGGACTTCCTTGGGTTGATTATGTTTGAGGATTTCTGTGCCACATGGATCTAGATTTTTGTTTTCTTACTCAGTTTAGGGAAGTTTTCAGCTATTATTTCTTCAAATAAATTTCCTGCCCCTTTTTCTTTCTCTTTTCCTTCTGGGATCTCTATGATGCTAATGTTATTATGTTTGATGGTGTCACTAAATTCTCTAGTTGTATTCTCATTTTGCATAATTTTTTTTCTCCCACTTGATCAGATTGATGACTGATGATGATTCATTACTCTGTCCTCCAGGTTTCTGATTTGTTCTTCAGCTTAGTCTACTATTTATTCCATCTGGTGTGTTTTTACTTTCACTTACTGTGTTCTCCATCTCTGATTGGTTCTTTTTAATCTCATTGTTATGGGTGTCACTGATGTCCTCCATTTTTTCTCAAATCCAGTGGGTATCTTAATCATTACTTTGAATTTTCTATCAAGCATATTACTTACCTTCATTTTGCTTAGGTCTCTTGCCATGATTTTGTCCTGTTCTTTCATGTGAGACATATTCCTTAGTCTCCTCATTTTGTCTAACTCTCTGTCTGTTTCTCTGTGTTAGGAAAGACAACTATGTCTCCTGCACTTGAAAATAATGGCCTTATGAAGAAGAGGTCCTGCAGTTCCCTGCCATGTAGTTTCCCTTCTTCACTAGGACCTAGTGCTTCAGGGATATCTCTTATGTGTCATGTGTGTGCCCTGCTGTTATGGCTGAGCCAGTTTCTCCTTCAGTTCAGTCATCTGCAATGCCTTTCATTTCCTGTTGTGGGCAGTGTTTGGTTCCTCTGGTGTTATTGGACGAGTCTGAGGCCACCTTAGGCTAGAGTTGAGTCAGACCAGGTATTTGCCAGAGATGCTGCAGCAGCAAACTGCCAGGCACTTTCCCTGTGGTGTCCCTGGTGAAGCTTTCATTGATGGGCAGGGCCTGTAGTCTGAATGCTTGTGTTCCTCTAGTCCTCTGCTGGGGCCATTGTCCGACTGGTATGTGTGATTATCTTTGCCTCTGTCTGGGGCTGTGGGCACTTTGGAGTGGTGCTGGCCTCTGTAGGGGCTGCTTGCACACTGCCAGGCTTGCAGCACTGCCCTGATGGGCTCTGGTCAAGAGAGTGTTGGAGAGGGTGGATCTATTGAAGCACAGTGTGGGAGGCTGGGCAGCAGCATTACCAAGCTTTCCATGCCTGGTCCTGTGTAGGAGGGGCCCTGTAGCACTAGGACTGAGGTGGGCTCTCTGGAAGGGTGGATCCCTAGAAGCACATTGCAGGGGGAGGTGGGACACAGTGGTGGTGCTAGTAAGCTTTGTGTGGTCTGATCGTCTGTGGGAGTAGCCCTGCAGCACTTGGACTGAAGTGCGCTGTCCAGAGGGGTGGTTTGGCAGACGCACAGAGCAGGGAGGTGGTGTAGTGTGCTAGCAAGTTAGGTAGGTACCTTTGAAACTGCTCCTTCAATGTTGTATCTCTGCTGGCTGTTTGTTGTGCTGTCTCTTTAAGTCAGGGACTCAGTTTCCTCTCACCATCCCAACCCTCCCAGAGCTGAGCCTGCTGATTTTTTAAAAATTCCATGTTTTAAGTCCTGCTGGTTGTAAGAACTCCAGAAATTCAGCCTCTCTTTTCGTAAAAAGCCAAATGTTATGGGTAACTGTCTTCCCCATGTGACATCCCTGGTGTGGGTGTCTGTTTCTCCTCCCTTGCCCTGCCAGTGATGTCATTCCCTCCTGTGCACAGTTCCACAATTCTGTTTAGTTCCTGACCCTGTTTCTACCCTCTCTACCCTCTTCCATGTGGCCTCTTCTCTACATTTAGTTGTGGAGTTTATTCTGCCAGTTTTTGGGTAATTTTCTTGGTTATTTACACTGATGGAGGGGTTAACTAGTTGTATCCATAGGAGAAGGTAAGCCTAGGGTGCTATTATGCCATCTTCTCTGGATGTCCCCAGTCATATGATTTTTATTCTTTGTTTTGTTGTTATGGTATATCATGCCAATTGATTTGCAAATATTGATACATCCTTGCATCCCTGGAATAAATCCTACTTGATCTTGTTAAATGATTCTTTTAAAATATTGTTAAATGTGGTTTGCTAATATTTTGTTGAGGATTTTTGCATCCATGTAAATGAAGAATATCGGTCTGTAGTTTTCTCTTTTTGTAGTGCCTTTATCTGGTTTTGATTTCAGGATAATGTTGGTATAAGGATGTATATTATTTATGTTAGTGTGCATACCTGTGGGGGAGTAGGATGGGAGTGAGGTCCAGGGAAGAAAGACAAGAAATACTGTGAATAAAATAAGACAAAACAAGAGAGGCATCTTTAATGTGTCTATAATATGTAATATACTGCAAATAAAGGGATATGATGAACTCAGCATGCTCTTTAAGATCAACCAAGTGATTAATTTTAAAAGTATTTTTCTTAATAGTTGACTAAATGTTAATAAATTATGAAAAAAATCACAAAATTTATTTTTAAAAGTGTATCATAGTTTCTAAGGGATTTAATTAAAAGGTCTAATATATTTTCTAATGTAATCATTTGGACATGCTTTGTTTTGAATGTGTGACTGGATCTTTCTCAAGATACAACAATTTATGCAGAAAAAGAAGTTTTAATGTTTTAAATCATAGTCCATGTTAAGGAATGATTATTCAGTATTAGCCAATGTAATTCCCAACAAAGAATGAATAAAAAATAACTGACCCTTAGAAACATATTAAAATTCGAGTTAGAACTAAATGAACAATATAAATAAAAATGTAATAACACTCCAATCCAAAGGAAAACTTTAACACCTGTGTAATTTCTATCGGACCTATCAGAGTTTATGATCTCTCTCTTTTTCTTTTTTTATAAAGCAATGCAGTTCATACACATTCACTTAGGGCTGCAATCAATATTTATTGTTAATGCTCCTATTTTGTTTCTAAAACGTCCAAGTATTCACCATAATGAGATTTTAAGTAACTGCCTAAGGCAATACAGATTTTGTCATAAATAAGAAATTAGCTACGGCAAAAAGAGCAGCATATTAACATGCATTGTGCAACTGTTCTAGTTTTTCTTAGCCTGAACAGAGTGTTAGTCTCTGCCATTATCATGCATTTTGCAGACAACATGTGAAGTTTTGTTGTGGTTGTGTTTTCTCTCTCTGGTAAATGAGTCTTCATATTTTAAAGTAGTTATTTTTACTTTTTTTCCTTTCAAGTAGTTATTTTTACCTTTTTTCCCCTCCATCCTAATGGAGTCTCTGGAGTAGAATACACTTTACTAAAGTGCTAAATAACTATTTTCCAGTATAAGTATCAGTTTTGGCTAAGCACAATTTCACAATTTTTGCAAAGCACAATTTCAAGACAGTAAAGATAAACCTGTAATCCTATTGGCTTGTTCCTTATTTCATTTTTCTTCTTCACTCAAGTAAATTATAAATTGAAAGATATAAGAGGGTAATTTATTGATATAGCCTCTAAATCCATAGTTTTTCATCTCAATGAACTCCAATTTGCTAGTTTTTCCTATTTTCTGCTAACAGAAATATCCTCTCAAGATTTCTCATGACTCGGGCACCTGCGTAGCTCAGATGGTTAAGCGTCTGCCTTCGGCTCAGGTCATGACCCTGGAGATCGAGTCCTGCATCGGGCTCCCTGCTCCTTGGGAGCCTGCTTCTCCCTCTGCCTTTCCCTCTCTCTCATGAATAAATAAATAAAATCTTTAGGGAAAAAAAAGATTTCTCATGACTCTGCCATATTTTAAATTTTCAAACTTTATTATTGTTCAAGGCATACAGTCCTCTTCTTGTACTCAAGGACTTATATAATCAAATTCCTATTGCAGTGACAGAATGTTAAATGGAACTTTCTCTATGATTTCAGAGATACTATAGTGATCCCAAAATCCAAGGAGGAGTGTAAATGCATATCAGCTAAGCAGGACAGGTAAACAAATTGCACTGAGTTTTGCAGTCCTCTCGCAGTTCATACCAAAGCTATATGAAGGGAGGCTGGTTCTGATGGGAACAACCAAGCTCAATGCTAGGTGAATTTCCTCTCTCCTCCCTCTGAGTGCTCCTTCTACCCTAAGCTATCTGAGAATAGCTTAAGAGAACACAAATGGAGAGCTGAATATGTGTCCACTGGATCTGAAGAGTAGTGATACCAGGAAAGTACCCCATACACCTAAAGACCAGAGACTGGTCGGAGTGAGGAGGCACTGGTGTGTAAGATTTACTTCCACCCATTGGTGGCAGAGTGTGTTTCTCATGTTCCGGTGTTGGACCCCCAGGAAGAAACCTGGATTTAGATGATGTTGAAAGAAAATCACCAGGCCCAATGGAGACAGCCTTTGTGGAGAAAATCCCACTGAAGTCCAGGGGCTAAGAGGGTGCTCGTATGTTAACCAAAATAAGAACCTAAGAGGTAAAGTCAGCATTTGGGCACATGTTACAGTGTGAGAGTACTTAAGTCAGGTACCAATCTAGTATGATCTTTTCTACTTTTTCCATTTTCCTTGGCTCTAGCCTTGTAGTAACTAGAGACAGTAGAGTTAATGCAGGGGGAGTCAAAGACAAAGGGGAAAGGAAAGAAACCAAACATACTTGGATTCCCCAACTATAGATGCCAAAACTAAATTAGATGGAAACTGAAGTAAAGGAGGCAGGCTTTTGTTCACAATGTGAAGTTGAACATTTGATTTCAGACATGATTAGATTTTTCTGTAACCTGTAAATATTTCTGTGTTAGGCCAGAGATTGATTGGAACAGCTATGGAGACTGTTTGCCATCTCCTCAAGTGTGAAGGAGGAACCAGGTGACATAAAGTTCTGTAAACCCATGCCCCGTCCTGTGCCTCCCCTGTATGAGTGATCAGTTAGGGTACAGTGTTATTTTTTTCACCCCCCCTTTGTCTTCTACCCCTTACTTAGTTTCATTAATATTTATTTACACTACACACATTTATGGAAAAGAATTTATTTACTGAGTCAAAATTGAAGTTTTGAAATTTAAAAATTATGCTCACCTATTTTCTCCTACTTTGGACAGTATCATCTTTTCTCTGAGACAATGATTGCCACAAACTAAATTGGGGGTGAAGTTCATGGAGAGCAAATGGTACAAGAAAGTGTGAGAGACAATTAGCATATCTCATTCACATTTGGGATTTAAGAAACAAAACAGAGGATCAAGGGGAAGGGAGGGAAAAATAAAGACAAAATCAGAGAGGGAGACAAACCATAAGAGACTCTTAATCATAGGAAACAAAGTGAAGGTTGCTGAAGGGGAAGGGCTGGGGGATGGGGTAACAGGGCGGTGGACAATAAGGAGGGCACATGATGTAATGAGCACTGGGTATTATAAAAGACTAATGAATCACTGAACTCTACCTCTGAAACTAATAATACACTATATGTTAATTAATTGAATTTAAATAAAATAAAATTTAAAAAAAGAGTGTGAGAGAAAATCAGCATTGGCTAATGTCTTAAAATTCTGTCAGATTGAGGCAGAGACTGTTAGCTGTCTTCCTTGATTCTGTTCTCCCCTACTTACATATTGTAATAGAATTTTAGCCTGGGAAAAGAGCTGCTTAGCTAAATAATACATTTTCCAGCCATTTTTCAGCCAAGCTGGACATAGAATTAAGTTCTATCAGTTGGAGGTATATAAAATGAATTTTTCTGTCAGGTCAAGTACTTAGAGGGAAGAGGGGGTGCTCTTCCTTTCCCTTCTTCCATTTTGTGGTTTGGAAAATGGACACAGTAGCAAGCCATCTTGTCCTTGTGGATGAAGGTAGTATGCTTTGCTTGCAGAAGGAGCTACAGGATCAGCCCTGTAGTGCTTAAACTCAGACTGCCACATCAGAGAGCTATAAAAATTTATATATTTAGGTTACTGTTATTTTGGGCATCCTAGCTAACATAGCCACCAAAAATATGCTGACTTTTCTATTAATCTTGCAAGTTCAAAGGCTTGGATCAATACTTGCACACTTAATTCCATCTTTAAAGTATTAATATTAATCTTATACATGGATGATATTAACTTGATATAGATAATAGATTCACTTTCAGAAAGTAACATAACTTGATTCTGTTACTATTTAAGGTAAAAAAATGACAAAGTGACTTATCATCATAATTATTTCCCATTATTCAAAAAGTATTAGCTAATGCAGTAAGACAAGTAATATTTATGAGAATTAAAATGTTTGGTAACAAGAAAATAGTCATCTTTAAGGATGTTGTGATGACCTAAATAGAAAACTCAAGGGAATAAAGTGAAAATCCATTTGAAGTTAAAAAAAAAAGAGTTCATAAGGATGTTTACCATATGAATACAAAAAAAAATCAATAGTTTTCTATATACCAGCAGTAATCCATTTGGAAATCTAATGGAAACAAGACTTCTTTCATGAGAGTAATAAAACTATTGAGAAGAAACTTTTAAACTATATTAAGAAATAGAAGATGAAGATAACATGAGATAGGTGCTATTGCTGAGTGGGAAGATTAGGTATTGTTATATGTGAGTTCTTCTCCAATTTTAACCTATGCTTTGATTTAATTCCTCTAAAATTCCTAATAATATGTTCTGGAACTTGAAAAGTGATTCTAAATTTTCTGTGAGAATAAATAATTTTTATTTTCATTTGGTCAAAATATTTGTGTTTTGGATTCAAATTTAATGAACTATCTTTTAGGAATTTTGGGATGATTGTTGGATCATCTATTTAGAGCAATTGGCTTATCAGTTACTCATAATAGGTTGTATTGGCAAGGTTCAAAGAGCATGCATAGGTAGAGAGCCTATCCCAGGGCCAGATGGAGAAGAGTTAACAAAATAATCCCAATCAAAACAACTGAGGTGTTTGTTTTGTTATGAATTAAACGTATACTTAAAAATATCTTGGAATGTGTAGTATTTTATTTTAATAATGATTATACTTTTTATTATTAATATCTTGAAATATATAGTGCTTTGTTACTTATGGAGTATATTAACATATTTTGTCTGACTTTTATCTTGATAAGCTTGCTTAAAGGGAATGGTTACCGTCCTACTGTTTACAAGTGAGGAAATTACAGATTAGAGAAGCTCAAATAATTGTTTCAAGTGAAACAGCTAGTAGTAATTCTTTTCATGCCTAGTGCAGTGCTCATTCTGTTATCCCATATTTTATAACTATGTTCATCTCTGAGCAATGAGATGGTCAGGGAGATACTAAAGAACATCTATGAAATTGGGCATCAAGCATCTCTTCCCATCTTGGTTTTGAACCTGACCTGTAAGTCAGAGCTCTTCATCCTTCCTTATCTTCTATTCCCCCAATCTATAGTGACTTTCCATTGATTTGTCTTGCCTTGCCTTGTTATTCTATGCCAGCTGCTTTTCTTTTATCAACCCTACAGATGTTGGTGTTATTGGGAATTGAGTTATTGGTCTTCTTCTCCTTTTATTATAGTGTTCTCCTAGAATCTTTTTACTGTTAATTTACCTGTGTCTTCCAAGGCAATGTATTTACCTTCAGATCCTCCTTTGAAATCCATCCAGATCTTTAATCTCATTGTCTTCCCAAAATACGTGCCTCCTCATTGGCCCTATGTGAAAATTTATATTATCCCTATTTTATATATGAAAAACTTGAGTCTCAGAAAGCCTAAGCAACTTGCTCAAGATCCTTAAGATAGAATGTGACTGAATCAGGTTTTAGATCCAGATTTGTTTTTAAAGTATATTTTATTTACACTATAATATTCCAGAGTACATATAACCTCCTTTTCTTTTCTTCTCTCTCTCTCTCTTATTATGCTGTAGACTTTCCTCAGTCAGAAATTATGCCTTAATTCTTTTTGCTTCCTAACATCTAGTGTCTGGCACATAGAAGATGTCCTTTAAAAGTTTGAACAATGAATGATCATAATAATTCCAGGGCCTTTATTTTATGTCTGTAATGAAATAGTATGATTGTAAAATGTAAAAGACCAATTTACTCCTTTTATTTCCCACTCACTGTTAACATTATTTTGTTCCACCTGTTTTGTCCAGCCTATTCCAGTGACACACAATATTTCTTTCTTTCTAGAATAAAATACAACCAGAGCTTTGGCTGCTCCAAATTACAGAAGGTAATTGATCATGTACACTTCCACTAAGGTGAAGCTAGGAAGTGACCTTACTGCTTAATTTGGGTGCTTTATGTAATACAGCTGCATACAGTAACTGCAAATTAGTAGGCTAACCAAGGAACATAGCTCATGCTATGAAGGATTAACTACAAGAATCACCATAATAGAAGAGTGTTCTGCCACAGCTGTGATTGCCATTGTAGCTCTAGATTTTTACATGGTTTTGCCTTTTTTAAATCAGTGAGCTCTTTAGAGAACTCAGTCTGTGTGAGAGAAAATGTAAAACAGCACACTTGCTACAATTCACTTTTATTGTCCCAGTCACACTACAGTGATCTCATTTGTCCACTCTGATTTTTTCACCTCTCTCAACATGCTTCTTGTTCTAAAGTGCTAAATCCTCATACAAATATTGTACGCCTAGACCAATTTTCTGCAAAGTAAAATGAAGTTGAGTAACATTTTTTCACTCTTCAAAAATTGACTCTTTCCTCAAATATAATCTGATGTTAATTTGTCCCTTTGGCTTACCTCTCTCTATAATTGGAACTAATCATGCCAGTTTCCTGAGCATCACTTATATTTAGTTGGTAATAACATTCCATAAGTAAAAAATTTTTTAAAAATGATGTTTTCACCAGCCACAGCCAAAATCTGAAATGATGCCTTTTGAAAAATGCAAGCATATGGTTTTACTTTTTGAAATCCCATTCATTACATATCTTTTGATAAGTTTATTCATTTACTAACAGAACATTAAACCGATAAATCATATCTACAAAGGGGGAAGAGGAGAAGGAGGAGGCATGAAATGAATTCAGCAGGATTTCTTCTTAAGAATCTTGAAAAAAAAAAGAATCTTGATCTTAGCTTTAAGGAAGTTTGATTTTTCCCTGTTGGTTCAGATATCAAAGTGAAAGAGTTAAGCATAACTTAACTGATTTTAATACTTCAGAATCCCTTGGCATGCCAAATTCTCAAGCTACTAAAACATGTACATTTTATTTTCTGAGCAGACTATGCTCATCGCAGTTTATAGAACTTCTCTATTTTATCTCAATTATAAACCTCTGTAAATGCCACTTTCCTTTCCTTAGAATATCACCTCTGACTTTTATAAATTTTTACCAGTCCAAATCCCAATCCCCAAAATATTTGTGTATTAATATATATTTCTCATAAATTCTACAAGATTATATGCTACTTGAAAGCAACTTTTATGCTTTCTTTACATTTTTACCTACTATAATATTCATCAGAAGGCTTTGAAATAGCTGGTATCCACCCTTAGCATGAGTGGAACTAATTTGTCTTTGTCAATCTCAGAAAAATATCACATATGTAATATTGAAAAAATAAATGTGGAGTTAAGTGGAAATTGTCTATAGAAAAATGATATGAAATCAGTAACAAAGTACTATCATTTTATGATTTCAATTATTAGGAAAAGATAGGCTGTGGAAATGATGAGGTTATATAAACTTCAGCTTAGATGAACTGAAAGAAAAGTAAAGGTGATTCAAGATTATAGATTATTAAGAATAAAATTGGGTGAGAAAAAAAGGACATCGATATCTGAAATTATTTGATATTAATTCTTATGGATCCTATGCTTCAGTGCTTCAATAATTTTTTACTCCCGCAAGGACTCCATAGACTCCAAAGACACAATGTTGAGTAAGATTCAAAGCTGCCCTCAAAAACACATCACAATGTAGTAAAGTGAAATAAACACATTCAAAGATAACTTTATTCTAAAAAAATCCAAATAGCAATAAAATATTAAATGCACCTTTAAAATGGCATGGTTATTCCCAAACCTATTCTAGGCCAGTTGAAATAATGGAGACAGTTACTAGTAGAATTATTTGCTCTAAGTTTCTCTTTTCTTCTCCATGAGGAGGTTCATTTGGTAAGAAAAGAGATCTGTCAAAATACTTTTGCTTTATTTCACATTAAACTGTTGTTCATAGCCATCCTGCAGTGTCCAGATGTTTGAGGGTAATAGACCTGTGTATTATGAAACAAATCTGAGCACTTGGGGAGTCTCCAACTGAGAATTTCCCTGAAGAAATTGTGTGTGTGGATACACTTTCTCAGTCCTATCAGGGAACTCACAGAGCCATTTCACATCGACAGTGACAGCAGGATGTGATTCCTGTGGTGTATTCTACAAAGCATTGGAACTACTTAGAATATGTGTATGAATGCTCAAGTCAGATAGCGTGCAGACTAACCATCAAACTCTGAGGTACCTGCAAGGAAGAGGTAGGCAATTGAATTGATGTCATTTTTTTTTTCTTCAAAATAGGAATAATTCTAGCTGAGAAAGGAAACTGATTTTGATATGACTGCTTTTGCTCTACTAGTAAAAGTTCAAGGGGGAAGAAAATTAAATTAAAAAATAAATACTAAATTTATTATATATCAGGGCACTTTTGCAATGACTTAATACTTATGTTACTTTTGGGAGATAGGTATAATTATCTCTCTTTTATATATATTGAATTCAAGCTCATTTACACTGGTAAATAGAATTTAGGCTCAAACCCAGGTATATCGCATTGTAGTCTTCACATTTATTCATAATATAGTCAAAGTTTCAACTGTGAAGAGGAATAATGAATAGAAAGTAATCCCTAGTTAACCCAATATGTTAAAAAGATGATTTATTTCTACAAACATGTTATATTCTTTAAAAAATCTCCCAGACCTACTATTATTACAGTCTAAGAAATCTTCTTTTGGGAATCCTATAATATCATCAATCATTCATTTACTTCACAGTTAAAAAATTTCATTCATTTATGTACAGTAACACAGCAAATCTATAGAAGAATACTTGTACATTAGAATTAAGAATCACAAGGAAATTTCAGACCCAAAAGCTAAGAAAATACTAAACAAAATTACCAAACATATTTATAAAATCTCTTTGCCAAGAGATATTTAAAAGTAAGAGAACTAATTAGGATTTCTTGGAATGCTTTACATATAATCCATGGAGATAGTGGAAGATTACTTGATTTTTCTCTAAACCATTTTTCATTCTATTCTCTTGAGAATTTTAGTTATAAACTTCTTAGTAAAGGTTTTTATATGCCGTATCATGTTCTTAGATTCTTAATTAAATTTGATATACATTAATTTAAGTGTATATCATTGTTACCATTTTGTTAGAAATGTTAAGAAATAGCTAATTTAAATATTATTGAAACCACATGAGTAATGGGCAATTTCTCCAGATTTATTGAAAAATAATTGACATGCAGTGTTGTTTATGTTTAGAGTGTACAGTACAATGATTTGACGTACATATATCATGGGCCATATATGGCCTTTATTATGTTGAGGTACATTCCTTCTTAAGAGTTTCTATCATAAATGGATTTCAGTTTTATCAAATGTTTTTTTTCTGCATTTATTGAGATAATCACTGGTATATTTTTCTTTCATTCTATTAATGTGATATATCATGTTGATTTATTAGCATATACTGGACCATTTTTGCATCCCAGGCATAAATCCCACTTGATCATAGTGAATGATTCTTTAGTGTGCTGCTGCATTCAGTTTGCTAGTATTTTATTGTGAAATTGTTTATCTATATTCATCAGGAATAATGGCTGGTAATTTTCTTTTTTGGTAGTGTCCTCTTCCAGTTTTGGTATCAGAATAATGCTGGCCTCATAAAATGAGTTTGGAAGTTTCCCTCTTCTTCAATTTTTTTGAAAAAGTTTGGGAATAATTGGCTTTAATTTTTCTTTAAATGTTTGGTAAAATTCACCAGTGAAGCTATCTGGTCTTGGGCTTTTCTTTGTTTGGAGTTATCTGATGACTGATTTAATCTCCTTAATAGTAACTTGTCTGTTCAGTTATGTTTCTAAGAATTTTCCCACTTCTTCTGATTGTCCAGTTTGTGGGAAAATAGTATCCTTTTTTATTAGAACATTACCTATTTGGGTCCAAAAGTAACAACAAAAACAACCAAAATTGTTGTAAGCTCTAAATCAATTAACTTTTGTAGAAAAAATAATATAAAGGACAAATTTATCTGAATAGAATGAGTTTTTAATTAGATGTTAGAAGAAGGCTTGATCAGAATCAGGATCAATCTATCTGGGATCCTTTGGGCCTCATGGATCCAATGTCAATTTCTTTCCCCAGATTTGGGAGGTTTTCAGTCAGTATTGCTTTAAGTATACTTTCTCTTCCTTTCTCTATCTCTCCCCCTCCTAGAATTCCCATAATGCAGATATTATGTCTTATGATTGTTTCCTGTAAGTCCGACAGGATTCTTCACTCCTTTTCATTTTTTTTCTGTCTTCTGACTGCAGTTTTTCAAATGCCCTATCTTCTAGGTCATTGATTCTTTCCTCTGTATGGTTGAGTGTGCTTTTGAAACTCTCTTGAATTATTCAGTCTGTCATTGTACTTCTCAGTTCTAAAATTTCCTTTTTTTTTTTTTTTGTGGGGTCTTAATGGTTTCTATTTTGTTGCAATTTCCAATTTTTCATACATAATTTTTCTAATTTCCTTTAGTTTTCTGTGTTCTTGTAATCTATTAAACTTCTTTAAGAGGACTATTCTGAGTTGTTTGATAGTGCATAGATTATTTTCTCTAGGGTCAATTATTGGAGCTTTATTAGTCTCTTCTGGTGGTGTAATATTTACTTGATTTTTCATGATGCTGATTTTTTATTTTGGTATCTGTTCATTTGAATAGGCAGTCCCTTTATATGGACTTTACAGGTTCACTTTGGCAGATATTTCTTAACAAGTCAGCTTCAGTTTGGCTTCCTAGGCATGTTTGTTGAAACACATTTGGGCAGGTGGGGCTTGCTATCTGGCTTGTTTTGGGGCAAAGCCACTGCCTAACCTCTGAGGTTGGGTGAGGTAGGTGTTGCTGGCTAAGAACAGTTGAATAGGACTACTGGCTTAATTCCCTGACCAAGCTAGGCAGTAGGCTCCATGTTTACCTGAGTTCTCTGGTCAAGCTTCCTAGATGGGTACCATACTCAGCAGTAAGTGGGGTTATGAATTAGATTTTTCCTTTGACAGGGCAGCAGGAAGGGTCCTGGGGCCCTCCAGCCTCATTGTTTGGGAACCCAAATCAGGTAAGAGTATGCACTAAATTCCTCGGATAGCTGAGGCCACCAGTTTTGTTCTGTAGGTAGAAAAAGCCATGGGTGATGCTTTCTGTATAAGTGCCAGTGTAAGCAGGGCTATTGGATGAGCTACTTAACTTCCTGTGTGTTCCGGTCAGGTTCCCTGGTTGGGTAGGTTGAGGGATGTTTTCAGCAATGTGAAGTGTTATGAATTAGCTTTCCTGCATGAGTGCAGTGGGAGAACCAGTTCCAAGGTTAGTATGGCTCTTAGTCTGTGTTCTTGACTCAAGCTAAGCTGCACCCCAAATTTCCTGGCCAAATAGAACCAGTCTTTGCTCTATATATTATTAGTTCTGCCTGCTGGACTCAGCTCAAATGTTTCTGAGTTATATAGCTTACAGTTCTGGTCATGCTTTCTGTTGGGCAGGTCTGGGGCCTTCACTTATTATTGAACTGGGCTATGATTTAGCTACCCCGCTTGGGCAGAAATGAGGGCCAGCTCCATGCCTCTCCTAAATGTTTCCAGTCAGGCTTTCTGGTTGGGAGGATCAGGAGTTACTCTCAATAGTGAGTAGGGCTATGAATTAACTCCCTTGCCTAGGTGTAGATGGGCAACCTCCAAGCCTGGCATTGCCTTTTCTCCAAAAGTGATCCCTCTGCCTGCTGGCCTTTCTGTTCAAACATGCAACTTCTTGAATTCTTGCCAGACTTCTGGTCAGACAGTGTCAGGGGGCCAAACTCAGCAATGGGCCTGGCTGTAGTTCCCTGGTTAGCTTGTGCCTGTGACTTCATTTTGCAAATGTGCAAAGGTGCTAGTTGGGTCTACTACTTGGACTCTGTAGGTAGAAACTAATTCTCCTTAGATCTGAATGCTAGTTGTTGCAAGTCCTTCCCCCTACTTCTCTGTCACAATCAGATTCCCAGTGGTCAAGCCCCACAGACTCCCCTGCAATCCCCATGGAGTAAAAACAGAGCAGAGTCTCCCAGGATGCAACCCGTGATGCTGGGGAGGCTGGATGTCCCCCCTGGGCTCTCTTTTCCCATCATTGAAACCATACGGCCAGAAGAGAGACCTCTGTGCCCCTCTGTAGAGTGCTGCACTAGCCTGGGGGAAGGATAATGTGGTCAGCATGTAACCGCTCCTCCTACCCTTCTAATTAAATTTGTCTTGATCTATGTGATACAGCGGGATGCTTTGGCCTTACTCCCATGTTAAAGGATTCTTTCAGTGTTACCTTATCCACCAACTGTTTTTAGTAGTACTTGAAAGGGGGAGTGAAGTCAGGAATGGCCTATGTTGTCGTCTTCATGGCATCACTCCTGCATTAATTTTAATAACAGGCATAAACTGTAAAATTTGATATAAATTGCAAGTGGACACATATTTGGTGTGGGAGTATGAAATTAGTATTTTCTTTACATTTAGAGTACAACTTAATCATAGTCATTGCATTTTCTTTTTTCAGCATCAGAAAAAAATTGCTGTAGGTTCATCAACCTTTCATTCTGCTTTGAAAATACCTCTTGTTTAAAATGCATTGAAAACAAGGCAACCTTTCTACATTTTCTGTAACAGTGATTTCAAAATATTTTTAAAATAAAATGATTTTTCAAGAAAAATCTCATTCAGTTATGATTAAGTCTTTAATCCATTTTGAGTTTATTTTTACGTATGGTATATAAGGTCCAGTTGCATTCTTTTGCATGTAGATACCCAGTTTCCACCAATACCATTTGTTGAAGAGCCTTCCTTCTACAGACGTATTTTGTTGACACTTTTGTCAAAGATGAGTTTACTGTACATGTATGTTTTATTTTGGGGCTTTCCATTCTGTTCATCTATGTCTTTTTTTATGCCAGTACCATACTATTTTGATTACCATAGTTTTATAATATAGTTTGAAATCATAAAATATACCTCTAACTTAGTCCTTTTTCTCAAGATCACTTTGACTATTCTAAATGAACTTTAGAATTTTTTCTATTTCTTTAAAAAATGTCACTGGGATTTTTATAGAGATTACAGTGAATGTGGATCACTTTGAATAGTATGGACATTTCAACAATATTTTCTTCCAATCTATAAACATGGGATGTCTTTCCATTTATTTGTGTTTTCTTTTCTTTCACCGATGTTTCATATTTTTCATTGTATGAAAGTTTTACCTCATTAGTTAAGTTTATTCCTGAATATTTTTTATGCTGTTAGAGATTTTCTTAATTTACATTTCTGATAATTCATTGATAGTGTATACAAACACTGGTTTTTGAATGTTGATTTTGTATCCTGCCACTTTACTAAATTCAATTATTTGTTCTAACAGGTTTTGTTTTGTTTGTAGTCTTTAAGATATTCTACATATAAGATTATGTCACTTGCAAGCAAGTAATTTTACTTTTTTTTCCCAAATTGGATGCCTAGGTGTTCTGGATAGGGCTTCCAGTACCATGTTAAATAGAAGTGGTAAGAGTGGTTGTTCTTGTTCCTGGTTATAGAGGAAAAGTTTTCCACTTTTCACTATTGAGAATGATGTTAGCTTTGGGCTTGTCTTATATGGCCTTTATTATGTTGAAGTGCATTCCTTCTATACCTAATTTACTCATAGTTTTTATCATGAAAATGTATGAAATTTTGTTGATTGCTTTTTCTCCATCTATTTAGATAATCATGTGTTTTTTATCCTTTCTTCTATTAATGTGTTGTATTATACTAACTGATTTGAGTATGTAGAACTGTACTTGTATCCCAGGGATATTTCCTATAATTTTCTTGTAGTTTCTTTGTCTGGCTTTATTATCAGGAAAATGCTGGCCCCGTAAAATGCATTTGGAAATGTTTCCTCACCTTCAAATTTTTAGAAGAGTTTAAGAAGGATTGGTATTTATTCTTCCTTAAGTGTTTGATAGAGTTCACCAGTGAAGCCAACTGGTTTTGAGTTTGTCTTGTTGGAGAGTTTTGATTACTGATTTAATTTTCTTATTTAGTCTATTCCAGTTTTCTTTATCTTCATGATTCATTATTGGTAGGTGTGTATTTCTAGGAATTTGTCCATTTCTTCTAGGTTATCCAAGGTGTTGATGTGTAAATGTTCATAATAATCTTTTATGGTTTCTTTCTATTTTTGTGGCATCATTTGTATTGTCTCCACTTTCACTCCTGATTTAAGTCCTTCAGCCCTCTTTTTTGTAAGTCTAAGGATTTGCCCATCTTCTTTATCTTTTCGAAAAGCCAACTGTTAGTTTTGATTTTCCCCATTGTTGTCCATTCTCTATTTCATTTCTTTCTTTCTTTCTCTCTCTTCTCTTTCTTTTTTCTTCTTTCTTTCTTCCTTCCTTCCTTTCTCTTTCTTTCTCTCTTTCTTTCTCTCTCTCTCTCTTTCTTTCTTTCTTTCTTTCTTTCTTTCTTTCTTTCTTTCTTTCTTTCTTTCTTCTTTCTTTCTTTCTTTCTTTCTTTCTTCTTTCTCTCTCTCTCTCTCTCTTTCTTTCTTTCTTTCTTTCTTTCTTTCTTTCTTTCTTTCTTTCTTTCTTTCTTTCTTTCTTTCTTTCTTTTTCTTTCCCTTTTCTAACTTTGGGTTTAGTCTGTTCTTTTTTACCTTTTTGGTGTGGAAAGTTAGCTTGTTTGAGATCTCCTCTTTTCAATATGGTTGCTTATCAGTATAAGTTTTCCTGTTACTACCACTTTTGCAGCATCACATAGGTTTTGATAATGTGTTTTTTCATTTATGTTTGTCTCAAGGTATTTTCAGCTTTCTATCTGATTTCTCTTTTTACTCATTGTGTATCAGGAGTGTGTTTAATTTCCACACATTGGAATTTTTCCAATTTAATCTGTTACTGATTTCTTGTTTCATACCATTGTATTCAAAAAAGCTGCCTTGTATTATTTCAATTTGGAGCTTAAATTTTTTTGTGACTTGTTTTGTGGCTCAACCTATGGTCTATCCTGGAGAATGTTCCATGTATGCTTGAGATGTGCATGTCTTCTGCTGTTGGATGGAATGTCCTCTATACGTCTGGCAGGTCCATTTTGTTGATAGTGTTATTCAAGTCTGCTATTTCCTTATTAATTTTCTGTCTGGATGATCTATCCATTGATGAAAATGAGGCATTGAAATCTTCTATCATTGTATTGCTATTGTATTCTGTTACTATTATTGTATTGTATTGCCATCAGACCTGTGAATATTTGATTTATATATTTATATGTTGGATGTTGAGTGCATATTTATTTATAATTATTATATCTTCATGATGAATTAACCCTTCTGTTTTTTGTAACAGTTTTTGACTTAGAGTCTATTTTGTCTGATAGAAGTAGAGCCAACCATTCTCTCTTTAGTTTACCATTTTCATGGAAAATCTTTTTCCACCCCTTCAGTTTTAGCCTATTTTTTCTTTGATTTAAAGTGAGTCTTTTGTAGTTAGTATATAACTGGATATTTTAAAAATCCATTCAGCCACTCTCTATTTTTTGATTGGCAGATTATCCCATTTATTTATGAAGTAATTATTAATAGGTAAGAACTTATTATTGACATTTTGTTGTTTTCTGTTTGATTTGTGGTTCTTTTGTTTATTTTTTCCTCTCTTGCCATTTTCCTTGTGATTTAAAAATTAGTTTATAGCGATATGCTTCAATTCATTTCTCTTTTTCCTTTGTGTATTTACTGTATGCATTTTCTTTATGGTTACCATGGTGCTTAAATAAAACATCTTAAAGTTGTAACTGTTTTAAGCTGATAACAACTTAACTTCAGTTATATACAAAAACTTTACATTTTTACCAACCCCCACACTTTGTTATACATTTAGCACTGTATATCTTTTATATTGTATATCCATTAACAATACTTTCTCTTTTAACCTTTATGTTAGAGTTAAGAGTGATTTATAAATCCATTAAATTATTATATATTCTGTATTTGTCTATATGTTCACCTTTACTAGTGAGCTGTATACATTCATATACTTTCATGTTGCTATTTAGCATCTTTTCATTTAAATTTGAAGAATTCCCCTTAGCATTTCTAGTAAAGCAGTATAGTGGTAATGAATTCCCTTAGGTTTTGTCTGGGAAAGTCTTTATCTCTCCCTTATTTCTGAAGGACAGTTTTGCTTAGTATAGTGTCCTTGGTTGGTTGTACTTTTCTTTCAGCACTTTGGATATATCATACCTCTCTTTTCTGGCCTACAATATTTCTATTGAGAAATGTGCTCATAGTTTTATGGGGCTCCTCTGTTTGGAATTAGTTAATTTTCTCTTGCTGCTTTCAAAATTTTCTCTTTGTTTTTGGCTGGTAAAAATTTTACTGTAATATGTTGACATAGTCTTATTTAGGCTTACCTGATTTGGAATTCTTTGTGTATTATGAATCTGGATATCCATTTCTTTCTCAAGACTGGGGAATTTTTCAGCCCTTATTTTTTAAATAATATTTCTGCCCTGTTCTGTCTTCTACTTTTGTGACTCCCATAATTCATAATATCTTACCATCTGAGACTTCTGTATATTGGTTCTCTTGATGGTGTCCCATAATTACCTTTAGGTTTTTCTTGTGGCTTTTTATTCCTTATTCTCTTTGTCTCTGACTGTATAATTCCAAATGATCTGTCTTCAAATCATTGATTTTTTTCCTTCCACTTGATCAATTCTGAGATTGAACCCTCTATTGATATTTTCACTTCAGTTATATTTGTCAGCTCCAGAATTTCTCTTGGTTATTCCTTTTTTTTTTTTTCCTTCAAATCTCTGGTTATTCTTGATTATTTTATTTCTATTGAGGTAACTAGGGGAAAGGCACCTTCCTTCAACTGTGTTGTGTAGCTTGGAGAAGGCACAGTACTAAGGCCACTCCTCCAAGAGGGAGGGAGAAATTGAACTTGAAACCAAAACCCCTGATCTTTAATACACTCTCCAAGGTCCTGGTTTCTGGCTCACCTCACAAAGAATTCTGAAGTAAGTGATATGGTTAGACAACAGAGAGAGCAGGAGATTACAGGTTAAAAAAAAAAAAAAAAAAAAGACTGGGCAGCTAGGAACCTAGATACAGAACCTCAGCCAGTGTAGTAGTACAGTCAGTGAAGGTTTTCTCAGCCAAAGCCAGTACATAAAGCCTGGACATCATGGCTCTTTCTTCAAATGTGCAGACACTAATACAAAGCTGCAAGGACATGAAGAATTAAGAAAACATAATACAATTCAAAATAAATCCCTAGTAACTGACCTAATGAAATAGAGATCTATGAATCCCTGAAAAAATATTCAAAATAATCTTTTTTTTTAGTTCCTAGAGACTGTATTTTATTTTTAATTAAGTTTTTCATTTTAATTCCAGTATAGTTAATATACTGTGTTATATTAGTTTCAGGTATACAATATAGTGATTTAACAATTCTGTACATTACTCAGTGCTCACCATGATGTTCAATTCCCATCACCTATTTCACCCATCCCACCACACACCTCCCTTCTGGTAACCCTCAGTTTGTTCTCTACAGTTAAGAGGCTGTTTCTTGGTTTGTCTCTCTCCAAAATAATTAACTTAAAGAAGCTTAATGAATTATAAGAGAACACAGATAGCAACAAAATCAAGAAAATGATACTTGAATAAAATGAGTACATTTTTTACTTTGAATATTCATCTTATTATTTGGTAATCTTTCTAAATTATTTTATCCAATCAAAGGATTTGTCTCTAGATACTTTTAAGCTGTTCCTTCTTTTCTACTTATTATATATACATTTTTTATGCTCTTTATTATACTGGCTAGGGTCATGGTTTAAAATGAAATGCTTCTGGGGCACCCAGGTGGCTCAGTCGTTAAGCGTCTACCTTTGGCTCGGGTCATGATCCCGGGGTCCTGGGATCAAGCCCCGCATAGGGCTCCCTGCTCAGCGGGAAGCCTGCTTCTCCTTCTCCCATCCCCCCTTCTTGTGTTCCCTCTCTCACTGTGTCTCTCTTTGTCAAATAAATAAAATCTTAAAAAAAAAATAAAATGAAATGCTTCTAATGATATACCACTGGATATCTATTTTTCTTATTATTCATCAGGTCAGGTAAGTTCCTATCTATTTCTTTTTTTCTTTTAAAGATTTTATTTATTTATTTGAGAGAGAAAGAATGAGACAGAGCATGAGAGGGGGTAGGGTCAGAGGGAGAAGCAGACTGTCAGCCAACTGGGGACCCCGATGTGGGACTCGATCCCAGGACTCCAGGATCATGATCTGAGCTGAAGGCAGTCGCTTAACCAACTGAGCCACCCAGGTGTCCCTCCTATCTATTTCTAATTTGCTAAGAATTTTATCATAAATCCTGGTTTGCTTTTTAAAGTTTTTTTATTTGCTAATTGGGATAGTCATATGGATTATTTTTCTCCTTTACTTTATTGTATATACAGATCTAATTTTGAAACAGTCTTGCATTTATGGAG
The DNA here is from genome assembly GCF_009762305.2 of Zalophus californianus. Taxonomy (NCBI): domain Eukaryota; kingdom Metazoa; phylum Chordata; class Mammalia; order Carnivora; family Otariidae; genus Zalophus; species Zalophus californianus. The sequence continues at coordinate 144,876,022 of NC_045598.1, forward strand.
TAAATCCAATATATCATTGTATTTTAGTTTTTTTTATAATACACTACTCTTTTACTTTTAATATTTTGCTTATTATGTCTAAATGTTTAATAAACTTGGATTTTAATTTTATTTTCAATTGTTGGCCTTGTCTGGGTGGTTTAGAGATAATAATGACATCATAAAATAAGATTAGAGCATACTTTCTTTTTCTATTCTGTGAAGGCACTTGGGAAAGTTTGATACTATCTGCTCTCTTAATGTCTTCCAGAATATGAATGCAAAGTTGTTTAGTTCTGCTGTTTTGTTTGAATATCGGCAAAGGTGTGTAAAGGAATATTTTAATCTAATTTAATTTTTGTGTGTGTGATAGGGCAATTTAGTTTTTTTAAAATATTTTTAAAGATCTTTATCCTTTTTACCTCCATTTCTTTATGTCTGTTTCTATACTTTTTGGTTTCTGCTCATGCTTTTACTAGCAGCTTGATTCTTTACTTTTAGTGAATTTTTTGTTGTTGTTCACTTGTTTTTGGTGATGTTAATTTTTGTGAACTTTGTGTAAACTTCAAAGTTTAAGAGTGAGTTTTCCCAGAGATTATTTATATTCTAATTCCCATTCCAAACAAATGTGAACTTGAGTTATGAAATTTGTGCAGGGATATACTTGGTAGGACCTTTATGTATATGTACTTAGACTTCTGTGGCCCCACAAAGCTCAGGTTTTAGGTTCCTAGCTATAATATCAGATAAAAATTTTTGTTGGTTTGTTTCCTGGTACTTTATGGCTTCTGGAGAACTTCTTTGTTTTCCCATAAATCCAGACATGAACTAAAATATATTTGAAAAATTACCCAATATTGAGAGGGAGCTGTCTGAATATTGACTATGCTACAGTCTGGGTAATGTGTTAACAGATACGTTTTTTTTAAATTTCTTATAATTTTATTTACCTTTTTCCCTTCCCTTTTTAAACTAAAAGTGCCATTTATGACTGGGAGAATGGAAGAAACAAGAGATGATAAAGAACAAAAGATGATTATTTGTTTTGAACCTCCAAAACTGAGATCCTTGAACAGACAATATATTGGAAAGTTACTTGTAGATTCAGTTTCTTTTACCCAATTCACCTACTCACCCAAGGAGAAATTAGACTTCCTGGTTAGAAATAATTCTGAGAGTAGTGACTAGGAACTAGTTCCTGAGAAAAGGCCCAGAATTTTGCCCATTTACCTTGCTGAATGATTTATTTGAAGAGAGATGAAACTTCCTTAGAGTAGATATTTTATGGAATTTTTTAGGCAGAAAGTGAACTATCAGATAAACTGGGGATGGTGTGAGAAAATGGATTACAAATGGCTATTCAGCATGTGTAGGCATATGAAAAAAATTTTCCATAACATAAGACAAGTTTTATTTTTCTGTCATTCTGGGATATGGAACCAAATCTGAATCAGTTTTGTAGTCAAGAAAGGAGTACAGCATATCATCAACCAGTGACAGGGGACAATTACAGTATAGAGATTATTCCTCAGAGTCTAACTACTTACAGCATGATCTACACCCAGACCAGTAGAAACAGGAGCAGCAGCTTCTTCTGGGAGTTTGTTAAAAATGTAGAATTTTAGGCCCTAGGCCAGGTCTATTGAACCTGAATGTATATTTTAGCAAGATCCCTCAGAGGTTGACAGCATGAATCACTGAAGACAATTGAAAAGAGCCAATGAAATGTAATACATGGCAGAACATGATGTCAGATGACTTCAAAGTACTAGACAACTTTTATTTCTCTAATATTACAGATTGGCACTATATAAGCTTTCTGAGTAACTGAGGAAAGTAGGGAGAGTAACCCTCTAATTGACAGAGAAAACCCCAATTTCACACGTTTATCCTAAGATTAAATGTCTACAGATAAATTTGGTCTTAGAATATTCAAGAAAGTTGAAAATTTTCTTTTTTGGCAATAGGTAAAGTCCATGGCCTGAAATATGTTTGTTTCTCCCATTAATGTGTCATTTAAATCTTTGAAGCCAGAGATTATGTTTCCTAATTTTGAAATCACTTCCACTACTTTTCCCAGCAAATTCCCAAAGGATGTGCTTAATAAATGTATGTAAATGCATATAAATAAATACATCTTATTTACACTTTATTTACGGATAAATATATATAGTAGCAAATAATAGTATAATTTATAAACTTTTAAAGGAATTATCCCTTACCTTTAATATTTCAGGAGACTAACTGGGCAATTTTCTTCAATTGCATTGGAAATGGAAGTCCAAGGATGAAGGAAATACCTTTGGGCCAAAAAAGTAAACTTTCATTCACATCCACTAATTACTGAACATCTAATCTGTTTTACAAAGGAATATTAATATTGGTGTATGAATCATGCTGATTTTTCCATAATGTTTTCTTAAAGTTTGTATGCTTCTTTTTTATACATGTGACTTCAATGAGAAGAACAGTCAGCTTCTCTGAAGAACTATCAGACATTCTGAGATGGTTATTTGTCACCACTTTTCTCCTTTCTTTAGCTCAGTAAGTTTTACTGTTAAATACTATAGCTGAGTTGAGTGTGCAGCATCAGAGTGTCAAGTAGCTACTCTCAACATCAAGTGAGAAGAGCACTTCATTGATTTCTGATAAAAAAAAATTCTTAGGCTATTTTTTTTAAAAAAAGCAAGAAGTTTGTTAAATAGTATTTCCAAGTTACAGAGTAAAACCTATCACAGTTTTAATGGCCTTTTCACATGGCATTTCTCTCTGAAGAGAGGAAGTAATTTCTTTAGCACTAACTGCTATTCCTTCCCTCCTTTGTTTGTACATAATTGATTTAAATGTGTATGATTTTGCTCATCAAACAACTGTACCATTATAAACATGGGCTTCCATGTGTTGATTTGTTATACAGTCAAGAGAAAGCTGTGGCCTATTTTATAAAATTTTATAAAACTGCATTTTCAAAATGTAGCCTTTTTTACTCAGCAGGGCAAAATAAAGAGCTCTCCAGAGTAAACCATGACTAGTGAACATCTGTGCTGATTAGAGCAAGATGGTTTATTTACAATTTTGACTAAAATTTTTAAAATTTAAAATTTTATTTGCATAGCACTATTTTGGGGAAAGGACACTATAAAAACAAAACCTCTGAGTTTTAAGAGGATTTATTAGGGGCAGGGGCTACTACCATGATAAAATATTACATCTTTGCAATAGAATTGGTGATAATAGTTTAAATTATAAATTTGCAAAAAGCACATAACATTCCTTGAAATATGATGATAAATATCTTTATATACATATTTTCCCCCAAATAGTGAAATTTGATTAGCAGAAAATAGTGTCCAGAAGTAATTAAGCATTGCATATGAGCTGTCTCAGGGTGAATCTAGCTAATGTTCATCATACTCCACCATGACATTATTTCCTATTATAGTAAAATATTATGTATTCTACTGTGCCAATTTAAATTTTAAATCTATTTATGTGTATATATATATGCCACATTTTCTTTATCCATTTGTCTGTCGATGGATATTTAGGTTGTTCAATTGTTGTGGCTATTGTGAATAATGCTACAATGAACATGGATACAAATATTTTTTCCAGATCCTGATTTCAATTATTTTGGATAGATTCCCCAGAAGTAGGTTTGCTTAATCATTTAACAGCTCTATTTTAATTTTTTGAGGAATCTCCATACTGTGTTCCATAGTGGTTGCACCAATTTACATTACTACCAACAGTATTACAAGAGTCCTCTTTTCTCTAAATCCTTGCCAATGCTTTCTATATATTTATTTATTGATAGTAACCATTCTTTTAGGTGAGAGGTGATATCTCATTCTGGTTTTGATTTGCGTTTCCCAAATGATTAGTAATATTGAGCAACTTCTACCCATTTGCTTATCTTTTTTTTTTAAAGATTTTATTTATTTATGAGATAGAGAGAGAGAATGAGCGGGGGGGGGGGGCAGAGGGAGAGGGAGAAGCAGGCTCCCTGCCGAGCAGAGAGACTGATGTGGTCCTCGATCCCAGGACCCTGAGATCAGGACCTGAGCCGAACGCAGACGCTTAACTGACTGAGCCATCCAGGCGCCCTGACATTTGCTTATCTTTCCAGAAGAAATGTCTATTCATTTCCTTCACTTATTTTTTTTATTTAAATTCAATTAGCCAACATATACTACATCATTAGTTTCAGAGGTAGTGTTTAATAATTTATCAGTTGCATATAACACCCAGTGCTCATCACATCATGTGCCCTCCTTAATGCCCATCACCCAGTTACCCCATTCCACCACCCACTTCCCCTCCAGCAACCCTCAGTTTGTTTCCTATGATTAAGAGTCTCTCATGGTTTTTCTCCCTCTCTAATGACTTCCATTCACTTTTCCTCCCCTTCCCTTATGATCCTCTGTACTGTTTCTTATATACCACATATGAGTGAAACCATATGACAAATGTCTTTATCTGATTAACTTATTTCGCTCAGCATAATACCCTTCAGTTCCATCAATGTCAATATAAATGGTAAGTATTCATCCTTTCTGATGGCTGAGTAATATTCCATTGTGTATATATATATACACCACATCTTCTTTATCCATTCATCTGTCGATGGATATCTCAGCTCTTTCCAGAGTTTGGCTATTGTGGACATTGCTGCTATAAACATTGGGTGTAAGTACCCCTTTGGATCACTACACTTGTATCTTTGGGGTAAATACCTAGTAGTGCAATTTCTGGGTGGTAGGGTAGCTCTATTTTTAACTCCTTGAGGAACCTCCATACTGTTTTCCAGATTGGCTGTACCAGCTTGCATTCCCACCAGCAGTGTAAGAGAGCTCCCCTTTTTCTGCATTTTGAACATTTGTTGTTTCCTGACTTGTTAATTTTAGCCATTCTGACTGGTTTGAGGTGGTACCTCTTTGTGGTTTTGATTTGTATTTCCCTGATGCCGAGTGATATGGAGCATTTTTTTCTTGTGTCTGATGGCCATTTGAATGTCTTCTTTGGAGACATGTCTATTCATGTCTTCTGCCCATTTCTTGACTGGATTCTTTGTTTTTTCAGGTGTTGAGTTTGATAAGTTCTTTATAGATCTTGGATACTTGCCCTTTCTCTGATATGTCATTTGCAAATAGCTTCTCCCCTTCCATTCCTTCACTTATTTTTTAAATTGGGTTATTTGTTTTATTGCCATTGGATTGTAGGTGTTCCCTATTTGTTATGGGATAACTTTTTTTTTAAATAAAGACTTTACTTATTTATTTGACAGAGAGAGAGAGCGCACAAGCAGGGGGAAGGGAAGAGAGAGGAGAAGCAGGCTCCCTGTTGAGCAGGGAGCCCAACATGGGGCTCAATCTCAGGACCCTGAGATCATGACCAAAGCCAAAGGCAGACACTTAACCAACTGAGCCACCCAGGAACGCCTAGGATAACTCTCAGATATATGATTTGCAAATATTTTCTCCCATTCTGTAGGTTGCCTTTTATTGTGTTGATCTTTTCTTTCTGCATGAGAGTGTTTAGTCTGATGTAGTCCCACTTTTTTTTTCGCTTTGTTGTCTGTGTTTTTGGTGTCACGTTCAAGAAAACATTGCCCATACAAATATCAATAAATATTTTCCTTATGTTTTCTTTTAGGACTAAAACTGTTAGAACTAATAAGTAAATTCAGTGAAGTTTCAGGATACAAAATTAATACAGTTTCATTTCAGTACACTGACAATAAACTATCTGAATGGAAATTTTTTAAAATCTCATTTTTAATAGTACAAAAAGAATAAAATACTTACAAATAAATTTAACTGAGGACATAAAAGACTAGTACACTGCAAAATACAAACCACTGATAAAAGAAGTTAAAGTTGAGTCAAAAAAGTGCCCATAATACACTGGCCAACAGGTATATGCTCAGCATCACTAATCATTAGGAAAATGCAAATTAAATCTATGACGAGATATCATTTCACACTCATTAGATTGGCTGTTATAAAAACAAATAAAAAATAACAATTGTGAAGAAATTCTGACCCTTGTGCGTTGCTGATGGGAATGTAAAATGGTATAGCCACTGAAAAAATGGCTGGAGATTACTCAAATAAGTAAGCCTAGATTTACCATTTAATGCAGGAACTGTACTTCTGGGTATATGTATAAAAGAATTGAGAGCAGAGACTTCAACAGGTATTTGTATATCAATGCTCATAGCAGCATTATTCATAGCAGTCATATAGTAGAAACAACCCAAATGTTCATCAGTGGATGAATAGAAAAACAAAATGTGGTACATATATACAATGGAATATTTTTCAGCCTTAAAAAATGAAAAATTCTGATACATGCTGCAACATGTATGAACTGTGAAGACACTATGCAAAGTGAAATAAGGCAGCCAGAAAAGGATGGCTGTTATTATGATTTCACTTATATGAGGTACACAAAGTAGTCAGATTTATAGAAATCTAGAGTAGAATGGTGATTGCCAGGGGCTAAGGATGGGTAGACGGGAGTTACTGTTTAATGAGATGTGTTTCAGTTTGGGAAGGTAAAAAAGTGCAGGAGACTAATGGCAGTAATAGTTTCACAATAATGTGAATGCTTACTGCCACTGAACTGTATAAATTGTTAAATTGAACAACTGAAAATTGTTAAAATAATTTTATGTCATGTATGTTTTATCACAATTAAAAGAAATTTTAATGGGCTTTGTTGCACAGATAAGATTCAATAGGTGAGATACTATTTTTATAATGTTGCTATAAATTCTTCAAAATACAGGAACAAATAATAATTTTCCTGGGTAAATCAGAGCAATTAATATGCTAGGCATTGCAAAATGAGGGAGAAATAAATACTGAGATGGTATGGAGACTCTTCCTTTTATGCTGCATGAAGAATGACATGGGCCTGACTGAGGATCCTTTAGTTTCCACTCAGTGCCTGATTCAGGTAGATTTGTTCATGACAGGTAGAACTTGTTCATGGTAGATAGAAGGCCACACTACTGGAGGAAACCCGAGTTTTCTCAGCAGTTCTTTCAATGTGAATAGAAAGGAGGTCATTTAACTTTAATTCTCAAATTCCACTGACCTGGAACTCCTTCCTTATGTAGGACTTTAGCCTCCTGCAGAGTTCCTAAAAGTATTTCTGAGTCTCCAAAGCTAGGATCCTATGTAATTCTATTGTATTGCTCAATAGTGATTTCTTGCCAGGTCCTACATTGCTGTTTTTACTGAGATATATGAACCCGGTTGGTAATTCACCACTGTTCCTGGGGGTGCAGAAAGCCAATTAACAGAGTATTTATATCTGTGAGGGACTTCCTGGTAGGAAGTGTTATAAAATTTGGGGAATATTAAAAGTTACACTTTCTCTTCATGATGTCAGATTGAGGACAAAACATCATGCTACCATCATTGTTCCCTGTTGTTTGTGTTTTTTTTCCTTAATCTCTATTCCATTATGGAATTTCACAAGTGTTCTTTTAACAGGTGTTCTCAACCCTCTGAAAATTCCCATACGTGTACGTTGGTTACTAAGCCCCTGTGGCTGTCTATACACAGCTTTTTGGATATAATCAGACTCTGAATGTCAGTTTATTTTCAGTTGGGACTCCTGTTAAAGATGTATTCTGGGCCTTGAAAAAACAAGGAATTGCTGAAATAAAATTATATCATTGATGTAGAATATTACCTATAATACATATCAATAGATCACCATAGGTATCAAGTAATAATATAAATCTTTGTTAAAATATTCCAAACATTCTGTATTGTAAAACTCTGGAAATGGAATGAGGTCTATTTGCAAATAAATATTCCCAAAAGAAAAACAAATTAATACATATATTTGGAATAATAAAATATTCCTTTATCCTCTTTTATTTTCATATTTAAAACATTTAGTCTTGAAACAAATAGATATTATGTATCTTAAATGTGTGCCAAGAAGACAAATTGATTCTATAATCTTAATTTGAAGAGGAAGGCTTTTGCTTAATCCATCAATTTTTCACATCTCCAGCTGTCTCATAAAGTAGAGAAGAAATGATTGAGAGACCAGTATGAACATTCAGTTATGCTTTTGTAAAGATTTTTTCTCTTCCTTGCTTACTCTATACAAAAGAAGAAAGAAATGATCAAACATTTGAAGTGTGATCTCTGGTGAAAGCTTCCTGGAGAGAATTTTGTGAACACTGGTTTTATGCTGTTAAAGCAGCAATGACTTCTGTGAACTCTCTGGTCTCTCATTATCTCTCTTCTATTCCATCTAATGAACTAAAGGATATGAAGTTGAGGTCAAGCTGTGGTTGGTGGAAGTTCAGAGTTCTGTTAGATTCTTTGGAAAGCCAGTTGTCAGTCTTCTTTTTTGTGCCATTAATCAAAGATTAAATGGAGGAACCATTTTATTTTGTCCTTACAAAATATTTCTTAGGTCTTTTACTTAGGTTTTCTGTTACCCTCTATTCTTCTGACATTTATTTTCAGTTACAACGATATTCTACCTGGTTTATATTTTAAGATACCAAAACAAAACCAAAATTAATATAAGGGAGAAAAGAGCTTTTTAAAATAAAATTGATTTAAGTAGAAATACTTAGAAATATCCTTATAAAGCTATATTTACATATAATGTGTACCACAGAAATGATAGCTTTGGAGGGGGGACTTTAAACAATCTTGGTTATTAAGAAAATTGCTATCTGTTCCTTAATCATTTAAACAATTCAGACATGTATCCATGTAACTGTTAATGTGGACTGCAATATAAACACACTATTTATTTATTTGTCCCAGTCAGATTTTATGACTGATAAATATTGCTCCCACCATATTGATTGTGCAGTGATCCACATCAGTCAATAAAATTACAGCCTGAGCTACCTGCATAGAACAAAGCACAGAGGAAAAAATAAATAGTGATTGATTGATTTCTAAACTTCATTGTTTTCTTTTATTTGTGAGATACATAAATGCAGGTAGATAATTAGCTTAGAGCTATTTTGATAATTGTGTATCCATGGTCTTGCTTCAGAATCTCCATATTTATAAATCCAGATATAAATATCATGGCATTTTTATTCAGGCTGTTAGAACAATTGACCACACACATAGATTCCAGCATAATAAATTTCTATTGCATTTCTGTCTGTTTCTTTCCAAATTCAGAGAAGGCTAAAAGCCTGATTGGAATTTCTAAAGTGAAATTTGGTGCACTAACATAGCAAAAGAAAAATGGAAGAATATGAAGTAAATCAATGTCAAACATTTCTACCTAAAAATGCTTATAATGTTTGATATCCTAAAAATAAGAGAAAGTTACTATATTGCTTGGTTGTGCAAAATAGCATATAATGTAGAAAGAAAGGTCACAAGCTGAGCCACCATCAAGGGCCAGAAAACGCAATAAATATGTGAGTTGGATATAAGATAATCAAGAATGTTGGTAAAAATGCTGGCATGGGGAGTACATATCTCAAGTAAAAATGCTCAAATAACAAACGAAAAGCAAAACAACTAACAAAAAACAATATAATGGTCAACACAATAAAATGTTTTGGAATGCCTTCTGCCTGCTGGCAGACAGATTAAATAGTTTTTTGTTTTTTGTTTTTTAAGATTTTATTTATTTGAGAGAGAGAGAATGAGAGATAGAGAGCACGAGAGGGAAGAGGGTCAGAGAGAGAAGCATTCTCCCTGCTGAGCAGGGAGCCCGATGTGGGACTCGATCCCGGGACTCCAGGATCATGACCTGAGCCGAAGGCAGTTGCTTAACCAACTGAGCCACCCAGGCGCCCTGGCAGACAGATTAAGACCATTGGTTTCAAATTGCTAAATGTTGCCTTGGAAATAATGTTTAACTGTGTTGTAAATATCACACTAATTAGATTTTGATATCTTTGAAGTAGTCCAGTGCAGTTCATTTACTATTGTATTTCCCTAGCTGCTTAGAGAGTAGCAGCATAGTATTTGCTCATTAATTGACCCTTCCATGAATACAATTATTAAATGTAATTATAACCCTAGCTCCATGGTTGATTCTTAGATCTTCAGTTGTGGGGGTTAATTAATTACATCCCATCTTTTTGCATTAAAATAGATTTTCTACAACATAAATAAAATACACTGATCTGATATATTGTCCTCTGAGCTGTTCAAAAGAGTGGGGTACTCAGTTGGAGTAATTCCCTGAGGGGAGACTTGACTCTTAGAAAGTAAGATGATGATGCCTCTGACAGTGGTGGATGAAGGAATTGCATGGATCCATCCCTCCACTGAATCAGCTGTTAATCTGGCAAGAAACTATTCAAGTCAACATTTCAGACCTCCAGAATCATGTCAAAAAGTAACAACCAAAGTTGTTTAGAGAAGAAAGAGGATGCTAAATTTTAACATTGAAAGAAATCTCTAAGTCACTGGCTGACCATTTAGATAATGGAACAGAAATGTCAATAATAACACGAAACAAGGAATACATAATAATTTGAAAAAGTCAGTAAACAAATGAATGACTGTAGTACTAACAAACAAGAACAAACCACATTATTAACGCTATTAGCTTTTTCTTTGCTATTAAGAAACATGTACATTTTTTTGCATTCAAGAAGAAAAAAAAGTCCTTTGACCACTAAAGCTCTGTTGCATCTTTTCCTTTTCTTTTATAATCTTGTTAATATAACATTCCTCAGTTACAAAGCTTCTCTGTACATCATTTTTCACATCAGTTCTATGAGCTACCATCTTTATTTATAGATGAATCTAATTCCATGTAACAAAAAAAGACAAAAAACAATAGTATCTCTGTGAAGTATTACAAATATCATAAATGCATTTAACTTGTGATATTTGCATTAGAAAATAGGTTGTGACTAACCCTAATTCAAGGAGGTCATAATTGGTAGAACATAGAAATTTATCTAGTTTTTCAAACTGAAAATCCCAATGCTCCACTCTAGCTTTTATTTTGTAATTTTTTACCCTATTAATGACATGAAATGTAATAGAATAAATCATCTTCTACAACCTCCACTTTTGTTCCTTACTAATTTATTGAGACCAGTCTCTAAATAGTCAATGACCATTCAATGTCCAAACCTTATCGTGTTCACTCAGCATAAATGTCTATTTCTTTAGTACTTGACACTACTGAACTTGTCTGATTCTAGCTACCCTCTCTTCTCTTTCTTTAATTATACATCCTCTCTTGGCTTTCCCTTTACCCCTTTACTCCTTTACTATTTATTTTTATTATTCTCTATCTACCTCCTGAACTAGTTTTTTTTTTTTTAATTACTCAGTGCTCGTCAAGGTAAATGTACTTTTAATCTGTTTTCTCTGTTTCACTACCCCTGCCCCCCCTCCCCCCCAGCTCACCACCTGTCTGGAAACCACCAAGTTGTTTTTTGTATTTCAGTTTATCTATTGAGATGATCATATAGTTTTTATCCTTTCTCTTGTTAATGTGATGTGTCGGGTTGATTGATTTGCAAATATTGAACCATCCTTTCAATCTTGTAATAACTCACTTGATTGTGGGGAATGCCTTTTTTTTTTTTTTAAATGTGTTGTTGGATTCAATTTGCTAATTTTTGTTGATTTTTGTACCTATGTTCATCAGAGATATTGGCCTATAGTTTTCTTTTGTTGTAGTGTCTTGGTCTGGTTTTGGTATCAGGGTAATGCCTTGTAGAATACATTTGGAAGCTTTTGTTTCTCTTCTGTATTTGGGAATAGTTTGAGAATAATAGGTATTAACTTTAATTGTGAGGCTGTCTGGTCCTGGACTTCTGTTTGTTGGGAGTTTTTGGATTACTGACTCATTTTCATTATTGGTACTTGGTCTGTTCAAATTTCTATTTCTTCCTGATTCAGTTTTGAGAGATTATATTTTTCTAGGAATTTATCTATTTCTTCTAGGTTGTCTAATATGTTGACATATAGTTTTTCATAGTATTCTCTTATAATTCATTGGAATTCTGTGGGGTGTTTTGGCCATTTCTCTTCCATTTCTAATTTATTTGTATCCTCTCTATTTTTTTATGAGTCTAGCTAAAGGTTGATCAATTTTATTTATCTTTTCAAAGAACCAGCTACTGGTTTTATTGATCAGTTCTTTTTTTTTGGTCTCCATTTATTTCTGCTCTAATCTTTATTATTCCCCTTCTTCTATTGGCTTTGTGCTTTTTTCTTTTTTAGCTCTTTTAGGTATAATGTTAGTTTGAGATTTTTCTTGTTTCTTGAGTTAGGTCTGTATTACTATAAACTGTTTTCTTAGAACAGCTTTGCTGCATGGTAAAGATTTTCGACCATTGTGTTTTCATTTTCATTTGTCTCCATGTATTTTTTGATTTACTCTTTGATTTATTATTTGGCTCATTCATAGTTTAGTAGTATGTTATATAGCCTCCATGTATTTGTGTTATTTCTGATTTTTTTTTTTTGGTGATTGATTTCAAATTTCATACCAGTTGGTTGGAAAATTGCATGATATGATTTCAATCTTTTAAAATGTATTGGACTTATTTTGTTACCCAACATGTGCTCTGTTCTGGAGAATGTTCCAGGTGCATTTGAAAAGAATGTGTGTTTGGCTGGTTTTGGTTGGAATGTTCTGAATATATATATTAGGTCCATTTGGTCTGATATGTCATTCAAAACCACTGTTGTTTTTTTGCTGATTTTCTATCTGGATGAACTCTTCATTGATATAAGTGGGTTGTTAAAGTTCCCTACTATTGGGGCGCCTGGGTGGCTCAGTTGTTAAGCATCTGCCTTCAGCTCAGGTCATGATCCCAGAGTCCTGGGATCGAGCCCTGTGTCGGGCTCCCTGCTCCGTGGAAAACCTGCTTCTCCCTCTCCCACTCCCCCTGCTTGTGTTCCCTCTCTCGTTGTGTCTCTCTCTGGCAAATAAATAAATAAAATCTTTAAAATAAAATAAAGTTCCCTACTATTATTTTATTACTGTCAATTTTTTTTCTTTATGTCTGTTAATAGTTGCTTTATATATATATAGGTGCTCCTGAGTTGGGTGCATAGATATGTTATATCCTCTTGTTGGATTGTTCCCTTTATCATTATGTAGTGTCTTTCTTTGTCTCTTGTAATAGCCTTTGTTTTAAAGTTGATTTTGCCTGATATAAGTATGGCTACTGCAGCTTTCCATTTGCATGGCTTATGTTTTTCTATCCTTTCACTTTCAGTCTGTATGTGTCTTTAGCTCTGAAGTGAGTCTCTTGTAGGCAGCATATAGATAGGTCTTCCTTTTTTATTCATTCAATCACCCTATGTCTTTTAATTGGAATATTTAGTCCATTTACATTCAAAGCAATTATTGATAGTATGTATTTATTGCCATTTTGTGACTTGTTTGTAGTTACCATTAGGTTCATATATAACATCTTTTGCATATAGCAGTCTATACTAAGTTAATGGTCACTTAAATTTGAACTCCCCACTCCTGGCCATGTTTTATGTATATGATATCATACTTCCTTTTATTTTGGGTTTCCCTTGACTGATATTTATAGATGTAATTGATTTTACTGCCTTTGTGCTTTAACCTCTATGCTAGTTTTATAAGTAATAAATGTACTTTTGTTATGTTTATATTTATCTGTGAAATTTTTTCTTTAATAATTTTCTTATTCCTGTTTATGGCTTTTTCTTCCCACTCGAAGAATTAATTTTAACCTTCCTTGTAAGTTTCATTTAGTGGTGATGAACTCCTTTAAACTTTGATTGGGAAACTCATTATCTCTTTTTTTATTCTGAATAACTTTGCTGGGTAAAACATTCCTGGTATCCAGTTTCTTCCTTTTAGTACTTTGAACATATTATGCCACTCTCTCTGTCCTTCCAAGTTTCTGCTGAAAAATCAGCTGATAACCTTATGGGGTTTCCCTTATATATATAGCATTTTACTTTTCTCTCACAGCCATTAAAATTCTCTATCACTACTTTTTTTTTCCATTTTAATTATTATGTGTCTTGGTGTGGACCTCCTTGGGTAGATTTTGGGGGGATTTTCTGTGCTTCTTGGATCTGGGTATCTGTTTCCTTCCCCAGATTAAGGAAGTTTTCTTTTTTTAAAAAAAATTTTATTTATTTATTTGACACAGAGAGAGAGAGAGAGAGAGAGAGAGGGAGCACAAGTAAGGGAGTGAGCAGCAGGCAGAGGGAGAGGGAGAAGAAGAGCAGAGGGAGAAGCCAAGCAGGGAGCCTGATGCACTGGGCTTGATCCCAGGACCCTGGGATCATGATCTGAACTGAAGGCAGATGCTTAACCGATAGCCACCCAGGTGCCCCAGATTAAGGAAGTTTTCAACAATTATTTCTTCAAATAAATTTTCTGCACCCTTCTCTTTTCTCCTTCTGGGATCTCTATAATGCAAATGTTATACTTGATGTTGCTGTGTTCCTTTAACCTATTCTCATTTTTTTTTAATTATTTTTTTCATTTTCTTGTTCAGCTTGGTTGTTTTCCATTACTCTTTCAGCTCATTGATCTGTTCTTCTGCCTCCTCTAATCTGCTATACATTTCCTCTAGTGTATTTTTTTTTTAATTTCAGTTGAGTTCTTCCTCTCTGACTGGTATCTTAATATTTTCTCTTTGTTGGAGTTCTCACTGAGATCCTCCACTCTTTTCTCAAATTCGGTATCTTTATGACCATTACAGTGAATTATTTATCAGTCATATTGCCTATCTCCATTTCATTCAGCTCCAGTTTGCTGTAGTTTTGTTCTGTTCTTTCATTTGGGACATATTCCTCTGTTCATTATTTCTAACTCTGTTTATCTGTTTCTATGTATTAGGAAGGTCAGCTACATCTCTTGATCTTGAAAATAGTGGCCTTATGATGTAAAGGTGGTGCCCTATAGTATCCCCTGTTCACCACTATGTGGTTTGTTGTGCCCTACTTTTGAGGCTTACACATGTTAGCCTTTAAGTTATTTGGCTGCAATGGCCCACTTTGCCTGTTGTGGGTACACTGGGCAGGGTTTGGTCCCTGTGCTCAATAAGGGGGCAGTCTTGGGCTGCCTCAGCCTTACAGTTGGGCAGTGTCAGCGCTCAGACCAGATGTCTGCCCTCAGCCCATCTGCCAGGACTGTAGCTGCAGTGACCTGCAGGATGCTTTTCCTGCCTTATCTCTGAGAGGCTTTTGTTGGTGGGCAAGGCCAGCAGTCAGAGCAGATGCCTGCCCCCAGTCTGTCTGTTGGGGTTGCAGTTACATTGATAGTTGGGCACTCTCTCTGCACTGCTAGTTATAAAATTTGGCTGCTGGGACTAAGGGCACACTGGTGTGAGTGGTTGTCTTCCTCTTCCCCAGGGCAGGAGTCACTTTGGAGTGGCACAGGACCGTGCCAGGGCTATTTGCAGAGTATGTTTGGACAGGAGCCACTTTGGAGGGATGCCTGATAAGTGGGGTGGGTTTGATGGAATGGATCCTCAGAATGTGGAGTGTAACACACAGTGATAGCAAGATAGGAGGAAAGCAAGATAGGTGGTTCCCACAAGTGTCCTGTTCTCTAGGCTTTGGGCAGGTTGGGAGGGAAATGGCACCCACCAGCTCTTTTGTTTTTGAAGTCTTCTAAAGATCCCTGCTTTTCCAATGCAAGTTCTGAGATTGGTAAATACATTTCGAAGTACACTCCAGGCTCTTTTCAAACTGCTGCTTCTATGTTGTATCTTGGCCAGCTTAATTGTTAGGTTGGCTCTTTAAGTGTGGAGTTTCAGTTTCCTATTGCCCTCTGGATCTCCCTGAGCTAAGCCTGCTGATTTTTAAAGTACGTAGAGTTAAGCCCTGTTGAATGTAAAAACTCGCGAAGTTAACCCCCATTGTTTTTCGAAGTCAGATGTTACAGGGACTCATCTTCCCAGTGCAGATCCCCTTTGCCTGGGTTACCTGGTTTGGGGTCTGATCCTCTCACTTCTTCATGCTTGTGGTGTCACTCCCATTTATAATTAGCCTCACGAGGGGATCCCAACCACCCCTCCTATCCTTTTTTTGTGTGGCCTTCTATCCATGGTTAACTGTGAAAGTCTGTTCTGCCAGTCTTCAGGTTGTTTGCTGAGTTAATTGCACTGATGTGTCTGTTATCATGGTGTGTCCCTGGGATGACATGAGCTCAGGACCCTCCTACTCCACCATCTTTCCAGAAGCTCTTTCCACTTCCTGAACTCTTTAATGCAGATTTTCCAGAAACTTTTGCCTTTAGAACTCTTATTTTCTTTCTTTCCTTTCTCATTCTCTTTCATTATCTCGGCTCTTTGTCCCCCCACCTCCCCCCAACCAAAAAAAAAAAAAAAAAAAACCTACCTTGGCAATTTACTCTTAGGATTTCAACTACTGTCTGTGTGTTTGTACAAGATCTTTGTCTTTAATCCTGACTTGTGTTCTGTTATGTCCTAATAATTGTTTTCTTGACCTTTATACTTGGATGTTGAGGTACACAGGTCAAACTTGATTTTCATAAAACTGTAGTAATTAGATCTATTCTCAGATTTATTCTTCTTCCTGATTTTTTAAACATTTCTGTTAATGATGACTCTATTCTCTTCCAATAGCAAAAACTAAGAGTTCAAAGTCATTTTGTGTTGTTTTACTCTACATCCTGTCTCAACATTTCAGTTTGTTTTTATCCACTTTCCTAATAACTATTGCAAATACTTTCATTGCTCTTAATTTTTTTTAATTCATTATCCTTTGATTTCACACTTAACCCCTTACAGTCATGTGTTTAATAGCTCTTGGTTATAAGAAACTAAACCAAATTACATTTTTAAAAAGACTTATTTATGTATTTGAGAGAGAGAGAGAGGGAGGGAGAGTGCAAGTGAGGGAGGGAGGGGCAGAGGGAGAGGGAGAGAATCTCAAGCAGACTCCCTGCTGAGCACAGAGCCCTATTCAGGGCTCAATCCATGACCCCAAGATCATGACCTGAGCTGAAACCAAGAGTTGGATGCTCAACCAACTGAGTCACCCAGGTGCCCCCCAAATTACAGTTTTTGAATAAACTTTTTATTTTGAAATCAATATAGTTTTACACAAAAGTTACAAACATGGTACAAAGAGTTTCCATGTTTTTAAAAATCAATTATCCTCAGAGGAGTTTTCTTTTCATTTCATTTTTTTCTCTATCTTCCCCTCTTTTTTTGCCTTCTCTAGGTTTAATTGAGGATATTTTATGATTCAATTCCATCTCTTCTATTGAATTCTGTCTTTTAAAAACATTTTTAATCAATTTCTTAAGGTTTACAATATATATTTTTAGTAATCTTGGGTCACCTTTCAAGTAATAGTATCCAATTTCACATGAATTATAAGGACATTATAGCAGTGTATTCCCTATTTATCTGTTTCAGCCCCTGTGCCACTGTTGTCATACACTTCATTTTTACACATGCTGTAAGCCTGATACATTGCTGTTGTTATTGCTTCACTGTATTACTATTTCTTTATAATTAGCATGACATTAAAAGCATTATATTTCTTTTTTTTTTAAAGATTTTATTTATTTATTTGAGAGTGAGAGAATGAGAGATAGAGAGCATGAGAGGGAAGAGGGTCAGAGGGAGAAGCAGACTCCCTGCTGAGCAGGGAGCTTGATGTGGGACTCAATCCTGGGACTCCAGGATCATGACCTGAGCCGAAGGCAGTCGCTTAACCAATATTTCATCTTTATTTATTCCATTTACCATGCTTTTGTTTTCTCTAGATTCAAGTTTCTGACCTATATCACATTCTTTTTTAGCCAGAAGTTCTCTTAACATTTCTTGTAAAGTAGGTGTGTCGGCAATTAATCATATCTGTTTTTGTTTGTCTGAGACAGTCTTTATTATCTCCTTTATGTTTTAAAGATAATTTTGCTGGGTAGAGAAATCCTTCTCCCTTCCCTTCCCTTCCTTTTCTTTTTTCTATTCTTCCCTCCTGTCTGTCTTTCTTTTCCTCTTTCTTTCTTTCTGCTGGCTTACATGTATTTTCATATGAACTATATTGTAATTCTTACCTTGTTTCTCTGTCTTACCCTCCATGTATGCTTTCAAGATTCCTTCCTTCCTTCCTTCCTTCTTCCCTTCCTTCCTTCCTTCCTTCTTCCCTTCCTTCCTTCCTTTTTTCCTTTCTTCCTTCCTCCCTCCCTCCCTCTCATTTTTTTTATTTCTCTATTTTTTTAGTAGTTTTTCTTGTTTATTATTAGAACTTATTACAACTGCAATTTAGTATCTGCCACTACCTTTGGAAAATTATTAGTCATTATTTCTTAAAATATTTCCTCTGTCCCATTCTCTCATTTTCTAGCATCAGGGATTCAAATTCAGAATATTACATAGTTTTCTATGTAATACTGTGAGTATTTCCTATGAGTACTACAGTAATCCTATGAGTATTTCATAGTTATCCTTCAGTTCTTTGAGGCTGTTTTCTGATACCTTTTTGAATATTTGTGTTTTGGTTTCCATAATTTCTGTTGTCCTATCTTCAATCTCATGGACTATTTCTGTGGCTGTGCTGACTCTAGTAATGAACCCATTGAAGGTCATCATTTCTCTTTTACTCTTTTTGGTTTCTAGCATTCTCATCTAATTCCTTCTTATATTTTCCATTTCTCTGATGAAATGGCTTATCTTATGTGTTATTTTTCAATAGAACCTTTAACATATCAATCATAGTTATTTTAAAATCCCTATCTGATTAATCCAACATATTTGTTGTACTGAGTATGATGATATGATTTGCTCTTTTCCTTCAGATTTTTGGCATGCTTTGGTATGCCTTGTATCTTTTATTGAAAGTGAGATATGCATTGGATAATAGAGATTAAAGTAAATAAGCATTTAGTGTGAAGATTTATATTACTATGGCTAGAACTTGGGCTTGTTTAATGTTTGCTGTAGTTGTAGGTGTCAAAGATTTCAAATTCCTCTAGACCTTGTTTTTGTCCCCACTCTTAACTTTGGGCCTCCCTATGTACTTGTCCTTAAAAGACTTTGTGTCTTGAAGCTCTTTTAGCTGTAATCCACTGTTATTATACTGGAGTCATGTTGATGTGGTGGTAGGGTATGAGGGAAGGGGAGCATTCTCTGGTATTATCATTAAATTTTAGTGTTTTTGTGGTCTGTTTCTTGGGGCTGTGACTTTCACAAATGTCTCTTCAGTGATACAGGTATTCCCCTTATCCCCTTAGCTGCAGTGTTCCCAATCTATTTCTTTGTAGGCTTGACCTCTGTTGACTCTGTATTTCTTTTTTTTTTTTTTTTTTCCCATGAGACAAGATGGTTAGAGGGAGCTGGAGTGGGAAGAGTGTCCTTCCCTTAGCTGGTAGGATAAGGTTATTGCAAAGTTTCCCCTACCCATTTGTAAGTGTAGGACTTTATTATAGAGAAGGCTCTGGGCATATGTCACGATTGTTATTATTCCCTTCCCCCAATCACTAGAAGCAGGATCTTGATTAGTCTGGCTTTTCTATTTTTTTCAAACCCATTACTTATGTAAATAAAGTCGAGAGTCAGAAACCTTGTGGTCTCTAATTTTGAGATTTCCACCTTCACAAAGTGTTTTTTTTTTTTTAATTTTCTCTCACTCTCATGACAATTGTACCTTCCAAAACCTATTTTGAAATGCTGTTGACTAATGTGGTTTAAAGAAATTGTTTTCATTATGTTTACAGTTTTACTTGCATAAGTTTTCCGAAAGCAGTGATTTGAATTTGCTGCTATGTAGTTGCAGAAAGGACCAGTGAGTGGAATACAAGACAGGAAATTCCTTTTATTATTTCTCGGTCTTTCATCACTTATAAGTGTGATACCTCAAAGTTCAGGAAGGCATAGTCATCACTTGAATACTTACAGAAATCCTGAAGGTTCTAGTGACTGGAAGAAAGCAATACATTTGAATTTCTAAATACTGACCCAAAAAGTAGACTGGTAAAGACTGGGTATAAGACCTTACATTTCTGAACGAATAGCTATTATAATAGGTGTTGTGAGAATTATAAGTGTTTCTAGCACTCAATTTAAAAAACTGTTTTAGATCATGTTTAAAAGTTTAAAAAATATAAATATGAGTGAACTATTAGAACTTTAAGAAACTGTAAAGAGTGTTAGTGAAACTTTAGAGTAATTAAATAAAAATAACAGAAATTCCTCTGCAATGCAGACAGTATATGAGGAGGACAAAGACTTGAAAAGTGAAAATACCACAGGGCAAGTCAAATAGAAGTACTGGTTGTTAATCAGCACCAAGCTATAGTCAATGTGGAAACACTTAAAATTAGATAGGCATCACAGCAAGAGATGCTAGGTCTGAGTTCAACACATTGAATAAATACAACTGGATTTTTATATATACACTTAAATATATGAATAAAATAATTAAAATGCTAATGAGTATTAGGTCCTGCTAAAATAACACATTTTATGTTATCATTCAACCAAAGGAATGTATTTAAAGTTATTTGCAATTAATCTTGCTATTGCTGGCTAGCCTAAAGTAATTGAATGTGCAACTATTGATTAAGAAAATGTCATTGAGCTCTTACTAAACAGATTAAGGAAGTTAAGGAAAAAAAATAGGATTTTTTTCCAGATCAAGGGGCTTGTCTAGAACACAAAATGGAGAAGTCACTGATTTATCTCTTCTGTTTTATACAGGAAAAAAAAATCTCACTTTTAAGTTTCATTCCTTTTAACAATCAGGATATCAGAAATTGGTTGCTTACTGGTTTTTAGAAGGCTAAGCAATGTGTAATATGAACTGCCTAATACTTAGAATAATGATGTCTTCAGTTCTTCAATAGTGCAGAATATATCAGTGTATTCATTCCAAATTCCCATGTAAAACTATGTATATTACTTAAATACTTTGTCTTCAGGATCTATGTTTACTTTTAGGACTCAAGGGAAACATGAGTCTGAGATACCAACATTACATTGAATGTTGATACTTTCCCCCCACTGGACTGTCTGCCAACTTTACTAAACACGTACTAACACCATTGTAACTGACCCAGGGTTACAGAACTCTTGTGCCAAAATATTATGAGTTCCAGCAAGATATAAGAGGTTCTACTCAGATCATTGTACAAAGCTAAATGAAAGTTGACATGATTATTTTTCCTTATAGAAGAGCATATAGAAGACATCTTTTCTTTTTAGTGCTTTTCAGTTTTCCCTTGGCATTGAATTATACAACTTAGTTATGCCACAATAATCTACTAAGCTGAACTATAGGCAGTTTGAAAGGACTGCTGAGACCTGGGGAAGACATAGAGTTTTACATTATACTGAAGCACATTTCTTCTTGTTGGGTTATTATTTGGTCATGAGCCTGACAATAGGAGAGGTAAGTAATGGTTATACAATAGTAAGAAGAAATGGAGGAAAACACACACACAGTCAGAGTGCGGAGGAACACAGGGAGGTATATATTGCTTTTTGAAAGCAATCCCTAGTATTTGTGGGGGTTATTATTTAATAGAGAGGGCTTCATTGTGTCATTTCATGTTTCTCTAAAAAATAGTCACTCAAAGGAGCATCAAAGTTGAACAAAGGAGTAATCTATGCCAAAGCCAAAATAATATAGTGTAGTATTAATTTATAGCCCCCAATTAAATATTCATGATCATACTAATATAAATAATTGAATAAATTAATAAATAGGGGAGAAGAGACAAATGTTCTGTGCAGGAGAATTTAAAATAATTTATGTAGATACTGTGCTCTCTAGTAGGGAGAGCATAACTTTCCATTTCTTAACCGTGCAGTGCAGATAGTGATTTTCTTCCAAAGACTACAGTATGGAAAGGGAAAAAACATAGAGTAACTTTGTAATGGAAAAACCTGACAGACTACCTCCAGTGATTAAAATCAACACCAACAGTCATGAATGATACTGATACTATGTATCTTTGGAATGATGTGATGAAAATGATACTTTACCTCTATGATGCGCCTCTATCAAATCCATAAAACCAGTCTTATCATGAGAAAAAAATGAGACAAATTCCAGTAGAGGGGCCAGTACTCCTCAAAACTGTAAAGATCATCAAAAGCAAGGGAAGTCTGAGATACTAGCAATCAAGAGGAGCCTAAGGAAACAATAAATTTACATAATGTGGTATACTGGGTGAAATCCTGGAACAGAAAAAAGACTTTATGCAAAAACATAAAAAAATCTGAGTAAACTAAGGCTTTAGTTAATTACAATTATCAAAATTCATTCATTAATTATAACAAATGTACCACAGTAATGTAAGAAGTTAACAATAGGGGACACTAGATATGAGTATATGGGAACTCTGTATATCTCTTACTTTTATGCAAACATAAAGACGTACTAAAAAGTAATATTTGTTTTTTTTTTAAAGTGGGGTCTGATAACAATGCCATACTTTCTTCAGAAGAGTTATATAAACATTCTTAAAATCATGCTTTAACACCTAGAAAGCTACTTGAATTACAAATTGAGTATTAGAGACCATAAAACACATAAAGCACAAAGAGGGCTTTTCTAATGCCAAAGAGTGTTCACAGAACCACAAAAGTTGCAGATTAACAAAATCAACCCCCTGAAAAATCTGTTTTACTAGACTTTCCATTTCAACGTACTGAATACAGTAGTCCCCCCTTATCCGCAGAGGATATATGCCAGGACCTCCAGTGGATGCCTGAAACCACTGAAACTTATATACACTGTGTTTTTCCCTATACATACATATCTATGATAAAGTTTAGTTTATAAATTAGGCACAGTAAGAGATTAACAATAACTCATAAATAGAACAATTATAACAATATACTGTAATAAGAGTCATGTGAATGTGATAGCTCTCTCAAAACCTTATACTCACCCTTGTGATGATGTGCAATGATAAAATGCCTATATGATGAGGTGAAGTGAGGTGAATGATGTGGGTATTGTGACATGGTTTTAGGCTACTATTGACTGCAGGTGCCTGTGGGTAACACAGATACCAAGGCAAACAAAGCAAGGGATAAGGAGAGGATTACAGTATATATAGTATGTTAGGTCTCACCTTAACAGTTTCTTTTATAATCACAACAAAATTTCCTTTCACCCCCAGTCAAGTTATCTACATGCCAAATTCATGAATACAAGAAAAAATTAGCTCAAGATTGTTATTTCCTTCCGGAAGTTGTTTTAATGTATACTTCTCTTTATGATGTGGAAAAAACACTGAAACTAAGATGCTGAAGTAAACATGTAAACCTTTTGTTACCCCCTAAGTGAAATATGCATTCCAGGAAAATAGAGTGGTTTTTATCAGCAAATTAATACTCATTTGCTGACCTAATTATTTAACATGGCTTATTCCTAGTGGGATGTGGAGGAGACTAGCTAAAAGCTGTTGGCCTTGCCTTAGAGTTTAGGTGATCTGATGGACTGATTGCATCTCCAAAATTCATGTGTTGATCCCCTAGCCCCCAGGACCTCAAAATGTGACTGTATTTGGAGACAGGAACTTTAAAGAGGTGATTAAGTTAAAATGAAACCACTGGGGAGGGCCCTGATCCAGTCTGACTGGTGTTCTTGTAAAAAGTGGAGATGGGGGTGCCTGGGTGGCTCAGGTGGTTAAGCAACTGACTCTTGATTCTGGCTCAGGTCATGATCTCAGGGTTGTGAGATCAAACCCCATATTGGGCTCTGCACTGAGTGTGGAGCCTCCCTTAAGATTCTCCCATTCCCTCTGTGTGCCTGGGTGGCTCAGTCGTTTAGGTGACTGCCTCATGTTTTTGGCTCAGGGCCTCAGTCAGTTAGTTAACTCCTCTTGGTTTTGGTTCAGGACCTTCATCTCAGGGTCATAGAATTGGGCCAGTGTAGGCCCGGTGTCACCCCTCCTTGGCTCTGTACTCAGCTGGAGTCTCCTTCTCCTCACCCTCTCCCTGCTCATGTGCTCTCTCTCTCAAATAAATCAATCTTAAAAAAAAAAAAAAAAAGGATTTTCTCTTTTCCTCTCCCTCTGCCCCTCCCCCACACCTCCTTCCTCACTCTTTCTCTCTCTCTCAAAAAAAAGAAAAGATGAAAACAGATGAAGGTACCAGGAATAAGAATGCATGGAGTAAACACCATGTGAAGAGGCAGCAAGAAAGTAGTGAACTATAGGCCAGGAAGAAAGGTCTTAGAGGAAATCACCCTACTAGCACCCTGATTCTTACTTCAGGCTTCTAGAACTATGAGGAAAATAAGTTTCTTTTTTTTACACCATTCAGTCTGTGGTATTTTGTTATGGCAGTGTTAGCAAACTAATATGATAGGTATCTAATAAACAATTTATTGGACTCAAAGACCACCGCTTGCCCTAGGTTTTTGGAGGTAATCACTTCCGGGAGTTAACAATGTGATTTAAGCCTGGCCATAACAAAAAGACAAACGCTGTGATTTAGTATAGGGGCTTTGAGCCATGTGGTATCAGTTCACCTAAAGATAGAGATCAACAACATGGGCAATCAATTAATCAATCATACTTATATGACACTGTCCCAATAAAACCTCTGTACACCAGGGCTTAAATGAACTTCCTTAATTGGCAGTACTCCATAGATATTGTCACATACTGATGCCAGGAAAGAAAACTGTTCTGACTCCACAGGGAGAGGGCTGGGAAAACTCCCTATCTATTAATTCCCTAGACTCCATCCCATGCACTTGTCTCATTTTATGCTGTATCCATTACCTACAATAAACCATAACCATGAATATAAAAACTTCCAGTATGTTCTGTGGGTCCTTCTAGAAAATTATCAAAGCTGAGGATGGCTTTGAGAAAATTTTTTTCTTTTTTTTGAAGAAGTACCTGTTATTTATTTATTTATTTATTAAGATTTTATTTATTTATTTGACAGAGACAAAGCGAGAGAGGGAACACAAGCAGGGGGAAGTGGGAAAGGGAGAAACAGGCTTCCCGGTGAGCAGGGAGTCCAATGTGGGGCTTGATCCCAGGACCCTGGGATCATGAACTGAGTTGAAGGCAGACGCTTGACAACTGAGCCACCCAGGCGCCCTGAGAAACTTTTTAATTTGTAGTTGGTGTCCACTGTGGGGGTAGTCTTATGGGGACAGTGGTCTCTTGTGGAGAGTGCTCCTGTAACTTGAAGTTGGCTAGCTCCTGCAGTGTAGTATCACCAAATATAATCATTAGGTGATTAGCAATTGGATACCTTAATTTATTTGGTAAGCTATTTACAAATTCTTATTGAAAGATGATTAGAATTATTTCAAAAAAACAAAATAACTCTCTGAGAAGATCATGATGTCATTCCTAGAAGTGGGTGACATGCATAGTTCTTGATTCTATTAGCAAATACTGAAGAAATTCAAAGGCAATTATAGTCAAACCCTCTCCTCTCCCCCCTTTCCTGGATCACAGTAATGTTAGAAAAACAGTAGTAGCTAGTCCTGAGGTTCTTATTGGTGAAAAAATATTATATGTAAGACTTTAGCTCCTAAAATGTTTTGTCACCTTCTAAACCTGAGTGTTAAAGTCTGTTTTCCTTGAATCTGATGAGGAATGTTTTTTACTGTTCCTATAAAAAGCAGTAAGTGCTATAGACAGACTTCTGCTATTGATTTATTTTTGGGGTTTTAGATAATCTGGTTTTAAGATTAAGATTCATATAGTTCATATTTCCTGTGTACTGCTGGCTATAAAGTTGAGAGAGGGTGAACAAAGGGAACAATTGCAAAGAGTAGTGAAAACATAATTGCATTCTATTTTTGAAGTTACGTTTTCCTGTGTGTGTATTTGGAACTATTTTTATATCTTCATCTTTCATACTGACAATTTTTGTTTTTTATAATTGTTTGAATGAATACTCCTTCTCTGATGAAATATTTTGAAATTTCCTTTTTAAAGTTAGTTTTCCTTGAGAGAAAACTTGAGACAGGTTCATTAAAAACATATTTGGAGAGGATGTCATATCCAACACTAAACTTATTTTTCTTAGAGGGCATAAAGCTCTTACTGACAATCAATCAAAAATTATTAACTTTAAATATTATCCATTCATTCTCTCATTTATGGTTCCCTCTTTTACTTACATTGATTGTTGGATCTAGGTTTGCTACCTTAATGCTCACTTGTTCAGGAATGGAATATGGTAAAGCTCTTAGGATAGTTGGATTGTGGTACAGATGTTCTATTGTTTCCATAGTCCATGGAATCCATGAACTTTTCCTCACTACTATCCTTTTTGCTTCTGCTTTCAAAGACATTATTTTACTGTGACTTTGGGTTTGATGCTCTTTCTGAATCTCAGCGTCTCATCCATATACATGCTCTTTCTGAACCTCAGTTTCTCATCTGAAAATGTGAATAATATCTGTAAGAGTTCTTCTGAAGAGTAACTGTGATTATAAATAGAAAGCACCTAACTTAACATATGAACTGAAAAAATAAGGTGACTTTCCATACTCACTTTCCAAGTACTTTCTCTGAAAATTGAAACTTGGTGAATTTTCTTTTTTAAAATATTGTGATAAATGTACATAACATAAAATTTGCTATTTTAACCATTTTTAAGTGTATAGTTCTGTGTACACTAAAAGTATCCATTTTTAAGGAGCTTTTCATAAACCCTGAAAATGCACAGGAAACCTTCTATATTCCTGTTATTTATGCCCTTTGGATATCCACTTAAAGGAATTTGAGGTAAAGGTTTCAGCCAAGTACCCTTCAGAATATTTAACATAAAAATCCCTAATTTAATATAATAGTCCCTACCCACACTGCTGGGTAGAATACTAAAATGCTGTGACTGTTATATTTGCTTCTACTGAAACTAGACTGTATAGTATCACTTACACTCATTATTGAGACTTCGGTTTACTTGTTCTTACCTGGCTACACTTAGCTAAGCTTTTCCTCACTGGGTTAAAGGAAATCATTCTCTTAAGAAAGAAAATTCAATCTTACTTTGAGATTTCCTATCTGAAAGCATGTCCCATAAGCCGTGTTGTCAGTTTGATTCCATATAGCAGAACTAAAACACCCATGCTATCTCACAACCAAGAAATAAAAAGATTTGCATTGCCACACCTAAGACAGCAGTAAACCTGGGACTAGAACCCAGGCTGTTGTACACCCACAAGTTACTGTCGGTCATTTTATTTAAGAAATTCAGCTGAAACTTTTTTCAAAACAAATAAGTGATTAATAGACTAGATAGTGAAAGTCTTTCTTCCTGCTATAAATCAGTCTACCTATAAGTGTGCCCTTCACCTGATAATATTAAAACTGTCTGAGCAAGTTCAATCAAATCTGACAGAAATGCCGGAAGACACTAAGGTAGTTTGTCTCCTCAAATTGTGTAAATAGACTTAACTCACTTATATATCATATTACAAAAAATATCCTAGACTTCATTTATTTCCCAATAATTTTGTTTTCCTAACTCCTTCCATTTCCTTAATATACGCTGGCTAGCAAGATTAGAGGAAGATAATTAAAAATATTTTAATATTGCTATTGCTAAATGATAAGAAAGTCCTGTTACTCTATACCTATGACCTGCAATATAAGTGGATAGAGAGTTTTTAGAAATCCATTTATTTCTGTGCCCCAAACAGAAGCAATTTTAACAAGTATCTTTGAAGAGGCAGCCTTAGCAGGAGATTCAACTCTTAGTACCATGTAATTCTCTCAAGTATTTTCCATTAAGAATTTTAGACTGGAAAACTAGGAATCAGCCCAGTGGCAATGAATTAAGAATCATGTCTTCCCACACAAATTTTTATTTCAGGTGACCTCAAGGAACACAAAAGCTTATGACTGTTCAAGTTCTAAAGTAATCCAAAAATCATCAGAATACTCAGGAGGAATATTCTCCATTGCTCATTTCAGATGTGGGCCAAGGAAGACGTTTTCAGGGATCTAAAGACAAGACAATTTATCCCAGAAAGCAGACCCAGGACTGCTGAATTAGCTTAGTAAAACTGAATCCAGTTTGAGTATTCAACAGCTCCTGCTCAGGGGAATTTGATAATTATTTTGGGTCAATGACTATTGTGCGCTTCCCTTTCTCCTTTGCTTAAATCTGTGCCTTTAATGTAGTTTTCCTATTCCTGCTCTACCACTGTGTATGGAGGGAGGAATCATAGATATATCAATTATCTTTTATTATGGAGATATACAGAATTAGTAGGCATGGCTGAGCTTGTTAGAGGCAGCTATACTGAAAACCTTGGACTGGGGATCGTCACTTGAAGTGAAAATGTGTTTCAAGTATAGAAATAAGGGCTCACATAAATGCACATATTTGTGTAATAAAAGGAGAAACTGATGACATTGAATGCTAGCCTTCTTCCAGTCTGTATTCTACCCACTTTTTGAGCAGCAGGAGACACTGTGCACTGAGTTATGAAAACGTTCTTGGGTTGTACTTTCCAACATTAACCACATGTGGCTACTGAACACTTGAAGTGTGGCTGGTGGAAATGAACTGAATTTTTAATTTTAATTAAATGTGAATAGTGGCTACTATATCAGATAAGACAATATTAGAGTAATGGATTTTTTTTTTTCTGGGCATGTGGCTATTGAGTGAAAGACTACTATTTCCTAATTCCCTTTGCCTAGGTTTGGCTGTGATCAGGTAGGCTGAGATGCTAAAGGGATGCAAAAAAACCCCTCAGTGTACACAACTTCCAGATTGTGCCCTTTAAAGGAAGGTATATATATATATTTTTCCTCTTTAGAACTAGTTAGAATGTGGATAGCTGAGTCATCTTCAATCATGTGAATGAGGACATCCCCTCGGGGATATCAAATAAGATAGACAACTTTGTAAAATAAGATTTTGGGCTTGTTTAAGCCACCAATATTTGGGGGTTTTGGCATCAACTAATAAGCCTACATTTGGTTTCCCCTTTTCTTTTTAACATACTCTTTCTGGGATTTGCTGTGATTCCTGAATCTAAGGGCCTAGAAATTTCTCAGTCAGTTTTTAAAAGTTTTATTTATTTTCTCTAGTCTTCTCAAAAGTGAATAAAATATGTTAAGCCTTTTATTACCATAGCATCCTTCTTAATTTCTCTGACATATTTTCTATCTCTAGATAGAAAAAATCTCTCTTGATGGTATATCTTGAGTAATATCTTGAGATTTATCTTCAGTTTTCTAATTGTTTATCTATGCATTATAGGACACTAAGATCTTAATTTCAGTGTTTATACTTGGAGAATGTCTCTTTGGTTCT
Organism: Zalophus californianus; assembly: GCF_009762305.2. Classification (NCBI taxonomy): domain Eukaryota; kingdom Metazoa; phylum Chordata; class Mammalia; order Carnivora; family Otariidae; genus Zalophus; species Zalophus californianus. The sequence goes on from NC_045598.1 coordinate 144,905,225, forward strand.
CTTTCAAATTCACTTGTTTCCTTGTATGATTCCTAAATAGCCTGTTTTAACTACTATAGTAATTTTATGTGCCATGCTTGAGGAGTCCTATGTAACTACAGCTAGTGGTAAATTTAGTTCTCCTGTTTGTTTCTCTTGCTGTCTGGCTATGATACCTTATTCCTGTGTATTTTTAAACTTTGAATTGTGAACTTATGATTAATAGAGCGCTTTCCAAAGTTATTTTGAGATATTTGAATCAAGAGTGAGCACCTTTCTGTGTTTATTTATTCCATCAAGTTCTTTGGACAAGTGTCAAGCCAGGTCTATTTCCCAGCTTGAAGTTTCCCTTTACTATACTGTTAGTACAACTTCAAGTGAGACTCAAAGATCTATTCCCTCTCCCTGAATATCTTTAAATGTGCATGATCCTTGGTTACTAAGATCTACAAAAGCTCAGGTTTATCTGTAGCCTAAGCTTCATCATACCACTGTGGTAGCCATCTCCTCTTCCTTTTTGGATTCTAAGGATCTCTCTTTTGTGGGTACTTATTTATTTGAATGGATGTTGATATTCAGCATTTATAGGTGGTCTATACTGGCATATTTTTAGAACATATTTTAGAGTGGAAATAAGATTTTTGGATGAAATCTAAGATGAAAATTAGCTTGGCTTGGCTCTTGCATATATTCAGTTGAGTCATGGTTTCCTAATTTCAATTAGTCTGTGTGTATGGATCTGTGTGCATGTATGTAAACTTTAGTAGGTATCCAAATATCCACATGAAACATGATCAAGTATCTTAGAACTTCCCTGTTTGTTTTTTAATACTTGCCTACATAGTCCTAACATTAGGAAAGTCTGAAAACGTCTTCCTTTCCTTCTATATTTGTAAGTTTATTTACTCATTCATTTATCCATTCATCACTAATTCACCAGTTATTTATTGAGGACATTTCATGTTCCACGCAGTCTAATTGCATGGGGAAATCCTAGCAGGCTAAATTAAGCAATTCTAGGTTGTTGTTGCTGTTGTTTTTAAATAAATCCTAAACTGCTTAATTTAAAGGAAATTTCTATGGATTAAAAAAAGTCATGTAAATTCATATTCATCAAATAAAAATAGTTTCCAGTATGTCTTAATATTTGTGAATTTTTTATTACAAACACTTGCTCTAATTTAAGTGAGCAGTCATTAACATTAAAATTAGTATAGCATCATACTGCTCTGACTCAATAGTTACCTCTATGGATTTATGTAAATTATAAAATGTGCTTGGTAGCTTATATTATAGATATTGATAAAGGTGAAAGTTGCACATATGATATAAAAATAATTCATCAAATCTGGTCAAGTTCTCTATTTCTCTGTATAGGCAAAACTTTTTTTTTTTTAAGAGATTTTATTTATTTATTTGACAGAGAGAGAGACAGCGAGAGAGGGAACACAAGCAAGGGAAGTGGGAGAGGGAGAAGCAGGCTTCCCGCCAAGCAGGGAGACCGATGCGGGGCTCGATCTCAGGACCCTGGGATCATGACCCAAGTCGAAGGCAGATGCCTAACGACTGAGCCACCTAGGCAAAACTTCTTAAATGCTTTCCTTTACTGTTATAGAATCAGACAAGGGCTTTGAATGCGGCAGGGGGCATTTTTTGAAAATGATATAACATAGAACAATGTAACAAGGTAAATGCACAAGTCAGCATACCACAAAGGAAACAGTGATTCATTCCCAATGCTTGCCACATGCTCCCACATTTGATAAATAGCTTTTGACATAAAGTCATTTTGGGCATGGTGTGTGCAGCCATGTGACTTGCTGCACCTGAAATGCAGGTCCCCAGGTAGTTTCACACGACAAATTGCTTTGGCATTTTCGGTTTTGTGTTTATTTTTTTAAGTCCATTTATGCTCATGTTAAATCCCTCCCTTGTATTTTCTCAATGTGAATATAGAATAATGAACAGTATTACTGACATGTTGTTACATACCCATGTTAATTTCTTCCATGTATCTTGCAAGTCCTTTCTTTTGTTGTTAGATACTTTGACCCACAAAGAAAAACTGTATGATAATCCTTTTACTTCAGTAACTGAAACTTTTTAGTATTCGTTTCATATAATTTGACTTTCTTCCTTATGCACCTCTTGTAAATTTATATTTATTTTCACCTGTACATTGAACAAATTACAAATTAAAGATGAAACAAAATACTTGATGTAGAGCTAGGCTGCAGTTGGGTAGTATAGGCATTGAATTGCATCACAAGGAAAGAAAAAGCTTGGTCCACAGATGGTGAACTACAGGAAATAATACTGCTTTCCAGTTCTCCACAGGATTCATTGCTGAACAACAAGAAAACAAAGATATTAGACTAGTGCATAAAATGAGATCATAGTCTCCTAGACATGCAGGGACACCTAAATGACATCTGGTACTAGATTCTCATTGTTAATCCTTGGCAAGGAGGCCCATGAGATGACTCTCTCTTGAGTGTGGCATGTGATGCTAAATTCCACTGAGATAAAATACATAGTAGTAGACAGCATAATTCTTTGGTACTTTGAACTAGGACTGATTTAGTATTTTATTTTCCTCCCAAAGTAGTATCAACACACATTCTATCCGTAAACCCATGCTAGTGGTGTTAATTGATAAGGTCTTCAAAAAACAGAAATGAACAAACTTTATCCTTCCAAATTAATTCTGAAAGGAAATCTGATAAGATTTGATATATAATATATATTAAGAAATATGGGAGATTTAGTCGAAGTTGTTGAAAACTGAGTGACTCAGTGTAAATTTGGCTAAATTTATGAAGGTGTTATTTATAAGCTCAACTTTGAACTTTGGGAAATCTGATGCCATGAGATTTTTAATATTCTATAAAATATCATTTGATGCCAATGCCAGATGAACAAATCGATTAACCCTTTTTAAAAAAAATAACGTAACACTACTTATGAGGGAAGGAATTAATGTAAACTGAAAATAGGAGGTTTCAGAGACAATGAGACCTGTATTAAATTCTATCTCTTGCTGATGGTGGCAATTGCATACTACTACTCTGAGCCCTAGTTTCCTCATCACTAAAATAAAACAAGGGATAACTACCCCATAAAGTTGCTGTGAAAATTAAATAGGATGACATCTATTGGCACACAGTGAATGCTATCTTGGTGAAGAGGATTACCCATATTCCAGCACTTGTTAACTGTTTCTGTGATAGCATGAAAAATGAACAGGATTTTCATGGGTATCTATTATTTGATTCTTTTATTTTGCTCTATCCTGTAATAAGTATGACTATAAGAAAGTATATGAGTTCTTTTGACATATTTTCCAAAATATTTTATTTTATATTATTACCATTGTTATAATTTATTTGGAGTATATAAAATATGATATCTAGGATAACAAGGACTCATTTTTTAAAAAGCCAATATTATTTATTCATTACTTTAAATCTTGCTGATGGCTATCAAATTTCTCTAGCAAAAGTCAAACTCTTTCCTTTCCTTTTGTGATATATACCGGATACTGGTTTCTGATATAGATAAAATGAATATAAAATCCATACATAAACTATCTTAATTGAGATATTTGATCATACATTATTCTGGGTGTTTCTGTGAAGGTGTTCTTGGATAGGATGAACATTTATATTGGTAGACTGAATAAAGCAGATTGTCCTCCATAATGTGGATGAACGCCATCTAATCAGATGAAGGTCTGAATAGAACAAAAGTCTGACTCTCCCCCACCCAATAAAGGAGAATTCTTCTTCCTGATGGCCTTTCAATTTCCTGGTTCTACATCAGCCTGCCAAAATTTGGACTCAAACTAGAATATTTGCTCTGAAAAATAGGGACTTTGAAGCCTCAGTAATCATACGTGAGTGGCTTCCCTCTAATCAATCATTCAATGAATATCTCTCTCTATAGCCTGCATGATTTCTGCTGAGAAATCTAAAATTCTTATTATTGTTCCTCTATCATAGGGCATAAAATGATTGAATGAATGAATGATAGATTTTATGCATTTATATACCTTACAAACTTATGGAATATTCTGACTCAATAATGAATGACTCCCAGGTGATCAGAATTTAAAGTTTTTGAAATGATCATATATGAGTGAAAATATGAGTTTTTTGGAGTAGAAAAATGTTTTTTTTTAAGATTTTATTTATTTGAGGGCGCCTGGGTGGCTCAGTTGGTTAAGCGACTGCCTTCGGCTCAGGTCATGATCCTGGAGTCCCGGGATCGAGTCCCACATCGGGCTCCCTGCTCGGCGGGGAGTCTGCTTCTCCCTCTGACCCTCTTCCCTCTCGTGCTCTCTATTTCTCATTCTCTCTCTCTCAAATAATCTTTTTTTTTTAAGATATTCATGAGGATCATGACCTGAGCCGAAGGCAGTCGCTTAACCAACTGAGCCACCCAGGCACCCTAGAAAAATGGTTTTTGCTTTAAGAAGATAAGAACTACACAAAATAGAAGGAATTTGCTGAGCAATCTGAATATAGTAGTTTATTCCCACATGTTTTCTTGTGTATCTCTAGATATTCTAGTTTGGTTTTTCTTTCACTGTTTTAATTATTTCACTCTTTTCTTGCTTTCATATTTTTTGATGAGAAATCCATTATAATTCTTAAAATTTTCCTCTCTATATAACATGACTTTTTTCCCTCTAGCTTATTTCAAGATTTCCTCCTTGTCTTAGGTTTTCTGCACTGTATGATATACCTAGGTATACATTTTTTGGTATGTATTTTGCTTTGTGTGCTCTGAGCTTTGTGGATTTGTGTTTTGATATCTATTATTAATTTTGAAAAAATTCAGCCATTATTACTTTAAATATTTCTTCTATTCCCTTCTCTATTCTCATTCTGGTATTCTAGGTATGCATGTTACACCTTTTGAAATAATACCACAGTTCTTTGATATTCTATTTTGTTTTTTTCCATTATTTTTTCTCCTTGCATTTCAACTTGAGAAGTTTCTATTGACCTATCTTCAAGCTCGCTGATTTTTTTCCTCAATTGTGTCCTGTTTACTGATGAGCCCATTAAATCCCTTCTTTATTTGTGATAGTCTTCTTAGATTTAACATCTTATAGTATTTAGAGTGAGCATTTCTTCTTTTATTAGAGTTTCCATCTCTCTATTTATATTACCCAGGTGTTCTTGCTTGTTGCTTACTTTTACCATTTAGAGTCCTTAAAAATTTAGTCATAGTTATATGAAATTCTCTGATAATTCCATATCTGTGTCTCATTCTAACGCTTACTTTGTCTCTTCAGACTTTTTCTTGCCTTTTAACATGCATTGTAATTTCTTGTTGAAAGCTGGTCATGATATATCAAGTAATAGGAAATGTGACAGATAGGTCTTTACTATAAAGTTTTGTGTTTATCCGACTTAGAGTAGGGGACTGTTTAATGTTTACTATAGCTTTATATGTCAGTTTTCTCTAGTGTCCTTTTTTTTTTCTCCCTTATTGTTTTTGAGTTTCCCTAAAAATCTTCTTAAGTCGAATCTGTAACTTCCAGTTCTTTCAGGTGTAACCCATTATTATATTCTGGAGCCCTGCTGATGTGACAGGTGGAGGAAATCTATAATCTCATGATTAAATTTTAATCTTTCAGGGGTTTTCTGTCTCTGGACTGTGACCTCCACAAAAGTTTCTCAGATTTTATTCCTCCTTTAGATGAGACAGGAAGGCTAAAGAGAGAGATGGGGTTGGATCATTTCCTTTCCCTATTTTGGATAAGGCTTTGCAAAGGTCTTGTCCCCTACATAAGCCTTTATTTTAGAGAAGGTACTGCAATTATTTCTGAAAAAATTACTTTTCTCACACTTCTGCCAAAACAGGAGGATTTTTCTTGACTTTACACATTGAGAACCTGGTGGGCATTTTCGGAGACAAAGCCCACAAAAACGTGGGGGCCCCACTAAAACCGCAGCCCCTACACCCAGAGGTTCTCTCATGCTAATCCACACTCTGGGAAGTTACTGTTTAAATGTGCCCACCAGTTTATGGCTCCACCAGCTTCTGTTCCAGATAGGCTGCTGGCTATGATTCATTGTATTCACGTGTCTATACAGAGTCCAGGATGGTAACTTGCTTTGTAAGCACAGTTCTCTGATGAGTCCAAGAAAAGTCATTGGTTTTCAGTTTGTTCAGATTTTTTCTTAGGATTCAAGTAAGGATTTCAAATTCCTTACATTTCAGAGCTGAAATAAAGTTCTGTGTTGCCATTTCTGAATTTTTTATTTGTATGTTTTATTTTTCTTTCAAGTAGGGTTTATTATTAGTATGACTATAAAATCTATTGTCCAAATCAGGACATGTTTAAAGATGAAGAGAGAACTCTTAATACCAATATTGATCTATAGGCATCAGTGGATTTTGGGAAACTATGAAATAGGACCACCCTATATTTTATCTGAGTTCTTGCATATTTGAAATGATATATGAATGACAACTTTGTTTTTTTTAATATATGAATGACAATTTTCTTGATCATATATCATGGTATTCAGAAATTTTTCTATAATGGTTCACCTTATTTTGACATTGAATTGTGGATACCGAAAAGTGAGTAAGTGACATTTTTCCAGAGGATCCTTTAATTATATTTGAGGTTTAGTAACTGTGTCAAGATATGTTTAGTAGTGAATTATGTTTTACCAGTTTATCCTAGGACAGTTTCTTTTAATCTGTAGCATCAGTTATTTATTTACATTTATATGTGTGTATAAATTATACTTTTCATCTTTCTATTTGTTTCTGGTTCTTTTGTCTTTTTAGGAATGTAAATTATACTTGTTTGGATCTCCTTTTCCTTCTACACCTAGCATCATTTTTCTGATCTTTTTTATTTCTTAAATTTCATTCTGTTTTGTAGAACTTTTAAAAGACTATGTGCCTTTGGTAATATTGCTCTTTTTTTAAAAAAAGATTTTATTTATTTGAGGAGGGGAGAGAGGGACAAGCAGACCCCACCCAAGTGCAGAGCCCAATGTGGGGCTCAATCTTATGACCCTGAGATCATGACCTGAGCTGAAATCAAGAGCTGGACTTTTAACTGACTGTGCCACCCAGGCACCCCAATATTTCTCTTATTTTTGGTTTTATTAATGATTTTTTCTTTCTAATTATTTTTTTGTCAGATCACGTCCAGTCTCCTTATATTGCTTATCATTTCCTCTTTAATATCCTGCACTCTGTCTTTGAAAAAATTATTTTTTTCATAGAGCTGCCTTGTGATCATCAATTTCTTTGGGTATGGAGAACCATATGTCTGAAGATTTGGGAAAGTTAATTCCACTGGTAATGTTTATAATTTAGTTAAAAACATATTTTTGTGTTGGTATACTGTTGGTTCTTTTCAGGTTATTTCTTTTTCAAGGGGGGCAGATCCATCTAAGTGAATACTTTGCAGAAGAATTGAGATAGGGATTATTGCCCACTGGGGCAATAAAAGATTGGTGTGGCTCATGGTGAAGTTTTATATAACCTGCATATGTGTAATGATTTGTTATCTATATTTACTTATCTGTCTCTGGGCAGCACCGCTAAAGCATATTAGACATTTCCTTTACCTCCTTCAGCTTTTCTTCGTCTTTTGCTATACTGAATTGAGGTCATGAAAGGGTATTCCTGCCTGGCTTCTTGCGCAGCTTACTACAGCATTTAGATCAAGGTATTTTTGATAAGCCTTTAAGACTATGTTTAGAAAAATCTGCATGCTGCCTGAAGCCAAGAAGGTGTGTATCAGTTCTATATAAACATCTTGATTTTGACACAAATTTTATTTTATTTGACAGATACTGTTTATTGATTGTGATTTGAAGTTGAGGATATTTACTTCTCTATTTGGTTATCATTAGTGAGTGTTAGAGGAAGGGAGTAAAATAAAAATACCTTTGCCACATTTATAGCATTAAGTGAAAGCTTGAGGAAAGACTTTTAACATTCCCTAATAGCTCTCACTCCACACCCTGAATCATAAACAATTAAGTTAAAAAGGTGAACTATGCAAGTTTGTTAGTTTTCCTGTTTCAACCCAATTGCCCTAACCTCTGTTCCAAAGTCACTCAGTTCTTCTTCAAAGAGGTAACTAATTATAAGTTCCTTATGTATCCTTCGAGAGAGTCACTGAAGTTATAAGCATATAATATTATAAAAATATTAAGCTAATAGGTAAAAGGAATATATATATAAAGAATATTAAGTACAAAAATATAGTACAAAGAAGATGTCTAGGTGTACTACTGTAGGGGTAAAAGTGTAGGGGTATTTATATAAGATACATATCTAGAGTACATTTTATACTATAATTTTTGTACTTGGAGAGCATTTCGTATCAATATATTACTTTTATCTGCTCTATAATGCTCCATTAAATGGAAAGACAGTAATTTATTGAATCCGTGATCTACTGGAATATACTTAACCTATTTTAATATTCTGATATCATCAATTTTTGAATACTTTTATTAGTAATTTTGAATGCAAGTATTTCTGCAGGACAAATTTTATAACTTCACCACAGAGTTGTCAAACTTATTTTTAAAAACTCATATATAAATACCTAACTATAAAAAACTATTTTAGAATGTTGTAATTTGTGAATTGTGGGGCAAGTACTAAAGGGATTGGGCAGGAGAACAGAGAGAAGAAATGATCCACTAAAGTTGCCTACTTCACACTTAAAGTGTGAAAATAAAAATTGTATCTAATTCCAAGGGCATGAAAAGATTATTAAATGCTACTTTTAAACTCATGTCAAGGATATTTCCACTTTCAAGACACTTTTGAGTCATAGTTGTCATTTGCAACAAACTTGGAAATGCCATGTGTAATTAGGACACAAACAGGGAGTGACTTAAATTCATTTAGTAAGTGAAAAAACAGTTCAAGGCTTTCTGAATAGTTATCTCAGATGAACCGAGGTAGTTAATCAAGTCCCCAAAAATGTCAGACAGGTAATAGCTCCCATCAGAAGACTCAATCCTTACAACTATTCATTTTTTAAAAACATTTCTCACTTATGACAGTCACAGGAAAGTCTGAGTGAGAGTTGCTTGCAAGTTTAATTGACTGAAATTGTTCTCCTGCAAAAAGAAATGTAAAATGGTTAAAGGAAAATAGCAGTTTTAACAGTCTTTTGAACATCTTTCACATGTAGGTAACAATATATTAGAAGTTAGGAAATTGGGTATGCCTTATAAGTATTTTTTTCATAGTGGTTGGGGATTTGAAGTAAAATTGAAACTGCATAATTCTTCCTGCACCTGCCAACCAGTAGTTAGAAGGAAGCCATACTGAGAGGTATGGCAAGTGATTTGGTATGTGAAGTAAGACCAGAGCACAGAGGGGTGACGCTAGTGGTGATAGTTATCAGAAACCTACTGCAAGTTATATTCAAAGCACCGGAATAGGACTCTACCCATCATCCCACTGCCCTAAACATAACTTTAAATATCAAAACAAAAACAAACTAAACTGTGGTAAGTGCAAAAAGATCATTCGTATAGTTAGAAGAAAAATAACGCTTATCGAGGGCCTACTATGTGAAAGCAAAAGCTTTAGAAACTATTCTTTTGCTATCTTTAAAATCTGTGAGACAATTATTTTTATTTTTAATGGAAATATACAACAGTAATTCAACATTTATATACATTATAAAATGCTCACTATAAGTATAGTCACCATCTGTCACCATACAAAATTATTAGCATATTATTGACTATATTCCCTATGCCGTATTTTATACCCCATGAGATATTTATTATTTGTTTTATAATTGGAAGCTTCTACCTGTTGATCCCATCACCTTACCCCTTTCCTCTCTAGCAACCACGTTTTTTCCCCTGTATTTGTGAGTCTATTTCTGTGTAGTATTGTTTATTCATTTGTTTTGCTTTTATAAGTTCCACTTTTAAGTGAAATCATCTGGTATTTGGCTTTCTCTGATTTATTTCACTTAACATAATAATCTCTAGGTCCATCCATGTTGTCACAAAGGTCAAAATTTCATTTGTTGTTATGGCTGGATAATATTCCATTGCATATATGTAACACGTCTTCTTTATCCATTCATTTATTGATGGATACTTAGATTGCTTCTGTATTTTTGCTATTTTGCATATTGTTGCAGTGAACATAGGAGTACATACATCATTCAAATTAGTGTTTTAGTTTTCATGGAATAAATACCTGGAAGTGGAATTGATGGATCATATGGTATTGCTATTTTTAACATTTTGAGGACACTCTATATTGTTTTCCATAATGGCTATAACAATTTACATTCCCACTAACAGTAAACAAGGTTTCCCTTTTCTCCATATCTTCACCAACAGTTGTTTATTTCTTGTCTTTTTGATAATACCCATTTTGACAGGTGTGAGGTGATATATCATTTTGGTTTTGATTTGCATTTCCCTGATAATGAGTGATGTTGAGCATCTTTTGATGTATCTGTTTGCCATTTATATGACTCTTTGGAAAAGTGTCTATTCATGTCTCTTCCCTTTTTCCCATTGTTTAATCAGGTGGTTGGTTGGTTGGTTATTGATTGACTGATTGATTGGTGTTGAGTTGTATTAGCTCATGATATATTTTGGATATTAACCCCTTCCTGGATATATCATTTGCATGTATCTTCTGCCATTCAGTAGGTTGCCTTTTTGTTTTGTTGATGGTTTCCTTTGCTATGCAAAAGCTTTTTAGTTTGATATAGTCCCAGTTGTTTACTTCCATTGCCTTTGCTTGAGGAGACAGATCCAAAAAAGACATGTCCAAAAGTTTACTGCCTATTTTTTCTTTCAGGGGTCTTATGTTTTCACGTTTTACATTTAGGTTTTTAATCCATTTTGAGGGTTTTTTTTTTATGTACATAAAGAGTACAAAAGTGATTGAGCTTCAACTTTGTTCAATTTCCCAGCATCATTTATTGAAGAGACTATCTTTTCCCCATTGTGTATTCTTGCCTTTGTCGTAGATTAATTGACTATATAAGGGTTTATTTCTGAGCTCTCTATTTTTTTCTCCTAATCCTTTCTATTTCTGTGGAGTCAGTTGTAACTTTTCTTTCATTTTTGATTTTGAGTCTCCAGTCTTTTTTTCTGGATGAATTTGGCTAAAGATTTATCAATTTTGTTTATCTTTCCATAGAACCAGCTCTTTGTTTCATTGATCTGTTTGTTTTTTCTTTGCCTCTATGTTTTTCTGTTCTGATCTTTAGTTTTCATGGAATAAATTTTCTTATTTCTAATAACATTAGACTTTGTTTTACTTTTTCTAGTTCCTTTAAGGTGTGAAGTTAGACTGTTTGAGATTGCTCTTGTTTTTTGAGGTAGGCCTGGATCACTATAAATTTCTCTCTTTGAACTGTTTTAGTTGTGTCTCAAAGATATTGAAATGTTGTGTTTTCATGCTCCTTTGTCTCAAAATATTTATTTCCTCTTTTATTTCTTTATTGACCCATTGGTTATTTAGTAACATGTTGTTTAGCCTCCATGTATTCATGTTTTATCCAGTTTTTCTTGTAATTGATTTCTAGTTCCATGCCATCTTTGTCAGAAAAGGTACTTAAAATGATTTCAATCCTGCTAAATTTAGTGAGACTTGTTTTGTGACCTAACATGGGATCTATTCTGGAGAATACTTCAAGTGCACTTGAAAAGAATGTGTATTCTGCTGTTTGGGAATGGAATGTTTTGTATAGATCTAGTAAGTCCATCTGGTCTAATGTGTCATTCAAAGCCACCATTTCCTTATTGACTTTCTGCCTGGAGGATCGATCTATAGATGTAAGTGGGGTGTTGTAATTCCCCTCTACTATTGCATTACTGTCAATTTTTCCCTTTATGTCTGTTAATATTTTTTGTTGTTGTTTTTAGGTGTTCCTCTGTTGGGTACTTAGATACTTGTTATATTCTTTTGTTGGATTGATCTATTTACCATTATGTAGTACCTTTCTTTATCTCTTGCTACAGTCTTTGTTTTAAAGTATATTCAGTCTAAGTATTGCTACCCTGGCTTTTTGTTGTTGTTCTTTCCATGGTATATGTTTTTCCTTCACTTTGTATGTGTCTTTAAGTTTGAAGTGAGTCTCTTGTAGGCAAGTAAAGATGGGTCTTTTTTTTTAATCTATTGCATCATTTTATGGTTTTTGATTGGAGTATTTAGTCTACATTTAAAGCAATTACTGATCAGCATGTATGTATTGCCATTTTGTTAATTTTTTTTTAGTTCTTCTCTGTTCCTTTCTTCTTTTGCTCCTTTCCATTGTAATTTGATGACTTTGTTATGCTCAGATTACTTTCTTTTAAATTTTTGTGTATCTATTTTAGCTTTTTGGTTGGTTACCATGAGGTTCACATATAACATTTATGTATATATATATATAGCGATCTGTTTTAAGTTGATGGTTGCTTAAGTTCAAACACATCTAAAAACACTACATTTTTACTTCTCTTTACTTGAAGTCATATTTTATTCTTTTTATTTTGGGTATCCATTAACTAATTATTGTGGATAAAGTTGATCTTTTCTCTTTTACCCTTCACATTAACTTTATAAGAGATTGATTTACTACTTTTACTATATGTTTGCTTTTGCCAATAAAATTTGTTCTTTCATAGTTTTCTTCTACTTACAGCCTTTTCTTTCGTACTTAAAGAAGTTTCTTTAACATTTCTTGTAAGGCCAGTTTAGTGATGATGAACTCCTTAACTTCATTTTTCTGGGAAACTCTTTATGTCCTTCAATTCTGAATGATAACCCTTCTTGCTAAATTATTCTTGGCTGTAGGTTTTCTTTTTTTCTTTCAGCACTTCGAATATATTATGCCACTCCATTCTGGCTTGTAGTTTCTGCTGAAAAATCAGCTAACAAGCTTATGGGTGTTCCCTTGTATGTAATTAGTTACTTTTCTCTTGCTGCTTTTAAGACAATTTTTTCTTTAAATTTTGCTATTGTAATTATGTGTATTGACATCTTCAGGTTCTTTTTGGGCTTCTCTGTGCTTCCTGCACTTGTATGCTTGTTTCTTTCTCCATGTTAGGAAAGTTTTCAGCTATTATTTCTTCAAATAAGTTTTCTGCCCCTTTCTCTCTCTCTCTTCTCCTTCTGGTACCTCTATAATATAAATATAATATGCTTGATGTTATCCTAAAGGTCCCTTAATCTGTTTTCATTTTTTAAAATTCTTTTTTTTTCTATTCAGTTTGGATGATTTCTACTACCCTGTCTTCTAGATTGCTTATTGATTCTTCTGTATCCTCTAATCTGCTGTCGATTTCCTCTAGTGTATTTTTCATTTTAATTATTATATTCTTGAGTTCTGATTGCTTATTTTTCATATTTTCAATCTCTTTGTTGAATTCTTACTGAATTTATCCACTCTTCTCCCATGTTCAGTGAGCATTTTGTGATCATTACTTTGAACTCTTTTATCTTTTCTTTTGTTTGAACATAGTTCTCTTTCCTTATTTTGTCTGACTCTTTTTGATCAGCTACATCTCCTGGTCTTAAACAAAATGGTTTTACGTGAAAGGCAAACTGAGGGGAACCAGAAGCATAATTCTCCCTGGTCACCAGAACCAAGCATTTCAGGGAAGTCCACTATGTGGACTATGTCTACCTTCCTGTTGTGACTGGGTCAAGATCCAAGTAGGTGCAGTGGTGGGTGGGGCTGATTCCACCAGCTGGTGTGAGAATCCTGTTATGTGGGAATAACACCCATGTGGTTGGCTGCTAGGTCTGGCTGCAACTGGCTGCAACTGTAACCATTGTGTTGGTGGGTGGTGTTAGCCCCTGGTATGGCTGGCTATGAGGTGGGTATGCTGGTGGGTAGGGCTAGCTCCCCTCCTCAGGGAAGGAGACACTTTGGAGGGGTAACTGCCCAGTGGGTAGGTTAGGAAGGGTAGATTCAGAGGGAACACTGGGGTGGGGTAACAGTGCTAGCAAGGTAGACGAAGAGTGTCACAACTGGTGCTCTCCAAAGTCAGACTAGATAGGCAGCAAGGCAAGGAAAATGGCACCCACCAGTGCTTTTGTTCCTGGAGAAAGTTCCGATAGAGCCTTCTGGCATATGCCCTAAAATGAGATGTCTCTTTCATATATGGCCCAGGTGCTTTTATAACTGCTGCCTATTTGATGGGTCCCAAACCAAGAAAGATTGTGTGAGGGCCCTTTAAAAGCAGAGTCTCAGTTTCCTATAGCCCTCTGGCACTCCCAGAGATAACTATCACTGATTTTCAAAGCTCCCAGAGCTAGGCCCTACTGGTTTTCAAAGCCATATGTTATGGGGGTTTATCCTTTTCAAACTGCTATTTCTTCACTGGGTCTCAGGGTGAGCAAAACTGTAGGTGAGCCCTCCAAGAGGGGAATCTTCTATATAGTTTCCTATAGTTTCATACCCTGGACATCATTGACTTTCTAACTCAAATATCCTCTAAGCTTGAGTGAGACAACTCTTATCATCCCCATTATGTAGATGATGAAACTAATGTTTATTTGCCCAGGTATAAACTATATCAAATCCAAACTCAAAACCAGAGTTTGGACTCTAGGCATTACAAACAGCAATCATTAAATATGAATTAAACGTATCTCACTAATAATGTGAATGATAAGGGCACATTTTATTCCCTCCAAGAGTAGTAGACAAATATGCAATTCTTTTTGTACTGAGATATAATTGACATATAACATTATAGTACCAGCTGTATGACATAGTAGTTCCATATTTGTATATATTGTGAAATGATCACCACAATAAGACTAGTTAACTTGCATCACTATATATAAGTCACAATTATTTTTCTTGTGATGAGAACTTTTAAGATCTCTTGCCAAGGTTCAAATATATGGCACATATATACAATGGAATATATTTCCATTTATGTGTGTCATCTTCAGTTTTTTCAATGTCTTATAGTTTTCAGTGTACACATCTTTCACCTCCTTGGTAATTTATTCCTAGGTATTTTATTATTTTAATGCAATTGTATATGAGATTGCTTTCTTAATTTCTCTTTTTGATAGTTTGTTATTAGTGTATAGAAATGCAACAGATTTTGTATATTGATTTTGTATCCTGAAATTTTACTGAATGTTGATTAGTTTTAATAGTTTTTAGTAAAATCTTTAGATTTTCTGTATATAACATTATGTCATCTGCAACTACTGATAGTTTTACTTCTTTTCTGATTTGGATGCCTTTTATTTATTTTTCCTCCCTAGTTGCTCTGATTATGACTTCAAATACCATGTTCTGTGAAAGCAGCAAGAGTGGACATACCTTGCTTGTTCCTGACAATAAGGAAAAGCTTTCAGCTTCTCTGTGTTGAGTATAATGTTAGCTGTGGGCTTGTTATATTGACCTTCATTATGTTGAACTATGATCTCTCTATATCCACTTTGTTGAGAATTTTTACCATTAATGTATGTTGACTTTAGTTAAATGCTTCACCTGCATCTATTAAGATGACTATATAATTTATTCTTCATTTGTTATTGTGGTGTATTACATTGATTTATTTGTGGATGTTGTACCATTCATCCATGGCTGAACTAAATCTCACTGATCATGATGTATAATCTTTTTAGTTATTTATTTTTTTAATTTTATTTTGTTCTGTTAGTCACCATTCATTACATCATTAGTTTTTGATGTAGTGTTCCATGATTCATTGTTTGTGTATAACACCCAGTGCTCCATTCAATACGTGCCCTCCTTAATACCCATCACTGGGCTAACCCATCCTCCCTTCAAAACCCTCAGTTTGTTTCTCAGAGTCCATAGTCTCTCATGGTTCATCTCCCCCTCTGATTTCCCCCCCTTCATTTTCCCCTTCCTACTTTTTTTTTTAACATAAAATGTATTATTTGTTTCAGAGGTACAGGTCTGTGATTCATCAGTCTTACACAATTCACAGCACTCACCATAGCACATACCCTCCCCGATGTCTGTCACCCAGCCACCCCATCCCTCCCACCCCCTACCACTCCAGCAACCCTCAGTTTGTTTCCTGAGATTAAGAATTCCTCATATCAGTGAGATCATATGATACTTGTCTTTCTCTGATTGACTTATTTTGCTTAGCATAATACCATCCAGTTCCATCCACATCGTTGCAAGTGGCCAGATTTCGGGGTTTTTTGATGGCTGCATAATATTCCACTGTATGTATATATGTGTGTGTGTGTGTGTGTGTGTGTGTGTGTGTGTGTGTGTGTGTGTGTGTGTATCACATCTTCTTTATTGACTCATCTGTTGATGGACATCTAGGCTCTTTCCATAGTTTGGCCATTATGGACATTGCTGCTATAAACATTGGGGTGCACATACCCCTTCAGATCACTACATTTGTATCTTTGGGGTAAATACCCAGTAGTACAATTGCTGGGTCATAGGGTAGCTCTATTTTCAACTTTTTGAGGAACCTCCATACTGTTTTCCAGAGTGGCTGTACCAGCTTGCATTCCCACCAGCAGTGTATGAAGGTTCCCCTTTCTCCACATCTTCTCCAACATCTGTCATTTCCTGACTTGTTAATTTTAGCCAGTCTGACTGGTGTGAGGTGATATCTCATTGAGGTTTTGATTTGGATTTCCCTGATGTCGAGTGATGTTGAACACTTTTTCATGTGTCTGTTGGCCATTTGGATGTCTTCTTTGGAAAAATGTCTGTTCACATCTGCCCATTTCTTGATTGGATTAGTTGTTCTTTGGGTGTCGAGTTTGATAGGTTCCTATAGATTTTGGATACTAGCCCTTTATCTGATATGTCATTTGCAAATATCTTCTCCCATTCTGTCAGTTGTCTTTTGATGTTGTTGACTGTTTCCTTTATTGTGCAAAAGCTTTTTATCTTGATGAAGCCCCAATAGTTCATTTTTGCCCTTGCTTCCCTTGCCTTTGGTGATGTTTCTAGGAAGAAGTTGCTGCGGCTGAGGTTCCTGCCTGTGTTCTCTTCTAGGATTTTGAAGGACTCCTGTCTCACATTTAGGTCTTTTATCCATTTTGAGTCTATTTTTTTAAATTGTTTTATTGTTATGTTAATCACCATATATTACATCATTAGTTTTTGATGTAGTGTTCCATGATTCATTGTTTGTGCATAACACCCAGTGCTCCATGCAGAATATGCCCTCTTTAATACCCATCACCAGGCTAACCCATCCCCCTACCCTCCTCCCCTCTAGAACCCTCAGTTTGTTTTTCAGAGTCCATCGTCTCTCATGGTTCGTCTCCCCCTCTGACTTACTCCCCTTCATTCTTCCCCTCCTGCTATCTTCTTCTTTTTCTTTTTTCTATTTTTGTGTGTGGTGTACGGAAATGGTCCAGTTTCCTTCTTCTGCATGTGGCTGTCCAATTTTCCCAACACCATTTGTTGAAGAGACTGTCCTTTTTCCATTGGACGTTCTTTCAAAGATTACCATAGAGTTGACCATAGAGTTGAGGGTCCATTTTTGGGCTCTCTATTCTGTTCCATTGATCTATGTGTCTGTTTTTGTGCCAGTCCCATACTGTCTTGATGATTACAGCTTTGTAATAAAGCTTGAAGTCCAGAGTTGGGATGTCACCAGGTTTGCTTTTCTTTTTCAACATTCCTCTGGCTATTCAGGGTCTTTTCTGGTTCCATACAAATTTTAGGATTATTTGTTTGTATAATCCTTTTAATTAGCTAACATTTTATTAAGGATTTTTGCAGCTATGTTTTTCAGTGATATTGGCTTATACTTTTCTTATAGTTCCTTGTCTGATTTTGGTATCAGAGTAATGCTGGCTTTGTAAAGTGACTATTGGTTTTTGTAAAGTGAGTTTTGAAGCATTACTTCCTCTTTCACAGAAGGCATACATATAAAAACATTTATGAAGTCTATTTCAAGTTGATAACAACTTAAATTTGACTGCATTCTAAAGCATGTCTTGTGTTTTTGATGTCACAATTTGTATCTTTTTATCTTGTGTATACCTTAACAAATTAATGTAGTTATTTTTTATTACCTTTTTTTTAGCCTTTAAACTGGATTCCTAAGTGATTCTTTATTGTTCTGAAATTTGCCAAGTATTTACCTTTTTCTGTGAGATACATACTTTCATATTTTTCATGACAATACTTTCATTATTTTTCTGTATTAACCAGTACCTTTTCATTTCAACCAAAACATGTCCCTTTAACTTCTCTTATAAGGCAAACTATGTGAAGAATTCCTTACATTTTGCTTCTCTGGAAAACTTTTTATCACTCTTTCAATTCTGAGTAACATTTTTGCTGGGTAAAATATTCTTGGTTGGAATTTTTGTTTCTTTCAGCACTTTGAATATATTGTACCACTTCCTGTGACCTGTGAAGTTGTTTCTCTCTTGTTGCTTTTAAGATCCTCTCCTTGTTTTTAACTTTTGACATTTTAATGGCAATATGTTTTGGGTTCATCTTACTTGGAACTCTCTAGTACTTCTGGATTTAGAAGTCTGTTTCCTTCCCCAGGTAAGTTGCCTCTTGCTATACCCTGTGGGTAGTAACCTGTTAAAAGTTCTTTCTCCTTTGATTACAGTCCAGTCCACTCCAGTCAGTCCAGTCCCTTAGCATATGTCCTCTTGGCCACCAGTGCTAAGTGGTCTGGAAGTGTCCCCTGAAACAGCCACCAAAATTGGGATACCAGATGGCCAGCATGAGTGCCTTTCTGTGACAAAGGCAGAGGGAGAATGCAAAGATGATTGTATCCCTTGGCCTCTGTTCTCTGAGAGCCCTCCATAGCCTCTAGATGTGTGCCAAACCAGAAGAATGCTCCTCAGGCAGAAGCTCCAGGATAAGAAAATACACCTTTTTCACAGAAAAACTAGGATATATTTCAGTTGCTGTCTGTGCAGTGCTGTGGTGGTGGTAACCAACCAAGAACTGTGGGACCCAGGGATGTTAACCCTGCTAGCCACCAGAGCCAGATGATCAAGGGATGTCCCTTGGGTGGGAGCCATAATAATGGGAATACTAGACATAAATATGGTGGGCCCAGACACCTGTAAAGGCTCAACTGTGGCAGAAACTGGCATTGGGAGTGTGGCAGAGGGAAAGTGGAGAGATGGTGCCCACTAGCCTTCCAGGAGGCTCCTAGATATGTGTTAAATTATATGCCTGCCACTAAGGCCCACACGCTAAGATAAATAAACCTGTTTCACAGAGATTCTGGATGCTTTTCAAATGACTCTGTGCTGGACCCTTGGGCCATGTGTGTATATGTGTGTGCAGAAGCCCTTTACTGTTTCTCAGTTTGCAATAGCCTTATGAGTCCCATGGCTGTGAGCTCTGTTGGCTTTCAAAGCTAAATGTTTTAAGGGCTTGTCTCTCAGTGGCAGGTCTTAAAAGTTGGGGTGTCCAATGTATAGATCAAACCCTTTGCTCCTTGGGGAGAAACTCTGGGATTTGGGGTTCTCTGTACCAGGGGTAGTTTGTTTTTTTTTTTTAGTTTCAGAGGTAGAATTTAGTGATTCATCAACATTCATCAATGCTCATTACATCAAGTACACTCCTTAATACCCATCTCCCCACCAGCAACCCTCAGTTTGTTTCCTAGAGTTTAGCATCTCTTATGGTTTGCCTCCCTCTCAATGTTCATTTTATTTTTCCTTCCCTTCCCCTATGTTCATCTGTTTTGTTTCTTAAGTTCCACATATGAGTGAAATCATGTGGTATTTGTCTTTCTCCAACTGACCTATTTTGCTTAGCATCATACCCTCTAGTTCCAACCATATCATCACAAATGGGTCATCTGGGTCATAAAGGCAGAGAGAGCTTTCTTTGCATAGCATGCTGAGCCAGGTAGAAAATTTTCTCAGGCTTTGGGTCAAACTCAAAGATGACAGCTTTACTAGTTCCTTGATAAATAAACAGACCTCAATAACACAGAAAATATACAGCAAGGTCTCCCAAGCATTAGCTGTGTTTTATTTGAAGGAGATATGAGTAACAACAACTTGCTTCTCACTTTGAAGAGAATATTACAACATTCTCCAAACAAGTGGAGTCCCTGAATACTTTAGTGAAATAGCACCCCTGATTGATTTTGTGAGGCTTATGTCCCACTATTTCCTGCTGTACGAGACCTATGAATCAGTGGGATGCCATGGGGGATATTTTGACACAGGGAGGAAGAATTTATGTAACCTAATTCAAGGTGGTCAGATAAGAAAATATGCAGGTTTTATAAAGGTAAAAAAGTAACAGTATAGCTGCCACTTTTGGAGTAATACATCAGATACAAGAAACAGTACAGCCTCATTGCAATAAAGAGTCCACATTAAGAATAGTAGTTACAATTGTGCATGCTTCCTGATTGAGCGTATATGTTGGAAATATTTCATAATTAAAAACAAGTCAAATATTTATTAAAATAAGATAAATTGCTGCTTATGTACTACAAGTCCTCAAAGTGAGACCATTTAAATCAACATGATAAATTTTTTGCTGGAATTATCAGGCACTTGGCAATTCAAAATTTAAACTTGCATCATTAGTTGATAGATTTGCACTTAATGACAAATGAAGTTCTAAAACTGAGGTTATATAGTTTACAAGTGGTATTTTTTTATATGAATCCTCTGGCAAATATTTCAGTTGATTTGCTCATTTAATGTAGTTCCAACCCCTTTATTTCAGGACTTACTACATTCTATGGACTAGAAGTCTAAAATTCTTAGAAATCTTTAGTTTATGTTCTACATATAGCCTATCTCTTGTCAGACTGATTAATCTTGAGATGTAAAACATGGAAATTATACAGAGATTTCATACTTATTTGTAATCATCATCATGGATGCATGTGGTATTTCTGTAGCAGTGGTAACAGGAGAGCTAGTGTTCAATCCCTAGATTAGCAATCATTGAACATAAATTTCGTTGGCAATGGCAAGACTGAGAAATTGCCATCTTAGAGATTATAGTTGTGTTTCCTGATCCCTGGTAGAACTGGAATGAGTAGTTAGTATTACAGCATCTGTATTCCTGGCTTCTGGATGAAAGGATGGATCTATGGTGGTAGTCTGGGAATAAGTTCAGTCTGGAGCCTTTATCAGCAGCCATTTCAAAGTATTTTTAGGTATCTAATAATCTATATTAAATCTCTTCCCTAGTACATTAGGTTTAATCATTTCATATATATATATATGAAATACATATATACATACACACATATATATCAGATAACCAACTACTACAGGGAATGATGTCATGATTTACATGCTAGTCTTCTTATTGCTGTTTGTCAGGTATGTAATTTTATTCATTTTCATTCTTTTTTCAGGAATCGGTAAACATATCATCTTTGCCTTTTATTTTTTAAATAATTTCAACCAATAATCAGGTATCCTACAGATAAAATTTTTATACATTTTATAAATGTCTTAAAATATGTAACCAATGTAGACAAAATTCCTGGTGAAGAAAGTTTACAAAGGACTGTTAGTAGCAGCTGGCCTATGGAACATTTGCATGAACATTTGTGCATTTAGACAGGGCCAAAAACAAAGATTTGTTTGTAGTTATGATTAAAATAAACATTTTAATTTAGGTAGTGTTTGACATCAAAACAAGTGTCTTCAAATAAAATAATATTTAGGAAAGTAAGCCTCCTGCAAATATGTTTCTTTGCTAAGCAAATATTTTACTTTTTAGGTTTTTGTCAATGCAGGTGCTAATATACATGTTAAGTAAGGTGTGTGTGTCATTCTTCATGATAGAAAAAGGGATATAATATTTCCCCTTTTCATAATATATAATGGAAATAACTACAAAAAAGTTTGTTCAATAAAAATATTATGAATAAGTTAAATACCTTAATTAAAATGTCTTTTAAAGACATTTTATTTTGTTTAAATATTGGGTGATAATAACCTTTTTGTGTTTCCAAATACATATACATGATTTTATAAAGTATATGTGGCCATTAAATGTATGCTGGCTCATTTCAGCTGAGGAACTTTTACATATTAAATCTAATGGAAACTACCTTCTTGGATGGTGGCTCTTGGGTCTGAATGCATGATTGAATCCTTTTGTTTGGGAACTGTAAGAAGGCTCTATCAATTAGCTACACTGGAGCTTAGGAGAAGGCCTATGAATGTATAACTCCTTTTTATTTTCAATACCATTTCCTACCCTGTCCCATGGGTTATACTGGGTAAAAGAGCATAACTAGGGAAGGGAATTATTATCTACTGGGCCAGAGCAGCTCCATTAAGAAACCAAGTCAGCTGAGAAAGAGGAGTCTGAAAACCAGTAGAGGAAAGTAAATTCCATTAATGTCCACATGGTCACCCTATATAGTATGACTAAAGCAGACTTACAAAGATCATTTTGAGTCAAAAATTCTCTATGTTGTCATGCTTCATACTCACTTCTCAGTTTTAAGGTAAATACAAACCTAGAGTTCTAGTGAAAATACAACAATATCTCTAAGTTCCCAATTTCAAAGTAAGTAGGGATTGAAATATGGTGCAAATTCAGAAATTGGTATTCAACTCCTTTTAATTAAAAAAGTAGAGTTTATGGGAAATACTTCTCATTCTAGACTTCAGTAGTTAAACTATCATCAAAACAGAGTATGAGGAAATAAAAGCTAAGGGAATTTACCATCTCAATGAAATAATTCCTAAAGAATAAACCTCCACTAGAAGAAATTAACATAGATGAAAAGAAGATAATATAACAACAAAAAAAAGTGAGCAAAAGTTTTGGTAAATAACTATGTACCATCAAAAAAACAGGATTGTATGAGTCAGTGAATGATTAAAGCATGCAAAGATGCTAGTCATGTATTTTTAATTTTTTAGTGGTAACTATGAAATTTTTAGCTTATAATTAAAAGAGAATAAGGGAAAAATAAGAGTCACTAGAAAATAAAGATCTAAATAAGGTAGATACTAAACACACCTACTCTTGAGAATGATGGACTCAGGCCTTAAAAATAACCATTCAGTCTGCAGAAAAAACTGCAAAACTGGAATATAAATCTATTATCTGAAGGTATTAGAGAGTGAATAGAAACTGACAAATTCTGGTGGGAAGTCCAGACTCCCTGAGAGGAAAGACAAATACATTCTCATCTTGGCAGTTTTTAACCTGAGTGAATCATAGTTGGTATGACATGTCAGTGACAGAAATAGCATTGATGAAAAGCATGTCAGTAATGATGGTGGGTAAACAGTAATCTTCCCATCCTAAGGAACCAGAAAATGAAAGCCAAAGAAACCATGAATGCTGAAGAGAGTAGTAGAATTACAAGAGGGAATGATGTAGAGAAGACATCTCTAAATTATGTATTCACCTTGGAGGTGAATCAGAGATATAGATGCAGAAGCTAAAGAGACCCTGAGAATAGAGTTGCTGTCTATGAAAGTTTTGCAATTCAAGTCCAGTCAAACTAAACAATCAATTCTCATTAAATAAGCAAACAGAATTCAATTATCCACAACTTATTGTCCAAAACTTCATCCAAATTTGCACAGTATTCAAGTGTTATAAATGGACACATTCTCAAAAAAAAATTGAACACTGATATTAGTTAAATGATAGGCCTGCAAAATAGAATTTTCAAGTGGCAATTATGTTTAAATAAACTAGGTAAAATATGTTCACAATGAATGAAAAGAGAGAAGCTTTCCATAGAGAATGTAAACAAGTAAAAAGATCAAATTAAATCTTAGAACCAGCACATATATTCACTAAAAATATAAAAAACAAATGCCATTGACTTAACTGCAAAATAGAAGAATTAGTGAACTTGAACATACATCATCAGGAGGAATTAAAAGTGAAGCAAAGAAAATAGTATTTTGAGAAAATGAACAGAGATTTCAGGACCTGTTATATAGTATCCCATTGTTTAACATACACATAAATGGATCCTAGAAGTAGATGAGGGAAAGAATGGGGAAGAAAATATTTGTAGTAATATTTAGTAATCCAAATATGATAAAAATCAAATTTTAAGAATACAAAATACTTAACACAAGTACAATAAAAACAAACCCCCATCAAGTCAAATTGTTGAAAGCTAAGTATTATGAGCTAATCTTGAAAACTATAAGAGAAAGGTGACACATTACAGGAAGAAAAGGAGTAATCAAATTAATATCTGGGATTTTTATCAGAAACCATAAAGACCAGAATAAAATGGATCATTCTTATAATGCTGAAAAAGAATAAAAAGTGTAAAACCAGAATTTGATGTCCAGCAAAAATATCCTTCAAAAATGAAAGTGTAATAAAAATATTTTCAGGTGAAGGAAAACTAGGAGAATTCCTTGTAATAAGATATACACAAGTATTGAGAAAGACAATTCTTCAGGATTAAGAGAAATGACACAAATGGAATCTCAGATTTTCCAAAAACAATAAAGAACATCAGAAATAGTAAATGTCTAGTTAATATAAAAGATGCTAATTTTTTGTTTTTCCCTCTTGTTTTATAAACTAATTCTTTAACACCAAATTTTGTAGCACTTATATCACAGCTCCATAAAGAATGGGAAGATAAAAACCTATACTTTATACTTTTCCAAGATTTCAATAATTCATGTGAATTGGTACAATATGAATTGTAAGTAAATTCTGAAAAATTAAAGATGGATGTTGTATTCCTAATCACTAAGCAACAAAAAAAAACTGTATAATTAATAAAATAGAAAAATCAAAACTGGAACCCAAAAAATCATATAAGATCAGAAATAGTGAAATACAAGATCAAATAATACAAAAGTGGAAAACTAATAAAATTGGAAGATTAAATCCAACCATATCAATGATTGCATTAATTGAAAGTAAACACTGCAATTAAGTTAAAAATATAATGCATTAAAAAAAATACAAAGTATATGTTGTTTGTAGTTTGCACTCAAACTATAAAGACATAGTTCAAAGTAAACGTGAAAAAGTGTAAAATGTCTTACCTACTGAATTGTATGCCTTTCAAATTCCTATGTTGAAGTTCTAATATCCACTACCTAAAAATGTAATCCTATTTGGGGATAAGGTCTTCAAAGGGGTGATTAACTTAAAATGATATTTTTAGGGTGGAGCCTTAATCCTGTATAACTGGTGTCCTTGTAAGAAGAGGAAGGGACACCAGGGAAATAAATGCAGAGTAAAGTTCAAGCGAGGAAGCAGCAAAAGAGTAGCCACCTACAAGCCAATGAGAGAGGTCTTAGAGGAAACCAACCCAACCACATTTGTCTTGGACTTCCAGCATCTAGCACTGTGAGAAAAATAAATTTCTGTTGTTTGTTTAAGTCACAATCTAGAGTATTTTGTTATGGCAATTCTAGCAAACTAATATACTGTGCCAACAATAAGCATAAAAATGCTGAAGTGGCAAGAAAAACACTGAAGAGTTCTAAATTAAACAATATACTTATATTCTATGGATATAGAATAAACCACAAAGGAAATAAGAAACTAGTTTAAATAACAATAAAAATGTAACTTGTAAAAAGTTACCAAATCAGTGCTTGTATTAGAAAAACTTTGTAGAATCAATAGGTACATTTTCATCTTTAGAAATTAGAAAAAAAAAATTAGCCAGAAAAGAATAGCAGAAACTAATTAAAGAAAAATAGAAAAACAGTAGAGAAAATTAATAAAACCAAAATTGTCCTCTTTAAAAGATCAAGAAAATCAGTAAGCCCACTTCTTTCTTGTTCTACCCAGAATACTTAGGTTATCTGCACAGTTGAAGGGTTAGCAGAGTCTGGGAACACAGTAACCAGGACTCAGAACTCATTAAAGGGATGTAACTAATATACTTTGCAGCTCATACTATTAATTGCTTTGTGGACTCCATCAGAAAGCTCACCCACAAATTTCTGGGGATACCTCTCCTGCGGAGTTTCCCAACTGGCTCATGGGCAGCCCCAATGCTGCAAGTGTCTCAATCCCCAACTTCTGGCCAACTTTTGGCATATGCTCCCACAGACATCAAGCGGAAGCCTTTGCAATGGCTAGTGAGCATACAGACTTGAATCTGTAGAACTAAGAGAAAGCTAATAAACTTAAACATTTCAGGGCATCATGCTAGGGAAGACAAATTGGAAGTTCTGAGCACCTGGCCTGGCTTTACAGAATTTAGAAAAAAGCATAAAATTACAAGAATTCATTCCAAAGAGGGAATAAGAACCCAAAGGAAATTCTGAAGCTGAGGAATACAATGAATGAAGTAGAAACTGCAATAGAGAGCATTGAGAACAGACTTGATGAAGCAGAAAAAGAATTTGTGAACTTGAAGACAAGTCATTTAAAAAGTATCTAATCAAAGGTGAAAAAAGAATGAAAAACGAGCAAAGAAAGCTTAGGTGAATTATAAGACAGCCCAAACTATGTAATAGATGTATTATGGAACTTCTCAAAGGAGAAGAGAGAAAGAGAATGGGATTGAAAGCTTATTTAAAAAAAATGACTAATTTCTCATATCTGGGGAAAATATGATCATCCAGGTTTATGAAGCACATAAGTCTCTAAACAGATTCAACCCAAGATAAAAATAAAAGAGAGAATTTTGAAAGCAGCAGCAAGAGAAACTCATCACATACATGAGAAATATCATAATGCTATATATGAATTTTTTTTTCAGCAGATATCTTATAGCCCAGGAGAAGGTGGGAACATACATTCAAAGTGTTGAAAAAATACCCTGCTGACCAAGAATAGTTTTTCTGGCAAAGCTGTACTTCAGAAATGAAGGAGAGATACTAGCCCAAACAAAACTGAGAGAGTTCATCATCACTGGAACTACCTTATAAGAAATGCTACAAGAGGGCGCCTGGGTGGCTCAGTTGGTTAAGCGACTGCCTTCGGCTCAGGTCATGATCCTGGAGTCCCGGGATCAAGTCCCGCATCGGGCTCCCTGCTCAGCGGGGAGTCTGCTTCTCCCTCTGACCCTCTTCCCTCTCATGCTCTCTATCTCTCATTCTCTCTCTCTCAAATAAATAAATAAAATCTTAAAAAAAAAAAGAAATGCTACAAGAATTCTTTAGTTGATATAAAAGGACACTAATTAGGAACATGAAAATATAAGCACTTTTAAAACTCACATATAGAGCTAAGTATATAGTCAGAATAATACTGCAGTGTTGGTATATATTTAATTCTAATAGATGGTTAAAAGACAAAATTATTAAAAATAATTATATTACTTTAATAAACTATATAAAAAGATATAAATTGTAACATCAAAAACAAAATGTGGGTTGAAGAATATAGATTTTGTCTTCAATTGAGGTTATCAGGTTAAAATAGACTGTTATAACTATAAAATGTTTTATGTTAGCCTCACGGTAACCACAAATAATATAGGAGGTACACAGCAGATAGAGAAAAGAGTCAAAGCATATTAACATTAGAAATCATCAAATTACCAAGAAAGATAGCAAAAGAGGAAGAAAAGAATAATGAAAAAAATTTTTAAGCCAGATAATATGGTAATACTATGCTCTCACCTAGTGATAATTACTTTAGTGTAAATGTATTAATTACTCCAATCAAAAGACATAGTGGCTGAATGGATTAAACAAGACCCAACTATACACTGCCTAGAAGAGATTCATTTTAGCTCTAAAGACACATTTAAGTTGAAAATTGAAGTGAGGAAAAAGATATCTCATGTAAATTGAAATGTAAAACAGGGTAGGTGTAGTTATATGAAAAAAAATAGACCTTAAGTCTAAAACTATAACAAGAGAAAAAAAATAGATCATTATATAATGATAGAGGGGTCAATTCATCAAGAGGATATAATAGTCATATATGAACCAAACATTGGTGCACCTAATATATTAAGCAAATATTAATGAGTAAGAAGGGAGAGATATACAATAAAATAATAGGGGATTTTAATATCCCACTTTCAACAACAGATAGAACATCCAAACAGTAAATCAATAAGGAAATAAACTTGAATAACATGAAAGACTGAATGTACTTAACAAACACGTACAGACTGTTCCATTCAACAGCAGCAGAAAAATACATTCTTCTCAAGTGCAACTGGAACATTCTCCAGGACAAAGCATATATTTGGTTCTAACCAAATTTAACAAAGAAGTTCTAACAAATTTAAGAAAAATGATATCATCTCAAGTATCTTTTTCAACCACAATGTTATAAAACTAGAAATTAATTCCTGTAGGAAAATTGGAAACATAAAAGGAAAAACAAAAAGTATTTTGAGACAAGTGGAAAAGGAAATATATGTACAAAAATTTATGAGATGCAGCAAAAACTGTTCTAAGATGGAAGTTTATAATGATGTATGCTTATATTAGCGGGGAAAAAAAAGACAGATTTCAGGTAAATAACCTAGCTGTACACCTCATGGAACCAGAAAAATAACAACAATCTCTGAATCAAATTAGCAGAATGAAGGAAACAAAGAACAATGAAGAAATAAATTAGACTAGAAAACAGTAGAAAAGATCACTATACCTAAGAGTTTGTTTTTTAAAAAGATAAATAAAATTATAAACATTAGTTAGACTAACAATAAAAAAGAGAAGATTCAAATAAAATCAGAAAGACATAATAACTAATTCTGCAGAAATATAAATATCATAAGACTACTATAAACAATTATGCCAATAAGTTGAATACTTAGAAGAAATAGGTAGGTTATTAGAATCATACAATTTACAAAGACTCAACCATGAAGAAATAGAAAATCTAAACAGACCAATAA
This sequence comes from Zalophus californianus, assembly GCF_009762305.2. NCBI lineage: Eukaryota > Metazoa > Chordata > Mammalia > Carnivora > Otariidae > Zalophus > Zalophus californianus. The sequence goes on from NC_045598.1 coordinate 144,933,952, forward strand.
CAAGAATAAATTGGTAATCAAAAACTTGCCAACAAAAAAAGTCTAGGACCAGACAGATTCATGGGTGAATTTTACCAACACTTAAAGAAGAATTAATACCAATTCTTCTCAAAATCCTCCAAAAATAGAAGAGTAGGAAACACTACCAAACTCATTTTATGAGGGCAGCATTACGCCTGATACCAAAAGCAGATAAAGACATTATAAGAAAATAAAATTACAGGCCATTTTTCCTAATGATTACAAATACAAAAATCCTCAATAAAATGTTAAGAAACTGAAATTAACAGGACATTAAAAAGATTATATACCACGACCAAGTGAGAATTTCCTCCTGGGATGCAAGGATGGTTCAACATATGCACATCAATTGATGTAATATATCACATTAAAAGAAAGAAAAATAAGTTATGTAATTATTTCAATAGATGCAGAAAAAGCACTTATCAAAATTTAATAACCTTTCATAACAAAAACTCAACAAATTTGATACAGGATGTACCTCAACATAATAAAGACCATATATGACAGCTCACAACTAACATCATACTCAACAGTAAAAATCAGGAAGCTTTTACTCTAAGATCAGAAACAAGAGAAGAATAGCTACTCTTGCCACTTTTGTTCAACATAGTATGGGAAGTCCTAGCCAGATCAATTAGGCAAGAAAAACAAAAGCATCCAAATCAGAAAGGAAGAAGTAGAATTTTCTCTGTTTGTAGATAATGTGATATAGAAAACCCCAAAGATTTCACCAAAAAACTGTTATAACTAATAAACAAATGAAAAAATTTGTAGGCTACAAAATCAGTATACAGAATTAGTTGCATTTTTATACACTAACAACAGACTATTTGAAAGAAAATTAAGAAAACAATCCCATTTACAACAGCATCAAAGACAATAAAATAGTTAAGAATATATACAACCAATGAGGTTAAAGACCTCTACACTAAAATATGTAAGCTATTGGTGAAGATACAAATACATGGAAAGATATTCCATGTTCATAAATTGAAGAAGCACTGTTAACATCTCCATACTTGCCAAAGCAATCTATAGATTCACTGCAATCTCTATTGAAATTTCAGTGGTATATTTTTCAGATAAATAGAAATAACAACCGTAAAATTGCATAGAACCACAAAAGATCCCACATGGCCACAGAGAATTTGAGAAAGAAGAAATCTAGAGACATCCTAATTTCTAATTTCAAACTATATCACAAAGCTGTAGTCATGAAAGCAGCATAGTATTTGCATAAAAACAGATATAGGCTAAAGGAACAGATAGAAAACCCAGAAATAAACCCACACATCTATGGTAAACTAATCTTTGATAAGAGTTCAAGAACACACAATGGAGAAAGGGTAGTCTCTTCAATAAATGGTGTTGGGAAAACTGGATATCCATGTACAAAAGAATGAATCTGGACCCCTGTCTTATACAATTCACAAAAACTAATTCAAATGGATTAAAGACTTAAATGTAAGACCTAAAAACTATACAAAAAAAAAAAAGACCTAAAAACCATAAAACTAGAATAAAACATAGGGAAAAAAATCTCTTCAACATTGGTTTCACAATGATTTTCTGATGTGAAACTGAAAGCATGAACAACAAAAGCAAAAACAGACAAGTGGGACTACATCAAACTAAAAAGCTTCTGCACAAAGAGGGAAACAACAGGGTGAAATGGGAGAAAATATTTGCAAACTTTATATCTGGTAAGGGGTTATTATCTAAAATATATAAAGAAATCATACAAGTTAATAGCAAGAAAATAAATAATCCAATTAAAAATGGTCAGAGGACCTGAATAAACATTTTTTCCAAAGAAGACCTACAAATGGCCAACAGGTACAAGAAAGGTATTCAATATTCATGGGGGAAAAGCAAATAAAAGCCACGATGAGATATTTATTACCTGACACATCAGTCAGGATGGCTGTTATCAAAAAGTCAAGAGATAACAAACGTCAGGGAGGACATGGAGAGAAGAGAATCCTCGTGCAATGCTGGTAGGAACATAAATTGGTACAGGTATTATGGAAAACAATATTGGGATTCCTCAATATATTAAAAATAGAACTATTTTGTAGAGATTCATGTCTCCCACACCCCAAATTCATATGTTCAAATCCATCCTAATTCTAATGTGATGACACAGAAGTGGGGCCTTTAGGAGGTAGTTAAGTCATGAGGGTGGAGACCTCATGAACGAAATTAGTATTCTTATAAAAGAGGCCCCACAGCGCTCCCTTGCCCCTTCTGCCTTGTGTGCATACAACAAGAAGTCTACATCCCCAAAGAGGGCTCTCACCTGACCATGTTGGCACTTTGATCTCAGACTTCCAGCCTTCAGAACTGTGAGAAATAAATGTTTCCTGTTTGCAAGCTACCTGTCTGTGGCATATTGTTATAGGAACCAGAATGGATCAATACAGCTACCCTATGATCTGTCAATTCCACTTTTGTGTCTTTATCTAAAGGAAATGAAATCAATATCACCAATAGATATTTACACTCTCATGTTCATTGCAGCATTACTCACAATAGTAAAGATATATATACAATGAAATAGTATTCAGCCATAAGAGGGAAGGAAAGCATTGTGACAGCATGGATGAGCCTTGAGGGCATATGACATAAGTGAAATAAGTCAGAGAAAGATAAATACTGTGTGATGTAGAATCTAAAGAAAAAAAACCCAAACTCACAGGAACAGAGTAGAATGGTGGTTGCTAAGGACTGGGAGTTAGGGGAAATGGGGATTTGTTGGTCAATGGGTATGTACTTCCATTTATAAAATGAATAATTTCTAGAGATCTAGTGTACAGCATGGTACTAGTTAATAATATTGTATGTGTACTTAAAATTTGCTAAGATAGTGTTTACCACAAAAAAGGTAACTATGTGAGATGATGGATTTATTACCATGTATACAACATATAAAATCTTCACGTTCAAATATACACAATTTTGTCAATTATACCTCAAAGCTGCAAAAAAGTAAGAAAAAAAAGCCTGTAAGTTTTAAATCCACCAAGGTATTTTAAGGGTGTGTGTGTGTGGTATATATGTATAACAGATACTGAAATATCATTTTAATTTATTTTCATAGATATATTTGAATTTTACAAATTTTCCTAAATCACTTTGGTAAATACCAATACATTTATGTAAAATATATAAATGTATACATTTCTGAGATACAGATTTATAAGTTACTGAAATTTAATAATTATTAATTTTCAGTTTCTATGTAACACACCTTCTATATTTTTGTGCTTGGATAAAAATTCTGTAATCCTCATTTAAATTCTTATTGTTTTGTATCTTTCTCTTTTTTAATCTACTTTGTCTGAAGTAAATGCACTTTATTAGTGTTTTCACAGAGCCATCTCTTAGCTTTGTTGATTATATTTATTGATTTGCCCTGTACTTCATTAAAGCATGGCTTTAAAAACATTTTTTCATTTACTTTATTTGGGTTTATCCTTTCCATTTGTATTTTACTTATTGGATAAATCTCTCTATATATCTATACAATATCTATACACACATACTTTACTTACCACAGGTTTTGACAGGAGAGATTTTGTTGTTTCTTTGTTGTATTTTCTAGTTTTTATTTTAAATGTCCATATACATTAAAATTTTTGTTTTCCTCCCATTCCCTCTTTCCTCTTTAATTCCATTTTTGATCTTTTCATTTCTAAAGCATTTAGGTGGGGGCACAGCCAGTAAAATATCTGTGCCAAGGGGCAACTTAGCCTGGTGTGTCAGAGCCCAAGTGTGATGAGGAAGTTATCCTTATGTGTTAATGACTGGTGTAATGTTTCAGAGCCCCGACAGGTAGAAACGGTGTCATGTGGAGGCTGGAGGGTAGCACCCAACATGGGATGTTTACCAGTTATCCATTCCTATGCAACAAATTAGCCCAAAACTTACATCGTAAAACTACACATACTTATTATTTCATGCAGTTTCTGAGAGTCAGGAATCTGGAACAACTTATGTGGGTGTTTGTTACTTAGAGTCAATCATGAACTTGACATTGAGTCTTCTTACCTGGAGACTCTGGAGCTGGAGAGTCCACTTTCAGATTCGCTGATGTGGCTGTTGGCAGGCCTCTGTTCTTCACTGTGTGTTGGCCAGAGGCTTTAGTTCCTCCCTATGTGGGTATCAGCATATAGCTACTCACAACATGCAAGCTTTCTTTCTCCTAGAGTAGTCTAATTAACCAGGAATATATACTCCTAACAGAGAATGCCCCAATTTGTATAACCTTATATTAAAAGATGACATTCCATCACTTGTGCATCACATATACTAACACTGGTACAATGTCACTAGGGATTACATAAATCTGTAAGTACCAGGAGGCAGAGATCATTTGAAGCCATCTCAGAGGATAGTTACCATAGGCTATCAGAGTCCAAGGAGACGCAGTAGGGTGTTTTTGCATGAGAGTGACCTGATGTAAACAATCAGTGCTCCAAAGATCTGAGAACATGCCTATTCTTTCTGGCAGCCCGGCACAGGTATCAGAGCCTGAGCAGAATGCCCACATAGAGAGGCAGCATAAGGAGGCAGTTGTAATCAGAGATTGGTTGCATAGAGAGAGATTGATTATATCAGTAGTTTTACAAGGGAATATCCAGTTTTCTCTCTTTTGAAGAAGGTATTTACAAACACAAAAGTCTAAAATGAACCCTCTGATGTTGAATTAGAATTGGAGACACGGATGCTAAATAGATTTGGAAATACAGATTTAAATATAAACAGTTGACCCTTGAATAATACAGAGGTTGGGGCACTGAACTCCCTATGCAGTGAGAAATCCATTAATAACTTGTGACTCCCCAAAAGTTAACTACTAACAACCTGTTCACTTGGAGACATACTGACATAAATAGTCGGTCAACACATTTTTAAAAAATTATTTATTTATTTGAGAGAGAGAGCGTGTGCACAAGCAGAGGAAGCTGCAGGCAGAGGGAGAAGCAGGCTCTCCCCACTGAGCAAGGAGCTTGACTCGGGACTTGATCCCAGAACCCTGGGATCATGGCCTGAGCCGAAAGCAGATGCTTAACCGATTGAGCCACCCAGGTGTCCCAACATATATTTTTATGTTATATTATATACTATATTCTTAAAAGCTAAAGAAAATGTTATTTAAAATCATAAGAGAACTTGCCATTTGCAACGACGTGGATGGAACTGGAGGGTGTTATGCTGAGTGAAATAAGTCAATCAGAGAAAGACATGTATCACATGACCTCACTGATATGAGGAATTCTTAATCTCAGGAAAGAAACTGAGTGTTACTGGAGTGGTTGGGGGGTGGGAGGGATGGGGTGGCTGGGTGATGGACATTGGGGAGGGTATGTGCTACGGTGAGCGCTGTGAATTGTGCAAGACTGTTGAATCACAGATCTGTACTTCTGAAACAAATAATGCAACATATTTTAAGAAAAAAGAAAAAGAAGAAGATAACAGGAGAGGAAGAAAAGGGGAGTATGTCAGAGGGGGAGACGAACCATGAGAGATGATGGACTCTGAAAAACAAACTGAGGGTTCTAGAGGGGAGGGGGGTAGGGGGATGGGTTAGCCTGGTGATGGGTATTGAGGAGGGCACGTTCTGCATGGAGCACTGGGTGTTATGAACAAACAATGAATCATGGAACACTGCACCAAAAACTAATGATGTAATATATGGTGATTAACATAACAATAAAAAATTAAAAAAAAAAAAATAAAATCATAAGAGAAAATACATTTACTGTATTGTTCTGTATTTATTTAAAAAAACCCACATATTAATGGACCTTCACGGTTCAAATCTGTCTTGCGCTATGGTCAGCTATATATGCATACACACATATGTACATATATTTCCCAGCTCTGTTCATGAAGAGTGCCTCAGAGGAGCAAATGACAAGTACCAATAAACAACCCATTCCCAGAACATGGCTTATAAATACCATTATCCTCCAAAACCAACCAGGTTTCTTTCAAATGACTGAATTCAAGCCAATATCAGGGAAAAGACAAAGATGAGCCTGGACATCTTGCTATACCAGAAAGCAAGGAAATGATGGGGTCATGTCAGAAGGGCATAAAAGCCAGCTTGAATGGGCCCCGACTGACCAAATTTCAGAGAATTTGAGCATCCAAATAAACAATGATACTAATATAATCTACTGAATTTAGGCAGTAGGAATATAAGTCCATATCAATATAGGTTAACATATGAATAAATTGAGTTTGACTAAGAATGAACTCCTTCTGAGATTTAAATTACTTCCCTACAAAATGCTTATTAATTATGAAAGGGAAAAAGAGCAGCTTCATGGGGGAGAAGACTGGTTGACACCACATTGATCAAGTGATCCAAGTAATAATTAGTAATGTGATCAAACAAAATCTTTAGCCACCTAGTAGTTTGTGATGAGAACATAGCGTCATTGTTGTGATATTCCCGTCAAATATGTAGAGCCCATATCTAATTATGTGGAAACATCAGACATACCAAACTGAGAGACAGTGTACAAAGTAATTAACTAAAAATCTTCAAAAATGCCAAAGTCATAAAATAATTGTTAAAATTGAAGACTATAATGACATGATGACTAAATGCCATGTATAATTCCAGACCCGATCCCTTTCCTTTAAAGGAGATTATTGTAACAACTGGCAAAACTCAATTCAGATTAATAATGTACTAACATAAATTCATGATTTCCATGGTTGTATTGTAAGAGACCATTGTTTGTAGGAAATACACAATAAAATATACATGTGTGATGTGGCATCAGATTGGCAACTTGCTCTCAACTGTTACAAGAAAAATAGGAAAAAGTTCTTTATATGGTATTTGTAATTTTTTCTGTAAGTGTAAAATTATAAAATTTAGAATAAAGTTTATAGAAAAAAGATTTAACAATTAGCTTTTGCTATCAATTCTAAATTAATTGAAATATAATCAATTATAAAAGTTCCACATATGTTTGAGCAGAATGTATACTGACTTACTGTTGTGTAAAGAGGTCTTCATATAATATTTTATATGGCTTTTTTAGCATGTTATCCATATCTTCTATTTCCTACAAGTTTTTGTTTGGTCTGCTTGATAGGTCAGCTTCTGGTAAAGGTGTATTAAAAAATTGCTGTTTTTCCCTTGAAATTCTGTTGCTTTGCTATATAAATTGAGATTATAGGAAGCAAAAACATGAATTGAAAAGATACATGCACTCCCACTGCACTGTTATTTTCAAGAGTTGACAGAGAAGCAACTTAAGTGGCATCAATGGGTAAATGTATAGAGAAAAAGTGGTATATATATACAATGGAATATTCTGCAGCCATAATAGAAGGAAATCCTGTCATTTACAACAACATGGATGGACCTTGAGGGCATTATGCTAAATGAAATAGGTCAGAGAAAGACAAATGCCATATGATCTCACTTATATGTGAAAATAAAATAAAAAAAGAACTAATTGATACAGAGAACAAATTGATGGGTGCAAGAGGCAAGGGAAGGGGAGCAAAATGGATGGTGTCAAAAGGTACAAACTTCCAGTTATGAAAGAAATGTCATGGGATGTAATGTACAACATGGTGACTACAGTTTATAAAACTGTATTGCATCTTCGAAAGTTGCTAAGGAAGTAAATCATAAAAGTTCTCAGCACAAGAAAAATAATTTTTATGTGTGGTGATGAATGTTAACAGATTTATTGTGGGTGATCATTTTGCAATGCATACAAATGTTGAATCATTATATTGTATATCTGAAAGTGTTATGTCAGTTTAAATTATTTTAAAATAATTTGTTCTCTTCCCTATTAGTTTCTCCATTCCCCATGCATGTACAGGTTATTACCTCTAATCACATACATGCCATTAATAGAGTTTTAAAACTATTAGTCCAGTTTTAAAACACTGTTGCCACAATTGAATGTTTATATTAACCCAAGATATTTAATTGCTGTTATTGGTCTGTTAAAAATCTAAAGACTTACAATAACTACTTTTTTTATTTACATCAATACCTCCTCAATTGAACCAAATAATCACTGAATGGTTAGGTTATTTACTTCTGTAAACCAGAACTATCTTTAAACATGCAATAGCTTGTAATAAAAAACAGTTCATTGTCAATTAAAAAATTCTGAGATTATATTAAGAGAATACAAGTTCATGATTAATCTTCTTGGTGGACTTAATTATATATCACTATTAATTCATTTTGCTATGCATTTCATTTTGCCTGGTATTAATATTGTTGTCCAGCTTTCTTTTAATTAGAATTTATCTGATATAATTTTTTGCCTTATTTCTTAACTTTTGTGCCATTTATTTATAAATAGCACATAGATTTTCCAACCTTTTATTATATTTGTATTCATTTTTTACCTTGTTATTTATGCTTTCTCTTTACCATACTTTTTCCCTTCTATCATTAGTTGATTATGTTTTATTTTCCCTTTATTTCCTATATTCTTTGGATGTAAAATATTCTGTATCCCTTTTTTTGGAATTACAGTACTTCAACATTCTTATTTAAATGTCACTACCCTACGAGAAAATATACCAAATATTAATTTTGATTCCCCCATTACATGTATATGCTATTGTTTCACAATATCTTAATTACAACTTTTTCTTAATATAAAATTATTCATAATTGTTATGGTTCAATATAACCAATGCTTTGTTAGATTTACCAACTGCATTGTTCAGTTAACATTTTCCTTCCTTAACATCCTCCCTTCAGACAAATATATCCTCAATATTTGCCTCCTTGTTGAAATTAATTTGTAATACCAAAATTAACACAGCATTTTTCCAATCATTCATGAGCAGATTCAGTGTGGTTAAAAAAAAACAAAACAAAACTGCCAGCACACACATTCCCAGGTGAGGGTGGACAAGGGAATGCTCTGCCTTCTTAGTTCCGCTCTCATACTCTCTTTTTTGTGGTCTGTTTTTTACATTTTTGTGCAATTATTTTGGTGGTGTCACTGTTTAAAATGGCCCCTAAGCATAGTGCTGACGTGCTGTATGGTGTTCCTTAGCATTAGAAGGCTGTGCTGTGCCTCATGGATAAAATACTTGCATTAGATAAGCTTCCCTTAGGCATGAATTACAGTGCCAATGTGAGTTCAATGGTAATAAATCAACAACACCATCCATCCAGAAGGAGGAGGAGGATGTTTGCCCACTACAGAAAGTGCTAAAGTCACCTCTATGGTGCATGATAAAGCTATGGGCAAGATGAGAAACAGCTCATTGTGTGGTTTCATGGGATGATGGATGATGAAAAAACAGAGTGGACAGCACTATTATTAGGCTAAAAGCCAAAAAAATTTAGGTCCACATCACCGAGGGTAAAATATGTTAAACATTTCTTGTGTCAAAAGATGAGAAGAATGAAAGATACTAAACTTGCATGTAGTGCAGGTTCTGCAGACCAGGAGACTACAGAAGAATTTTAAAAATACCTGCTACGTGTTGTACAGGAAAGGGTTGTATGGAAGATATGCAGGAGATGGCTTGTTTCAGGAGGACATTGACATATAAACCTACATGACCAAAACAGCATTTTCATTAACAAAAATAATGTGCCTGGAGGCCCAAAGGAACCCAAGTCTCTATTTCTTCTGGGAGCAAGAATTCAGTCTTTGCTCATTCAGTGTTCCTGGCAACTTTATAGACTATAACTACTACAAATAACAAGAATTAACTCCTATTTTCTTCTTGATGTATATTGTTTAATAGGACTTCTATTAGTAAGGGTCTGTTAGTGGTTTAGTGTTAAATCTGTCTGAAATGTCTTTCTCACTTTTTCTTAGGTAATTGCTAATCTGATTATAAAATTCTAGACTGATAGTTATATTCTCTCAGATGTTATAAATTATTTTTCCATTGTGTTTCCTCTACTCTTTTTTTTTATTGCAGTATAATTGACATACAACATTATATTAGTTTCAGGTGTAATTCTATACATTATGCTGTGCTTGCCAGGATAAGTGTAGTTATCATCTATACCATACAATGTTATTACAATATTATTGACTATATTCCCTATGCTGCACTTTTTCATCTCTGTGACTTATTTTACAACTGCAAGTTTGTACCTCTTATTCACCATCACCTGTTTTGCTTCTACATTTGCTGTCAAGAACTTTGTCCTTTTTTGAGAGATTATTATTGAAGAATGAAGGATGAAATGACATTATGTCTGGAAATTGCTCTTTAAAAGAGATTAAATAAAAGTGGAAAAAATCTAATGATTCTTGATCCGGGTGATAGGAACATAGGGATTCATTTTGTTCTTTTTACTTATTTAAAATATTTTATAATGTTTTAAAATGAAAATATAAAAACAATCTTTTCAGGTTTAACACAGCCTGTTTTGGGACCCAGCTTCAACCCACATGCTTAGCTTTCTACCTTGTGTTCTTTTTAAGTTATTAAATCTTGGAGATTTTTCTTTCTTGTGGATTCAACCATGCATTGAAAATAATTTTTGTTATAGATTATTTAGCATCTGTATGTTTATACTACCAGAATTTTTACATTATCTTGGTTTGCCACCCCACTAGAACCATTCATTTTCAGGAAGGATATTGAAAGAAAGAATAAGAAGCAGAAATTACAAAAGAAAGTAACACAAAATTTGACTACATTAAAATGAAAACAGAGAATGCTGTCTCCTCACAATGCCTCAAAAAACAAGCAGCAGGTGAAGCATTTATACAAGAAAAAGGATAGGTTTCCCACAATGTAAAGAATCCATCAAATAAAGTTGATCAACAAATCGGTAGGAAATATGAGCAAGGAACTGGTCAAGAGATTCATAGAAAAGGAAATCAGATTAAGTAATTCTCATATGAAAATTTCCTCAACTGCATTATTTAAGAGATGTACTTAAAAATGAAATTAGAATGCTTTTAATATATCATTTTTATCAGTGTCCAATCATAAACACAGAAAAATATGCTGATTACTTTAACAGAGATATTTTAATATAAAAGTTTGGTTAGTTAGATATTGGAGGGCTTAAAAGGCAAGAGGAAAATATTAAGTTTTCATAGAAGTAACAACTTCTGGAAGCAGTTGCCACTCCAGGATAGGAGAAACAAATGGAACACTTTCAGGGTATTAGAACCTAATATTTGAAGCAGGCAGCTTCAAAAAACTGGAATAATCTCTGAAGAGGGACTGTCTCCTGTTTGGTGTCCACGAAGGTAGGCTCCGGTAGCACTAGAACCTAGGCCTCTCGGGAGGAGGCTGGCTGATTCTGGACTTCAGGATCTCAGAGGGAGGCTCCGAGCACCTGGCATTCAGACCTCCTGATGCACTGTTATTACCACAGGAGCATGATACAGCTGGTTTGGGGACTAGAAAATCAACATTAAATGGGAACCAGTTGCTGTCACCAGGGTACACTTTTTGATGCCCACAGAAACAAGTAGCACACTAGGAGCAAGGCCCTTTCCTTCTCCATCCTTGCAGTTACTTCTAGTACATCCTGCCAGCAGAGCCTACCAGGGATCCCTTAACCAAAGCAGAAATGCGACGTTGGTCCCAGCTACAGCATCACAAGGTGGATTTGGAGCTACAAAACCATAATGACCAGCATACTAAACATCAAGTGGGCATAAATAAATAGAAACTCTGAAACCCTAGTGGAGTGGCAGTATAACTTGATAATAACCATGCTTGAAAACAAATTTGAAATATCTAGTATAAATTGGAAAAGTTCAAACACTATGCTGTGGCATTCTTCCAAGTGTATTCCCTATATTCAATTTGTACACGGGGGGATATATACAAGGATGTTTATGGTGCTTTACAGCAAAAAAAAAAAAAAAAAGGCCTAATTGACCATAAATAAGAAATATTGATTTTTCTAATATATAGTGCCTTAAAAAGATTGAAATAAATATATATCAATATATAAATGATAAGTTACATACACACATTTTAAATATATATATTCCTTAGGACTTTGGAATTGTGGATTTAACTCACTCAATTTAAAGAAAATGCTACCATATAACTAGTAGGCTAGGCCAGTTCTCATTGTCAGAGAATTCAGGAAAATTAGGCTTACTTTTTTTTTATTCAAATAAGCATGTTCATGAGTCACAATGACAGACATCTCACTTCTGAAATCTAATTCCAGCATGTGCACTGAGAGATGGAGAGAGACATACAGTCATATAGATGGATTGGAAAGACAAGAAGACTAGCTGTGAGTATACAGCAAGCCTCAGATAAATAAGGGGTTGCTCCTTTATTAATTCACAAAAAAAGACCTCCCTGTTTTTCAAACCTTGTTAAACTCTCTCTAGCATGATGTATCCCAATCTGTGCCTTTGTTAGTGCCATAGAATTGTATATCCCAATAGAATAGTACATTTTCCTTAGGCTTGAGAGAGGTGAGAAGTATATATCCTTTTGCAAAGTGAAGTAAGATAATGATGGAAACATGCAAAGCAAATATGAGACTGCAAGTATATTTTTAAAGGGAGTAATCTTTGGGAAGAATATGTACAGACAGAAGGGATTTGAAAGATAATTTCTTTAAAACTCTCATGACTATACTCTGAAAAATCAGTCCCCCAGAGGTGGGAGTAATTTAGTTCCCAAATACCTGATTTTAAGAGGTAATTAATTGTTTCTGAAAATATCTATAGAAAGTATGATAAAAATCACAGGAAAATAAACCTCTCAATTAACCTCCTTTTAAAATGTTGAAATTTCAGGTAAAGTAGACAAGATAAGAGCAAAGTATAGACACTGATTCTAATGTTCTTGTGAACTTTCATCTGTTTTAAAATAGAAATCATTTTCTTCTGTAGTGACTGAACATTTTTGTATTCATTCCGAGAAAAGGAAGCAGTACTCTTCAGAAGTTACTTAACTTAAGCTGTCAAGTTACTTAAACTTTCTGTTTCTCTACGTACTGTTGAAAGGTTTCTTTAAAGACTGAACTAAATAAACACAGTCACGCTATTTCACTACTTAGAAAATAAGATTCATCCTGGCTAATATTGAGTCTTAGAAACAATCAAGGAAGAAAGCAAACAAACCACTAAACCCTCAAATTATTTCAAAATAAACAGAACCAAAAAAGTTTTATGTGCACACAGTGCAAAAGAGAGACATTTGCTGCTCACACTTTTAGATATGTTAACTATCACCACTTGTACACCTTATAGTCATAGTACCACCATCTTTAAAAGAAGGTCCATTCCAACACAATTGGTATCCTTTTTATAATATTTTAATGATTGTCTTACTCTAGTTTTCATTTGAAATTTTTGAGAACCCAAAAGTGAAAAAGTCTAAGGTCGTAACATTTGTTTAAAAAGACCTAATGACATAAAATCTAATGAACAATTGTAATATGTAAGGGAGTGCAATAGATCATTTGGGAATTTAAAAATACAATTTCCATAAAAATGATGGCTATTATATATAACGTACATACTATGTGCAAGATATTTTTCTAGTGCTTTACATTTATCTCTCATACTTAATTCTCTGACATAGTTCTGGAAAGGGTAATGTTATTTTTTTGTTATTGTTTAATTATGAAAATATTAACTGCTATGACAAAAAAATTCGACGGACGGAGGTGTAAAGTAAAAACTGTCCCCATCAACCCCTGCTCTTACTAACCAGAGGCAGTAACCTCATAGTTCCTTGTAATTTCTTCTAGAAAAATTTTTAGCAAATATAAGCATAATACACACACATACACACACAGTAGGTCATATTATGCCTCAGATCATTAATTTGCTTTTCTCACTTAAAAAATATATATTGAAAGGGCCCCTGTGTGGCTTAGTCAGTTAAGCATTGGCTCAAGTCATGATCCCAGGGTCGTGAGATTGATCCTAGCTACAATCCCCCCACCCCCCCCCCACTCCCACTTTGGGCTCTGCACTCAGCAGGGAGTCTGCTGGAGATTCTCTCTCTCCCTCTGCCCCTCCCTCTGTTTGCACCCTCTCTCTAAAATAAATACATCTTTAAAAATACATATTGAAGATCATTTCACACCAGCCTATCCTATTTAATGGCTGCAAAATATATTTCAGTGCATGAGTGTACCATAATTTAGTTACCCATTCTTCACGTGGTCGATATTCATATTGTTTGCAGCTTTTTGATTTTATAGTGTATAGAGAATGTAATTATGCATACACCATTGGGCACTTCTACAACTAAATATAGATGATACATTTCTAGAAGTTGAACTGACAGGTTGGATTCTGGAAAATATTTCCAAATTGCTCCCCCTTTCCTCAAATTTATTTGAAATAACCAGTGTATGAACTTGCCTACTTCCTTCCATCTAGTACCTCCCTGGGATGTGGGCTAGAGGGGTTCCTGCCATGGGCCCAAGCTGTAGAAATCTCTCTTCTGGCTTTCTTCTGGCTGTGCCCTTCCTGTAGGGCATGTGCCCTATGGGGTCAAAGAGATATGCAGAGCATGGTTAATATAGGGAGGGGTGCAGGCTCTAAGTGGGCATATCTGAGACCCCAGAATTTCCTTCTCAAAGAGCCCTAAGCCTACCTCAAGGATCTTCATAGGTTAGGAAGGGTAATGTTATTTGCTCAAGCCATGCAGCTGATCATTGATAGAGGCAGGATTTAAATTGAGTTTTCACCAGTGTGTTGTATTGCCTCTATCCCTACATATAGAGAGCTTAATATTATATTATTTACTGATGAAAACTAAATTTTCCAATACCTTAGTAGATAATAGTAGGAATATCAAAAGATGCCATTGATTCTAAATAGTGATAAATATGAGCACACTGTAAAATATATTTACTGTAAATGTTACAAAGTCAAACACAGAATTATAATTATTGGTACAGTATAGTGGAAGAGGCAGAATCAATAAGCCAAAACCTTTTTGTTTCTTAAACCTTTTCTGTTTATGAAACTATCAATTATTTTATGTTAAATTTCCTATAGAGTTTCCTGCTAGAAATATCAAACAGATTTCTGGTCTGCATTCCATTGACACAAAGACTTGTTTACTTTAAATAGCAGTAGAATCATAACACCCAGTAAAATTATTCACTTTAAATGCCAATTCATGCTGAGTACTACAAATGCTTATTCAAAAAAATGAAGACAATGAAGGAGGGTAAGACTGTTGAAAATTTCTATTTCAATATTAGTTTAAAAGAATATTATAATTAAGGGTTAGTCTTTTCACTAAAATTGTTCATGTTCTAAATAATAATGACATGATTTTTTTTTCTAAGATATGAAATGGTTTGGGAAAACGTCAAGGACTGAAGTTTTAGTAAACATCTCATTAAGTATCAATATACCCTCTGAAAAAATTCTAAATATATATAGGAAAACATATAGCAAAGATACTAAGAAAAAGTTAAAAGATAAATAACATAACCACACTCAACAGCTTAATATTTTCATCAAAAGTTGCACACTATGGATTCTAATCTAATCATGGGATGCAACTTCTGGAGAGGTAATGGAAATTAAAATTGGCCTGCTCTACACACACACACACACACACACACACACACACACACACACACACACACACACACACACACACACACACACACACACACACACACACACACACACACACACACACACACACACACACACACACACACACACACACACACACACACACACACACACACACACACACACACACACACCCCTCTGAAAGCCGTGGGTTGGAACCAGGATCAGTGCTGTAATCTTGGAGACTGGGTGGGCCTAAAAGCTGTTCTCAATTACCTAGGTTCAAGTGCTGGAAAAAGCAAACATCTCTGAAGCCAGACCTGGGCTAAGCCAGCTCTGGGCTTGGGACTCTGTGACGTCTTCCTATAACCAAAAGAAAAACACTGTGAATTGCTGGTTGAAGGCCAGTGGGAAAATAATAAAGAGAAAACTCACTAAAATGGAGTCAGGAGGTTCAAGAGGGGGAGTTCCGCTACCCTACCACTCCTCCTTATTTGCAAATCCAACAGGAACAGCTGCACACTGCACAGGATACTATTTTGCTACCCCAGCAGAAGGAAGAGAGGCTTTCTTCATCACCACGGCAACAGCACAGCCAATGAGAAACAGCCACAACTCAGCCAATGGAAAGCCACTATACTTACTCAAACTCCCAGTTTACTCCAATGGGCTTTATGTTCCTAACAGCCTTTCCAACTTCACACTTTCCTCTATAAAAGAGTATACTTCTTCTTTGTTCTGTAGACTTGCCTATTTTTTTGGTTTTGTTTTTTGTTTTCCTATAGCGTGCTGGACCCAGATTACAGTTCTCCAAATAAACCTATTTTTCATGGTAAAATAACTGACAGTTTTATTTTTAAAATTAACATCAGCCTTTACAATGGAGACACTAAAGTGGAGTGGGATGAAGTGCTAGGTAAAAAACCTACCAAAATGCTAGAAGGGAGGGGTATAGCTTTGCCATGAAATTTTATAATAAATAATCTGCCATTTTTATGTATTGCAGAATGTTCTTCTAAGTGGCTTTTTTATTATGCCAAAAATTTTGATTTTGGCATAGTCAAATTTTTTCAATCATTTCTTTATAATTTGTGCTTTTTGAATTCCGTTTCAGAAATTTTTACCTGCCCTATTATGTTTTATATGTAGAAACAAGCCAACACAATGTTCCGTATACACTCTCTAAAGGACTAATGGCTAAAAAGTCAAAACTATCAGGGGTAGGAGGCAAAGGTGATTTTTAGAATTTTCAATGGTCCATCAATTAAATATCACTGCTGGAGTAATAGAGAGTTGACTGAATATTTGAAAGAGTTTAGAGAATATTCTCTCTTCAGGAAATAGCTGGCTGGTTGGAAGAACCCCCTAGAAATACATGGCTTCATCAACATTTTTTAGAATTTAACTTTTGGGGTAATTTCAGCCTCTCTCTTATTTTCCAATATGAAAACTCCCAGATAAAGTAGCGTTATTATCCATTTATTCTTTATGAAAGCACCAATTGGCCCAGTGGTTTGCAGAATTATTTTAAAAGAATGCTGTTTGTTGGAATTACAATTTTTGACAGTGTTCCAAATGTGGCCTACAAACAAAAATGGCATTTAGAGGCTGCACTTGTTTCACTTTCTTTTTGGTTAATGTTATTGAACAAACAGAGAATGGTGAAATCCTACAAATATTTTATAGCTATTAGAAGGAAACAGGTTTTGAAGAAAAAGTATTCATCCCAAGCAAGCCTAGAATTTATGAAAATAAAAGGATTGTTGTAAACTTTGCCTATTGAGGCAAACTGCCTGCAAACTTCAAGAAATATGTAAGTTGAGAAAACTTATATCTTAATTATACGGATATTCAAGAGAACTTTCAAAGTATTTTAAGGAAGTCAGATTATCTAGCAGCTGTATACAACATCATAGTTCCTAATCAGATTGCTATTTCCTTGCTCCTCATAAGGAAATGCTCAATACTTCTATTCACATTCCTTTTTCCTTTGTTTCCTTTTAAAAAATTGCATGCAATGGGACATTTTATTGGTTTAGTGTTCTGTGAAAATCAGTGAGGAATCATCACAAGAATAAGCTAAAATGCATACTCATATGTGGGCTGACCCTACCAATTAAATACTAATTATTATATCTTTCTCATATGGTCAGTATAACTTGGACAAAGATATATAGGTGTACATTTTCCACATAAGCCTCAAATACAACACACTGTTATAAAATCCAAAGCCTTTCATTCAGTAGTTATTCAAACTGGAATATATTGCACTCAGATGTAGGCGTCAATTAGGGTTATATCAACATTTCACAAAGAAGATAAAAATTAAATTCCAGGGTAACATTTCTTCTGCTATAGCCATCTTCAAGCAACAGGAAAAGTTAGAGAAAGCATGGAAAACTTGCCAAAGCAAAGAGAAGTGACCTAAGAGGAAACTAACTGAAGGTGGTACAAATGAAGTAAGATGCCTAAGGTCATACCTATAACAGACTCTGGACCAAAACGTCCCATCTCTGGGTCTATTGATAATCATTCCTGGTCATAATGAACCCTAGGATTTTTATTTATTCATGAACTATTTTTTATTTTTATTTTTTAAAGATTTTATTTATTTATTTGACAGAGAGAGACACAGCAAGAGAGGGAACACAAGCAGGGGGAGTGGGAGAGGGAGAAGCAGGCTCCCTGCAGAGCAGGGAGCCCGATGCGGGGCTCGATCCCAGGACCCCGGGACCATGACCTGAGCCGAATGCAGACGCTTAACGACTGAGTCACCCAGGCGCCCCTATTCATGAACTATTTTAAACATATAAAAAGAATAGCAAATATTTGAACAAATATTCATGTTCCTATTTACCAGCTGTGACAAATGTTAATTGTCCAATTTACCTGAAAACTCTTTTTGGTCAAAATTCCATAGTTTCCTACCCTGTATTGGGTTCAAGAGAAGTTATACTTTGGAGATTATTTGCTTTTTTCTTTGTTAGAGTGAGAACAATGCTCTTTCCAGACTGGCATATTTCAAGTGGAATGCCAAAAGTCCCACACAAGTTAATTTTTACTTTTTATTCTTTAATACCGATAAAATGCTACCTAGAGTCACATTCTCCATTTAACATGTATACCTTATCAACTTCAGTCATATCAATTCTTTAAATGTCAACAAGTAACATTAAGGATTCAAGAACATTTTTTCACAAGTTACTCAAATCCAAAAGAAGTTTGACTTTAAATATAAGACTGAAAAGATAGTTTTATATTTCTGGGGTACATGATAAAATTTATGTTGGCCTTTAGATATTATATGTACAATTATTTCGTTTCCTTAATGCAGTCTTCACAAAGGACAGCACAAATACATTCCTGGACATGGAACAAAGTGTGTTTTTGCTCTTATTATATAGTGTTTTATTTTTTCCAAAATAACAGCTGGTTGGTGGTCACCTTGAGCCTCAGGAGGAGTTATTAAGATTGTGTATGTTGTATAATTTCACTGTTACTTTATCACTCAGCTTCACAAGTGGTAAAGTTAAGAACAATTTTAAATCTTCTTTATGTTAATAAAAAGAAAACACATTTTGAAAATTAGTCATTAATTTCCCTTGGTATGCAAGTATATTAACCATGCTATTGCAATAATATTGTTTTATTATGTTATTACTAGTAGTGAAAGTATGTAATTTTAGAGAATTAATTTTTTCTGTATAGTCTTAAAATTTTGCAATGCCGTATTTCAATAATGGATTTGGATCATACAGAGAAATATCCTCTGAAACTCACTGTGGCCATTCACTAAATATGAGGATTTAAAACCAAAACTCCCAAGATTGAGAGGAGTTTACCATAAATTTGAGTCTGCCACTTTTTCTGAAATCAATATTAGGGAGACATAAGGGTTTATTTCTCAATGTTTGGATAAAGAAATATTATGCTACACTGTCATCAGTCAGTGAGATCAGGTGATACATTCTGGAATCTGGTTTAAAAGAGCTAGTATTTATAGATGCTACTTGTATGTATAAGCAGTGATAAGAAAAAAATAAGCTATTATTCTTAAGTGAGCTGCTGGTAAGTTCAGAACAGCTTTATGACATGAAATTTATCAAATAACTTTTCTATAGCAGACAGGTATTAAGTACAAAAATTCAAAAGGAGTTAGAAAGGTGAATGGAGTAAATACAAGGGCACATTAAAAAATGGGAATTTAATTTTAAAATATTATCAGCACTTTTTAAAGTGTAAAAAAAATGCATCTAGCTTATATGACCTAATTTTGTATCTACATTTTTATCTACCAAGTCATGATTAACTGTATTTATTGCCTAATACTAGGTCAATAGCATTTTTTTTATGTTAGTCACCATACCGTATATCATTAGTTTTTGATATAGTGTTCCATGATTCATTGTTTGTGCATAACACCCAGTGCTCCATGCAGTACGTGCCCTCTTTAATACCCATCACCGGGCTAATAGTACTTTTCTAAAACCCACTCACGGTCCCAAGATTATATCCTTTATTAATTATTTAATTATTTGGCTAAATTTATTCATTTATAGAACCAATGGAGAAAGAAAAAACATTTACTTTAAGATTTTTTTTTAGTTGTCTGAGAGAGAGAGAGAGAGAGAGAGCAAGGACGGGGGGGCAAAGGGAGAGGGACAAGCAGACCCCCCACCCAGTGGGGACCCCCATATGGGGCCAATCCCAGAACCCCATCACCATGACCTGAGCTGAAGTCAGATGCTCAACTGACTGAGCCAACCAGGTGCCCCACTTATGGTTCATTTCTTTTTTTTTTTTTTTTAAGATTTTATTTATTTGACAGAGATAGACAGTGAGAGCAGGAACACAAAGGGGGAGTGGGGGAGGGAGAAGCAGGCTTTCCACCGAGCAGGCAGCCTGACGCGGGGCTTGATCCCAGGATCCTGGGATCATGAGCTGAGCCGAAGGCAGATGCTTAACAACTGAGCCACCCAGGCGCCCCTATGGTTCATTTCTTAAAGAAATCACAGTCAAGAAGAGGAGGCAGACATTTAAGTAACTAGTTGTCAAATAGAATGATGAATATTAATCAGATATGTATAATTAATCAGGTATGTTCTTCATGTCCTTCCTCTTAATCTAGTTGAAGGAGTAAGACTAACATGAAGAAATTACCCGAGACCACTTAAAATTGAAACCAGATTTTACTGAAAGAAAGATATGCTAAGAAGTTTCTTTCTTCCTTTCTTCCTCCCTACCCCTCCCTCCTTCCTGCCCTCCCTTCCTTCCTTCTTTCCTTCCTTCCTTTTTGGAAAGAGATAAGTTTTAGAATCTGTCAGACCACAATTTGAATCCTGGTTCTGATGTTTACTTGCTATACAATCATGTAGTTTGTTCATATACAAAATAATCATAATGTCATGTAAGGCTGTTTTTAAGACTAAATAAGATAACATGTAAATTCTAGAACTGTGATCCATAAAAATCTGTCCCCTCCCCATCTCAGTCCTTCTCTGTGGCTATAAGTACAATTATATGTAAACAAAGAGGAGATGAGAGGTGCAAAGATAATGAACTATCAAAAATATCTTTATAAATAAGTAATATTTGGATTTTTTTTTAAACAAAAGTGGGCTTTTGATTGATAAAAATGAAAACATGATTACTTCTGGGGGCAAAGCATTCAAAAGACCCTAGAACAGAATGTAGAATTAAGCAAGTTGTCTTCAAATGTAGTGGGATACTATGGGATTGCATGCTGAGAAAGGGTAGAAAATTAGTTAAAAGCTAGGAAAGGACTTTGTGCCAGCTACTGGGGCAATCAGAGGTTGTTTTAGGCTCTTGAAAAGGAAATGATAAATTAAAGAGGAAATTATAGGGTAAAATGTATGTGAAGCATGACCTACTAGGAGACTGCAATGGTGGTCTATAATTAAGATAAAGCAGACCTGGTCTGGTGTAGGAAAATAAAAAGGAAATAGTCGGGGGGACATCTAAGAGAAATATTAAAAATGTATACATTTTGGATATAGAAGATGAGAAAGAGTGGAAACAGTATAGAATAAAAGCTAAGAGAGAGTGAAAAATAGGTAGTACCAGGGGCACCTGGGTGGCTCAGTTGGTTAAGTGTCTGTCTTCTGCTTAGGTCATTATCCCAGGGTCCTGGGATCAAGCCGCCCCCCCCCACACACAGTGGGGAGTCTGCTTCTCCCTCTTCCTCTGCCCCTCCCCCACAGTCCTGCTCTCACTTGTGCTCTCTCAAATAAATAAATTAAATCTTAAAAAAAAAAAAGTAGTACCAGAAATAAATACTGGATCATGGGCACCTTGTTAAGGAATCAGATGATAAGTTTAGACTTAACAGGATGAGTTTGAAACTATAGTACAGCATAAAAGTGAGCATGTCATACATAAAGTCCCTGGGTTTTTCTGTACATGTCTTTTATTTGGTACACACTAAGGGAATTATTGAGGTTAATTTTTTTTCTTCCTGCATAATTCAGTATCACGTATTTCCATGAGACCAAATCTGGCCAAGAAAATAAAGTGGAGGTGTTCTGTATGTTTCTGAGTGTGTAGTGCTAATAATGGCAATATTTTATAATAATAAAGAGTTCAAACCAGCCTTTGTATGGAGCCAGAACTAAGGATGGCAGAGAGGAGGGACCTAAAATGCCATACCTTTAGTGACTTTTTTGAATTCAAGTATCAACCAATTCCAATATATGCTTGTAAGATCATAATTCCACATTCTTTAAAGCCCATAGTTAACAAAAAGTATGACATGCTTTATTATTTTCACTCTTCATACTATATCATCTAAACCTATTTTCCTTACCGCAATAATATGCACCCTAGTGTAGTGAATGTATATTCTTCCAAATATTATTTAGACATACATGTGTTTCTAAAAAAATATTATTTTTAAAGTTTCAAAATGATATTTTGAGGTGGCTCTGGCTTCAGCTCCAGTATATAAAGAGCTTAGAAGTTGAAATCCCATTCTTACATAAAGAAAAAGCTGGACATACTGAGAAATCAATGACTTTTTTTTTTTTTTTGATGTGTCAGAGAACTAGAATTTTAGGAGAAAAAATTACCCAAAAATTTGGTGAGACAGATGAATCCAGAGAGCCACAAGCAAAGATTTGCTTTTCTGAAACAGAAGCCTCTGTAGCTGTAAACTGGTATGAACACTAATATAATAATTTTTTTTCTAATATAATAATTTTGATGAATTACTGGAAATTAAGCTGGACTAGTGTGACAGTGAGAAACTCCTGGTGGATGTAGTCTTAGGAGAAGCACAGTTTCCAGTAATCCCACTAGATTCTCAAAGTAAATATCCAGGAAAGAGTTCTTTGTGCTCTGGCACTGGGGAGATAAGAACAGTCCTTATCAAATACACTCAAAACATTCTCCTTAACAATAGCCTACTCTCCAGCACCCTGTCTTAGAGCTGTGAGGAAAGGGCCTTCCTCTTACTCCAGCCCCTTGTCTGTGTTACTGAATGGAGGACTGTATACAAGAAGAAACACTTGCAAAACACAAGAAATGAAAAAATTTGAGATTTAATTGAAAGGCTAGAGAGTGTTTCTTCTCTAACACACCTTGTCATTTACAGGGTTCTAGTACAGAAAGAGTGGATTACAGCTGTGAACTGTGTAAGACTGCTGAATCACAGACCTGTACCTCTGAAAAAAATAATACATTATATGTTAAAAAAAAAAAGTAGGAAGGGAAAAATGAAGGGGGGAAATCGGAGGGGGAGACGAACCATGAGAGACTGTGGACTCTGAGAAACAAACTGAGGGTTCTAGAGGGGAGGGGGTGGGGGAATGGGTTAGCCTGGTGATGGGTATTAAAGAGGGCATGTTCTGCATGGAGCACTGGGTGTTATATGCAAACAATGAATCATGGAACACTACATCCAAAACTAATGATGTAATGTATGGTGATTAACATAACAATAAAAAATTTTAAAAAAAGGGCACATACTGAATGGAGCACTGGGGGTTATACGCAAACAGTGAATCATGGAACGATACATCAAAAATTAATGATGTAATGTATGGTGATTAACATAACATAATAAAAGAAAAGAAAAAAAAATAAAGTATGTGCAAGACACTATGGCAGCAAAAAAAAAAAAAAGAGTGGATTACAGCTAAAAAAGGCTGGAAGACACAGACTATCTCTGAAAAGGTGCACTGAGGGACACCTTGTGAAAGCGTCATAAACACAACAGCTTGCGATTTCTTTGTTCTTCTTACGTATGATTCATCCCCAGCCCTCAAATCCAATGTTGGCCTTAGCCTTGAATAATACCTTTGAGCTAATAAAAGGTAGAAGAAATAAAGCTCTCAGACCAACATTTTAGAGTTGATAAATTTAAATCATATTGCTGGCTCCTCAAGAAGCATTCTTGTCATTTAAGCATATAGTTATATCATCATAAATAAACTAAATGTATTTAATCTATTTAATTGGAAATTTTAAACATTTTATTAAGCTATTAATCTGTCTATATTTTACTTTGGCTCTTAAAAAGCCAACATATAAGACATATTGCCATATTATTTACAATTTCATTAAACACTTTCCAAAGTTATGGAGTCTAGGGGCGATTTTGCATAATCTTAATTTGCAGCATTATTTCTTCACATTTTGTCCAGTAATTTTTCTGCACAAGCCAAGAGGCCAAATAAATTCTAAAAGTGAGAATTTCTAAAATCATAATAGTTATGGCATCATCCTCATTTTTGTTGTAATAATCTGCTATCACAATAGAACAGGAGGTATATAGCATAGGAAGATATGGATTTTTAAAAACTTTCATGAGCATATGTCTTGTATTTATCAACATAAAATTAACTTAGTAAACAGGTGTCATAGCATTCATTAATATGTTTGATGAGAATGAAAAATTTGATTATAAACTACATCTACACATTGTGACACATGAGGATTAGAATTTCTATGTTAAAATTTCTGAGCATGCATTCATTATTAAAGTTCAAAAATATTTCTCCTCAAATGTTCTTTTTGGAAATAATGTGATGCTGTAATGTTTGATTCCTCAGGCAAAGAAACATACTGCTTCGGAAAAATCAGATTTGATTTGGGTTTCAACAATTCTTAGAATTCAGTGACTTGTATGCCACCTACACTTCTAAATCAACCCATACTGTGTAGTTGACATGACCATTGGCACACTCAGCCTCTGCACTATTATTGGCTTTGTACATAGCAATGAAAGAGGTTGGGATAAAATGCTAGGGAGCCAATTGTTTATAGGAGGAAATATGTAATAACATTTTTTAACACTCCCTACTAAGTTCAAAACAATAAATAAGACAACTTCAGTTTTTCATCTTCTGGTGGAAAATGTGTGCCTTTCAACATTTTCTCAAAGAAATTTAATTCACAGCTTAGAAGAAGGAAATCTTTTCCTTCAAATATTTTCATATTTTATTATTTTTTTCTTAGAACATGAGACTAATCATTTTTTATAGAAAGTTAGTGCTCATCCAATTTCATGGGGTTATTGGTTCATATCATAGATGTGAAAATGCAAGTGTTGGTTATTTTATCTTCTCTAAAAATACAAACCACTATAGGTCAGAGTAATGGCATTTGGCTTATCTCTCAAACACAAATATAAGTTGGGGGACTACTGATGCATTTAAAGAAAGAGGCACCGATTTCTTATGTAAAACCTAAAGTTATTGCTCTCTGCCTTCTATTGTATTCCCTCTAAATAAAGTATTACCAACAGTTACCAGAATGTTATTCTTTAAATTTAAAAAGTACAGGGATTACTTCTTAAGCCCCATATCTTTAAAGATGAATTCATTTACAGAAAAAGATTGTACTTAAGATTGATAGTAAGCCATTCCAAATAATATTTTATTAAATACCAAGTTATTTCACTAATAACTTCTACGTTATAGATTCAAGGGTAGTGTGTAATTGCTGAGAATTTGGTATGTTTGCCACATTTTTACCAATAATTAAAACTTAATGTAATGTTAATAATATAATAGTTACCTTTATTAGACACTTGTTATCTGCCCTTCAGTAAGATGGTTTACACTGCACATTGTGGTAGATTGTTTTGATTCATCACAGTTATTAATTCTTCCTCTTTGTTGCTATGTTTTCCGATTGGTAGAATATACCTTCTTACTCAATGACTTGGGCTTTGCCTTATGACTTGCTTGGCTAATTGAATAGGACCAAACATGACAATATGAATGTCCCAACAGAGGAATACAATGCATTTGTGGGTTTTTTTTCTCCAATTCTTTTGCCTCTGTTCTCCACTATGAGAACGTTATGTCTTAGATAATGATGACTCCTCAGTAAGCCTGAGTTCTAAAGTAAGATGATGAATGGGGCTCAGCTGAGTTCAGCTAAGTATTAGACCTCATCTAAACTGACTAATAAATATCTATTTATTTTAAGTCTCTGGTATTTGGATTGATTATTGTTCCAGAAAAAGCTAAACAACATAGAAATTTATACTGGAAGTTGGATGATGATGTAATAAAAATATCTAAAATATGTATCTCTGGATTTGGACTGACAATTGAGGTAAATGTTGTATAATGGTGATAAAACTATAATAAACTGAAAGATAGAAAATATATCTAATGAAACTATAGCCTTGAACACACAGTTTTCTTGAAAAAAATGTTACAATGAGTTGGTTCTCATTAGTTGAATTTGATATACTTCTACAAGAAAGATATTAGTAGGAAAAGAATTGGCTTGTTTACAAGCAGTAATAGAAACACACAAAGAAAATCTAGAATTTATATGACTTTTCAGACTTGAAAGATGCATCTATTTTTCATCCCCAGTTAGCAAAAATTTCAGTGATATAGTCTCAGGACAAAACCAAACTATGGGCATGTTTAGAGGGCAACAGTTCAATCAAGGATGTAACCTCCAAATTCTTTATTAAGGTCTAAAATTAATGTAGCTCCAGAAAATAGTTGGACAAAATAGCTCAGGGTAAAGAACAAGGTGGTGTCTTCCAGAACCTTGATAAGTTTCAAAGATGTGTGCCATAGTCCAGGAAGACAAATGTGTCTCGGAAATTATTGGTATAGCTATTGACACCTTGAGGTGACTGCAATCGATTAAATAAATATTTCAAAAGTACCTAAGTACTGCCAGCTTGGATTTAAAAGATGTAACAGAGATTTAAAACAACCCTTGAACATCCAACTTTCTAAGGACACGAGGCAGGCTGTGAAAGCTACTCAGTGACCAAAGAGGGCATATTCTCCAAAGATATTTATAGAGGTGGACTAAGATGCTAGTAGAAAAGGAAGGCCCTCCCAGAGACAGGGCAAGATCCATAGAGAACAATGAACTGGGGAGTCACTGTCAGAGGTATAATCAAGGATTATCCCTTAGCCAAAATAGGGAGTCATTTTAACCAATACTATAGGATTTCAGAACTCCTAAGGACCAATAATTACCTCTTTTGCTGAATGAGTGCTTGTTTTGTTGTTGTTGTTTGTTTATGTTACTGTTCTACTATTGCATATAGGGTATGTAGGGCACCATAAATTAAGAGGACCTGAATTTTATGAATATTATATAGATCAAGATCCTAGACTTTGAGAGTCAAGCACTGGTTTGATAACATTTTTGAGGTGTCTTATGAAGAAGATGAATATATTTTTTGTGTGTGTGAGAGAGGAAGGTAAACCTTTATAATCAAGAATGTAGCCTATGGTAGAATTTATTATTTGTTAATAATTATTTAATCTTCTTTACCCTTGCCATGCTTCTATGTACATTGACTGCTCATCCCTGCCTCGTTGTCCTTGGCCATGAATCTTGCTTTGGACAATAAATGTGAGCAGTGGGATGTATGCCAGCTCCCAGCAGGAGTGCATGTGGTTGATTTTCTCTCTCTTGCTTCTGACCTCTCCATGAGAAAAACCTACCTTTGTCAGTGGCTACTCATTCAATATGGGGCCAGGATTGAGGAGATATATGAAGCCCAGCAATGTCCACTAGAGCCACAGCTGATTTATATCCCTCATGTAACCTGAACAAGGTATGTTTTTCTAAGCCATTGTGATTTCAGAGTTGTTTGGGATTTTGCCCCAAAAACTCATTGATAAACATATCTTTTTATGTAAAGTGTGAAACATTATGTTAGTCATTATTATACATTTTTACAGATAAGTTATTTAAAGCTTAGAGAAGACAAATTAAAAAAAAAAAAACTACTGGGGCACCTGGGTGGCTCAGGTCATAGTCCCAGGGTCCTGGGATGGAACCCCACATCAGGCTCCCTGCTGGGCGGGAAGGCTGCTTCTACCTCTCCCACTCCCCCTGCTTGTGTTCCCTCTCTCCCTGTGTTTCTCTCTGTCAAATAAATAAATAAAATCTTTAAAAAAACTATTCAAGTTTATATAGCCGTTAAAAGACAGAGATAAATTTCATAGTCATTCTAAATCTAAATCCCCACTCATTGCAATAAGCCATGCTTATAATCTTTCTTAATGACATAGTTGAATTGCTAGTTTTCTAATTAAAAGTGGTGCCTTTATTTCTCCTCAAATTAGTCTAAATAATATTCCATTGTATTTTCTTTTTAAATAGCCTTGTAACAATTTGATACCAAGAGAACATCATGATCAGTAAGTCTGATGCCTTGGGAATATACTTAATATTAAATATACATTGTTTTTCAACCAACTTTGGAAGGCAGAAATCCAAACTATGGTATGTACCTAAGGAAATCTGTTTCTTCAGTGAATGTGAGCAACTGAAGTAGCTGCCTAGGTCCTAAATCACTTTCCTTGTTTACAAAGTCAACAATAAAACTTCAGTGAAACTAGAAAAGAGAAGAACCATCAACATACAGGATTTAAGGGGGTCTAGCATGTTATAAAATCTAAACCCTTCATTTTATAGAGGAGGAAACTGAGGAACAATGCATCATGTGTTTGCTTGAAGGTGACAAAGTAGCAGAAATATATGAAGTTTCTCCTTAAAATGTAGAAATTTCAAAGATTAGAGGATTTTTAATATGTTTACATGTCAAGTGGCTTTCTGAAGCTTTGGCTATTGAACTGGCTCTACGTACGGCAGTTTGCCATATTAAGAAAATGACAAAAGGATGACTTGTTTACAAAATGCATTTCTTTTGCAGACAGGTACTTGGGAAGTGGAAAAGACGAGTGATGATTTTAAACAGTGACTCTAATATCAGAGGTCACTGGGTAACCATGGATGAGGAAGGTAATAGGTTAATGTTGATACCATTTTCAGACTTAGCATGCATATCAGACATCAGAATTCTGTGATAACACCGTCCTTCTTAGGTATTTTAACTGGGCATTATGGTATTAATCTTGAAAACAGGTAAATATTGTTTTTTTAAATTTTGTTTATTTATCTGAGACACAGAGATACAGAGAGAGAGAGAGCACGAGCAGAGGGAGAGGCAGAGGGATAGGGAGAAGCAGGCTCCCCCGCTGAGCCAGGAGACTGATGTGGGGCTCGATCCCAGGAACCTGGGATCATGACCTGAGCCAATAGCAGATGCTTAACCATCTGAGCCACTCAGGAGCCCCACAGGTAAATATTCTCTGAACATTGATTATGGTTAAGAGCAGCTGACTTTTTCACTGTGTCATAAGCCTCCTGTGACTTTGACTCATTAAATGATTTGGAAAAGATGTAGTCACTGACAAAGAAAAAGGAAACAGCTGAGATGAGTGATTGTAGTCACAGTAGTCATTAATTAATCTTAAGGTTTAATTTTTGTATGGGGTCAAATGGCTAATTCCTGGCAGGGTCCTAATGGCTTTTTTTTCAGTATGGCATCATACTCGTTTTTGTTTGTTTGTTTTTGTTGTTGTTTTTTCAGAAAAGTGCATCACAGGGGCACTTGGGTGGCTCAGTTGGTTAAGCATCTGCCTTCAGCTCAGGTCATGATCTTGGGGTCCTGGGATCGAGCGTCGAGAGAGAGCCTGCTTCTCCCTCTACCTCTGCTCCTCCTGCTTGTGCTCTCTCTGTCAAATAAATAAATAAAATCTTAAAAAAAAAAGAAAAGTGCATCACAGCCTCAATAAAGCATGAACACTTTCAACCCATGCAAATAGGTTATGGAACTAGTTATGGTTCCAAATATAAACATACTCCAGTTTATTAATCACTCAGTCCCTAACTTGATGCTCCTCAACAACCAAATCTCATCCCTTCATCAGTGTTGTTTCTCAGTACCATCAGTAATTCAATCCATTCAAACTCTAATTTCTGTGATTGGCACATCCTTGCCTTGATTTTCATTCACTCACTATAATAAATTTTACAGCATGCTAAGCCCAAAAAGGGTACCTTCCTTGACATTTTGACTGAATGGGTAATGATAATGATGATATTTATACATTCCTCAGCTGATTTTAGATCTAAGTTTTTATTTTCAAAATAACTTCATGAACCATAAAAGTGACTCAAAATGATATATTTACAGAAAATTCAAGCAGAAAAGCAACTTTTCAAAATATCTTATATTAATATTACACAATGCTCTTTGAGGAAACTCTCTAAAATATTTTCCTTTAAAATTCTTGAAATCTTTTTATTTTCTTTTAAATCTACCTTTGTAGCTTACTCAAAGATTCACATAGTGGCATATACCTATGTTAAAGAAAAAAGTCTCAAATCAATACCTTACTTTTATACCTTAAGGAATTAGAAAAAGAGGAAAAGAATAGACCCGAATCTAGCTAAAGGAGAAAAAAGAAACCAACAATAAAAAATTAGTGTGGAGATAAAGAAGACAGAGAATAGAAAAACAATAGAGAAAAAAAAATCAATGAAGCCAAAAGTTAGTTTTTGAAAAGAAATCAACAAAAGTGACAAATTTTCAGGTAGGTTTACAAAGAACAACAGAAAAACGTCTTCTTAGAAGATGGCAGTGGAGTTGGAAAACCCTGGGCTCACCTTGTCCCACAAATACAACTAGGTAACTATCAAATCATCCTAAATATTCCAGAAGTGACCTGAAAACTGATAGAACAAACTCCACAACTAAAGGTAGAGAAGAGGCCACATTGAAGAAGTCAGGAAGTGCAGAGACGTGGTTTGGAAGAAAAATGAATCATGGCCACTCTGGTGGGGAGGGAGACACAGTCACTGAGAAGGGTGCAAGACAGACTAACATAGCAGAGTGCACAGGGAAACCAAATCCCTATAGCAACTGGTTTGGAAAGCAAGAGTGGGTGAATTTTGTGAGTTCTGGCAATGAGCAGAGTTTAAAGCCTGGAGTTCTAAAGGTTGTCAGGCTTGGCTTAGATAAAGCCTGGAGGTCACTGTGCTGCTCCTGGAGAGAAGGCAGGCAAACAACCCACAGACGCAGAGGGTGGAAACAGTGATCTGAAGAGTGCCTGGGGCACACATTGGGGAGGTGATTTACTCCTCTCAGAGCATGTCCCAGACAGGAAGCATTCATAGAGTGACCCCTCTGGGAACAGAGGAACTGGAAGGTAGCATTTTCCTGCCCCGCCCCTCAGCATAAACAGAGCCACCTGTAGGAGCTAATGCAGCACCTATATATGCTACCTAACTTGCTTACACCAAGCACCACTCCACAATGCTCAGGTGGAGCCACCCTTCTCAGTCATGCTTGCCTTAGTCCCAGTGTGTCAGGCCACCTACCCTAGAAAACTGGCCCAAACCCCTGCCAATACCATGTCTCCCATCCAGGAGTTTTGTGGAGCCTTGGTTCCAGCAGTGGTGGTGACAGATCTTATTTCATGAGCAAACCAGAGTGCATCTAGTTAAAACATGCCACATTCAGACAAGGGACCAAACAATGCCCATGACAGGCAGAGAGAGCCCCTGCAGGCAACTGGCCTGAAGGATAAATCAGCCAGGACAAAATAGCAGAGCACAGGCAGCACACATGGGGTCACCCACAGAAGCACCAGGCCCTGAGGAAGAGGGGACACTACATAGCAGGGCACTACTCGATCTTTTCTTCATGAGGCTATTACCCTCAAGAACAGGAGACATAGCTGACTTTCTTTACACACAGAAAGAGGTACAGAGACCTAGACAAAGGGAGAAGACAGAGAAATTTGTCCCAAATTAAGGAACAGAACAAGGTCATGGCCAGAGATCTAAGTGAAACAGATATAAGTAACATGCTTGATGGAATATTTAAAGCAATGATCATAAGGATTTTCACTGGTCTTGAGAAGAGTGGAAAACATTGGTGAGACCCTTAACACAGATAAAAAAAGGACCAGTCAGAGATGAAGAGGACAATAAAGATTAGAAACATGCTTGATGCATGAACATCAAGTTGGAAGAAGCAGAGGAATGAATTAATGACCTAGAAGACAGATTGATGGAAAGCAGTCAAGCTGAAAAAAAGAATGAAAAAAGAATTATGCAAAATAAGAATAGACTTAGGGAAAGTAGTGACTCCATCAAATATAAGAACATTTGTATTATAAGAGTCCTGGAAGAAGAAGAGTGAGAAAAGAGGATAGAAAACTTATTTGAAGTAATAATAGCTGAAAACATCCCTAATCTGGGGAAGGAAACAGATATCCAGATGCAGGGGGCATAGAGAACTTGCATCAAAATCAACAAAGGCAGACCTACACCAAGACATATTGTAATCAAATTGCCAAAACATAATAATAAATAAATTTTTAAAAAGAAGAAAAAAAGTCAATAGCTTATAAAGGAAAACACCTAGGGCTAGCTGGAGAGTTTTCAATGGAAACTTTGCAAGTCAGAGGGAGTGGCATGATAAATTCAAAATTTTCCCTGAAGGGAAAAAAATCTGTAGCCAAGAATACTCTATCCAGTAAAGCTATCATTCAGAATAGGAGAGATATTTTCCCAGCCAAACAGCAACTAGAAGAGTTCATGACCACTAAATCAGCCCTGCAGGAAATGTTAAAGGGGCCACATTAAGTGGAGAGGAGAGATCAAACGTGACAGTATGAAGGTAAGAAATACAAAAGCTGAAAAAAAAAAAAAAGAAATACAAAAGCTGTAAAAATGAATATTTCTGTAAAAAATCAGTCAAGGAACTCACAAAAAAGGACCTAAAATGTGGGGAGGAGAGGAGAAAACAAGGGGTTCAAACTTAAATGACCATCAACTTAATATAGACTGCTATATGTAGAAGAGGTTATATACAAACTGAATGGTAACTACTTATCAGAAACCACTATTCTTCATGCAAAGAATAATGAAAGAAATCCAAATATATCACTAAAGGAAACCAGCAAAACATAAAAGAGAGAAAACAAAAAAGGATCAGAGAAAATTTTCAGAAAAACAACTATAAAACAAGTAATAAAATGGCAATACATATCAATAATTACTATTAATTACTATGCATATAAATGGACTAAACGCTCCAATCAAAGGACATAGGGTGACAGAATTGATTAAAAACAAAACAAAACAAAGCAAGGGGCGCCTTGGTGGCTCAATCGTTAAGCATCTGCCTTCGGCTCAGGTCATGTTCCCAGGGTCCTGGGTTCAAGCCCCGCATTGGGCCCCCTGCTCCATGGGAAGCCTGTCCTCTCCCTCTCCCCCTGCTTGGTGTTCCCTCTCTCGCTGTCTCTCTCTCTCTGTCAAATAAATAAAAATTAAAAAAAAAAACAAGACCCATCTATATGCTGCCTACAAGGGACTCATTTTAAACCTAAAAGCACCTGCAAATTGAAATTAAGGGGATGGGGAGACATCTATAATGCAAATGGATGTTCAAAGAAAGCTGGAGTGACAGTACTTACATCAGACAAAATAGACTTTAAAACAAACACTATAATAAGACACAAAGAAGGACACTATAATAATACAGGACAATCCAATAAGAAGATAACAATTATACACCCAACACAGGAGCACCCAAGGACATAAAACAATTAAAAAATAATAAAGGAACTAATCAACAATGATACAATAATAGTTCGGTACTTTAACACCCCAGTTACATCAATGGAGAGATCATCTAAACAGAAATCAACAAGAAAACAATAACTTAGAATGACACTTTGGAACATATTGATTCAACAGACATAGTCAGAATATTCCATCCTAAAACAGAATACAGATTCTTTTCAAATGCACATGGAACATTCTCTAGACTAGATCATGTATTAGGCCACAAAACAAGCCTTAATACATTCGAAAAGACTGAAGTCAAACTATGCATCTTTTCTGACCACAATACTATGAAACTAGAATTCAACCATAAGAAAAGATTTTGAAAGTGCAAATACATGGAGTTTAAATAACATGCTTCTAAACAATAAGTTAGACAACCAGAAAATAAAAGAAGTAATTAAAAGTACATGGCAATAATGAGAATGAAAACACAATGATCCAGGACCTTTGGGATATAGCAAAAGCAGTTCTAAGAGGGCAGTTTATAGCAATTCAGGCTTACCTCAAGATGAAAAATCTCAAACAACCTAAAAGAGACAATAAACAAAGCCCCAAACACATAAAAGGAAGGAAATAATAAAGATTAGTGCAGATATAAATGATATAGAAACTAAGACAAACAAATCAATCATAGAAGAGGGCAATTAAATAAGGAGGGGCTGGTTCCTTGAAAAAAATCAATAAAACCGATGAACCTCTAGCCAGACTTACCAAGAAAAAAACAGAAAATTCTCAAATA
Source organism: Zalophus californianus (assembly GCF_009762305.2). Classification (NCBI taxonomy): domain Eukaryota; kingdom Metazoa; phylum Chordata; class Mammalia; order Carnivora; family Otariidae; genus Zalophus; species Zalophus californianus. Next base: position 144,968,176 of record NC_045598.1, read on the forward strand.
AATAAAATCACAAATAAGAGAGGTCAGATAACCAACACCACAAAAATACAAACAACTGTAAGAGAATAATATGAAAATAGAAATTCATATCTACAAGACATATAGAGCCCCCAATAAAATCAACCCAAGAAGGTCCACATCAAGACATAGTAATTAAAATAGCAAAAACTAGTGATAAAGAGAAAATTTTAAAAGCAGCAAGAGAAAAGAAAGAAGTTACATACAAAGGAAACCGCATAAGGTTAAGAGCTGATTTTTCAGCAGAACTTTACAGGCCAGAAGGGAATGGTATGATACATTGAAAGTACTGAAAGGAAAACAAAACAAAACAAAACAAAACAAAAACAAACAAACTCAAGCCAAGAATACTCTATCCATCAAGGCTATAATTCAGAATAGAAGGAGAGTTAAAGAGTTTCCTAGACAAATAAAAGTTAAAGGAATTCATGAGCACTAAACCAGCCCTATAAGAAATGTTAAAAGGGATTCTAAGAATGGAAAGAACAGATCAGAAGCAGGAGTAAGAAAAGTAGGAAGCACAAAAGCAATAGAGATATATCTATAACTATCAGACAAGGGACTCAAAAAATAAAAGAATGTTGTAAGGTATGACATCATGTCCCTAAAACACAGGTAGGGGGATGAGAGTAAAGAATAGGTTCAGGGGTGCCTGAGAGACTCAGTCGGTTAAGCATCTGCCTTCAGCTCAGGTCATGATCCCAGCATCCTGGGATCGAGCCCCACATTGGGCTCTGTGCTCAGCAGGGAGCCTGCTTCTCCCTCTCCCTCTGCCTGCCTGTCTGCCTACTTGTGATCTCTCTCTCTCTCTCTCTCTAATTAATAAATAAATAAAATCTTTAAAAAAAGAGAATGGGTTCAAATATAAGCAACCATCAACTTAATATAGACAGCTACATAAAGAAGATGTTACATACAAACCAAATGGTAACCATAAATCAAGCACCATTAATAAATATGCAAAAGTAGAGAAAGGAATCCAAGTATATCACTAAAAAAAGACAACTAACCATGAGAGAAGCAAGAGAAGAAAGGAACATAGAAGAACTACAGAAACAACCATAAAATGAGTAACAAATGGCAATAAGTACATACCTATTAATAATTACTTTGAACATAAATGGCCTAAATGCTCAAATGAAAAGACCTAGGGTGATGGAATGGATAAAAAAGCAAGACCTATATATACATATATATATATGCAGCTTACAAAAGACTCATTTCATACCTAAAGGCACCTGTAAATTGAAAGTGAAGGGATGGAAGAACACTTATCAAGCAAATGTATGTAAAAAGAAAGCCAGAGTAGCAATACTTACATTGGATAAAATAGATTGGAAAACAAACATTATACCAAGAGACAGCAAAGGGCACTATATAATCACAAAGGGAACAATCTAATAAAATATAACAATTATAAATATGTACGCACCCAACATGGGAGTACTCAAATATATAAAATAGTTAATAAACATAAAAGAAGTAATTGATAGTAATATGATAATAGTAGGGGACTTTAACACCCCACTTTCATCAGTGGATAAATCATACAAACAGAAAATCAACAAAGAAAGAGTGGCTTTGAATGACACATTGGATCAGATGGATCTGATAAATTCAGAACATCCCATTCTAAAACAGCAGAATACAGTCTTTTCAAGTGCACATGGAACAGTCTTCAGAACAGATCACATATTAGGCCACAAAACAAGCCTCAACAAATTCAAGAAAGTTGAAGTCATACCATGCATCTTTTCTGACCACACCACTATGAAATAGGAATCAACCACAAGAAAAAGTCTGGAGAGAGCACAAATACATGGAAGTTAATAACATGTTACTAAAAAATGGGTCGACCAAGAAATCAATGAGTAAATAAAAAAATACAGGGAGACAAATGCAAGTAAAAACACAATGGTCCAAATTCTTTAGGATGCAGCTAAAGTGGTTCTAAGAGGGAAGTTTATAGCCATGCATGCCTACTTCAAGAAGTAAGAAAAATCTCAAATAAACAACCTAAACTTACATCTAAAGGAGATAGGAAAGAACAGCAAACTCCCAAACCAGTAAAAGGAAGGAAATAATAAAGATTAGGACAGAAATAAATGAAATAGGAACAACAACAACACAACAAAAACCACAGTGGAGAAGATCGATGAAACCAGGAGTTGGTTCTGTGAAAAGACCAACACAACTGATTACCCTTTAACCAGACTCCTCAAAGGGAAAGAGATAGAAAGAGAGAGGGAGAGGACTCAAACAAAATCAGAAAGGAAAGAGGAGAAATAACAACTGACAACACAGATATACAAAGGATTATAAGAGAATAGTATAAGAAATTATATGACAACAAATTGTAAACCTAAAAGAAGTGGATAAATTCCTAGAAACACAACTTACCAAAACTGAAGCAGGGTGAAATGGAAAATTTGAGCAGGCTGATTACCAGCAATGAAATTCAATCAGTAATCAAAAGACTTCCAACAAACCAAAGTCCAGGACCAGATGGCTTCACAAGTGAATTCTACCAAATATTTAAAGAAGAGTCAATACCTATTCCTCTCAAACTAAATGAAAAGACATTCATATTCATAGATAAGAAGACATAATATTATTAAGATTTCCATACTACCCAAAGTGATTTACAGATTTAAAGCAATCTGACAATTTCAACAGCATTTTTCACAGAAATAGAAAATAGTTTCTAAAATTCATATGGAATTTTGGCAGGCCCTTTAAGAGCCAATAATTTTGAAAAAGAAAAATGAAGTTGGAACACTATCATTTTTTGACTTTCAACTTACAAGGCTAAATACTGAAACCAGTATGGTACTGGCATAATAGAAAACATATAGGCCAATGGAATAAAATAGTCTAGAAATAAATTCACATGTATGGTGAACTGATTTTTTTACAAGGGTACCATGACCATTCAATGGAGAAAAGGGCAATCTTTCAACAAATGTTGTGGGGGAAAATGGATATCCACATGTACAAGAATGAACTTGAACCCTTACTTTATATCATATACAAAAATTAACTTGAAGTTGTTCAAAGACCTAAACTTCAGGGCTAAACCAAAAATTCTGAGAAGGAAACATGGGAAAATCTCCATGACATTGGCTTTGGCAATCATTTCATGGATGACACCAAAATTAAAGACAGGAAAAAAATAAATTGGGCTTTAACAAAATGAATAACTTTTCTGCATCAAAGGACACTATTAAGAAAGTAAAAAGACAATCTTCAGAATGGTAAAAAGATTTTTAAATTATTTAAGTATTAAGAGATTAATATCAAGATTTTATAAAGAACATCTACAACTCAACAACAAAATTCAAAAATGAACAAAGGATTTGAATTGACAGTTCTCCAAAGAAGATATACAAATGGCTAATAAGCACATGAAAAGATTCTAAACATCATTAGTTATTAGGAAAATGCAAATCAAAACCACAATAAGATAACACTTCAAACCTATTAGAAGGGCTATTATTAAAAGATAAAAAATAATAAACATTGGTGAGGATGTGGAGAAATTAGAACATTTGTACATGACTGGTGGAAATGTAAAATGGTACAATACCTGTGGAAAACAGTTTCATGGCTTCTCAAAAAGTTAAACATAGAACAGTCATATAACCCAGAAATTTCACTATTAGGTATATATCCAAAAGAACTGAAAGCAGAGAACAGATCTCTACACCCATGTCGTAGTAACATTATTCAAACTAGCTGAAAGACTGAAACAACCTGAATGTCTGTCAATAGATAAACAAAATGTGGTATATATATGCATGGACTATTAATGAGCTATTAAAAAGAATGAAATTTTAATATGTGCTATGACCTGAAGGAATTTTAAGGCGTTATATGAAATAAGTCAAACACAGAGGATAAATATTGTATGATTTTATATATATGAGGTATCTAGAACAGGGAAATTCACAAAGACAGAAAGCAGAATAGAAGTTACCAGAGGCTAAATATGGGGAAGGGAAGACGGTAGGAGGCAGAAGAGTGACTATTTAACAGGTACAGAGTTTATATTGGAGATGATAAAAAAGTTTTGGGTATAGTTAATAATGACGGTACACAATATCATGAATGTATTTAATGCTACTGAATTGCATACTTACAAGTGGTTACAATTATAAATATCATGCTATACATATTTTACCACAATAAAAACATTGATCACAGCTGCATAAACGTGTGAGAAAACAATTGGTAGAGCTCATATCTCTTTGAATATTGTACTAGAGATGAAGTCAAGGTTTATTTTCATTTTCCCCTTGCTTTCAGGGAGCTTACAGTTCAGTGGAGGAAAAGTCAGAAACAAGGAAAATTTTGGCTTTGGTTTCTTTCCTAAACCCAGTTAATTCCAGATTCTCCTTTACTGTCAGATTAGTCATTATCTTTTCCTAGTATGCCTTCTTTGCTTTAACTAGAAGACAGGTGAAGTAGGAAATGAAATATTGAGTATTCATTTGTGTATCAGACTCTTACATTCATCCCTATTTTGACTCCCTTTCTGCATCAAATCTTTAATCAAAAATAACAATTGATCTTGGGTATATTGCCCTATGGGATCTTTATCTTTGTTATGTCTAGTCAAAACCTAGGACACTCAAAGAAAAGACACTTAACTACATATTGTACCCATAGTAAATACTCTTATACTGTCAGAAAGATAGTTCAAGAAAAGTACTATTCATACCTGAATTAGTAATTTTCCTGTTAGCTATCCAGCATCACCCTTATGTATTATTAGCGTTAGTGGGAAAGACTCAGAAGATGGTCTCACAGTAGGACAATCTGTAAAAGTAACACGTTCATCTGAGTCACATTTATTTTCACATTTATTCTTTTGATATCTAAGGGACATTAATATGGGCTTTAGAAGTTCAACATAAGACTATCTTTATGTTTTGCTAACACTGAATGGCATAAAAATGGTGCTAATAAGATAGCTCGTGAATACATCTGCTATACATATATACAGTACCATCTCTACATGTATGTATTTCAAAATCTTTTCATTGAGAATGCTATACTATTTATAGAGATCATCGGAGACAATGCAAGAAGACATCATAAGCATTATAAGCTTTAAAATAATTGTATGTTTCTTTATTTTAACAAAGCATAATATTTTGCAAAGTACAATAAAGTAGCCTATAATGCATATGTTTAAAACAGGAAAATATACCAAATATTTGATAAGTAAACAGATATAAATGCTAATTGTTAAAAGTGTTCTTTAAAATTTCTATTTAAATTTAGTTTATTATACACTTAATGAATTAAAAATATCTTCATTTATATTTCTATGCACCATGCCATATTTTGAAGTTCATAACAAACATGATCTTGAGGAAGAGGAAATATGCTGAACTGTCTATTGCATTACTAAATAAAGATTAGATTTGTTTCAGTGTAGTGATAATTATATTTAATGTGCAACTTTATATAACTTCTGAACTCTTGTAGGAGCTCTTATCTGTACAATAATGTCCTAATCACTTATAGTCTGGTCTTGATAACTCTTATGTCTATATAATCCCTGTCTGACTGAATGAATTGGTCCTGACCAGAAAATAGTCAATAAATTCTTATTAATTTGAATTTACTTTCTAACTCTATTTACCAGAATATTTACAAGGAATCTGCATCCCCACACATGCAAGATGATATCAAGGCTATGTAAATTTGGAAAGTGCTAATCTGGAGTTGATTTTTTAGAAAATGAGGTAATATTTTACTTTTCAAAATTTTAAAGAATTGGATGGTAGTTTTTGTTTAAGCTATATATTTGAAATCTTCTTTTCTATTTTTTTATTATTTTAGATTATAGAACCTCCCAACTAGAAGTAAACTATATCCTGGCAGTGGTTTCTTTCTGTCATTTTCATTGGTATATACCAAGCATGTAGAAAATATTGAACCTAGTGAATGTTCAATATTTGTTTAATGAAAGATCTAACTATACATAAAACTATACATTTTATGTTTGTAACCACTCTGGAAAACAGTATGGAGTTTCCTCAAACAGTTGAAATTAGAGCTACCATTCGATCCGCAATTGCACTACTGGGTATTTACCCCAAAGATACAAATGTAGGGACCCTAAGGGGTACGTGCACCCCAATGTTTATAGCAGCAATGTCCACAATAGCCAAACTGTGGAAAGAGCCAAGATGTCCATCGACAGATGAATGGATAAAGAAGATGTGGTATATATACACAATGGAATATTATGCAGCCATCAAAAGGAATGAGATCTTGCCATTTGCAACGACATGGATGGAACTGGAGGGTGTTATGCTGAGTGAAATAAGTCAATCAGAGAAAGACATGTATCATATGACCTCACTGATATGAGGAATTCTTAATCTCAGGAACAAATTGAGTGTTACTGGAGTGGTTGGGGTGGGAGGGAGGGGGTGGCTGGGTGATAGACATTGGGGAGGGTATGTGCTACGGTGAGCGCTGTGAATTGTGCAAGACTGTGAATCACAGATCTGTACTTCTGAAACAAATAACGCAACATATTTTAAGAAAAAAGAAAAAGAAGAAGATAGCAGGAGAGGAAGAATGAAGGGGAGTAAGTCAGAGGGGGAGACAAACCATGAGAGATGATGGACTCTGAAAAACAAACTGAGGGTTCTAGAGGGGAGGAGGGTAGGGGGATGGGTTAGCCTGGTGGTGGGTATTAAAGAGGGCACATTCTGCATGGAGCACTGGGTGTTATGAACAAACAATGAATCATGGAATACTACACCAAAACAAATGATGTAATATATGGTGATTAACATAACAATAAAAAATAAAAAAAAAATCAGAAATTCATTTCATGATAATATCACATTACTCCCCTTAGGAACACAGAACATAAAAAATTAGATACCCAGATAAGCATGTGCACATGCTTACTCACACACATACACACTTCTTTAAATTTTTTGAGAAAGTGTCACATATCCCAAGGAAATATATAATTAATGACAGTTTCAATCAAAATCCAGTGCAACTCTTTTGGGACTTTATATTGTTGTAAAGCTCAGGGGGAGTTTTTTGGTTCAAGATGACTGTTTAAACTCATTTACTTCTACTTTTATCCCAAATCTCATTAAAATAGGAAAATAAGTGACATTTTTCAAAGTGCCGAAATAAACAATCCTAAAATTTGTATGGAATCAGAAAAGACCCCAAATCACCAAGGAAATGTTGAAAAAGAAAAACAAAGCTGGGGGCATCACGTTGCCCGATTTCAAGCTATATTACAAAGCAGTGATCACCAAGACAGCATGGTACTGGCATAAAAACAGACATATAGACCAATGGGATGGAATAGAGAGCTCAGATATGGACCCTCAACCCTATGGTCGAATAATCTTCAACAAAGCAGGAAAAAATATGCAATGGAAAAAAAGTCTCTTCAATAAATGGTGCTGGGAAAATTGGACAGCCACATGCAGAAGAATGAAACTTGACCATTCCCTAACACCATACACAAAGATAAACTCAAAATGGATGAAAGACCTCAATGTGAGACAGGAACCCATCAAAATCCTAGAGGAGAACACAGGCAGTAACCTCTTTGACATTGGCCACAGCAACTTCTTTCCAGATACATCTCCAAAGGCTAGTGAAACAAAAGCGAAAATGAACTTTTGGGACTTCATCAAGATAAAAAGCTTCTGCACAGCAAAGGAAACAGTCAACAAAACAAAGAGGCAACCCACAGAATGGGAGAAGATATTTACAAATGACACAGATAAAGGGCTGGTATCCAAGATCTATAAAGAACGTCTCAAACTCAACATCCAAAAAACAAATAATCAAGTCAAAAAATGGGCAGAATACATGAACAGACACTTCTCCAGAGAAGACATCCAAATGGCTAACAGACACATGAAAAAGTGTTCCTCATCATTAGCCATCAGGGAAATTCAAATCAAAACCACACTGAGATACCACATTACACCAGTTAGGATGGCAAAAATTGACAAGGCAAGAAACAACAAATGTTGGAGAGGTTGTGGAGAAAGGGGAACCCTCTTACACTGTTGGTGGGAATGCAAGCTGGTACAGCCACTTTGGAAAAAACAGTGTGGAGGTGCCTTTTAATTAAATTAAAATTAAAAATTAAATTAAAATTAAAGATAGAGCTACCCTATGACCCAGCAATTGCACTACTGGGTATTTACCCCAAAGACACAGATGTAGTGAAAAGAAGGGTCATATGTACCCCAATGTTCATAGCAGCAATGTCCGCAATAACCAAACTGTGGGAAGAGCCTAGATGCCCTTCAACAGATGAATGGATAAAGATGTGGTCCATACATACAATGGAGTATTACTCAGCCATCAGAAAGGATGAATAACCAACTTTTACATCAACATGGATGGGACTGGAGGAGATGATGCTAAGTGAAATAAGTCAAGCAGAGAAAGTCAATTATCATATGGTTTCACTTATTTGTGGAACATAAGGTATAACATGGAGGACATTAGGAGAAGGAAGGGAAAAATGAGGGGGGGAATCAGAGGGAGAGATGAACCGTGAGAGACTATGGACTCAGAAACAAACTGAGGATTTTAGAGGGGAGGGTGGTGGGGGGATGGGCTAGCCCAGTGATGGGTATTAAGGAGGGCGCGTACTGCATGGAGCACTGGGTGTCATATGAAAACAATGAATCATGAATCACTACATCAAAAACTAATGATGTAATGTATGGTGATTAACATAACAATAAAAAATTTAAAGAAAAAAAGCTAATGATGTATTGTATGGTGACTAACATAATAAAATAAAATTAAAAAAAGAAACTATTCTTGCAAAAAAATAGGAAAATAAGTGTTTTCTAGGAATCCTAGAAAAGATGTTTAAATTTCCTAAATGAAAAACTTCTCACAAAGATTTAAAAAAAAAAAAGGTGAGAGAAAGCTGTGTTACTTTTCCTAATTGCCAATGAAAAAATATAAAACAGAAAAGTTATACAATATAATAATTAGCTTCAAGAATTTCAAATAGAATTGAGAAAATAGATGGAAAAAAATAAGCATAACAACACTGAAACACTGGAAAAGTAAAAGGAAGCCAGACACAAAATGGAATACTGAATAATTTCTAGTAATATGAATCATATTAATTGGCGGTGAAACTCACCAGAACTGAGGAATTAATCCTATACAGGCAATAGAACAGACATCTTAAATATTAAGATTTTCCAGAAGAATCTTGGAATTCCCAGATCAAGTCATTCAAGTATTAGTGAAGAACTGGGCCACTCATGGTAGATGGAATGAGGCCAACTACCATTTGACAATGTGAGAATGACTCAGGTATGGGTCAGCAAGTGATAGGAATTACTGTATGATGGGATTGAATACCAAATATCCCACTTGTTAACAGTGTAAACTTGTGGAAGTTTGATAACTACAGATTTCAATTTCTCTTTTGGTATATCAGGAACAACTATTCTTATAGAGTCATTGTGGGGACTGAACATGATAATATATGTAAAGATCTTAGAATGCTACTGGGAATATAGTAAATTTATTAAACAGATAATCCACCCAAAGAAACAAAAATGGAGAAGATGGAATTTTTGAAAATGTTATAGTGAAAAAGAAACACCAAGAAATCTTGTTTAAACAAATAAATACACACAGGAAAGGAGTAAATAATAAAATCGACCCATTTATATTTATAAAAATTAGTGAGATGAAAGAAAGGGCTGAGTTACTTTTCCTGATTGCCAATGAAAAAATAAAAAACAGAAAAGTTATACAATAATTAGCTTCAAGAATTTCAAATAGAATTGAGAAAATAGTTGGAAGAAAAGAAAATATTCATGTAGATTATCCTACTGCCAAACTCAGGATTAAAACAACAACAAAAAAACAACTACAATCCTAATTCTTCCAGGAGGAATGGGAGAGTTTATTTTTTATTTATTTATTTAAAGATTTTATTTATTTATTTGACAGAGGCAGAGACAGCGAGAGCAGGAACACGAGCAGGGGGAGTGGGAGAGGGAGAAGCAGGCTTCCCCCTGAGAAGGGAGCCCGATGTGGGGCTCAATCCCAGGATCATGACCTGAGCTGAAGGCAGACACTTAACGACTGAGCCACCCAGGTGCCCCGGAGAGTTTATTTTTTAAAGACAAGCACCTAATTATCAAGCCCTGATGAAAGGTTTTGTGTAGTAGTGTGGTAGATTTTGTCATATTTGTGCTGCGTTCCATCCAATCCCCTGGTGCCTAAATTTCCCTTCTGGAAATCAGCTTTCCTTTATTCAATGAAGATTCATTAGTTAGTATAGACCTCTTTCTAAAGAAGCAGGAGTCAGATCCTCTGTTCCCCTGTTACATTTTAAGAAGGTAAGATTTTTAGCTGGGAGACTAATCGGGAAAAATAACAGGAGCAGGCAGCTGACTCTTCGTACAATCACCATTCACAATTTGTACTGCTCTTCAAATAGGAAATGCATCCCAGTCATAAACCATTGGGATAGGTCATTCTCTAGACTCTCTGGTCAAATTTCAGAGTCTCTCTTAGATTCACTTCTGACATAGGTCCTTGGTACACTGGGGTTAACTTTATAATGCCCTCCAAGGTACTGATATTATAAGAATGAAATATTGCCAAGAACATCAGCCATCTGGCCTAAGCCTGCATCCATCTCTTTTCCTGCCAACCCCCATTTCCAGCGACTGACCTTTTCTTCTGTCTCTGCGGTCTTGCTTGTCTAAGTTCCCAAAATGACTGGATTTTTATGACTCTCTAATGATGCTTTGACGTCTGCAGATATGCAATCTATTCTGCTTCCACCAAATTTGATGCCCTTTGTTTTTAAACATTACCTGGACTCAAGTGGATGTACTGTGGCTCTGTTTGGACTCATTCTTAGTGACCTCCTGAAGATATTACTCCCTCCAATTTCCTGAGTTTGTGCTTCTCTTCTCTCTGCTTCCTCCTCCCTTTGGCTGTGTTCCTCAATGACACCCAGAACACCAATAGGCTGATGTCACTCTACATTGTGCTCTTACACCAATCCCCTGCTGGATACCAATCTTAACAGAAGTATATGGGGGAAAGACAGGGGAGGACCATATCTTTATTAACTGCTTCTGCTAATTAAATTAAAACCTTTCCCTTATTCAAGCTTAATGTATACAATTAAAAATGAATTAAATAAAATTTTTAATTATGGAATTCTCTTATTATAGAGTTTCCTAATTTTTTAGAATTAGATTTTGCATAAAAATTGAGCTTTATAGATTGAAAACTGGCATCAAGACTCTAAACAAAAGACAGTGATGTATCTGAAGCCTCCACTTACAGATATAGTAAATCCATGTTTTTTTCTTAATCTCTTAATTAACATTTTAATATATGAGATTTATAGCACATTATCAAACACCACAGGTAATATTGAAGTAGGAGATGTTTCAAACATCTCAAATGCAAATGAGAGGAAAAGAGTTAGGGAACGTGAACTGTAAAGTAAAATGGGTAAAAATAATAAAGTGATAAAATTGGATAAAAGGCCTTAAACTATTATTTTAAGAAAAATATAAAAGTATTACTGAAAAGCATGCATTTGGATATGACTTACAGATAGATGTATGGTATGATTTATAATTTTTATTATAATTAGACTAATAAGTTATGTTTATTATACTGGGACTGTATGATAGGCATGGTGCTACATCATTTGTGTGCCTTGTCTATTCCTTATAGCAACCCTAAGTAAAATCTGTTTTACTCATAAGGTCACAGAACCAGAACAAGATAGAACTTGAATTTGAATTCTGATGGTCTGAATATCTGAATATAGAGCCCACATATTCGACCCCTATATTCATGTACCTTTTATGATTTACTAGACAGTTTCCATGAATCATGACTAATCCTATGGAGGTAAGTCAAAGTTTTACACCTGATATGCCCCGACTGGTTACAGGCATCAATGTGTTGTAACCTCTCCACACACTCAGCAAACTTGAAGGGATTAGGTTTGCTAAAACCCCTGAACCTGGCTTCTGTCAATAGGAAATATGGCAGAGAAGATGCTCTCTTATGTGAACATCTACTTCAATAGTCAGATGTAAAATGTACTACTTGACCCTCACCCACAAGGAACTGGTGACTCTGCAGAAGGGATTTAAGTTTCAGGAGTCAAAATAGATCACAGAGGACAGCCCAAAACAGAGCCACAGTCAGGTGAAGGAATGAGCAGAAGTGTCTTGTGGCTTGCACAGCTATGTGTGGCACCTTCAAATCTTTATCTTTACTGCAGTGCTGAAAGACAGCTGTGAATTCTTTCACACTCCTGCCTCCAAGATGTAAGGGTCTATGCTCTCTCCTCTTGTATCTGGATGCCTCTGTTACTGCTTCATCAACAGGATGGAACAGAAGTGATGCCCAGTTCCTAAGCCCGTGAAATAAAAGACTAACAGCTCCCACTTCCTGTCCCTTGGAATGGTAGCCTACTGGAATGCAGTCATCATGTTAGGGAAACCAAGTAACCCTATAACAAAGTTCACATGGAACTAACCCAAGGTCCCTGGCTGACAGGAAATGGATGAGCTCCTATCTAGGAGCCAGCACCAACTTGTCAGCCACGTGAATTGTCCTTGAAAATGGATCCTCTAATTCCAGTCAAGCTATCCCAGGTGACACTACTTGGGAAAAAAGGTGAGCTGGAGATTCATGAGAAAACGAAACAAATATTTTTGCTTTAAGCCATAAAATTTAAGGGTGGCTTGCTATATAGCAATAGATAACCGAAACTAATAGTGCCATCTCAACTTGCTCCAGAGTAATTAATTGCTCAGAAAGTACACAAAATTCTGCAAATAAAAGCCTTATCTTACTTGGAAATTATTTATATAGAAGTTACTATAATAAAATATAATCACATAACAATAAATTTAACGTCCTATTCATCACTAAAATTAGAGTTATTCAATTCTTTAAATATAATTTAATTGTACATTTTGTAATAGTTCTAAGAGGTTTTACATTTTTTCACCTATTTCTAAAAAGTTTCATGTTGATGACAACGAACAATATTTTGAAGAGATTATCATGAAAATGTAATCAACATTGAGACTTCATAAAAACAAAAATCCTTATGTTAATGAATCAACTTCAAGTTGCTTATGAAATAATTTGGAAGTGTTATACCAACTAACATTAATGTTTTACCCAATACTTTTATCATGTTATTCTAATGAAATTATCATTTTTTTTTACCAAGTCCCATATAAACACCTACAAATTGCCTTCAGTTTTTGTATCCTATACATTGAAAAATTGGCAAAGCCCTAGTGTAAATAATGTCCTTGTTTTAAGGCTTAGGAAACAAACACAAAAATTTCTAGTGCTTTGCCTCAGATCACATGAATACTAAATTGTAGACAAAATTTGAAGCCAAGTCTGTTTAAATTCCAAACCAGTGTTCTTTGTAGTATTTTTTCCCTCTTGAATAAGTTAGCTTTGAGAAATTCTTTAGACCCTTATGTTATAGTAATATTTAACAATATGAGTATACAACTAGATTTGGGCAGCTAATGCTTTAAAATTAAAGAGGGTAATAATATGGGCCTTTTATCTTTGTGAGCCAAGATTTAGTCACAACTTTGTAGATTTCATAACGTCCTGCTTCAGATCGGCCTGAAACCCATTACGCAGGAGAGGATTTGCCTCTAGTTGAGTTTTGATCAAAGCCAGTTGCAAACACATTCAACTCAGGGATGTAAGGTAAATCCACTAGGTAAAATACCTCTGAGTTTACACGGTTAAACCCTGGATTGAGAAAGCTTTTGTGTGCCCTTTGTTAGCCTTAACAAATAGCGTTTATTCTGTGTATGCCAAATTTAAAACAAAATAATACAAAACTTGGTGCATGTGACTGCATTACATTCTCTATTTATAAACTGATTATAAAACACAATGACAATAAATCATATTTTATATTTCCTTTTTCTCAAGAGTTTCAAATAATTATGAGAGTCATTGTTGCTGGTGGTAGCTACATTAAGAAAGAGAAACTTAATTCTCAAATATCTAATCACATTTATAGTTTTGGAAATGCCTTAACTTTCTAGATTTATTCTTTCCCTTTTATACAAATTTGAGCACTACTGATTGTTGTTGGTAGCAGTAGTGTTTGTGGTAGTGTTGATAGTATGGTTTTGTGTGTTTTTGTTCTTGGATTTAATTCACCTGGCACTTATTTTATCCATATTTGCAACAAATCCAAAAAAAAGACTAATGGATAATTATCAACATTGAAGTATAGAAATTACATGTTGAAAAATGGGAGAGCCAGAGTGGGTGGGGATTGCACTATAGATTGAACCTTGAGGTTTCAAGGGCTCAGCAGAATCTACTGGCCAAAGCTACTACCTCTACAGGGACATTTCTTGAGAAGTGCCAAGATTAGAGTATCTTTTGCTGAGCAGTGCAAAAATGATTTGGAAAGACCCTACCCCTCTCACTCTGAGGCAACCATAGCCTCCTTACATGTCAGGAAATAGCTCAACCTACTTTATCAAAATCCCTTACTACTGGTTTTCTCTTCTGAGGTCATGTCTAGATTGCCTGCAAAAATGATTATTAGGTAGAAGAATATTTCCATTATTATCTGGAAGAGGTAACAATTTTCACTGGTCTAAAAAATTGTGTGTTTTGAACTGTAGTCAAGTTCAATGAGGAAATGCATTGAGTTGTCATTCAACTGGCTCCAGTTGGAGAAAGAACATTGGCAACTTGATTAAAATTTATTAGGCTGTTGGTAAGAAACTGCATGACATTTCTGAAGCAAAAATCTTTTAGGGATTGGAAATATTCTGTAGGCTCACACAACCTCAAGGGTTTTAAGAAGATGAGCCGAAATGAAAGGAATTTCATGACTATCATTGACAAGCATGCAGAAAGACATTTTGGTGAAGGAAATGCAAAAGCTAAACAAAATACCATTGGTTGCAGGTAGTTAACAAATATGTTACCTGGGAGATGTGGCAGCTTGTAGGTTTCCCTACAAGGATACTCCATGATCACAAAAAATCAAATCACCAGTATTTGCCCAGGTAATAACTTGTGGACATTTGGGCAATCACAAAGGAGCCAGCCAATGGTAACACTAGGTACTAAACAGATATCTAAATTCAGAAAGTGATACAGCTAGAAGACAATTCATAATATAGTTGACCCTTGAACAATGTGGAGGATTAAGGGCGCCAACCTCTGAACAGTCAAAAATCTGTGTATAACTTCTGACTCCCCCAAAACTTAACTAATAGCCTACTGTTGGCTGGAAGCCTTACTGATGACATAAACATTCAATTACCACATACTTTTTAGGTTATATGTATTATAAACTATATTCTTAGAATAAAGAAAATGTTACTAAGAAAGTTGTGAGAAAATACATTTACACTACTCTGCTGTATTTATTAAAAAAAAAATCCATGTATAAGTAGACCTGCATAGTTCAAACCTGTGTTATTCAAGGGTTAACTGTATTTTCACCAAAAATGACCACCAATAGAGTTGTTTGGTCATTCATAATGGAAGCCAGAAACAAATGGATTTGGAATGTGTGATAACAATTATCAGGCATGATAATATCCAGAAGAATATCATGAGTACCAATTTTTTTGTGTCTATTCAAGACATTAAAAACATGGCAACTGAGGCATCAATTTTTGTATTTACACCAAGAAGGACTATAAAAACAATACATATAACATATGAGAAGTTTAAAAGTAAAATGAACATTAATGAATGGATTATTGAGCTTAAATAAAACATCCCCTGTACATTGAATGGTCTCTGGACTTCACTCTAATTGCATCCCTTTCTTTCTCAAGATAACTATTACGTTTTATCTGTTTTTGTACTCTATGTAAACGGAGCAATATGTTTTTATTACCTCTTTTAAAAACTATTTTGGAATTCATCCCTGATAATTTGTGCAACTATATTTCATTCATTTTCACTGCTCTGTGTTTGCTTCAATGCATGTACTATATTCATCTGATAATTAATATTCTAGGTTTTTAAAAAATGATATTCTCAATGTTACTATTTTGAGCTTTTTTTGTACATGTCTCCTGGTGTACAAGTATAAGATTTCTTCAGAGTATGTGCCTTGGAATGGAATTATTGGATCACACAGTCTGTGCATATGAAACTTTACTACATATTGCCAAAATATTTTCAAAAATTATTCACCAAGTCATACCCTTAACAAGCAGTGCATAGTCATAATATATATACATACACTTGGTACTGTCAAACATTTTAATTTTTACCATTCTGGAAAATATAACTTCTCCTCATTGTGTTTACTTTTATCGATCTGTTTAATAATGATATTCAGTATACTTTTATACAAGTTTTTGCCATTATTTGTTCTCCTTCTCTGAATTGATTAGTTATATTTTTTGCCCATTTCCTATGGTGCTGATATTTTTCATATTGATTGTTGGACTTGTTTACATAATTCAGTTTTGATCCATTATCAGTTATTTGGGCTGTGGTTTGTCAATTTATGTTTTGTCTTTTTGCTCTCAGTTTAGTTTCTTCAGATGAACAAATTTTGTGTCTTCTTTAAGAAATACTTTAAGAAATACTGTCTCCTCCAAAACCAGAGATAATCTTTACTGATTTCTAAAAGATCTGTAGCATTGTTTCATATTTAAGTCTTTATTCTACCTGAGATGGGTCATTTTGTGTTTTCTATATGGATAATCAGGTGTATTAGCACTACTACTGACTGATCAGTACTTTCCCCACTGATCTCTAATGCCCACTCAGTATGAATCAAGTTTTCATATATGCAGTGTAGGTTTCTTGGCAGTCTATTCAGCTGAAATGATCTACTTATTTATTCAAGCACCAGTGTAAAATTACTATGGTATTATAGTATTAATATCTAATAGTACAATTCCTCCCACCTCATTCTTTTTTGTTCAGAGTATATTGTTTATTGTTGGCTTAATGATGCCTATATCAATTCTAGAGTCAGTTTGTCAAGTTTTATGGAAAACTTTGTTTGGATTTGATAAATATCATATTGAAATCAGAGATCAATTTAACAAAATTTCTTCCCATTAATAAAGGAGTGTCAATAGACTTGGGCAAAAAGTGTTTGAGTAAATAACCAGAAATATTATGCTGATTGTTCATAATGGAAGTCAAGCAGCAGAGACAAATTTAAAATCAGTTAAATTTTGTGCCTCAGGCTACGGTCTCATTTGTCTCATCACACCCCTGACCCTTGACCGAGTTGGTCAATTAAATCATTGACCCCCCAAAACAGTGGAATTATCTAAGGCTCTTATCTTCCCCTTAGCTTTTCCCTATCATTTCATGAACTGATCAGTAAATTTTGTTGATGCAGCCAACTAAATATCTCTTAGATCCATCACATTCCTGAAATCTGCTTATTCTCCCCAATTTAGTTAATGCACTAGTTTCCCCTGGCCTCACATTATGAAAAGCATGTTCCCACATCTCCCTCCCTCCAGTTTGTTTGCCTTCCAACCACTGCCTCCTAATTTTACTACTAGAGTTCTCTCTCTGACTCACAAGGAGTATCTAATAAGGTAACCCCCTGCTTAAGAGACATTAACTCCTGCCAACTTCTACAAAATAAAGGCCAAATCTTTAAAAATTTGTATCAAATTCTTTCAGGATTTATCATCTTGTTTATCTTACATGCATTCTATTGTTCTAGAAATACTGAGCTACTTTCATGCTTTAAAACTTTCTTTTTTTTTTAAGATTTTATTTATTTATTTGACAGAGAGAGACAGAGCGAGAGAGGGAACACAAGCAGGGGGAGTGGGAGAGGGAGAAGCAGACTTCCCGCGGAGCGGAGAGCCCGATGCGGGGCTCAATCCCAGGACTCTGGGATCCTGACCTGAGCTGAAGGCAGACGCTTAACGCCTGAGCCACCCAGGGGCCCCTCATGCTTTAAAACTTTCTAAACCTCACATTCTCTTGTCCTTGCTCATCCTACTCCTTCCCGTGGAAAACCGTTTCTTGTGTGTAAGTATAGATGTTACCTTCTCCCAATCACCTTCTACTGTCACAGTCTCAGAACAGGCACCTTCCTTGATCTTTCACAGAAATTCTATCACTTAGCTGCTATTGCTACAAACCTCTAATCTCGCAATTCCTTTTTTGTTCATCTTTTCCCCAAATGCAATGTGAGACCTTTAAGGACAAAAATCTTGTCTTATTCTTCTACTTTCTATTTCCATTATGCAGGATAGTTCTTGGTCTGCGGTGAATTTATTAAATGAAAAGATGAATTAAAATTGTATCCACCATAATTATAATAATTGGAATGTCTAGTTTCATCCTTGGATCTCAGAATATTTTATGGCAAGAAGTTATTCCCTGATGAAGAGGAACTATGTATATTCAGCCAACCAGAGGCAGAAGGCTACTACTCTAACTATCACATTAAATGACATTTAATGGGCGCCCGGGTGGCTCAGTCAGTTGAGCGACTGCCTTCGGCTCAGGTCATGATCCTGGAGTCCCGGGATCGAGTCCCACATCGGGCTCCCTGCTCAGCGGGGAGTCTGCTTCTCCCTCTGACCCTCTTCCCTCTCGTGCTCTCTGTCTCTCATTCTCTCTCTCTCAAATAAATGAATAAAATCTTTAAAAAAAATAAATGACATTTAATAATATACTGATATTAGCATCAAGTTGATGAATAAGATGAAAGGGACTCTGGCAGAGGAGAGAGGGGATGAATGAAACTAACAAGACAAATTGAGCAGGAAAAATTAAATTTAGGTAAATAAGAAGAAAATTTGTATCTGTATTATGGTTGTCAGATTTAGCAGATAAAATACAGGACCCCCAGGTAAATTTGAATTTCGTTAAGCAATGAATAATTTTTTTTAGCATATGTTTCATGTATTTTTCGGACACACTTATATTTTTTAAAAAATCATTTTTTTAAATCTGAAATTCAAATTTAGCTATGATGCCTGTCTTGTATCTAGCAAATCTAATCTGCGTGACAAATTAAACTTGAATGCTAAGTTAGAACCCAAAGAGTGCCTGGCGGATACACTTAGAGTCTGACCATCAGCAAAGTTTATTCTGTCCCTTGAGATCTAAGTATGACTGGAATCTCCCTTTCTCTGTCTTACTTAAAAAAAAAAAAAAAAAAAGTTTCTGAGAATCCCAGAAAAGAGTTTTCAGGGACTCCTTTATCTTGGACTTCCTGTCTCTGTTCAATTCTTGTTCTCTGCATTGTATTTTGTGGCTGTTCATTTCTTCCCTAACAAATTATTAAGCTAAACTACTTGGTGTATTGGAGAGATTTTTCATATACTCACATACGATGAATACAGTATAGATACCCACACATTTTAGTTTGTG
Source organism: Zalophus californianus (assembly GCF_009762305.2). Taxonomy (NCBI): domain Eukaryota; kingdom Metazoa; phylum Chordata; class Mammalia; order Carnivora; family Otariidae; genus Zalophus; species Zalophus californianus. The sequence goes on from NC_045598.1 coordinate 144,987,625, forward strand.
TTGTATATTTTCCTGAATGTTTAGGAAAAGGGAAGGGGGTTAAAATTTTAGCTCTTTGCATTAGCATAGAATGATTTAAATCCTTGTTTTTAAAATACTCTAGTTATTTCCTCATCTTGCGTGACTTTCTCTATGATAAGATACTTTCAAGGTAAAAGAAAAAAAAGTCTCATTTTTTATCTGCAATATTATTAAGATCTCTCCATGCCCTAGCCCCAAATGCAGCCTGGAATCATACTTTTTACTTCCCAAGACACAGTGATGCTATGAATATTATTGCTCATTTGTGTCTGTCTGAACAGACAAAGAGCCTTCTTTCTACCCAAAGTAGGTTTGCATGGGAGGTGATGATTTCCTTCCTCCAGTTATAGACTCATCTGAATTTTGAGTAGGCTTTCCATCAGGCAATATTACCCTTATACACTGACAAGTAGAACCCCTACCCCGGCTCCATGTCTTTGAAAACCTTCCTTGAACAAATTTTAAGACCTTCTTTAGTGCCTTGGACCCACTGATTAGGGTGGTCTCCTTCAGGCCACAGCCCAAGTGAGCCTTGTCCTTGTTTTTTTTATCCTGGGATCATTTCCAACTCACTACCATGTGGGACAGACCAGATGCTTTGAGCATGTCCATGACTTGGATCCATGAGAATTTCCAGGGACTTCTGGCCACACCTAATTCCAGGATATCAGCCTAGCAAAAAGATCGTTCCTTCTAATTCCCCCATCTCTCCCCAAGTATTTTCCTGGAGGCTGCAGACCCTTTATGGGCAGACCTGCCACCAGGTTTTAGGTAAAAGAAGTGAGTATGTAGGCTTTGGAGTCCTCAAATAGTCTGATACAATTTTAAATGTTCAATAGTATGTGACACTGAGATTTTGAGGGTTAATAAAATGTTAGAAGCATAATGGAATCTAATTAGAATTGCACTGTGTTTTGATTGATGTCAGATTCTTGGAGAACAAGAAAAAAATTCAAATTGTGTTCACTCTTCCACACACTTTGAATATAAGAGAAAATAAATGGGTAAGGAGTGGGAGGGGGGAGTAATAAATTGTTACTAAGAGCTACATATATCAAAAATGTTTTTTGAAGGTGTTTGGAAAGGAAGCTACTTACGGTTGTACACTTTGGGGAATGCTGAGGCTATGGAATGTGCGGTTATCTGCAAAAAGACTTTTCCAGCCTTGACCCACACACACAAGTCTCTGACATCACAGGATTCAGAAAAGGAAACTGAGGACTCTAAGTTCAGGGGCCCCATCCCTTACACTATTTTCCTTTTTGTATATTTGCATACATAAACACTCTGCCAACACCACCACCAATACCAGCAGCAACAGCAAAGCTTGTATAATTCTTGGCCATACATAGAAAATATGCAGACTTCCTAGGACGCATTCATGCTTCATCCCTTCTAATCTGGATGACATAGTGAGAGTTTTAGGAGAAGAATTAAGTGGTAATATCCACTAAACACTGGCTTTGGAAGGTGATTTTTAATGCTCGAAGCTTTATGTTTCTTTACTTTTCCATTCAAATATCTAGGAGGTTTGATTTCATCTGCCATATATCAAAAGTTAACATTAAAATAATCTCATAGCCAAAACAAAATTCTTTTCAAAGGCACTTTTTGTGTTACAAGTACATTTCTAAGAACTAAGCATATGCTTAGAATAAAATCAAACAAGTGAAGCAGTTAAACATAGATTATCTTAATTGCTCCTAACTACAATGATGCTTTCCAATTTTATAGATGGGGAAACTCAAGCTCAAAGAGCTCGTATTAGTAAATCACAAAGGTTAAATTAGAATCTAGTTCTTTATGTTCTTAGCACATTTGTTTACTTATCAATCTTCCTGTAAAGCTACAAAATAAAAAGTGACTCATTGTTTCTGCTTGTGATTTCATAATACAAGGTGTTTAATCTGTCATTTTGCACTAGAGAAAAAAATTTGTGTTTTTATTTATCTATATCATATCTATATCACATTATCGTGTTACTAGAGGCTATCAAACAGTGCTAAGAAAATCATGATTTTTTTCTTAATACCATAGTCACCAAGAAGTTTTCTATTTTTAAGAGTAGAAAAAGAGCTTATAAAGATCTTGCAAGCACAAACAATAAAAACAGAAAATCTCGTGTGAGCTCAAAAGAGAAATGCAGTAATAAATCAACAATTAATTGTTATACATTTCTTAGAGTTTTTAAAATTCTATGCATGTCTGTTTGATTGTCCCAGTCACATTTAAAGGAAAAGGATTATGTCTTATGCCTCCTTATTCTCTCTAAACCACCCCAGGTGCTGTTATATTAATTGTTAAATGAGATTTATAGATGTTTATGGATCATAAAGTTGACTTGCCCTCCATATACCAGTCACTCACAGAAGGTGCAACTCTCTATTTTAAATGCAATGAATTCCATGACATTTGATATCTGCTCTGATTTCTTTCCCTTAGCCTCCCTCAACTCCTGCCAAGAACTCCTCTCACGGGGCTCTAAGTCTTCTGTGATGAAGCGCTTATCCCCTGGGAAAGGTGACATGTGGATTGATATCCTTTCTAACTTGTAAATGTATTATTCCAGAGCTTTGGGGAGGGCAGCTTGATAAAGTGGTTGAGAGAACTTGGGATGACTAGAAGTCTAAAAGTTCAATGTATGTGTGTCGGTTTGTGCAACGAGTAGAAAAGAGTGAAGAGGGAATGTTTAAGTCACTTAATTTTATCTCTGTTACCTCCCTAACTCTCATTCTGTCTCTCATTCTCTATCCTCCCCACCCCATCTCCTCTTGCTCTCATTCTCACTTGTTGGTGAAATTCACAAAATGAACATCAGCAATACCTGTAACGCACTTGGGTGGCTTGGGTAAGTGTCCTTTAATTATTAAATCCACCGCTGGTTTGATTTTCACAAACTGAATGGCAGGCCACTCACCAATACACAACCTTAATTTGCTTACTTAGCTTATTACTAAATATTAATTTTGGAATTTTACCAGTTTTTATGAAACACCAATGTGACTTTTGTGGCATATACATGAACCTGGGTCAGGGCTATTAGTAGAAGTTGCTTAATGCCTTCTTCTCTCTTTCTTCTAAGGGCCTCTGAAATGATCTTAAAGTATTTCATTGTAACTTACTATTTCACATTTGACCACCTAAATATGAATCATCTGTGTGTGTTGCACATTCCTGGTATATACAAATCACTGGTAACCTCATAATAGCTAGCAAAGCAGAGGCAGTAACTTGCAAGCATTATTCTTTTAAAGAATGTGTAAGGAAACACTGGAGTCACTCTCAGTTGTGCATTTATTACCAGTTTGATGCAGAATTGAACAGTAATGAGTTGAACTAATGAGCTTCCCTGTGGTTAAAGTGCTCAGTAACTACATTTCAGGAGGAAGAATGTCAGTTGCTTTTTCCTGACCATCTAAAAGAGTCCAGAGTCCTTTTATTTTTCCAAATGAAAGTTGAAATCCAATCCGGGCCTGGAGGGAATTTACTCCCACCTGTCCTGGTGGTACCCTGAAACAGCCTTCTCCATTGTCACTGAGAGCTTAATCAACAGAAGGGTCCTTTGAAAAGTGCTGGCATTTATTAGTACTCTCCCTCTGTAATGCCAAATGATGGCATGAGAGTGTTTTGCTCTTATGTGCCATTTTTCTTCTGTGGAAACTGTGTTGATCCTTTCCCATCTATCATCATGCACACTCTGTAAAAACAGGTAAGATAAATACTACTCTTTTCAATATCTAGGGTATCATAAGCTCAGAATTTAAGTGACTTGTCAGAACCACAGCCACTTAGTTGTCAAGTCTGCATTGAAAAAAAAAAAAAAAAACAAAGAAACATGACTTCCATTTCTGTGCCTGTAAATTAAACTGTGTAACGTAATACCTGAAGCATCAGCTTACCTTGAAATTTGTTAAACAGGCTAATACGACTTGGCAGAGAACTACTCACTCTCCACAATTTCCATGTTGAGTTGAAACTATTCGTAGAGGCACATTATCATGAATTGTCTCCTAGTTCTATAATTTGCTAGTATCTGTCAATCCTATTTACAAATCTGGCAGAGCTTTTGTGAATTCTGGCCTCTAAAGGGAATTGTGGGGGTGGTGTCCTCTTTACATTCTCTCGCGACACACTACTTTATCCCCCATCGGTGCACATCGCTTGTATCACCGTGCTGAACACTGTATCTGGCCATTCATTCTTGAAGACCTCACCCAATATTCATCATTCTACTCACACAAGTTCACGTGGATCACAGATGTTCCTGAGTGAGTTTGTGAATAAATAGAACAGCCCAGCACTCTGGGCAGAAGAGTGTAAGCTACATGAAAGCACGAACACAGTGGTCCTTGTTCTCCACCCCCCCAGGCCCTACCTGGATGCCTCACACATACTACCCGCTCAATGTGTTTTGTGGAATTTATTGAATTTCACACACACACACACACACACACACACACACACACACACAGGTAGTTTTCACCATGTGACGCTTTTGTTCCCCCCTTCGAATCTCAAAACTTGTAGAATTCAGTTTTCCTGTGGCTACTGGAGGTTTTGGGAGTTCAGATGAATGTTGAATTGGGGTTGTCAGCCTTGTTTAAGAGAAAAGAAAGGCAAAGAAATTGCTCTTTGATGTCCGTATACAAAAGGTCAGCAAATATTCTCTTCTCTCTACTCCTCCAGCACTGAAAATATCAGGCATCTTTGGTGGCTTTTATTTGTTAATTTTGTTCTGCGAGTGTGTGTTCGCTTGTGTGCCTGAACATAGAGCCATAGCTATTGGACAAGACCAGTTATATGGTCAAGCAGTACAAGGAAAAAATTTTTCAAAATTATTCTTTGTAGAAAACTCATTGTACACTATGACAAATATTATCTTACCACGGATTTTCATAAAACTCCCATATGGAATGCGTTCTGATTTCTTAGAAATATGGCATTCTCTGTCATAAGATATTACTTGTTAGGTGTAATGATAGTGAGCTTCAAGGGATAACCTAGATCACTGCTCATATTATTTTTTTGTTGTTTAGAATACTACTAGGAATATAAAATACAAATATATACATATATGTATGTGCATATACATATGTGTATATATGTGTGTGCATATATATTTTTTTTCTCTAAATAAGGTATCTAGGAACACAGTTTGCCTAATTTTGCAGGGAGAAAACTGAAGTCATAAAGGTACAAAACCAAGATGAGCATAACATTTTTGTTCTCTGAAATTCATTCCCTAATTGAGACATTCTGGATTTTGCACAGATAACTTCTGGTTGTGAGGTAAGTTCTTGAAAAGGGACAAATTATTACTTTACAAATATTACATACCACTCTTAGAATGCTAGAGCAAATAAATTTCATTCATTTACATGCTTGATGTCTGCTTATTATAATAACTAACCATGAAAAGGTACATTAGACTTGTGGGAGAAAGGAACCTTCGGTATGTACTGAGAACAGTACTGAAAAGTGACATTTTGAGTCTTTTCTATATAGAAAAGAAATAGATCCAAAGAGGATCAAATATTCCTCAGAAAATCTCCTTTTTAATAACCTATCATCTGTAAAATCTAATAGTGCTGCCATCAGAATGGGATCCTTTTGGCAAAATATAATCTTTAATGCCAATCTCGTTAAATTTCCCATCCTCAGAATGTCTATTTAAAATATTGTTTTAGAATATTATCAATACAGTAATAAGTTTTTTTTTCAGTTTATTCCTAGGAAAGAAAAATTAAATATGGGAAAATTACCTAGAACTGTGAAAGAAACTGCATATATATATATATATATACATTAAAAACTGGACTGCATATATATATATATATATATATATACATTAAAAACTAGACTACTTTCTCAATTGTTGTTTTCATTTTACATTTGATCATAGTTAAAGTCATCATTTTGGCCTGTTTTTTTTTTTTTTCTTTTTTGTATATGAAGACAGACTCAATGAGAATTCCAGAGATTGCAAACTGTTAAACAGATGTATTGATTTTCAGGGTTTCACTCCACGGGAACTAGACTAAATCTCAATGCCAAGAAAAAGCAATTTAAAAAGTAGAAAGAGGAAATTCTTGAGCTTTCTAGAAACTTTAAGAAAATACTAAATGATCCTTGAGTGCTTAAACCCAAGAAAAAAGTTTGGCTATGTTGCTCCCTAAAACTTACTTCCCTCATCTCTACAACAGTAATATTGTCTACCTGTTATGGATGTTGTGAAGATTAGGTGGGAATAGTGCATCTCAAGTTCTTAGACAAAGGCCTGGCACGTGCTAAGCGCTTAATAAATGGTAGCTATTTTTTAAATTATAAATCAGTAAGCTTAATTCTCTTCCTTTTCTCACTTATAATTTAAAAAGTAACATTGTTTGCTTACATACAATAAAAGACCCCAGTTAAAAGTTTACAGCAGGATGAAATTTTGACAACGCTATATCTCTGTGTAATCACCACCATCACCACAATAAAAGTATAGAACGTTTCTATCACCCAAAACGTGCCTTTTGCTCCTTTTCAGACCCAGGGAACTACTGATCTGCTTTAAGACACATAGTTTAGTTTTACCTATTCTAGAACTCCATTCAAAGGCAATCATACAATATGTACTTTTAAATCTTTTTTCACTCAGCATGTTTTGAGTCTATTCTCTATACTTTATGTACTAGTAACTTCTTCCTTTTGAATGCTGAACAATTGTTCATTGTTTTAATATACCATAGTTCCTTATCCATTCCCACACTGATGGATGTATGGATTTTTTTCTAGTTTTTGACTACTCTAACTAAAGCTATTATGGACATTCTCACACAAGTCTTTTTATGAAAGTATGTTTTCATTTCCCTTTGGTAAGTAACTACAAATAGAATTTGTGTCATATGGTAGGTATACATTTAACTTTGTAAGAAACTTCCAGTTTTCATAAGTGACTATAAAATTTTACATCCCCACCCGCAATGCATGAGAGTTTCAGTTGCTCTGTATCTTTGAAAAACGCTTACTATTCCCAGTCTTTTTAATTTCAGACATTCTTATGGTTGTATAGTAGTATATATTGTGGTTTATTGAACTTACTGTAGCACTTTTTTGTAATTAAGCATCTTTTTATGGGCTTAGTGCTGATATTTAAACCTTCTGTATGAAATGTCTGTTTAAATCTTTGGCCCATGTTTAGTGGGCTGATAATCTTTTTATTACTGAGTTGTAAGAATTTATTATCTATGCTGGATACTAGTTCTTTTTCACATGTATGTACATTTTCTACCAATTTGCTCTGGACATTTTCATTTTCTTTTGGATCTCTTTCAAAGAGGAAAACTTAAATTTTAATAAAGTCAGAGTTATTTCTCTTATATGGTCCATGCTTTTGGGCATGGACCATATAAGTCCATGCTTTGGGGCACTCCTATCTAACGAACAACAACAAAACAGTATCACAGAAGTTGCAGACAGTTCCCCCCTCCCCCCCGCAATGTTCCTTCAAGAAGAATACATTTTAGCACTTATGTTTGATTGATTTCTATGTCTATTCTTACACCTACCACATTCTGTTCCTTATTATAGCCTTATTAAAGTCTTCAAATAAAGTCTTCAAACACTGTTTTCATTTTCAAAATTGTTTCGGCTATTTCAGATTTTTTGTTTTGTTATATAAATTCTGCAATCAATTTGACAAACTCTACAAAAAGCAAAGTGAAAACAAAACACGCCTGAGGACAGTCACATGTAAAAGAGTGAAACCAGACCATTATCTTACATTATATACAAAAATTAACTTGAAATGGATTGAAGATTTGAACATAAGACCTAAAACCATAAAACACCCAAGAAGAAAATATAGGGGATAAGCCCCTTGACATCAGTTTTGACAATTATTTTTTTGGATCTTACACCAAAAGAAAATACAACAAAAGGAAAAATAAACAAGTGGACTACATCAAACTAAAAAGTGTCTGCACAGCAAAGGAAACTATCAAGAAAATGAAAAGGCAACCTACTGAATGGGAGGAAATATTTGTAAATCATACATATATGAAACAGGTCAATAACCAAAATATATAAGGAACTCATGCAATTCAGTAGCAAATACACCCCAAAGAATCTGATTTAAGCATGGGCAGGGGATCTAAATAGACATTTTTCCAAAGGAGACCTACAGATAGCCAACAGGTATATGCAAATATGCCTAACATCACTAAGCATCAGGGAAATACAATCAAAACCACAATGATGTATCACCTCACCCCTGTTAGAATGGCTGTTATCAAAAAAACAAGAACTAGCAACTGGTGGTGAGAATGTGGAGAAAAGGGAATGCAAAATGGTGTGAGCCAGTATGGAGCTTCCTCAAAAAAATTAGAAACAGAGCTACCATGCACTGTAGCAATTCCACTTCTGGGTATTTATCTGAAGAAAACAAAAAAATACTTAAAAAGATCTGCACCACCATGTTCACTGCAGCATTATTTACAAAAGTCAAGATATGAAAATAACCTAAATATCTATCAATGGATGAATGAAGAAAATGTGAGAAAGATACATTTATCATGTATCATTTTATGCAGTTATAAAAAAGAATGAAATCTTGCCATTTGTGATAACACGGATGGACCTCAAGGGCACTGTGTTAAGTGAAATAAGTCAGCTAGAGAAAGACAAATACCACCTGACTTCACTTACATGTAGAATGTTCAAACAAAAATGCAAACTCATAAAGAACAGACTGGTGTTTGCCAGAAACATATGTGGTAGGTGGGCAAAATGGGTGAAAGGAGTCCAAACTTCTAGTTATAAAATAAATAAGACATAGGGATGTAATATACAGCATGGTATCTACAGTTAGTAATACTGTATTGCATATTTGAACGTTGTTAATAGAGTAAATCTTAAAAGTTCTCATCACAAGAGCAAAAATGTATAACTACACGTTAATGGATGTTAACTAGACTTATTGTGGTGAACAATTTGAAACATACACAATATTGAATCATTATGTTATGAAACTGAAACTAATATAATGTTATATTTTGGTTATACTTCAATAAAGATAATTATTAATTTAAAACCCCCACAAAAACTTATGGGAATTTTAGACATTATGTTAACTCTGTGAACCAATTTGAGGATAATAAATATTTTAAAAATATGTTTTGTAATGTATACTGTTGTACAGCAAAATCTGAAAATCCTTAATTTGCTATTGTGTTGCTGACATTTATAACTTCACAATTTAGATATCACCTATCAGGAGTTACCAGGCAAATGTCAGGGCCAGTTTATCCAAATATGTTACTTGCATAGATGGATAAGTTATATGGATTACATGTACTAAATATGTACTAAAGTATCACACACTAAATTTAACCATATAATCCTGAGCAATACTCAGTAATGTGGGATCTGGAGGTGACAGATTAGAGGAGTTTTAATAAACATTTTAAAATGAAAAAATGTTTTATAATTTATAACAGTATATTTCACCATTTATCTTCAATTTCTAAGAGCAGAATTTCATATGTTTCATTACATAGGACTTGCACTTATTTTGCTAAGTCGATCCCTGTGTGTTTCATGTTGTTAATGTTATTTTATTTTTTTAAAAGTTTTTATTTATTTATTTGACAGAGACGTAGCAAGAGAGGGAACACAAGCTGGGGGAATGGGAAAGGGAGAAGCAGGCTTCCTGTGGAGCAAGGAGCCCAATGTGGGGCTCAATTCCAGGACCCTGGGACCGTGACCTGAGCTGAAGGCAGACGCTTAATGACTGAGTCACCCAGGCGCCCCGTTAATGTTACTTTAAATGACATTTTAAAATTTCATTTTCTCTTCTGGCCTGTCAATATAGAAATATAATTGACTTATATGTATTGACATTGTACTTTGCAACCTTGCTAAATTAATAATTTTGAATCGTCTTAATGATTTTTTTGGAATTTTATCCAAACATGATATCACCTGCAAATAAATTTATTCCTTTTTAATCTCTATGACCTTCTGTCCTTTCTGCCCTATTGCACTGGTATAGACCCCCCAGTTAACCACTAGAAACTGTGAGTGCAAACTTCCTTGTCTTTTTTCTAATTTTAGGAGGAAAGTATTCAGTCTTTAAGTATGATTTTAACCATAGATATTTTTATCTCTGTTTTCTTTTTTTTTTAAAGATTTTATTTATTTATTTATGAGAGACAGAGAGAGGGAGAGAGAGAGAGAGAGAGGCAGAGGGAGAAGCAGGCTCCCAAGGAGCAGGGAGCCCGATGCGGGACTCGATCCCAGGACTCCAGGATCATGACCTGAGCCGAAGGCAGACGCTTAACCATCTGAGCCACCAGGCACCCTATCTCTGTTTTCTTGGTAGTTTTATCATGAATACATGTTGAATTTTGTTAAATGCCTTTCTAGCATCTACTTAGATGATTATATAGTTTTTCTCCATTATTATATATATATTTATATATATAATATATATACATATATGTAAAAAGGTAAAAAATGATTTGGACAGGATCTAAATGGAAATGGGTACAACTACTGGAGACTTTTATTTCAGGTGAGAAACAATTTTTGCCTGTTTTAGGAGCAATCTTAGGTCAATATGCTGGTAGATATGCCAGCACTTCCTGAATCAGAACTTACAGGACAAAGAAGAATTGTTAATAAAGACTTCCAGGTTCTAAGATATTCTAGGATGACTTCCAGGTCCTGGGTGTGGTTGGAGAGTTTACTTACTGAGAAGAGCAAGACCTAAAGTACATTCAGTTTTTTTTGTGTGTGTGGTTTTTTTAGATCTGATATATCTTAGATTCTTATGAAGAGTCAACTTGGAAGTTGGATAGATGACTCGAGTTGAGAGAAGAGGTCTGAACTTGATACTTACATTTGAGAAATTTAGGGTACAGCTCATATTTGAAAGAAACATCTTTCTACGAGTTTCAGAGCTTTAGCACTTCCTTGTCACTCTTTGATATTTTACTCCTTTTCTCAAATTCCACTTTCCTTCCTTAGAATATCTAACTACTAGTTACACTTCAAGACTTAACCAAATATTTTCTCTCCAGGAAATCCTTTCCTAAATCCTCCAAGTTTTAGTGTATAGCTGACATACAAAGCCAAAGAAAGAGCCTGAGGTGAAAATATAGTGAATGAAAAAGACATAGCTCGTCCTGAAAGACTAACATGTTAAGAGTCAGGTTTTACAAAAGCCAGGAGAAATAACAGTCTCAAAAAGCCAATGTGTGATCCACTGTCAAATACTTCTGAAAAAAAAAAAGAATGGGATTTAAAACTGTTCAAAAAATTTTAAATTCTTTCTCTTAAGCTGTAGTTTTTGCTGAACAGTTCAAGAAACTTTGGCGTTTAATATTTCATATCCAGGGCCTGTAACAGAAGCAAGTCTTTTTTTTTCCCCTTATGGCATGCTCAAGTATCCCAAAGAGCACTATTTTTTGGACTGTGACAATAACATACCCATGTGAGCTTAACAATGTTAAAAAAAAAAAGTTGGAAGGAGAAATTTAAACTGCTACATAAAACTTTGTAAGGGTAAAACCCATCTGCTTACTGATTAAAAAATACTTCGTGGGTGAAATTCAAAACTAAAGATTTATATGACTCCCTCTAGGAAGGAATTAAACACGTGATCAAAAAATAACTGCACAAAAAAGTGTAATTAAAATAATTTTAGGGAAGTACAATGATTTAAGTAGAAGATTTAATATATTTATGATTTCTTTTATTGTGGAAACCTGAAATCTTATTTTTCTTCTCTGATAAATACATTTTTAACTAGTCATCAAGGTCCATAGAACAGTTAATACAAATAAACATACACTATAGTGTAGCAGAGAGTTTTATATTATAAATGAATGTTTGGATTCTCTGCCTTCTGCTCTCTGTTCAAAATATTCAGACTCTCTGGAGCCATAATTTTAAATCCCCACAGGGTTGACTCAGCTTTTCATCTTTTCAAAGATAGATACAGAGTACTAGCACTTTTAGTGTCTGGTATTTGTGGAAGCTTATTCTATAAATGTTTAATTTACTTAAAGATGAATTGACAGTCATTTTTTTTTTACGAGGATTTGCACTGGTCTCAATGTTTCTGTATTAAAAATAAAAGGCATTAGCACCTTGTAAGCTTTGTCCTAAATGTTCTTTTTCAATGTCTGATGTGTCATATGTACCACAGTTAATAGATAAATGCTTTAGAATTATTTTTTCTGAAAACAAACAGCACACACTAAATGTAGTTCTTACTTATCTTTCTATGTTTGTGTTATTAATTTAATGGTATCTATTTATAATCTACAACTAGCCTCTTAGGTCCTGGTGAGATAACTTTGAATTGCTTAGGTGGTAATATTTGACAAATACTGGGAAATTTGGTTAAAACGTGAAATACAGTATTTTTTATTTTATTTTATTATGTTAATCACCATACATCATTAATTTTTGATGTAGTGTTCCATGATTCATTGTTTGGGCATAACACCCAGTGCTCCATTCAGTACATGCCCTCTTTAATACCCATCACCAGGCTAATCCATCCCCCCACCCCCCTCCCCTCTAGAACCCTCAGTTTGTTTCTCAGAGTCCATAGTCTGTCATGGTTTGTCTCACCCTCTGATTTCCTCCCCTTCATTTTTCCCTTCCTACTATCTTCTTTTTTATTTAACATATAATGTATTCGTTTCAGAGGTACCCAGAAATACAGTACTTTTAAGAGCCCCTTTAGCAATGATGATGTAATCGGTATTTTCCAGAGGCCTCATCAGCTTATTGATATATTTGGAATTAAAAAATAATACCTAACATGTATTGTTGGCTATTTACTTGGTATTTTTCTTGTTTACTTGTTTGTTTGCTTTTTTCCATGGTCAGGCTTCCATAAGTTAGGCTGATAGAAAATTAGCTCTCCTTTGTTTCTAAGTGGATGTTTCTTGAACGAAGAGTTTCATAGCAAATGGTGATCTATCAAGTTCCACATATTCTCTAGGGTCTTATGCAGTAAATGTTTCCAAGTGACAAAGCAATCACTTTTTGGAGATAAATGTAACTCCTGAAGAATCCAGGTTCTGCTCTATTTTCCACTGAAAATCCCTAATTGACAATTACAAGTCCCACCACATACAAAGCATTGTCAGGCTCAGTGCTGGGAGGTAGCCAAAAGAAAATCATTCATTTCTCCTTCCTACTACTTGATACCTGTGGTTTCTTTTGCTTCTATCATGCTGGGGTCTCTGTTTTTAATTTAAATTTTTATTGTTTTTAGCTCTTTCCCCAAATTAAACATCTCTGGCTTTATATCTCAGATTTTTTATGTATTTGACATAAGTTTATTATTATTTTTTTTTAAATCTAAGTCATAAAATCTCACACACTAGGCTCCAGGATTTGGCAGCCACAGCATGCCTATACCAGAGAGGACACCTGTGGTTCTTACAGACTTGCTTTTTCTGTGTTGCTCCTGAAACCAATTCATTGACTATGAAATGGGATGTCCAAATACACAGTGTGCACAAGTATATATTAGAGATTTGATCATTTTGGTAACTATTCACAATATAAGAGATATTGTAGTAATCTGAATTTTCCTAATCAATTGTAGGACATGGTTATAAGGAAACTCACCTTAATAGCAATCTCTCAGATTGCATTGGATCATTGCCCTCATCTTCATATCATAGCATCTCAGTTCCCTCCTAAAATCTTCTGAATGTATCTAGAAATTTCTACAGCTGCCTCAGAAAATGTTCAAATTAATTTCAGCCTCCTTGGTGTTGGCATTATCCATATAGCCACGTGAAGGTAATATTTTGCCTTGGCTTCTGCTGCCGTTTTTAGAAGAAACTTAATTCCTGCTTAAGGTGCTATAGTCCAGGATCCCCAGAGCTGCAATCTTTTATGGAACTATAAATTCTGGATAAAGTATGAAAACTACTCTTCTTGAAAGAAGATAAGCAAACACTATGAGCCAAACATTGACAGAAATTTCCCTTTGAGAGCATTTTGAAGCCATAGTGCAGAGAAATAGAGTCCAAGGAAAAAGGAGCAGGCTCAGAGGGCAGATGAAACAGATATTAGAGTTTGGGTTTTTCTATAACAATTTAGATTTGGTGATATGGTTTGATGGAAGTAAATCACACACACACACACACACACACACACACAGACACATATACACACTCAAAACAATATCTGTGTAAGATCTCTTTAGAATCTTAGCTGAATACTAAAGATGCAGCTAAAACTCTGGGAGACTTAAAAATAGAGATTATAAAGATAGCAGAGAACTGGAAAGACACTGGAATCATGGCCCAGCCTGAGTATAATATCTTCATGACCACCCATGCACTCAGTGGAGACCTCAAAACAGATACACACAGTTGTAAGGATCATACAATTGCTTAGGACTAAGGTACATTGAAAAAAATCCTTCTAACAAAGCTAAAAATAAACTCCAAAATGAATAAAGTAATCTGAGGGCAATTTGTCAGATCAAAATGGAGCATCCTTTAGAGAAAAGTTACATATGCAGGTAACTTAAATTTTGAATAATTTCCATCAAAAAAATAAAATATATACTAGATATCCAAAAGAGCAAGAAAAAGTGATAACTAAGAAAGACAAAAAATAGAACTAGACCCAGAGGTGAGTTAGACCTTAGAACTAGGCAACAAGAAATTCAAAATACTGATTAATATATTTTAAAAAAATAAGAAAATAATAGAAAAAATATATAAAAAGTAGAATATTTCTGGGCACCTGGGTGGCTCAGTTGGTTTCAGCATCTGACTATTGATTTGGCTCATGTCATGATCTCAGGGTTGTGAGATCAAGCCCACATTGGGCTCCATGCTGGGCATGGAATCTGCTTAAGATTCTCCTTCTTCCTCTCCCTCTGCCCCTCCCCCGCATGCTTGCATATGCATACATTCTCTCTTAAAGAAAAAAAATAGAATATTTCAACAAATAAGCACAATCTTTGGAAAAAACAATGCAGGGTCTATAATTCAAAAATATAATATTACAAAATTAAGAATTGATTGTATGGGTATAAATTTAAGAATTCAATAGAAAATACCCAAACTGAAACACAGATAGAAGAAAATAAAGCCCTCACAGAATGAAGTATAGAAATATATGGGACCCACTTTAAAAAGTGTAAATACCATTAATTTCTCACAGGAGAGAGAGAATGGGAGAGAAAAATATTGAAAAAAACACATAAATACATAGTTAATACTTAACTACATAAAGCAACAATTAACATACATAAAGGAAGAAACTGACCATAATACAATAGTAGGGGACCCTAACACCCCTTCCATCAGTGGATAGATGATCAAGACAGAAAATCAAGAAGGTAACAGTGGCTTTGAAAGTACACTAGACCAAAGGGAACTAACAGATTTATAAATATATAATATTCCATCCAAAAAAAAAACAACAGGATATACATTTTTTAATTTTTTATTGTTATGTTAATCACCATACATTACATCATTAGTTTGTGTACATTCTTTTCAAGTGCACATGGAACATTCTTCAGGATAGATCACATGTTAGGTCACAAAATAAGACTCAATATATTCAAAAAGATTAATATCATACCACGTATCTTTTCTGACTACAACAATATGAAACTAGAAAAAAGAAACTGCAAGGAAAAAAACATGGAAATATCACAAATACATGAGGTAAATAACATGTTACTAAACAGTGAATGGGTCAGCCAAGAAATCAAAGAGTCAATCCAAAAAGAAAAAATATATGGAGACAAATGAAAATGAAAATATAATGGCCTCAAATCTTTAAGAAGCAGCAAAAACTGTTCATAGAGGGAAGTTGATAGCAATACTAGCCTACCTCAAGAAATAAGGAAAATCTCAAATAAACAAGTTATTACACCTAAAGGAGCTAAAAAATAAAAAAAAAACCAAAGCCCAAATTCAGCAGAAGCAAGAAAATAATAAAGATTAGAGCAGACATAAATTCAATAAACAATAAAAAAAACAGAAAAGATCAATGAAACCCAAGACCGGTTTTAAAAAAAAAAATCAACAAAATTGATAAATTTTAACCAAATTTAACAAGAAAAAAAGAGAAAGGACTCAAATAAAATCACAAATGAGGGAGGGGAAATAACGACACCACAGAAATACAGAAGATCATAAGAGATTATTATGAAAAATTATATTCCAACAAATTGGACAACCAAAAGGAAATGGATAAATTTCTAGAAACATATAACCTCCCAAACTGAATCAGGAAGAAATAAAATATTTGAACAGATTGATTACCAGTAATGAAATTGAATCCATAATCAAAAAACCCAACAAAGTCTAGGACCAGATGGTTTCACAGGTCAATTCTGCTAAACATTTAAAGAAAAGTTAATACCTATTCTTCTGAAGCTATTCCAAAAAAATGGAAAAGGAAGGAAAACTTCCAAATTTGTTCTATGAGCACAATATTACCCTAATATCAAAACTAGGCAAAGATATACAAAAAAAGAAAACTATAGGTCAGTATGTCTGATGAGCCTAGATGCAAAAATCCTCAACCAAAAATCGGCAAACCAAATCCAACTATACATTTAAAAAGTCATTCGAGGGATGGGGTGGCTGGGTGATAGACATTGGGGAGGGTATGTGCTATGGTGAGCGCTGTGAATTGTGCAAGACAGTTGAATCACAGATCTATACCTCTGAAACAAATAATGCAATATATGTCAAGAAAAAAAAAAAGAAAGAAGATAGCAGGAGGGGAAGAATGAAGGAGGAAAAATCACAGGGGGAGACGAACCATGAGAAACGATGGACTCTGAAAAACAAATGGAGGGTTCTAGAGGGCAGGGCGGTGGGGGGATGGGTTGGCCTGGTGATGGGTATTAAAGAGGGCACGTTCTGCATGGAGCACTGGGTGTTATGCACAAACAATGAATCATGGAACACTACATCAAAAACTAATGATGTAATGTATGGTGATTAACATAACAATAAAAAGTCATTTACCATGATCAAGTGGAATTTATTCCAAGGATGCAAGGGTGGTTCAATATTTGCAAATCAATCAGTGCACTACATCACATCAATAAGGGAAAGGATAAAAATGATATGATCATCTCAATAGAGGCAGAAAAAACATTTGACAAAGTATAATATCTATCCATGATAAAAACTCTTGATAAAGTAGGTTTAAAGGGAACATACTCAACATAATAAAGGCCATAGATGAAAAACCTGCAGCTAACATCATCCTCAGTGGTGAAAAAATAAAGTTTTTCCTCTAAGATCAGGAATAAGACAAGGGATGTCTATTCTCACCACTTTTACTCAACATAGTACTGGACATTCTAGCTCCAGCAATTAGACAAGAAAAGGAAAGAAAGGCATCCAAATTTGTAGCAAAGAAGTAAAACTTTCACTATTTGTGGATGACAATACTATACATAGAAAACCTTAAAGACTCTACAAAAAAAAAAAACTGATAAATGGATTCAGTAAAGTCACAGGATATAAGATTAATATACAGAAATCCATTGCATTTCTATATAGTAATAATGAATTAGCAGAAAAAAAATTAAGAAAACAATCCCATTTATAATTGCACCAAACAGAATAAAATACCTACCAGTAAAACTTAAGGAGGTGAAATATCTATGTTCTGAAAACTATAAAACATTGGTGAAAGAAATTGAAGATGACATAAAAAAATGGAAAGATACTCCATTCTCACAGACTGAAAGAACCAATATTATTAAACTGTCTGTAGTACCCAAAGGAATCTACAGATTTAATGCAATCCCTACCAGAATACTGACAACATTCTTTACCAAGCTACAACAAATACTATTAAAATTTTATGGAACTACAAAAGACCCCAAATAGACAAAGTCATCCTGAGAAAGAAGAATAAAGCTGGAGGTATCACAATCCCAGATCTCAAGATTGTCTGCAAAGCTATAGTAATCAAAACACGATGGTACTGTCAGAAAAATAGATACATTAATCAATGGAATACAATAGAGAGGCCAGAATTAAACCTGTGCTTCTTTGGTCAATTAATCTATGACAAAGGAAGCTAGAATATACAATGGGGAGAAATAGTCTCTTCAACAAATGGTCCTGGGAAAACTGGACAACTACATGCAAAAGAATGAAACTGGACCACTTCCTTATACCATACAGAAAAATAAACTCAAAATGGATTAAAGAACTAAATATGAGACCCGAAATCACAAAAGTCCTAGAAGAAAACCGAGGCAGTAATTTCTTTGACTTTGGCCACAGAAACATTTTTCTAGCTATGTCTCCTCAGGTATTCACCCAAAGAAAATGAAAACACTAATTCAAAAAGATATATGCACCCCTATGGTTACTGAAGCACTATTTACAATAGTCAAGATATGGAAGCAACCCAAGTGTCCTTTAATAGATGAATGGATAAAGAAGATGTGCCATTACACACACACACACACACACACACACACACACACACACCCCACACAGGAATATTACTCAGCCATAAAAAAGAGATCTTGTCATTTGCAACAACTTGGATAGACCTAGAAGGTATAATTACAGGTGAAATGAGAGAGTTGAATACCATATGATTTCACTCATATTTAGAATGTAAGAAACAAAACAAAGGAACAAACAATAGGGGGGAAAAAGAGAAAAACAAACAAAAAGACCCACTCTTACATACAGAGAACAACCTGTGATTGCCAGGAGGGGTGATACAAATAAAGGGGATTAAGAGCACACTTATGGTCATGAGCACTGAGTAATGTGTGGAAATGTTGAGTCATTATATTGTACACCTGAAACATAACACTGTATGTTAATTATACTTCAGTAAAGAAAAAAAACTTAGTTTTAAAAATGTGAACGAAGACATCAATCTACAAATTCAGTTACATCAGTGATTTTGAGCAGGACAAACACAAAGAAAACCATTTCTAAGGATTTAATAATCCCTTTGCTCCAAATAAATACAAAATCTTCAAAGTAAACAGAAAAAAATACCATAGATATAAGGGTCACAAATGAATCAAAACAATGGAAAAACATCTTTAGAGTTATGGGGTGAAAGTGGTGGTAACTGCCAACTCAGGATTCAATAATCAGCAAAAGACTCCCTTTGAGATGAAAATGTATTCATTATCTACTGTTACATAATAAAGCACCCCCAAATTTCGTAGTTTCAAACAACACAGGTTTTGATCTTGTAATTCCTGTGCATCAGAAATTTGGGCACAGTTTAACTGGGTCTTCTGATCCAGTGACTCATATACTGTGTTCTTATTTTAAAGCTTAGCAAAGGATTTGCTTTAAAATTAACTCACATGACGTAGGGCAATATTTTTGGCTGTTGAACTGGGGGCCTCAGTTAAGTACTGGTTGATGGCTGGAGGTTCTCCTCAGTTCTTTACCACATGGGCTCTTCCAACACAGCAGTGTGCTTCACCGAAGCTAGCAAGAGAGGGGAGGGTGCTGACGTGACAGAAGTCACAATCTTTGTTATCCAATTATGCAAGTGATATTCCATCACGTGTTCTGCTTTCTGTTGGTTAGAAGCAAGTCACCAGATCCTGCCTACATTCAAGGGGATGGGGTTGCACAAGGATGTGAACACCAGGAAAGGATCATTAGGGCCATCTACAAAGCCTGTCTACCAAAGACAAAATGAAGACCTTGTCAGAAAGAGAGATAGAGAGAGAAAATTATTTAAATTAAATGAAATTAAAACATTAGACACACCTCATGAATCACAGATAATAAAATATAAAAGGGACTTGAAAATAAAAATGATAGAACTATTTCTAAATATGAGGGAAGAAATAGAGTGAGACCACAGCAGTATCTTTTGAGAAGAGAATAACTACCTTTTTCTGAATACCTGTATCAAGGATTATTTTAGACACTTTACATAAATTATCTATAGTAACAAAATACAGTTAGCAATAGATGTAAATATGAAGACGTAAGATCTAATGACATAAATTCTTGATTAAATTGAATATGAAGTATGAAAATAAAATTAGATTGCGTATTATCTGAAATTGAGTATCTTATAGTAACACCGTACACTTTCCAACTTCCTAATCAAACAGGTCAATTCAGTTGGCAGATGCCGTTCCCTTCCCTGGCTAACTAGACAGGCGTAGCTTCTGAAGCTACAACAGTCATCTTGTGATTTTAGCATGAGGACAGATACGAACTTTTAAGACTGATGAAACAGAAAAAAAAATCCAGCCAGGAGTAGTGCTGGTGTAACCACCGCATCGCTGAAATAAATACCCATCTCCAGACTACACTAGTCCTTACAGCAGTACTGGATGTTCTCTGTTTTTACTATTGTCGTCAGTGACAATGCCAATGTGTATATTAATAATAAACTGTTGTGCTAATTTGCATTTTCCAGATAAAATAGTGAAGAGAAGCGTTTTTTCAAATGTTGATCGGGCATTCAGTTTTCTTGTTCTAGAAAAACATCCTTAGGCATTCTGATATATATTCGGGATTTGATTTATCATTATATACATCACAAATATCTTCTCTAAACCTGAGCCTTGCTAATTAACTTTTGTAAAAAAAATGCTTTCTTTGTATACAAACAAGTTTTTTATTTTGAATAAAATTGATCAGTCTTGAACTCTTTGACTGGAAGTTTTATTTTCTTACTTCTGAATGTCTTCCTTAGCTCAATATCATGTAGATAGTCTCTTAATAAGCCCTTCAAGATGTTTTAAAATCTTGAATTTCATAAATAGGTTTATGTAATGTATAAGATATATATTGTATATGTATATTTTGTATAATGTATAATAAAATATAAATGGAAATTTTCTGTGTGTGGCAAGAGTCAGGATTTTGACTTTTTCAGTGTGGACATCAAAGCATCCTGAATATTATGTTAAATATATTGGACATTATATTGTCTAATATATTGAATAAGTAGTATTCAATACCCTTCATTTAGTTTATTATTTCTTGTTGATATATCGTATCTGCTTCATGGATTTGAAATTCTATTATTAAGTAAACAAATATTCAGACTTTTTTATGTTTTTTGATGAAATGACTCATTGCTCATTAGGGAATGGCCTTAATTAACTCTTGGAATTTAGTGGCTTTGAGTTTTACTTTATCTGATATCACATATTAATATAATCACTATTTTTGCATGGTATATGTTAATCTATCATTTTACTTGTAATCTTTCTGTGTCTTTCCATTTTATATGTAATTGCTGATATAGGAAATATTGGGATTCAGAGCAAACAGTCAAGAAAGAATTCTTGAAATGTCTTGGGTGCAAAATGGTGGTTTTCTTAAAGCACAGAGGCAGGACCAGTGGGCAGAAAGAGTTGCACTGAGGTTGTGACAGGTGACTGATTATATACTTTCAAGCTGGGAGGAGGTTAAGGACGGCACAAGCCTCCAAGGTATTTTGGAAACAAGATTTCCAAACAGGGGCTAGCTATTGTAATGAAAACATCGTTTACTACTGTTTAGTAAAAACCCAGTCATGAGACCCTTCAGATGTTCATCAGTGGGCCATATGCTTGGAGGATGATTGCTAACGTATATCTTGGGGGGTAGAGATAAAGGAAGTTTCCAAAGGAATTTATATATGTTAAAGAAGACTCACAGGATCCTGGAGGTCAGGCTAATGTTAAGCTAAGATTGCCTTTTGCCCTTAGCAAAGTATCAACATCCAGGCAGCTGAGTTCCTGCCTGTTTTGGACTTGTCAATAGGCTGTAAGTAGTGAGGAAATTTAATTTTTTTCTTTTGCCTTTGTTTCCCACATCAATTATATAAGTCATATAGAGTCTGCCTTTTTTTTTTTTTAACAATCTCTGCCTTTTAATTGGAATGTTTAAACTATGCATTTAATGTGAGTAGTTTTATGGTTAGTTTTAGGTCGATTATCTTATTGCTTGCTTTCTATTTGTACCATTTGTTCTTTGTTCTCTTTTATCACTTTTCTGCTCCTTTGCAATAAATGAATATTTTATGCTTAAGTTTTTCGCTTTTTGCTTATTATAACTCGATGTTTAGTTATTTTAGTATTTTAATGTTTACAATATGCATTTTTATCTTATGACAATTTACCTTCAAGTGTTGTTATACCATTTTATATATAAGAATCTTACGTGTACCAGAAATGGTGAAGTTATGGACCCCTGAAAATTTACTCTTGTATAAAAGCAACAAGAACACTAGGCAAAAAAATTGTGAAAATCTAATATCAAAATTCTGGAAGTTAACCAGAAGCTTGGAACAAACTGAAGACTGCTTATCACGAAAAAAAGCTGAAATTTGGTATTAACAATGAGATTTGTGGCAATTCAGCTTCCCTTTTATTCCCTCCAGCTACTCAGTAGATTTGAAAATAAACACCCTTGCATTCATGATGAAAACCACCAGTCTAGGAAACTCTGTAGAGGACAAAATAGGTTTGGAACTCTCCTGAAACAAGTATTTCCAGAGAACAGTCTTTATTTGAACTACTTGACAGTTCCCTAGAAAGCCCTACAGAGATCATCTTTATTTGATCTGACCTGAAGCTTGCTCAGTGAAAACTGCCTTTTCTTCCTTAATGGGAGGAAGGGTGTCAAAAACAGTGACAATTTCTTAATATCACAGCTACCTGTACCAGTGATAAGAACCAGGGCAAACAAGAAGCTGACCAAAACAAACAAACAAAAAGCCTTAACGGAAAACCTGGGGAATAAAATGAA
This sequence comes from Zalophus californianus, assembly GCF_009762305.2. Lineage (NCBI taxonomy): Eukaryota > Metazoa > Chordata > Mammalia > Carnivora > Otariidae > Zalophus > Zalophus californianus. The sequence continues at coordinate 145,010,409 of NC_045598.1, forward strand.
ATCACGCAAAGGATGTTCTCTGACTAGAATGGAATTAAAGAACTCAATAACAAAAGGACAATGGGAAATTCACAAATAGGTAGAAAATAGACATTATATTCCTAAATAGCCAATGAATCAATGAAGAAATCAAAATACAAATTAGAGACTATAGTAAGATTAAGAAAAATAAAAACACATTGTAGCATAATAAAAAAAATCATATAGTAAAAGCAGTGCTTAGAGGTGAATTTATAGATGTCAATACCTATATTTAAAATGATGACAGATAGCAAATCACTAACCTAACCCTTAACAAACTAGAAAAAGAAGAACATAAAGCAAGCAGAGGGAAATAATAAAGATTAGAGCAGAAATAAATGAAATACAGATTAGAAAACCAATAGAGAAAATGAATAAAACCAAAAGTTGGTTCTTTGAAAAAAATTGATGAAGAATATAAAAATGAAGTCTCAAATTAGATACTAATATGAGGGAAGAGAGGACATTACTAACCACTTACAGAGATAAAAGATATTATAAGGGAAAACTATGAAGGATTTTATGCCAACACATTAGATAACCTGGATGAAATGGACAAAACTCCTAGAAAGATAAACTTCCAAAATGACTCAAGAAGACCTACACATCCAAGCAGACGTGTAACATGCAGAGTGGGAATTAGTAATACAATAACTTCCCACAAAAAAAACCCAAGTCCATGTGGCTTAACTGGTGAATTGTATAAAATGCTTCAACAATCAACACCAGCCCTTTACAAATTTTTCAAAAAATAGAGGAGACACTTCCTCATACATTCTGTGAGGCCAGAATAACCCTGCTATCAAAACCAGGCCAAATCAGAGGCACCTGGGTGGCTCAGTCGGTTAAGCATCTGACTTTGGCTCAGATCTTGATCTCAGGGACCTGGAATCAAGCCTGGTGTCCTGTGGGGCTCCCTGCCCTACCCCACTCAGCAGGGCGTCTGCTTGTCCCTCTCCTTCTGCCCCTCCCCCTGCTCGTGCTCCCCTGCTCTCTCTCTTGCAAATAAAATCTTAAAAAAAAAAGGCAAAATCAACACAAGAAAATAAAACTGCAGACCAATATCTCATGAATATAGTCACAAATATTGCCTACAAAATGCTAGCAAAACAAATCAGGCAACCTAAAAAGGATCTTACACCACAACCAAGTGTGATTTATTGCAGAAATACAAGGCTGGCTCAACATACGAAAACCACCATATGATTATATCAATGGCAACAGAAAAAGCACTTGACAAAAATCTAACACCAATTTTAAGTGGTGTCATTTTCCTCTGAAGGACTTTGACAGTTCTTGGAGTGAGGGTCTGTGGGTCATAAATTTTTTTCAGTTTTATTATGCTCAAAAATGTATTCAACCTACAATTTTTTTTCTTTAAATTTTTTAGTTATGCTAATCACCCTACATTACATCATTAGTTTTTGATGTGATGTTCCATGATTCATTGTTTGTGTACAACACCCAGTGCTCCACGCAGAATGTGCCCTCTTTAATACCCATCACCAGGCTGACCCATCCCCCCACCCCTCTCCCCTCTAGAACCCTCAGTTTGTTTTTCAGAGTCCATCGTCTCTCCTGGTTCGTCTCCCCCTCCGATTTACTCCCCCTCATTCTTCCCCTCCTGCTATCTTCTTCTTCAACCTACAATTTTAAAACATAATTTTGTTGCTTAAGAATTCTAGATTAATGATTTTCTTCCCAATACTTTAAAGACGTTTCTTCACTGTTCACTTGTGTGGACTGTGTCCTTGAAATATCTCTTGCAATTCTTATATTTGTTCCTTTGTATATAATGTATTTTTAAATTTCTGGCTTACTTTTTAGATTTCCTCTTTTTTATTGCAGTTGTTCAATTAACTCAAGACTTATGATGTGCCCTGGTATAATTCCGGTGTTTTCTTTTGCATGGGATTCATTAAGACTGTTGGATCTGTCAGCTTATAATTTTTATCAAATATGAAAATATTTTGCCATGATTTCATCATATGTATTTTTTCTGTCCCTTCCTTTCTTTTCTCTAGTTTGAGCACTCCAATTATTGCTGTATTTGTCTGCTTAACATTGCTCCAGATTTAACTCATGCTTTTTGCCATTAAATGAAGATAATATTTAGCTCATAAGAACACAGCACATAGTAAGTCCCCCATAAATAATAGCTATTATATAAGGAATGAAGAAAATACCCATATAAATATTAAGAAGTCGCAAACATAATTTCAGGGATTCTATACTAGGTTTTCTGAGCATATAATCAGGAGCTACATTCAGAAAGAAAGCTCTTTGTTAACTGAGGAAAATATTACTTGTTTTCTCTCTCTTTTTTTTTTTTTCTACTTGCTACATCTGAATAATACTAAGTTGTCTGGCTTTTAATATTTATAAGCTTTCAAGTGTTAACAAGAAAATGTCCAATCTTCAAAAAATCTCTAATCTCATAATTAATAATACACACCGTATATTGAAGAGAACATGAAAATCAATTTTCAATTTACTTAACTAGTCACAGATTTCATTATAAAGCATTTTTTAAGTTCTTTGACATAATTTTGTATGACTCTCAATTTTATTTAAAGCAGTAATTTTCTTCTTAGCACAACACAATAATTGCACCGGTAAAAGTCTTCTACACAGTCCCATTAATTGATTAAATGATATTTTTGAAAGGCCATATTCCAGATGGAAGTTTTCAATTTGCATCAAAGGAAAGTTCCATGTATTTTTGGAATTTTGTGATTAAAAATAAAGTAGAACTTAGAATATATTGTTCAGGGCTCTATTAAGATTCTAGCCTTGCCTCTACAAATTAAAATAAAGTTCTTCACCATGTATTAATAAAATAGAAAAGATAAGGAAACAGTAATTGAAGAAAAGGAGATTTTCCTCAAAATGAAACTTGTGATTGGTCTTTACCTCCAATCTGCTGTGTTCTCTAAGACAAAACAGACCGTAAATAAAAATAACAATAATCTTCAGCACACCTAAATAACAATGAAAAGAACTTAGAATTAAGCTGCATTTAAAAGAGAAGAAAAAACAGTAACATATGCTCATCTATCATGAAAAATGCATTCTATCCAATTTTTTAAAAAAATGAATACTATCGGCTTTGTAAAGAATATTCATTGATATCATCTTTCTATACACATTCAGGCAAATTTTCCTCCTCTGGAGCATTTGATAAATAATAGGAATTCCTTTAACCTTGAGAGCAATCTGAAAACCATAAAACATGTACAGCTATAAAGCTCTATCAGTAGGCACTGCCTGTTACCTGCTCAGAGCTATTAGCAATGATTGATGTTCAGCAGAGCTATTCTGACCCATATCCTTCAGAAAGATCTCAGTAGCCTTAGCTAGTGTATTCCATTTGGTTTCTTCCTGTATCAGAATGTATTCATTATGTTAATACTTATCAAGGTAGCTATTCATTTTCAATGAGTATTCTTTGAGGAGCTTCTCCCAAAACTTCAGTAAGGCCTTATAAAACATCATAGTCAAGCTTTTATTGAAGACCTTACTAGATCCATGGATACAGACCTCCTACATGAATATGACATTATAGCCCACTGAAGAAAGAAAGCAGAGGTCCAAAGACTGTGTGTGACTGTATTACAAAGCATTATAGGTTGATTTATACCAAACTGTTTTAATTTTTTTCCTGAATTTAATTCCCACTCAAAAATTTCCTTTTAATAAAATAAAATTCTGTCATATTATGTACTTAATGATATTGTACAATGGTATGCTTTTACCCTTCTGAACTGTTGGTTAGGTGAAAACAAAACAGAAAGTAAATGAAACAAGTACAGTCCTGATTTTGGAATTTGAATGACACTAAAACTATTATTGTTCTACAGAGTTTTTAAGAGAAGTCATTTAATAAAATAGCACAATTATAACTATCAGTTTTGTGGAGAGTCGGTATTCATCATTTCAGCAGATAAAGTCTGACTTTCTTTCTCTAATTCTTTTTGAAGATTTTGTAAAATAGTTTTAGTTAAGGTCACTTGGACTTGAAAATAGGCTAGGTTTTACTCATTATGATATTAGATAAAAATAAACTTACTTTCCCTCTCCTTTATCTTTTATTTCCATGTCAACTCCTATATTACTACTTTTAATGATTATTTATTTCATTCATGATTCCAATATACTTCTTAGAGGCTCTTTTTTAATGCTAGTGAACCATGGCATCAAGGAAATTTAACAGTTCCATTTCTTTATTTCTTCCATTTCTTAAAACTCATGCTTTAAGTTCTACGCTGCCCAGAGCTTATAGCTTTTATCATCACTGCATGTGGCCCAAAGCCAGATAACTGTTAAATGTTCCATTTATCCACTCTGAGGGACATCCAGAATCAGGGGTAAAACAATGAACCAACAGACAATTGTAGTTACTTTGAAAACTCACAATTACACCAAAAGTTGTTCCCTACACTATTAAAAACAATCAGATTCCAAGAGTAGAATCTGCTTTTACATCTGGCCAAATAGAATATTATTACCACTAAAAATATTGCTTACATCTGTTTCTTCCCTAAATATATTGTGCTATTTTATAGACACTAGTTTACTTTGAGTAAATGAATATAATTATTTTATACATTTCTTTTTTTATTCTCCCACAATTGGGTTATATAAGGTTAGATTCAAATTATATTGCTCTCAAAGAATCTTAGAGTTGTATTTCGATACTTTGGCTGAAACAAAAGAAAAACCTTTCTGGCTTTATTTTAAATCAGTTGACAGATAAACAGCAGGACAAATTCTGCCACAATTAAGGATGAACACATTGTAAAATGAGCTGCAACCAGCCATCTGTAGGTAATAAACATTACCTATCCTCTAGAAATAATCAGCCCTTCAATTATCCACAGAAACTTGGACCTGGGTATCTTTTCTCCAACAATATGCCTGTTATTTGTCACCAAATCATTCCAGAAGTATTCTTTTTATAACAAAATATGAATGTGAAAAACAGACATTAGACAAACAAAATGTCATTTCCTTTTGCAAAAATATTTCTGTACTTGGAGAGTCCTGAAAAATACTCTATGCCCAAAAAAAGAATCTTTTGCTACATGATTCTGAAATGAAATGAAGATGGTATCCTGCTGTAAATCTTAAAAGCATTATTTCCTTAGTTTCAGAAGAAAGCCTTTAGATGGTAGAGTCATCAGTATTGCTATTTCTTTAATGACGACTTTGCCATCGTTTTGAAATAATTATTTTGATAGACAAGTAGTCCTTCTCATCTGCACCCCACCCTTAATTTATATTCCAAGAATTGGCAAAACTAAAGGCCTGGCAATCTCATTCTTGCTTCATATTCCTGGTATTTTCAATTCCTGGTACAATTTCAAAACGGAAATTGTAACATATGGTATGCTTTGTCACACTCTTAGGTGATTTCATCTGATCTTCAAATTACTTCCAAGGTCTCTTGCCATTAGCTTGTGATATTGAATACTGTGGTAGGCATAGCAATGAACTCAACACTGGGGAATGAGCAAAACTAACCCCGAATGGCATGTTATTTACCCCAAGGGAAACACACGCTAAGGTCACTGCTTTGAATATCCTTCTTTAAGGTTGAGAAACAATTAGTTCATGATCCTATAGAATGTGATAATGGCAGCATATGCTGAAGATAAATCTATAACATTTAATTAAAAAGAAAAAGAGGTTGATATATTTGGGTGTTGTGTTTTTCTTAAAAATTTATATTTTTGTAGCAGTTTAAAATTTTATAAAGGGTGAAGATTCATTTCTTGCTTTTCCATTTATTCAAAAATTAAGAATATGATGTGATGAGGAGTGGGTGTTATACACAACTGATAAATTATTGAACACTACATCTGAAACTGATGATGTACTATATCTTGGCTAATTGAATTTAAATAATTTTTTTTAAAAAAAGAATATCATCAATAGGGTTGAGATTTACACTCTGTTAAGCATTAGATATATTTTATTTATTTATTTATTTATTTATTTATTTATTAGATTTTATTTATTTATTTGAGAGAGAGAGAATGAGAGATAGAGAGCACGAGAGGGAAGAGGGTCGGAGGGAGAAGCAGACTCCCCGCCGAGTGGGGAGCCCGACGCGGGACTCGATCCCAGGACTCCAGGATCATGACCTGAGCCGAAGGCAGTCGCTCAACCAACTGAGCCACCCAGGAGCCCCTAGATATATTTTAGACTTCACTTTTATCCTACAAACTGTAGAATAAGTAGCATAAAACCTCAACTCAAGTCACAAAACTCTTTGTCCTGCAATTTGTTGCTGCTCCTGATAGATTAAATAGTTTCTTTGTATATTATTACATTCAACAAATATCTTTGAACACCTGCTGTGTGTCAGGAAATATGTTATGCACTGTGAATATGTGCTAAACAAGAAAGACCAGTTGCTACGGTGAAGCTGATACACAGGGAGCATGGAGACACAAATAACTGCAATTGTGACAAAAGCTATCTGAATGAAAGTACAGGGTATCAATATTTCAAAAATACAAATGGAATAATTTTTTATCCTCAAAAACCCAACAATCCTGTCTCAAAATCGGAGAGACTCTGAACAACTACTAAAACTAAGAATAGAATTCATCAAAGCGTTTTGATATATTATCAGTAGAAATGATATAAACAAGCAATTCATAGAAGAAAGACTCATGGCAATAACATTTCAAAAGAAGCTCAACTAATCACTTATAGAAATAGATTAAAGGAGTTTTGTTTGTTTACTCAGTTTTATTGGCTGGGGCTGCAGTAACAAAGTACCATAACCTGGATGGCTCAAACAATAGGAATTTTTGTCTCAAGGTTCTGTGGGATGGAAGTCAAATATCAAGCTGTCAGCATCGTTGGTTCCTTCCAAGATTGTGAGAGTGAATCTGTTCCTTGTTGTCTTGTAAAGTCTGGTAATTTGCTGCAACTCCTTGGTGTTCTTTGGCTTCTGTTGCATCACCCTCAACTCTGCCTTTTTCTTCACATGATGTTGTCCTTGTGTGTATGCCCACAACGAAACTTCTTTTTATAAAGACAGAAGTCATATTGGATTAGGAGCCCATCCTATTTTTGTATAACTTTTTCTTAACTAATCACATCTGTAAGGACCCTATTTCCAAATACTCACATTCTGAGGTACTGGGGGTTAGAACTTCAACATACAAATTTTGGAGGGATACAGTTCAATGCATAAAACTTCATTTATGCAAATACCATTAAACATATAACACTTTTAATAACCAGTGCCGGCAAGAATATGGAAAAGGGGTCATTCTCATACTGGTAGAATTCTACAGTAGCAAATTTTATGATGCCATTTTGGCCAAATCTATCAAAAATTAAAAATGTACTCAATTTCTGCTTTGGAAATTCCACTTCTAGAAATCTATCTTGTATAAATACATGTGTGAACAAAGACTAATATATAAACAATAACTGAATCAAGAAGAAATAAAATATTTTCTTGAATTCATTCTGAAATATTTCATATTTTATAGGCCATTCTGAATATTTTTATTTTTTAATTTCCTCTTCATTATTAAAAACAGAAGTGCATTTGATTTTTCTGTAGTGATCTTGCATTCTGTGATCCCATGCTAAACTCATTTAATACTCCCTAAAGATATGTTTTGGTACATTCCTTAGGACTTTCTATAGAGAAAAATGTTAATAAAGTTTTGTTTCTTTCTTTCCAATATATATGACTTTTATTTATTTTTTTCTACTTGCCTTTTTGCACTTGTCTGGGACTTCCAGTAAAATACTAAAGAAGAGAGGTAAAAGCAAACATGTTTGCTTCATCTCCAATTCTAGAGAAAAAGTATTCCATCTTTCACTACTAAATATGATATTAACTATAGTTTCTCCATGTTTTGTTGTTGTTTAGTATTTTCTGGACAACCTTGAGAAAATTCCTTTATATGCCTAATTTACTGAGAGTTTTAAAAATGTGTATATAATGTCTTTTTGTATCTATTGAGATCATCACATTGTTTTCTCCCCCCTTCTTTATTTTACTTTGCTAATTTAGTGAAAGACATAGATTGATTTAAAAATGTAAAACCAATCTTGCATTCCTGAGATACACCACACTTAGTCATGATGTGATAAATCTAACATATGATGTGTTTCAGTTTGCTAATATTTTGTTAATGATTTTTGCATCTATTCTTAAGGGATATTGTTTTGGAGTTTTGTTCTCCTGTAGTGTCATTTTCTGATTTGGTATATGGGAAATTCTTGTCTTACAGATGACTTAAGTGTTTGGGTTGAATTGATACTATATCTTTCTGCAATGCTGAGTATAATTTACTAGCAAAGTAACCTGGGTCCATGGTTTTTATGTGGGAAGGTTTATATCTACAAATCCAGTTTCTTTCAGAGACATATGGCTATTTATCTATTTCCTCTGATGTGATTATTTCAGTTTATAACATTGTTATAAAGTTACTTATAACATTTCCTTTCTTTCTAATAATTACAATAGTACTCATGATGTCCTTTCTGTTCATTGTATTAGCAATTAATGTCTTCTCTGTTATTTTTCTGAGAACTAGATAAATATTTTTTTCTAATTTATCTTCTCCAAAAATAAGACTTTTTTAAAATTTACTTTTCATTACTTTTTCACTTCTATTTCATTGATTTATGTTTTTTAATTATTTCCTCTCCATTCTACTCAATTTAGATGTAACTTACTCTTCTTTTTCTAGCTTCTTAAGGTGGACAGTTAATTTTACAACCTTCATCTATTTCTAATATTTATGTTTAAGGCTATAAACTTCTAAGTACTGCTTTTGTTGTATTTCAGAAGTTTCATGTTTGGGGTTTTTGTTTTCTTTCAGTTAAAAATATTTTCTAATTTGTACTTTTTTTTATCTGAAATAGAAATTATTTATAAGTGTATTAATATCCAGACATTTGAAGATTTTTACAAATGTCTTTGTCATTTATTCTTTGTTTTAGCTGTGGTCAAAGTACTTACTGTGTATCACTTCAATTCTTTTAAATTTATGGACACTTGTTTATGGCACTGTAGTGGGCTAGTGTTCCCTCAAACTGGGTATCTACCCAGAAATTCAAAATATGATCTTATTTGAAATAGCATCTTTGCAGATGTAATTACTTAAAAGATCTGAGATGAAATCATCCTGGATTTAGGGCCCTACGTTCAGTGATTAGTGTCCTTTTAAGAATGAGTGTGGAAGTGCTAATGTCTTTGTTTTGGTCTTGTGGCCTCTAGAACTGTAGGAGAATACATCTCTGTTGTTTAAAGCTACCAAGTTTGTGGTACTTTGTGATGACATCCTTAGGAAGCTAATACAGATTTTGGTAATGAAAAGTTGAGTGCTGCTTTAACAAATATCTAAAAGTGTGGGTGCATATATTTTCCAAAACTTACCAAATTGTACACTTAAGAGTATTTTATTGTATTTAAAACATAACCAAATAATGCTAAGTAAACAATTCTGGATCAGACATCCACTTCTGGAAAAATGGAGTAGGCATACTTTTCCTTATTCATCCTACTAAACTTATTAAAATTACTAAAAATATTAGAAAACTCTGAAGAGCATAGAAAAGATTGTAGATCAGCTAGAGATTTTAGGACCTAAAAAAACGATGCAGGGGTGAATTCCCTGTGTTGTTTTTTTCTCCTTTCTTTCTTTCTTTTTTTTTTCTTTTCTTTTTTTGTTTTCCTTTCTTTCTATATGCTAGATTGGTTTCTGGAGAAGCCAGCAATCCAGAAATGGGAATTTTAGAACTGAAAAAAACAATAAATAAAACACTCAGTGAATGGTTTGAATAGAAAGGACAGAAAAAAGTATAAGTGAATTTAGAAATTATTCAATCCAGAAAAATAAAAATAAACTTAAAAAAGAAAAAGAAACAGAACCTCAGAAACCTGTAACACTATCAGAGAAGCTCTAACATTAATTTTATCAGCATCCCAAAAGGAGAGACGTAACAGGGCAGGACTGAAAAAATACTCAAAGACATAATGGCCAAAAAACCTTCCAAATTTGGCACAAGACATAAAGCCAGACATTTAAGAAGCTGACTAAATCCCAAGTAGGATAAATCCAAATAAATCAAAAGCAAGATATATCATAGTCAAACTTATGACAAAAAAAAAAAAAACTTAAAAGCAGAGAGAAATGATTTATTACACACAGGAAAGGAAAGTAATGTAAATCTGAAATTAAGCAAAACTATCTTTCAGAAATTAAGGAGCATCAAGACAGTCTTTAATGAAAAAAACTTGGAATGTTTGTTACCAGCATAAGCACTGTAAAATAATAGCTAAAGGAAGTCCTCTAAACAGAAGGGGATAAGGAAGAAATCTTAGAACATTAGGAAGGAAGAAAAAAAGGAGAGAAAATATGGATTAGTACAATAGACTTATTTTTCTCTTGTGTTTTATAAAATTTTGTTTGATGGTTGAAGCAAAAATTACAAAACTATCTAATGTGGTTTTCAATATATATTGAGTATTTACTTAAGACAGGTAGATTATACATGAGAGGTTAAAGGGACACAAAGGGAAGTAAGTTTTCTATACTTCATTTGAAGTAGTAAAATACTGATATATTGTATTAAGGTAAGTTATGTTTATACAGTGTAATACCTAAAAAATGTAAAAATCTATACAAAGAGATACACTTAAAAACTATAGATAAATCAAAATAGAATTCTAAAATATGTTTGAATAACCCAAAGGCAGAAAAAGGTATCAGAAAAATTAAAAATAGAAATAACAAAGCAAAGAATAAAAGAGAAGATTTAAGCCCTGACATATCAACAATTATATTAAATTTAAGTGGTCTTATTGTACCAGTTAAAAGACAGAGATTGGCAGAATGGATAAAAAAAATATGAACCAACCCTATCCTGTTTACAAGAAACTCATTTCAAATTCAATGACTTAGGTACGTTGAAAGTAAGGACGGGAAAATACATATCGTGCAACATTAATTTTAAAAAAATCAGGAGTGAAACAAAATAGACTTCAGAACAAAGAAAGGAACGTTACATAATGATAAAAAAAAGTCAATCCATCAAACACACACTGTAATTCTAAATGTATATCTAAACAGAAATGAAAAAATAATGTGAAGCAGAAATCTGATAACACTAAAAAATGAGAAATACAGAAATCAACATTTATAGTTGGAGACTGTAACATTCTGTTCTCAAAAATGGATAAAACATGCTGAAAGAAGATCAGCAAGGATAAGGACGAACTCATTAATACTATTAAAAAACAGGATCTTACTGAAACTTAGAAAAAACATTCTACTTGGGGCATCTGGGTGGCTCAGTTGGTTAAGCATCTGCCTTCTGCTTGGGTCATGGTCCCAGGGTCCTGGGATCGAGCCCCGCATTCGGCTCCCTGACCTTTTGGAACCCTGTTTCTCACTCTCTCTCTGCCGCTCCCCCTGCTTATGCTTGCTCTTTATCTGTCAAACAAACAAATGAATAGATAAATAAAATTTAAAACAAACCAAAAACCAAAACCAAAAATCAAAACACTCTACTCAAGAGCAAAACACATAGTTTTTAAAGCACCCATGGGAGATGCATCAAGATAGACCATAAAACAAGACTCAAAACATTCAAAAGAATTTAAATCTTCTATGTATGTTCTCTGACCACAATGGAATCAGGCTAAAATCAATTACTGAAAGATAATAGGAAGTTTTCCAAAAGTTGGAAACTAAAACACATTTTTTTTCTTAAGTAGGCTCCATGCTAGGCTTGAACTCACGACCTTAAGATCAAGACCTGAGCTGATATCAAGAGTCAGACACTTAAGTAAGTCACCCAGGTGCCCCTGAAAATAATGGAGTTAGTTCTTTGAATAAATCAATAAAAAAGACTGACAAAAAAGGACGGAAAACATAAGTTACTGAGAATGAAACATTAGGTTTTATAATGTCCTGTTCAATGCTTTATGACGTTCCAACCTTTCTTCCCCTGCACCTTCCCCAATGTGTCCTCTCTCCCATCAATAACCTCTACTGGGCAGCTTGGATGCCATTTGGGCAGAGAATTCTTAGGTGCTAGTTACCCAAAGTTCTGAGGGTAAAGAAGGGACAGTCTTAGGCTCTAGGATAGCACAATCTCTTTTTCCTAAAGACTCTTTACTAGTGTGAAGAAGCTAGAGGAAGGCCAGAACAGAGCTTCTAAAGCAGAGGGCTCAGGGCAGAGACCCCTTGTTTTCTTTGTCTAAGGGTAATACTACCAGCAGCTTTTTTATTTTTTTTATTGTTTTTTATTTTTTATTTTTTTGGTGATTGGTGGGATATAAATATGAGCAAAGGGGAAAAGCTAGATGTTGAATTTGGCCGAGCATAGTGTGCTATTTCTTGATAAGGGAGAAGTTTGGGTTGGTTTGGGGACATCTGAGGGAGCCTAAAAGGTAAAACTAATACAGCACTTGAGGGCAAGCACTATTCTAAGCATTGTGACATGCATAACACTCACTTAACACTGTAACTCTAGGTATTACTATTATCATCTCCATTTGATAAATGCAGAGAGTAGGCATGGAAAGTTTAAATAACTTGCTCAAACTCACACATCTAGTAAGTGATAAAACTACTGTAAACTCTGGATTCTGGTGGTAGAATCTATGCCCTTATCGTCCTTATCCCTGGCTTCAGATGCAAAGAGAGTGTCTGGAGAATAGTATGATTTGAAAATGTAGATTTGGAATCTCTAAAAATATACATCATTGAATTTGTAGATTTCTCATATAAATTACATATAGTACAAATAGAGGAGGCTAAATATAGATTCCTAAAAACTATTCACATTTGAGATCATGGTGCGAGGAGCCTTCAAAGGAGGCTCACTGAGACTAGTGAAATAGGGATACAAATATCAAAAGACTTCATCCTAAACAAAGGCAAGGAAAGATGCCACATGTAAAAGGAGTGGTTAACAGTGGTAAATGCTATGAGATATCAAGGAACAATAATATAGACATTAAATGAGTGCCCATTGTAAGTAAAGCACTAGATGAAAGGCTTTATATATATTTATCATGTTAGTCTTGTAGCAACTCCATGCTATAAGGGAAACTCCATGCTAATGGGGAAACTATAATTCTCCTCATTTTACAGGTGAGCAATCTGAATCAAAGAGAGGTTAATAAAATTGTTCAAGCTTGCACAGATCATATGTCAGAGGTGGAATCATGATTCAAATGGAAGCCATCTGATTGCTGAGCCTGTGTATATGTGCACTGGAATATGTGCATCATAATTAACAACATGGATATCTTCAGTAACCTCAGTAAGAATAGGGTAAGAGGTAGTGACAACCACTGTCAAGTACTGATTCAAGATATTTAGAAAGGAAGCAATGGAAAGAGATTATGAATCTAGGGGAGGTTTTATCTGAGATGTAGGCTTTGGGTTTGACCCTTAGATGGAAAAAATGAGACAAACTGTTAATGCAAAGAAACCCATACAGTAGGTATTATTCTAGAGATACCAATCTATTGAGCAAACAACCAACCTGTGGTGTCTCTAAAGAAAGGATCATCCTTCATAAGCAAAAAGGAATATTTTCTGCTGTCACTGTAGGAAGGGGAAAAAAGGAGCAAAGTGCCCATAGAGGTAGAATACTCAGGAAAGTTGAGCTCCTTTTTCTTGTCATTCTTATTTCTGTGGGAAAGAAGGGATTAGATCTCTTCCTAGCAAGGGAGCAGCGGATATAGTTCTATCCAGGTTTGAGAAAAGCCAAGAGGTTTTAAATTCCTGTTGTATCTAGCGGAATGCAGAGGGGACAGAAGAAACATGGAAGCTATCTGGGCAGCATGAGGAGCCCAGTTAAAGTTAGAACATCAGATGATAGGTTGTTTTATGATAAAGACTTTGCTAATTATCAGGGAAAATTCCTTTTTATTAAAGGCCCACATCAATTAGTAACTTCTTCCAAGGCAATAAAAAGAAGATGCAGAATGCACATGTTTGAAGGCTTTATTCAATAAAACACCTTTTCTCTTCTACTAACGATAATATTACATATATAAATTTGATATGACCAACATTGGTTTATTAGTCTCCTGCTGGTGAGAAACTGGAACCCCCATCCCCAAACTGCCTTAACTTCCTGACTTGGTAGAGTTAGAAAAAAAAGTTTTTAAAGCTAATTCATAGTCAAGTTACAAGGACTTGATCTTGTCATACTTTCTTTGGGCCTCACACAAGACTGTACAGTTGAATAACATCCACCCCCAAACCCTAACTTCAGATGACACTAAGGAGAAATGTTGACTAAATGCATGCGTTATCCTGGTTTAGGTCTTAGAACAAAAAAAAAAACGGACACTAGGGGAAATACTGGTGAAATCCAAATGAAGTAGAGAGTTTAGTTAATAGTACAGGGCCAACATTAATTTGTTAATTTTGACACATATATTGTAGTTATATAAAATGTTAACATTAAGGCAAACTGGGTAAAAGGACTATTAATTCTCTGTATAATCTTTACAAGTTTTCTCAAAATCTGAAATTATTCTCAAAAAAGTTTATTGAAAATTAAGAATATGAATCATCCCTCCTAAGTCTTTCATATCCAGAAAAAGGAAGATAAGAGGAAATTCTCATCTCTATTTTTTAAGAAGTAATGCATTGACCCTATTACCTAAGTTTTAGAAAAATGTCTGTCATTATCAAACTCTGCTTTGAAATTAAATATATTTGGGGGACATGGGTGGCTCAGTCATTAAGCGTCTGCCTTCAGCTCAGGTCATGATCCCAGGGTCCTGGGATCGAGCCCCGCATCGGGCACCCTGCTCAGCGAGAAGCTGGCTTCTCCCTCTTCCACTCCCCCTGCTTGTGCTCCCTCTCTTGCTGTGTCTTTGTCAAATAAATAAATAAAATCTTTAAAAAAAAAGATTTTGTTGTTCGCTTCTTCTAGTAAGCGAACAACAGAGGGTTAGAAGTCAGAGTAAAATACCACATTGTAATGAGAGGTATTTATCATCTAAGTCCTAGCTAAGCAAAAACAAAACCAAAAGTAAGCAAACAAACAAACAAAAAAAACATGTTCTCCATTTCATACAATGTGTTCAGATAGTAGATTATAACAGAGTGCCTTGGCTGAGTCCAGAATGTGAAGTCATTACATCAGGAATGTCGGAGACTGCTGGGATGCTAGCCTTATGTCCAATACATTAATGCTGAAGAGTTGTTGAGAGGGAATTATTACACCGACTTATTTTTATCTTTCCCATAATGCTCAGAAATAAAATGGTTTTAACCCTAAATTTGCTGTTAAAAAATTGCAGATATGTAGCTCTTTGAATAATCAGTTTGTTGGAAACCATTAATAGCTGTGTGATAATTTCATCCTCAGTATCACACTGACATATACAACCTTATGGTACTTGAATATTCCCATATGAGTGTGTATATTCCAAAAGCTCGTCCTAAAAATTAATTTGTTAAAGGCCAGTAATCTCTTACAGCGAAAAGTAATACAATATACAAAACACTTAATTACTAGATCTAATGAAAGTCTCTCATACTGCTGCATAGCCCTCAAATGTTATAACTGATACAGTCTTTACATTTATACAATGTTTTTTAAGGAATGACAGTTACATTAATGCTATGGGGAAACCACATGATTTTATGAACACACATTGTGAAATGATTAAATCATTTAACAAATATGCACTGAGTTTTATAAAGTATAGGCTCTGTGCTAAGCTCTCAGGATATAGTAGTGAAAAAATGAACATGTCCTTCACACTCAAGAACTTGCCAAATAGTAGGAAAAGCAAATAAGAAACAATTTTTTAAATTACCAAAATATTGAGTATTTATTATGTTCTAGGAAGAGCTTACCTGCTCCTGAAATGTCCAACAAGTAAACTGTCATAAGTACTAAAACTACAGAGGATACGGTGATAGATAATAATAAGCAATAATTACCTCGATTATGAGGAGATTACTGTATATTGGAGGTTCAGCATAAGACACTAAGAGGCAGTATTTATTAAAGGAAAGGTGAAAAAAGCTAGCTGTGCTAAAAGCAGTAAAAGAGTATTTATTCTAAAAAAAAGGTAAGATCACAGGCATATCTCTTCATAAAGAAAAATGATTAGAATATAAACAGATTGGATAGAATGTTGTAGAAAAAGGTATTATTATAAGCCTTAACTATCTCAGGTCTTGAAGAAGATAAATTAGGACATACAAGGACAGGAAAGAGGACTGAAGTTTAAAAAAGTATGAGGAATATCTCTTGTGCTTAGTATGTGCTAGGCGTTATATTAAATCACTTGTGTTATCTTATTTAAATGTTACATCCACAGTATGTGGATGATCATATTTTAAAGACCAGTTATGGGGCACCTGGGTGGCTCAGTTGGTTGAGCGACTGCCTTCGGCTCGGGTCGTGATCCTGGAGTCCCGGGATCGAGTCCCGCATCGGGCTCCCTGCTCGGCGGGGCGTCTGCTTCTCCCTCTGACCCTCTTCCCTCTTGTGCTCTCTATCTCTCATTCTCTCTCTCTAATAAATAAATAAAATCTTTAAAAAAAAAAAAAGACCAGTTATGTAAGAATTAGGGAGGTTATGCAACTTATTAAAAGCCACGATGGTAGTTTTATGTAATTCATCCAGCATTACAACAGGCAATGTAACCATCATCATAATTATCATCATCAGTGACTGCCATGACTTTATTACTACTAACTGGGATTACTATCTGAATTTTTTTAATGAAATACAATGGACATATAATATCCTATTAGTTTTAGGTGTACAACATAGTGATTCGATATTTTTACACATTACAAAATGATCCCCATAATAAGTCTAGTTGTTGTCACCTTACAAAGTTATTATTCTCTGAAAATTTTTGACAGTGTCTGAGTTTTAGAATCCTCTTGAATCATGCCAATGAGATTCTTCCAATATTTCTATGTTTTAAAATTCTATTTCAGAGACAAATTGTTGGGATCAATTAGTGAGGGCCTGGAAGCCTTGGCTTTGGCAACTAACATGAAAAAGAAAAAAAAATCAGATGTTAGAAAATTTTACATACGAGATTATTTTCCTCTCCCAAGGAAGATCTTTCTTTTAGTGAGAACCTAAGAGCAATCTCTGTTGTGTATGTGCAGGTTAGGGGGTATTTGCCTATCAATCCATTAAGAATCACTATCTACAGAGTATATTCTGTTTTCAAAGTAACACACACACACACACACACACACACACACACACACACACACACACAGCCTTATTTTTCTAGCAGAAACCTTGTTTGGCCTAAATAATAAGTCCTCTAAATCTTTACATAAGGCATAAGAAAAACTCTCTAAACCTTGTGGAATTTGAACATGTTGCATTCATGTAGAAATAAATAAACAATTGCCATTTATCTGTTTCTTTCAAAGTCAGAAACCAAAGAACTCTCTGAGAGGAGTTATTTCTGATTTCAAGAATTACTAAGTATTTTCTTTTTTAAATTTTCTATCCTGATTTACAGATAAAAGACCCTTGAAGAAATTCCAAACAGCTTCACATAAGCTTCAGAGTTTGAGAAAGCTTACCTCATTGAATTAAACATTAGACACCTTTGATGTGTGTGTGTGTGTGTGTGTGTGTGTGTGTGTGTGTGTGTGTGTTGCCTCTCAATCTTAGAGTCTGTGCTTAAATATTTAAGCCACAGTATAGTGTGTCAGAGTTAAAAAGGGAAAGCTTTTAAATCAAACTTGGAAATAATAAATTTAGGCTTAGGTTTGCACTTCGATGAATTTGGGAAGAGTCACAGGGGCTCATACTGGCCATCCTCTGGTAGAATTAGAGAAGTAATAATGTTTCCCTTCATGTGTGGTTTTTGCAGTAAGCATGAGGAAAATGCAGACTCTTTTTCTCCTAGGATTCTTCATATCTGTTGCCATTATTCATACCAACCATATGGAAATAGAGATATTAATTGTAATGTAGCATGCACACATTTTTTAGAGGATGCAGAGGTATGACAGCGGAACTTCTACTACCTATTCTTATGACATTAAGTAAATGACTATCATGGTGTTCAGTAAATGCACATTTCCAGTTTGACCTGTCTCCTTATTATCCTTCTCAAATATTCACTGAGCAATTTCAAATGAATTTACTTCAAATTCTACAAATCAACTCATCATTTTTCTTCAAGATAATTCATTTACCATCCTTTTTCTTTCTATGAATATACTAGAAATTTTGAAAACATCCTTGATAATTTTTTCCTTCAACATACTATCTGTCACCAAGCCTTGGTTTTCTTTTATTTTTTTAACATATTTTTTATTATGTTATGTTAATCACCATATATTATATTAGTTTTTGATGTAGTGTTCCATGATTCATTCTTTGCATATAACACCCAGTGCTCCGTTCAACACGTGCTCTCCTTAATACTCATCACCAGGCCAACCCATCCCCCTACCCCCCTCCCCTCTAGAACCCTCAGTTTGTTTCTCAGAGTCCATAGTCTCTCATGGTTTGTCTCCCCCTCCAATATCCCCCTTCATTTTCCCCTTTAAAAAAAAATATATGTTGATTCATTCATTCTGCCCCACCCTCACCATTATCAGACTCCTATCTCCTAATGACTATATTAGAACATCTTGTTAGCTGGACTGATTTTTTTTTCTTGTTTTCTACATGAGTCTAATAGTATTACTAGGTTAATCATTTTACGAGTTACTATTTTAAGTGCTTTATAAAATAGTTGTGGTTCAAGTTTACATGCAATATTCATGAAAAGTACACTTTTCTAACTACTCTAGCCCATACTGAAAATAAATCTTCTGAAAACTAATATTTAAGGTATTCATTCAATATTCATTTCTTCACATCATCTTCCTATAAGTCATAGATATGATGTACACACAAAATGTTTGTGTGAACCCTGTCCCTATGGAATCGAACCAGGGAGACAGAAACAAATTATAACCTCAGGGCTTAGTGTAGTGCTGTGAATGCATTAGATGCCTATTAAACATCTGTTGAGATAATAAATGAATAGAAAGACAATTGTGAAAGAATTTGAAAAGTATAACAACAGAAATCTGTGTATATAATGATGTTATGGAAATTGGACTGTTGATTTTCCCAGGAGAATTTTAAAAAGGCTTTATAATTTGATATTAAAACTAAGTCTTGAGGGGTGCCTGGCTGGCTCAGTTGGCTAAGTAATCAACTCTTGATTTTGGCTCAGGTCATGATCTCAGGGTTGTGAGACTGAGCCCAGCATGGAGACTGCTTAAGAGTCTCTCTCTCTCTCCCTCTGCCCCCCACTCTGCAAAAAACAACAAAAACAAAAAACAAAAAAAAGGAAGGAAAAAAAATCAATTTTATACACTACTAATATTTTGGTTAATACAAACTAAGTAATGTAGATTTAACCTACTTTAATTAAAATGTTTTTATATTACTGCATTATTGTGACTTTGCTGTACAAAAGAATACTATGCTATTTATAAGTGTTCACTTGGTGTACTTAGAAGATCTGAGGGATTTTGCAAAGTATCCTTCTTATTTACAAAGACATGATAAAATATTTCATTAAGGGTGACAAACTGCTCTGATTCTTAACACAGAGCTGCAGTATGGTGCATGCCTTGAAAATACGCACTGAGGAAACGTGAATAATTTTCTTAATCATCTGAGCCACTTTTCTAGAAAATGATAAAGACATCTATAACTCTATATAACTCCTCTTAAGTTTAATAATCATTTAGTATAAGTACTTAAGGCACTTAGTCTGGTGGCAGACAATGGAAAGAGCTTCCACTTTTTCTTTTTCTTTAACATTATTTATTGGTACAGTTATATTTATTTATTCATTCATCCAACAACTATATGTGCAATTGCTTCTTGGCAATGTGCAGTGCCCTGAGGATTGAAGACAAGTAAGACCCGTCCCTGTTCGTAGGAGTCTTAAAGTCTACAAAGAAAAAAACCTTTAGATAACATTAAGCACATTATTATTGTAGCCAAGGAGAGGCTGTTCATAAGTGTGGAAAAGGTTGTGGTTAATTCCATCAGAGACAGTGAGAAAGTGGAGGTCAAATATTCATTGAAAAAGTGAGGTAAGGAGAATTTTGGACTCGGAACATAGCAAACATACATGGGCCTGTATGGGCTTCTGTAAAGTTGAAATGAAAAATTTTGGAGATGGGAGAGCCTGGGAAAACCTGCAATAGAAAAGATATTTACAGAAATCACACCTTAGAGGATATTCTGTTTTATGGAGAATAAGCTTAATGTGGTAGTCAATAAAGAAGATTAAAAGGATTCAAATGAGACATCAACATGAACGTACGCACATTAAAAAGAGCCATTGTTGCTCTTATTTGCAAATGTTGCACTGGGTAATTCCAGGATTGCCATTTGTCTCAGAGTTATCAGAGATTTAGATAGTTTCTAAGATAATGGTAAAAAAGAATAAGGTGTCCTGAGGGGGGGACCTGTATATTTTTACAAAGTGTTTATGTTAACTCTAATGGGGTTGCAAAGCATTCTCATTCAGCAACATGGATATATATTTTACAAAAGGAGAAGGAAATTATGTGAAAATCAAGTAAGAAAGAAACCCCTAAAATGAGAGGTGATAATTAACTGATAGGATATATGTTAATGAAAAAGAAAGAGATTTTATCACCAACTAAAAGTGGGAGAAAAGGTGAAAACGGCATAAGAAAATTTTCAGATCACTTTGCTGCTTCTGGTGACTCTGAGAGAGGTAACCCGTGATGGTATTTACTGAGAAACAAAGATAGGATTTGGAAGATTTATCTGTTTATTTTTGATAGGGGAAAGGGAAAGACAATAGGTTCACTTTTGGAAATTCTAATATTCACATGCCTTTTGAGTATCTGGTGTGAAATTTTCAGTATGCCTTAATTCATTTGTTTCTCTACGGCTCTAAAATTTCAAAGAAAGTGGCTAAACATATACAGTAGAAGAAGTCATGAATATATGGGTAGACATTGAAATAAAGGGGATGAATGAGACTATTTAGGAAAATATGTTGAAGAAGAAAAGACAAAGGATATGGTAACAACCGTCCTAACACTATTATTTTATAACATAGAGTAAAAGGAGCTGGGAAAGGACTGAGGAGCAACAACAGAAAGCAATTTCCTGGATCTCTTCCTGGATCTCCTAGATAGGCAGAAATCCAGCAAAGAATGCCTTTCAAGTAAGAAATTAACGTCAATAGGGCTGTAAGCTGCCTTGAGTAACTGAACTCAGAGTGGCCCACTGCCTTTGGGAACAAAGGGAATGATGGTAATATTTCCCATAATTGTTTTCCTAGAGTTGTGGGAGCAAAGATCTGGTATGAAGGGAATGGGAAGGATAAGAGATAATGTTTTATGTCTAGTGTTCTTATTTCCTTGTTACTCATTTTCTTAGGTTTCTGTGAAATGAGATGATAATTTCACACTCTTGGGATTTACCTATAAATTTCCTTCTCTCCCCTCTCCCCATTTTCTGTCTACTGGGATGAGGCAATAAGCAAGAATACCACGGCCAGATTGTGATGTGTTATACTAATACAAACCATGTGTCTGACAATGTCAGACTCTTGAATTAAGTCCAATAAAGTCCCTAACTTATTGTCATTTCCACATTCGAGTGTTTAGCCATGTTTAAATAATAGGAGAAGTGTCAAGTGAGGCTTAAATTATTTTCCTGACTCGAATTAGAAATGAAGGATATGGAAATACAGACTGATCTATTTTCCACTCTTTTAATCCACGTGTCTTAGCTGGGTAAACAGAAGAAAGAATTTAACACAATCGACCACATTAAACAAAAAACTTCCTTTACATCATCTCATTACCAATCAACTACATTTAGAAATTGTGGTATTGTTATGCAAATAAAACATTGAAAGGATTGAAATCCAGAATTAGGGAGTAGTAGTTTAGAATGTTTTGCTTTTAAGATTAAAAATTCAGTTCTTAATCTTGCATTCTTTAGATTATTTTTTATTTTGTTTTCCCACCCTGCGAGAACTAATTTCTTAAGTAGAAGACTTACACAAAGAAATTAAAGGGCCAGGCAATTTACATCAGATTACCTATTACCGAGGCTGTAGACATGCAATTTTACATTTTTGAATATTTGAAAAACACATAGGCATTACTTCCCTGTTGGAAATCATGAATGTAAATGACTTATTAAAAAATACAATATATTATTTAGCATTATTTTCAGTGAGTTACTTCAAAGCAGCACATTAACAAGGATCATGTAATTTGAAATCAGGGGGAGAAAAAAGTACACCATGCCTGGAGCTAAAATACATTTTCTCTTCTGACTTTTTTTTTTCCTGGAAAATCTCTTCCACCAATCAAACCCCAGGATACTAGATTCTAATCATTAAAGAATGTTTAGATGGTAAACAAAATGATGACAAAAAGAATAATAGCTTTGTGTTTTTATGGAACTGTACACATCAAGGCCAATGGTCAAATAAAGTCCCTAAGTAGTCTGGAGTTTCTTTAATGGCCAATAGTGGCCTATGTTGAATGTATTCAGGCTTGCCAAAAAAAATGAACCCCTCTGAACCTATCCCAATTTAAAGTGCAACCCTCGACTATACTTTTATTTTATTTTTTTTACTTTATGTACACAGAAATTTATTAATTTTGGTAATTTTATAAGATAAAAAACAGTCCTATTATCTCCAAATACAATCATGCTACTACTTTGTAGTCAAAAAAACACTCCACCTACAGTTTTCCCAAGCAACTAATGATCTTTTCATCCAGTGATGGGCAGATTAATGTTTTACAAATGGATATCAAATAAAACCATGTGTAAACATATATTTGTACATACATTTATTATAAACTCTACTGATGTAGAGAATGTATAGCACACAATTTACAGATAATAAAAATTATATTATTCTTTATTATAAATTTTGTGGAGACAAATGATTCTCACAAATGCTTTTATTGATTATTTGCTGAACTTCTGTATCTGAAGTCACACTATGTGTTAATTTTTGACATGATAACCAAACTGTTAGTTGGTATTGTCCTTTAGTCAATAAGATAAAAATGAAACAACAAAATATATGTCTTAAGTGGAATTTAACCATTCAATATGTGGCCTTTTGTGTCCACTTTCTTTCACATGACATAATTTTTTGGAGATTCAGCCATATTGTGGTATGTATCAGTGTTTCATTTCTTTTTATTGCCACATACTATTGCATTATATGGCTACTAATTTTATCTGTTCACCAGTTGATGGACATTTGAGTTATGTTCCCTCTAAATACATGTGCAAATTAAGGGTTCTGAGGTAATAAGACTAAAGGCAAAATGTCAGACATTGGGAAATTTACCAGGGTAACTCCATTTTTTAAGGCTTCTTGGGAGAGTTAAATTGCCTTCCCTAAAAAAGTCTTCTCAGCATTGGACCACAGGAACATGTTTTTTCCCTTGGAACTTTAACATTATTCATATCTGTGGGATTCTAGTTCAATCCAACATATCATACAATGTACTTGAATATCTCCTGAGATTAACTTTATTTAGCATCACATGCAGAAATAAATCCAATTGAAATCTGTTAATCTTTAATAAATCCCATTACCAATTTAATTATATATTGATAGTAATTATCAATATATAATTAAATTAATTATATACCAAAATACAAGTAAATTCTAATTTTTCATAAAGATACTTGTTAAAATGATGCAGTCCATAAATATGCTTATCTCAAAGGTAATAGATAATATATCGAGCCCTAAGAGATAAATAAAATTAAATCTAAAATGTTATTTAATAATTACTTAGGATCTTTCAAAATCTCAAAACAATGTTCGGCCCCACATTGATGACTTCATTTAAAATACTCAACACTGAGTTGCAGCACTGATAAATCTTCACTTAGAAAAGATGCTTTCTAGTAATGCTAACATTTCTAATTTTTTAATTGTTTTATTATGAGATTTAGTACACATGAGAGACTTATGAACTAGACATCTGATTAGGGATCCAATTTGGGGCATATTTTTGGAGTAATAATTTAGTTTGCCATTTTCTTTTGGATAAAGAAATCAAAAACAGGCTAAGCCTCATGGGTTCTTTTTAGGAAATAAAGTTGCATTAACATTTTTTGAGAATCTGGTAGATTTAGTGGCTAAAAACAATTTGGATTTTATAATTACAAAACTTTCTTCCAAGGTAAATCTAAGTTTAAGTATCAGTTTTACTGGAAGTCATAATATTTCTTTTAGTGATAATATATTCAATTTTTTCTCACATTCAATTATAAGGCATTCATGCTTGTGAGAATGTGTTGGAGAGATCTGATCGTGGATCTCTCTAAGATTTTTGGACAGCATCCTGGTTTATCCCAGAAAGCTGTATTTTGAGTTTTGCAACTAAAAGAGCTATATGTTTTATTTCCAGATTAGTAGATAATACATTTCAAATGTTTTTTGACACGAATTTCATTCCTTTGAATAATCCTGCCTTCTTCCTCTATAAATAACAAACTCTTATCAAGTGGTCTGTAGTATGTTTTGAGGTGTCATTAAAATTGCAAAATGGATCAGATGAAAGAAGCAAACTCAGGGAATACAGTGACCACGATGCCCAATTCCTCCCATGTCCATTTCAACTTTCTCTACAAAGCAGAGCAAAAGTTGATGCAGGCAAAGTAATAAGGGCAAAAATGTGCATGTGATATAAAGGGTCAAGAAAGCTAAATTCCACTCCCTTGAACATTGACTGTATTTACTGACTCACTATCAATGAATGGAATACGGCAGAAGTGATGTTTCTCACTGTTTCTGTTCCAAGATTGAGTTATTAAAAGACTTGCTTGTGTTTTGAGTATTTTCTCTTTTTCTCCCTCTCCATCTCTTGTCCTTTGGCTCAGACAAAACCAGTTTTCATGTTGTGAGTAGCCCTGTGGAAAAGCCCACCTGGAAGGAAAATTAAGCCAATATTTATAAAGAAAATGGGGCCTTTCAAAAACATGAGTTATCACAAAAGTGGCTTTTTTTAATACTTACTCAATCCTTGTGATGACCACAGCTGAGACTCACAGTTTGAGTCAAAACTACCTTGATTCCTAAATCTCAGAGACTGTGTGAAATAGTAAATATTTAATTTTTTATGCTGCTAAATTTGGGGCAATTTGTTACATTGCAATAGAAACCTAATACAGACTCTGTCAGGATCTCTAGAATGGAGAACAGATACTTTGTTTTTCTCTGAGCTGGGAAGGAGGATAAATATGAGATATAAAAAATGAGGAAAGGGAGAGAACAATTGATGGCCAATAAACATATAGAAGAGATGCTCACCTTCATTAATTCAGGAAAGTACAAATTAAGACCATGAGATGCCTTCTGTACTCATTCAGTTGGCAAAAATTAAGAAGTCTGACAATAATAAGAATTGAAAATTTGGGAATAGGTGGGATCTTCAAAAATGGATGTGGGAATACACATTTCTACAACCACTTTAGATATTTTAATATTTACATTTCCTTGTACCCAGTAATTTTATTCCTAGTTATATATCCAAGAAATACTCTTGCATTTGTGCACCAACAAACATATACTAAGAATTTTCATAACAGCAAGGATAGTAGCATAAAGGTAAAAGTTTAAAATAAATCAAATGCCTATAAATAGGAGATTGGGAAAAATATTGACTATTTACACAAAGGAAACATAACAGTGAAAAATAGTAAATATACAAACAACATGGAGAAATCTTAATATACAACATGATGCTCTTTTCTTCAGTTCAAAAATAAGGAAAATTACAAGAGGGTATTGATATATACACACACGCATGCATATATAACCACATTTTAAATAAGAAATTAATAAAGTGGGGCACCTGGGTGGCTCAGATGGTTAAGTGTCTGCCTTTGGCTCGGGTCATGATCCCAGCATCCTGGGATCGAGCCCCGCATCAGGCTCCCTGCTCAGCAGGGGGGTCTGCTTCTCCCCCTCCCTCTGCTTCTCCCCCTGCTCATGCTCTCTCTCTCTCTCATCTCTCTCAAATGAATAAATTAAAAAAATTTAAAAAAATTAATAAAGCAACATTTATTCTAATGATTTGGATGAAAGGATGCAGGAGGCTGTAACAGAAAAAGCAGTGTGTTCACAATAATATATAATCACCAAATAAAAATAATATATGAATAAACAAAAGAATGGATAAGTGAATAAATAAAAATACATTTTAAAAAGATGAGATTCCTCTAATATCAGAAATAAGACAAAGATGTTCACTTTTGCCACTTTTACTCAACATAGTACTGGAAGTTCTAGCCACAGCAATCAGGCAAGAAAAAGAAATGAAGGATCCATATTGGTAAGGAAGAAGTTAAACTGTCACTATTTGCAAATGACATGATATTCCACATAGAAAACCTCAAAGACTCCACTAAAAATGAGATAAATAAATTCAGCAAAGCTGCAGAATAGAAAATTAACAAGCAGAAATTGATAACATTTCTATATACAAAAGTGAAACAGAATGAAAAATTAAGAAAACAATCCTATTTACAATTGCACCAAAAAGAATAAATACCAAGGAATAAACTTAACCAAAGAGGTCAAAGACTTGTATGTTGAAAGCTATGAAACATTGATAAAAGAAAATGAAGATGACACAAATAGAAAAATATTCCACGCTCATGGATTAGAAAAATTAATATTGTTAAAATGTACATATTACCCAAAGCAATCTACAGATACAGTGTGATCCCTATCAGAATACCAATAGCATTTTTCACAGAACTATAACAAATAATCCTAAAATTTATATGGCACTACAAAAGTCTCTGAATAGCCAAAGCAATCCTGAAAAAGAAGAACAAAGCTAGAAGTATCACAATCCCGGATTTCAACATACACTACAAATCTGTAGTTATTAAAACAGTATGGTACTACCAGAAAAATAGAAAAATATAGATCAATGAAAGAGACTAGAGATCCCAGAAATAAGCCCACATTTGTATGGTCAATTAAGCTATGACAAAGGTAGCAAGAATATACAATGGAGAAAAGACAGTCTCTTCAACAAATGATATTAAAAAAATTGGACAGCTACCCATTAAAGAATGAAACCAAACCATTTTCTTATTCCATACACAAAAATGAACTCAAAATGGGTTAAAGACCCAAATGTAAGACCTGAAACCATAAAAATCCTAGAAGAAAACACAGGGAGTAATTTCTTTGACATCAGGCTTAGCAAAATTTTTCTAGATGTCTCCTCAGGCAAGAAAAAAAGCAAAAATAAACTACTGAGACTATAACAAAATAAAAAGCTTTTGCACAGTGAGAAAAACCATTAACAAAATTAAAAGATAACCTATTTAATGGGAGAAGACATTTGCAAACCCTATATATATAAAGTGTTAATACCAAAAATATATAAAAAACATATACACCATAACACCCCAAAACATAATCTTATTAAAAATGGACAAAAGAACTAGAGACATTTTTCCCAAGAAGACATACCAATAATCAACAGACACATGGAAAGATGCTTAACACCACTAATCTTTAGGGAAATGTAAATCAAAACCACAATGAGATATCACTTTATACCTGTCAGAATGGCTAGTATCAAAAAGATGAGAAATAAGTGTTGGTAAAGATATGGAGAAAAGGAATCCCCATGAGTTATTTATGGGAATGTAAATTGGTGCAGTCACTGCAGAAAGTAGTATGGATGTTCCTCAAAAAATTAAAAATAGAAATACCATACAATTCAGTAATTCTATCACTGGATATTTACCCAAAGAAAATGATAACACTAATCCAAACAGATATATTCAGCCCCATGTTTATTACAAACACATACACAGAGGAATATTAACCACAAAAAGGATGATATCTTGCCATTTTCAACAAAATGGATGGATCTAGAGGACATTATACTAAGTGAAATAAGCCAGACGGAGAAAGCAAATACCATATGATTTCACTTATACATAGAAACTAAAAACAAAAACAAAAACAAAAGCAAAAAACAAAACAAAACATAACAACCAATAAACAAAAAACAGAATCAGATCTATAAATACTGCAGACAAATTAATGGTTGCCAGAGGGGAGGTGGGTTGGGGTTGTGCAAAATGGGTGAAGAAAAGTGGGAGACACAGCTTCTAGTTATGTACTAAATAAGTGGTGGGAATAAAAGGTACAGCATAGGAAATATAATTCCTGTTACTATAATAGGGTATTTATGGTAACTAACTACACTTGCGGTAAGCATAATATATAAATTGTTGAATCACTATATTATACAACTGAAACTAATATATCATAGTGTGTCAATCATACTCAAAAAAAAAAACAAAAAACAAAAAACAAAGAATAGCAAGGTGCTAGTAAGCTGAAATATTTTAAGAATTAAAAGTATTTTTTTAAGATTTAAAAGATTTCAGGGGCTAAAAACATTAAGATACTCACAAATGTATTAAACTCATTATTATTTAATCCATCACGGTGGCAAAAATAACCAAAATAACATAGCATATAATTACTTCTAATCTATT
Organism: Zalophus californianus; assembly: GCF_009762305.2. NCBI lineage: Eukaryota > Metazoa > Chordata > Mammalia > Carnivora > Otariidae > Zalophus > Zalophus californianus. Next base: position 145,039,026 of record NC_045598.1, read on the forward strand.
TGAATTAAATAAATCAAAATTACACACACAGAGATGCTTTTCTTTTCTTTTTTTAAAAGAAGGAACTTAGATGATATTTATTTGGACGACTAAGAAAATTCCTGGGATAAAACTTTTCAAATAAATCCTCTTTTCTGTATATGTCAAATTTAAACTAGAAGTCTACTATTACGTACATCTAAAAGGAGATATCAGGGATTGATCTGAAAGGACCAAAAAAACACAAAATTCTGAAAAGTAATATTAACAAAACTAACATTTATGTTGTGTATATATAGCCTTTATATCCCCTGCAAAACAACTATAGATAATTTTTTCCCTTAAGGATGTGACTTACTATTTCATCTGCTTATCCTGTTAGTCTTATAATCAATTTATAGGTAAAATTATATAAAACATTACACATTCGTTTTGACATCATTCTGTATATATTTAATTTTATAATTTGAGCCATGTTTTGTGCGATTTGCCACTTTATACCAGCAATTTTGTATCAACAAATGAAACATTTTACTTGAACCAATTCATGTTATATTCAATTTTAGGCAAATATGAGAGTCAATGTCGCAACCTTTTGAAAAAGTTATCTCCTATATTAGTGCATTGTAAATGACCACTATTAAACCAGGAATTCTATTTTGTAGTTCGGTTGCTGTGCACATTCTCAATTTATTTTTCTTTATGATATAACACTCTGGGCATAGGCTTTGAATACTGTGTGCAATTTCAGACCAAAGCAGCTTTATATGAAAGATGAATTCATATGAGGTAGCCTTATAATGAATGCTTTTAAATCACTGTGAGCCCTGTAAATGAGAAGCCCTACTTTTTTTTTACTCTCTCTTGAGAACTCATTAAGACAGCAAACACGTTTTTTGAGAACAACCCAGATCATATGCGGAACACACTAGCCCTTGTATCAAGAAGATCCACTGCAGAGGAAAACACTAATTTTGAACTAGAAAGTGGCATTAGAGATACATTTAAGCACAGTGGTTCTTTCCACTAGGACTGCCAATTCCTAGTCCTGGGTCTGAATCTAAGTTAATTGATCCCCTATGTTGGTCTTCAATAATGTGTACCTCATTATAATCCTCCATGCAGAATGCTAGGCAATGAGGAGTTTTATTGATGCATATTGGAGCAAAAAGATAATATAAATGAATTCTTTTTTGAATCTAAATGTTGTGAATAGGGCAAAACAAATACTATTCATGAACTGATTCACATTTACTCTCCTGAAACCTAAAAAAGAATACATCCTCATTCTAAGTGTTTCAATCACATTTATCCTTCAGAAACCTTATCAAAATCTCAAAGTAGGTTAGATTGAACTATGTTATACTATCCAAATTCAAGTAAGAGTTGAAAATGTTTTCACCAAGCAAATAATTTATCAAGTAGTCAATAAAAAAGCTAAATCAGAGTAGTGGAAAGAAATCTGGGACTGTATTCAGAATCTGATTTGTATGTCATCAAAGCTTTCTCTAGATGGTTTAATAAGAACAATGAGCTTACAGTATATTACACAGAACATATGAGATAATGTATTTGAAATCTCCCTTACTTAAAAGTACAGCAAATCTTCGTTGTTTGTATTTGTATCACACAAATATGCCACACAAAAGTGAGATACTTCATGTTAAACTCCTTAAAATTATACATTCTTCACTAAGCATTTTTATATAGCCATTCACTCATTTAATAATCCATTTAGTAATTTACATATATATGCAACAATTTCACACATTAAATAAGTGGAAACACTAATAAGTGTTATAACAAGCAGTTCTATCTGACTCCAAAGATACTGCTTTTTTCCCTCCATCAGAGTAGACAATATGGAACATTTTTCTTGTTAGGTTTAGAGTTGGAAGCAGGTAATACATTGCTATTGACTAAAAATTAATCCTCTTTGACCTGGGAAGGTAATATTTTTAATAAGTGTATCCTTTGAGGAGGAGATACACAGAGAGAAGCTAGAAAAAAAGTGATGCCTGCTTTCCTACCTATTATAATAAACTGAAACTCTGATAAAGGCAGATATACAGAGATGCATTACTCTTATACATATGCATGTGATAACTGAGTAGAGCTAGGATGAGTGAGTATAAATTTACCTAGGAATTATGGTTCTGTGAACAGAAATAAATGACAGAAACTAAAACAAAACAAAACAATGGAAAGATCAATGAAACCGGGAGCTGGTTCTTTGAAAAAGATAGTAAATTGATAAACCTCTAGCCAGATATATCAAAAATAGAAAGGACCCAAATAAATAAAATCACAAATTAGAAGAAATAACATCACAGAAATACAAACAATTATAAGAGAATATTACAAAAAAACTATATGTCAACAAAGTGGACAACCTAAAAGAAATAGATAAATTCCTAGAAACCTACAAACTACCAAAACTGAAATAGGAAGAAATAGAAAACTTGAACAGACTGATAACATAAAAAGAAATTGAATCAGTAATCAAAAAAAAAAAAAAAAAAACTCCCAACAAACAAAAGTCCAGGACCAGATGGCTTCACAGGCAAATTCTACCAAACATTTAAAGAGGAGTTAATACCTATTCTCAAACCATTCCAAAAAATGGAAGAGTAAGGAAAACTTCCAAATTCATTCTATGAGACCAGCATTACCCTGATACCAAAACCACATAAAGATACCACTAAAAAAGAGAACTGTAGGCCAAATATCCCTGATGAACATGGTGCAAAAATTCTCAGTACAATACTAGCAAACTGAATCCAGCAATACATTAAAAAAAAGAAAAAAAAAAAAAACATTCACCACAATCAAGTGGAATTTATTCCTGGATTGTAAGGGTGGTTCAATATTCACAGATCAGTCATCATATGCCACATTAATAAAAAGATAAGAGCCATATGATCATTTCAATAGATGCACAAAAAGCATTTGATCAAGTACAATATACATTCATGATAAAAACCCCCAAGAAAGAAGGTTAGAGGGAACATACCTCAACATAATAAAGACATATATGGAAAACAGTAGTTAGTAGCATAATTAATGGGTGAAAATGGAGAGCTTTTCCCCTATTGTCAGGAACAAGGCAGGGATATCCACTCTCACCACTAGAAAACCTAGCCTCAGCAATCAGATAACAAAAAGAAATAAAAAGCATCCAAATCAACAAGGAAAAAATAAAACTTTAACTATTTGCAGATGGCATCATACTATATATAGAAAACCTGAAAGACTCCACCCAAAAACTGCTAGAACTGATAAATGAATTCAGTTAAGTCGCAGGATACAAAATCAACATACAGAAATCTGCTGCATTTATATATGCTAATAACGAAGCAGCAGCAGGAGAAATTAAGGAATCAATCCCATTTACAATTACACCAAAAACAATAAGATACCTAGAAATAAACCTAACCAAAGAGGTTTTATATACTTTATATACTTTGAAAAGTATAAAACACTGATGAAAGAAATTAAAGATGACACAAAGAAATGGAAAGACATTCTGTGCTCATGGATTAGAAAAACAAATATTTTTAATGTGTCTATACGACCCAAAGCAATCTACACATTTAATGTGATCACTATCAAAATACCAATAGCATTTTTCACAGAACTAGAGCAAACAAACCTGAAGTTGGTATGGAAACCCAAAAGACCATGAATAGCCAAAGCAATCTTGAAAAGAAAAGCAAAGCTGGAGGCAACACAATTCCGGACTTCAAGTTATATTACAAAGCTTCAGTCATCGAAACAGTATGATACTGGCAAAAAAATAGACACATAAATCAACACAACAGAATAGAAAATCCAGAAATAAACTCACAACAATATGGTCAAACTTCAACAAAGCTGGTAAAAATATCCAGTGGGAAAAAGACAGTCTCTTTAACAAATGGTGTTGGGAAAACTGGAAAGCAACATGAAAAAGAATGAAACTTTCTTATACTATACAAAAAATAAACTCAAAATGGATGAAAGACCTAAATATGAGAAGGAAACCATAAAAATCCTAGAAGAGAACACAGGCAGTAATTTGTTTGACATTGGCTGTGCAACTTCTTTCTAGATATGTCTCCCGAGACAAGGGAAACAAAAGTAAAAATAAACTATTGGGACTTCATCAAGATAAAAAGCTTAGACAGCAAAGGAAACAATCAACAAAACTAAAAGGAAACCTATAGAAGATATTAGCAAATGACATAGCCAATAAATGGTTAATATCCAAAATATATAAAGAACTGATACAACTCAACACCCAAAAATAACCTGATTAAAAATGGGCAGAAGATATGAACAGACATTTTTCCAAAGAAAACATACAGATGGCCAACAGACACATGAAAAGATGCTCAATATCAGTCATCATCAGGGAAAAGCAAATCAAAAATACAATGAACTATCACCTCACACCTGTGAGAAAGGCTAAAATCAACAACACAAGAAATAGCAGGTTGTGGTGAGGATGTGGAAAAAGGGGAACATTTTTGTACTGTTGGTGGGAATACAAACTGGTGCAGCCACTCTGAAAAATAGTATGGAAGTCCCTCAAAAAGTTAAAAATGGAACTACCCTATGATCCAGCAATTGCACTACTAGGTATTTTTCAAAGAATATACAAATACTAATTCAATAGGATATATGCACCCCAATGTTTATGGGGAGTATTATTTAGCCAAATTATGGAAACAACCCAAGTGTCCACTGACTTATGAATGGATAAAGATGTGGTATGTGTATATGTATATGTGTGTGTGTGTGTGTGTGTGTGTGTGTGTGTGTGTGTGTGTGTGTACACATTACATTACTCAGCCATAAAAAAGAATGTAATCTTGCCATTTGCAACAACATGGAGGGAGCTAGGGAGTATTACGGTAAGTGAAATGAATCAGTCAGAGAAAGACAAATATGATTTCACTCATATGTGAAATTTAAGAAACAAAACAAATGAGCAAAGGGGAAAAAAGAGAGAGAGGTAAACCAAGAAACAGACTCTTAACTATAGAGAACAAAATGATGGTTACCCAAAGGGCAGGGGGTGGGGGATGGGTTAAATAGGTGATGAGGATTAAGGAGGGCACTTGTTGTGATGAGCACCAAGTGCTGTATAGAAGTGGTAATCACTTAATTATATTCCTGAAACTAATAGTACCCTGGACGTTAACTAACTGGACTTTAAATAAAAACTTAAAAAAAAAAAGAAGTATGACTCTATGAGATAGTGCCATCTTGTATGGCAGAGTAAGGACCTTGGAAAATATGCACCTCAATACAATTAATGAGAACAGTGCAAAATGTTCAAAATTAAAGTAGAAATAAATGAAATAGATAATAGAAAAATAGAGAAAATCAATGGAAAAAAAAAGCTTCTTTATGAAAAGATCAGGAACAGTTTCAAACCTTTACTTAGACTGACTAAAAAGGCAATGCAATGAGCAATTGTGGACCAACAATTTAGAAAACCCATATGAAATTAAGAAATTTCTGAAGAGACACAAACACCTGAAACAGAATTAATAAATAGAAAATTGGAAAGCTTCATAACAAGTGAAGAGATTGAAATAGTAAACAATTCCCATGAATAAAAGATCAGGCCAATTTGATCTCACTCGAAAATTTGACCAAACATTTAAAGAAGAATTAATAATGCTTCACAAAACACTTCCTTAAAAATTTAAAATGGAACACTTTGCAACTCATCATATAAACTAATATTACCCTGATACCAAAGCTAGATTAAGACATCACAAATTATAAGAAAACTATACATCAATATCCCTTACAAATATAGATACAAAATAATCAATAAAGTGCTAGAAAACTTGATTCAGCAGCATAAAAAAGGATTATACATCATGACCAGCTGAGGTTTATTATAGATATGCAAGGTTGATTCAAAATTGGAAAAATCACAAAAACCACATGATAATCTCAATGGGCACATAAAAAAGCATTGAAAAAAAGCTAGGACCCTTTCATGACAAAACATTAAACAAACTAGGAATAGAAAAAACTCCTTAAACCTGGTAAAAGTATCATAAAAAATCCACAGCTAACATCATTCATAAAGATGAAACATTGGATGCTTTCTAAGATCAGGGATAATGAAAGGATATCTAATTTTGACATTTCTATTCACATTGTACTAGACGTTCTAGCCAAGACAGTTAGGCAAATGAAATGAAAGGTGTACCCATAAGAAATAAAAAAAAAAAAATTAGAATCTACTTATATTTAATTTTGACATTATTTTGTTATTAGAAAATCCCAAAGAACTCCCTAAACATTATTATAATAAATGAGTTCAGCAGCTATGCAGACACAAGACAGATGTAAAAAAATAATTTTATGCACAATGAGTCATGGAACACTACATCAAAAACTAGTGATGTAATGTACGGTGATTAACATAACAATAAAAAATTTAAAAAAATAATTTTATTTTTATACCCTTAAATAGAACAGAAAAGGATATAAAGAAAATAATTCAACTTACAATAGCACAAAAAAGAATTAAATATTTATGAATTCATTTAACAGAAGACTGCAAAACACATTGAAGGCTACAACACACTGGTGAAAGATTAAAAGAAAAGATTCAAACAAATGGAAAGATGACAGTGTTCATTGAATGGAAGACTTAATAGCAAAGTTTTAATACTTCTCAAACTGATATATAAATTCAGTACAATCCCTGCCAAAATCCCCAGAAATTAAGTTTATCCTAAAATTCATGTGGAAAAAAATAAATCCAAAATAGTCAAATTAATCTAGAGAAAAGAAGAACAAAGTTGGAAAACTCAAACTTTCTCATTTCAAAACTTATTACAAAACTATAGTGACAAAGTGACAAAGACAGTATGACAATGTGATATAGACATAAATTACTGTGACAGAATTAGAAGTCTAGGAATAAAGCCTTCCATTTATGATCAATTTATTTTCTACAAGGATGCCAATACAATTCATTGAGGAAAACATAGTCTTTAAAAAACATAGTGTTGGGACAATTGGATAGTCTCTTACAAACAAATGAAGTGAGACCTCTACATCATACTATATCCAAAAATTAATTCAAATTGATGAAAGATATAAGATATAAAACTCAAAAATTTTAGAAAAAAAGCACAGGTATAAATTTTTATGACCTTGGATAAGGCAACAGTTTCCTACACATATCAACTAAAACACAACCAACTAAAAGTATAACCATTTGGACTTCAGCAAGTTGAAAACTTCTGTGCATCGAAAGATACTGTCCAGAAAGTGAATAGACAACTCAAACAAGGGGAACATATCTTCTTTGAAAAAATGTCTATTTAAGTCTTTTGTTTATTTTTTAATTGGGTTGTTTTTGCTCGTGAGTTGTGTGAGTTCCTTATATATTTTGGGTATTAGCCCCTTATCAGATATGTGGTTTACAGATATTTTCTCCCATTCTGCAGGTCCTTTTCATTTTTTTTGTCATTTCTTTTCCTATACAGAAGCTTTTTATTTGATGTAGTCTCACTTGTTTATTTCTGTTTTGTTTTACATGTTATATCCATAAATTCATTGGCAAGAACAATGTAAAGGAGTGTTTTTTCTGTTTTTCTGGGTTTTTTTTTTAATTTTATGATTTCAAGTCTTACATAAGTCTTTAATCCATTTTGAGATAATTTTTGTGACTGATGTAAGATAGGGATCCAGTTTCATGTAGCAATTTAGTTTTCCCAACAACTTTTATTGAAGAGACTATCGTATTTTCCCCACTAAGTATTCTTGGCTCCCTACTAAATATTAGTTCACCATATATATGCATGAATTTATTCAGGTGTTTTCAATTTTCTTCTATTGTTCTACTTGTCTGCTTTTATGACAGTACCATACTGCTTTGATTACTATAGCTTTGTGATATAGTTTGGAATCAGGAATTGTGATGCCTCCAGCTTTGTTCTCAGGATTGCTTTATATATTTGAGGGATTTTGTGGTTCCACATGAATTTTAGGAATTATTTTCTATTTTTATAAAAAATGCTGTTATAATTTTGATAGAGATTGCATTGAATCTATAGATGGCTTTGGTAATATGAACATTTTAACAATATTATTTCAGCCCTGAATACAAGATAGCTTTCATTTATTTATGTCTTCTTCAGTTTCTTGCATCAATATCTTGTAGTTTTCAGGGTACAGATATTTCACTTTCTTAAATTATTTATAAGTATTTTATTGTTTTTGATGCTACTGTAAATGGGATTGCTATATTTTTCAGATAATTCATTGGTAGTATATAGAAATTCAACTAATTTTCTGTGTTGAGGGCGCCTGGGTGGCTCAGTTGGTTAAGCGACTGCCTTCAGCTCAGGTCATGATCCTGGAGTCCCAGGATCGAGTCCCACATCAGGCTCCCTGCTCAGCAGGGAGTCTGCTTCTCCCTCTGACCCTCCCCACTCTCATGTGCTCTCTCTCTCAAATAAATAAATAAAATCTTTAAAAAAAATTTCTGTGTTGAGTTTCTATCTTGTAACTTTATTAAATTTATTATTTGTAACACTTTCTTGGTAGAATCTTTGGGATATTCTATATGTAAGATCATGTCACTGACAGAGACAATTTTACTTTTTTCTTTTCAATTTGGATGTCTTTATTTTTCTTTCTTGTCTGATTGCACTTGCTAGGATTTCCAGTACTATGTTGAATAAGAGCTATGAGAGTGGTAATCTTTGCCTTGTTCCTGATCATGTATATATTATAAAGGATTGGCTCAGGTGATTGTAGAGACTAAAACCTGAAGTTGTAAGTTGGAGACCTGGGAGAGTTGATGATATAGTTCTAGTCCAAATGCTAGGTGTCTGACATGAGAACCCAGAAGAGCTGATGTTTCTATTTGAGACCAAAGAAGGACAAAAAAAAAGAGTATGTCCTAGCTTCAAAGCAGTAGGCAGGAGGGGTTCCCTCGTACTCTGTTTTTTATTTTATTCAGGCCTTCCAATGACTAGATGAGACCCAATCACATTAGGAAGGGTATTGAGCTTTAGTTAAGTCTACCAATTCACATATTAATCTCTCCTAGAAACACTTTTAGTGACACATCCAGAATAATTCTTGAACAAATATCTGGGTGCCCATGCCCAGTCAAACTGACATACGGAATTAACTATCACACCATGATAATTTGTACTACCTTCTGAATAAAACAGTGAATTGTCAAACATTTTTAATTGTAAAAGTTATACAAATTAATTCATATGTTAGATAGATAACTATAGTGTTCCTGATGGATTAGAAAATATAGAGACACTTTCAGTGTTCTTACTGTCTCTATATTTACTTACAGTGTTCTTATAGTAGTCAGATGCATACTGGCATTTTAATTATTTATTAATATTAAACACATTCAAGAATTGTTTTATACTAGTTGTTATTCAGGAATTCAAGTAACAGTCTCTGGCTAGAGCAAGGTTAGATATATCTGATCAGGCCTAGGGAGCAAGCTTTGTCAAGGGCAGTAGCTAAGGAAATACTGATTACTTTCATAAAGGCACTGGTCAACTGAGAGCTAGCCTTTGTACAGTCACTAAAACAACTTAATCAAAAAGTTTTAACATTAAAAAATGAGAAACATATAATGCTGACCAAGCCGTGGCGAGCCATTGTTATGAGAATCATATCATTGAATTATATTCTTCCACCAGTCTATGCCTGAACTAATGGAGAAAATGCTGTCCTGTAATTTTATTCAGGACTCAGAATTTTGTGAATGCATTCAATCATCAATTCAACAGATATTTTTGTTCTTATCATTTTGGAGACTAAACGCTGAGCATAAAATGGTAGATAAAACCAGATGTATTTTATTCTTTCAGAAAGCTATTATTTGATAGAGAAGATGGATATTAAATAATCAAATGAATGTGTAGTTGCAAACTGAGATGCATATTCTGAAGGATAAGAACATGGTTCTATGATAATATATAAGAATGTAATACAGTAAGACCTAAACAGCACATGGTCTTTGAGGAACTGATTGAGGAGAGACTTGAACAATGATTAGAAGACCTTATAACAATATAAAAATGGGTCTGTAGAGGAATATAAGGGTCAATTAATCAAGGTCCTCATTTACTATGTAAAGAGTTTTTGTCTTTTTTTTCTCACAAACAATGAGCATTAAGTGAATACTTCTATGTACAACACCCAAAAAGCAAAAAATCTTTACCCGCATATTGCTTTCAGCTTGCTGTCCCCACCCATCCTCCTACTCTTGACTTATCTTATAACATCTTACATTGACTTCATATTTCATTCCATTTTAAACACACTCTCCTACAGCATTAATCTTTCTTTGAAATTTTAGATTTAATTGCTGTCAATTTCTCTAAAGATTCCATTTTTCCCATGACCTTTTATAAAAGAAATTGTACTTTCTCCATATCCAAAGAACCACAGAGCCGTGTGTTAAGTGGATCATATTTGAGAAATAATATGCAAGTGAATTTTCTTATTTCTCTCCATAAATTCATAAATGTATATTCCTCTGAAGTCTTCTATAATTATGGCCTGAGAGAATAATTAGGCCAAATACAATTTAAGGAATAAGACGAGCATGACACAAAAGGAATCTATGGCAAAGAAGAAAGAGAAATAATATCATTCCACTTTCATGAGGGAGAGAGAAAGAAAGAAGATGGGCATAAAGGAGAAGGGAGTAAGAGCAAGACAGAGCAAGAATAAAAGAAGAGAGAAAGAATGTAAATAAGGCAAATGATCAAAAGTTAACATGCTGGCTTTGACTTCACTGAGCTTTGAAGCTCATTTAGAATACTAAAGGAGACTGTCTAGAGACAGTAGTCAAAGGACAGCCAGGAGTCAACAGAAGCTGGGAGGAAACTGCCAGAGACTTGAGCAGCTACATACTTCCACATTAGATGAATAGCCTCAGGCTGGGCAAGGGACAGTGTCACCAAGGTCTGTAAGCATTCAAAGAATGGCACAAATACTCATGTAAAGTGAATTCCCTGCCCCTATTTATCAGAAAGACACAGAAATTTCTCCTTTGAGCCAGATTCCATTTTGAGAAGTAGGGAGGGGAACAGAGATCCAACAGTAAACCAAGGCTTAGATCTCCTTATTCTATATGCATAATAAGATTACTTTAAACCAAGGGGATTAAAATACTTAAAATTGGCACACTTATGTTTTTCCTCATTAGAACAGCATCATAGATGCCAAAGTACTTGAATTGTGTTTAGAGTGATAAGGATGCTTATAGAAAGCAGCAATATGGGAAGAACAGTGAGTGGTTTAAGTTGATGATGTCAACCTTAAATGGAGATAATTTTTCATGAGGATATGAAATTTATGATAGGATACAGGTATTAGAATAAGGAGAATATCAATTCCTGTATCAGTGAGGATTCAATCAGGAAAACCATGTAATTTTAACCAAGTATTTAATGGGGCAACCCTGTCAGAACACCTCTCACTCCTGAGAGCTTTTTCTGTATCCCTGCTTAATAAACTTCTTTTGCTCTACTCAAAACAAAACAAAAAAACAAAACAAAAAAACAACCCAAACAACCAAACACAAAGTATTTAATGTAGACAAGTCATTAAAAAGGTATTAACAAACTATAAAGAAAGAGGAATAGTGAGGTAAACAGATTGCAACTAGCAATCATCAACCCTAGTGCTGTGGAAACAAAGGGAAGTGTTTGGACTTATCAAAACTTGAAAGTGTCGGGGGAGGAGTGTGGAGCAGCTGGGACTCAGCCTACTAAGAAGGAGATGCCACTTAGTTTCTGTTGGAACCTAAGGAACTCTGAGGAGAGACCTCAGGGAGTAAGGACTAAAACTTCTGGAGATGGTACCACCTAGCTGCTACTTGTACCTGTGAATAGACACTACAATGTTGCTTCTAGGAGTATTAAAAACAAGCAAATACAGTAAACAAAACAAAACAAAAAACCCCACAAAACCCTGATACACTGATCATCTGCTTCAGAGCAAACTCCTATTGTTGAGACCAACAGTAATTGCAGGGGCTATCTTACTAGGAGCAGTAGACAACCTAGGAAGCACAGGTCCCCCATTTTCCTCCTGCTCCCAATCTCTTCTGGTGCCCTCTAATGGCAGAACTTAAAGATCCAGCAGGCAAAGAAAAAATGTAGTTTGCTGAGTCTCTGCTTCAGTATCACAGAGTAAAGTGTACTACAGAGGTTTAAAATGCAAACATAATAATGCATGGTATACCTACCACTCATTCTATTAAGATGTAACAGGATTAAAATTGTACATAGAAATGTGCAAAACTTTGTAACTTCTGGAATGTTCTACAACAGATTTTGATTATTTTCATAAACCCATGCCCCACTGAGAAATAGGTAAAGTTAATAATTTATGATTCTGGTGTTGAGGCAGATTTCCCAGTTGTTGGAAAAATGAAATTAAATTTAAGATAAAAGTCTTGCAAGTTCAAAGAGTGGTGAAAATGTTATTCATTTATGAGAACTTTCATGAAGCCTAAAACTTGAGCATTATTTTATTTCAAAAACACATCCTTTAGCAAGGAACACCAAGAATGGGAGAACATTATTCCTCATTTTACTCCAGACACATAAGACAACTTTTCTAGAACATTAAAAGTGATCCATTTCTGAGAGTAAAGCTTCTCAGTGTTTTTAGCAGGTCTGAGAAAGATAGTAAAGGATATAGATAACCATTCTAGAGTCACTGTAATAGAGATAATTTCAACTCCAAATAATTCCAATTTTTTTTTTCATTTTGAGGGAATCATATTGGCACTCTACTAAAAGAATCCTTTTAAAATGTTTCTATTTATGGGTATATTGACTTCCAGTCTATATAATTGAACTCTAGGTCCCACAAAAATATGTAGGTCCAAAAAAAAAAAAAAAAGCAGAAAATGTGTTTTTTCAAGACTATGGCTTCATCAAATTTGCTAATACACTTTTGGCCAAAGTCAGTCATATGAACAAGCCAGTGCAGAAGGGCCCTACTGAATGTTATGGAAATAAGGGGGTAGGAAAATTGGGGCCATAAATTCAATCAATCAATCATACCCCCTCTATAAATTTTCACCTGATTCTTACTCCTCTCTATTGCTCTTAATAAATACTTTGTTAGTAAGTACAATAAGTACAATATAGGCTATTCTCATTCTGAAATAATTCTCAAACCAGTTTCTCCTCTCTAATCCTGTTCGTCCCTTTATATTCAGCTTAAAGTATTAAAATGGATTTTGGCTTTCCCTCGCTCAAGTATAAGTGCCAGATTGTGTTAGACAGTTTTCAACATGGCTCCTAATGATCCTTGCCTCCTAATATTCACACTTTCGTGTAGTCACCTACCACATTTATCAGGGCTGGATTGTGTAACTAACTACATACAACACAACTGATGTCATGTATAGAAATGCTGTCATCTCTGAGATTAGGTTATACACAACTGAAACTTTAGTGTTATCTCTCACATTCTCTCCCAGATCACTCATTTTGAGCTAAGAAAGCTATCTTGTTGGATCGCTTTCATGCATAGCTCCATGAAAAGGTTCATGTGACAGGAATTAAGTCTCCTTCTATTATCCGTTATTGAACTGAAAGTAGATTCTCCTTTCTCTTCAGATGACTGATGTCCTGACCCAAACCTAAACCTCATGAAAGACCCTGAGCCAGACCCACCCAGCTAAACTACTCCCAGATTCTTGACCCACAGAAATTTAATGAAAAAAATTTTATTGTAAACTGCAAAGCATTGGGGTAATTTATTATGCAATAATAGAAACCCATATACATACAGATTTTGATACCTGGAAGTGGGATGTTGTTAAAATGAATAATACTACAGTGTGGGTATGCCTTTGGAATCAGATGGTGAGCTCTGAGAATAAAGTGACAAAGTCCTAAAATTCCTTGGTGAACCTTCAGAGTCTTATATAAGGCCGTGGGTAACTTTTAAAGAGGCCTTTTATAAGTGCTTACAGGAAAGTAAGGCAAAAGTTATTGAAAACCAAATGAAGAGGGAACCTTTTCATGTAGTGGCATGAAGTTTAGCAACCCTCTAATTTGCAATTCTGTGGAAAGTAGAATATATACTTAATCAACTGGGTAATATAGCTCAGAGGATTTTCAACCATTTTTAAAAATGCCATGTGGTTTCTTCTTGGTGCTAATAAAGGAGAGATATAAACTAAAGGAAAGACTGTAAAACAAAAACAAGCTAAGACTTGATGGTTTGGAAAATGTTTAGCCTTTGCAGGTGTCAAATAGTATAAAAATTAAGAAATGACTTCTGAGTAAGTATCCAATCCAGGGAATTTCCAGGGAAATATGGTCCAAAGATTACGTCAAGGGTATGACTGTAAAATCTTTTATTAAGATCTCAGAAAGAAAAAAATTCAGAGTACTATTCAGTCAGATAAAGAATGTGCCTCAGAGATCCACTCAAACTATATGGTTTTTAGGCATTTTTCTATAGTCATCTTCCAAGGAACCCAAGGGAGATACAGGCTTAACTTGAGGTATCTTGTGGCTGACATTTGTCTAGTGGATTAAACCCCGATGAGATTTTTAGAAGATCCACAAAGTTTATACAAGAGTTATATATGCAGAACATCACCGGGTTGAACTGAACAGTATAAGACAGTAAAAGAAAAAGCACAGAGGCCATGAACACTTTTCCCTAAAATATGAGTGGTAATCAACAAACTTCCCAGCTGGATTTTAGAACTGTTATGGATCAGTTACTCCTTTGTGTCTCCAATTTTTCTCCTTTTTTTGAACAGGAATGTCTATAATGATTATCCTATACTTGTTCTGCCATCGCATATTGGGTAAGAAGATGACCGAGGATTTATATTTTTATTTTCACAGGCCAAGAAGAATTTAACTAAAAGAGCTAATACTAAAGGAACTACATCCACAGGTCTTCTCTGCATCTGGATTTGATTTAGACAAGATTTCAGACTTAGAGCTGAAGCTGTAATGGAATGATACTTTTGGGGGTCTTAAGAAAGGACAAGTAGACTTTGAATGTGGTGGAATGTGAATTATCAGGAGACAGGGTGAATTGTGGTAGTGTACTATCAGGGGTAATTTGTTATAAAGCAGTAGAAAATGTACATGCTGCTCAATTCTATTCATACCTCTGCTACGTGATTTTTCACTTACTGGATTCTAAAACACAAATTGGATTCTAATACTTCCTAAAGTTACTAACTACAGAAGAAAAAATTAATTCTCTAGTTGTTGATAGATAGGACTTTCTAGATGTAACCTCAACTTATCTGTCCAGGTATATCCTTAAATCTCTTTTACAAATCCTATCTGAGAGCCATACAGGAATTCTTATCATTCCCAGAGTAAGCTCAAACCTTGTGTTGATACAAGATATTCCTTCCATCTGGTACATCTTCTACTTTTGTTCACCTGTTTTTACTAGGAAACATTCAAAATTGAGGCTTCACATACCAACTGCACAATCACTTCTCTGTGATACCTCCCCCAACTTTCCTCGCCTTTGTACCAGATGTTCCATTAGCTCCTCTACAAATTTTAATGATAGTACTTATCACAGACACACTGATTTTCTTCTATTTATATCTAGATCAGGACTGTCAGAGAACAGAGTAAGAATCTCATATTCAATTTGAAAACAAAGGGATGTAACTATCTGGGCTTAGAGAAAACAAATCTGAATTATTGTTAGCCATCAATAAAACTTGCCATGAAGACAAATGTCAGGCACTTGGAATCTACAAATTAAAACTAATTTATAAAGGAAAAGTGGAATTATTTGTTGTCCTTCATCTAAGAGTGCTGAAAAACGCTAAAATCCAGAGTAAACTGTTTAAATTTCGTATAAGAAAAAGCATCTTTTCAAATCCTGAGAATACAGAAATAAAAATCTTTTATCTCCTGGGTCTAGAAGTCAGAACATTTCAAGTACAAGAGAAATGAAAAAGAGCATATAAAATTGGAATTCAGAAAACATGAGTGTCATTTCCTTCTCTAAAAGAAGAAAAGAAACATGGTTTCTAAGTCTGTTAAAACTGTGGTACAATAAACAAAACCTCCCTCCCCCGTTTTTTTGGAGTGAAGTAGAATTTACCTTAACTGAATATTGTTCCAGCTTCAGTATAGACAAAATCAGAATAAAATTCACTGCCACTGTGCCAAACAAAATTGAAAAGTTATATGTATACATAAATTTTGTGAAGTGATACTGTCAAAAAAAAAAAACTGTTGAGCATGATATTTTAAAACACACTGATTGACCTTGGTTATTGTCTCCTTCCTTTCACCCTAAAAGAATGAATTATTTGAAATTCTATTAAAAAATACATGATATTACCACAAAAGCTTTTATTTGACATCTAAAATTGACTATTTTTCCTAAACATAATTGTTATCCTTTAAGGCTATTTTGAAGAAAAAGAAGAAATTATAAGCGATTTTGCTCAAGACCTTCTGTTTCAGGTTCACCAATTCCAAGTGTTTTTGTTTAAAATTAGAAATTTTGGCTGCATTCAGTTGAGTCTTTTTCCCTGGGCTAAGGTTGCTTAGGGTAATTCATTTTCTAAATGGAAAATACACAATAAGGATCATATGAAAATAAAAACAAAGGCTATGATTAGTGGCCTCTCAACTGGTGGATACATCTGGACATAAGCCCTTGGATATACTCTGTAGGAAAAGGGGAGAGAGAAATGAATGACTGTGTAAGCTTAGACAAAGGGCTTAAAATAGCAAAGGAAGAAAGAAAAGTGATAGCCATTCAAATTTTGTGAATAACTTGCAAAGGAGTCACAAAGAAGACTGCTATGATCTGTCCTGAGATTAAAGGGAAAGACTGTTCACCCCAGTGGACTTCTCTTGTGGTTGAGTTGCTTACTTTTGTCATTCTCATTGATTTGATCAATAAATACTCATTGAGCTTCTACTCTGCACCTGAAACTTTTCTTGGTAATGAGAATATAGTAGTGAACGAAACAAAACTCCTATACTTATGAAGCATGCATTCTATTAGAAAACACAAAATCTGTGTGTGTGTGTGTGTGTGTGTGTGTGTGTGTGTGTTTGCATGCATATATAAGAATAAGGGTAGCAAAGGAAATAAAACAGGCAAATGGGAAAGAGAATGGTAGGCAGTACTATGTCAGATTGGGTTCCCACAAAAGCCTATCTAATTAAATAAAAACTGGGAGAGATCTGAATAAAATGAGTATTCAGAACAGTACCTGCACATAGGTTCTCAATAAATGCTACGGACAAATGAAAGAATGAATAAATGAATGAATGTGACTACTGTTGAAGGTAAAGTTGCAAAGAGAGTAGTTACAGGTGTGATTCCAATTAAAAATATATATGCATTATGGGCTTATATTTGTTCTAGAAAGAGGCAATAGTCTATGTTCATCAACATTTTAATTTATTTAACTTCTAAGTGAGGAATTACATATTCTTGGTTGTAATTAAAGCAAAATATTACAGAGCTGTGGAGAAGTTTATGGTTCTACTGAAATAGTTAAGAAAACATTGTACTTACTGAGTGCTTACTACATACTATATGTGAGGTGCCTAAGGTAGATTTTCCCATTTACTGTCTACTGAAAACTTAAATGAAGTATTTTTTTTTTTTCCATTTTTCAGGAATTGGAAGCTTGGAATGGTTGAGTGTCTTGTGAATATACATTTGGCTTATGAGTGATAGAGCCAAGATTGGAACTCAAGTATCTCTAACTCCAATGCTACATTCCTAAGAAGACCTATAGATTTCCTATAATGTCAATAAAGCTTTTTTCCTTAATATAGTTTGAGATTACACTCAAATTTAAAGGTTTTCTCTACTAATACTAACATTAAAAAATCCATTGAGCAGGTTTGTGTCAATTTATATCTACTTTTACAACTGTAGAGTCTTATAATTTCTTAGTTTTCATCTGACCAAAATAAAGAGGTTTAATTCACTTTTCTATTAAATTATATCCTCTTTTCTAAACTGAGTTTATTTTAAAGAAACTAAAAAGCTTACATTGAAAAAATTATATTACTAATGAAACTAAAAATTAGGTATATACATGCAACAATACGGATGAATCTCAAATATAATATGCTGAACAAAAGAAGGCATAAAAAATTGAGAAAATAAAAATATACTGTATATAGCTAGAAAGTCTACCTGCAGTTACTTGGAAGATGGATGGAGTTGACTGCAAAGGGTATTAGTAATATATTTGGATGATGAAAAAGATTTAT
This sequence comes from Zalophus californianus, assembly GCF_009762305.2. Classification (NCBI taxonomy): domain Eukaryota; kingdom Metazoa; phylum Chordata; class Mammalia; order Carnivora; family Otariidae; genus Zalophus; species Zalophus californianus. The sequence goes on from NC_045598.1 coordinate 145,057,283, forward strand.
ATCTTGCATGTGAAAGCTACCTAGGTGAATACATTTGTTAAAACTCATGGAACTGTGTACTTAAGTCAGTGTTTTGTTTGTAAATTTAGCTCAATAAATCTGATTTTTAAAGTAGAAAATGTAATGTAGAGTGTATTTTAATTTTCAAGAAAATAACCCATAACCAATAACCAAAACAATAAATATTTCTCACATTTGTTTTTGTTATTCATTAAAAAGCAAAGCATCTAAAAATGTGTATAATATGGACATTTTTTTCCCATGACTATACATTTTCCATCCATTTAACAAATACTTCTAAAGTCATGGAGCTTCAAACAAATCATCTAAAATCAATTTAATCAAAAGCTTTCTTGGCACTCACTGTTGGTATTAATATAAAATTTTCTTAAAATTTGCAAAAAAATTAAGCTAAGTCATCTGTAGACAGCGTTGGCTGCACTCACATTCTTAATAATCCTTGTTTGGCCTTTATATACAAGTAGAAAGAGAACTGCAAGATAAAGAGACAAAGCATTTGGCTTGGTTTTACCGTTAAGGTAGGCAAGTGATATTAGCTCAAAAGAGACACTTGAATCTAGTTCATTTTCATATTATAAGCCAAAATAACTACCATAGTTTTAATTTTTGTCAGAGGCTATTGTTTTCCTAAAGAGCCATTATATAAGTCAAATAGAAACCAGGTCAACATTTCCTATAATCATTATTGCTATGTATCTGACCCACAAAAAGACTGGATGGAGCTCAAATTAGGAAATAGTTTCTGAATTAGAAACTTTTTGTAATGAAGGAAAAAGTATTGCTATGAAGAAAGTTTCCTTAATTACTTGAGAAGGACAGTTACATAGAATGTGGAATATAGTCACAACATTTGAATCATGAATTCTGAAATGTTAAGATGTTCAGTTATTATCTAATTATCATCTAAATGCTCTATTCTCAGACTACCCCAAATTTTGTAACAAGAACATCAAAATTTCTAAAGGGCTAATATTTATCTAAAATTATAAAAAGAAAGAAAGAAGAAAGTTTAATATGGAATTAAAAAGCTTATTTGATATGCCACTGATATTTACTTGAAGTTGTTAAACCTTATGTTTTGCAGGGAAATTTTGCTGTCTATACTGCTCACTTACAATTATGCAGTAGAATTAGGCCTCAAGTGATGGTAGATAAAATTATCCAAATACTCAGGAGAGGTGTTCACTTTGATTTCTTGTATAGATCTAAGGTAACTATAGATAATTTTTTTCCAAACTCTGCATGTCTAAAACATGGCATAATAGAAAACAGGGGGGCCCTGAGGCCATAACTCCAGCCTCACATTGTGCAAGGAAGGAAGACCATCTCTGAAAATGAATTCTGACTGATCTTCAGATAAAAAAATACTCCCTTTCAGTATCTACAATAACAGATAAATTACTTTGGCAAAGGCACTATAAATGAATCTAAAAGACAAAAGCCACAAAAAGAATTTTACAGGTGATGTTTTACTCTTGCATATCATGTGTGCTTTTTCTTCAGACATCTATTAGAAATATTGCTTCTAAAAAATCTAATTACCAGTATAATATGTATTACCTTCATTTGCATTAAAAAATGATACTTCTTTAAATGTGAAAGTGTGTGTTTTCTATATTTGCCTTTCCATCAACTGTAGGTTTTATGGTTGAGAAGTTTATGCTTCATACCTTCTACTCTTTTGCTCATGAACCAGTGGCCCAGTAGCATGGAAAGTAAGATAGCTGGCAGAATGAATACAGCATTTATGATTGCTGGGCAAGTTTCCCTAGGCCCTTCCTAGAGCAGATAAGTAATGGAATTTTTTAGACACATACTGAGAAAAATCGATTAAGGGAACTAACATAATTTTAAAATACTTTTTTTTCTGTTAACCATTTCTAGAAATCACAATGAAATTCTTCGTGTTTTCTTGGTAATTTTTAATAGTATTATTTCTATCATAGTATATTCATAGTACAACTATAAATTCTCATAAATGACAAGGGTCAGCTATATATAATTTCTTTTTTAAAATACAGGCAGCATTTTTCACAGAGGAAATTAGGGAGATGAAAAAAGTTATTTTATCAAATCTTGTTTAAATAATGTGATAGAAAGCATAGGTTTTTTTTGGCTGAAAAATAAATTAAAAAGAAGAATAAGTTTAGGTTATGCCTTCAGTGGCTAGTTACATAATCAATGAATTGCTTTAAATAGATGGTAGCTACTTAAATAGTTACTAGTGACTCACAAACTACAACAACCAGTGTTCAATTCCTTAATCTAGTATTCTGAATTTAGGGAAGATATTTAATATCTCAAAATTTCAGTTTCCTCATTCTGGAAATGAGAAGAACTCAGAATTGTCAACATCTTTGAACAACAAACAATTTTGAAGGACTTACATAATCTGATTTTAAAATACACTAAAGCAATGGTAAACTAGAATGTAAACAATAAAGACATTATGGTATTAATGCAAAGATAAAAATATAGATCTGTGGAATAGAATACTTGAGAAACAGATCCATACATATGTAGCTGATTGATTCTCAAAAAAAAAAGGTACAAAAGTATTTCAGTGGGGAAAATATAACCTTTTCAAAAATGTTTCTGGAATAATTGGATACACAAAAAGAAAATCTTCTATTCTTATGCCATATCAGATACAAAAGTTAAATAGAAGTGGTTTAGAGGCCAAAATATTGAAGTATAAAACCTCTAGATGAATATAAGACAAATTCTTAGTGACTTTGGATTAGCCAAAATTTTCTTATATCAGGTACAAAAAGAACAAACCATAAATTTAAAAAAATGACATTTAGACCCACCAAAATTAAACACTTCTGCTCTTCAAACAATATCATTAAGAAAATTAAAAGATACAGATTAAGAGAAACTATTTGTGAAACAGATGTTTAACATATCCAGAATATGGAAATCACTTATAATACAGAGAAAAGCAAACAAATATGGGCATTTGGGGGGCTTAGTCAGTTGAGCATTTGCCTTTTGCTCAGGTAATGATCCCAGGATCCTGGGATAGAGCCCTGCATCAGGCTCCCCACTCAGTGGGGGAGTCTGCCTCTCCCCTCCCACCTTGTGTGCTCTCTCTTGCTCTCTAATAAATAAAATCTCAAAAAAAAAAAAGCAAACAAAAAAACTCAACCAATCAACCAAAATACCACACACATTGGAGGAAAAAAAAAAAAATTTGACCATATAGTTAAAAAAAAAAAGATATGCAGATAGGTACTAAACTCATGAACATATAGTAGGTGTATGTTATGTTTAACACCTATAAATAAAATTCCCAAGGAGTAAATGCAAACATTACAGCTAGAAGGGAATTGAAATGTTACACTCTAAAATTACATTCTTTGTAACATATTATTTTATCACTATTAAATAGCATCTTCTTAAAAATTACTTATACTGGATATAGATTCAGGGAAGGTAATAGAGTAGGAAGCACCAGGAACCTGTATGCACAGCTAAACAACAATTGCACTGGCAGAATCTGTCTTATATAACTATTTTGGAACCCTGAGCCAACTGAAGGAGTTTATAATATGAAGTTAATTTTAGTCAATTTCAGCTTTTAAAAGAGTAGGTGCTACCTATCTCCCACTCCACAGCTCTATGGCATGCAGCTATGCACATATTACTGGAGCAGCTTACACAAGAGCTTGAGGGAGCCAGGGTGGGTAAACAAAACCATGATTTCCAAATATGGGGGAATCTATGCACTGATTGCTCCTTCTGAATAGAGAGGTACAAACAAAGAAGTAGCCACTACTGTTGCACCTCCTCCTATTGTTGCATTCCAGCTAAAGTGACTTTCAGGGTACTTTAAAAGCTAGTACTTTGTTGTTCCTTCATTTTCCTTTTGGGAGCAATACCTTGAAGACTAGGGCAATCAAAAGCAATTGCATATACAAAGGGCATTAGAAAGTCACTGTGCATGTCCAGAAGAAAGTGTAGCTCAGAAAAGAGCTTACAAGAGCATAAAGTCTATACTTTAGGTTGATCCTCAGCATAGGGACAGACTACAAAAATAAAAACAAACAAAAAGAACAAACAAACATAAACAAAAGCAAACACCAAAAAATTGAGCAAACAAAGACTCATCAAATCCTGTGGAAGGAAAATAATCAGATTTCCAGAATTACCATGCTGTTACATCAGAATTTCCAGTTTTCAACAAAAAAATCAGAAGGCATACAAAGAGATAGGAAAGTGTATCTCATTCAAATGAAAAACAGACCAACAAAATGTCGCTGAAAAAGACCTGATGACAGATCCAGACAAAAACTTTAAAACAACTGTCTTAAAGATGCTCAAAGAATTAAAGGAAGACAAGGTGAAAATTAAGAAAATTATGTATGAGCAAAATGGAAAAAGCAGTAAAGAGAAAGAAACCTAAAAAGAAAAGAGAGAAATTCTAGAGATGAAAAGCATAATGACTGAAGGTATTCAAAGGCAGATTTAAGCAGGCAGAAGAAAGAACCAGCCAACTTGAAGGTAGGACAACGGAAACTATCACATCTGAGGAATGGAAAGAAAAAAAGATTGAATAAAAGTGCTCAACATCGCTCAGCATCAGGGAAATCCAAATCAAAACCTCAATGAGATACCACCTCACACCAGTCAGAATGGCTAAAATCAACAAGTCAGGAAACGACAGATGTTAGCGGGGATGCGGAGAAAGGGGAACCCTCCTACACCATTGGTGGGAATGCAAGCTGGTGCAGCCACTCTGGAAAACAGTATGGAGATTCCTCAAAAAGTTGAAAATAGAGCTACCATATGACCCAGAAATTGCAGTACTAGGTACTTACCCCAAAGAAACAAATGTAGGAATCCAAAGGGGCACATGCACCCCAATGTTTATAAAAGCAATGTCCACAGTAGCCAAACTATGGAAAGAGCCAAGATGTCCATCGACAGATGTATGGACAAAGAAGAAGTGGTACACACACACACACACACACACACACACACACACACACAATGGAATATTACACAGCCATCAAAAGGAATGAAATCTTGCCATTTGCAGCGACGTGGATGGAACTGGAGGGTATTATGCTGAGTGAAATAAGTCAATCAGAGAAAGACATGTACCATATGATCTCACTGATATGAGGAATTCTTGATCTCAGGAAACAAACGGAGGGTTGCTGGAGTGGTGGCGGGTGGGAGGGATGAGGTGGCTGGGTGATAGACATTGGGGAGGGTATGTGCTATGGTGAGCACTGTGAATTGTATAAGACTGTGGAATCACAGACTTGTACCTCTGAAACAAATAATACATTATATGTTAAAAAAAATAAAAGAAGATAGCAGGAAGGGAAAAATGAAGGGGGGTAGATCGGAGGGGGAGATGAACCATGAGAGACTATGGACTCTGAGAAACAAACTGAGGGTTCTAGAGGGGAGGAGGGTGGGGGGATTGGTTAGCCTGGTGATGGGTATTAAAGGGGGCATGTACTGAATGGAGCACTGGGTGTTATACGCAAACAATGAATCATGGAACACTACATCAAAAACTAATGATGTAATGTATGGTGATTAACATAATAAAAAAAGAAGAACTAATAGAAAAAAAAAGTGAACAAAGCCGCAGAGACCTGTAAGACACCAGCAAGAGGACTAACATAGACATTGTGGTAGTCACAGAAAAAGAAAATAAATTAGAAAGGGTTGAGAAAATAATTGGGGAAATAATGACCAAGAAATTCCAAAAATTAATGAAAGACATGAATATGGACATCCAAGAAGCTCCAAGTAGGAGTTTGAATTCCAAGTAGGATAAATTAAAAAAGACTCATACCAAGATACATTATAAACTAACTGTCAAAAGTGAAAGCCAGGAAAATAGCAGACTAGGAGTACCCTAATCTCACTTTGTCCCATGGATACAACTAGATAACATTCACATCAGTGTAAATAACCCAGAAAATGACCCGAAGAAAGGCACAACAAACTCCACAACTAAATGTAGAAATGAGGCCACATTGAAGAGAGTAGGAAGGGCGGAGACATGGTAGGAAGCTAAAAAACTCACAGGACTGTCCACTGGAGGGAGGGACCCTCAAGTGCTGAGATGGGAAAGACAATTACACTGGAAGTCCTGAACCAGAAAGGTGAATCCCCATAATATTTGGCTTTGAAAACCAGAGAGGCCAAATATCATGAGTTCTTACAACCAGCAGGGCTTAAAGCCTGGAATTTTAAAAATCAGTGGGCTTAGTTCTGGGAGAGCCTAAAGGACAATAGGAAACTGAGTCCCTGCCCTTAAAGAGACAGCACAAAAAAATAGCCCCATGGAGATACAGCATAGAAGCAGCAATTTGAAAACTGCCTGGAGCATGTGGGTTGGAGAGTTATTTACTAGTCTCAGAGCCTGTCCTGGAGGGACAGAAATTGCTGGGAGACTCCCCCAGGAACAAAGGAGCTGGCAAGCACCATTTCTCTCCCTTATCCCCAGTATAAACACATGGCCACCTGAGGGAACCAGGCCTGTACCCACACTCACTACTTAACTTGCTTGCATTGTGCCCTTTCCTCCAATCCCCTGGGCTTCAGGGATCTCTCCCCTTGAGCCCACCTCGCCTCAGCCCCTGTGCTGTGGGTCTCCTTCCAAAAAAACCTGGTGCAAACTTTGCCAACACTGCATCTCCCGTCTGCATGCTTTGTCCCATTTGCAGTGGGTCCCTTTCATGGAGGACCAATACATACCTTGTTAAAACTGTGCACACCATCCCCACATTCTTTGTGGATTGGCCCAGCCAGCATTGGTCCCAGCACTGGCTTATCCTCTCTTGCAGAGGACTAACTCCATGCCCTGCTCCCTAGCGTTGTGGATCTGCCCCCTATAATATGTTTCGGCTGGTGCCCATTCAAACTGGGGCCACAAGCTTGGCAGTAAGCAAGCAGCCTTGATAGGGGTCAGCACCATTCCAAAGTGACTCCTTCCCTGGGGAGAGGGAAAGATAACCACATATACCAGTCAAACTGTGGACCCAGGAGTGGGTTGGGGACAGACAGCTCTCTGATTGCAAGCCCCACGCAACAATGAAAACTTCTCAGGAGACAACACAGGAAAATTGCCCTGCAGTTTGGTGCTACTGGCATCTCTGGAAAATGCCTGGTCTGACTCAACTCAAGCCTAAGGTGGCCCCTGACTGGTTGACTAATACCACAGGCATCAAACATTGCCCATGACAGGCAGAGAGCCATTGCAGATGACTGTGCTGAAGGAAAAAACAGCTGAGCCACAACAGCAGGTTGCACACAATACATATAGGAGATGCCTCTGAATTTCTGGTTAATAGGGGACACGGTACTATAGACCTCTCCTTCATAAGCAGGAGACATAGCTGACTTTCCTAACAACCAGAAACAGGCACAGAGAGTTAGAGAAAATAAGGAGACAGAGGAATATATCCCAAATGAAAGAATAGGACAAAACCGCAGCAATACAGTTAAGCAAAACAGAGATAAGTAATATTCCTGATAGGGAATTTAAAGTAATGATCATAAAAATACTCACTGGACTTGAGAAAATAGTGGAGGACATCAATAAGACCCTTAACAAAGATAAAAAAGAATCAGAGATGAAGAACCAATAAATGAAATTAAAAATACACTACATGGACTAAATAGCAGACTAGAGGAAGTAGAACAAATCAGCAACCTGGAGGACAGAGTAATGGAAAGTCATCAAGCCAATCAGGTGAGAAAAAAAATATGCAAAATGAGAATGTACTTGGGGAACTCAGCAACTCCGCCAAACTTAGTAACATTCACATTATAGGGATCCCAGAAGAAAATGGAGAAAACTGGGCAGAAGATTTATTTCAAGAAATAATAGCTATAAACTTCCTGAATCTGGGGAAGGAAACAGATACCCAGATCCAGGAGGCACAGAAGTCTCCCAACCAAAACCCAAGAAAGTCCACACCAAGAAACATAGTAATTAAAATGGCAAAAAGTAGTGATAAACAGAGAATTTTAAAAACAACAAGGGAAAACAGTTACATATAAAAGGAACCCCATAAAACTAACAGTGAATTTTTCAGCATAAGCATTTAAGATCAGAAGTGAGTGGCATGATATATTCAAAGTGCTGAAAGAAAAAAAAAATCTGCAGCCAAGATACTCAAGGCTATCACTCAATATAGGAGATAAAGAGTTTTCCAGACAAACTAAAGTTAACATAACTCATGACCAATAAAGCAACCCTACAAAAATTTTAGAGGTGACTCTGAGTGAAAAGGAAAGAGTATTGGTAAGAGTAAGAAAAGTAGAAAGGACAAAAGTAGTAAAAATAAGTGTATCTATAAAAAAATCAAGGGACTCACAAATTAAAAGGATGTAAAGTGTGACACCATATACATAAAACATGGGTGGGGGCAAAGGGGTAAAGAACAGGTTCAAAATTAAGTAACCATCAACTCAGTACAAACTGCTATATGCAGAAGATGCTATATGCAGAAGATGTTACATAGAAACCTAATGGTAACCATAAATCAAAAACCAATACTACATATGCAAAACATAAAGAGAAACGAATCAAAGTGTATCACTAAAGAATGCCAACTAACTGTGACAGAAGAGAGCAAAGGAAGAAAGGAATAGAGAACTACAAAAGCTGTCATAAAACAAATAACACTTGGCAATAAATGCATACCTATCAATAATTACTTTGAATATAAATAAACTAAAATCCCCCATCAAAAGACATAGGGTGATGGAATGGATAAAAAAGTGAGACATCTATATGCTGCCTACAAGAGACTCATTTCAGACCTAAAGATATATGCAGATTAAAAATGAAGAGATGGAGAAAGATTTATCATGCAAATGGTTGTGAAAAGAAAGCTGGGGTAGTAATAGTTGTATTGGACAAAATAGACTTTAAAACAAAAACTGTAACAAGAGACAAAGGACACTGTATAAGAATTAAGGAGACATCCCATAAAAATATATAACAAATTGTAAATATTTGTGTACCCAGCACCCAAATATATTTAACAGTTAATAACAAACAAAAAGGAACTAATAGATAGTAATACAATAATAGGGGGATTTAATAGCCCACATACATCAATGGACAGATCATCTAAACAGAAAATCAACAAGGAAACAGTGGCTTGGAATGACACATTGGCCCAGAGGGATCTAACAAATATATTCACAATATCCCACCCTAAAACACATTATTTTCAGGTGCACGGGGAATATTGCTCAGAATAGATCAGATATTAGGCCGTAAAATAAGTCTCAACAATTTCAAAAAGATCAGTCATATCATACATGTTTTCTGACCATAACGCTATGAAAACTAGAAATCAACCATAAGAAAAAAGCCTGGAAATAGCACGAATACATGGAGGTTAAATAACATGCTACTAAACAATGAATAGGTAAACCAAGAGATTAAAGAAATAAAAAATACATGGAGACAAATGAAAAGTAAAACACAACAATCCAAAATCTTTGGTATGCAACAAAAGCTGTTTTAAAAGGTAAGTTTATAACATTAAATGTCTATATCAAGAACCAAGAAAAATCTCAAATAAAAAACTTAACCTTATACCTAAAGGAGCTAGAAAAAGAACAAATAAAACCCAAAACCAGTAGAAGGAAGGACATAATAAAGATTAAGTCAGAAATAAATGATATAGAAATGAAAAACAAACAAACAAAGAACACCACAAAAAAACCCCAGTGGGAATAAATCAATGAACCTAGGAGTTAGTTCTTTGAAAAGATCAACAAAATTGGTAAACTTTTCACCAAACTCACCAAAAAAAAGATTAAAAAAGAGAAAGGACTCAAAATCAGAAATGAAAGAAGAGAAATAACAACCAACACCACAGAAATACAAAGGACTGTAAGACAATATTATGGGAAATTATATGCTGCCTATGAGTTGGACAACCAAGAAGAAATGGATAAATTCCTAGAAACATATGACCTACCAAAACTGGAGCAGGAAGAAACAGAAAATTCGAACAGACTTACTACCAGCTATGAAATTGAGTCAGTAATCTTCCAAAACACAAAAATCCAGGACCAGACAGCTTCACAGATGAATTCTACCAAAAATTCTTCTCAATGTTTTCCAAAAATAGAAGAGGATGGAAAACTTCCAAATTCATTCTATGAGGCCAGCATTACCTTCATACCAAAACCAGATAAAGACAACACTAAAAAATAAAACTACAGGCCAATATCTCTGATGAACATAGATGCAAAAATCCTCAACAAAATACTAGCAAACTAAATTCAGCAATACATTAAAAAAATCATTCACCATGATCAAGTGAGTTTTTTTTCCTGGGATGCAAAGGTGATTCAATATTCAAAAGCCAATCAATGTGATACATTACATCAATAAGAGAAAGCATAAAAACCATATAACCATTTCAGTAGATGAAAAAGCATTTGAAAAAGTACAACATATATTTATAATAAAAAACCCTCAACAAAGTAAGTTTAGAGGGAACATACCTCAACATAATAGAGGCCTTATATGGAAAACCCACAGCTAACATCATCCTCAATGAGGACATACTGAGAGCTTTTCCCTAAGTTCAGGAAAAAGACAAGGATGTATACTTTCACCACTTTTATTCAACATAGTACTGGAAGTCCTTGCCACAGCAGTCAGATAAGAAAAAGAAATAAAAGGCATCCAAATTGCTAAGGAAGAAGTAAAACTTTCATTATTTGCAGATGACGTGATACTATCTATACAAAACCCTAAAGACTCCACCAAAAATGACTAGAACTATTAAATGAATTCAGTAAAGTTGCAGTATATGAAATCAAAGTACAGTAATCTGTTGCATTTTTATACAATAATGAACCAGCAGAAAGAGAAACTAAGAAAACAATCCCATTTACAATTGCATCAACAATAATAAACCTAGGAATTAACCTAACCAAAGAGATGAAAGACCTGCACTCTGAAAAGTATAAAACACTGATGAAAGACATTAAAGATGACACAAAGAAATGGAAATACATTCCATGCTCATGGATTGGAAGAATAAATATTGTTAAAATGTTTTACCACCCGAAGCAATCTACAGATTTAAGGCAATCCCTATCAAAATACCAACAGCACTTTTCACAGAACCTAGAACAAACAATCCTAAAATTTGTATGGAACCACAAAAGACCCTGAATAGCCAAAGCAATCTTAAAAAGAAAAACAGAGCTGGAGGTATTATAATTCCAGACTTCAAGTTATACCACAAAGCTCTTATAATCAAAACAGTATGATATTGGCAGAAAAACAGACACATGGATCAATAAAACAGAATAGAAAACCCAAAAATGAACCCACAAATATATGGCCAATTATTCTTTGACAAAAGAGGAATGACTATACAATGAGAAAAAGACAGTCTTTTCAACAAATGGTGTTGGGAAAACTGGACAGCAACATGCAAAAGAATGAAACTGGCCCACTTTCTTACGCTATACACAAAAATAAACTCAAAATGTATTAAGGACATAAATGTAAGACATGAAACCATAAAATTCCTAGAAGAGAGAATAGGCAGTAATTTCTCTGACATTGGCTGTAACACATCTTTCTCGATATGTCTTCTAAGGCAAGGGAAACAAAAACAAAAACTATTTGGACTACATCAAAATAAAAACTTCTGCCCAGGAAAGGAAACAGCCACAAAAATAAAAGACAACTTATGGAATGGGAGAAGATATTTACAAATGACATTTCCAATAAAGGGTTAGTATACAAAATATATAAAGAACTTATACAACTCAACACCAAAACCCCCAAATAATCCAATTAAAAAATGGGCAGAAGACATAAACAGACATTTCTCCCGGGAAGACATACACATGGCCAACAGACACATGAAAAGATGTTCAACATCACTAATCAGCAGACAAATGCAAATCAAAATTACCATGAAATACCACTTCATACCTGTAAGAATGGCTAAAATAAAAAAATAACAAATGCTGGCAAGGATGTGGAGAAAGGAGAACTCTTTTGCATTGTTGGCGGGAATGCAAACTGGTGCAGCCACTGTAGAAGACAGTTTGGATTTTCCTCAAAAAATTAAAAATAGAATTAACCAATGATCTAGTAATTACACTATAGGATATTTACCCAAAGAATATGAAAATAGTAATTTGAAAAGATATATGCACCGCTATGTTTACTGCAGCATTATTTACAATAGCCAAATTATGGAAGCAATCTTTGTGTCCATCAATAGATTAATAGATAAAGATCTAGATCTGGTGTGAAGTACACAAACACACACACACAATGGAAGACTATTCAGCCATAAAAAGAATGAAATCTTGCCATTTGCAACAACATGGATGGATCTAGAGTATAATGCTAAGTGAAACAAGCCAGTCAGAGGAAAACAAATACCCTATGAATTCACTTACATTTGCAATTTAAGAAATGAAACAAATGAACAAACAAATAAAGACAAATTAAAACACTGACTCATAATTATAGAGAACAAATTGATGGTTACCAGAGAGGAGGTGGGGTGGGGGGATAGGTGAAATAGGTGAAGGAGGTTAATAGTACACTTATCTTAATAAGCACTGAGTAATATATCATTGTATGTTAACTACACTGAAATTAAAATTTAAAAAAAAAAACTAATCAAAATAAAACAAAAAGAAGCAAACAAAAAAATTTCAAAGCCAAAGGGACAATTTTTATTTGATTTGATTTGATTATTTTTATAAAGATTTTTATTTATTGAAAGAGAGAGAGAGAGAGTGAGAGATTACGTGTGCAAGATCAGGGAGGAGAGGCAGAGGGCAAAGCAGTCTCCTGCTGAGCAGGGAGACTGATGCAGGGCTTGATCCCAGGACCCTGAGATCATGACCTGAGTCAAAGGCAGACATTTAACCAACTGAGCCACACAGGTGCTCCCAAAGGGACAATATTTTTTTTCCTATTTATTTATTTTTATTTTTATTTTTTCTTGATGTAGTGTTCCATGATTCATTGTTTGTGTATAACACCCAGTGCTCCATTCAATACGTGCCCTCTTTAATACCCATCACCAGGCTAACACATCTCCCCACCCCCTTCCGCTCTAGAACCCTCAGTTTGTTTCTCAGAGCCAAAGGGACAATTTTTAAAGCAGCTAGAGAAAAGTGACTTGTCACATACGAGGGATCCTCAATAACATTTTCAGCAAATTTCTCATCAGAAACTTTGGAGGCCAGAAGAGAGTGGACTGATATATGCAGAATGATTTTTTTTTTAAATTGTGAACTAAGAAATCTAATGGTAATAAGATACTTTAAAAGTAGAGGGGAAATTTAGATCTTCCCAGATAAGCAAAAGCTGAGGGAGTTTGTTTCTAGATCTGCCTTATGAGCAATGCTAAAAAAAGGTCTGCAGGTTAAGATGAAAGAGCACTAGACAGTAATTCAAAGCTGTATAACAAAAGAGAGATCTAAGGTACATATATGGACAATTATAAATCTAGTGCTATTGTAATTGTGGTGTGTAACTCCAATTTTGGAGTTACAAATTAAAAAAGACAGTCTTATAACTTTAGGATAATGTTAAATGTAATTCTCACTGTAGCCACAAAGAAAATAGCTAAATTATACACAGAGAAAGAAATGAGAAAAGAACTTAAACATTTCACTACAAAATATCAACTGAACACAAAAGAAGATGGTCATGCAGGAAATGAAGGACAAAAAAACTGTAAAGCATATAGAAAACAACCAGATGACAGAAGTAAATCCTTTTTTTCTCAGTATTTTTTTTAATAAAAATGAATTAAACTCCAATCCAAGGGTAGAAATTAGCAGAGTAGATTTAAAAAAAATCTAACTATATGTTGTGTACAAGAGATTCTTTTAGATCCAATAAGACAAAATGGTTGAAAGTGAAAGGATGGAAAAAAATATGCAAAACAACAGTAATCAAAAGAGCACAGGGGTAGTTAAACTAATATCAAATAAAATAGACTTTAATCCAAAAAATTTACAAGAAACAAAGAAGGATATCTATTAATAAATGGTTCATACAACAAAACTATATAAAAATCATAAATATTTACATACTTAATAATACACCATCAAAATATATGAAGCAAAAATGGATAGAATTGAAGGGAAAAATAGACATTTTGACAAAAAGAATAAGAGACTTCAAAACCCCATTCTCAGTATGGGTAGAACAACCAGCCGGAAGATAAGTAAGAAAACATAGGACTTGAACAATACAATAAACCAACTAAATTTAACAGATAAAAAGAAAAGTCTACAGAGCAACAGAATACACATTCTTACCAAGTGCACAAGGGACATTTCTGAGGATAAACAGTATGGTAGGCCCTGGATTAAGTCTTAATAGATTTTAAAAGACAGGTAACATACAAAATATCTTCTCCAACCACAACATCATAAAGAAATCAGTAACAGACAGAAAACTGGAAAAATCACAAGTCTGTGGAAATTAAACAATACACTCTTGAGTAACAAATGAATAAAAAAAATAAATTAGAGAAATTATAAAATAGTGTCCCATGAAAATAAAAACACAATATACCAAAATTTATAGGACATAGAGAAAGCAGTAAGAAGGGGGAAATTTATAACTGTAAATGCTTACATTTAAAAACAAAAAAGATTTTAAATCAACAACCTAACTGTATAAATTAGGAAACTGGAAGAAGGACAAATTATATCCAAAGGTAGCAGAAAAAGGAAACAAAGATTATAGCAGAGATAAATGAAATAAAGATTAGAAAAATATTCTATAAAGAATAGAAAAATACCACAAAACCCAAAACTTAATTCTTTAAAAAGATCAATAAAATTGATAAACCTTTAGCTAAATGGACTAAGAAAAAAAAGGAAAGATTAAAATTACTAAAATCAGAAAGTAGTGATATTACCACTAATTCTGCCCAAATAAAAAGGATTACAAAAGAATACTATGTACAATTGTACACCAAGAAATTGGATAACTTAGTTGAAATGAACAAATTCCTAGAAACACAAAACATACCAAAACTAAATGTGAAGAAACAGAAAATCTAAACAGACTTATAC
The DNA here is from genome assembly GCF_009762305.2 of Zalophus californianus. Taxonomy (NCBI): domain Eukaryota; kingdom Metazoa; phylum Chordata; class Mammalia; order Carnivora; family Otariidae; genus Zalophus; species Zalophus californianus. Next base: position 145,072,388 of record NC_045598.1, read on the forward strand.
CTGATAAGGAGAATGAATCAGCAAGAGAATTCCCTGGGGGAAAGATGGTCTTTTTAACAAATGGTGCTGGGAAAACTGGATATTAACAGGTAAAAGGATGAAATTGGACCTTTGTCAAATACTATATCCAAAAACTAACTCAAAATGGATCCAAGACCTTTAAAACTCTTAGACTAAAACATAGGGCAAAAGCTTCATGACATTGTTTTGGCAATGATTTCTTGGATCTAATACCAAAGGTACATGCAGTAAAAGAAAAAAATATAGACAAATTGGACCTCATGAAAATTAAAAAAAACCTTGTGTATCAAAGACCCTATCAACAGAGTACAAAGGTATCGCACAGAATGAGAAAATACTTGCAAATCATATATCTGATAAGAAGATAATATTCAAAATATAGAGAACTACTAAAATTCAAAAATAAACAAGCCAATTCAAAAATGAGCAAAAGATTTGAATAGACATTTCTCTAAAGAAGACATACAAATGATCAATACACACATGAAGAGATGTTCAACATCAGTAATCGGTAAGGAAGTGCACATCAAAACCACAAGAGAGATCACCTCACACCCATTAGTATAACTACTACTAAAACTAAAAACAAAAAAGTAAATAATAAACGGCGAGGATATGGAGAAATATGCACACTTGTGCATTGTTGTGGGAATATGAAATGGTACAGCAACTGTGGAAACCTGCATAGTGGTTTTCCCCGAAAATTAAAATACAATTTTTATGTCACCCAGCAATTCCACTTCTGTGTATATATACTCAATATAATTGATAGTTTTTTGAGAGATATTTGTATACCCGTGTTCATAGAATTACCAACATTAAGTAAAACGTAGAAGCAACTTAAGTACCCACGGACAGAAGAATTGATAAGCAGTATGTGGTGCATGCATATAGCAGAATATTACTTCCCCTTAAAAAAAGAGAAAATTTTGACACAAGCTACAACACGGATAAAACTTGAGTACATGATGTTAAATGAAATAAGCCAGTCACAGAGAGACAAATACTGTATAATTTCAATTATATGAGGTATATAATAGCCAAAATCATAGAGACAGAAAACAGATCTATGGTTGTTAGGGGTTGGGGGGACCAGAGGAATGGGTAAGTTATTGTTTAATGGATACAAAGTTTCAGTTTTATAAGATAAAAATTGTTTTGGAGGTGGATGGTTGTGATAGTTGTACAACAATATGAATGTACTTAGTGTCAGTAAAATGTACATTTTAAATGGTCAGTTTAGTGAATTTTGTTATGTGTATTTTACAATAAAAAAATTGGAAAAAATTCTTAATACCTCAAGTCCTACTTTTAGTAAACTTCCATTCTTGATCTAATCACAAGAATTTTACTTGGGAGAATAAAATAAAAAGGAATATCATCCTACCCATTTAAGGTTGATATAACTTTTGAAGCAAAAAATAGTTTGCTTACATATGATTTTGAAAAACATAAATAATGCTCAAGTCAATACTTTGCCACATATCTAAAAGTAGAAATTAAAGCTGTGTTATAAATCTGCTCTATATTTAGATTTAAAAAATTCAGAATGTTGACTGACAACATATTTTCTAATCAAAATACTATAAAATATATTTTATACATTTGATAAAAAAGTATAGATTTTATATTAAAAGTCTCAAAAAGTGTTAAGACTAGAATTAAACTAGAAAATTGTTTTGTTTTTTATAAATTGGAATATCACTAAAATATTTGATCAGTGTTCTCTTTGACATTTTAAAATACGTAATGGACATTTTCCATGTATATTAAAAAGTATGCAAATTTTACATATTAAAAATTTATAATTTTTACAAAAATTTTTTAATGTGTGTTTGGTCTAGTTTTTTAAGATTCCACATATAAGTGAGATCACATAGTATACATGGATACACAGACCTTGAGGACCCTATGCTAAATGATCTAAGAATAGAAAAAGAAAATGTCCATTAGATATTTTAAAATGTCAAAGAGAACACCGTTCAAATATTTTAGTGATATTCCAATTTATAAAAAACAAAACACTTTTCTAGTTTAATTCTAGTCTTAAGACATTTTGAGAGGAGAATCATTATCCTCATTTTATAGATGAAAAGGAGGAAGGTCAAGTACACAATCCAATAGAATTGCTAAAATTTGACAGATCAAGGACTTGAATTTGTGTATTCTGAACCAGGAATTTGCAGGTTCTTTTAGGAATTAACGAACTTGTAGGAAACTTGATGAAGACCATGTAGTTAGGGTTCCTATCTCTAGGCAAGGTTGCCATCACATGAAAAACCCTGTGTAGGAAGATTCACTCCTGGTCATTTACTTTAAGGATATGTTACCAAATCATTTTGTCTATCAATCATCATCTACCTACTATCCTTTGATTATTTCTTATTAATGCCTTATCCTAAAGTCCTTAGAGCACAGAAATGACACGTTTTGGTATTTAATCTCCTATGTAACATGGTGTTTTGGTAACAGTGGCAAAAATAATAGCTTCTAAGATTTTGTCTAATTAGTAATTCTGATCTTTGCTTACAAAAAAATGAAATGTGTTTTATGACTTCAATGTCTACCATGCAACTTAGTTTCTCCCCATAGGAAAATATAACAGAACTAGATTCTTCTTTCTATAGACATTTAAATTAATTCCAGAATTTCTCTTAAATTGAGTCCCTTTTACTTTATTTTATTCTTTACCAGTATCAGAGGAAGCTGTATTACCAAGTATGACGGAGACTGCTTCTAATCCATTACTTAGGGAATTGAAATTCAAGAATGGAGGAACAGCTCAGCCCCTCTAAAACATTCCTTAAACATATCTTCATGTTTCTTACTCTTGAAGGATAAGGCCTGGGCTTTCACAAAACTTGTCACTCTGTTTTTCTTACTCTTTGCTATATTGGTTAAGAATGTATGTTCTGCAGTCACAGAGACCTGAGTCTGAATATGCTTATACCCCTGACTATATGGTATTCCCTGGTTACTCACGTGTCTAAGCTTTACACTGTGTATTTCCCATGTGAGGTCAATGAAACCTATGCCATGCATTTATTGGTACTATACTGTGTGCTCAGTAAGTGTTATCATTATTTCTTGAAAAGTTTATTTCATAAATTGTTTTTACTCAGATTTAACAATCACAATCCTATACTGGGAAGTAGAGAAGCAATAGTATCTAGTAAGGCAATACAAAACAAGGTGGTATTTTCATTCAATTTGTTACAAAACACTAAATGTCTGAAGAGTATTTAGAATACTTTGTGGTCAAGGAATACTTATTTTTGAATACAAGGCTACCACAAAAGCTAAGATGATATATTAGGATTTACATGTTGCACTAGAACATAAATCTGTTAGGATGTTATTTTGAAAATATTAGAGACTCCATCAAAAATGAAAGAAATATAAAAAATAAATAGCCAAGCATCCTAGGCTTGCCTATAAAAAGAACACTAAAATAAGTCAGCCAACTGTTAACCGGGTATGTAACTCTATAGGTAATACTTAAAGTCTTCAGGGTTTGTGAAATAAGATTAAACATAATTTCAAGAGTCCCTTACGTCTTTCTAGTAGTTGATCTTCCTAATAGCGGGTCCTTTACACATTTCTAGAACATAGTGGATGTTCATAAACATTTGCTGAATGAATTTTATATTGATAACAGCAGTGAAAATTAACATTTAGGATTCCTTAAATATTACAAGGAATATGGTGTTGGTTAATAATTTAGTAGGATACATGTTTCCTTTTGATAGTCAACTCAAGCTCTCTATATAAATGGTGTTTGGTTGTGCTGAAGCTGCCATCTGTCCAGAAAGCTATAAAACCCAAATCCTGATGACCATGGTCATAAATGATTCAGGGTAACTTCTTTTTCTAAGAGAAAAAAAAAAGGTACTTTTAATTGTATTTGAGAGAGTTAGGTACATAGGAATATGATGATAAAGTTATCTTTCTTGTGAGTACCTTAGGGAGGTAAGAAAGATTTTTATTTTTAAGCAACTTTTTTTTAATCTTAAAGGAAAGCTAAAAACAAAACAAAAAACTAATTTAGAATTTGTAGGTTTGAGTCCATATTTGTTACTAATTTTATTTTTTTTTAAAGATTTTATTTATTTATTTGACAGAGAGAGACACAGCGAGAGAGTGAACACAAGCAGGGGGAGAGGGAGAGGGAGAAGCAGGCTCCCCGCCGAGCAGGGACCCCAATGCGGGGCTCGATCCCAGGACCCTGGGATCATGACCTGAGCCGAAGGCAGACGCTTAACGACTGAGCCACCCAGGCGCCCCTGTTACTAATTTTAAAATGATCATTAACCTCTCTCACTAATTTCCTTCATTTACACACTGGTGATGACAATACCTATTCTGACTACTTCACAGCATTATTTTAAAGAAACAAATGAGATAGCAAAATATCAGTGTACTATAAATTTTTATATAACTTTATTTTATTTTTTACTTCTATGAAGAATTTTTATGTATGTATTTATTTTATTATGTTATGTTAATCACCATACATTACATCATTAGTTTTTGATGTAGTGTTCCATGATTCATTGTTTGCATATAACACCCAGTGCTCCATTCAGTACATGCCCTCTTTAATACCCAACACCAGGCTAACCCACCCCTCCAGCCACCTCCCCTCTAGAACCCTCAGTTTGTTTCTCAGAGTCCATAGTCTCTCATGGTTCGTCTCCCTCTCTGATCCCCCCCCTTCATTTTTCCCTTCCTGCTATCTTCTTCTTCTTCTTTTTTTTAACATATAATGTATCATTTGTTTCAGAGGTACAGGTCTGTGATTCCACAGTCTGATACAATTCACAGTGCTCACTGTAGCACATACCCTCCCCAATGTCTATCACCCAGCCACCCCATCCCTCCCACCCCCCACCACTCCAGCAACCCTCGGGGGTGAGAGGGATGGGGTGGCTGGGTGATAGACATTGGGGAGGGTATGTGCTACGGTGAGCGCTGTGAATTGTGCAAGACTGATGAATCACAGACCTGTACCTCTGAAACAAATAACGCAACATATTTTAAGAAAAAAGAAAAAGAAGAAGATAACAGGAGAGGAAGAATGAAGGGGAGCAAGTCAGAGGGGGAGACGAACCATGAGAGATGATGGACTCTGAAAAACAAACTGAGGGTTCTAGAGGGGAGGAGGGTAGGGGGATGGGTTAGCCTGGTGATGGGTATTAAGGAGGGCACATTCTGCATGGAGCACTGGGTGTTATGAACAAACAATGAATCATGGAACACTACATCAAAAACTAATGATGTAATATATGGTGATTAACATAATAAAAAAAATAAAAAAAAGAATTCCTCATATCAGTGAGATCATATGATACATGTCTTTCTCTGATTGACTTATTTCACTCAGCATAATACCCTCCAGTTCCATCCACATTGTTGCAAATGGCAAGATCTCATTCCTTTTGATGGCTGCATAATATTCCATTGTATATGTATATATCACATCTTCTTTATCCATTCATCTGTCGATGGACATCTTGGCTCTTTCCATAGTTTGGCTATTGTGGACATCGCTGCTATAAACATAGGGGCACAGGTACCTGTTTGGATCCCTACATTTGTATCTTTCTGGTAAATACCCAGTAGTGCAATTGCTGGGTCATATGGTAGCTCTATTTTCAACTTTTTGAGGAACCTCCATACCGTTTTCCAAAGTGGCTGCACCAGCTTGCATTCCCACCAACAGTGTAGGAGGGTTCCCCTTTCTCCACATCCCTGCCAATATCTGTTTTTTCCTGACTTGTTAATTTTAGCCATTCTGACTGGTATGAGGTGGTATCTCATTGAGGTTTTGATTTGGACTTCCCTGATGCTGAGGGATGTTGAGAACTTTTTCATGTGTCTGTTGGCCATTTGGATGTCTTCTTTGGAAAAATGTCTGTTCATGTCTTCTACCCATTTCTTGATTGGATCATTTGTTCTTTGGGTGTTGAGTTTGAGAAGTTCTTTATAGATTTTGGATACTAGCCCTTTATCTGATATGTCATTTGCAAATATCTTCTCCCATTCTGTGGGTTGTCTTTGGTTTTGTTGACTGTTTCTTTTGCTGTGCAAAAGCTTTTTATCTTGATGAAGTCCCAATAGTTCATTTTTGCCCTTGCTTCCCTTGCCTTTGGCAATGTGTCTAGGAAGAAGTTGCTGCGGCTGAGGTCGAAGAGGTTGCTGCCTGTGTTCTCAAAGTGGAACATATTTATAATCATTGTTATAATTGTGGCCATTTTTTACTTCTGGGTTTCAAGGTAAATGGCAAAATATTTTCTCCTTTCTGCTGAGTAATAAATATTGCCTTTCTTCTTTGGGATCCCATATAAAATATTTAGAGATCTAACATCTACTTTTTGTTATGAAGTTGAATTTATATTTATTCACTCTACATTGCATGTATCTTGAGATCAGGCACATATTTCTGTGTCTTTCATAGTAAGATGGACGATTTTACACAATAAGTTGTTCTATAAATGTGTTCGATGTTTTTGCTTAAACTTATGTAAACAAACCAAAACCATAACAAAGAGAAAACATTTTAAGTTTCTTTAAAACATTGGAAAGAACCAGATAAATTGTTCTGTGTATGAACATGTTACAGCATTTTTATTGAATAGTATTTGCATTCTTAAGAAATGAAAAAGACATGACTGACAGGCCAACAGAGTGGAAAAGTTTAGCATTTCCACTCTAAGGTGAATGGTAGAATCAACACAATTCTTTTTCTGAATCACCCAAACACAGAAGAATCATTGTGGAAATAAGTGGTTTTGGAAATCTAGCTCTACCAGATTTTTACTGTTTCGTTGTTAATGTATGAAAAAAAAGTACAAAGATTTGGAAGCTATTTGGCTCTTAATCATTGACCATTAAAAGTTTTAAAAATTAACACAGGATATTAAGCCCATTAGCAATTACTGCTTGATGAAACTATCAAGTTTGAATATAACAATGGTAGTTTCAATTATTATTTCCAAATCATTGTTTATTTTACTTCCTTAAAGGACTTCTAGTTTTAAGTAACACTTTTTTAACAGCAAAACGAATGCCACTAATATTTTAGTTAAGTTCACTCTTTAAATCTGTTTATATGTGACTACTTAAACATGTACAAAGGTTATGACCAAAACATGTATATAGGAATATTTAATGAAACTTGTTATTTCTGTGATTGATTTAGTTACTGTAATTTTAATCTCCTCACAAGTGATTTTAAAAACAGCACACTATAAAATAATAATCCAAATTACCTGAATTCTGATTTTGCTTTAACCAGTGACCTGCAATACGCAGAAGGAAAGTTGACTTTCTAGGTCTTTATTGTATTTATTCTAAATGTGATAATAATGGCAAAAGGTAGCTTAAAGTAGAGAAGCAAGAAATATATGTTAGGTGAATAGTTTGATCTGAGAGAGGTTCCTGATAGCCCTTGCCATGAACAGTGTGCACACTTCTGCCATTAGGAGAATCACCTATTCTCTTCAACTTGAATGAATGAATGAATGAATGAAAGAATGAATGAATGTTAAGCTGAACAAATATTCTCTTTTGCATGATTTCAAAATGTGGTAATTCACATTTTAGATAACGTATATTCGTTTTGACTACTGTAACTTCCACCAGCTTTCTGAAAGATTTTCAGATTAAATTTCTAAAATGGGGGACTACCTACTCACTGACCAATCTTACCCCTTCATTCCATTTCTGCTACTTTCCTGATGCCCACTGTATTATACCCTGGCACAATGTGGCTTACTCTACCTAATTGCAGCACTGTGAAGGTTTAAGCAGACATAATTTCATAACCTCTCCAGCAGCATAAAGCATCATTTTTTATGGAGGGCTGAATAAGCAATTTGAACTTCACAAATGAAGTGCAAAGCAAATTTTGACTGCTCACAAATCTATGTGCTGTAGAAAGCAGTGCTCTGGTGGGCTGAACTTCTGGGTAGAAGTTTCAGAATTATTCAATCATGTTTTTAAAGTCTAAAGTATGTTTTCCAGACACATGTTGAAATTTGACTACTAAATTCAGTATCATATGAGCTCACTCTTGTTTTGAATCTTATTAGGAATTCTTGTAAGTTACTGTAGTACAGTTGCATGTCTGAGGCTATAGATTTTAGTGATGCTGCTGTGTACTGGATTATTAAATCTTGACTGCATTTCTAATATGGTGATCTTTCCAATAAAAAAAAAGACAAATATATCCAGAGAAATAGATAAATGGAAATCTGGTTCCTCATTTTCTGGCATGTTAATATGGATGATATGATCTAGATGGATGCATCAGCATGATCAATATGGGAAAATCTTACCCCTCATTCTTATCACATTTAAACCACATCTAGGTCTTAATCCATCATTAAAATAGGAGTCTGATATTCAGCTAATTATAATCTATGATATTATCTTATATTAAAATGTCTATAGTTTCAGATCTTATCTTGGTATTTTCAAGTAAAATGTTCATGTCACTTTCTATTACTAAACATTTGTTGTCAAACTTGTCACTCAAAATAAAGGTGTAGGTAGATGAAAATAGTATAAATTTATTTGAATCTTTAAGCTTAAAAACCATAAAAGTTACTTTGTTATTTCTATGTGGGAAGTTTGTATATTCATGATTTTTAAAATCATATTACTTCTGGGCGCCTGGGTGGCTCAGATGGTTAAGCGTCTGCCTTCAGCTCGGGTCATGATCCCAGGGTCCTGGGATCGAGTCCCACATCGGGCCCCCTGCTCCTTGGGAGCCTGCTTCTCCCTCTGCTTCTCTCTCTCTCTCTCTGTCTCTCATGAATAAATAAAATCTTTAAAAAAAAAAAAAAATAAATAAATAAATAAATAAATAAAATCATATTACTTCTGCTAACAGCTTAATTAACCTACCCTGAGACACCCAAGAGACCCAAATGACAATTAATTTAAAAATGAGGGACAAACCATTATTGGTGAATATTTATAATGTTCATACATAATAACAATGGAGATTTCCTTTATTAGAAATATGCCTCACATAATCTAAGTTCTATAGCTGAGACCAAATTTAACCCTTTTATACTTCTTGATAAAACCAATGAACTCAGAAAATGAAATCAACAATGTCCATGAGATATATATTTCCTCTAACTCTATGAGAAAAAAACAGAGCCTATGTCTAATTTAATTGATATGACACTCCCCTTCAAATCTATCTATCACAGATCTACAAGAAATTCAATACAAGGCACATTCCAGAAGAAAAACAATTTTTTTTTAAGAGAGAGAGAGAGAATACACACAGGAGCATGAGCGGGGTGAGGGAGGGACAGGGAGAGAGAGAATCTTAAGCAGGCTCCATGCTCAGCTCAGAGCCTGATGGGGGGGCTCTATCTCATGACCCCGAGGTCATGACCTGAGCCAAAAACAAGAGCTGGACGCTTAACCAACTGAGCCACCAACACGCCCCCAAAAGAAAAACAATTCTCATACAAACTTTTGAATGAAATCCCTGCCTTCTCATTTATTTACACTGATGAATTTGGTTGAGCAACTCTAAGGAAATCTGTAGAATGTCTTTACTTATTTTGCTTAAAGCCAGAGCTTGCTGTATTAAATCTGCTACTGACACTTGTTCTTGGGTATTTCCATCCTTAGTTCTCTAAAGACCAAGATGCTTTCTCAGGAAAAGGCTGTATGAGTCCAAAATTGTAGAGGAAGAAAGACATGAAAAGAAAATCTGGCCACATTTCTAGCTTCCAAGCAATATTGTCTTCATTCATCTATTTTACTCTTTTTAAATCTTGTGATGCCCTGGAATAGGTAAGTAGAAAACAGTATCAGCCCCTTTTTTGGTCAAGATTGTCTATGCTTTCTTTCTCTCCATCTTCTCTATTTCTCATTTGTTTTACTTCAATTGCATTTGCCCAGTAGAATGATTTACTCTATGGTAAACTGAAATTTTTTTTTCTGAGGAATCTGAGGTGATGAAATAAGATGAACGACTTCATGACCACCCTAATAACATGGAAAGAGTGATTCAAAATGATGAAAAGAAAAGACATACAGAAACCACAGAAGGCTTCCTTGCTCAAAAGTTCCAAAGGAAGTCAAGGCAGTCAGGATGTTCAGCAAACAGATCAACAACATTCTCCAACAATGTGAAGGTGTAAGCTTCTACCTCCCAAAAATGTGATTAGTCTAAGTGAATGAAGGTCAAATCGGACTTCAGGAAACTTTATCGCCACTCTCCAATCTAAAGCAGTTCTGCATGTAGGCTAGGGATAATCTCACCTCAATCAGAGGTGTCATCATTCTCAGACTTAGCCATGCACATTATCACTAAAAAGCAGAGTAAAGCACTGTACACTATGGCATTTTTCATGCTAAGTGTATTTCAGCATCCCTGGCTAAAGGAGCCGGAACCAGCTATTTCCTGAACCTACAGCTGCAGAAACAGAACAAAGGTTGGTTTCTCAGATAGCTCTGGGAGTCACACTGATAGATTCTTTGACTAACCATAAGGTTTTTATTAAATTTCCTCTTTATTCTAACATACTGTTTTCATTATTAATATCTTTTGGCATCATTTATAAATTTATATATGAGAAAATATGTATTCTATGAGCTTCATTTTAATTAAAATGTTGAAGGACCTTAGATATCATCTAGGGTACTATGGTGTGTGTACACACACACACACACACACACACACACAATGATACAATGAATATTTATAATAAATACATACTCATATATTATAGGAAATTTTATACTATATATAGCATATGTACATAATACACATGCATTGTATATTATATGATATAATGAACATAATATATAACTATATAATACACATAATTTATATTCATATATAATTTTTCATATAAATATTAGATATTTACATAATTAGGTCAAGAATTATTTGTGCTTTCATCTTAGTTTTAGTAGTTGAACTAGACTGTTAGTAGACTACAATCCAGATCTACTGAGGGACACAGTCTTTCCACCACCACCCTTTCATCACCACCCTGTCTCCTCAAACAGACCCAAGGGTCTCTGATAAACCTATATGCTTAAAGAGATAATAGCATCACCGTGAAACCACTATAATTTTTATCCACCACATTTAATTTTTTTAATGCTTTTAAAATGGATGTATTACAAAATTGATTTTTTGTTTTTATTGTAGAGCTCTATGTATATTAAATTCTGCATATATTTGCATAGCTACCACTACAATCTGGATTAAAAAAAAACAAAACAAAAACAATTCCATCATCCCAGAAACCTCCCTGTTACTGTCCCTTGTAGTCAGGTCCTCACCTCAGCAAAATCTAATCTGTTCAGCACAATGGTTTTGTCTTTTTGAGACCTTCATATAAGAGGAAACATGGAAACTTTTTGGAATTGACTTCTTTCAGTTAGCACAATATTCTTGAGATTCATTCATCCGAGTTATTTGTTCCTTTTTATTGCTGAGTAATATTAAGTTGTGCAGATATACCATGATGTATTTATCCATTCACTAGTTGAAGGAAATTTAACTTTGTAGAAACTGTCAAACTTTTTCTTCTAGAGTACACAATTTGTACTCCCTCCATCAACATGAAGAATTACAGTCACTTGCTAGCATTTGGTATCCCCTGAATCATTTGGAGTAGTACCACATCATAGTTTTCATTTGCATTTCCCTGATTAATAATGACTGTCTTTTAATATGCTTATTTGTCAACCATATATCCCCTTTGGTAAAGTTTGTGCTAAGTCACTTGTCCTTTTTAAACTTTTTTTTTTTTTTTAGTGTTTTTTAAAGTTCTCCATGTATCCTAGATACAAGTCCATTATCAGATATGTGACTTGCAAATATTTTCTCCCAGTGCATTGAGTTGCCTTTGAACATTCACCAAAAATCAATTGTGTCTATTTCTGGAGTCTTTATTCTGTTCCATTGATCTACATGTCTATCCCTTCACCAATACTGCACTGTCTTGATTATTGCAGCTTCACAGTAAGTCTTAAAATCAGGTAGTGTAATCCCTTCATCTTTACTCTTTTTCCAAAATTGTTTTGGTTATTCTAGTTCATTTGTCTTTCCATATAAACATTAAAACTATCTTGTTTGTAACTACAAATTTCCTGCTAGGATTTTGTGTGGAATTCTATTAAATATGTATTCATCTGTCAATGGACATCTGGGCTCTTTCCATATGTTGGCTATTGTGGAACTGCTGCTATAAACATTGGGGTGAATGTGCTCCTTCAAATCACTATGTTTGTATCCTTTGGATAAATACGTAGTAGTGCAGTTGCTGAAACTAATAATACACTCTATGTTAATTGATTTTAAATTTTAAAAATATAGCAAGAACTGTTTATATGCAAAAAATATATGTATATAATATGTAATAAATGTAAATATATGGATCAATATGGTGAAATTTTTAAACTTTACTATATTGGGTCTCCCAGCTCTTGAACACAATGTGAGTTCTTTGATATATTTCATCAGTTTTTCTAATGTTTAGCATATAGATCTTATACATGTTTTGATGAATTTACATCTAAGTATCTTTTATTTGTTTAGGGAAACTGTTATTAATAGTGTTATTTAAAAAGTTGTTTCTAATTATTCTTAGTGTGTTAAAATACAATAATTTTTGCCTCTATGTGTTTTTATCATTTTTGCCTCTATGACTGTATCTTGTGGCTTATGAGTTTATTAATTTATTAATAAACAAATTTATGAGATATTTTTAGTAGATTCCTTGATGTTTTCTACATGTAAAATCATGTATATGAAGAAAGATACACTTTAGTTTCTTCCTTTTACATCTTTATACTTTTTTTTCTTACTGTAATATGCTGGCTAGGCCTTCGAGGACAAGGTTGAATAGGAGTAGCAAAGTTAAACTTCTTGCCTTGTTCCCAATCTTAGGGGAAAGATATTCTGTCTTTCAATATAAAGAATGATGTTGGTACATTTTTCAACTTTATCAGGGTGAGGAAATTCCCTTCAATTACTTGTTTTCTGATAGATTTTTTAAAATATTATGAGTGCATAGGTAATTTTTTCAAATGCTTTTCATTAATTAATATAATCATGTGCATTTTCTTCTATAGCCTGTTAATATGGTAGATGTTAGTATGTTATATTAATCAATTTTTGAATACTGAATAAGACTTCCATGTATATGTCATTGGGTTATGGTATATTATTCTTCTTACATAGTGTTGGATTCAATACACTAACAAATTTTTTTTAGGATTTTTACATTTAGGTTCATGAATCATATTCATCTGTCCTCTTCTTTTCTTAGAAAATCTTTCACTGGTTTTACTATCTAGGTAGTACTGGTTTCATAAAATAAGTTTCTATCATCTGGAAGAAATTATGAGGAATTGTTATTATTTCTTTTTTTAAATGTTTGGTAGAACTTGCCAGTGACACCATTCAAACCTGGAGATTTTTCTTTTTTTTTTTTTAAGATTTTATTTATTTGTCAGAGAGAGAGAGAAAGAGAACAAGCAGGGGGTGCAGCAGGCAGAGGAAGAAGCAGGTTCCCCACCGAGCAAGGAGCCCTCTGTGGGGACTTCATCCCAGGACACTGAGATCATGACCTGAGCTGAAGGCAGATGCTTAACTGACTGAGGCACCCAGGCATCCCTAGACCTGGAGATTTCTTTTTCAGAATCAACTTTTAGAATAAATTCAATTTATGTTATTATTATAGGACTCTTCTAGTTAATTATTTCATCCTAGATGACTTTTGACAGTTTAAAGCTTTCAAGGAATTGCTCTATTTTTCAAAGTGGTTGAATATATGTGTAGTCCTTTCAATGTTTGTGGGGTCTATAGTAATATCCATTCTTAATTCTCACTTTGGTAATTTATGTCCTCTCTCTTTTCTTCCTTGTCAGACTCACTAAAGCTTTATCAATTTTATTGATCTTTTCAGAGAACTAGTTTTTGACTGTATGGATTTTCTCTATGCTTTTTCTATTTACAATTTCATTTATTTCTGTTTTCTTCATTATTCCTTCTATCTGCTTTAAGATGAAAGCTTAGGCTATTGATTTGAAATCTTTTTCCTTTTGTTAAATGAGCATTTAATATAATTTTATTATAAGTATTTCATTAGTTGCATCCCCCATACATTTGCTATATTTTCATTTGGCTAAAAGTATTTTCTAATTTCCCTTGAAATTTCCTCTTTGTACTATAGATTATTTAAGAGTGTGAGGTTTACTTTCCAAATGTATGGTAATTTTCCTATTTCTGTTATTAATTTATAGCTTAATTCCATTTTGTTCTGTATAAGCAAAATGTAGAGTCTACCTGAGTAAATGTTCCATATACCTGCGAAAAAATTGTATATTCTTATGTTTTGGGGTGGTGTTCTTCACATGTCAATTAGATCCAGTGGGCTCTTTAATTCAGTTGTATATACTTTCTGAATTTCTATGTCTATTACTAATAGAGAAGAGTTGAAGTCTCCAGCTATAATTGTGGTTGTTTAATTTTTTTCAGCTGTTGGTTTTTCTTTCTTTATTTTAAAACCTTTATGTTATATATAATTTCCATCTTCTTGGAGGTAAGAATTACGTTGAAATAAGTTTTTTTATATACAGAACCTCATTTGGTCATGATTTTTCTTTTAATCCATTTTGACAATCTCTGATTTAATTGGTTTATTCAAACCATTTACATTTAATATTTATTGACATAGTGGGATGTAGGTCAAACCTTTGTTATTTTTCATAACCTCTGTTTTTCATTTTTCTTTCCCCTTTTGTACCTTCTTTTTCTTTGTGTATACATTTTTAGCTTGACCATATCTCTTTGCATAGTTTTTGTGGGGTTTTCTTGGGGGGGGATGGGAAGAATTGTACTAGGTTGTTCTATGTTTTACAAAGTACATATTTAGCTTTCTATAATCCACTTCAAGTTAGTATTTTACTACCTCAGATGGAAGAGAAACTTGACACCATATAGGTCTTTTGCCTGTCTTATTTTGTTATGGTTCTCTTATATATTATGCCTACACATATTGAAAGTCCTAGCAGTAAATAGGTTTTGCATTCCTACACAAGGCAAGATTCTCCAAATTCCTCATATGCGTAGTGTCAGTTTTATCCTGGATGTTTTGTATATCATGCTATGAGCCCCTTGATCTTGTTCAAATTCTACGGATATTTTTATTTTAGCCTGTAATTGAGAGATACAGCTTCTAGCCACAAGCCTAACCCACCTTCTACATACTATGATTCTAATGCCAATTCACTTACCAATGCTTTTTCTGTGCTATTTAAATCTTTTTTTCTGTATGTAAGTCATCCAGTGGCAATTCTGGTACTTAAATGATAGTCTGTCCCTCTGTTCAGCTCTCAAAGTATGCTCTTTAACATCACACACAGGCATATTCAATTCAAAGGTGAACACAGGAATTTATAAGCAATATGGGTCAATTTTCTAAGCTCCTCTCTTTTTATGATCTTGGGCCCTTGTATTCATTTCTCTAGTTAGAAAGCTAGAGCTTTAACCTCTCTGCTGAACTCAACACTGCTGTGACCAAATTGGAGGCCAAATGGCAAGAGGGCAGAGACAGAAAAAACAATGGGGGTTCCCTCACCTTCTTGGGACTACAACTTCTCTGAAAATTACAAGAATTTTCCCCTTCTTGGGTGATGACAGGCCCATGCTGCAGCTACCAAGGCCCCAAGACTGGACCTTTACTGCCCACCTGCTTGTACTCACAAATCTTTTTTCTTTTTTTTTTTAAGATTTTATTTATTTATTTGACAGAGAGAGATACAGCGAGAGAGGAAACACAAGCAGCGGGAGTGGGAGAGGGAGAAGCAGGCTCCCCACAGAGCAGGGAGCCCAAGGTGGGGCTCAATCCCAGGACGCTGGGATCATGACCTGAGCAGAAGGCACTCAACGACTGAGCCACCCAGGCTCCTCTTGTACTCACTAATCTTTATCTTAAATTTTTCCTTAAGCTCTTCTTTCCAGCTAACTCAGGCAAATGAAACCTGAAACCACCCCTCAGGTGATGGCGAATGCCCTGACAAGAACTCCCACAGGCCCAGACCACCCAGACCAGTTTGCGCTAAACCACCCTCCCCGCAACCCCCCGCCATCTGTCTCACACCTGCACAGATGGACCATAGAGTGACCTCTAGAATGACCTACTATTACCTTTACCTCATTATAATACTAAAATCTCTGCCCAAAGAAGAGCAGTAACCTCATTTACATAACATACAATGTATATACAGAATGTTTCCTTAAAGCACATGCATGATCTTATGTCCCCCTCTACATACAATGACAAGGCTTCCTTATCTAAATATTCATCCTAACCCTAAATAAAAGGAACCCATTTTCCCTTGCTCAAGGAGTCATGGCTTTGGAAGCTATTCCCCATGACCTCATTTGCTGCAAATAAAGTTTCCTTTGTGCAACAACTCACTTGGTGTAGTTTCTGTGACTCACCAAGGAGTGAACTCATGTTAGTTCGGTTACAAAGCTGTCGTTTACTGCCTAAAGTCCTCTTTCCCACTCCTCAAACCAGACCTGGAGGACTTCTCCTGAAGATCTCTCTTTCTGTGTTGATATCCATTCCAGGTTTCAAGCTCCTCTGAAACCAAGTTGGGGAATATTAGATGGAATAATATAAGTGGTAAATTCCCTTCATTTCAGTGATACTTCGTACTCTATCTTCTTCTAAATCCACCTGCTACTATTTCATTTCTGGAGCCTTTTGTTGGTTGTGTTATGCATCTATTCAGATTTTATAATAGTAATCAGTGGAAGAATAAGAATAAGTAGTGTTTATCTTGCCTGGAATCAAAATTCCCATAATTTTATTTTAATTTAAAGACATTGATTAAATTTTAATATTTGTCTTTTGGAATGTCTTACATATAGTAGGCATTTAGTGCATATTAGCTAAGCAGAACTTAGCTGGGTTATAGAAATAAAACATTAACTTCTTACTCAAGTTATTAAATCTCTTCAGTAGTGGACCTCCCAATTGAAATTACGCTAGTATATACCATCTGATGGATCTTATTTTAGAATGCTGCAGCCATATCACTTAAAGTTTAATTACTGTGTTAATAAGTGAGGCAACACCATTCCAGAGTTGAGGCAAATGATCTAACAATCCAAACTTCTATGGGTTTCATACCTTGCACTTACCACTTTGACTGAAAGAGAAGGAAGTGGGGGAATCTATTTTCTGCGTAATTTTTCAATGCAACATTGGTTTTTTTCTCCCAGGAAATCTCCAAGATTTTACATTTCTCTTGGCTTGTTGAGGACTGCCAAACTCATTGTTACAATGTGCATTTCACATAACAATGAGAAGATGCTCTCTGGAGATCTCTGACAGAAATCGGTGTGCTCAAAGCACTACAGTACCAAAGCGGGAAAGGTACATGCCCCAGTGGAGCACTAAGAACTACCTGGACCAAATGAGTGTGGGAGAAAAATGCTAACCACAAATCTATTAGCTTCTATTTAAAGGGATCATTCAAGTAAGACATATTAAAAAGTCATAAAATATGTAGAAAGTTTTCAGGGCCTAAGTTGTTGAGGTATTTTATTTATTGTTTTCTGTGGTTCTTGTCACAATCTTACATTGTTCTTTAGGGTAGCTTAACTTCTCAAGAAATGTCATAATGGTGCATTATCCTTCAAAATGACAATCTCTTTGAAAAGGACAAATAGCAGGCTATGTGAAATTCCAAAGAGACTACTATGAATCTGTCCACATGCATAACAGGTTGCTGTTATATAGGAGTATTCTGATGAATTTTGGTATTATCTATTCACGTTATTAATAATGTTAGGATTTTTGGGCACCTGGGTGGCTCAGTTGTTAAGCGTCTGCCTTCGGCTTAGGTCATGATCCCAGGGTCCTGGGATTGAGCCCTGCATCAGGCTCCTTGCTCAGTGGGAAGCCTGCTTCTCCCTCTCCCATTCCCCCTGCTTGTGTTCCCTCTCCTGATGTCTCTCTCTCTCTTTCTCTGTGTCAAATAAATAGGTAAAATCTTAAAAAAAAAAATAATGTTAGGATTTTTAAGGGTAAGCTGGAGTTTCTTTTTGCCAGTTTTTATCAGGATGATGAAGTTGCATATATGTTTGAGAAGAAGATTCAAAAAATAATTCTATAACCTTATACTTTATTGCTGTTATTTAGGCAAAATCTGTATAATTAGTTTGGAAATATATGTACATTTTGACAAATGCTTAGAGTTTTCCACAATTCAAAGCTTATATATGACAGCATTTTTATTCTCTCTGAATGTGTATGTGTGCACACATCTGTGTATTTATATATATATTTCTACGTGTGTATACATGTGTGTAAATATAAATATACATAGATACACACACATAAACCGACACACATTATAATCCTAAAACTAGGGCATATCCTTTTCACATGTTTCTTAAATACATACTTGACTGCATAGCATTTAGTCAATAGTAATTTTAATTTGAGAGTAATTTTTCCATATGAGTGAAGAAACATATTTAAAATCTTAGGGGCGCCTGGGTGGCTCAGTTGGTTAAGCATCTGCCTTCAGCTCAGGTCATGATCCCAGAATCCTAGGATCCAGCCCTGCATCTGACTCTCTGCTCAGGGGGGAGCCTGTTTCTCTCTCTCCCTGCTGCTCTGCCTACTCTGTTTGCTCGTTCTCTCTCTCTCTGTGTCAAATAAATAAATAAAATATTTAAAAATAAATAAATAAAATCTTAAAATGGAATAATTCTCCCAATGTACCAAAAGTTAATGTTAATTTGCATTCATTAACATATGGAAATATCAGTATCAGAAAGAGAAGCAACTTTAGTATTATTCTTAAATAGGTGTATATGCCCTTATAAGCACCTGGAGTAGACAGCCATTATCCGAACGTATTTGAGAGAGATAGAGAGGGACTCCTTTTTCGAAAGTACTCCCCAATTGTACAGACACATTTTATAAGTGCTATTTTTAATAATTCATTGCTTTATTTTGAGGCATTTATTCTAGGGCCTTGCTATTAACATGAAATCACCACTGGAATGTCAATGTCTGAAGCTATTTATCATCTTACTCTTCTTTGACTGTCAGAACGCTTTTCTCCGAAAAGCAAAGAGAAGAATTATAAGGAAATATAAGAAACATGGGGTCAGGCAAGGTTTGCTGGAGAGAAGAGTTACAGCTGAGGTGCTAACGGTGATCTTCTAATTTGCCAAAGCACTACTTTGATTCTGAATTCAGTAGGAGAAAAGATGCCACCAAAAAACCCCAGTTACTCCTCAGAATTAGTTAGGACTAGCCACACTATGAGAAGCCAGAAATGACCACTAAGTTAATATAATACTTGTAGGACACACACGCACACACACACACACACACACACAGCGTCGAAGGACATGTATGCCATTTATTAAGATAAACAAGGCATTTGCCAGTGAAATGTTTCCCTCCTCTCCTGAATACGTCCATTGTAATTGGCTGCAAGCCCCAAAATCATCCTTAAAAAAAATCAGTCATTATGCTGATGAATGGATCCTGGAAACACACACACAAGAAAAGATGGACAACTGTATTATAGATTGTTTCATAGAGTCAGCAAAGTGTTATAAGTTTAGAGCCAGCTTAAGAAGGATTAAAGTC
Source organism: Zalophus californianus (assembly GCF_009762305.2). Classification (NCBI taxonomy): domain Eukaryota; kingdom Metazoa; phylum Chordata; class Mammalia; order Carnivora; family Otariidae; genus Zalophus; species Zalophus californianus. The sequence goes on from NC_045598.1 coordinate 145,092,088, forward strand.
ATCCATTAGTCTGCTACAGAAGAACTCTAATCACCAAGAAAAGTCTGTATTGGCAGTACACATTTGAAGGCTGTCACTGAATAGGATTGTCTTGGCAGGAGCCTGTCAAAGGATATACTTATTGACTGAGAATTAGGACTGTCAATGAATCATCAGGTCTTTATCAACTCCTAGAAAGATGTGGATATGAGGCATCAAGAATGTGGTTAAATTTTGATAGAAAATTATGCATCATCATTTCCAATGTGATACCAAGGTCACCCAAAAAGTATTTAAAGAACATTCAAAATAAGTTTATCTCTGGTAAGTGGACCGTGGATGACGGAAACAAGGACATTTAACATTTTAATGAAGGTCATCTATCACCATATTTTTTCCAACAAGATCTGCCTTACATAGGCAACTTGATTTGGACATTTCCTACTGGGGCTGAACCCAACATGTAGTTTAAGTTTACTTTATAAGGACCCCTTTGAGACCTTCATATCTAAACTAACTGACTGGTAACCCATGCTTTTTGATGGGAAATCTGGTAGAGTGAATTATCAAATACCTGAAAAGACAACCCAATGCTTCGAGTCATGCCATGAATTCAAGTTTTTATTTGCAACCTCAACACATGCCTTCATCTGGAACATGACTTTCACAGCAATTCTGAATTCCTTATGCTGTCCTTGTTAGAATATAATCAATGTTATCAATGTTTTGTATCTAAACAGTACCTTAACAATGTACGGTTTACCCAGGAGGATATCTCAGATCCATTCTAGCTTTCCAAACACCTCTTCAAGAAATACTTTGAGTAACTCAAGGTCTTGCAAGACATTATTAAAGTGTGGCAGGGTGTGAGGGGCACAATCTAGCTTCCTGGCAGGCTCATTCTCACCATTCTACTAATGTGGGAATCTGGAGAGGCATTTCTTATGCTACTTCACGGTAAGCCCTCAGTGTTCTTTTAAATTATGGCAGATTCCCTACCTATTATCCATCTTAATTGGAAGTCTGGAAGCTCTAGTTTTCCCAGATTCTGCTCCCCATAATCTGCTCAAACTCTCTCTCCTGTGGTACCCTCAATGATGCAGTCATACATGGATTTCAGGTGATGCACTGAATCTAACATGCATGCAGCATCTCCTCTAGAGGCATATGACAGCACCTATCATGTTGCAATGGCACTTTGTGCTGGTACTCCAGCATTCTGCAAATTGCAAGATTCCTTGACATAAGGGCTTTATGTTATTAAAAAATAATTGTGAGGATCAGTGATAACCCTTAATGTATGTGAATATACACAAATGGAATTCAAGGCCACACACTACTTGTCAGTTTTGAGTTATAATACCGATCCTGTTGTGACATCGCCTGGCTCCTCTCAGTAATCCATCAACAAATGTTGATCCCAAGACCTCACAGATGCAATCCATGTTTCATGCAGAACACAGATTATCTGCAAAATCACCGTGAGACAATAAATGAAAGTAGAGGAAAAGAGTATACCTGTGTGAGTGCTAGTGAGAAACTAAATTAAATTTGGTACTGATACATGTTTATGCACATAAAGAACATGGTTACTTCTTAAATCAATGAAGAAGGCATTTCTGCCTGTGGCACCATTTGTATTAATACTATATTGCTTCTCTCAAGTGCATTTTGTGATAACAGCAGGAAATGCATTTCATTAAGTTAAAGTGTGCTGGTATTAATGTAATGGCTGATGGCATCTCTAATCTGAGAGGCCTGCAGAGTTAGTGTTATGGAGGCATTTGCCTTAGCAACCAAAACAGGACTATAGAATATCTGTGGGATATTGTTTCTCCTCAGGGAAGAATTCATCCCTTTGGCCCAGAAGACTTTTTATGGGCTAGAGAAGTATTAAACAAAACACAGCACCCTTGCCACTTCTTCCCCAGAAGCAGCATTATATTGTCTTTAGTTGCACAAAAGCATCTTCCAGGATTTTAGTACTAATTGAATTAATAGTGAAACAGAGGATGCTAGAAGATGTGTCTGGGTAAATTTTTATGTAAAATAAAATGAAATTTCACAATTTAAAAAGAAGAAAATTATTTTGCAGCTCTACCCAAGACTTACGAGAAGAAGAGAGAAATTCTAGCACTATATTCATAAGATTCTAGAACTCGTATCTATAAGATTTTAACAAGTTATCAGAATCAATATTCTTTGGTGAGTAGGTTTCAGACTTGTTCCAACTCCTGCTATGTTGGACCTGGGTATGCGTAGCTCTCTGTGATCCCAGGTAATACAAAACTATACACAATTAGGTGCTCAGAAAAAGTTTGTGAAGATGATGTGAAACAGTCCAAAGCAATAGTATATTTCTGTGATGTGCCTATTATGTTTACTTGAGAATTTTCTGAAGAATGGAGGTTTTTACTGGGCATAAAAATGCACAATACTAGCTCAGATTTACAATCTGTTTTAACAAGCACTGAGCTCCATGGCTGTTGCAGCTGCTTTGCTCTTTGCTTCAAAATAAAGAAAAAAAGAAACTGTACAACTGAGTAGGCACTATGTTTCTTCTTAATAGAAGATATGAAAAGCTGTGTTATTGAGTCTTTTAAAACTGTCTTGAGAAGCACCTATTTATGAACACTTGTTATTTACAATGCTAGGCTAGGTTAGGCTGGATGAGCATGGATTTATAAGAAGTGTTTTCCCTGTCTTCTAAGACCCTACACATGTGTTAAAAAGAAACAAGTAGCATATGAGAAAAGAAATTAGTAGTTTATGTAATTTTGGAAATAAGATAAGGAGATGACTAGAGTTGGCTTTTGTGTTCAGAGAGGTTTTTTTTGTATCATAGCTAGAAATCATATGGTATCTAGTGTTTTCTTAAATGAGGCCAAAAATTATAATACACTAAGATAGAGAAAAAAAATATATCCAGGTGGGTATCCTCAAACATCAGAATACAGAGATGGGAAATAATTATAACATCACTCTCCTTTTTTTATGGGGTTTCTAACAAAGTATATTAATACTTATTGACACATTTGGCTCTCACTTGTGAGAGCAAAAGTATGTATATACCCATCCATATATATAGATATGTATATAATTACCTATAAAAAGAGTATGTATTATTTATATGTGTACATATGTTATATATATATATATTCATTTTATAGGTATAAGGTTTCAAGGTAGTAGGAAGTAATGAAAAGATTTTATTTGGGAGACAGAATATTGCACTTTAATCTGTTTCATTGTTTACTTGTTGGCTCTCCATGGGTACATCATTTCTTTTCCCTTAGCCTCAGTTTTACCATTTGTAAAAAGTGAAGAGTAATAACTAAATAAATCCACAAAGTTGTATGAGATTCAAGGGAAATACAAGATAAGGGTAAGAAAATGCCAATAGAAAAGCGTGGACAAAGAAGATATTTGACTTGTGTTCTGTGGCACTGATCAGTTTATAAATCAATAAATTAATTATATTCAAATAATCATGCTGTAATTCACTCCTGAAACATTTACTACTTGCTTTCCATGTGTCATATGTTATCTTAAGAATTAAAAATTCAAAGCTGAACTACACAATTTCTCTTCTCCAAGAAACTTTCATTCTAAACATAACATACTCATGTGGACATAGTTTTGAACTTGCCATCTGGATCCTTCTTTCTCCTTCCATTTTGGGTTTGTAGACCTGGCCTCAAATTTGGTTCATTAGCCAGCTGAATGCACCCAGAACAACATGAGCCCAACAGACAAAGACAATAATACCTGTTTGCTGTTATGAGACAGGATTATTTCATTAAGACACAAAGTTTTACAGACCTTAAATCTCTTAAGATCATACTTCCATGCCCAGAAATCAGGGAAGTACCTTAAACTAATTAAGAAAATCTTCTGTGCCCAAGAACTGTAGAAATTGATGCCGGTATATATCTTGATGATTTAAAACATATTTTTTGAACTTAAACATAGATTTATTAAAGCTACTTAAAAGGGAAAATATATCACGAGAAACTGAAATCATGACTTCTCCTCAGAAGCAACACAATTTAAGTAATTTGAACTGGAAATATAGCCAAAAATGTGTATCATGAGCCAGAGGTTAATAGAGATTGAGATAATAATGCACGGCACCCACTAACTCTGTAGTTCATAGAAAATATAAAGTCCTAAGATTTCAATCCTAGAGAGTTACATAATATATTTTCATTATACTCATGAATCATTAAGAAAGATAAAACTAATCAAATATGCAACTTACCCCTTAATACTTTTTGTAATTCTGTTCCTAATCCATATAATTCTAGCCTACGTTTCCCCTTGGTCTCTCTAGGCTTACCAAAATCAGATAAGAACCAGCCTGACATCGTATTATACACATTAAGATAATTTCCTTTCCTTGAGATGTATCAGAGGTACCTTGCAAAGTAATAAATTAAATTACCACATATACGGCTTATTTTCTATCTTTAATTTGTATATTTGTCAAGACCAACTTCCTCAAATGTATTTCTCAGAAATTGAATTTTTCTGTTGAAAATAAAATAAGCCCCATAGTTATCTATCATTTAGTTTTCTGTACTTTGTACTCATGGGAATGTGATATAGAGTAGCAGCCAGGATGTTTAGACATGATAACAAAATACATCATTTGGCCTCCTAATTTTTAATAAAACCATGTCTGCAAACTGATGCACCCTGATAACCTCAAGCAGAGTGTGGCATTCTCCAGCACATGACAAGTTTAGATTTTCAAAAACTGGCTTAGAGGAGGTTAGTTCATTTCCTCCTATGTACTGTACTGGTCAACAGATGGATAGAGGTGACTTCATTATAGCCTTGTGGGGTCCAACTACTTAAGCTTCCCAAAGATTTGGTTTACTGAGAAAGAAAAAAAGTTTTCCTACTCAAAACAATTATATATTAAAATTATTTTATTGCCTTGTTTGAAGAACATATCCAAATGATTCTAGTATGTTTTATGTTTAAAATAGACATTAGAAGTTCAAATTCAGGCAATATTGTAATAGAATATATCTCCAAGCACAGCAGCCACTGCTTCTAAGAGGAGGCAGTTCTATTTCTCAAAACATTACTCAAAGATTTCAAAGTCTATGTTGGCATTCTTTACCGCTTCCTACTTAGCTCTGCCGGTTTGGTTAAACTATAGAAACAGAAGGCTAACAGAATGGACTAGAAAGGGAAATTTTCATCCAAAACAAACAAACAAAAAAAACCTGTGTGTGTGTGTGTGTGTGTGTGTGTGTGTGTGTGTGTGTGTGTGTGTAAGCTCTCTAGTATAACATATAAGCTTCTTCATAAGTTGTTGCATATTTATCTATCCTCTTCAACCATGCCTTATGGAATATTTTAGACTTAAATAAATACAGGAGTCAAGCTACTTTTTAATTCTTATCATACTTCACTACCTCTGCCATATAAATATGTTCTCTTTGAAAATAAAATTATATGTTAAACCATGACTAACAATGTGTTAAAATATAATCATGTCTAATGCTTTCAACATTTAAAGAATAACAACTATGAAAAGGATTGTTGAAAAAATGAATGCGTAGAATAAAATAACCAATAGCCAGTTAGTTTTGGCTGATTTTTGCTACACTGAATGAACTAGTATTTGAATAATCTAATCTTTTATTTAATGTTGCAAAGACAAATGTACAGTATTTTACAGTGATTTTACCATATAAAGTGTTTGCTAGGCCACTTCTCTGGATGTACTCATGTGAAGCCAGCAATTTAACATTAGGTCAAACAATGATTGAAAATTAAGGAACAGATACAAAGGATTAAATACAAATACATAGCTAGGGAAGTTAAAATAACAGAAAAAAATTATTCTAATTTTATGAGGGCTTGAAATAATGAGAAACTCCAGACTTCAGAACAAAAGAAAAATCAATGGCAGATCATTAGTTTCCATAGATTTAATGTACTAAATCATGAAGAATGAAGTTCCTTACTTACAGGTCCATTAGTGCAAGCCAGAGTAGAGAGAGAGAGAAAGAGAGAAAGAGAGAGAGAGAGAGAGAGAGAGAGAGGATACTCTTGGCATGATTTGGGGTCCCTAGGGAAAGAAAACAAGGAGGCCAATCAGTGTCACGATAAAAAGATGCTGTTTATGCAGGAACCTGGGAGTTGGACAATCCATATTCATAAATTAACTTTTTATGGAAACAGGTTAACTCCCCATTACTATAAAAAGTCCCATTTGCAGTGATTTTTTTGAACCTGTTATTCTAATGAAGTTCACTAACGCCTGAATATACCAGAAGACCTAATCCTCATAAATGAAAGTTTCACCTTGTTGATAAAGCACTTGTTTTCATTAAAGAGACATGAAATTTGGTTTATCTTACCCGGCCCCTGGTGTGTTAGGTAGAAAGGTTATATACACCTCTTTCACTGACAGAAATGTTGTTGCCTTTCAATGATAACACCTTTAGAAACACCAAATTATTTTAAAGGATTATTCATTTTTCCAGAAATCTGAAAGAGATTCCTGGATTGTTGTAGAGAATTCTGTAGCCACAGCAATGGTTTATGGGGTGAGAGTTACCAGGTATGCTTTCTTAGGCCCGAAGTTTGTTTTCTTTGGTTTCAGTTATGTTTATGTAGATCAGAGGATTAATTGGGATGCTGATAAAAGAAATAGCTATGGGAGGACTCAAGGAACCTCCTGTAAAAACTGTCTCCTAAGGAAGGCGATATTTGAAATAAACAAAGTATATTTACACCTACTTAGTGATACACTGAAGCCAACGTGGATGCCAACACCATGCTGAATTAATTAAGAACACAGATGAGTAAAAAAGAAATCTGATTACACGCTATAGTGAATCCTCGGAAGCAAGCAAACATTTTGGGAAAGGCAATTGTCCCTCTTTAAAAGTACAGTAAATTATTTCACAGGATGAAGTTTTTGTATAAGCATGGCTGGTTTTTTTCATGGCTGTAAAAAACTGATTGTTCTACAGAGCATTTAAGTAGGCATCTGAAAATGTCCATTTGGAGGTCTCAAACTTAACATAAACAAAACGAAGTCTTGCTCCTCGACAATCTAAATTGTTGATACCTCTGTACAATCCAACTCAGTAAACAGTACCATCATCCACACACTGCTCAAAACAAATAACTGAGAATAATTCCTGACTTGACTATTTATCTTACCTGAAGTATCATAAGCAAATCTTAGCATTTTTACTTCCAACGTATCTCCAGATTCAATCCACTTCTGCTCATTACCATTGCTAAAACCCATGTTTAAGCCATTATCATTTTTTCACAGAGACTACCATAATAGCTTCCTAAATGATCCCCAGCTTCTATCCCCCATGCATTTTCTGTTGAACAGCCAAAGTGGTCTTTTAGAAATGTAAATCAGTTTATGTTACTTCTTTGCATAAAACCTTCATGTTAAATATAATCCAAACTCCATTACATGGCCAAAAACAAACAACACATCTTTCAGAATTTGATTGCCCTCTGAGCACTCTCCCTCGCATTCCATCATGTCCTAATTTCTGTTACTCAAAACATACATGGCGCCTTTGTACTTGCTATTTCTGGCTGGAAAGCTCTTTCTTCAGAATTCATAAAACTGACTCTTTGTCATTCAGATCTCAACTCAAATGAGCATTCAGCCTACTTGTCAATGAGTCGGCTTTCTCAGCCTGAACATTTATACATTTCTCGAGCTCTAGGAAATGTTGCTGTTTTATTACTTACTTATTTTGAACTCTATCTTGAAATCTAACATTGATATTCCACAAACTGAACACACCCACACAAGCAGCATCCCAGACAAAGAAACTGGACTCTTCCAGCACGCCCCCAAAGCCCCACTCAGACCTCCAATCAAGTCATAGCCTCCTAAATGGAAACCAATCACAATCTTGAACACCATATATTAATTGTGGTGTTTAACTTTACATAAGTGGAATCTTATGGTATATATCTTTTATGATCGGATACTTCCTCTTCACATTAAGTTTGTGAGATTCAACCATGTTATGGTAGCATGTAATTATAACTCATTTTCCTTGCTATACAGTATTTGTTGCACAAATATATCAGAATGCATTCAGTCATTCTACTTTTAGTTGCCATTTGAGTAGTATACAATTACGAGCTCTGATTAATAGTGCTGCCATGAACATCCCAGAGCTTGACTTTTTTCCAGCATGAATGAATTGTATTTCTGATAGGCACATGCACAGGACTGGTATGGTTGGGTCATGGACTAAGGCATATGTTCAGTTTTAGGAGACACTGCCAATAGTTTTCCAAAGTGGTGGTACCAATTTACACTCCTCATTGGCTGTGTGTGAAAAGTCAGTCTTCTCAACGTTTGGTTCTGTCATTGTTTGGTTCTGTCATGCTTTTGAGGATCTTTTCATATATTTATCATTCAGGTATCCTTTATTTTCAAGTGCCTATTAGGTCTTTTACCCATTTTTCTTTTGGGCAATCTTTAGAAATATTATTATTATTATATTAAGATGTTTTATTTTTGTTAAATATAGAGCCACACAGTTAAAAAATAAACAAGTTTGTTATGATAAAAGACATTACAAGAAAAAGAAAACATAAGTGTTCTCAATTCTGTATTCTTTTTCTCTCAGAGGCAACACCCTTCAACTCTTAGGTAGTTACTATTAGCATTTAAAACCGTATTTCTCAACAACATGCTAGTAGACTAGTGACATATTCTTTCAATCTCTACGATGGTACTATTCCTTTAGAAAATGTTTATTGTCAGAAATGTCAAAATAAATTTGCAGGGTACAACTTAGGAGCATGTGCTTCATCTACTATCTGGACACAACCCCTCACTTTTATATTTCTGAGTGTACTATCATTGCATAAATTTAAGTTTGTATTTAGATATGGTATATGTGTAACCTCCATTCTCTCAGTCACTGGAAGTTAGGCCTAGGAATGTCTGGTAGATATGTGTCATTCATTCACACATTCATTTATTTCACAGTAATATATTATCATAAAATTACTTACTGTTGAAAGGTTTGAGACAATTTGTATTAATTATACATAAACATAAAAGTTCTTATGTGCTTTATACTATCAAGTTGTGCTATATAGTATAAAGCACAAGAGTGCTTTATGTTATTATAAAGCTATTATTTTTTTGCATAGACATAGACTGAACCCTATATTTATTTCCTTTTTACTACAGTCTATAAGATTGAAGCTTACTAAATTATCATGCCAGGCTTTATTTTTGTTGCCTTATTCTGTAATTGAATAAGTACGTACTGCTATTAGTTACAATAGTGTCATGTTTACTAATCTCAATATCCATTATCTTCAACTTGTTGGTAAGTTATTGGATACTAGAAACTATTTTACTTTTAAAAACCCATGTATATCAGCTGAAGTAGAAAGTACATCATACACAGATGATTAAAAGTATTCATTAAATATATGTTATATAGCCAAAGTCTTTTTGATCATGAAAACACAATGTAAGTCAAATATCAAAGAAATACTTAGAAATATATGAGTCTATTAATTTCTGAAACTTTATGGAGGCCTTGCATACCTAAATGTATTTTATAATGTAATCTACTTGCAAAGTAATAAATTAAATTACCACATATATGGCTACTATTGGCTTTCTCTTTAAAACACTATGTTTAGGGTCTTTTGTGCATTTTTCCTTAATAATATTACAGGTCAGAGACACTAAGAAAACATTAAGAAAAAAGGTGTAAAAAATATAACATTTATGGGTGCCTGGGTGGCTCTGTTGGTTAATTGTCTGACTTTGGCTCAGATCATCATCTCAGGGTCCTGAGATTCAGCCCTGCCTTGGGCTCCCAGTTCAATGGGGAGTCTGCCACCACCAGCCCCCACCCTTATGGCACACTCTCTCTCTCAAAAAAAATCTTTAAAAAAAATATAACATTTTAAAATTTGGATTCTCTTGTTTCCTAGACCCTTCAGTTTGTCTAATTTTCTGAGGCCCATGGATAAAAGCTGCTATTATTATCCTCAGAATCTTGAGGTAGCTCAGAGAAAAAATCTACTACTGCTGACTCAAACTGAAGACTTCAGGAAACTACACTGGATAGATAATGTGGCCAAATAATAACCTTGCAGAGCAGTCAATAGTGTTCCTCTCCTCTTAGCTTCTTGCCTGCCTGTCTACCAACCAGTTTCACTTCACCACCGTGGCATAACAAGGCTTGGTACCAAGAAGTAGACTGTCAGCAGTGACAGATGCGTAACTGTTCAGAGAGACACCATTTCTGTAAAACCTCTGAATCCTTTCAAAATAGGAGGTAAACCTCCTCACAGGTGTTTAACCCTGGGATGTAGGGCAGAGACTAATCTAAAATGCCTACACATGGGGGAGGGGGAAAAGATGGCGGAGGAGTAGGGGACCCTATTCCAACCATCCCTGGAATTGAGCTGGATATCTTCCAGACCACTCTGAACATCCACAAAATCAGCCTGAGATATAAGCAGATAGATCTGGATCTCTACAAACAGAATATCACAGGAGGTTGGTTCCAAGGTACACAGTGGCGAGCCGTATTCTGCGGGCAGATATCAGAGGATAAATGGCAGCGAGAGGGAGCCTGACCATGGGGATCCTACACTACCAGTGAACGAAAGCCTCCCATGCTGGGGACAGGGCACAGACTCACAGACCAGTAGCAGCGGGGAAAGGACTTTAGGGAAGCCCCCCTGATGGAAACCTGGACCGGTGGGGTCGTGCGTGTGAACTGGGGGTGGCTGGCAGTTTTAGAAGCACAAAGGGCAGAGTGCTGCTGAGGGAGGCACAACCCAGGATGCTGTAGCTTATAGCAGCACAGACAGAAACAGAGATACGGAAAGCCACCAGAGAGAGCCACCAGAGAACAAAAACCCCCCAAAACTGGTTTTCACTGAGCCCATCCCCCGCCACAGGAGACAGGGCAACTCTGCCCAAATAGGGTTGCCCGAGTAACAGCACGGCAGGCCCCTTCCCCAGAAGACAGGCTGGGAAAACAAGAGGCCAGCAACCCTAAGGTCCCTAGAAAACAGGTGCATCTTGCTTGGGTGTGGTCAATAACTGGACTCTATACATTCCCTCAACCACCCCTCAACAGAATGACTAGGAGGAGGAACCCCCAAAATAGGAAAGACTCAGAGACTATGACTTATGCCACAGATTTACAAATGGATTCAGATAAAACCAAGATGTCGGAGATGGAATTCAGGCTAGAAATTGTGAAGACAATAGCTAGAATGGAGAAATCAATTAATGGCAACATAGAGTCACAAAGGGCAGAAATGAAAGCTGAACTGGCAGAACTTAAAAATGCTATCAATGAGATCCAATCTAATCTAGATAATCTAACAGCTAGGTTAAGTGAGGCAAAAGAACAAATTAGTGACCTTGAAGACTAATTAACAGATAAAAAGGGAAAAGAGGAGGCCAGGGAAAAACAACTCAGAATCCATGAAAATAGAATCAGAGAAATAAGTGACACCATGAAACATTCCAATGTCAGAATTACTGGAATCCCTGAGGGGGTGGAGAGAGAGAGGACTAGAAGATATATTTGAGCAAATCATAGCTGAGAACTTCCCTAATCTGGGGAATGAAACAAATATTCAGGTCCTAGAGGCAGAGAGGACCCCTCCCAAGATCAAGGAAAACAGGCCAACATCCCAGCATGTAATAGTAAAACTGGCAAATCTTAGAACCAAGGAAACCATCCTAAGGGAGTTAGGGGGAAGAGATTCCTTATATATAGAGGGAGGAACATCAGAATAACATCAGACCTATCCACAAAGACCTGGCAAGCCAGAAAGGCCTGGCAAGACATTTTCAGGGTACTAAACGAGAAGAACATGCAGCCAAGAATACTTTATCCAGCAAGGCTGTCATTTAGAATGGATGGAGAAATGCAGAGCTCCCAAGACTGGCAGAAACTGAAAGAACATGTGACCACTAAGCCAGCCCTGCAAGAAATATTAAGGGGGGTTCTATAAAAGGAGAAAGACCCCAAGAGTGATATAGAAAAGAAATTTACAGGGACAATCTATAAAAACAAGGTCTTCACAGGCAACATGATGACAATTAATTCATATCTTTCAATAATCACTCTCTACATGAATGGCCTAAATGCTCCCATAAAATGGCACAGGGTTGCAGATTGGATAAAAAGACAGGACCCATCCATATGCTGTCTACAAGAGACTCATGTTGAACCTAAAGATTCACCCAGGCTGAAAGTGAAGAGATGGAGATTCATCTTCCATGCCAACGGACCTCAAAAGAAAGCTGGGGTAACAATTCTTACATCAGACAAATTAGATTTTAAGCTAACGACTGTAGTTAAGAGACACAGAAGGACAGTATATCATTCTTAAAGGGTCTACCCAACAAGAAGATCTAACAGCTGTAAATATCTATGCCCCCAACAGGGGAGCAGCCATCTACATAAGCCAACTGTTAACCAAAATAAAGAGTCATATTGATAAGAATATGTTAATTGTAGGAGACCTCAATACTGCACTCTCAGCAATAGACAGATCATCTAAGCAGAAAATCAGCAAAGAAACAAGAGCTTTGAATGACACAGCGGACCAGATGGACCTCATAGATATATACAGAACATTCCACCCTAAAACAATAGAATACTCATTCTTCTCAAGTGCACTTGGGACTTTCTCCAGAATAGACCACATTCTGGGTCACACATCGGGTCTCAACCGATACACAAAGATTGAGATTATTCCCTGCATATTCTCAGACCATAATGCTTCAAAACTGGAACTCAATCACAAGAAAAAATTTGGAAGAAATTCAAACACTTGGAAGCTAAAGACCACTCTGCTCAAGAATGTTTGGGTCAACTGGGATATCAAAGAAGAACTTAAACAATTCATGGAAACCAATGAGAACGAAAACACATCGGTCCAAAACCTATGGGATACTGCAAAGGTGGTCCTAAGGGAGAAATACATAGCCATCCAATACTCACTCAAAAAAATAGAAAAATCTTGAATTCACCATTTAACTCTATACCTTAAAGAATTAGAGAAAAAGCAACAAACTATGCCTAGGCCACGCATTAGAAGAGAAATAATTAAGGTTAAAGCAGAGATCAGTGAATTAGAAACCAAAGCAAGAAAAAATATGCAATGGAAAAAAGACAGTCTTTTCAATAAATGGTGCTGGGAAAATTGGACAGCCACATGCAGAAGAAGGAAACTTGACCATTCTCTAACACCAGACACAAAGATAAACTCAAAATGGATGAAAGATCTCAATGTGAGGAATCTATCAAAATCCTAGAGGAGAACACAGGCAGGAACCTCTTTGACATTTTCCACAGCAACTTCTTTCAAGATACATCTCCAAAGGCTAGTGAAACAAAAGCGAAAATGAACTTTTGGGACTTCATCAAGATAAAAACCTTCTGCACAGCAAAGGAAACAGTCAACAAAACAAAGAGGCAACCCACAGAATGGGAGAAGATATTTGCAAATGACACTGCAGATAAAAGGCTGGTATCCAAGATCTATAAAGAACTTCTCAAACTCAACACCCAAAAAATAATCAAGTCAAAAAAATGGGCAGAAGACATGAACAGACACTTCTCCAAAGAAGACATCCAAATGGCTAACAGACACATGAAAAATGTTCATCATCATTAGCCATCAGGGAAATTCAAATCAAAACCACACTGAGATACCACATTACACCAGTTAGGATGGCAAAAATTGACAAGGCAAGAAGCAACAAATGTTGGAGAGGTTGTGGAGAAAGGGGAACCCTCTTACACTGTTGGTGGGAATGCAAGCTGGTACAGCCATTTTGGAAAACAGTGTGGATTTGCCTCAGAAAATTACAGATAGAGCTACCCTATGACCCTGCAATTGTACTACTGGGTATTTACCCCAAAGACACAGATGTAGTTAAAAGAAGGGCCACATGCACCCCAGTGTTCATAGCAGAAATATCTGTGGTAGCCAAACTGTGGAAAGAACCGAGATGCCCTTCAACAGATGAATGGATAAAGAAGATGTGGTCCATATATACAACGGAGTATTACTCAGCCATCAGAAAGCATAAGCATGAATACCCAAATTTTCCATCAACATGGATGGGACTGGAGGAGATGATGCTAAGTGAAATAAGTGAAGCAGAGAAAGTCAATTATATGGTTTCACTTATTTGTGGAACCTAAGGAATAGCGTGGAGGACATTAGGAGAAGGAAGGGAAAAATGATGGAGGGGGGAATTGGAGGGAGGGATGAACCATGAGAGACTACGGACTCTGAGAAACAAACAGGGTTTTAGAGGGGAGGGGGGTGGGGGGATGGGTGAGCCCGGTGATGGGTATTAAGGAGGGCACGTACTGCATGGAGCACTGGGTGTTATAGGAAAACAATGAATCGTGGAACACTACATCAAAAACTAATGATGAACTGTATGGTGACTAACATAACAGAATAAAATAAAATTTTAAAAACAAAAAAATAAAATAAAATGCCTACACATATTCAGGATAGCTTTCCTAACTAGGTTGGCCTTTGGATGATTGTGAAATTTTTCCTAAAATATCAAGCTAATGAGCTCTATATATATGCAATATCAACAGACCTATGAAAAATGTAATTTATATTACCAGTACAGGGATTATCATGAAGCAATTTATTTATTCAGGAAGAGGTTGTAAGGGTCAAGGTGATCTCTCCTAAAAGACAATTCCTAAAATTCATTATTATGCAGGAAAACTTCTAGTCTCTCTAAAATCCTTTTCCTTATAGACCTGTGGTTCTGTATGACATTCAGGGAAATAGATTCTTGCTATTTCTAAAAGCCAAACTCCAAGAAATAAACAGATCTCTAAAAATCAGTGTTTACATTTTATATGGCTCCTGAAAATCACTAAATATCTCAAATTATCAACACCTTTATCTTAATTTTTGGTGTCTTATTATTTACGATTTTCTGTTGAACCTAAGAAAGGTTCAAGTGGAAGATACAATACTCTATGGTGGGCTAAAACCTGGTATTTCCATTGCATGCATTTGACTTTAAAAAGTCAATAATATTAATATTACATAAAAGATTAGACAATGCATTTCCTTAAGACTGTGTTCTTGCTATAACATCTAACTTAAAAAATGCTATTCTGAAATATTTACACGTCTGCATTTGGTACTTTTTCTTACTCAATAATCTTAAATTTGTTAGTTTCTTACGTAGGCATATTGAAAATATTAAAATTATAATTACAAAATACAGATTTTAAAATATTTCACATTTTATAAATTATTTGTGAATTAACATAAATGGCTGTCTATAGTAATTTTTCATCACACAAAAATATTTCATATGGTACACAGTCTTGTGAAAAGGAGAATCACACATTTAATTTAAATGTGAGGGAAAAAAAGTTGTACACTTCTTTTATGCATTCAGAATTTCAAATAAAAATTGTAAATTATTAAAAGCATTAACATTAGTCCTGTTATTTTTAATGAGATCAATCTTCAGAAAAGGTTTAATTGAGAACCTGGGAAGTGTTATATTTCATCTCGCCCTTGAACAGCTAAAAATGCATTATAAGCTGTTAAATTTCTTTTCTTCTATTTTCCCTTACAATATCAATTTCCTTTTGATAGATTGAGTCAATTCAGGGGAAGTAAATTATTTGACCCAGGTAATCTACACTTCGCCTGCAAAGCAGACACTGTTATCCTGGATCTTCAGGCTGTTCTGTTCTTTTTGTATTTATGCCAGGTAACATAGAGAAAGAGAAGACAAAATAAAAAAATAAAATAAAATAGAAGTCACATGTGTTGATACCTGTGAAATAAATATCTTAGGATGTAAAGTTATTATATTTTTTGCATGTTCATGTGGGCATGTTCATGTGGGCACAGTATACTCCATTTATTTTTTGTTTTATTAGTATTTAAAAGTTAAAATGCTGTGCCAGTCTTCCAGTGGAGATTACTTGATACGTTGACATTAATTATTGGATTTTGGAGAGGTCCCAGTCTCCATTTTACATTGTCTAAATCCTTCACCTCTTACTCCACCACAATTTTTGCAAAGGATTGAATGAAACATTAGAGACCTTCCAGAGTATTTATAGTGATCAATTTTAAAGATATAAGATGCTAGGGAGAAAGATTATTTGACATGGTTCTTACTGAAGTCTTCTCTATACTTACAGATGCATGAGTTAAAATTTTTCAAAATGATGAAATATCATTGTTTTGTTTTATTTTAAAGTTGCTTTATTTAAATAAGCTGTGACAGAAAAAGGAACTCCTAGTAGAGAAATCTATTCACTTGTTACCATATCCTCTGGATGAAGTGGCAAGCAGATAGCTTTTTCTGTCCAGGTTAAGATGAATGATTTCTATCCATCAAATCAATAGTAGTAATAGGGTAAAAATTATTATCTGATTTCTGAGGTTGTCCCAAAGCTGCCGTACTCAGTTCCCAATCAAAAACAGCTAACAGTTACTAGTGGTCAAGTTCATTTATCATAGACGAGAACCGTAGAGTCAAATTTACAAATTAATTGATAGTGGTGTTATGTATCTAATACTGTATAGTAAATTTGCATTATGAGGAAATTTTAAGGTGATCTATGATGGTAGGTTTTAACTTCTTGTGAAGAAAGAAAAAAAAAAAACTCCTGAAATTAAAAAAAAAATAAATTGTAGCACAGGTTGGTAGCCCAAAGCCCTGCCCCATTTCCAAGCTATTCAATCATCTACCTTCTGGGTGGTGACCACTGAAGCCCCTTCTAGAAGACAAGTTCATGGCTTTCCAAATAATTTGAATATTCCAATATCCCAGACATTAAATAAAAATACCTGAAATTGAAACCCTAGAAACTCTTAACAAAATTTTCTATTGACTTTTACATCCAGTTGAGTTTGAGAAGCATGCTACAGCTCACTTTCCTTCTCAAAGTACAAACCCTCTCTACAGTAATTCCTAACAGAAGTTTTCCTCTCCTTAATTTGCATCCGCAATAGACAACTTTGCAAAGGAGACTATTTCCTTATTAGACACTAGAACTATTTGGAGGTTGGTTCTTGGCATAGAGTCTATGTTTACCTCACTAGAAACTTTCATCTGTTATCTTCAGTTTTGTCCTCAATGGAAGCACTGGGCATGTTTCCTTACCCTCTTAAAGTACAAGATGGGTGTGATTAAACAGTAACATTTTTAAAGAATGCAATGCTATAAAATGCCGTTTATGTATGTGGAGGCATATTGGTCAAAATAACTACACCTGTCTCTCTTCCAAATGTTTTGGTGTTCCAAGCCTTCAAAGAACAGAAAATGTTACATGTTTAAGTATTTTGTGACATTTAATTCATCAATCATTTGCACTTAAATTAAAATTCTGTCTCAAACATGCAAGTTTTTCAACTAGGTTTTAAAATGCTATAGCTTGAGAATGTGTTGAAGGAAGTCTCAAAACAATGGTTTCAGATGAAATTCTACATTATATATTGTTAAGTAATTAACAAATGTGATTAAACTGAGAGGTAAAATGTGGTTAGTGGGTCCGTTAATGCCATTTAAAATACTCTTAATGTTTTATTTTGATTTATTCAGTGAGAATCAAATTATTTTGGTTGAAGGTGGGCTTGGGCACAAATATAAATAAATACATATTTTATGCAGATTCATTTGATGATTATGAAATCTGACTATTGTAGAATTTCTTTCTCCTGGGATTTACAGGTATGGAAAGACAGAAGAAGAAAATAAATTATCTTTGATTTTAGGCAATGCAAGACCAGGGGTTTAGGTCTATTTTGTTCATTGATACATCACAACCAAATAGAAAACATACTGGCAAATAGCAGATGCTCAAAAATATTTTTGTACAAAACCAAATTCAGTCATTATAATTTTATTTAACTTTAAACTTATTTAACAAATGTATATGAAATTCATGTAATTGATAAAAACGTGAGTTGCAGAAAAAGAAATCTCCCTACACATTTCTACCCAGATGCCTCTAGAAAGTCAAACTATTGTTCACATAAACTATACTGATTACCTATTCAAAATTTATCAAGAACATCTTGTGTGCCAAGCCAAGCAAATGCTGGATTAAAATGGAGAGTGTATTACATACAGATGCTACTCTCAAGGAAGTTATGGTTTGATGGAGGGAATACAGACAAGTAAAGGGGAAATTACATTTTTGTAAGTACTATTAAAAAAATTTATGTGTAACAGTGGTGATTCCCTGTTTACTCATGGCTCATCCCAAGTCTTGGTGGAATATTATGTCAGTGCTTAGCACTAGAAATCTTACTTCTCCTTTTTCTAAATACTCATTAAATTACTTTTTATATCTATCTTGTCCAGCTTCTGAGACTTTGTCATGATAACTGAATGATTCTAAAATATCTCTGGCTTCAGATGAGGGGTCAGAAACACTAATTCAAACTCAGAGAGGAATCCAAAGGATTATTTAACCAGGTTGATGGCTGTACAAAGACATGAAGTCTTCTCAGCCTAGGCTCCGGCTTAAATTAGTCATGGTTTTATTTATTATTAGTGTAGCATGTAAAACTCTTTCAACAGTGCCTCCGCTAATAAAGGAGAGAGTTCAACTGTTAACAAGATGCGTCTACCTCACCACTTGAGTTTCTACTAAGCCACATCTCAAACAGCAGATGGACTTGCATTCAGACACATTTAACGATTTCATAATACTCTAGCCCAAAAGACCAAATTATGCTTCTTAGGTCTTTTCCACCCAGTGGCCATTTATCCATCTGCATCACTCCAATACAGTTTCTAACACTTTATCATTTAGAGGCTCACTAAGTAGCATTTCATTTGGAGCCAGCAGATCTAGGTTCTAAACTCAGCACTTAACCACCAAATTCCTTAACCTTTTCTTTGTTGAGTAGGAATAATGGGGTTGGAATAAGGATTCAATAATTTCCATATCACATATTTGCTATGAGAATCAAATGAGTTCAATGAGATGTATATTAAAGATCCTGTTGCAAAACAACTAGTGGATAGCAGATAATAAAATAGTCCCATAAATAATTCTTTTAAAGAATTAAAAAAAAAAAACCCAACATCATTCCTTCCTCATCCAGCCACCTATGATTTTGTTTCCTATGAATCCGGATGTGCAGACCCTTGCTTTCTGCCGCATAATCAGTTCATCACTGCTAAATGTGTGGCTCTTACAATATTTCATCCTTTCATATAATTATTTGGCTAGCAGTACTCTCTTCTATTGCCCATGAGAATAAGAATAAGGTTTACTAATATTTGTATGGTCCTTTATATCTAATATAGTGTCTGTTACATAGTAGATAGGAAGGATCTAATAAATGGATTTAATTATTGGATACCTGCTCTATTCCAGACACTGTGCTCAATTCTGGATATCACAAGTGAACACAACAGACCAGGTGCCAGATCACTGCTGGATGCAGACAATAATAAAGGCAATTTCAATAGGTTTTTAATTTGTCTGAACTCAGGTAAAATGCCCTGTGATTGGAAGCACAGAGGGAAGTAGTAGATCCCAGACTTAGGCAGGAAAAGATTCCCTAGAAGAAATTTTGTCTAATTTGGGACCTGAGGATAAGTAGGCATTAGACAAAAAGAACAGATGACTATCTCTGGAAGAGAGTCTAGAAATGTGAAGGCCTGCATACCAGGCAGAGAGCATGTCATGTTTGGGGCACAATGGAGAAAGCTTATGGGGGAATTGGTGAATCCAGTTTGAATGTGTGTGGTGCTTGTGGGAACATATAAGGAGAGGGCCACTAGACATTTGGATAAAGAATCATGCAGATTGTTCAGAATTTCTGCTGTGTAGGATATAGCAATTTAAGTATCAATAGCTCATAATGGCCAATGAAACTTTGAAGTCACCTGGAAGAACTGAGGTGGATAAGAAGGTGGCTCAGGACAGAGCTCAGTGAAAAAAAAAAAAAACAACCCAATAATATTTAGTGGACAGACTTTCAAGAAATGAATAAAATATTATACATATTTAATCTCTACTCAGACATTTATTTTATACTAAAATGTCCTCTTCCCAGAACTCTTCTTACCTACTTTTTCAATTATTTATATTCTTATTTATTTTTACTAATATTTATTCAGATATTATATTTACCCTTTCTCAATAGTACTCATTTCAGTTATTTCCTGAATATTTGTTTTAGCTAGAACTTTTTCTTTGATGAGGAATTTATTAACAGTGCACTCAGATTGTGTTTAAAGTTTTGCCAGTTCTCCTACCTTTACTTTAAATAGGAGTAGAAATAGTAAAAGTGAACACTGTCAATCCATATTCTGTGTATTAATCCCTATATGTAAATGTCCTAGTAGAGGATGAATTTTCGTTAGTTACCATGATTGTCATCATCAGTTTTTCTTCAGCATCCAAAGAAAACATAAACTAACTGTATGCAGTGACCAAAACAATTTTGTAAATTGAATTGTAACAGAATTCCAAAACAGGAAAAATTTTAAGATTTTTTTTTTAAACAGAGGTACATTCAGTAATATTTCCCAGGACCCATCATTATGTAATTCTATATAATTTGAGGACATTTAATTTACTTGGCAGAAAAGCAGAGGGCTTTTGGGTTTATTTTGTTGTTGTTGTCTTTTTCCCCTTAAGATTCTATTTTCCCAGTCACCTGTGATGATCTACAACTCTAAAGGCCACCTGAATCTCTGTGTCTCACAGTTAAAATGATTTTCTATACCAGGAAGTGGTGCCTATTCCCATGAGATAATATATTTAAGAAACTTAGAGGATCTTTTTCCATTAACTTACCAGTCAGAGCAACAGTATAAATATAGTATGTCTGGATTTCAGAAAGGCTTTTAACAGACACTTATCTTTGTGAATTAAATGGAAAAATATAGACCATAAGTAGCAGAGTTCGCTGTGTCTGTAGGGAGTAGAAAGTTCCTAAAGAAAATTGTTTATTATTTTACTAGCAATTAACTAAATTAATAACTCCTAAAATATCACGTTTTTATGTGTTTGCTATGGGCCATATACTATGCTAAACAGTTTATGTGTATTACCTTATATAATGACAATGTGTGTGGAAAAGAGACTTCAACATTTGAGTCAAAAATTTGATGAGGCTGTCAAAATATGTAATGAAGAATGAAGCAATAATTGTAGAATATTTGTTTGATAACAAAGACAATACTAATCCCTAGAGAACTAGGGTTCAAGCCTGGTATCCTGCTTTTAAGAGCTCTGTGACAGACTGGGCACAAAGGTAGCTTGGGTGATACGGGTTTTCCAAATCCATGTCATGTAAAAACAGGCAATGCCTGGTAGGATGGAATATGTGCACAGTTTTCTGGCAAATATCCTGTATTTTAAACATCAGTTAACAGGACACATTGCTAATCTCCCCAGGGCCCATCCCACTGATGAACATTACAGACAAGTTCTTTCCTCTGAGACAAGCAGCATATGGAGTAAAAACTTAATTAAAGCAGCGACAGAGCACTAACCAAGTGAGAGAGGGAAAACAAAGGGGGCAGGCAGAAAGGATAGTGATGCAGAGTGAGACAAGACGAAGAAAGAAGCCAGAAAGGGAGACTGAGAGGCATTCGGACAAGGGAGAAAATCCTCGTCGCTCATCGATCTCCCCAGAGACAATACTTTCTGTCCCTGCCTACCAACATTTTTTTGAAGATGTATTCATTAGTCATTCATTCAACAGACAGTTTTTGAGAACCAATCATCTCTTACCACTGGGAGCAAGAATATAGCAGTGGACACAGATGAGAAAGTCCTTGCTCTCCTGGAGTGAATATTCTAGTACAAAGATACAAACTTGATGTATAATTTTCATTTGATTTACATTTTAAAATATTATACTCACTACCTTGTAGACAATGAGTTTCAGAGAGGGAAAGGTGGGAGCCAGGAGACCCGGTTAGGAGATTATTGTTGTTAATTTGAGAGAAAGATAATAGTGAGGAGATAATAGTAGAAATGGAGTGGAATGGATAGGCAAAGATAGATGTGTGGGTAGCACCTAAAAAAATCTAGTGAAGGTAGAGGTGAAAAAAATAAGCTGAAGATTGAATCAAAGCACTGTGTCTGGAATTGTTAGTGCAATCAATGTTGCTAAGATAATGAATATAGAATAAAGTGATAATGAATTATAATCTCTAAAAAAGTTCTTTTTTGTAAGTAAAAAGGAATGGAATTTAGCTACAAAAAAGACTGAATTTTGCTACAGGTTTTCATCTACAACAGTTTCTTCCTGAATACACAATGCTCATATTTGGTTTATGATAACTGGCTTTCATTTCTTCCTTATATAATTCAGTAGACAGCGCCAGAGTGAATGATAGAACTTTTTATTATCACAGCAAGAGCTTCAGACTCTATCCTATGGTCTTCAGAAAAAAAAAAAAAATCTACTCACTAAATCCTCCTTGTCTATTTTTATCCCATAAGTACTGATCACTGTCCCCCAAACGGTATATGAATCAATAATAATGAATGGATAAATTCTATCCAAGTATACACTAAATGTGTATAGATAGTTCCTGCTTGTAGAAAACCTAACCTACTCCAGACATCATATAAATGCATTAAGATGTGCCAAAATATCTTTTGTTAAAACATTTTTTGCAAAAAGAATGTTTAAATATTGAACTCCTAATGGAAGTTTTGAAAATATTCAATTAGCTAGAGTTGTGAATATGAGTTTAGAAACATATGGAGACATGCAGTGGAGTACATGTATTTTTTTAAAAATTATTTCACAAATATTTATGGAGTGCTTCGTATATGCCAGCACTCTAATAAACCCTGGCAGACACAACACAACAATGAGCAAGATAAAATCTCTGCTCTCTTGGAGTTCATTTTCTATTAGAGGAAGAAGGTGTCAGGGAAGAAGAATTTCCTCTGCCCTTTAAGGTCCTTCTAGGTGGACTAAAAGTCAAATTGACATGAGAAAGATGAACAGGAGAAAATCAAATTTAATAGTATACATCCAGGGGAATCCACACAAATATGGAAATTTCAAAGACAGTGAGGTAACATGAGGCTTATAAGAGCTAAGTAGAGGGACAGAGGTATGAGAACAGAAAGAGCAGAAAGACCATTAGCTGGAAGGTGAGAGATGTTTGAAAAACAAAGCTTGCCCTGCTATGCAAATAAATTTCTTAGGTAAGAAGCAATCTCTGTTAATAGCTCTCTTCCTGGTATACACAGGCAGCTGATGGGGAGGTAAAGAGACTTTCCTGGATCTGTTAGGTTTTGATTGCTTTTAACTCAAAATAGTGTTCATGCCAGAGTGGCCCATCTTTGGGCAGCCAGCCCTTGGCCCCTATACAGACGATACACAGGAAATACAGATAACTTCAGATGATGAGAAGTTCTAGAAAAACAAGTGAAGAAAGGAAATAGAATGTGACTGAGGAAATGGGTGATGGAAGACAGTAGTCAGACAGTCCTCTATGTAGTGGTCACATATAGGGAGAGACTTGACCAATGAGAGAGTGCCAACCATGTGAAGATCTGTCTCACTGACTCCCAAGACACGGCACTCTAAGCAGTCATTACTAGTCAAGTGCTCACTGGTTATTTCTTGCTCTAAGTATTCTGGGAGATGTAGAAGAATCTGAGGTAGAAAGCATTGAATGTAGTTATGGAGACACATTTAACAACATCAAACATCACGAGATTGTAACATGGAGTATAGAAAGAAGACTTGGAATATTCCAATTCTACCTTTCTTTTTAACATTTTGGAACCTCAGTTTCCTCATTAGTAAAATAAAATTGAGCCAAATGAACTATTAGATTCCTTCCAGATTTTATGGTCAATAATTCCAAGTACAAAATGAAGTAGGGTTTTAAAAAAATAATACAAAGTGTTTTTGATGTTTAGATAAAAAATTGAGCAAAAATGTGTCTGGGGAAGGCTGTAAGATCCCTCCCCTCTGATGGTGAGGTTCTCACTTTGGTTTCAGTTTTCTGTGTGTCCCCAAAAATAGTAAGATCTACAACTTCATCAATTTACTTGGAAAAAAACCCCATACACAACACATAATTCATATTATCCATTTAAATCTTCCCTATTTGTATCTCTTGTTACTTAAACAATTTAGGTTGTAACTTTGTCTATTGATTTCTGTTTTTCCCTCTGACAGAGCTCTTATAAACCAAAAATGATTCATCTCCTCACAGTGGAAGTATTTCCATATTCAGGATGTATTGTCATAGAGGGTAAAAAAATCAATAGAGCAATTCCTGTTTAGTGAAATTTCTTAATTAGAAACATTACTCATTTTTAAATATATAATATTTATAGTCATTAACAAAAGCTTTACTGCAAAAGTATTATAATTCTCTTTAAGGACTGACATATGTCCTTGTCTAAGAAATCTTTTTAGGACTTAATTGTCTGCATCCAGTTTTCTCATAAGCACATATCATCCCTTTAAATATGACGTTGGCCTATGGCGGGGTAAGAAAGGGTAAGAAAACTCAATAAAAATTGAATATTCTAGAAGTCCTATATACATTTTATCAGCTATTCATAATGAAAAAGTAAAACATATTAAGAGCAAAGTAAAACATATTGAGAGCATGTAAAGTGGAATTAACAGAAGAAATTACAAGAAAATATATCCAAGAAGTCATTGCTTCTGGAACATGAGATGGACATAGATGCAGCCCCCAGAGAGAACAATCAGGTTCACTATCTTCATTTTTTTTCCAGCATCACAGAGCTACATAGAACTGGCCTTCCAGAAGTCATGGGATATTACAGTTACAGTAGAGCAGCAATTATAAAAACCTGACTGATTGTGGAACCACCTGGAGCCCTCCATAAAGTAGAAGTTTTCTGGACCCTGTTATCTTGAAATTATGATTTTAAATGCCATGTATGGGAATCAATGATCTAAAATTGACTGCAGAATCTTCTTGAATGATGCAGGGGCACCCATAGTCTTTACCATGGTACATCTGAAATAAACTCTAAGTGCCTTCTTGGAATGAAATTAGCCTCTACTTTTCTTGAAAGTTTCTTTTTTCCCCCCATTATCACTCCCTTGAGGAGTATTTTGCAATATTGTTTTTCCTAATCACCCCCACTTCATAAAATTTTAATACCACCAATAACTGCATATCTGTTTATGCACCACTGTGTGTATACCTATGCTTTATATATAAAAAGAGGTGCTTTCTCCTGATCAAGAACCAATTTTTCCCCTCTTGGAGGCAACATTGCCCTATTGATAACACATGTCCCACGTCATTTTGGGTTCAGGCTATTAACCAGACTCTGCTCCAGTAGCTTAATGGACATGGATTTTTATCTGCACTCAGGTCTTTTACAAACTTTTTGGAGCTGTAAGACTTTTACAACTTTTTGAAGGGAAGACAACATTCCCTAAGCATTCACACTAATGTAAACAGCTCTTTAACAAAATGCATTTTAGAAAAGTACTTTAGAAAGATTGGAAAAAGGATCAGAAATAACTGTATCAGTCATTTTCATTCAGGAAAACAGAACCCAGTATAAGTATATAGAGTATACAAAGTCTATAAAGCAGAGTTTAATAATGGAAATTAAGTGTCACCAACTTAAATGTGATCTAGAAAATCCAGAAGTTGCTATTAGTGCCCAGAAGTCAGGAAATGGAATTGTTGCCAATTGCAACAACTATGTCCTATCTTCCAAATGTATAAGAACGTGAACAAAGGATGTCGAGAATGTCAAAATACTAAGGAAGTCGAGGCAGAAAAAGAGGAGGAGGAGACAAAAGAGAGGACGTGGATGAAGAAAAAGAAAAACTAGGAGTTCAAAACAAAGCAAGACAGAGTCAAGAATCAAGATGTAGCACCTATACCTTGCCCTCATAGGAAAATAAACTCCAACTTGTCTTCTTCCTCTTCTCTTAGAGGATGCAATTTCAAACCTACTTCACAGGACTGTTTGGAAGATGCAGAACCACTAGATGAATATAATCCTGGTGTCAGATGATGTCACCTATCCTCTAAAATTTAAAATAACTGTGCATAAACACCACCCCATGAGCACCGAGAGCCTAGAATCCCACAGTGTCTGGCAATTCAGAGGGTAAAGGACTTATTTTCTGTTTGTTTTTAACTCCTGTGGCTTAATAACAAGCATCTACCCTATCAGTTTGATTTATAATTCCTATCATCTATATCTGTGTCACTTTTTTCCACACTCTATCATCCCAGACATTGAACCCAATTCCTTTTCCTTCATTTTTCCCAGTTTCTATTTTGAATGACATGTGAGATGGAATTTATATTTCCATGTGACTCAACCCCCTTTTCATAAAAAAAAGATAAAATCACCTCCTCTCCCCTCCATTTTCTCAGACCCCCACAATCGTGGACATTTCCATACCCCTTATTTTACTCTGCAGAGGAATTTAGATCTCCTCTGTAACTTTGCATACCCAAAGGCGCAGTAATATTTTTATAAAACAAAAACACCAGTTACTCTGGGTCTCAACCTTTTGTTCTGTGAAACTGGCAGAAGCTTTAAAATTTCTCTTTCTTTCCTTCTAGACTCTAAGTGGAAACAAGCAATGAAGATCTATATTTTCCCACCAGTAAGAAACTATGGCAACCTCACCATATCTAGTAAGTCAACTATTGCTCTGTTTTAAATAATTTTTTAAAAGTTGTCATTTTATAAAAATGTAAAGGATTATTCATGCAAAAATTTATTACTACCATTATTACTGTTGTTAAAATAGCTTCAAGACGTGTCCCACTTTGGTAATGCTCTACAATGTTTAGGATATCTGGAAGCATGGTTATCCCTTCTGTGTGCTTTTTTCCTGCAGCGGTCTTCTCTAACATCCTGTTTATAGTAACAGCCAATCTTTATCCCTCATTTTCTCCATCACATTATTCTAAATAATGTGTTGCAATTTCACAATCTCTGTTGTTATCTACTTGCTTATTTATTGACTGTCTCCATTATCAACTTAGAAGATTTCTCAAAGATGGGAATTTGTCTAACTTTTTAACAGAAGTAGCCCTAGCAACAAAGTACTGCCTGACACCTAGTAAAGCCTTCTCATGTTATTATGGAATGAACGAGGGAAACAAAGGAGGGAAATGGAGGGGTGGGAACAAGCATCAGTTCCCTACAGATGTTTGATGATTTTGCTCACTTGTAAGAACAACTTTTGTATATAGTGCCATGCTTTTGTGGATGCATGACTTTGAGGGTCCATAGACGGGGCCCTGAAGAATATGCTGAGAAAAGAGGCCCCACACCAGAGATAAAAATCTTTGATATAAAGTCTGAGCTTCTGTATATGAAACAAGTTCCCTCCTGCCATGGACTAGTCCAAAGGTCATGGAAACCACAACCCATATGGCACAAGACATCCATCTTCTATTCTTTGGTAAGTAAAAATGCATAAACAAGCCTTTCTCTCCCCTCACCTGCCACCAAAGGTTATCCCTTGTCTAAATACAGCTGCTTCCTAGCCTCCAAGAAGAAAGTAGGTGAATTCCTATTGTCATACATAAGGTTTTGTAAAAGTGACTTGGCCCACCACCACTGGTGGCTTTGAAGATGAAAGGAGGCCATGAGCCAGGGAATATGGATGGTATCTAAAGCTAAGAATGACTCCTGGCTAACAGACAGACAGCAAGAAATCGGGTTCCTAAGTCCTGTAACAGTATGGAACTAAATTCTGCCAACAACCTGAATAATCCTGAAAGTGGATTCCTCCCACTCCAGAACATTCAGATAAGAGCCCAGCTGACTGACATCTTGATTTCTGCTTTGTGAGAACCAGAGGTAAGGAATCAACTGAGTCGGGCGCCTGGGTGGCTCAGTTGGTTAAGCGACTGCCTTCTGCTCAGGTCATGATCCTGGAGTCCCGGGATCGAGTCCCACATCGGGCTCCCTGCTGAGCAGGGAGTCTGCTTCTCCCTCTGACCCTCCCCCCTCTCATGCTCTCTCTCTCTCATTCTCTCTCTCAAATAAATAAATAAATAAAATCTTTAAAAAAAAAAAAGAAATCAACTGAGTCTACTGAGACTTCTGACATAGAGAACTATGAAAAATAAATTTGTGTTGTAAGCAGCTAAGTTTGTGATAACTTGTTACAGCAGCAGTAGAAAACTAACACATGGTGTAAACATTCACATATACCTTGTCATTTAAAAAGGAGCACAAGACCCTGTGATCCAAATGACCCTCCTTACTGTTTAAGCTGTTGTTGAAACATTACAATTAGTTGCTAAAGGTCATCCTTGAAGTAGAATGTTACCAGGATGGAACAATACTCAAATCCAGTAATGACTAGGAAGGCCAGCTACTGATTTGACCCAACTCAGATTAACTTTAGTTAATTTAGCAGGAACCTAAAGAAAGGCAATGCAGGACAGGTTAGTGCTGGCAGAGTGTTTTAAGAAAATACAAACAGGGCTTCTCCAATGATTGCAGGCCTACTTAAGGCACAAGGAAATGGCATGAGGCAGTGGGGAGAGAAGGCAAAGGGACTGGAGGCATACTGAATAAAAAGGAATGTAAGCAGAGAGGAAAAATGATCTCTGCTTCAAATCCTGTGAAGAGTTGGTTCTGTTTATATGCACTGCAGATTCAAAAGTAAGAGGAAAAAGCTTAGCCAAAGCTAAAATCGGCTAACAACCTGCATTGACAAATGAGGAATTTGTTTACACTCCCAGCAAAGAGCATAAAATTTAAAATTAAAATTAAAAAGGTGCAGTCATATGACTTTTTAGAGTGCAGGCCATAGTTTTGCACACTGGCACTATGGCAGCCAATGAGGTTTACTCAAAT
The DNA here is from genome assembly GCF_009762305.2 of Zalophus californianus. Taxonomy (NCBI): domain Eukaryota; kingdom Metazoa; phylum Chordata; class Mammalia; order Carnivora; family Otariidae; genus Zalophus; species Zalophus californianus. Next base: position 145,120,950 of record NC_045598.1, read on the forward strand.
TGTGGTTATAACTCACACAGTGCACACCAATTTATTAAAAAGCTAAATATGATTTAGTTATATTAATACTCTGTGAATATATGTATTAATACTCTATCAATATGAGAGAGCTTCATATATCAGACTGGAAAAACTTAGTGGAATATACAGCTTCAGGAAAACAATTCCAAATGGAGAACTTGGATCACACCTAAAGCACTGTTTAAATACTAAACAGACTGTCCTGCTTTTCTCAAGACATACTGTGGAATGTAAAAAGATAAAAACAACTAAAAATTGAGCAAAAATTAGAGGAGCTCTTTATTCATAGATTTTAAAGAATGTTACCAAAAAAACAAAGGAGGAAGATAAATTGAAGCCTAATTTAAAGGTCCTTAGATTATAAACATACAGTGATAATAACAGTAATAACAATTTATTGAGCACTTACTGTTTACCTGATAATCATGTTACCAAGCAGTTATATTAAGGATTTTTAAATCTTCCCAATCCTGTGAGTTAGGCATTATTATCCAAATTGCATAGGCGAGGAACGTGAGGAAAACGGTAAGTACTCGTTTGCTTATAACCACAACTAGTAACTGGCAAGGCAAACATTTAAAAACAAAATTTTCAGACATATTAGAAACCCATGCTTCACCAAAACCTTAATAATGTCTATTTTCAAAAACATCAAAAACTAATGATTTACTATCTGCTAATTGAACATAATAATTAAAACAACATCCTATGGAAAAAAATAAACTGAAACAACAAAATAAAATAAAAATTACCTCAAAAGATTATTTTATCACTTCTTCACCTATAATACTATTAAAATAATTTAGCGATTAATGAGCAAAACTGGAATGCCTGCACAGTTTCATCGGATGTCTTAGATTACTACTAACCCTAAATCTATTCAATGTGTTTACTGAACATATATATGTATTACTGATGGTTTGCTCATTTTTTTTACCCATTTTTTTTAAGATTTTATTTATTTATTTGACAGAGAGAGACATAGTGAGAGCAGGAACACAAGTAGGGGGAGTGGGAGAGGGAGAAGCAGGCTTCCCGCCTGAGCAGGGAGCCCAACGTGGGGCTCGATCCCAGAACCCTGGGATCATGACCTGAGCCAAAGGCAGACACTTAACGACTGAGCCACCCATGTACCCCTCTTTACCATTTTCTACTGATTTTTTTAAAAGATTTTATTTATTTATTTATTTGACAGAGAGAGACAGCGAGAGCAGGAACACAAGCAGGGGGAGTGGGAGAGGGAAAACAGGCTTCCCGCTGAGCAGGGAGCCCGATGTGGGGCTCCATCCCTGGACCCTGGGATCATGACCTGAGCCAAAGGCAGACGCTTAACAACTGAGCCACCCAGGCACCCCTTTCTACTGATTTTTAATAGTTCTTTATATAGGAAAGATATTAATGTCTTTCCATTGTAGATGTTATGTTTTTTATATGAAATTTAATTTTGTTTGTGGTACTGGTGATGTACCCATTTTTTTAAAAAATTAAAGCAACGTATATCCATCTACTTACACATGCTGTCTTATAGAACAAAAAATCTATTTTATAAATTTAAAAGACAATCTTTTGCAGATTTCTTTAAAAATGTTATTTGTAAGTTATAGAGAATTTGCATGCTCTAATTATCAACTGTTTTTAAAATTTATGGTTACCAAAATTTTGTACTTTTCTTTACAAATAAGCCTAGTGCATTTATTTTTAGTCTCATTCTTTAGTATTTTGTGTTTTATATTGCTACTGTGATAAAGTCATTTTTCATGATGTTTTCAAAGGAGTTATTGATGGCGTACAGAAAAGCTATTTGATTTTATAGAGATTTTGTAATAGGCCATGTGACTATTCAATTTATTTTTTTACAGTTTTTATTACCTTCTTGGTATTCTCAGTAGATGATCATATCATATATTGTTCTAATTATATTTTTTCATAATAGTTCATGTATCTAATTTATTTCATCCTGTGTCATTTCATCCTGTGGCTCTACCTTCCCCCAAATTATTAATAATAGCAGTGATAAAGTGATAAAATGAAAAGCATTGTCATAGTCTTGCATTTAATGAAACTATCCCCACTTCACACAATTAAATATAATTCAAGATTAAAAAATATTAAAAAAGTACTACTGAATTTGGTTACATTTTTTGTTAAAGTTTATCAAGAAAATCCTGTGCTTTTCTCCATTGTACATGCTAATGTGATAGAACATATGAATAGATGCTTTAGGGGTAAGTCATGCTTTTATTATTGTCATCTGTACTATTGACTATTTTAAATATCTATATAAATACATAGACACACACGTACATGCATACATATATGGCCATATGGCTTGATCTGTGTTAAACATTTACTTTCAGAAATGTACACATATATCTCTTTGTAAGATTGATGTATAAACGTATTTTTTGTACCATCTACAAGTGTTTGTGTTATAATTATGTCAGATTCACAAAAGAAGCTTGGAAGCTCTACATATTTTTTTATGTCCTATAATAATTTACATAAAAAGGAATATATGCTCCTCAAACATTTACATGAAATTGAAAATAAAATAATTTTGTCCTAGTACTTCTCCTTTTTATTTAATTCTTTTTTCTAAATTTAAATTTCAGTTAGCATACAGTGTAATACTAATTCAGGTGTACAATATAGTGATTCAACACTTCTATACAACACTCGGTGCTCATTGCAACAAGTGTACTTTTTTAAAAAATTTTTTATTGTTATGTTAATCACCACACATTACATCATTAGTTTTTGATGTGTTCCATGATTCATTGTTTGCATATAACACATGCCCTCTTTAATACCCAACACCAGGCTAACCCATCCCCCCACCCCCGTCCCCTCTAGAACCCTGTTTGTTTTTCAGAGTCCATCGTCTCTCATAGTTCTTCTCCCCCTCCGATTTCCCCCCCTTCATTCTTCCCCTCCTGCTATCTTTTTTTTTCCTTAACATATATTACATTATTTGTTTCAGAGGTACAGATCTGTGATTCAACAGTCTTGCACAATTCACAGCGCTCACCATAGCACATACCCTCCCCAGTGTCTATCACCCAGCCACCCCATCCCACCTACCCACCCCCACTCCAGCAACCCTCAGTTTGTTTCCTGAGATTAAGAATTCCTCATATAGGGGCACCTGGGTGGCTCAGTTGGTTAAGCGACTGCCTTCGGCTCAGGTCATGATCCTGGAGTCCTGGAATCCAGTCCTGCATCAGGCTCCCTGCTCATCAGGGAGTCTGCTTCTCCCTCTGACCCTCTTCTCTCTTGTGCTCTCATTCTTTCTCTCTCTCAAATAAATAAAATCTTTAAAAAAAAAGAATTCCTCATATCAATGAGGTCATATGATACATGTCTTTCTCTGATTGACCTATTTCGCTCAGCATAACACCCTCCAGTTCCATCCACGTTGTTGCAAATGGCAAGATCTCATTCCTTTTGATGGCTGCATAATATTCCATTGTGTATATATACGACATCTTCTTTATCCATTCGTCTGTCGATGGACATCTTGGCTCTTTCCTAGTACTTCTCTTGGGGATAGTTCTTTGAGAACATTCAAAATGTATCTCACATTATTGGCTTGTTCAAAATTATTCTATCATCTCAAATCATTTATCTGAAATTATATATTATTTCCAAAGGTCAAGTTCCTCATTTTTTTAAATGCAGAAGAATAGTTTTCTCAGGTTTCATGTCTCCAAATTAAAGTTTTATCTGGTCTGCCAATGTCTCCACTTAATTCCCCAAATAACTGGGAAATATCAGGAAACAAAGCTGTACACTGGCCCAGTAGGGGATGCAGTTTTCAATCTTTTCTCATCTGCCCCAACTGTAAGAGACATTCCTCAAAATTTCTGTGAGATGCGGTAGATAACCTTCCATTGTTCCTGGCATTTACATATTTTTCTCCTATGTTGGCATCATTTCATCACTGAAGTGAGGATTTGGTAAAGAGTGGAACACACATAACTAAATTGCTAGCCTAACTTACCTGGAAATGCTTTTGGACCATTTTGATGTAAAGTGTCTGTTATTCTTGGTTAGAAATCATTATAGGTTAAAATGCAACGGACACAGAAATGTTCAATAAGCTAGATGACTTCTAAATTGCTAAAATATGTAGCCATCCTTGACAAAAATTAAGAGTAACCCCTTTGCAAATCTGCTCTTATGAATATCAATAGGAAAGTAATGATTCTGAGGGGAAACAGTGAGCGGGCATCTCTTGCCCTTTTCTGGTCAGGCAACTGTCAGCGGTTCCACAGAATCTAGGGGTGCCACCATTCTGAAAGACATTTCCTCTCAATGTTTCCAGACTGCAAGGAAATGGGAACTTTGTTCCTCCTTAAGAGCCAACTTAGGATCATTCTTCCCAATGAGCTGACATTGTCCCTCCTGGTAAAACTTCCCTGACACTAGCGGTTTTCTTTCAATGGCTTTACAGAATGGCTAGAACATTTCAGTTACATTTTGAATTGCTTTGAGTTGTGTTAGTATACTACTTCTGATAATAAATCTATTCATGCATTTTATGGTACCTATCATCTTTAGTATCTAGGTGATCAGCCAGAAGTATTGAAATAGAAAATAAATTAGAAAGTGGGATTTTTTTTTTTTTCTACTGGCAACCTGCTTGCAAAGGTATATGGACTTACACCAAGTTTTTGGAATCCTATTTCACCTGATTTTGGAATCTTGGATGCATATTCTTCCCTGTAAGAATTTATTTAACAAACTGTTATAAAGTGAGATCATTACAATTACCCTTTATAGAAAACAATTTCTTTTCCCTAAACATATTCCAGGTAATACAGAAACATAATATCCTTCCCATTTAGGGTACTAATCTTGGTAATAAAAATTTTGTTTAAGCTATTCAGTTGAACACTCTCTTTTATCTGGTCCCTCTACGTTTGGGCCTCTCAGACATTCTACTACAAACTCTTCCAGGGTTCATCTGAGAGCTCTTTCATACAGTAAGTTTACCTTTCTAATTTCTAATCTAGACACCGAAGAGATCAAAAATACAAGACACATGTTTGCATCTATCATTTACAAATTGTTTTTCCCTATTTATTCACATAACTGAAACATGAAATACATGGGAGGGGTGAATACAGATATAGTTTAAATTCCCTTCAGTTAAGCCTATAAATTTAATTCTTTTCATTTTTTAATAAACTGATTTTAAGTCTAAATATTCACTGCCTTGAAGTGTCATTAATGATTACACCCAATATATTCCTAAAATATATATATATATAATTAGGAATGTAATCATATCCAGTATAATTATAATGTAATCACATAACATTCTAGTATATAATCCATCAAGTATATATTAAAAGATTATTTTATCATAGTTGAAAAAATTTAATATTTTGAGCTAAGATATTGGTACATGAACTTATGCTAAGAAACAACCCTACATACTACTTTTGTAATGTTATACTAAACTAAGTGACCAGGAAGTTATGTGAGTAAGGCCCAAGTACTCGGGTTTTATAATAATGACTATGGTATGATTTTGTAACAGATTTATGATACCAGCTGTATATTATGGCAGTATTTTTGTCTTTAGTTTCTCCAGGGGAGATGTATATTATTTATGATTTGGCTGAAGATGAAATGGCTCCAGGGATTAGTAATGAGATATGGAATCTTTCATCTCAAAGTTTTTAGTTCTAGCATATGATACTTATGCCTGAGACTCCACATCACCTGCTGCTTATGAATTATGCTAAGTAATCTGAATTTAGAGAGTTGAGTCAAATCACCTGCAACCAAATTTCATCTGTTGCAAGCTGCATTTTCATAAGTAATCAGCAACCTTTGTGTTAAGCTTTGCAAGGATGTCATAATTAACTTATTCTGTAGATGCTGGCTCCCTTTGGTGGCATACAGCCCAGAAGCCTCACAGAGTAGACTAATCTTTCAACTGTTGTTGGTCTACTGGCCACTGTTGTCTATTGGTTGTTGGTCATTTGGTCACTGGCTTAACTATTAGTCCATTATTATTCCATTAACATATATTAGGTACTGTTTAGGAGGTTTTACATCAGTTGCTTTACATTTTATGCATAAGATCTGAGGTAGGGATTATTATTCCCACTTTATATATTGAATAGATTGAAATGAAGCTTTCCTGAAACCAAATAGTAGAGAGTGAATCTAAGGTTCAAACTCAGAGCGAACAAGCCTTTGAATATTAAACAAATTGGGCAAAGTGCCCAAGATTCAAAGATATGCTCTGTATACATTCACTCCCTCCCATCTGCTGTCCAAAAAAAGATAAAAGAATTTTAGTAACATTTTCTTTTATTGAATATTTTAATAAAGTATATTCAAATCAGATTTTTTTCTTCACATTACTCCCAGGTTCTAGATTCTAGATGAGCACTCTTAGGACACCTATTAACACTATATAATTTAATTTTAAATATGTATACAAATTTCAAATATGCAATTTAAAATGTTAACTGTATACAAGACACAACACACATACACACACACAGTGTTAACTTGGTGGCAATTTGCACTTTTAAGCAAATATACTACCATTCAGTATGATAAATACACTGTAATAGCAATTTACTAAGTGGTATCTTAGTGACTTATGGATTACTATATGTTTAGGAAATATGTAGGCAGTAAAAGCAATGAACAAAGTCCACAGCAAATAAGAAATAAGCTTCTTGAGAAAAATAAATTTACTTTCTGCTGAAAATATTTATTTTATTCTATTTTCTCTTATGTCCCCCTCACCACCACCACTACCACCACCACCAATTTCCAGTATGATGTTGTCATAGAAACTAATTATAGTACTCTGACTGCCTTAAAAAATGGTTAAGGAACAAATATTCCATGGGTAATATCCTAATGAAGATTTAAAAAGTTATTCCCCTTTAAAAAAATCATTTAGTGTCAATCATTATATTCATTCATCCATTTAACATAATTTTGAATTCCTATTTTTTACAAAAAACGACTGTAAGTGCAAAAATTATAAACAAGTCTTAAAATGTGTTTTCATTGTTGTATTTATATTCTGTTTGGCAGTAAAAAAATAAATAAGCAAATAGAAAAATAATTTAAGAGAAATAAGTACTATAAAGGAAATACACCACTATTTTTTAGTGTTTCTCGTGCAGATTTTCTTGTACTGATATGATAAATCAAAAGAAAGAAATATACCAGGAAAGCAAAATGTCTGGTAAAATAAGTCTCGATTTATCATAAGGAGCTGAGTATCTTTTTCCTGCAGCAGAGATAAAAAGAAACCTTCTTAGAACATTTATTTTTTAGCTTTCATACAAAAAAACAAAAACATATACCCAAGCATTTCTCTGTTCCCAATCTCAACCTATTCATACACATAACTTTAATTTTCCTATTATGTTCTCAAGTGGGTCAGATGATCAGACTGTCCTAGACAGATATCTGTGATTCATGATTTCCCCCAAAGAGAGGTACAATTTGTGGGGGGAAAGAATCTTCAATATTTGTAAGATTAGAATCTGATACTGTCATTTACAGAACAAGTGTAAGCTAATGCCATATATGTTGAACTTGTTGTATTGTTAATAACTGTAGAGAAATAATTCAGACCTAGGGCTAAGATGCATCATTTTTTATGTTGCATGTAATGATTCTGTGTTAAAGGAAATATGTTGTTGGTGCCACCAAGAAAACTCAAGAATCAAAAACAGGAAATAAGAAAGAGCATATTTCCCAGGTTGATTCCATAACAATAAATCACTGCTGTTATCTTTACACCCTAATAGTGCACTTACTTACAGTGGCAAACCTCTGACAGTCACTTTAATACATCTTGAGGTTAGTGTCAAGTTGTATAACTTAGAACAAATTCCAGGTGGTGAATTCTGAGGCTCATGACTGGTACGCAATGAATGACTGTATTTTTAGTAAACCTTTTAATCCTATGGAAAGCCTATCTGACGTGAGAGTGTAAACCATAGATCACTGTGGCAAACGTCATTAGTCTGAGAAAAAAAATCCCCATTATTTACAGTCTCCTTTGAGGGAAAATCTCTTCTCTGAGTCTCTATTATATATGGTTTAGAAAATAATGTAATAGTTGCCATTTTCATGTATGTGTAACCTCAGAAGGAAATGATTTTGACATGTGTTTTCTAGATTGTCATAAATATATAAGATTCTTTTTTAAAATGCTGCATTTTATTCTAAAAATAGAGAATTTGGTGTCAGAATCCTGTGGCTTTTAGTTTCATTCCCCATCTGATATTGATTCATTCAAATTTTTATAGAGTACTAACAGCTTAAACATAACTTTGATTAGAAAGAAATAACAATCTTCCACACTCAATGAGCTCACAAGCTAGTAGAAAAAAAAATTTACAGTGATGTAATAACTGCATTATGAGACAATATATTTGCTACAAGAAAATACAGATACTAGTTATGAATAAAAGTGTTAAGATCAGATTGAAGGCAGACCACCACGACTCATGAGATAGTGTGAGGGCGTCTAGCACATAGGTTTGTTTGATATAGAAAGTAAAGAAATAAATAAAAAATAATTACATTTGAATAATGAAAAGTAGGTTCCAATTTGATCAAAAGTGTTAAGTATAGGTCCAAGAAGCTCAATGAAGCCCACGTGGGATTAATTGAAAGAAAACCACAACTAGGCACATCAAAGTCCAAGTCCTGAAAACCAAAGAAAAAGTTTTAAATGAGGTCAGAGGAAAAGAGTGTTAGTTACAGTAAGATGAACAATGATAAAAATAGGTGTTGACTTCGCATCAAAGGCAATGCTAGGCAGAGGACAGTGGAATTACATCTTCAACATTTTTTTTAAGACTGAAAACTAGAAATTTATATTCAGTGAAGCTATCCTTCAAAATAAGTACAACATAAAAAAAATTATAGAGAAGTCAAAGCTGAGAGATTTTATCACTAGCAGACCTGTGCCATAAAAACACTAGAGGAGTCCTTCAAGCTGGAGGGAATGATACCAGATGGAAACATGGGTCTAAAGGAAGGAAGGGAAAACACCAGGACTGTGATATGTGGAAAGATAAAAGACTAATTTTTTTCTGTTCTTAATATCTTTAAAAGACAACTGATGGTAACTCTTAATGCATGTAAATGAAATTGGCTTTTTGAAAAAGATAATTGAAGCAAAAATAAAAATGTATTATGGTGTTTGTAAGATAAACAGATATAAAATATTTAGCACACTAGCACAAAGATTGGGAAGAAAATAAATGGACATGCCTTACATTATACTTGCAGTAGTAAATACCAATTCTAGGATAAGCGCAATAGGTTCAAGATACATATTATAATCACTAGAACAACTACCTACAAAATCTTTTTAAAAAGACAAATAAGGTTGTTTTAATTTGGGTAAAATCACCTGAAAATCAAAACTGAACCTTGGTTTCAAAATGTCTCTGAGAAAGCAGTACAGAGGAAAAAAAGAAATGCACGGAACACTGCTTAGCTTAAATAAATTCTGCAATAAGCTATGTGTCAATTGCAAGCAAGAAAGGGGAAAGGATAAGAATGCACATGCTATCTTTCCTGCTTGCAGGTGGGTCACCTTGATCTGTGTCAGCAGTTGCTGATGGTTGATATGCATGGGCCCATCAATCAGCTCAGTGCACTTGAGAGATACTCAGGAAGTCCATGCTCTATTGATGTTCAATATCATCTGGCTTCTGGGTTTACGTGCTGACTGGAGTGCCTGGGCAGTAATAATCTCTTCTCTTCTATTGGCTCATCATTTTATCATCTAGTTCTGGTTGGTTATACTCAAGGTCATCTCATACATTAAGTCATGGGTTAGGTAAATTATGTTTAACTTTGGATTACAGCAGGTTTTTGTCTCTTTTGGACAAGGTAGCTATAGCAATAAGCTCTCAAACAACTTAATGCTTATCAGTAGATGAACTCACATTTTTATCTATTTATAATTTTTCAGGCTTTTGGGGTAAAATGTGCTTTTCAACTCCTTGGAGACATATTTATGAGCAATTTGGGAGAAGTATGTTAATAATCCAAGGATCCATTTTGGGCAGGAAATTGTCTATAATTTCAAGCATAATAAAGATATTTATGTTCACTCTCATGAGGAAAGATGAAGCATCTTTTACATTATTTTACATATCACAGAGATATATCTAAAAGCCAAGAGAAGAATATAATGACAATAGAAAATACATAGCAAGAGAGTAAAGAAAACCAACCAAGTCATTTGTTATATTAAATGTAAAAAGAGTACACACTTAAATTAAAAGGCAGAAATTGGCCAGACTGAACAAAAAGTTAAGTCCTAACTACATGAAGTCTATAGGAGAGTAGTTTAAATATCAAGTAAATATATGGAGAAAAATGTGGAAAGTAAATACATGGGAAAATACGCTATGCAAAGTCAGATCATAAGAAAGCTGGTGTTCCTATCAGACAAAGTATACTTTAAGACAGGGCCAAGGTCAACTACTCTAGGAGACATAGCCATCCAAAATATGTAAGAGCTTAAAATCAGACTGCCAAAATACAAAAATTGACAGGAGAAAAAAAGAAATAGAATAAATCAACAATGATTATTCAGGACTTTACCATTCCTCACTAATTCATAGATATTATATCCATAGGTATAAAAAAAGTATATAGCAGATTATAACAACACTGTCAATTACTGTTTCATTTCATCCACTCAATAATTTATTGGTCCTATGTTGAACTTGACATTGTATTTAGGACTGAATTGCAATGATGGATAAGATTCAGTCTCTTTTTAAAAAGCTCAAATTTTTGATAAGACACAGATGGAAATAGATAAATTTCAATTAAATGTGCTGTTGAATATTTTAATAATTTAAGCACATTGTAATAGGTGCTGCTGCAGAAATGTGAACAGTTTGTTGCAGAGTAGCTAATTCTCATTAAGGAAATTAGAGATTTTATTAGAGAGAGGATATTTGAGCTGATATTTGAACAGATATTTCTAAAGACCAGAGTAGCTAAAGGAGTAGGGTGAGTCATTCCAGAGAAAAGGAAGAGCATCTACAAAGGAATGCAGTTGTAAAAGGTTCTGTAATGTCTTGGAAATGTCCAACAAAAAGAGGGAAATGTCCCAAAATGAGGCTGTAATAGTAGATTGAGGGTGATTTTGAAGATGTGTATGTCCCGAGATAAGAAGTTTTAATTTTAACCTATTGGCCTAAAAATCCAACAGAAAGATACAATGTCATCAGCACTTTTAGGATGATACGCCTGGCCACAATAGAAGTCAGTCCCAAATCAAGTTAGGCTGGAGGTAGAAACACAAGTAAAGTAGATTATAACTTCTAACTTGGTGGTGATATAACATGTTGGCCCATTTCCATAAGCTGCAAGAAATGTCACACATAATTTGTTACCAATCAAATACTAAAATTTATAAATTATTTAGAAGAGATTCAAGTAAATCCTTATAACAAAAATTCTTTTATTCACTTACATTATAATATGTTTTCTTGAGGGGGAGCAAATGGATATTAGTAAAGCTAATAAAACAGAAATTGTACAAAAGCCTATACCCGTATGCCTCTGGAGCACACACAAATTGGCCATCAGTGACGTCAATGACATAAGTATACATTCAGATGTCCAAACTAGTAAGCTGAGGCTGATTCTAGACCATTTTTCCTCTTACTAACCACCCCAACTAAACTTGCAAAATGTTGCTTTTTTAAATATCCCTTATATTCTCCTAATATTCTTTTTTTCCTATTTTCACTACTACTGCTTTTGTTCTTTCCATCATTATTTCTCCTTTAATACTATAATACCCTTACAATAATACTACCTTACACGGTTCTCATAACATTATGGGTAAAATGAATGCTTCCTCAATAACTCTTTAATTTTATTTCAACAAGTCCCCAAAATATTCCTTTTCAAAAATAAAATATAAATTCAGTTCCAAATTTAATATACTCTTTCATTCTCTCTTCTAGCTTATTTATGCTTTATCCTCTCCTTGGGATGCTGACTGAACTTTACTGATATTTTGCTGGATAATTCAGGAATTCTCAAATCAGGCTTATTGTCTGATGTGAAAATTCCCAATGAAATTATACACACCAGAGACAAAGAAGAAATCAAATCACCAAACTATTGTAAAATGAGTGACGTTAATCTAAAATAAACACTGATGAAGCTGGGTTGAGCATTAATTTGGCTCAAGACTGAAGCAGATTTTCTCCTATTCTGAAAGTCTCAGGTTTACCACTAATTGATCACTGATGGATGAGAGCACCATATTGCACAAAGAGAGAAAAAGAATGAAAGAGAGAGGGAGGTTGGCAGGAAAGGGAAGGGAACTAGACTCTATACAATCACCCCACTGTCCTGAAAAATGCAGACAATAAATAAGTATCCTGGAATCAATAAATCCAGTTAGAATCTCTTTCTTGAGGGCAAGTATATGGGGGGAAGGCAGCTAGGATATTAGTGAAGGAAAAAAAAAAAAACATTTGAAAAGATCATAGCCAAGATTTCTAAATTCAATGAAAATTGTAAGCCCACAGATCAAACAAGGTCAACAAGTCCCAAGCACAAGAAAATGGAAGAAAATCTCATAAAAGATAATAATTAAATTGCTTAAAACCAGGGATAAAGAGAAAAATTTTAACAGCAACCAGAGAAAAAACACATTGCATATTTTAGAACAAAGCCAAGATGTCCACAGATCTGGTTAAAAACAATGCAAGCAAGAAAACACTGCAGCAGCATTATCAAAGCAGTACAATAAATAATAGCATAGAATTCTATACCCGTACCTTTCAAAAACGAAGACAAAATACAACTATGTTCAGAAATACAAAAACTGAAAGAATTCACCATCAGCAGACCAGTGTTGCAAGAAATGTTAAACTCCTTCAGGCAGAAATGATACTAAATGAAACTACAGATCTATATAAAGAAATGAAGAGCATGAAAAATGATAAAGACATGGTTTAACCTATGTAATTCTGTTATTTAAAGCTTTCAAAAAGATAGTTGGCTGTCTAAACAAAAATAATGTCAATGTATGGGTGTTACACTCTATACATACAACAATAGTATAAAAGGCTGAGGAGAAAGAAATGGAAGATTGCCTTTGGAAGGTTCTTATACTATACATGAAGTGATACAATATCACTGAGATTAAGTTAAAGATTTATTCTGTAATCAGAATCAACCATCATAACAAAAGAGCACTATAATTGGTAAGCCAAAAAAAGAAGATAAAGCAGAAGCATCAAAATACATGGCTGATCCAAAAAAAGCAGGCAAACAAGTACATAATGTATTTCCACTTACATAACCCTTCAGAAAATGCAAATGGATGTGTACTAATAAGAAGTAGAGCCTGGGGGCGGGCAGAGGGTGTGCAGGGAATGGGATGAGCAGGTAGAACAAGATTACAAAGAATGACTAGCTATCCGCACCATATTGATTTCTGTGGTGGTTTCTCTGCTATATAAATATGTAAAAACTTACCAAGTTATAAAATTTAAGTTTGTGCAGTTATCTGTTAATTATTCTTCAATCATCGTATAAATACATTTCTGAAAACAATAAATTATCATCCTAATAAAGATTATGAACCAGGAGGGCTGTATGGACTAGAAACCAACTGATGGCATATAGAAAAAAGAACACAGAGAATGAATGTCAGTTTTGGGTGGCTAAAAATGGATTAATAAAGAAAGGAATAAAAGAAGAGTTAAGATAGAGTTGTACTGTCCAATAAGGTAGGCACTAGCCATGTGTGGTTACTGAGCACTTGAAATGTAACTAGCTCAAACTAAAATTTGTTACAGGTATAACACACTGGATTTCCACCCCCATCATATTAAAAATAATAAAATATATTATTTTATATATATAAAATAGGAGGGGCAGAGGAAAGAGAAGTTGGCTCCCCACTGAGCAGGGAGCCCAATGTGGGGCTGGATCCTAGGACCGATCTTGACCTGAGTTGAAGGCAGACACTTAGCTGACTGAGCTACCCAGGTGCCCCAATATTTTTAGATATTAGCATAGCTGTGGGTTTTTTTTTTACTTTTTTTTATTTAATTTTATTTTAATGCTAGGATAGTTAATATACAGTGTTATATTAGCTTCAGGTGTACCATATTCAATAATTCCATATATCACCCAGTGCTCATCTTCAGTGCACTCCTTAATCCTCATCATCTATTTAACCAATCCTGCTACCACCTCCCCTCTGGTAACCATCAGTTTGTTCTCTATAGTTGAGTCTGTTTCTTGGTTTGTCTTTTTTTTCCCTTTGTTTGTTTTGTTTCTTAAATCCCACATATGAGTGAAATTGTCTTTCTCTGACTTATTTCATTTAGCATTACCCCACACTCCACCATCATTTACCTATCATCACCAGCAGCTAGCCACACAGGAGACCCAAGCTACTCTGTAGCCATACTTAGCAACTAACCTGAGAGCTCTTCCTGAGCAAAGCCTAATCAGTCTTCCAAATCTGTTCCTGTTCCCCATGGCAAGCTTCAATTTTATTTTCATGTTTTCCTGATAGAGCTGAGAATTTTCTCTGTTGGTGACAGATCCAAATTCTCTACCCTCAGTAGGAATGCAGTCTATCAGATGGGTGGTGTGTACTTCCGTACACTTAAGAAGAAAGAACAACTGCCAAGAAATAAAGTACACCTTACACAAATTATACATATGTACCGACTTCAGCTGTAAGTTATGAATTCAGGACCCAGTAGAGTGCCAAAAATAACTGATCATGCTGTTTTGCTATATGAATATTTATAGAATTGATTGACAAACTTTTAAAATTAATCTTAATGTTCCTTAAGGTTGTCACTCGGCAATTTGCTTCAGTGGAAGATGTGACATTCATTTTGATTTATTAGCTGCCTGCAGAGTTTTTATTAGTCAGCCATATGTTTTACCCTCCTTAAAAAATTTGGAAACCAATCCCCATCTTCTTATGCGCACATTTAAAGAGACTTTGCTTAAATCACCCTTTGATTAACTTGCTACCTACAATTAGTCAGAATAAAATAGGTTGTGTAACAGTAACAATCAACACAGACATTTCAATGGCTTAGCACAAAAGTTTATCATTCATGCTAAAAGTTCACACAGTCAAAAAGTCATTACACATCATCTTATTTTGCATTATCTCCACTCAAAAGAAGGGGCACCTGGCTGACTAAGTCAGTAGAGTATGGGACTCTTGATATCAGGGTTGTGAGTTTGAGCCCCATGTTTGGTGTAGAGATTACTTAAAATAAAAGTAAAATAAAAGTAAAGTAAAATAAAATAAGGACTAGAGATCTGAGCACATTTGAGTTTTATCAGATATGGAAAAGAGGGATGAGGGAGAATTAAGGGTTTAGAAAAACTCCTAAATCTCTAATATCAGCAACCAGGTAGTTGGTGATGATTTCAAGTGAATAAAGAAAAAGAAAACTTAAAGCTTTAAGTACCTTAAAGTAAATGGTAAACATACTAAAAGAAAATATAGGTAAATATCTGTATAACTTTGTGAAGGAATAAAGTTATTAAACTTGAAATAAAGTTATGAAAGGTATCAACTCTAAAGGACAGATTTTTGAACAAAAATTTTGAAGATATTTTGCTTAAAAAATTTTGAAGATATTTTGACAGACACTTATAAAATCAAGAAGATAAAATGAAACCTAGAGCAAAGTATTATCAAAAAATGTGGCAAAGAGATAGTATCTTCAGTAAATGAAGGCTTACAAATCAGAAAAGTAAACTGCAATTTCCTAACATCCAAAACATACAAATAGCCTATGTGAAAAACTGTTCAACTTCATAAAAATTTTAGAAATGTAAATTAAAATAAGAACATGTTTAAAATAGCAAATTAATAAATATTAAAGAAGGATAATATGCAATACCATGAAGGATATATGAAAACAATCATTCCTACACTCTTCTTGTGGAAATATATATTAGCAGAATCTTTCTTGAAAGCAATTTGATCCTACATACCTTAAGCTTTAAATATGCATGTGCCCTCTCACTGAGAAATTTCACTTCCATACTTACCACAGAAGGTTTGACTTAATATAAAAGCAAAGATCCGGAACCAAATTAAATGCCCGATAGAAGCAATTTGTTAAATTAATACCCAAATATCTACAAAATGGATTATTATCCTGCTATTAACATTATGAAATGAATATTGACAGATGAAAAGCTTACAATATGTAAAGTTGAATTTATAGTCTTTAATAGTTTTATGAACCTATTTTTATAAAACTATATGTATATATTTAATAATATACCAGATCCTACATGAAATCCCCATGTATAAATATAATGTTTAGCTCTGTCAGTCAGGGTCCACCAGGAAATAGATGGTACCTTCTATTTGGATAACTCAAGTAAATTTAATTTTAAAAATGAAATGTAGCTATGGCAGGAGGAATGGTACAAGAAACCAGAAATGGCATGACCCGAGCAGTCACACTCACTGTACTGGCGACATGAAATGAGAGAATAGAAGGCAGTTCTTATGATAAGCCCCGATAATCCTCACCTGCTCCCCTTTTCTCTTGAGTGTAGGTTGCACTTTGGGACACACTTCTAATGAATGAACATGGCAGAAGGAATGCAAGGTCACATCAAAGATTAGGTTTAAAGAGACAGTGGCTTTCATTTTGGTTCTCTTTTGCTCACTGCCATGGTCTCTCATCATTTGAACCAGGGGAAGCAAACTGCCATGTTATGAGCAGCCCTATGGAGGGACCCACACGACATGGACAGGAATTGATGTCCTCAGTCCAACAGCCTATAAGGAACTGAAGTCTGCCAACAATCACAGAAGTGAACTTGGCAGACTATCTTCCAGCCCCAATAAAACTCAGTGACTGAAGCTCCAGCCAAGAGATTGACTACAACCTCATGTGAGACCCCAAGGCAGAGGCACCCAAGTAAACCCATCCTGGATTCTTGACTCACAAAAAGTGTGAGTTAAATTAAGTGTTTATTATTTTCATATGCCAAGAGGGGTAATTCATTACACAAAAATGGATAACATAAAGAGAGTCATACAGAGCAGACAACCTTGTGACCAATAGTGACCAAATATTGAGGGATGCCATTAAACCCATACAGGGAGGAAATCAGAAGAACCAATATCTTCTCTTTACTCTACTCCCCTCAGCTGATCTAGTGGTAGAGAGCAGGATGCAGAACAATAGAAGGAATCTGGTAGGGCAGAAGGTATGGGGGATAATGATACTCTGTATCTATTATATTATGTACTATATATGAAAAGGTCTGGAAGGATACTGTACACACTCAACTATGGTGTTTATCTCTGGGTAGTGGGATTATGGTTATATAATTTTTTTGTTGTTGTTTCAAACAAAATTAAATGAGTTGTTAAATGGCATTTCAAAAATCATATGCTCATCTTGACTACTCAATCATGTTATGCATTATGTTTTAAGAATTCCATTATATTAAGCCAGTTGCATGTTTCTGAAGTAAAATCTTCATTAAAGTGTTTCTGACTACTGTTTACTCTGACCTTATTCGACTGTTGCATTCTTCACTTCTAAAAGACCAATAGACTACTATTTTGCCTTTCCTGCTGCCATCATCAGATTTTAGGATCAGTACTATATTTGGGAAACAGTTCATCCTCCCCTCTACTTGAGATCAGATTTGTGTAATAAACAGTTTTTCTTAGTAGTTTAAGTCAATTATTCACATGGGTATAATTTCTTGCATTGGGATTTTTAGTAGTTGATAATTTTCTATTTGTCTTTCCCTGAATTGGTTTGTTCAACTTAATGTCTTGTTTCAGTTTGATAGTTTTTATTTCTCTAAGAATTATTCATTTCAGTTGTTGTAAAGCTGCATTGTTTTTCAAAATAATTGCAAAATAGATTTGTATTGATTGCTATGTTTACTTTTTATTTCTCAGTGTTTTATTTGGTGTAATCTTCATACATTTATTACATCAATGGTAATTAATTACTTTAATGTTTTCCAAATAAACAATTAGATTTTGTTTATCAGTTCTCTTTTTCCCCTCATTTTGCCATACAGGTATTTTTGCCTTTATTTGTAATTTCTTTCTACATTTCTGTAATATATTAAAATCTCCAGCAGTAGACCTAACGTATTTTATTTACCTATATTTTCCTTCTTTTGACAAATACCTGTTCTGCTACTTCTAAATATTTCTAAGCTCTTTTGACTGAAGAACACATAAATTATTAACACTATTGCTGAATATTTATAAATTTTAAGAACTGGGAAAAGTGTTATAGCTAGCATTTTTCAAACTCAGGTCATAATTCATTAGGGCAAATAGAAAATAACTTACAGAATCACAGAAATCATTTTTATAAAGAAATAAAGTAGAATAAAAAAGACAGGAAAATAAAATACATTACTATATGGCAAGTATAAATGCTGTTATATCAAATGTCTGTTTTGGTTATACAGTATTATCGTGCATGCTTATGTGAGCATACATGTGATTTGTGTGTATAGAGTGACAATTTTTTTCTATCATAGGTAGCCAAAGTTTAAAACAAAGTTTGAAAAAATAAAGTTTAAAAAACAGTACCATGGATAAAATGCCTCAAACTCCCATTTGAAACATAAGAAATATGAGATCTAGGAGATTATGTTCACCCAATGTCACATATAATAAAGCTGACATGAATCTGTGGAATACCCAAAGCATTGGTCTTTCCACTAGAAAACAATATAAAAGAATACTAAACATTAATTATTCAATTAATTTAAATTACAAGGGAAATACCTTACTACTGTGATTTTCATTGAAAATTATAATTTCTCTGAGTATCTCAAAGGTTAAGGTCAGAATGTTCAAGGCATGACCCAAACAAGGTCCACACATTGCATTTAGCTGATGACTCTTATGACCCGAATATGTACATAATATTACATACATCCCTCTTTTCCCTTTGCTATTTTTTCCTATCTATTGAAGAAACTAGATCACCATTCAGTGTAAATTATCCCACATCTTGCTGATTGCATCCCCATAGTGTGATTTAAAAGGTTCCTCTATCCTCTGTATTTTCTATAAACTAATAGTAATATATAGTGGTTTTGATTATTTTTGGAAAGAATAATTTATAAGGAGTGTTGTGTATCTCCAATTGCACAAATCAAGTCATACAGTGCATAGTTGTAACTCACATAATACAAAATTGTTTAGTAGACTCAACTATAATTTTTTCATCCATTATAAAGTGAAAATTCAGCTTTTTACTTAATGATTTCAGCCATCATCAGTGATTATTGCTCAGATATATCCTTAGAATTTTCAAAATTGAAGATTTTATTTATACTTTCCCCTCTGCATTTATTAGTTTGGCTTTTACTACATAGAGATGTTGCCTCATCAGCTAGATGCCAACTTTAAGGTACTGTATATAGTAAGCAGGTTAAAAATGTAGTTTTTTCCTTTATCAGTGTTTAGAAAGTGAACTGGTTTCATGGCATCCTCCAAAGTGACATATGAGGGTCTTACACACACATATATATATATATATTTATATTAGTATATACTAATATATATTAGTATAAACTTATATCACTTGATGTTTTTAGCATTTCAATCAACTTTTGAATCATTACAATCTATTTTGTTGGTATATATTTCTACCATGACTTCATTAATTATATTAAGTTGTTTTTCTCATTTTTCTTTTAATTTACATGACATTTGAATACAACTGTTTTCTGATGATCCTGTTAATTAAGATGAAATTTTCTTCTACTTTTTAGAAGACATGCTATTAGGGTGAGCAAGTATAGCATTTCATGTCATAGTTTGAAGGGTCCCTCTTTTGTCATTACCAAGAAGTGTTAAAGAAAAAAGTAGCCTCTCAATACAGACATCTGCTAGCTCACCTTTTCTCCTTCACTGTATGTGAACTTTTGCTTTCCTCTTTCTTAGTTTCTAAGTTATGCTTAATTTACACTCTACTCATTTCTTCTTATTATAAGCTTTGTAAGAAGGGAACTTGGGCGATTACTTTTTAGAGATTTCAGATCAAGACTCTTTCATCGCTTTCTAATTCTCTTGTGGTCCCTTTGTACTCATCCATGATGTGGAGCCCAGGAAGGCTCCTGGCAATTTGGTTGGTGCTATTTTGGCCTAAACTTCAATGCATGAATGAAGTTCCCTGCTTTAAAGAGTGGGTGCTTGTTGATGATGATATATGGCTCCCAAGGTTATAATTCTGTCTTCTTCTTGATGTGAACATGACCACACTGCTGACTGGGGTCCTCACAGTTATATATAGCGATTCATGGAATTCTTCATCTAGTCTTAAAGATGCCTTTGGGTTTGTTTTTGTTTTTAATTTGCTACGCTACTATGTGTGTTTTTATATACTGATTCAAGAATAAAGAAGTACACCACTGTCCCTCCCATGAACAGCTTGCCCTTTTCTCCTGATAAGGCCTTTGAAACCTATAAAATTTTCACTGAGGTCCATTTTATTTACAAGAAAGTCTGCAATTACAAATTATAAAACCCGTGTGGAAGACTGCTGTTATTATTTATATATGCCTCCTTTATTTGGGGACTATTTCTTAAAACTTGCATTAATATCACAAGCACATTATCAGTAATTATCATGACATTAATATATGTTTCTAGTTTCTTGCTCACCAGCATTTCCTGATTTCTTGTTCTCCAGTGTTTCTTTACTGGATTGTTTTTAAGCTTGTTGGGACATTTCTATGTACTTATTTATTTTTATTTATTTATTTTTATTATGTTATGTTAATCACCATACATCATTAGTTTTTGATGTAGTGTTCCATGATTCATTGTTTGCCTATAACACCCAGTGCTTCATTCAGTACATGCCCTCTTTAATACCCATCACCAGGCTAACCCATCCCCCCATCCCCCTCCCCTCTAGAACCCTCAGTTTGTTTTTCAGAGTCCATAGTCTCCCATGGTTCATCTCCCCCTCCGATTTCCTCCCCTTCATTTCTCCCTTCCTACTATTTTCTTTCTTTTTTTTTTTAAACATATAATGTATTATTTGTTTCAGAGGTACAGGTCTGTGATTCAACAGTCTTGCACAATTCACAGCGCTCACCATAGCACATACCCTCCCCAATGTCTATCACCCAGCCACCCCATCCCTCCCACCCCCCACCACTCCAGCAACCCTCAGTTTGTTTCCTGAGATTAAGAATTCCTTGTATCAGTGAGATCATATGATACATATCTTTCTCTGATTGACTTATTTAAAAAAATAAAACTGCATAAAAGTAGAATTTTTCCAAGTTTTTTTTTGTTTAAAATGTCTTCATTATATTCTATTTGGATAATTACCTAAATGGGTATGAATTTCTAAGTTCAGTTTATTTCCTTTCAAAACTTGACATAAAATCCCTGCTTGGCATTAATTTTGTAAGAAGAAATTCATTGTCAATACAATTTCTATTCTTTAATAGACCTATTATGTTTACTCTCTAGAAGCATATTGGATTTATTAGTATTTATAAACTTCACCAAAGTATATCTATATGTTTCTTTTCAAAATATATTCTTAGTTCGGAGCCCTTTTCAATGGAAAAATTAGTTTTTTATGCAATTCAGTTCACATATTTTTTATCAGATTATTACTCTCCATCTATATTTTAAAATTTTCTAACTACTAACAAGTACTAGATATTATTAATCTTCTTTTACTTTTTGCTTTTCTATAATAATTTCTATCATTTCTATTTATTAACAATGTCAAAGAAGAGTTTATATTCTGGATTACTGAACTCTCCGTCTTTCTGCTATTATGTAATTCATATTACTTATAATTTCAGTAAACATTTTAATTCTGATATTTCTATTTAATTATATGACTGTTTCTATTTTAGACAAGCATCATTTCTCTTTTATAGAACAGTATTCTCTTGAATCTCTGAGCATACTAATTCCAATTTTTTAAAGTTATCTTTTTTTTTAATTAATGAGTTCTATTTCTGTACTTGTTTATTTGTGTATCTTCTGAGGTGCTTTCCTTTTGCTATATTGCATTCCCATATATGTCTGGTTAGTCCCAGTTTTCTTTTGTGTATATGTACTCACATTTACCTGCATACTTATTATCAATATAGATGTTGGTTATTAACTTGGTATCTAGAAAGATTTGGTAAAGAGGTAGGTAGGTAGATAGTAACCCATTCAAACAAATTTTATCTAAGAACTACTCACTAGTTATGGGGTCTGTTTTCCCTTCAGGTCTCTTCTAAAGGGGATTCTGACAATACGGCTCTGTGAATTAAATACACAGGTTGCACCAACAGACTGGATTTCTTTCAGGATAAATGGAATGGAATAAACTGAGAAAAATTGAAACCTTGCTTTATTAAGCAAGGTCTTACCTAAAGACATAGAACTTGATTTCATGGATTCATGGAAAGTACTTTGCTTTCACGTACTTTGGGCAAAAGTGCTTCGCTCTCCCTGCTTCTCTCCTCTTCTTCCCTATGTGCGCATCTTGAGTGCCTTATACTCTATTCCTCTTCCACTTCCCATCTCGTGCATATTCTATGATCCCCGAAAAGTAGAATGTTTCCAGTCATTAATTACATGGCTGTGTTTACCAAGCTTTTCCTGAAGCCAATACCTCAGCAGTTTTGCTGTGTATGCTGAGCCTGTTCTGGCCCAGATCTAGCTATCTTTCAATTAATTATCCAGTTACTTGTCCTAAGATCTGCTCTTACTTCCAGCTCTTGCTGACTCTGAGGTTGGACATTTTTTTCCAATTTGCATTTGGGTTGACCTCTGATACCCCCCACTGTGGCAGCTTGCTCCTACACAGGGCTCTGATGCTTGTTCTCTGCCTCAGAATGTTTTCAGGTCATTCCCATTATAACTGCTGTAAACCACACACACACACACACACACACACACACACACACACACACACACACACACACACACACACACACACACCTTAAAATATATTATTTTCTATGGATCTCCCTCTTCTCTATTTTGCAGTGACCTATAGTTTTGTTTCTATATCTATTGCATTTCAACGTGATTTAAAGACTCAAAGGTAGCAAATGAAACCATCAGGTTACCATCTTGGACTAAAGGTCTGCCCATTGCCATACAGGTATAACAACACGTTTTGAATATTCATTTATCTTTACCATATGATAGGCAATCTGATTTCTAATGAAAAAGAGGCAAATTTATTTTATTAAAATTAGGTTGCTTGTTTCCTTGAGGCTATTGTTTGCTGTACCTTATTTAGTATTCTCAGTCCTCCAACTAAAGGAAAAACTTGAAATCACTTCAGGATATTATTTTGTAAAGGATGACATTTAGGAGAGTATCAAAATCTTGGTAGCTACATTCTTCTGCTCAGGTTCAGCGAGACATGATTTTAATCTTGATTCTATCACTCATGGGGTTTGTGACCATGGAGAAATAACTTCTTTTTCCTCAGTGGTACCTATCTGCAAGGGTTATCAAGAAGAACAAATTAGGTAGTGTCTGGAAACCCCTTGTATAGTGCCTGGTAGATAGCAAGTATGTAGCCCTTGGTTCTACATATTAACTTGTTATTGTAGTAATGTAAGAAATGCATTTGCATGAGAATAATTAAATCATGCCAAAACCTGAAATTTAAATACAGAAATGGAATACTTATATTTTAGAAAATAATTATCAGAAACCAAATAGCACCTTTAAGATACCCAATACCATCTTAAAATGGTTCCCCTTTCTCCGCATCCCCGCCAACATCTGTCATTTCCTGGCTTGTTAATTTTAGCCATTCTGACTGGTGTGAGGTGATATCTCATTGAGGTTTTGATTTGGCTTTCCCTGATGCCGAGCGAAGTTGAGCACTTTTTCATGTGTCTGTTGGCCATTTGGATGTCTTCTTTGGAAAAATGTCTGTTCAGGTTTTCTGCCCATTTCTTGATTGGATTATTTGTTCTTTGGGTGTTGAGTTTGATAAGTTCTTTATAGATTTTGGATACTAGCCCTTTATCTGATATGTCATTTGCAAGTATTTTCTCCCATTCTGTCGGTTGTCCTTTGGTTTTGTTGACTGTTTCTTTTGCTGTGCAAAAGCTTTTTATCTTGATGAAATCCCAATAGTTCATTTTTGCCCTTGCTTCCCTTGCCTTTGGCAATGTTTCTAGGAAGAAGTTGCTGTGGCTGAGGTCAAAGAGGTTGCTGAGTGGTGGGGGGTGGGAGGGATCTGGTGGCTGGGTGATAGACATTGGGGAGGGTATGTGCTATGGTGAGCGCTGTGAATTGTGCAAGACTGTTGAATCACAGATCTGTACCTCTGAAACTAATAATGCAATATATGTTAAGAAAAAAAAAGAAGAAGAAGAAGATAGCAGGAGGGGAAGAATGAAGGGGGGTAAATCAGAGGGGGAGACGAACCATGAGAGAGGATGGACTCTGAAAAACAAACTGAGGGTTCTAGAGGGGAGGGGGATGGGGGGATGGGTTAGCCTGGTGATGGGTATTAAAGAGGGCGTGTGTTATATGCAAACAATGAATCATGGAACACTACATCAAAAACTAATGATGTAATGTATGGTGATTAACATAACAATAAAAAATTTAATAAAAAAATGGTAACAACCCAATAGATGTAACACTCGGGTAAAGAGAACTTAGGCAGAATTGCTCTGTTTAGAAATGGGTATATCCTCAGGTTTGCAATATTTAATTATCTTCCCCATGATCTGATATTGCTTTTATGATCTTATTATAGATTTGGAGTGCCCTGGATCACTTCCTGACCCATGTATATACCTCTTTTCACAACCCAGCACTATTTCTACCTTTCATCTGTCAGGCGTATGTTGTGTAGCCCAGACCCACTGCTCTACCAGGCTTCTTCATGGTCTCTCCTCCAGTGCACTGGGCTAACAGCACTATCCCTACTGTGCTTTGGATTATAGCTACAAACTGCCTGGTAGTATTTAAATTCGAATTACTCAGTATTTCTCTTTCTTTCCTCAGCTCCTATTCAAAGCCAGAAACCTATTATCAGAATGCCCAAGCAACATTTTAGAATTAAATAATATGTATTTTATTTTCATATGAAATTACTGCATACTGAAAAATTTGAATACTGAAGAAAAACTGCAATCTCTTGTATATGCATTTTGATATAATATTTCTTTTTCACAGACACACATCATTAAAATATTTGTCCTACATATAGTGACATTAGAAAAAAAAATTATGCCTAGAAAAGTTTCAGTGTTAGTTATAAGGCTGCCTCCAAGCAGATGGGTTCTTCTTTGAAGTTCATTCAAAGGGCTCCAGTGTAGTAAATGAGATTACTGTTTAAAAAAAAAGGGGGGGGTGGGGGGTGGGGACTAGGAAAGGAAGAAAGCAGAAATGGCAATTTTTCTTCAGTTCTCCAGTTTACTGTATTAGGCAGCTATATACATGAATCAGTTTAAACAAATGTCTGACTGTCTTATATTCAGTCGTATCTAGTGTTAGAAATTGCATGGCCTCCCTAGGTAATCTGCTCCATTATTTTACTTTCCAAACTTTTCTATAAATTGAGGTTAGGGTATCAGTTGGTATTCTCCTTAATGAACAATGGCTTATTTTTCTTTCATTTGAAAGACGTTTCATTGAAATTACATATTGACACTCAAACTAATATTTTACATTCTAAAATGGTGCCCTGAGGGCTGTTTAAATAGTTTTCAGAAACATCACTTCAGTTAATCTTCTTGCTGACATTTGTGGAATTCGCTCTTGCTGTATTTTCTAAAAACTGAGAGGAGTCTTTTTGTGTTGAAAATACGGTTTTAGTAATATTCACATCTACTTGTAGTTGAAGATTGCTCTCCCTGGGCCTTATAAACACAACTCATATGTTTGTATTAGCACTTGTCACTTCCATTCTTCAGCCAGCCCACAAACAAATCAGTCTCTGAAACCAGTCTGAATAAAATTATTTCATTTCTTCCAGGGGACTACATAAATAATAAAGCCAAATATCTTGGTTTGGCATGCAAAGTTCTCCATGAGCTGATCCCAGTTCATCTCTCAAGCTTGTCCAACAGCAGATCCCACCTCATTTGTTTGATCAAGTAGCAGCAAATTCTTTTTGGAATACTAAATACATACAAATAAATACCTCACTCATGCTTCTTCCTATGTATATATGTCCTCCATGTGCACCTCCTTCCTCTTGCTAATTACACTCACTTGGATGTGAAAGCTGGGTGTACACAGTACCTTCCTGAAAGGCTCTCTGACATGTTTCCTCCAGACTTTATCAGATATCCCTGTTCTGTATCCATCATGCTTTTAAAGTCCTTTTAAAATAAGGGTATGCCATAGTTATTATTTTACTTCTAAATGATACTCCAATGCTTGGTGTACATTAAGGACCTAATGCAAGTGTATTAAACTATTAACTGAAGCTCCTTTAATACACAACTGTATTGATTACCAAAGTAAGCTCTGTCTAAAGTATTTGTACACTAGGCCTGATCCTAAATGTAAAAAAATGAGTGGTGTCTGGGTGGCTCAGTTAAGTGTCTGCCTTCAGCTCAGGTCATGATCTCAGGTCTGGGATGGAGCCCCAAGTCAGGCTCCCTGCTCAGTGGGGAGTCTGCCTCTCTCTCTGCGCCCCCCCCGCCCCGCCCCGCTCATGCTTGTGTGCACTCTCTCCTTTCTCTCTCTCTCTGAAATAAATACATAAAATCTTTAAAAAAAATGAGAGCACCCCAATCAGGAGAGTGAGGTTGCTGAAAACTCTTCTACTACAAGAAAAGGCAATAAAGAAACCTTATAAGAAATTATGGTGAAAGACAGATTTCCAGTAAACATATGAAACTTCGGAAAAATGTTTTATATGTTCTCAAAAACTCAAATTCTGTAAATATGTAATAGGGGTATTCTATATTTGGCATCTGTCTGGGTTGTCTTCAATGCCAATTTTCTGGTTTGAAGAGTTTAAAGAAGTTCAGTGCACTTTTATGGAGATACGTAGGCTCACAGAGTATGCCAAAAACAAAGGCAGATTTCAAACCACCTCCTTTCCTACCAAATCACAGAGGAGAACAAATAAAGGGAAGCTCAAAGCCAAGAGTGGTAAGTTCTGGCCCCTGTTGGTAGACGGCTGAATGTTAAGAAGAAGGAAAAAGTGTAGAGCTTGGAGGACAGGTCTTTATATTGCTAAGCAGGTCACAGTGATCTGGAAGAGAGCTAGAACTTCCTTCAGGCCCATGCAAGCAGGGTTGGGGGAGAGCACTTATTGTGGCCACAGGTGGTTCCTGGGGGAAACACCCACACCTGACACCTGCCTTGAGGACAAAGTGGGTATGAATCTTAATGGGAGTGGCCAAGTTCAAGGTAGAGACTAACCAAATGAATTAGGGGAGAAGATGGGTGACTAGGGTATGACTTGGGAAGTCTTAATCACGTCAGAGATTAAGCAAATAGGCCTCTCCAGTCAGAGCAATATCTCTAACCACCCAGCTCACACTTCCCAGGCAAACATAGCTACAGTGGCCACTTCCAAAAAATTATAATCCAGGAAGCTACAACCATCATTTCATTTTACTGCCTGTATTAGTCAAGGTTCTCCAGAAAAAAAGGAATCAATGGGATATAGATAGATGATAGATGGGTAACAGGGATTGTCTCACACTGTTACAGAGGCCCAGAAGTACCACAATCAGCCATCTGCAAGCTGGAAACTCTAGAAAGCCAGGCAGTGCTATAATTCAGAGTCTGAAGTCATGAGAACGAGGCATGGTGTTGTCTCAGAGCTCTGCTGTTCAAAAGTAGAAGATGGACATCTCTACTCAAGGAGAGGGGAAGGTGGAGAGGAGAACTAGAGGGAGGGAGGAAGGGAGGGAGGGAGGGAAAATTTGCCCCTCCCCCACCTTTTTGTTCTGTTCTAGCCCTGGAGGGATTGGATGACTCCCACCACATTGGTGAAGGGGGATCTTCTTCATTCAGTGAACAGATTCAAGTGCTAATCTCTTCCAAAGATAGCCTCACAGACACACTCAGAAACAGTTTTACCAGCTCTCCGGGCATCCCTCAATCCAGGCAAGATGACACATAAAATTTACTGTTAACAGGCTCTTATACTGTTATTCACGCTCACCTCTCATCAGTTCAAAACCGAGAATATGTTTGTATTATTTCAGATAAGCATTTTGTTTATGGACCTGTTTGTTTAATAGCTGACTTTATGATATAGAGTTGTAGGTTTCTAATTTTCAGAATTAGAAATAATAATATGGATAGAAAAGCCCATAGGTAGCCTTTATATAAATGACCTGACATAGCTCAGTATAGGTTTCTTAGTCTCTGCTCATTATCAGTGGCACCCTACTGGGCAGGAAACACTGGCCAAAGCCCCAGTATTTCAGCTCCTTTCCTTCCATGTGCATCATTGGTTTTAGGGTCTAGGTTTATTTATTCCTCTTGTGGTTTTATTTCTCCTTAATCTCCATTCCAGGGGTGTCTGGGTGGTTCAGTTGGTTAAGCATCTGCCTTGGGATCAGGACCTGATCTCAGGGTCCTGGGATTGAGTCCCATATAGGGCTCCCTGCTCAGGGGGAATCTGCTCTCCCTTTCCCTCTGCACCCCCCCCCCCGCTCTCTCTCTTGCTTGCTCACTCTAATAAATAAATAAAATCTTAAAAAAAAAATGTTTAAAATCTCCATTCTAAACTCTCTACTCCTTCTCCACTATTTCTTTCCTTATCTTTTCTAATTCCATTTCCAGGCTTCTGCTCCTGATAAGTTTACCACACTTTAAATTGCACCCCCCCAAAAAACCCTTTCCCTCTGCCCCCCCTGCTCTCTCTCTTGCTTGCTCACTCTACCTAATAAATAAATAAATTCTTTAAAAAAATAATAAAAAAAAAATCTCCATTCTAAACTCTCTACTCCTTCTCCACTATTTCTTTCCTTATCTTTTCTAATTCCATTTCCAGGCTTCTGCTCCTGATAAGTTTAACCACACTTTAAATTGCATGCCCCCCCAAAAAAGTGCACAAGTAAATATGAGATTAGAACTTTTGTAAGGGGAAGTTTTAATTAGTACAGAATTACAAGAAACAGATATCTATATTCTAATGCATTTTGAATACAGAGGCTTCCAACAGCAAAAGGTAATTTAGGAAAAATCCTCAAACACTGGCTTATCATGATTATCACCATAAAAGCAAACTTGGTAACCTGGAGTTGGAAAAGGGAGAAAACTTAAGTTTTTACATTTACACATTTTAAATTTTGTAACTTGTGCTTGTGTTATCTATTCAAATGATAAATACTGTTTTTCAAATGACTCTGGGCTCTTTCAGAACATCAGGGTTGGACTAGTGGTCTGACAGGGATAATTTCCTAATTTCAACCTCTTGACTGAAGGAGATTAAAAATAAAAATAAAAGCAGGGAGGAGAATGGAATCAACATGAGTATCTGAAGGAAGGAGGACAATGAACTGTTTTATTATGTTTCTACATAGCCTAAAATGTTCTCCAGAATTCACCAGCCTCTGAAAATCCTTCCACAAGTAACCTGAATTTTTCCCCAGGCTTTTCACCTTTATAAAAACCAGCAAAATAAATTCACTCAGTAACAGTTTGTACTTACCTTTTGGTTGAATTTCTGTGGCTCAATAGCTAGATAATTTATGTCTATCCAATTCAGACTCTTGCAGATTAATTAATAATCACAGATTTTAGAGCAGTTAGTGAGAAAGGATGCATTTTATTGAAATAAAGATCTAAATAAAAGGCAGCACACACTACCTATTAACACAGCATTTCTGTGACTTCCCTATTATAACACGTTTATAATTATGCTTACCTAAAACAACCACCTAATCAGAACTCATTTCTACAAAACAATTTTAGGTATTTAGGATATGGTTTGACAGATCAGCTAGCTAGATTTTCCAAAAATTTTCAGTTATTTCCAGAAAAAATTCTAGCAATTGAGTCTTTATCATTTACAAAGATAATGTAGCATTACTTATAAGTCAAAGACAGTCAGTTTACAAAGATCTACAAACTGATTTTTTACTATTAACAATGCTGGTTTGTGCCTGTGGTCTGATTTTCTCTATCCCAAACAGCATGTGAGGTGTGGAGTTGGGGATGGAGAAAACAGGAATGATGGAATAATGCCACCACCCAGCAGTCAAAAGTTTGCTTTCAGCAGTCTCTCCATGCTCAATTAGTGACCTCTGATATGCTGAGAAAACTTCAGTATTACTTCTTAAAGTTTTGAGACTCTACTCTAAAATATCAAAACAAGTAGGGTTGCAAGTGTCATTCATTTTTGCTTCTGAAAATATTGCCCTTCAATAGTTCTGCTAACACCATCCTAAGTACTGGACATCTAGGAGAAAATAGGAGCCCAGGAGAACACACTGTAGTGTAGTGCTAAGTACACAGGGTGGGGTTAGTCTATCACCTATTAGCCGTGGGATCTTGAACAAGTCCGTTAAATGTTCTGAACTGTAATGTCTTTATCCTTCAATAGACAATACTTAACACACCTGCCTTTTCTGCCTTGTGCCATTGACCTTAGGATCAAAGGAAGTGCTACAGTGCTAAACATCAGTAAAACATCAGTAAAAGCTATCCAATTGTTATTATCAGTAGCATGACTATCACGAGAGATTTAGGGGCTGGACGAAACAGTAATTTGACTGAAACAACAGCTCTGTGTGATTGAAAATAAAAGTAGTTAAAATCAGAATTAGCAAAACACTAATTGATGTTTCCGTAGTTAGGATTAGCCCTGAAGAGTTGTGACTAGCTAAGATCTGATTGTAAATGAAGTACAGAGACGGAAATGGTAATTTCAACATACCACTTGGAACCCATTATTTAGGATTTCTGAGTATTATCCTATTAAAATTAAAATACTTCTATGCCAATAATTCCATAGATATATTCAGAAGGTCCCTGCTCCTAAAGAAAATACATGCTGAGATGGTTAAAAAGAGATTAAAGTTGATAAAAGGAAATGATAGATTTACTACATGCACATTTGTCTATTCTAATATGGTCAGCCAAAGAGAAATTCCTTTGATTCAGCAGAAAATTGGTCTCTACATTGTAATTTCTACCTTACGCAGAAAAGGGACAGAAATTACACTGTTAATATTTTTAAATTGAGCAAAATGCTCAATGTTTTCCTGTTAAGTATTACACAGAATTGTCCAGGACCCTGGAAAATGCTAGTAAGTAGATGGGACCATACCCAAAATGCTGACTGTCCAGTTAGTGATTGAACCAGGGACCCATGCTTATTGCCAAATTGTTAGCAATGACACAGTAGAAGGAGAAAGAACATATATGCCATAGGTGTTTCTCAGTACCATTAGGTATTTGTCTTTCTACTCATCTCTAGTACAGAACACCTTTGGTAGCTAAAAAAATAGCTTGTGTCTAGGGAAAATATTTTATTTATTTTATTTTATTTTATTATGTTATGTTATTCATCATACATTACATCATTAGTTTTTGATGTAGTGTTCCATGATAGGGAAAAATATTTTAAATAGTCAATTCATTTCAGTTTATGTGTGTATAACAAGCAAACTCTTTAAGGTCATTCACTTTTGGTTTTCAGAAATATAAGTTAGAAAAAAGCAGAACTTCTTTAAAACGAGAGGTAACAGTTTATAAAATACTGTTTTTAAAATTTGAATCTGGGAAGGAATGATTAGTTGGGGAATTTAGGAATAAAACTATTTCCTTGCCTTCCTAAGTAATAGGTTTAAAATTAGCTGTGATATAGGATTTAAAACTGATAATATCTTTTTTATTCCCTCCATCCCGTTCCATTTCTCAGGAATTACAGAAATAAATTTTCCTAAAGAGGTAAAGCAAGTAGCAGTTATGTGTTAATACAAATTTCTGACATCAGTCAGATACAGTTCTGAGATTTCACAAACAACTGGGTAAAAAAAAAGCTGTATCTCATTGTATTATTAAATCTGCCTTAATTGGAATTTGTGACAGAAAGAAGGGAAGTGATTTGTCTTCCACCTGGAATTTTCTGTCTGGAAATGGTAATAATAATGTTTTTGGTAATAGATTAAATTCATTTGAAATTGAAAAATTCATAATTTTCTTTCTCTGTAAATTTTGATACTTTGATTTTTCTGGAAATTCTGCCATTGCATCTGAACTTTCACATTTATCGCCTTAAAACCAATAGCAGTGGGTACCAGCACCTCAAACAAATGACAATAGCCTTGGATTTTAATAGCCATTACAGATGAGAAATGAGGAGGGAAATCAGAACAAAAATCTTTCCAGAAACTTGGTATTCTTGAAGAGCTTGGTATCATAACAGAGGTAATTCGCTATCCTTGGCCTGAACTCTGTAAGAAAATATTTCCCCTGAAAATCTGCAAACCTGGACCATTCTGTTGTCAGTTAAATAAATTTAGATTTGCATTTTTACACTTTTTTGTAGTCTAGGAACCTGCTACCTCAAGAAATTGACACAGAAAGTAGTCTTGAGCTGCTACTACCACTGGAGCAACTGACAAAAGGAAAAGACCTGGGCCATCTCATAAAATCAACTTACAAAATGTGAACATAATTTTAGTTAGCACAGTGACTGAAGAATCAGATTTGATTTCTCAATTAACAGATATTTATTGAACATTTTAGTCATTGTTTCAGTTAGTAACTAAGCCAAAACATCAGGCATAATTCCCACTTTCTCAGATCTTACAGCCAGGACAGCAAGAGATTTTGAAGAATGTGATGTAAGTAAGCATATAATGGACAAATGTAGGCTAATAAGGTGTAGGAGTTCATTTCAAGGATTTGTGGGAGATAAATTAAAAGAGTGTTCCAAACAGAAATAAGAGGATGTCTAGAGGTCTCAAACTAGAAGAGGTTTCATGGCTCAAGTGTTAGAAAGAATCTTGTAGAACTTGAGTAGAGCTAGAAATTGGGACAGTGGCATGAGCTGAGGTGGGCAGGAGCAAATATGCACAGGGATTTGAGGCTCAAACATGTTAGCTACAGTTGTTCAAATTTAATAGTGTTTAGGTGGTATTCTTTTTTTTTAAGATTTTATTTATTTATTTCACAGAGAGAGGCATTTTTAAATCTGGCATTCACTGAAGTGCTAGGGGTCCTAAGAACACCTCTGTCATAATACTATTTATACCCAAATCCCATTTATAATGGTAAGTCATAAGTGGCTTTTTATCTTTCAATTCAGCACTTATCCTAATTCAGTTTATCAGTCAATTGGCTAAGATTTAGAGGAAGTACATCTGCTCTATGTCTAACACTCTGCTCAGTGCTTTGGGGGAATTCCTTTAAAATAAGCAGCTAATTATATAAATGTTCATAGAACGCATACGCCCATGAGTGATTTACCTCAGAATCACTTCAAGAAATAATACTTACTCTGATAATACTGTTAAAAATTTTTTTGAACCATTCATTTGGAGATACCTTTAAATCCAATTTACAAGTCATGAAAAAATCAATCTCATGTTTGCGTAGGTACAGTTAATACAGAGCACTAAGTGAAAGGATGGTAAGTCCTACCATAGTTTAGAGTAGGAAGAAGTCATTTCAGCAGAGATTGGCCAAGGAATGGCAGGACATCTGTTCTACACACAGCAACCTGCTCAGTGCTTTAAAGGAATATTTTTCAATAATTTTCTGATTTAAAAATGTTAACAAAACTGTGTACATCCCTGAGAGATTTCCTTCATAGAAGCACCTCAGGAAGCAGTATAATGATACTATGATTGCGAAAATATTCTTAAACTCTCCATTTGAACATGCCTTTAGACACAGTTTACCACCTTCTGAAAGACTTAATTTCATTTTGTTTGGTTACAGTTAATACAGGACACTAAATGAAAAAGTAAGTCCTGCTATAGTTTGGAGCTGAGAGAAAGCATTTCAATTGAGATTGGCCAAGAAATGATCTATGAAAGATCTAAACTCGATCTTGAATACAAGCAGGGTTTGTAGATGTCCGGAGAGATGGAGATGGCATCCTATATGGAAACACTGGTGTAAACAAAGACACCAATAAAGGGCCAAACAAGTGCTGTTTCTGAAAGTATAAATAGATGTGGCTGAAAAAAAAAATGTGTAGGAGTTACACAATTAGGGTGGTAGTTTATACCAATTATGGAGAGCTCTGGGAATGCATGAGCAGCATGAGGCTACTGATAGCCCTCAACCACATTCCAAAACCATTTTAATGATTGTGCTATAAGCCTTCCCATTAAGAATTAGGTGGGATTCATTGTTTGGCAAATCTTCAGTCCCGGCAGTGCTTTCATTAGCTTGTATAAGCAAGGTGCTTATTAACGATTTCACATTTCCTACAGCATTTCTATTTTGTCAGATATTTATAGCTAAAATTATCAGATGAAGACCTTCATACCTTTGGAAAATCAGTAGGAGAGGTATAGAATAACAGGTGACTCTTGTTAAAAATAGACCCTAGCCCATTTTTCCAAGAGTGGTGCATGAAAGACAGTTGTGTAGATTATATAAGTTAGCAGACAAACCTCTTTTTCACCAAAGCTGGATGTGTTGGAGCTTTCTTCCAGTTTACACCTCTTTTTCAAATTCACAATTGGGTGACTTCTTTGTGTTATTCTCCTTGTTTTATATTGTGTTCAACATATCTTCCTGTCCCGACTCTTAATCCATTAACTTGTCCACTAGCCTCAAAATCTGCCACCTATGCCATTATGTTAGTCACCAAGGCAATGCTTAGGGCAGCTTTTAATGCAGGCAGAGATTGCCTTCATCTGGCAAATTCCCTTTGTGGGTATTTTTCAAATATATTTAAATGTTCAGTGCCTTCATCATTCCTGATCATTCAGTCATGTCCATGACCTTAAGTGAAACCATTATGATACTTGTACTAAGTGTTATGAAAGATTGGGCAGGATAGCATTATAGGACTTTCTAAAAGAAATAACAAATCCAGACTGGAAATCATTAGAGAAGGCTTCCTAGTGGAGAAGAAACCTGAGGTTAGTCTGAACTATAATCTGGAGCTATCCGGGGAAAATGTAGAGGTAAATAAATGCTGTTGTAAGGCATGAAATAAGCAAGCATTCAGAGGAGAAAGAAGTGAAGCTTTGAGGGAGAGGCAAGTAAACTTGGCAGAGATGCCATTTGGGCAGGTGGTCAGTCTGGAATGGGGGAGGGGAACGAGGCTGGCAGAGTGATCAGGGGCTGGTCATGAAATGTCCTGCATGCCACGGCAGAGATGTGGTCCTTCACCCGGAAGGTGAAAAGATGCCAATAGTGAATTTTAAGCAGGAGTATTATACAAAAGATACAAAGTTTTAGGAAGACTTTTCTAGCTGCAATGTAGAGGATGGGTTAGAAGTACTCAAGACTAGAGAAAAGGAATTCAGTTAAGGTATTTTAATATTCTGAAGGAGAGATTATGGAGGCCTGACCTAGAAACACATTAGAGGGAAGAAGGGGGGAAGATCTAGGAATACTGTAGGAGTAAAATCAACAAAATTTTGTGCTTAACTTGATGTGAGGAGTGAGTGAAAATAAAATTTACTCTCTGAGGATTAAAAAGCATAATATATGTAATGTTTCTTGCAAGCTAGTGCTCAAAAATATTCGTTACGATTTTAATTGTTTATGCCATGCTATTCTGTCCATTACAGGCATAGAATTTCTTGCAATTATACAAAATTGACTTCCTCTTAGTCTGAAGTTGTTTCCAGCACGTACTTTCAATTTTGACTATAGTAGAGTTTGCTGAATTCCTACAACAATGTCAATTAATTATTTTTATCCAGGTATTATTGGTCTGGCAATGGCTTCTCCTTTGAATTGTGTAGCTTGAGAGTATATCCTTTCTCTCCCTTTCTCTACATTCGGCTTATTTCCCAGGTGGTGATGAGAGATTTTATCCTAATTGGATAGCAATCCATATCCAATAAACTTAAGTCTTGAAAACAATAGTTTCTTTCTCCTTCAGTCTTGGCCAAACTGGAAATGATGCCATGATCTAAAAGGAGGGTCTGTATGACAAGCTGAGACAACATACATGACCTGTTTCTGCTACTGAGACAGGATTTTATCACCTTTGAGAGTCTGTGGAAAATGTTTTAATTTTAAATGATTTTAAAAGTCCTTCCCCCTTCCTTCTTTTAAAAATCAACATTTTCTGCCTCTTGTCTTTGTTTTTAAGTGTTAACCCACAAACTGAATACAGCCTGTGCTTGGCAAGTGAATATTAAATGCTTTTTTCCTGGAAATGTGTTTGCTCATTAAATTTGACAGTCATTGCTTATGTGGTAAATGTTGTCAGTGCCAAGAACTATCTGGCATGGCTGCCAGCTACAGGTCCATTATTTTAATTGCCTTTAACCTATAATCAATATTTACTGCTTTCCATAGAAAGAGACTGCATAGCTAAGCAGTATAAAAAGTGAGTTTATTCTTCTGCACCTTGGTTTCTGCCTTTAGATCTAAAAGATATATTAAATACTTCCTCTGGGTACTACTGTCTTTATCAAAACTGTTGCCTACCACTTATTTTGTGAAATGCTCACATCAGCCAAATCAAGTCTATTTGAAAAGAAACAGTTTGAATTTATGGTTAAGTGAGACTCAAACTTCTGTTTCATCATAAAGTTATCTACATCTTTTTGCTTTTGTCATTGGAAGAAGTTCTGAATTCTAATATCATTTATTGAGGAACACATGCTTTCAAGCATAAAATCACCAGGATTTGCTCTGGGAATTTGGAGAACAGCTAAGCCTGCAGGTAAAAATCAAGAGACCCTAACTGGGAATAGGGTGCAAAGGCTAGAATGGTGCTTTGATCTTTTAAACGTGTATGCTGACAATGCGGAGCCATTGAAAATGATTAAACTGAGGCTGCACTATGTACATGGCACTGTAAAAAAATGGTAATGTGAAGTGAAACTGAAATCATGGATCCAGGAAAGGGGGATAGTCTTAATACAAACAAACAGGAATTAAAAAAAATCCAACAATAGTATGCATCAGGAATATTATAAGAGAGAGAGTGTGTGTGAGTGTGTGTGTGTGTGTGTGTAGACCTTAGCGCATGAATCTTCACTGCAAGATTTTTTATAATAACAAATATTTGGAAAGAACTTAAATTGTCAAAAATCAGGGATAAAGATGCTAGAATACAGTTTTATGAAGCCATTGAACTTGATTTCTAAGTATATTTAGTTATATAAATTAATGTTCATGAAACATGGTTGACACAGAATAACGTTCATGACACGTTGTGAAAAGTGCATATGTATATGATATATTCATATCATATTCGAATAAACACATCCAGAAGAAAACATGAAAATGTTATCTCTAAATGACCAAAATATAGTTTACTTAAATTATCCTTTTTACTTAGCTTCATTTTCTAAATTTTTACAGTGGGCATTGTACACATAATTTCTGCAAGTGCCCACATGATAAAAGATTATACTGCTATGCTTGGATATGGTCATGAAACTTGAGAAAAGAGCACCATTTTGGAAGTCAACATTAAATTTAACTGGAATTTAATGGCCTTGAGTTTATTTGGATCCTTAATAAATTACAAGTGATCACCACCAATGAAGCCATCCTTCAAACATTAATTTGATGTGTATCATAAACTTACTTTGTTGGATAGGAAATGTATGGAGAGGATAGTTTCACAGTCAAGGAATTTATGTATGGTGACTTATTATAGTATAGCCCCTAGCTACATGGCATAATTATACTAGTCAAGGAATATCTACAACCAGCAAAGCATTGAAGTTTTCAGTTATGAAGAGATTAGTGTCTCTTTCCAAATAAATGTTTAAACTTCCCTGTATTCTAGCAGAAAGTATCTTTAGCTAAAATAGAATTAAAATGAATTAAGCAAAAAAATTTATAGCATTAAACATCATGTATGCTAAGGATGGAAAAATATTTTTTCCAGTCACAGAAAATATACACCACCTAATACATTACAGTATACTTATTTCAAAAAATATTTTTCAGTGTCTATCTTGTGCAAGGCACTGTGTTAAGCCCTGTAGAGCACCATAAATTACAAAATGTACTTTGATCTCAAGGAGGTAACAAACAGTTGAAATGACATAAGTATTGACAACCAGAAGCAAGGGAAATACAAGTATAATAACAATAAGAATCATACAGATAAACTAGTTTAACTGGGTAGCAAACAGAACTGTTTAAGTCTTAGATTTTTAGAAGAAACTGAGAATACTGAGTACCCTCCCAACACAGAGAGGGCCAATACGGCCAGGACTTGCCAAGAGATTATGAAATTTATTATTATTAGCCATCGTTATCCCATCGTGTTCCTATAGACAAAATGGAATGCACTTTATTGAATGGTTTTCAGCTAAAAGAGCTTGTTGTATAGAGGAGGGTTTTGAGAAACAAAGATTACTTTTGCAATTAGTAAGCATGTAATGCAACTGATAACTGTCGAGAAGATCTGATCACTTCCTCAATAATCCTACGTCTTATGTAAGTAAGGGTAAGAATCTAGACATACAAATAATTTTATTTTTCTTAAAAAAGCCTTAATTTCTTATTCTGACATGGAGTATTTCTTCACAGTGCCAAAATCGAGTGACTGCTGATGGTTTAAAAACACTGCTTCATTTAGTAAGTATAAAGATTATATCCACAGGCATCAGGTAAATAATTCTTTAAGAGTTTAGGCCATATAACACAGGATGGCACAAACAACATATATTGTTCTTAAAGATTTAAATAATGATTCCATGACATTTAGAGTTAGACAGTCTGTACAAAACAAGCTTTGTTCCTATCTGTTATAACTATTTCGTAACAAGCAAACGCAGGAATTTGAGAAGCAACTTATTTATTTTTAGCAGAATGGGATAAAATCCTGCCACTGTGCACTTAAAACCAGGGAAAGGGAAACTGAATTAATCAATATTTTTTTTTGAGACAACTGACTCACTATTTGATAAAATAAATAAAATCCCTACCTTATTGTTTATACCATCCAAATTGTTCAAATGAGTAAAATACTTAAATATGAAAAAAATCCATAAAAATAACCTAAGAAACCTTGCTAATTTTTAATTTTTTGAAAGCCTTCTAAGAATGGGCAAGGCAATACATTTGAACATAAAAGATAAACTAGAAAAAAATATATATATATATTTAAAGGCTCCTTATGGGACACCTACATACACACTGAGTCAAATATATAGAAAAAAATTGCTCTACACTATCATAGAATATATAGTTCCTGATATAGCTCCTAAAGTTCCTTATCCCTTTGTACTATCCTCCCTTTAAGTGTGGACTGGACCTAGTGACTAGCCTCTAACAAATAGAAATTGGCGGAAATGATGGGTGTTACTTCTGTAATTAGGTTACAAAAAGACTGGGGCTTTCTCTTTCTCTGTGGCTTCCATGCCCTCTGGTCACATGCTAGCCTATCATGTGAACACTTGAGCAGCCCGTGGAGAGGCCCATGTGACAAAGAAACAAGACTTGCCAGCAACCATGGGCTTGGAAGAGACTGTCCCTCAACTGAGCCTTGAAATGACAGTGACAGCCTGCCTGACACCCTGAGCCAGAGCCTCCCAGCTAAGCTGCATCTGTTTGCCTTTACCTGTTTCCACAGAAACTGTGGGTTAATAAGTATTTGTTGTTCTAAGCTGCAAAGTTTTGGGATAATTTGTTATCTGGCAATAGATAATTAATAAACCTCATAATTCTTAAGATAGAAATTAAAACAATTAGAAATAATTATTCACGTACCATACTGACAAAGACTGAAGGTTAATGATGCCCACTCTCGACAATGTGTGGGAAAAGGGACTCTTGCTTACTGTTTGTAATGTGTAAATTGCTTCATTTTTTAAGGGAAAATAAATTATCAATGTGTACTAAAGTTTTAAATCTCCATACCCATTCACCCAGCAATTTATCTGGTAGGTTATCTGTGCAAGTGTCCATTGATAAGAGAATTGATTATACTAATTACAGTTTACATATGCAGTGGAATATTCTATGGCTTTTATGAAG
Source organism: Zalophus californianus (assembly GCF_009762305.2). Lineage (NCBI taxonomy): Eukaryota > Metazoa > Chordata > Mammalia > Carnivora > Otariidae > Zalophus > Zalophus californianus. The sequence continues at coordinate 145,161,097 of NC_045598.1, forward strand.
AATAGGGTATATCTGAATGTGCTCAAATGTAAAGTTGCCATGGAAGTAATGTTATTTTTGCATTATTTTCCACTTCATTTTACTCAATTTTCACGACTCTTGCCCCTGAACCTGACAGTGTTTTGAGCAATGCTTATTCTACCCACTAGTAGGACAGTTTGAGGATTAAGATGTTGACTCTAGAGCCCACTGTCTGGGTTCACATCTCTTCTCTGCCCCTTCTTTTGTGACCTTGGACACCTTACTCTGTGGCTCAGCTTCTTCATCAGTTAAGTAGTAATTAATATTGTCTCGGGGATATGTTGTGAAAATGAAATGAGTTAATGTAAGTCAAGACTTAGAATAGTGCTTGGAACATAATACAAACATTCTAAGTGTTGATTATTTTCTGAATTGTTAATTTATTTGAAAATGAAAGTTCTCTAGAGAACTCTCTAGATATTTCCCAAAGAAGAATTTAGGAAAGTTCTGGGGGATGGTTGAGCAGCAGGTACTTTCAAGGATATGATCTTAGAATAGTTTCATTGGATCTGCTCTTTGTGCATGTCTCTTTTAGTGTCCTCCACGTTCAATGTTGTCCTCTACTTATTTACCAGGAGACCTGTGTGGATTGGGTTAAGATCCCACTTTAGAAGATTTACATGTGTTGCTTTGGATATTAAAAAATATTATTTTCACTGGAACTGACCAAATATGCTTTTACATTCTCTTGAATAATATAAAAGAAAATGCCCTTGACCCCACCAACAGCCTATTGCATTTCTAGATGAGCCCACCATTACCAAAATGCTGGTATCCGGGTACCACTCTCTGATGGGTCCATCCCAAGACCAACTTGAAAATGCTCATGGAAATTCAGTCTTAAGCATGTAAGAGACGATGACTCCAGTGCAAGGGGAATATCGCTGATAGGGCAAATGCTTCTGGACATAGGAAGGGGAAATTCATAGAACACATGGCATTTAGGAGGACACATTAATAAAGTTTCTAGTAGCCAGAGGGAAACTGGAAACAAAGACTACCTCATTCAAGCTAAAATATTTGAAATAACTCTTATATTTAAAAAAGGAAAGTGCTATTAGTACTTTGATTCTTTAGATGATAATTATGAAAAAGGTATAGAAGTTTATTAAAATTGCACAGAGGTTGATGATGGAAAGCCAGACAAAGAAGGCCTACACTAAGGAAGTGACAGGGAGTGGGGCTGGATTTGGGAAACTCATCCAATGCCAGATAGGAAGATACACAAACAGGATGAGCGTAAGGATATAGACATATATGAGTGCAGGTATTTTACTACGAACCCGAGAAAAGTAATTAATTTGTATTAAATACCTACGAAAACACCTCTCAGTCACAGTAATATCTACTTAAAATTTTTACTGTATAAGATAAAAGAAGTGGATGGATAACACAATGCTGGTTGCTCTCCACTATCGGTTTTGGAATCATTTTAGAATAAATTTTCTAGCCTAATTCTTAACAGTTTAAATCAAAATGTTCAAAAGTTTTGGCTTAAAGATTTTTTTTAAGTTTTATAAATATTTATTTCAATAAATTACCAGCGTCTATATGCATTGTATTTTACTGATATTTTTCTTCTCATTTAGCCTTCAGGATATTTCAGGAACCATGAAGGATCTGAGATTTTGCCCTACTTGCAAGTTAGCAAGTTTCAATGATGCTGCCAGTTTCATGGATATTGAAAACTGACACAAGACACCTGGGTCAGAAAAAAATGGGACTTGATTACCCATAGTGAAGAATGCAGCATGAGTGGCATGTTTTGGTCATCTCCTTTTGCCAAGTCCCACAGGGGCAGTGTGAATGAGGCCATGTGAATGCCTGCCCATGTTGTGGCTTTAGTGCAGGAGAGGAACCCTGAGTTTAGGGAACTCACGAGTTTTTGAATCGGCAGTAAGCCTGCTGCCCTTTGCTCTAGAAGAAGACATTCTCTTTATTCTATTGCATAGTAAGCATGCTTGCTTTTGCTCCAGAGAGAGAAACTATTTCTAGCTATCAAAGGCTGTTAGCTACACCAAAGTCCTTGAAAAGATAGTTTGTAACAAAGTGTAGTTAATTACTTGCTTGCAAGACATGCAGAAATGTGAGGCCCATGGAGAATTGTTTCCCAACAGGCTAAAATAAAGCAAAGCAAAAGCAGTACTCTGTACACATTGCTAGATTCACAAATGCTGTTCCAGTGACATAACATTAAATCCTCAATGATGGCCCCAATCACCAGTTAAACGGTTTGATTCAGACCAATATTGTAAGTAAGAAAACAATATTCTAACTTTCCGATTTCTAGTGGATATTATTTATTTAGATTTACTCTAAAACTATTTATTTACTGTGACTATACTTAATATAGGAACCTTCAATATATGTCAATTTATAAAAATAAAAACAGAAAATTATTTTCAACTGGATGTCTGTGTAAATATGCATTAGCATGAGCTATATATGATTCCTGAAATTTAAAAATATCAAATGAAATAGGCACTGACATCTTTTTTTAAGGAACATTTATACATTCCAAATCATTTAAAGGAGCAAGGAAAAACGTTGTTCAAATTATACAGATTTACCCGGATATATCTTAGAAATGTTTGGCTTATTTTAACATTCTATCTTGGTATAATTGTATACAATTTCTGAGTACATTGCTGTGTAAGTTCATAAAATACAAATACCATCTTCCTTTCACAAAAGACATGTTACCCTTTATAGAATACTTCATTATTTAAAAAAACATATTAAAAAAATTTATTTACTTAGGGTCGCCTGGGTGGTTCAGTTGTAAAGCGTCTGCCTTCGGCTCAGGTCATGATCTCAGGGTTTTGGGATCAAGCCCCATGTCTGGCTCCCTGCTCAGCAGGAAGCCTGTTTCTCCCTCTCCCACTCCTCCTGCTTCTGTTCCAGCTCTCGGTGTCTCTCTCTCTCTCTAATAAATAAATAAAATCTTTAAAAAAATATTTATTTACCTAAAATACTAGGTTTATGCCAATCCAAGGCCTGGTCAGGCTATATACAAATCAAGAGTGTTATCTTTAGACATTTCCTACTTTTTACTTCTCCCGACACTATTAAAATTTTTTTTCAAACACACAGAAAAGTGAAAAGAATATTACAATGAAAATCCATGTACCTTTCACTTAAATTAACAAACTAAGATTTTCTCATGTACCTTTTTTTCATAACAATCTGAAAGGAAGTTTATAAGTTAAAATGCTTCCCTCTTACGTTACTTTTAATGATTGTTTTCTCTTAAACTGAAAAATTTCAGTTCTCATAGTACTAATAACATGTTTTATTCATCTTATAATAAATACAGAATGGTTTTTAAACTACAACACCAAATTTTATGAAAAAGGAACCTAATTAGAAGTTCAAGATTTCTATGCATTTCCTTTTTAAGCTTAAAATGTATTCTGTTATGTATATATAGTCAAGAGTTAACTCTTACCCAAGAGTTACCTGAATATTTTTTCTCTATGTGCATATAATATCAATTTGTTATGTAAATAAGTTTATCTGTTTCAGATTTGTTTTCAGTCTGGGGGGTTTTCTTTCTACAATCCTATGTTAGAAATGTATTTTAAACAATAAATTGTATAGCAAATTACTGCTTCCATCCCCAATCCCCTCCTTTCCATTTGGAGCATCTCTAGAGGTGATTTCTTCATTCATTTCTGATTGACCCTTTCTTTCTTGGGTAATCCATTCTGTATTTCACTTTGCAAAAATAAGCAAAAAGGCCACAGAGAGAGAGGGAGGGAATGCAAGAGAGATCGAGAGTTCATTTCTTACATTAAGGGCAGCATACTACATAGAGTCTTGTAACATCTTTTTTCACTTACTAGCTATAAGTAATTTGCAGCCCGTTCTTGATTTTTTTTCAGTCACATAGAAATCATTTGTGTTGATAGTCCATAGATTATTCAGTCTTCTATTGATGGATATTTATATGGTCTCCAATAATTTGCTATAACAAATGCCATGATGAAAACTTTATACATATAGATTTTTGTTTTTATGGAGGAGTATCTTCAGGGTAGATACCTAGAAGTGTGATTGGCTGAGTCAACAAGCAAATACATAGGCAGTTTGGTTGGATATTTCTAAATTTTCCTCCATTAGTGTTGTAACATCTGGAACTCACACCGGCAATGTTTGAGAATGACAATTTCCCTGCAGCCTTATCAACAGATTGTATTTTCAAGCTTTTCAAATTTTGCCAATCTATTATACTTTAAGAAAAAAAATATTTTATTTTAAAAATTTGCCTCAAACTTAAACACCCAGATGTGACTACAAAGTCTTGCATTTTTCCTGTTTGTCCAATGTGTGCTTAAAATATAATAATTACATGAGCTAATTACCATATGGATTATAATATCGAGGGCAAAGCATTTTGGGGAATAGCTTTTCATGGTGCCATATTGATAAGAAAATCATAACTGTGTAACCTACTTAATTTATCTGTTCAGATATGGGTCAATGCCATGAATAAATGAATAAAAGTGGTAGTAACTGAGGTCTTCATTAACAACAGCCCAGTGATTTCCTGGTAAAACACAAAATAGTAAAAATTGCGAGACTGCCCATTGTAAGTAATTATGCATGGCATTTGGTTGAGAAATCTCCACGGCTTTATACTAAGGGGAAAACATATGTGAAAAGATAAGTTTACTCCTTCCTATACCATCATTTAGAAATTTTGTCAAATGATTTCCTATTAAGCCTAATTAAATTAACTATAAGATCTACTTTTGGTTTATTTTTTTTTTAATTAAGAAGACATTTTAAAATGCCTAAGTAACTGTACTTTTAAACATAGTGGCTGTGATCCAAACATCTTAGGCCATATTTGAACTCTATAGCTTCATTCTATTCATATAAGCATGTCTAGAATGAATGCCATAATGAAAATCCAGACTTAAAAATTAATCCTCTTTTATGATTCTTTCCATTTACTGCCCAAGCCTCTGTGGCAGCCAGCTGGAATGATAGCTTATTCCTAATGCTGGTCAGGGCTTGGAAAAAGGGACAATATTCATACTAACAGGGAAAACTGCATAGATTTATAGACCTGGGTAGAAATGTAAGGATTGTAAAGTCTAAATCCCTGGTTTTTCAGATTAGTAAACTGAGGCATTCAAAAGTCAATTATTGCTCAAGGTCAGATGGCAAGTATATCTCAGAGCAACACCTGAAGCCCTACTTTTCACACTTCCATTCCCATGTGTTTTTCATCACACCAACAACAGTGAAAAGGAATACCATCTTCATTTAATAATTTCACTTTCAAATACCAGTTTATTTGCATATATATGTAAATATATTAATGTAAGTTTATTGCTCTGTATATCTATATCTGTGTATTTCCTAAATCTGGTATACTTTGTATAGCAATATTTTAATAATGGATTTAACCATGTTTTGTGTTCATTTTGATTTCTTCATAGTAATAAAAAAATTATTTTTATTTAGTGAAGTGTAATACACTGAAACATGAAACTTATTCAAACAATCTATTGTTTCCAAGCTTCTTTTAAGAACAAGGTTGCATGGTCACAATTTTTCCATTAAGGGCAAAACATCTTATTCTACTATAATCTCCATAAATTACCAAGATATTATCCTATCTTTTCTTCCATGATATATTATGGAGATATAATCTAATAAAATGTACTATGTAGTTATTATGAAGGCAGAGGAGGGATGGGAATGGATCATTACCTCCAAATTTCTGATAATCCTTATTTCTTTTTTTTATTATGTTATGTTAATCACCATACATTACATCATTAGTTTTTGATGTAGTGTTCCATAATTCATTGTTTGCGTATAACACCCAGTGCTCCGTGCAGAATGTGCCCTCTTTAATACCCATCACCAAGCTAACCCATCCCCCCACCCCTTTGTTGTTTTGAGAAACAAAACCTCAGTTTGTTTCTCAGAGTCCATAGTCTCTCATGGTTCACCTCCCCCTCCGATCCGTCCCCCCTTCATTCTTCCCCTCCTGCTTTCTTTTTACGTATTACATACTGTTTAAGTGCTAGAAGTCTTATTTGGGATAACAACACAAAAGTTCCATGTTGAGTCATATGAAGATCTAATTGATATGTACGCTAATTGCAGTTTCTTCCATTTGTTCTTCAAGATTCAAAGACGGCTGTTTTTAATATTTCACTATTAATAGTAAGAGGTCAGTCCAACAGAGATACAGTGTTTGATACCCTTGAGTTTAAATCCAGCTTGGGTACTTCTTTTGTACTTGATCACTTAATATGACATTTCTTACTTCATTCCTTCATCTGTAGAGTTGGAAAAATCACAGCTCCTTTACAGTTTTGTTTTTGGGAACACTAAGGCTATGTATGTAAAGAAACTATAGCCCTACTCAATGTAATTTACTTTCTCATTCCATGCTCTGCAATATACTACAAACTTTGCATATATTCAATTTATTATCTAACCAAGGAGAATCTCAACTCTTCAACAACAACAACATACCACCAATATTTTCCAAAATTTAAATAGGTCTATTATAATGGGACACCAGAAATGCCAGGTCTGACAGCTAATAAAGATCATTTTTCAAATAAATTTTCATGAGCATTTTCATGTACCTCCAAGATTTCCTGTACTTTATATGTTATTTCCTCCTCTCACAACCATTGTATCACTGATAATAGAAATACATCCATTCCAATTTCAAGGGGAGAAAATCCTTCAGAAGTTGAGGGCTGTGTTGATAAAGTTTTCCAAGAGCAAATTACAAACACTTAGCAAGCAAGTGTACTTTGGCTGTGGTACTACCTCTGTGGAATTCTTGTCCTGAATTAACTGTTTGGACTACCCACTGTTTAATTGCCAAATCTTCACTTCCCTAGGTGATGTACTATGATGTTGACTCTAAGTGGGCCCATATAGATTTTAAGACTGAGATGCAGACAGCTTGCCTTGCAAATGAGTTATTTATCTGCAAGTTGTTCTTAAACTGTGTCTACCTAGCTGGGAGTAAAGTGGAGATTTGACATTTTCATCTTAGTTATTGCACAGTCATTCATTTTGACTTTCTCTGCTCTAGCTCAGATCTTTACTATCCATATTAGGACAATTGCAGCCAATTCCTATTTTATCTTGGATGCATTTTCTCACCCTTATATCATACTACACTACCCACCAGAAGTCAGTGCAATCAAATTACTCCTCAGTTATCCATAGGTTGATTTTGGGGCTCCTTATTTTGGCATTTGATGTGTCACTAGCTCTCCAGGTCTCTCTTACACAAGCTATGCACTGTGATCAAATGGGTCATCCCTTGAGGCCCAAAACAAATCTTTCAGTTTTTTTTGCATCTTAATCTCTTTCTCTACTCTTTTCTTGATCTTTTCAACACTAACGCCTAATTATCATTTGTGTTCTAGTTAAGTTCCTCCCTTCCATCCCCACTCACCCCATCTCTAGCTTTTTCCTCTTATATCAGTGGTTCTGAACCTTGGCTGAATATAGGACTCAACCCTAAGTAAAAACTGGTAGTTCAGCCTCACTCTCAGAAATGCATATTTAGTCTGGGGCACTGTCTGGGTACTGGTATCTTTTAATCTCTCCCCAGGTGATTCTATGTGGTCAAAGTTAACAACCACTGTTATGTGCATTTCAATTATACATTATATGCATAGTTCATTAAGCAATTTAATAAGACACCTTTGTGATGTTCATATAGTTTCAATTTTGGGGGAAGTGGCTCATTTGCATCTGTATAAATTTTCATGTGTTTATGTGACTGCTAGTGTCATGCATAAGTTATTTCATAGCTTTCTTATATTGTAAGTATATAAAATATGCAAAAAATAATTTGAATCACCACTAAATACACTTTTAAATTTGTAACTATATAAATTAAGATTAAAATCTGTTTCTACTGCCTCCCACCACCAAAATTAATGTTTTCATGTAAGACGTAATCATGTTATTACGTAGCATTGCAGACAAGTTCATAAGAGGCAGAAGGAACAAGTTTAAAGGCTGGTTAGTTTGGTGAATTCAGAGAACTGTTAGGAGGCCAGTGTGGTCACCAAGGAGTGAGCAAAGTAAGACAATGAATGAATGGAAGGAATGGAAGCCATACAGTTACATGGAGGCAAGTCATGTGCTACAGTGTAAGCCACTCTTGAGACTTTGGTTCTTCCTTTTGAGAGAGTCACTGAAGCATTGCAGAGTCTGAATAGAGAAATGATATGGCATGACTTATATTTATTAAAGATTACTGTGTAAATGTAGAGTGAAGAGCTGGATTTGATGGTATAGTTTGAGGAGAGTTGTGAGGGAAGTGGGCAGAAGCAAAAATACTGGTTAGGAGATTACTTCAGACTCCAGGAGAGAAGTAATAGCAGTTTGGAACACAGAGGTAGGTGTGAAGATGAGGAGAACTGTTTGGATTTATTTGGAAAGTAGCAACAGTAGAATCTGCCATTGGATTGGATGTATGAAAGAGAGAACTTAAGGTTGACCGCAAGGTTTTTAAACTGAGCAAATGAAAGACACTTCATTACATACTAGCAACAAGAATACTTCCCTTTCCTCGTTATGAGATGGAAATGGTAATATCTACATCAGATTATTGCCTGAAGTATAAAATCAGGTAACATGTAGAAAATGCCTAGGACAGATAGATATCCTAGAAGGACACAATCAATGCAGACAGTGGAAGACTGTGAGATTTGAAAGCTTAAATCATCAGCTTAAGCCCCTAATGCCTATGAGGCTAGAGTGATCACTATCTGCCACTTCAATTATATAGCTAGTCCAGGCATGTTGGTCAAAAATAGCTAAACAAGAAACATGTGACTAGTGAGAATACTTATCCTGAAGCCTTGAGACTTAAAATTTTATAGAGGATTGGGAAATCTAAGCTCCATTATTGAGTGATTGGGTGTTAAGTTGGTTGCTTAAGTTTTGGGAGGGGAACAGATAGATGGTCATAGAAAGTATATATTTAAGGATAACGTGCAAAAGCAGCAAAAGAAATGGACTCTAAAGGAAAACAAACACAGCACTAGATATTGTAACATGCATATATTCTTAAGTTCAAAGCATTAGAGATAGGAGAGAGAGATGAATAGATGGCACATGGAGACCTTTTGGGGCAGTGAAACTACTTTGTATGACACTATTAGGATGGATATATGTCATCTCATATTTGTCCAAACCCACAGAATGTATGAGTGAACCATAATGTAAACTAACTGACTATGATGTATCAATGTACGTTCATCTAGTCTAACAAATATACCACTGTTGGGGGATGTTGATAATGGGGGAGGCTATCTGCATACACACACACACACACACACACACACACATATCTGTAGAGGCAGTGGGAAATCTCTGCAAAATCTTTGTAGCCTCCCAATTTTGCTGTGAACCTAAAAATATTCCCCCTAAATAAAGTCTTAAAGTCCATAGCAGATAGTGAAAAAGAACCAAAACTTGAGTATCTGCAAAATGAAAGTCATTGTAAATTCAGCAAGACTGGCACAGAGTGGGCACTTAATAATTTGCTTTCCAATGAGTAAATGAATGAAGAGTTAAAACATACCAGTAATATGAAGAGGATTTTTGAGAGCCCCTACAGTGATTTAACACTTAACACAGTATAAAAGGGGACGGGTTCAAATACAAGATCTTTTATTATTGTGCTGTAACACAACTGCTTTGAGCCTGATTTTCCTGGTCTGTGAACAAGTGATAATAATTCTTACCTCAAGGGTTTTAAAAAGAATTAAAAATATAAAAGTTTTGGAATGTTTAGGGCCTGGAATATAGTAAGTTTTCAGTAAATGTCAGAGGTTAGATGGTACTGAAGGAAAAGATACTTAAGACTAAGAAAGGAGGAGAGGTGTTTCCAAATCCCTGGTGAGAAGAGACTGGAGGGTGCCTGGGTGGCTCAGATGGTTAAGCGTCTGCCTTCAGCTCAGGTCATGATCCCAGGGTCCTGGGATCGAGTCCCGCATCGGGCTCCCTGCTCCTTGGGAGCCTGCTTCTCCCTCTGCTTCTCTCTCCCTCTCTCTCTCCGTCTCTCATGAATAAATAAATAAAATATTTAAAAAAAAGAAGAGACTGGAATGTAAACAAGATCACACAGATGGCCTCCATATTGCTAATGGCTCCAAGCGTCTAAGTTGCTTGTTAAGTAAATTTGTATGTAATTTATCAATAATATTGTTCAGGTTCCCTCATCTAATTCTCAGCGTTGCTACAATTAGTTTAAATTATCACGCAATTTCAGGTATTATAAATCAGAGATACTTGAACCAGGTAGACATAACTGTCCATCTGGCTATAATTTGGATCCAAGGGAAAAACTATACATGCTGGACAAGCATTTAGAGAGGCACACATGTAAACAACCACTGCTCAGATGAGCATTACTCTCCATTATCAGGTAACTGAGCTTCAGGAAATGTCAACCAAAAGAATAAACTTCCTGTTTTGGTTAGCCAGAAAGTTTTCCAAAATGGCACAAAAATAAACATTCTTTTTCAGTTGATTCTGATAAGCTTTATCCTAACTTCAAGAGTCCCCATTAAGCGTTATTTTCAAATGAATGTTACACTGTGGTGGTTAATTTCATATATCAGCCACGGGATGCCCAGATACTTGGTTAAACATTCTTCCTGGGTGTGTCTGTGAAAGTGTTTCCAAAATAGATTGGCTTTTTTTTTTTTTTTTTGAGAGAGAGAGAGCATGCGCATATGTGCGCAAGCAAGGGAGGGGGCAGAAGGGGGGTAAGAGAGCAGCAGACTCCCTGATGAGCATGAAGCCCCACTTAGGGCTTGATCTTACAACCCTGAGATCATGACCTGAGCCAAAATCAAGAGCCAGATGCTCAACCTACTGAGCCACCCAGGCGGCCCAGAAGAGATTAGCCTTTAATAGGTGTACTGAGTAAAGCAAATGGCCCACTTCAGTGTGGGTGGGCATTATTGAATTCATTCAGGGCCTGAACAGACAAAACAAGCTGGAGGAAGGTTGAATTCACTCTCTGCCTATTTGAGTTTGGAACATTGATCTCCTGCCTTTAAAACTCTTGGTTTTCAGGCTTTCAGATTCAGACTGGAATCTATACCCTCAGCTCTCCAGTGTTGGAAGTATACCCCCGGCTTTCCTGGATCTCTAGCTTGTACACAGCAGACAGTGAGATTTCTCAGCCTCCTAACAGTATAAGCCAATTCCTTACAATATATCTCATTCTCTCAATAGATGGATAGAGAGAGATATGAAAGAGATTTGAGAGAGGGAAAAACAGAGAAAGGGGGATACCTAGAGATACAGAGAGATAGCTATATCTAATTAGTTCCATTTCTCTGCAGAACCCCAATATACATAAATATAAATATATAACCAACAAAATAAGAAAATTGGTTGTGCCTTGCTCATGAAATTTACTCAATAGAATTATAATTCTTAAACCTCTTAATAGGAAATTGTTTACATTACCATCTAATGATTAGAACAACCTAAGTCAGTATTTTCAAGCTGGGATTCCCGAACTCCACATGTTAGTCCCTTGCCTGTTTTCTTTCAGATTCACCCCCTGTCCTTCTCATAATCTACTCTGTAACACAAATAACTGTATTTCCCAGACATCCTTGCCAACAGGTTTCTGGTGCTGAGGTACCATTGGAGATCTAGTAAAGATTGGAAAGTGCTAAAAAGGGAGAGGCCAGAATACTTCGAGCCTGCTAGCTCTGAAGAGTAGCAATTCCAGTAACAACTGGAACCTTTCTGTAGTGCAGGCTTTCATAGGACAGACATTCTCTTCATGATCCCAGGTCTGCAGGCAGGTCAACCTGGTTTCTGGATTTTATCTGGTGACCCCAAATCCTGACTCCCATGATGACACTCACCTAGAGGTGATACTAGCTTTCTGGTATTACTAACTTCTGGATTGCCTTACTGTCCCATTTTAGACTTATTAGCTTCTTTATCACCTGTGCAAGAATTTCTTTGTAGGAAACTACCTTCATTTGAAATACTTACAATGGTTTCTATTTTCTTGATTGTATTTGATTCATAAGAACTAAAAGGTTCTGATTTTCTCCCCAGATTTATTGAGGTATAATGGACAAAACTAATATATTTAAAATTATACTACATGATGATTTGATATATGTATACATTGTGAAAAGGATTCCCCCCGATTGAATTAACACTCACATACTTACCTTGTCTTTTTGACAAGAACATTTAAGTTCTATTCTCTTAGCAAATTTCAGTTATACAATACAGTGTTATCAGCTATGGTCACCATTAGATCTTCAGACTTTATTCACCTTATATGTAAAAGTTTGTACACTTTTATCAACCTCTCCCTATTTCTCCCACTTCCAAGCTCCTGACAACCACTTTCCTATTTTCTGTTTTTAGGAATTTGACTGAAAGGTGGTTTAAAAAATAACAGTCAAAAAACATCTTAGGAAGATCTATCTCAGCAAGTGTTTCTTGCCTATAGAAATTATCAAAGTCCTTAGTATACTAAAGTACAGAGTGGATTTTCAAGAGAGAAATATGTGCAACATCTCCCTAACTCATTACTCCAAATAAACTTTTTTTTTCCTCATTACGTATCTACAAATATCTTATGGAAGTAGTGTTACACAGAACATAACTTGGAAATACTTATCAAAGTAAACTATTTACAGTCTGAAATTTTTGTATATGTAAGACATGATGAACCACTTTTTATACTTTCCATTCATGGTCATTTGACACAAACCTGGCTACAAAAACCTAGAACAAATAACTTGGAAATTAAAGGAAAGATGCATGGGCTCACACACACACAAATCATCTCCCTCATTTTAAATCCATTTGCAATATTATGGGGGGCAAAGTCAAGTTATTTCATGCTGAAACACTTTTTGCAAATTTGGTAATTGGATACATTTTGTGGAGTCTGCACCCTGGAAATGCCACTGCATTTCATTTACAATCAAACCAACGGGGTTTGAAATGATATTAAATGTGCCAGATTGGGGGAAAAATCCAAATGGATTCATACAGAATGTTATTAACTTTGAAATGGTTCAATGGGCATTTGGCATTTTCACATTGGTAGGTTTAATTTGCTGGGTGAGAACAATGAACTAGGAGATACAGAACTCTATATTTTTGCCATTTTAACATTTATGTTTGTCATTTATGAACCTGGACTGAGAATTGATTAAATTTCTGCCTTGTAGCTTTTGAGTTTTGTAACATATGGAAGTTTTGTTATATTCACCTATTTCTTTTGTAGATGGTCAGTTTAAATATAGCCTTTTCCATATGAGTCATTAGCTAAGACAAGAGTAAGAAAATAAGAGCAGCAAAGATTTGGCCAGCTGTAAATAAACTCAGTACTCCACACTTGACTATTCAGCATGAGGTACCTGGGGTATAAAACCTTAAGGTATTTTTACAAAGGCAAGAGAAGTATATGTTGTATAAAGAGAAAATAGTCATTTTCATTACTAAAGTGAAACGAAGTAAAACAAAAGAAGAAACAGGGATAAATATCATGAAAGAGTGAAGTATACAGGACAGATTCAGATGAGCTAAAAAGCAAAAAGAACTTCAATGAATAAGGTCAACAGAAATGGCAGAGACAATATCTTACTATCCGAATTCCCCACAATGATGAGCAGAATGCCTTGTGCATAGCAGTTACATAAATTGGAGTGAATTCTATGTAACATGTTGTAGAAGTCAAAACAATGAACTGAGAATTAAGAGCTTTGGGTTGCTGTGTGCAGCTCTGACTGTACCAAGGTATGGGGCTTTGGGCTAGTCAATTATATCCGTTCATTCATTGGTTCCACAAATATTTGTTCCTCTATTCTATGTCAGGTCCATGGTTAGGTTATGAGGATTCTCACAGAGCTTATATGGGGGGCGGGGGGGAGTGGAGGTAAAGCAGGGAATGGTCAGTAAGAAAACAAATCAATACATACATAAAAGAAATCTCCGAATTAAAACAGGATTGATGAAATAGAAAATGCCTAAGTGGCTCCTTAGTTGAGTGGCCACGAATAGTTTCAGTGAGTTCAGCATTCCAGACAGTGCAACAAGGAGCGAAGATACTGGGCAGGGTCTAGTAGCCAGTGTAGCTGGATCATAATGTGAAAGGGGAAGGAAGGAAGAAAGGAAGGAAGGAAGGAAGGAGGGAAGGAAGGAAGGAAGGAAGGAAGGAAGGAAAGGAGGGAGGGAGGGAGGCAGGCAGGCAAGGAGGGAGGGAGGCTTCATGTCATGTCAGGCTTCATAATCTCTCCAAAACTCTCTTTTTTCATTCACAAAGTGAGATGTTTGGGGAAAATGGATTTCAAGAACTCTTCCAGTTCTCCAAGTCTCTGATCTCTATGATTAATGTAAAATTTCATGAATACATTAGAAAGAAAAGATAAACCAAGGAAAACACAAGATGATTAATGGAGTGTCTGGGAGGAAAAACAAATAATAAAAACCCAATAGTGACTGTGACTTTTAATAACTGTCATCAAAAGAGTGGCTTAACTATAAAGCAAAAATGTAATAAAAAATGCAATGTATTACATATTAGCAACCTAAAACAAATCAGCTTTACTCAGCTTCTTTCCTTAGAATTGTTACATATTATATTTTATTCACAAAAGATTAAGTTGTTTTCTCATCACTGTATATTCCAAAGTACAAGTCATTTAGGTTCAATTACTTATTCATCTTTATTACCTGATCTGCTAGATAAAGATGGAATAGCTACCAGTAAATACTGAGAAACTTCCATTATTTCCTTAAGTGTTCTCTGTGGAATTTAGATCTCCGGGATGCTGTATTACATAAAAAAAGTAACCTATCTTTGGTCAGCGCAGTGCAAGTACACTCAAGGGAACAACAGCTAGAAGTAAGTGAGAAAAACATTATTATGCAGAAGAAATTCTACTACAAATTATGCTACAAAATCTTCAGTCAATTGCACTGGGCACTCTGAGCTGAGATGTTCATTCAGAACTGTCCCAAACTGAAACAAAGGGCCAGGTCTTTGTATATAAACTCTGTAACCAGTCCGTGGAGGAAGACTAGTCTCAGCCAGGGGCTATAAAGGCGACGCAGCTTCCTTCATCCGAGGACAATTTACAGAAAGAGATAGCTCTGAGCCTAACGCAGCCAACACTTTTTACAGCCTGGGGAATGGGGGCCAAGGCGTGAAAAGATGCATCACACCATCTGCTACACTTGACCACTAGGGGTGCTAGAGTGCAGTACAACAGAGAACACAGACAGTGAGATTACCAAACTGGGTTGGAATGATGACTGTTGTGAGATCTTGAGTCCATTTTCAAAGGGCCTGATCTGTTTTATGGATTACAAATTAGAGTTTGTTGCGTATAAGTAATTTTATTCAAAGATCATCTCTCCTTCTTTCCTGTCAGAATGCAAAATCAGACAATGACAGATATTTCTTAAATTCTATGACTCTTAGTGGAGCATTCAGAAGTGTCTCCCTAGAATGGTAACAGGTCCAGGGCTGACTCACTCCTTCGTTCACCAGATTGCTCTTTCTCCCCTGCAAAATCATTCTTGGGGTGACTACTCTTACCTAAATAGGACTGGGGAGAACCAGACCTGTTCTGGGACAAGTATCGATGGAAATTCTCTTTATTGCTTCTGGCACACACAGGTAAGAGGATTCGTGCCCATGCTGATGTGAGTACTAAAATAAGGTTTAGGGCTTTGGGAAGGAAATAGAAAAAGTACACCATTCTAGGCTATTCGGCAAAATCCTACTCAAGAAAATAGTTTCTTGAGTTAGGCTAGCCTCTTTGAATTTTCTAAAGGACTAAACCAAAGACCCAGGTATTTAGATAAGTAAAAGCACATTGTCTACAAAACACATTTATTTCATACTTCAGATTCTTCTAATATCAGCTACTGCATCTCCTACTAAACTTTGAAGCTGTTTCTACAGGTATATCCCACTCACTTGATTTTATTGGTTCAGAAAATATTTATCAAACATTTTTCTTGTACCAGGCCCTGGACGAAGGGAAAGACACAATGATGACTCAAATATAGTTTCTATCTTCGAAAACCTGAGGTTTGTGAAGATAAACAATTGAGCAGGTAATTATAATAATGCATAATATGTATATTTAGAAGTAATCATAGTTTGTGGGAGGAATACATATAAAAGGCACATAATCCAGACTGCGGAGATCAGAAAAACCTTAATGACATGTTTTAAGTTTAATCTTCTTGGATGAGAAGGAGTTGAGATAAAAAAGGGTCAGACTAAAGGACCAGCATTTAGAAAGGTTTAAGAGAGAAAAGGAAGAGTTTGACCTACTTGGAGTTTCTCAAGTGGCTCACTGGGACTGCAGCTAAGAGAGGAAGTGTGGAATTATGAAAGAAAAGGTGCCAGGGTAAGGAGTTCAGACAGTATCCTGAAGGTCTTTCTGAGTCATTGATGAGTCATTGATCGATATTCAGTCATGTAATAACATATTATCTCTTTAAATGTTTTTTAAAATATCATGGTAACAGTATTAATATTTAATACTCATGTTTATTTACATTTACTATGTGCTAAGCATATTATATTTACTATCCAAATTACTCCGCACAGCAATCTTATGACAGAACCATTAGTATTCCCACTTCACATATATGGAATATGAGGTTCAGAAAGGCTAAGTAATGTGCAAAAGGTCTGACTGGTAATGAGAATGAATTTGCAGGGGTCTGGTCTGGAGTCAGGCAGAACATTTAGAGGACTACTAGAGTAATTATGCAACAAATGAGGATACAGGAGAACACAAAACATAAATGAAGGCAGTGGCATGATGATGAAGGGAAGGGGTCAGATTATATGGAAATTGAGGAGGTAGAACCTATGTGATTCACAGATCAACTTAGTTGTGTTGGATGTGGGAGATGAAGGAATCCATGATATCTTCCAGCTGTTTTGCTATAGAAACTGGGGAATGGTGAGGTCATTTATTGAAGCAGTGAGTAATGGGGGAACATTTTATTTTTTTTATTTTATTTTCTAAGATTTTATTTATTTATCTGACAGAGACACAGCGAGAGAGGGAACAAAAGCAGGGGGAGTGGGAGAGGGAGAAGGAGGCTTCCTGAGGAGCAGGGAGCCCAATGCAGGGCTCGATCCCAGGACCCTGGGATCACGACCTGAGCCAAAGGCAGACGCTTAATGACTGAGCCACCCAGGCACCCGTGGGGGAACATTTTAAAGAGCTAAGTGCAAAGATAAAAAAATTTAGATACATGTAAATTGAATTTGAGGTTCTTGTGAGACATTTTAAGGATAATGCTTAGTAGACATGCAGATATGTAGCTGAAGAGCAGAGCCAAGATACAGAGTGACATGGGATTCCTCAGCTAATGGAGGTACTTGGAGAAGCTTGCAGGAAAGAATTAACATCAAGGCCTGAGAAACCCCTGCTTGTAATGTTGGCGCTTTGCTAGCATCTGGGAACGTGGCTTCTGAATCATTCTCTGATGAGATTTTGCTCTATTGGGACGGCTTGTACAATGTGCTGATGGTGAACATCTGCTTTCTTATTGGGAATCTGGAATTTTGGTAGTTGCTAGGCAGAGAATGCCTACACATGCCTACACAACCAGCCCTCAATAAACCCTTTAAAATCTGCATCTCAAATGGGCTTTCCTGGGCATAAATCACCACTGAACCATTACCACTGGAGAGAGAGTACTCTCAGTGACTTCTCCTGGGAAAGCAAAAACATCAGAAACCTCAGCATGGATTCCTCCCAACCGTACCCATCTTTTCCCCTTGATCTGTCTGTAGAACCTCACTATATCACTACAGTAAATGTTATCAGGGAGCGCAGGTATATGCTCAGCCCTGTGAGTCTTTCTAATGAATTGCTGAATGTGCAGGTGGTCTTGGAGAGCTCTGAAATAGGAACATACAAGATTTCCCCAGGAGGTCATAGGCAGTTTTACTTACTACAGTGATAGTGGTGGAAACCATATTTCAGTGGGTTTATGAGTACACTGTAGTGAAGGAGATATAGACAGAGTCTAGATTTCTTCCAAGAGCTTGACCTTAAAAAAACAAAAAGGAAATATTTGGAGAAATGCAAGAGAAGACATGTGGTTTCGAAGAATTTGAATTGGAAATGACTGGAACATGTTTATGTCCTAAAGGGAAGAACCAAATCAAGAGGGAGAAGATGAAGATGCAGACTAGAGAAAAGATCCATTAGAGGAGGTTGAAAAGGTCAGATCCAGAACAATAGTAGCATATGTGCCTTAGATACAAGGAGGGACAATCCTTACGTAGAGATAAGAAAGACAGGAAAAGGGATATGTAAGAATACAGATGTAGGTAAATGGTGAGCAAAGGGAAAAAGGCATTTGAGGGCATTTTTGTCTGGTGGCTTTGACTTTTTTGTTGTCATCTTATTTTGCTTTGTTTCTTTGTGAATTAGGAGATTAATTGAGCAGTAGTCATGCAATAAAATCAGATGAATTTAATTTATGCTGAATTGAGTGTTGGTTGGTTGAATTGATGAGTCACTTTATTCCTAGAACCCAAAGATTTCTCTTGACTCAAAGATCATCTGAGTTGGAGAAGATTTTACAGCTACCATTACTAACCCTCCTTCTAATAAATGAACTGGATCTAAAATGTCTTTGTAGTTGGCTCATCTGGCTTTTGTTTCAACACTTCCAGGGAAGGGTGGCTCAGTCTCAGTATATAACATAGCCACTTGTCTTGTTACCGAACAGGCAAATCACCAAAATAGTCTTTGCAAAGACTAACCATTTTCTATTCTATAATAGGTATCTTTTGTTATTAATTTTTCATCCTACAGCTGATCACATTTATTTTCCATTTTCCACATGAAATCCCTTCAAATATTTAAAGACATGTAATGTTATTGAGTTTTCTCTTCCCTAGGATATACATAGCAGGTCCCTTTTAAAGTAATCAGGAAACATCATTTCTGGATCCCTACCCATCCCATTGCCCTACCTCTACCCACTCTGGAGCATAATGTTAGTGATGTTGGTGATAGCAGAAATACACTTATATTTTCAGGCAGAACTACAGTGTAGTTGTCAAAATTGTGGTCTTTCTAGAGAGGCAGACGTTGGTCTGAATACTTGATGGCCACAGGTTGATTGTGTTGCCTTGGGAAAGTTGCTTACATTATATAAGTCTTATTTCTTCATCTATAGAATATTAAACATTTCACAGGGCAGTTACGGGGAATGGATGAAATCATACAGATAAAGCACTTAGCATTGTATCTAGAATATATTAAATAATCAGCAAATACATATTATTCATTCTTTTTTTCTGAGTTGATTACCCAATGAGTGTCTGCATTTACAAGATTAACTAGTTCAGCTTATGTTAGCTTTGCAGTATAACATTGTCACCAGTTCTAGAAAACAACTCAAGTTATACTACTAATAGCAAGTCAAATTATTTCCCATATTTCCACAAAGCAATATCAACTGAATATGTCCATTCCCCTTGTCCCATGTTTTCTCTTGACTTCTCATTTGTTCTTCAGTCAACACGTATAGATTGAGTACTTACTGTATGACAAGAAATATTTTAGGCATCGGAGAAGCATCAGTGAAAAATACTCAGGGAGGTGGAACGTAGAGAAAGTAGATAAATAAATTAGTATCAGAAAATAACAAGTGCCAAAGAGGAAAAATAAAGTAGAAATGGGAAATGTCAGGATGACTGTGGGATAGGAAGAGATTTGAGTATTTGTATAGGGTGGTCAGGGAAGACTTTCTTGAAGAGTTATTTGAGTAAAGACCTGAAGGGTATGTGACAATTAGCCACGTGGATACCTGGAAGGAGAGTATTCCAGACATGGGAAGAGCAAAGGCAAAAGCCCTGAGGCAGGTTTGTGACTGGGGATGTCATTACAGCAAAATGTGCTATGTATGGACAATCAAATAGGCAGTAAGATTACACTATCAATCATGTAAGACCCTATAGGTCATGGTAAAGAATTTCAAAGGTTGGTCCCTGGATTAGTAGGAGAAGCATCACCTGGGAATTTGTTTGAAATAGAAGTTTCCAAGTCCCACTCCAAACCTACAGAATTAGAACCTCTGGGGGGCAGGGTTCAGCCATCTGCCTTAAAAATTAGCCTTCCAGTGAATTCTGATGCTCACAGCAGTTTGAGAAACCCTGGCCTCATAGGTGATGAAGGAAAGCCATGGGAGGGCTCAAGCAGATAGATGATGTCATGATCTGATTGACATTACAAAATACACACACACACACACACACACACACACACACACACACACACTAACACTACAAAAAGTATATATACGTATATCATTCCTTCTGCTATGTTGAATACATTTCTATGTTGAATACTGCAGAAGCAGTAAGACTTCTTGGTAATCTAAGACAAAAGATGATGTTGGTTGGACTTGGTATTGACAGAGAAGGTAGTTGAGGAATTATGGAATTCTACAAGGACTACAAGGGTTTTGGCTAGAGAATCAGGAAGAACTAAGCTGCTATTAACTGTTAAATCTTCTCTTCTTGCAAAAATAATCTGGAATCTGGCCATTAAAGAAAATAAGGACTTTATTTTTCTTACCCCTTATGTTTTATTCTATTAGTAATTGTATAGATTCTTGAGGGAAACAGTGTGGATAAAATATATAATGGTGAAAATAAATACTTTTCAGGCTTCCATAATTAAAAGTTTTTACCTGAATTTTAAACTTATTTCTGAGAAATAATCAAAGAAGACAAGTTTTAGTTCTAACCTGTCTTTGCTAAAGACATTATTAGCATCATTATTATTAGCCAATTTTCTCAGAACCCGCTAACAAAATTTGAAAACTGTAAATTACCTGGAAAATGTGCCCTGTCAACTTTTAATAATTTAGATTATGGTAGAGAGGAAAGGAATTATTAGGAGAATCTTTGAACATTTCTTTCTTGTCCAGATGGAAAATTGAAATATAAGATTTACTACCAGATGAATTCAGACACGCTTCATATAATGGCCAAGCAATGATCTTCTCCTCTACAAGCTCTCTGCCCAAAATTATAGCTTCAGTAACAAACTAACTGGGTTTCATTTTCAACTAAAGTGCTTCAGAGTCATTATATTGTATACTTGAAACTAATTAACACTTTGTTAACTAACTGGAATTAAAATAAAAAATTTAAAAAATTAAAATGGTAAAAAAATAAAGTGCTTAAATTTTCACAATATTTCCTTATTAATAGTATCAATGATTCCCACAGAACATTTGATTTCTACATAGATTATTTCTGATTTCCAAATACAATCAATTTCTGAATATCTAAACTAGTGAACTAGAGCTTTGGGGAAGATCATCTCAAAAATCACTCCAGGCCCTTTGCTTTCAGAACTCATTTCCATCCAGTTTTTGGAGAGTTTATCAGCAGATTTTTTTCTTCTCCCCCTTGCATATTTAATTCAATAGCTACATTAAAAATATTTTTTCCATCCTCACTTCTTTCACACTATCACTTCCTCCAAACCCAGTGCTATCTTTGTAGAGCAGAGCCTCATTTGCTCTTGCCTGGTTTTACTGAAATAACTTTCTAACTGGTATTACCTTAAAAATTCTCCTTCTCAATTCTTCCTATAGTCTAAATTGCAAATATGCATAATGCCCTTCAGTGAATGTTTATCATCTACAGAATAACTCCAAATTTTAAAAAGGCATATGTGGTCCTTACTATATGATTTCTTTATTTCTAACCAGTTTATCATTCATCATTTTTCTCAAAACCATAACCCAGAATTTTATAATACTTGGAGAACTCAATCATTCCATACACTATAGCTCCATGTCATTGTAGAAATTTTGACTCTACCTGGACTGTCCTGCTTTTTCTTCCTACCAGGAACCAGTCGCCTTTCTGGAGAATTTCTAGTCCTCTGTGAAGCCTCAGATTAATCATTATACTCTCTACCAGTGATTTCTTGATTGCTGCAGGCTAAGGCAATCATTTCCCTCCTTTGTGCTGCCACTAGGTCTTAAGCCTACCTCTGTTGTTATAGATGTTTTATTAAATATGAGAGTCTTCAAGTTTATCTTCTCTTCTAGACTCTGAGTACTCTGGTATAGAATGTGTGTGTGTGCTGTGTGATCTTACTTGTATCCCCAATGCCTCACCATCATTGGTGTCCAACCAACATTTACAGAATCAGAAAGTGAATGAATAAATAAACACCTCTGCAGTGGATTTTACCTTAGAGATGTAGGTAAATTTGGTAATTATTCTGACAAAAGTAAAACAAAATAAACATCTGTTTTTACTTTACAGAAAGGTACTAAATAAAAGATGATTATGATACGCATGTGTCCTTCATAATGAGCTTGATAATTAAGAGAGTAATCACAGAATACCAATGCTATCTCCAAGACTTTTACATAAAAGAAAAAAATCAAGATACAGTCCTTCAAAATAGAGTAATAACTATGACAGTAAATAAGCTGGAATTTTATTGAGGAACAGAAACCAGTCAAGGTAAAATGACATGGTATTTTTAAATAGATGAAAGCTTATATTTGTGTAATTCTTCTCTACTTTTTTCATTTCAAAGGAAATTATGATTACTATCTGACTTGATATTGAATGAACAAGAAACGTTTTAGTTTAAGGGCAGTCCCAAAACAATATCCAAATAAGAGCTTGCATACCAGTTTTAAAATAAGCTTTCATGAACTGTAAAATAATCCTCTTTCAAATAGTCAAGATACCAAAGAGGAAATTAAAGATATGGCTGTGAACTTTTATTCTTATTGTCCAGAGTTACTGCATCAAAGTTAATAAAGGATATTGTAATAAACTTATAATGGACTTTAAAATGTCTGATTTTAGTTTAAAATATGGAAATCAAGAAAACGCCTATCATTTTTTAAAGGATTCAAGATACCACCCAGAAAGGGAATATAGCAAATGTCCATTCTTCTCTGATCTATGGATTATCAATACGCACATGTTCACCTCAAACTGCACATTCCTACAAATCCATTCAACAACATCTAATTACCATTTTTCACCAATTCAAAGGTGCACTTTTTGGCATTTTAACATGTGAAAGTATTTTATCGTGAAAGAACATAAAGGTGTAACTCACAACACATGAGGATGAAAGGTTAAAAGCCTAGAATCTACTTTTTTCACTGTCAATCCAGGTTGTGGTACCGGAATTGAAAGAAAACTCCAGTTTTTTGTTGGTTTATTCCAGTGTCACAGAATATCTTATTTCATCTGTTCTAGACATAGCAGGAAAAATGATCAACAAAGGGAAACCTAAATTTTCTACCCAGAAGAAAAACTGAGTAAATTCCTACATCGGAATTTTTATCACTATTTAAATAAATGGCTAAACTGACATATTTTTGATTCTTCAACATGATATAAAAATCCTTAAACTGAGGAAAAAGCCATCTGGATAATAAAATTGTTTTCACCCAGAGAAACACATTGACAAAAATACAATAATAGTGGGAGATTTTAACACCCCCCTCATTGAAATGGACAGATCATCTAAGCAAAAGACCAACAAGGAAATAAAGACTTTAAATGACACACTGGACCAAAAGGACTTCACAGACATATTCAGAACATTCCATCCCAAAGCAACAGAATACACATTCTTCTCTAGTGCCCATGGAACATTCTCCAGAATAGATCACATCCTAGGTCACAAATCAGGTCTCAACCGGTACCAAAAGATTGGAATCATTCCCTGCATATTTTCAGACCACAGTGCTTTGAAACTAGAACTCAATCACAAGAGGAAAGTCGGAAAGAACTCATAATACATGGAGGCTAAAGAGCATCCTACTAAAAAATGAATGGGTCAACCAGGAAATTAAAGAAGAATTTAAAAAATTCATGGAAACCAATGAAATTAAAACACAACTGTTCAAAATCTTTGGGATACAGCAAAGGTCGTCCTAAGAGGAAAGTATATAGCAATACAAGACTTTCTCAAGAAACAAGAAAGGTCTCAAATACACAACCTAACCCTACACCTAAAGGAGCTAGAAAAAAAACAGCAAATAAAGCCTAAACCCAGCAGGAGAAGAGAAATAATAAATATCGCAGCAGAAATCAATGAACTAGAAACCAAAAGAACAGTAGAACAGATCAATGAAACAAGGAGCTGGTTCTTTGAAAGAATTAACAAGATTGATAAACCCCTGGCCAGACTTATCAAAAAGAAAAGAGAAAGGACCCAAATCAACAAAATCATGAATGAAAGAGGAGTGATCACAACCAACACCAAAGAAATACAAACAATTATAAGAACATATTAGGAGCAACTCTATGCCAGCAAATTAGATAACCTGGAAGAAATGGATATATTCCTAGAGATGTATCAATTACCAAAACTGAACCAAGAAGAAATAGAAAACCTGAACAGACCTATAACCACTAAGGAAATTGAAGCAGTCATCAAAAATCTCCCAACAAACAAAAGCCCAGGGCCAGATGGCTTCCCAGGGGAATTCTACGAACTTTTAAAGAAGAATAATACCTATTCTTCTGAAACTGTTCCAAAAAATAGAAATGGAAGGAAAACTTCCAAACTCGTTTTATGAGGCCACCATTACCTTGATCCCAAAACCAGACAAAGACCCCATCAAAAAGGAGAATTACAGACCAATATCCTTGATGAACACTAATGCAAAAATTCTCACCAAACTACTAGCCAATAGGATCCAACAGTACATTAAAAGGATTATTCACCATGACCAAGTGGGATTTATCCCTGGGCTGCAAGGATGGTTCAACATCTGCAAATCAATCAACGTCATACAATATATTAACAAAAGAAAGAACAAGAATCATATGATCCTCTCAATAGATGCAGAAAAAGCATTTGACAAAGTACAGCATCCTTTCTTGATCAAAACTCTTCAGAGCACAGGGATATAGGGTACATACCTCAATATCATAAAAGCCATCTATGAAAAACCTACAGCAAATATCATTCTCAATGGGGAAAAACTGAGAGCTTTCCCCCTAAGGTCAGGAACGCGGCAGGGATGTCCACTCTCACCAATGCTATTCAACATAGTATTAGAAGTCCTAGCCACAGCAATCGGACAACAAAAAGAAATCAAAGGCATCCAAATCAGCAAAGAGGAAGTCAAACTCTCACTCTTTGCACATGATATGATACTTTACGTGGAAAACCCAAAAGACTCCACCCCAAAACTGCTAGAACTCATACAGGAATTCAGTCAAGTGGCAGGATATAAAATCAATGCACAGAAATCAGTGGCATTCCTATACACCAACAACAAGACAGAAGAGAGAGAAATTAAGGAGTCGATCCTATTTACAACTGCAGCCAAAACCATAAGATACCTAGGAATAAATCTAACCGAAGAGACAAAGGATCTGTACTCAGAAAACTATAAAATACTCATGAAAGAAACTGAGGAAGACACAAAGAAATGGAAAAACGTTTCATGCTCATGGATTGGAAGAATATTGTGAAGATGTCAATGCTACCTAGAGCAATCTACACATTCAGTGCAATCCCCATTAAAATACCATCCACTTTTTTCAAAGAAATGGAACAAATAATCCTAAAATTTGTTTGGAACCAGAAAAGACCCTGAATAGCCAGAGGAATGTTGAAAAAGAAAAGCAAAGCTGGCGGCATCACAATTCTGGACTTCCAGCTCTATTACAAAGTTGTCATCATCAAGACAGTATGGTACTGGCACAAATAAAAACACATAGAACAATGGAACAGAATAGAGAGCCCATAAACGGACCCTCAACTCTATGGTCAACTCATCTTTGACAAAGCAGGAAAGAACGTCCAATGGAAAAAAGACAGTCTCTTCAACAAAAGGTGTTGGAAAAATTGGACAGCCATATGCAGAAGAACGAAACTGGACCATTTCCTTACACCACACACAAAAATAGACTCCAAATGGTTGAAAGACCTAAATGTCAGACAGGAGTCCATCAAAATCCTAGAGGAGAACACAGGCAGCAACGTCTTTGACCTCAGCCGCAGCAACTTCTTCCTAGAAACATCACCAAAGGCAAGGGAAGCATGGGCAAAAACGAACTATTGGGATTTCATCAAGATAAAAACGTTTGCACAGCAAAAGAAACAGTCAACAAAACCAAAGAAAACCGACAGACCGGGAGAAGATATTTGCAAATGACATATCAGATAAAGGGCTAGTATCCAAAATCTATAAAGAACTTATCAAACTCAACACCCAAAGAACAAATAATCCAATCAAGAAATGGGCAGAAGACATGAACAGACATTTCTGCAAAGAAGACATCCAAATGGCCAACAGACACATGAAAAAGTGCTCAACATCGCTCGGCATCAGGGAAATCCAAATCAAAACCTCAATGAGATACCACCTCACACCAGTCAGAATGGCTAAAATTAATGAGTCAGGAAACGACAGATGTTGGTGGGGATGCAGAGAAAGGGGAACCCTCCTACACTGTTGGTGGGAATGCAAGCTGGTGCAGCCACTCTGGCAAACAGTATGGAGGTTTCTCAAAAAGTTGAAAATAAAGCCATCATACACCCAGCAATTTCACTACTGGGTATTTATACCAAAGATACAAAGGTAGGGATCCGTAGGGGTACATGGACCCCGATATTTGTAGCAGTAATGTCCACAATAGCCAAACTATGGAAAGAGCCAAGATGTCCATCAACAGATGAATGGATAAAGAAGATGTGGTATATATACACAATGGAATATCATTCAGCCATCAAAAGGAATGAGATCTTGCCATTTGCAATGACGGTTGGAACCGGAGGGTGTTATGCTGAGTGAAATAAGTCAATCAGAGAAAGACATGTATCATATGACCTCACTGATATGAGGAATTCTTAATCTCAGGAAAGAAAATGAGGGTTGCTGGAGTGGGGGTGGGGTGGGAGGGATGGGGTGGCTGCGTGATAGACATTGGGGAGGGTATGTGCTATGGTGAGTGCTGTGAATTGTGCAAGACTGTTGAATCACAGATTTGTACCTTTGAAACAAATAATGCAATATATGTTAAGAAGAAAAAAGAAGAAGAAGATAGCAGGAGGGGAAGAATGAAGGGGGGAACTGGAGGGGGAGATAAACCGTGAGAGACGATGGACTCTGAAAAACAAACTGAGGGTCTTGGGTGGGGGGATGGGTTAGCCTGGTGATGGGTATTAAAGAGGGCACATTCTGCATGGAGCACTGGGTGTTACGCACAAACAATGAATCATGGAACACTACATCAAAAACTAATGATGTAATGTATGGTGATTAACATAACAATAAATTTAAAAAAATTGCTTTCACCTCCAACCCAGTCATCACTGCTGTTCAGTATCTGTAGTGCCCTGCAGGAAAAATACTTAGGCTGAAAATTACACACTACCTGATTCTCTTCATCCTCCTCCCTAAAAAAAGGACCAGTTCTCAAGCTCATTCTTACACTCTTGCACTCATTATGGAGTATGACTCTGTTAGCTATCAGAGTCACTCTGGTTGTTTAATAAAAAACATAACTACTTAATACCTTAACATTCCTAGTTGTTCTAGCTCCTTGATTTGAACTCTGAAATTTGCTCCATTCAGTTCTTCCCTCCTACTCCTTCATGCCACCTGTTCCTTCACCTGTTTATCTCCAGTCCACTGTCACTTCCCTCTTCCTTCAGATTATACATGTTCTACTGTTTACGATCCCATCTCCATGATTTCCAATATATTTATTAATAAAATAATTTCTGATTAGGACTCCTTTCCACTCACCCTGCCCCCCACCCCCAACATGATACTCTGGGTTTCTCCTTCCCAACATGTATTTTGGTGTCTGTTTTGTATTTAATTTTATGGTTACTTATAGAATTTCCCCCTCATACTGGGCATAACCATCATAAGAACAAGAGGCATTTCTAGGACAGATTATTTTTAATTATGCTTAATAATTTTCCAAAATTAAAAATAAATTTCTACTTGACTGGATATATGAGTTGTTTACATTTTTTTCATTGTTAAAAATACATATAATATAATCTTACTGTTTTAGAATTTTCTTTAGAAGGAAATTTCCAGGAATGTGACACATAAAAAAATTAATGTTCTTAATGCTTTTGATACATATTTCCAAATTGCTTTCAGAAAAGGAAACAGAAATTTAGCTTCCCACCAATAATATATGAGGCTCTGTCTTACTCTATTTTCAACATCATTCAGGACTGAAATTTTAAAAAGCCTTTGATAATTTAATAGACTTAAAAATTTGTTTTTGTTCTTAATTTATAAGGCTTGATTTAAATTTGGTGTAAAATTTTATATTATAAATATATCATTTATATTTATAAGTATATAATCAGTTATAACTTTATTTCAGTCAACATCCAGATCTTATGCTTTATTCATTTATCCATTTAGGTTTTAATATTTATATCATAATTTGTATAAACCCATATTAACATAACATTTTGCTAATTTTTGAAGTTTGATTTTTAGAGTATTTTCATGTAAGAGACTTACATTTATGTAATACATTTCTTAATTATTTAATGATTTTTTTGGTATTAAAATGGCTTCCACACCCAGAGATATAGTAAACATTACTATTTTACTGAATATAATTTTATTTTCCAATTTTAACTCTATAATTTGCTTGAAATTTATTTCATCATATAGTATGAGATGATCCTTTTCATAAAATTCGAACTAGTTTCAGTTCAGCTAATAATGCTAGGTTGAATACAGATCCTCAAATCCCTTCTGATATCCTTCCAAAATGGCAACAAAGGGATAAAAATAATATAAATCTTTGACAAGCAAAAGTAAGGAAAAAAAGAAGTCTGGAATCCAGAAAGCAGATAAAACTAACTAATTAAAAGGAGATACTTAAAAAGCTGAAACCCGGACATGCAATTGGTGAACTTGAGATGTAAACCTCACTTTATTCTTAAAAACCCAAGAAAAGCTTGGGAGCGGTAGCAGGGTTTAGTACCAAGCAGTGGTTAGGATAGAGATATAAACTGAGAAAGAAGGTAAAAAAGCTCTATTTAGGAAATAATTAGAATTTCAGACACCGTGGATGACTGTTTTCCTGATACAGCATTTTCTCTTTGGCAAGAGTGAACCAGAAGGAATCTATACTGGGGCTCATGTGGCAGATACTACCCTTATGAAAACATGGGGTTGTATTAGTCTGGGTTCTCCAGAGAAACAGAAGCAAGAAAGCGTGTATGTGTGTATATTTATGCACATATGAGATTTGTTATAAAGGATTGTCTCATTCAAGTATGAGGGCAGAGAAGTCCCAAGGGCTGTAGTCAGGTATGGTTTCAGGCTGATTCAGGCAGATAGAGAGGCAGAGAACAAGCATAAATTTTCCACCTTTTGTTCTATTTAGGCCTATGCACTGATTGGATGAGGTTTGTGCACATTAGGGAGGGTATTCTGCTTTCCTCAGTCTATCAATTCAAATGTTAATCACATCCAGAAAAACCCACACAAGCATACCCAAAATATTATTTAAGCAAATATCTAGGGACTCCATGGCCCTAGTGTCAAGTTGACACATGAAAATTACCATCACCAAGGTTCAGGGATTTTCTACATATCGAAGAGCCAAACCCTAGCCTACTTCTTCCACAGAGTTTCTAGAAATTTGGCACACTGTGTTAAACTCTCCAGGAAGGAAACAACAACAACAAAACTCCTCTGATGAATCTGACTGGCTGAGGAGACGAAGCCTCAAAAATACTGAAAGTAACATTCTCTCAATTGAACCCTCATACCAGATGATCCTACAGAGAACATCATTAGTAACAATCCCCTTAATGATTCACTCTTAAACATGAGTTCAGGGTCAAGGATCAGGAGGCATAAGATGGGAAAACTCCAGATTTAAAAAGGAGTCAGAATCAGAGCAATTTTAAAGAAACATAGAGGAGGCAATAAAATCATTAAAAATCCCTTACCAGTGTCAATCAAAAGAAAAGGTCATACATCTAAAAATAAGAGAGTGAGTGAATGTGGAGATTGAAAACATGACGGTAGGAAAAAAAAACAAAGATAAGGGAGGAAAGATAAACTTAAAAAAGTCTCTTAGTAAATATAACTAAAAGAGATTGGTGGATAATGGCAATTGGTGGATATTAGAGCATCAGTCCAGGAGTTACATCATTTAAGTAATAGGAATTCCAAAGAAAGCCAACCAAAAAACAGAAGAAAAGGTCAGAAAAAGAATATAATGAACTGACTGTGTCTCCCCCAAAATTCATATGTTCAAATCCTAGCTCCTAGTACCTCAGAATGTGATGTGCTTGGAGCAGAACATTTGAAGAGATTATTAAGGTAAAATGAGTTCAAATAGGTGGGCCCTAATCCAATAGGACTAATCTCTTTATAAGAAGAAGAGATTAGGACATAGATACACAAAGGAAGGACCATGTAAAGATACTGAAAGAAGATAGCCATTTGCAAGCCAGGGAGAATGGCCTTAGAAGACTAGCCAACCCTGCTTACACCTTGACCTTGGAAATTCTAACCTCTAGAATTATAAGGATATAAATTCTAATGTTCAATCCATGCAGTCTGTGGATTCATCTGTTTCTTTGAATGATGAACCACTTCCTACTATGGTCTTCATATGTATCCTACCTCTTCTCATATTGACCCTTTTGCTTTTCATTTTATTCTCCTATAATTAATCCCAAGTGAAACTTAAAAACATTTCAATATCAATGTACTATTTTCTACGTAATTTTTGTCAAAGTATGCAAAAAATTAATCTTTAAAATCCAATATTTATTGCCGAAGGCAAGGGAAGCGAGGGCAAAAATGAACTATTGGGACTTCATCAAGATAAAAAGCTTTTGCACAGCAAAAGAAACAGTCAACAAAACCAAAAGACAAAGGACAGAATGTGAGAAGATATTTGCAAATGACATATCAAATAAAGGGCTAGTATCCAAAATCTATAAAGAACTTCTCAAACTCAACACCCAAGGAACAAATAATCCAATCAAGAAATGGGTAGAAGACATGAACAGACATTTTTCCAAAGAAGACATCCAAATGGCCAACAGACACATGAAAAAGTGCTCATCACTCGGCATCAGGGAAATCCAAATCAAAACCTCAATGAGATACCACCTCACATCAGTCAGAATGGCTAAAATTAACAAGTCAGGAAATGACAGATGTTGGCGAGAATGCAGAGAAAGGGGAACCCTCCTACACTGTTGGTGGGAATGCAAGCTGGTGCAGCCACTTTGGAAAACGGTATGGAGGTTCCTCAAAAAGTCGAAAATGGAGCTACCATATGACCCAGCAATTGCACTACTGGGTATTTACCAGAAAGATACAAATGTAGGGATCCAAACAGGTACCTGCGCCCCTATGTTTATAGCAGCAATGTCCACAATAGCCAAACTATGGAAAGAGCCAAGATGTCCATCGACAGATGAATGGATAAAGAAGATGTGGTATATACATATACAATGGAATATTATGCAGCCATCAAAAAATTGAAATCTTGTCATTTGCAATGACGTGGATGGAACTAGAGGGTATTATGCTAAGTGAAATAAGTCAATCAGAGAAAGACAAATATCATATGATCTCACTGATATGAGGAATTTGAGAAACAAGACAGAGGATCATAGGGGAAGGGAGGGAAAAATGAAATAAGACAAAACCGGAGAGGGAAACAAACCATAAGAGACTCTTAATCTCAGGAAACAAACTGGGTTTGTTTGAGTGGAGGGGGGTGGGAGGGATGGGGTGGCTGGGTGATAAGACATTGGGGATGGTAAGTACTATGGTGAGCGCTGTGAATTGTGTAAGACTGATGAATCACAGACCTGTACCCCTGAAATAAATAATACATTATATGTTAATTTAAAAAAAAAGAAAACAAATTGTTTAGAAAATGAATTCTCCGTTGCTAAGCAAATTATAAAATCCCAATTGTGCCTCCTACAGGTTCTGTATCATTTGGACTATGGCAATTTGGCAGTAACGAGACACTTTCACCTGCATGGCACTGTCAGCAGGCAACAGTAGCCTACAATTCCTTGAAATCACCAATTAGTGGCTGCTGCGTGAAAGACTGAATTCTGCTCAGGAGAGATGGGATGGAGCAGGCATGGAGCATATAAGATAAAGACTAGACTTGATTATACAATATGGGAAATCACTGGTGTGTAAAAGTGAGATGGAAATATGGCTGATGTTATTTATGATTGCAGTAAGATTAATAATCATTATTAAAGTATGTCTTCTATCTTCCTTTAACTTTATTCTCTATCTCTTTGATAATGCAGCCCCAGCATATATATCAAGTCTTGTCACTCAATCTACAATGCAGTAGTAAATTTGTCTGGTTTCACACCGCACTAGAAATCTACTGCAGCGACACCTGGAACCCAAGGACTGACTCTTATGGCAATCTTAAAGTGGGTCCCAAAATACTGGCTTGAACACCAAGAGCAAAAATCATACAAGTAGCTATTTAAATATAGGTGGGGCACCTGGGTGGCTCAGTCAGTTGAGCCTCTGACTCTTGGTTTCAGCTCAGGTCATGATCTTGAGATCAAGCCCCGTGATGAGCTCTGTGCTAGGTGTGGAGTCTGTTTGAGGATTCTCTTTCTCTCTCTGCCTCTGCCCCTCTCCCAGCTCCCATGTGCACATGCTCTCTCTAAAAATAAGTAAATCTTTAAATGTGGGCATAAAAAACAATGAAATGCTTCTTGCTATTTCAGATACAAAGACATTAGTTCTCAATAAGTTTTGATAACTTACCCACATCAAAAATATTCATTTGACCTCAGTTAAACATGGACTTTGGTTCCCTTGCAAAGATTTGTTACATTTTCAGAAAAGGAATAAAATAATAGAGTAATACAACTTTCATATATTTCAGGACTTTATTTGTAAGGCCTTCCTTCGTCTTATTATCAGATCTTTGCTAGCTAAAAATCATCTTACTTGAGGGCCTAAAATATAAGCCCGTGCAATTTTCCCAGTTGATTTATAAGGTGACTATGAACTAAGAGCTGAAATTGCTTGCCCATATTTATTCCATTTTTAGTCAGGAGAGTTCAGGTTAGTTGGTAGCTCAATCATTCTCACTAAAAGAAATTAGCTCAAATTTTGTTTTTTATTTTTATTTTTATTCTCCCATAAATGCTCTTTATTTTACCCTTTAAATTCTGGATGTTCTCCCAGGGCCAAAGTATAGACCTACCAAAGATAATATGGATGTTAAAAATGTTGCTTTACACAAACCTCCTTACATATAGG
The DNA here is from genome assembly GCF_009762305.2 of Zalophus californianus. NCBI lineage: Eukaryota > Metazoa > Chordata > Mammalia > Carnivora > Otariidae > Zalophus > Zalophus californianus. Next base: position 145,194,469 of record NC_045598.1, read on the forward strand.
CTAACTTTCTGTCATTATGAACTAGAAAAGGCAGGCGAATAGGAGGCTTACCTTTCTTTCTCATATGTACTTTAAAAGGCTTACCTCAAAAATCTTGCCCTGATGAAGAGAATGTCTTGACACAAATGAATCATGACCATAACCATGGTCTCATGTATAGTTGGATTTAAGTAAAATTATTAAAGTGAGCATGTGAATGGAATCAGTATTATAGAGACACAATGAAATATGACTTTAAGCAACTAGCAACTGATAAAGAACATAAGGCATTCTTTATAACAAAGGCTGTATGCGGCCCTTAAGTTATTATTTACACCATTTCTATTTCTAGAGACCACTTATAATAAAGACCCATATTCAGTAGAAACATTAAAATAAGAAAGAAATAGGAGTGCAGTAAGTAACATCTGGGTGGGGGAAGATTTGTCAAGATAATAAAAAATGAAGAGAGGGGACACTTTTGTACTAGAAGCCCTAGGCCAACCATGTGGAACCATATGTTTAATTCGGGGTCTCCTGGCGGCCAATGCAAAAAGGGAAACTGATGCTTCCCAGACTTTTCATTTATTTATAGGAAGTATGCCTATTCTTTAGGCAAAACAAAATGGAAACACAAAAAACTTTCTCCTAGTACTCACTTTTCAGATGAATCTGTTCCATAATATTCATATGTAAGGAATATTGAACTGAGACTTTTAATAGTATTATTATAAAACATAAAGATACAGCTTTAATGTGGGTATCATGTGAAACTCCAAAGGCAAGGGAAAAAAATAAAATAGCAATAGTTGTTGAAACTACATGAAAGGTGTGTTTCGGGCGTCCATTATGTAGCTATAAATGTTAGGACCTATACTTTTCATCAACAGTGCTACTTTTAAAGTCTGAAGGATATTAATACACGATGTAAAAGTCTATTAGCAAACCTTAAAAGTTTTAATAACTCTAACATTTTAACTCTCCTTGATATTTAGAATCTGAAAAAAAGCTTATATAAATCATAATGTACATGTGTATATATGTATACACACAAATACATATACATGTAATCTCTTCAGGCATTTTGGCATTTCAACCACTATAGATACAAGGAAGTAAACTGAAACCCTGGAAAAGCAGTGCACAGAAAACAGTGCAAGTCTTCTCAGAGGAGATTTACTGTTTAAATAAAAAAAATGTCTTTTAATTAGACTGAACTAAAATGCAGCACCTATGCAAACAATGATGAATACACATAAATTCATTTTGATTAGCATTTTCACACCACATATCCAATGATGCTGAGTAGATAGGACCTTTTTAAGCATTGCCAGATGTTTTTAATCAGTTTTATTTTATATATATAGATTTTACTAAGAGATCATATATTAACATGCAGCTGGAGTATACTTTTCAAACTCAATAAGCCTAAGAACTGCTTCCAGCTGACAGGGCATAAACTGGAGCTGTAATTACTAATCACTGGAGAATAAAGTAAGATATAAAGCAATGCTCAAAAGAAAATGTATACAAAGTAACCTTATTTCTACATTTGAGATAGTTGTTACTAACTTTTGCAGTAAGCTCCTCTTATTTATCTTCTTGCTTAGTACTCAAGCTTAGTGACCCTGAACACATAAACTTTATCACAATTGTAAGGGATATGAGTCATAGGAAAATTTTCCAAACAGATTTAAGGATAGTAGGAAACTCAGTCCAGTTTGGGAGAAAAAAAAATTCAGGTGAAAGACAAGAATAGTGGTGAAAGTCGATCTGGGAAGATAAGCCCCTTAGTCCTTTGTGCTTAGTGATTGCTACATGGTGTGAACTACTTTCACCAGATTTTCCCCTTAAAGATAGAAACACTAAATTCACCTTTCCAGACTAACTTAGTATGCACATGCTCATTATTACTTGCAAGTTCAACTTAGGAAGAAAAACTTTTCCCGTATTCTTTCTTTTTCCTAGTACTGTGACCCGTGGAATGATCTGTATGCCCATAACATTCCTCTTCCAAGGAAGAGGAGGGGGGAAAAAGCTTATATTGAGTGTTTTCTTGCATGTCTCGTACTATGCTAGATACATTCATATACTAGCTTAATTAATTCTCAAACCACCTTGTGGGTTAGTTAGGTTTATCCTCATTTGACAGATGATGGAATGGAGGTTGAGAGATGGTAAAGTATTTGTCCAAAGTCCCAGAGATAGGAAGTGACAGAGCTGAGACCCAAACCTATTTCAGACTATATGCTCGCTCCTCATATGAGCAGAATAGAATACAAAACCAAATTTCTCAGAAAGTAGATTATACATTTTCACAAAAGGTATTAAGTCTAGGGGAAAAAATGCATTCAGTTTTTCATTTGTTAAAACAGTAAAATTCTCTGCAACCACCAAATTGTTGCTGAGATATAATTTGTGGAAGATTTAACAAAAAGTATACAAAATTTGAGTGCCTTCTAGGAAAGTTTCAATTGCATTCCAAAAGACCTGGTCTTATCATCTTCAGTGACATTCAAATGAGTTAAAAGAATTGAAAATTTAGTATTTTCAGGAAGTTAACTAATAGTTGAGCACCAGTCCGTCAAACTGTGGTCTTCTGTTCACTGAATGGGAAGATTTTTTCTTAAGAGTAAAAACTTTGCTATTCCAAAACCCATTTGTCGAAAAAGAACCACAAGTTAAAATAGGTCACTGGGACAAAGCTCTAGAAATGGTTCTAAGACCAACCTGTGCTCCCACAATTTTCTCTTGCCTCAATCACCAGTCCTGTGACCTCTTTGGAGAGGAGGAGTTTCTCAAAAAAAAAAAAAAGAAGAAATCAAAGTAAGACATTTTCCCTCACCCTGGTTTTGTTTTGTTGATTTTAGTTTTTTTTTTTTATAGCACAGATCGATGACTTAATAAGATGAGACAAATTAACTTCATTCTCATTTTTCCAACTGGGAATTTATTTGAAAACTGAGATAAACAGAAGATGTATTGAACAACCCAACAGTATGAAAATTTCTTTGTATGTGGTCTGATACTGAGTAAAAGGGCCAAGCTCCCTACTGAAGCCGTGTATCTCCCTTGCTGTGTAGCATTATCAAAGGTGTGCAGCTGGTTCCAGTTCATTTCCTAGAATGTTTAAGAAACCATACACTGTTCCCAAACAACTACTGTCTGACATACCAGTCAAGCTAGTAATGAGAAGAGTAACATGAGAATATTTTATCTATGCAGAATGTTAGAACTTTACAAAAATCAAATGAAAATTTTCCTATTTGTAAATTATATAAGGCCAAAATGAGAGTGATACCTGCTTAACTGAGAGGGTTTAAGGGAAACTTAAATACATGTGCATGTAAGAAATAACAAGAGGCTCACCTGGGTGGGTCAGTCGGTTAAGCATCAGACTCTTGGTTTTGGCTCAGGTCATGATCTCAGTGTCGTGAGATTGAGCTCCATGTTCAGCTCTGCGCTCAGTGTGCAGTCTGCTTGAGATTCTCTCTCCCCCTCGTGCTCATGCTCTCTCTCTCTAAAATAAATAAATAAATCTTAAACAAAACAAAACAGAAATAACTAGAGGAGTGACTGGCAGGGAAGTAGAGACTCAAAGAGTCATTTTTTTTTTCTCCTAAGGCCCTTTCTATATTTCCCAATACATTTTTTAAAGATTTTATTTATTTGAGAGAGAGAGCACGCACACGCACAAGGTGGGCGAGGGGCAGAGGGAGAAGCAGACTCCCTGCTGAGCAGGGAGCCAGATGCAGGGCTGGATCCCTGCATCGGGGGATCATGACCTGAGCTGAAGGCAGACGCTTAACCGATTGAGCCACTCAGGTACCCCTTCCCAATACATTTGCAAAATTATCACATATATTGTAATTATTCCTGTTTTCATCTTCTAGCCCCAGGGCAGGACACTTTGTATTTCATCTTTGTTTTCCTATGTCTAACTTGGTATTTATATATAATAGGTTCTCAATAATTATTCTTTGAATAAATTAATTAAACCTAAATAAGAGCCTCTTAAGTGGATGCTCACAAATTACACTTTCAATAAAGATGATATGAAATTAAATGTAAACTAGGGTACAAACATAAAGAAGATTGCCTTCAGCTCAGCATCTCAGAGAGGCAGAGTTTAAATTATTTCCTCATCTATTTGTAAAGTATATCATTCCCATTGTGCTTAGGCATCAGACAATGTGCCATGTTGTTTGACAGAAACTGAACTAAAATGAAATTACATGGTTTATACAAAGATGATTTAGGAATGTAAAGGCAAATTCAGTCAGTGTAGGATGTATAGATAGGCCTATCCACTAATCAGCAAATTAGTAACACATAAAATTTCTGAACAGAGTTTTCATGCTTAATAAAATTTATCAGTATTCACCATCTAAATATACAGCAAGCATTTTTTTCTCTAAAATTGGAGGCAGAGTATTTACATACTCTACCATTGATTTATGTGAATGTGTTGCTTTTGTAAATGAAATTGTCCTCTATTGAAAACTAGACTGGATTTGAGACATGCTGTGCTCAAATATACAATATGGGAGACCCATTACCTGCTCTCAGAAAATCATGAATAAGAGCTTGGAAATAGCTCAAAATCTTGCAGCTGGTATAGATGGATTATAGCATCCTGGCATCCACCCATCCTCATCATATAAAGATTTTAAATTACAGTAAGACTCATTTGTTAAAACATCTACTTTCACATGGATGTATTATAACAGGTCATCACATGGCTTAACAGCACCTCCAATGGACAGGATTAAGGTTGGAAATCTTAATCAGTGCTGACAACACTGACCCCATCTTTGTCCCTCCATCTTGTTCATATCTGCACAATGACCTACCTTGAGACTATGTGTTCCAGGCCCCTTGGAGGTTAATGTATGCCCTGACTGGAATGTGGGAAGGCTTGTGCTCATCTTCCCTAAACTGACTCACAGAAGGCACCACTTTAGATAACTACTTTTGACCTCTGCCCCTGGCTCTATAAAAGTGGTGGATTAAGTCCAGACTTGGTGGAATATAGCTGCATAGCACCTGGATCATGTGTCTACCCAAGCCTCCTTTTGTAAATTACCCTGAATAAAATTCTGTGTAAGTGGTATGGTGTGGCTTGCTTTGTTTTTTGTTCTCAAAGTGCCTTCCTAGTCTGGAGGATACTTTACTGTCCCTCCTTCACCTTCTAGCAAGACTATACATACCACTTCACATGCAAAACCATTTTCCTATTAATACCTCTTTCTTCACCATAGATTGCTTCACAATTTGATAAGAAGAAAACTTAGATATTTAATAATACACTATCTATAATGAGACCATACTCCTGAAGTATAACCTGTAGGTGCAACAATGTCAGAAATATCAGCACTGCAGTTTTTAAATGGTGTGTAAAATACTACAGTGGAATAGTATTGCTTATTTTATAAGATGGGTTTAATCAATTACCGGGAGACTTGCTACCACAGAGAAGGCATACAAACCCAAGGGCTTTAAAAAGAGTGGACGATGTCATCTTACTAAAATTCTTAACAGCCCTTGCATCTTAAAGACTAACAATACGCTACCAAATTATTTAATAGTTTAAAGATGGTCCAAACATCTAAACACAGGCAAATTTGCCAAATTAAAGCAAAAACATTTAACTTAATGTAAATACAAACCATCAGATTCTAGAACAAGTGTCTTGTCAAAAGACACAACAATGACTACAGCTCCCAGAAAGAGAGTAACTCTTATAGAATACATTCTATTTTTCTTTATCTGTATTTTCTGTTTTAGAATATTACCAAATTACCCAAAAAAAATGTTTTTAATAAACAAATATTTCTTGGCTATCAAGTTGTGGTGAGCCCCACCCTCAAAGAAGTGGCAGTATCCACTTGTGTGAGAATTCTCAAAAGCAACTCTTGAGTCTAGAACATGTTAAATTAGCCCCCTAAAAAGAGTTGTTTGCCAAGAGGCAGCAAAGGAGTAATTCATGGACAAGGAACTTGTACATAGCACCTACATGTAAATTAGAGCCCAAGAGAGATCAGAACAAAGTAGATGAGAAGCCACAAGGCAAATTAAAATGGCAGTCGCTAAACAGATATAACCTGTTGTTCATCACACTTTCCTGCCTTTATCTCATAAAACCATTTCTCAGAGTAGTAATTACTTGTCTACAACTTTGGTTATTCACTAGACATAGTACCATAGCCACCCATGTCCTCCTGCATATATAAAGGTTAAATAATCGTTTGTTGACTGACTAAATGGTAGTAAATTGGGGATATAAGAAAGTTGCCAACTTTGATACTAGTGGATGAAAATGGCTTACAAGCTATACAAGAAGAGAGCATTTGTAGCAAAATTCAAATAGCTCTGGGAACATATTCAAGGTTGTACCGTAATGAGAGGGCCCTTCTAAAGCATGCTTTAAGTAGATGTATCTGGGAACAAGATCGTAGATGGTACTGGAAACAAGAAGAGTATACAAAAATAACTAAGAAAATCTTTCATTTATCTTTACTCCTTCCTTCCATCATTCAAAATATGCTAAATGCCCACTGGACCCACAACATTATACCATACACGAAGCATATAGAAAAGAACTCAAGAGAAAGGTAAATCATGCTTTCTTCTTAAGTTTTAATCAGGGAAACTAGATATTTAAATATGAGAGAGTGATTTTGACAAGCTACCTTCTAGAAATTTAAAAGATTTAGCTGACATGGAGATTGTGCATAATACAATTTTGGGGGTGCCTTTAAAATCTCTATTTTCAGTGGATATGAGTGCTTTTTGAAATAGTCTGAAACCTGCAGTATTTTTCTAAGGTGTTCTCAGATTTTGAACCTCTGAACCACCAAGCTTTGCCATTTGTTTTAAAAATTGCTTTTGCTGAGGTTGATGAAATCACCTGAAAAATTTACTAACAACTCTGACTTCTTTTGCCAAAGAAAGAACCAAAAAAAGATAAACTACCCAGTAATTTAGTAATCTAATCTTACAATGGGTATATTTTCTAACAGTAAGTCAAAATTTGGGTAAAATACAAAAAGAATATTATTGTTCCTATTTGAGGTAACCATCAATACATTTTATATATTTAATTATGGTTGTTCATGGTTTCATAGATTGAGGATAAAATTCTGAAGATTTTTATTCAATACTAACATCATTATTTATGTCTCTAATGACTGCAATTTTTTAAACCATAATCTTGGCTTGCATTCCATCTCTAGGAATTTTCAGATAATATTTTAAAATAACTGTTTTATAAATCAAATATCATTAATGCAAGCTAATTCAAAAACACCAAACATAAATAAATACATGAGGAGCTGATTAATAAAATACTGACAGGAAGAGAAAGAAGGGGAACAAAAATGTGTCTTAAAGATCTTATTTGAGCTATATTTTTATATCCTTCTACTCTACTGTCCTCCCTTTGTTCTTTGCCATAAAGATCCATTTTACTGCATGATTTCTTATGTTCTGTGCTTCCACTGAAGTGTGTAAGTTTCACACTTAGATATAAATCTGTCAAAGTAGTTTTTGTAATTAAATTGATCTCCTTTCTCCTCATTCCCCCTTAAGCTATTGCCAAAGAGTAAAACTATCAGAATCACAGTCTTGGAGTAGACTGGAGAGCAGATATTACAACTCGCTCCACTTACAAAAGAGAAAATAGGAAACAAATATATACAGGTGATTGATCATTAGCAACACAGCATATAAATATCAGAACACAGAATGGATTCAAAGACTTCTAAAGAGTCACCCAGTGGGCTTTCAAATGCCGTATTTCAAAGGCAGTGACAATCTTTCAGACGTGAGAGTGAAAATGGTATCTCAGGGTGACCTAGAAATCAGATCCCCTTAAGGTCTTGATCATTAAGTCTGTCAGATAGCCTGTATGTCTTGCCACTTTTGGTGGCACACGTGGCTTGATGAAAGTCAGAATTTAAGGAGACACGGGGGCTTTTCTTCTATCCAAGGGGTGGCTCTGTGCCAGTTTCTGCTATTAGCTAATCGTAATAGAGATAATTCACCACTCAGTCATGCACATACTTAACATCCACCCATTCTACTTCCTCAGACAATGACAAGAGAATGACATGTCATGAACAACAGTTGTCTGGAGGAAGGAAAACTAACTGAAGGAGGGAGGCATTGCCCTCTGTAGGTAGCTACAAAAGGCATGTGCTGGTTTTGGCTGTCCAACACTTCCCTTCCTCTGGCAAGAGGACCCTCAATTTCTTGGAAAAAATTGCCAGAATATCACTCCATGAGTTTCATGCTATGGCTCATCTGACATCCAGCTCTAAGAGGGGACTAGTTATGGTAGTAATTCAGAAAAGGGCATATGACCCCATATGGACTGAAGAGAAATCCCAAGACCATTTGCAGATCTTTTACAAAGGACACACTGTCATTCCACTAAGTATGCTGAACTGGTACTATACAGATACGAAGCTGCTCCTGTATCTTTACACCAAAGGGAGGGACTCATTGAGAATACACCTAACAGAGAAAAACAGAGCTAAAAGATGGAGACAAACTGTGTTCCAACACTACCATTTGGGCCTCCTGCAGATGTGAAGGAACATCTACTTGTGGGCTTTTTGCTTCACAGGTCGGTCAACACATTCATTTCCTGTCTCTCTTCCTCACTCTCTAGCCATTTTTACTTAAAATTCTGTCACCTCCAACTAAAATGGTTGAGGCAAATAAAAAGGCTTCTTTCTAGATGCCTAAGCTGATATCAGGAAGGGACTTAGGCTTCAGAGATATTTTAGCCTTCTATAGTGTTAAGGCATGAGATAAAACATACTTTTATCAGTACATCAAAGACATATGTTATTCAACAATCTACAATGAGCATTTGAGTCTCCCAGAAATACACCATGGAGTATGGAAATTAAAATAAACCATGACACCATGACACTTTACATTTCAGGAAACAAAATTTTAGAGAGCACGAGGGGGAAAAGAGAGGAATACTCCCAGAAGGATGAGCCAGTTAAAAATTAATTTTACATTGAATGCCAGCATGTGATTTTGTTAAATAAAAGATCAAAAACAACAAAGACGAAAATCAAAACTCTGCCACGTTGCTTCAGTACTCTGTTGCTCTGGCTCACCATCAAAGGTGTTTGCTTTAAGAGAAAATCCGCTGCATGATAAAAAAACTGACTAAAATTACAGAAAACATGCATCTAGACGGGTATCATACACATAATCACTGAACAGGGGCGTACAAGATTGTTCAGCGCTTTAAGTATAATAATTTCCTTTGCTCTGGTCTTCACCAGTCTTATTGATATTTATCATCAGATATTTTAAAGGGGAAATTTTTCGGCAGGAGTGGAGGAGTGCAAGATGTCCTGTTTTCAGGTGGTAAGAATAAAAGCTGAGGCTTGACCACTGTTCTGCCTGCAAGAGCCATTCAATAACTGTTTCTCGCCTGAGCACAAACCCAGAGTCAAGCTCTGCAAAACTGCAAAGTCAACAAACAAACATCACGAGGCAGAAAGTCCTCATTTTCTTGGAGGCACCTTTCTGAACCAGTCTGCCAGTGAACTCTCAGTTGGTCAGAGTCCTCACATTCCGCCTCATCTGCCCCTAAAGTCATGCTCGTAAAACTCGACCATTGAATCATCCCCATTTAGGAAGAGCTTTGTAAATGATGCTTCTCAGAGCCAGGGTTCCACAGTTACTTCAAGGGCTGCTGTGAAAAATGTGAGTGAAATCAATAGGAAGGGCCCCCAGGCTTTTCATCCTTCAAACAGAGCTGTTGAATTTTCACCCAAAATACACAGAGAGGCCCTACTTAAAATACTCTCGGGGGGAGAAAGAGAGGAGGTGGTTTTACTACTGTTGCTGCCACTGCTCTTGTTGTTGGGGGAAAAAAAAACGCTGTAAGCCCACCATTACCTAAAGATGATTGTAGGCCGTGGTGTGGTATCTTATATGGAACAATCCTATTTTAAGAGCAGAAAATGTTTTCTTCCGAAGAAATTATTTGCAATGATGAAATATTGACATCACAGACATGCTAAAGAGCCCAATTCATGATTCTCATATTCTCTTTCTCTTTCTTTCTCTCCCATCTTCCTTTCAGCCCATCCATCCTTCTTTTCGCTTTCTTCTGCTTTTTCTCATTTTTTTTATTCTGCCTCTCTACCTCTCTCTCCATTTTTCTCTCTCCACTTTCTTTTTGTTTTTCTTATTTTCTTCATGAAAAATTATGACTGATAGTGGTAATTCATCACATAGATATGTAGGGTAGGTACTATTTAACTTACTCTCAAGGTTTATAAGATCTCAAAGAGTTTTCCATTCGTAGTGAGTTCTTCGGGAAAAAAAAACCCAAAAAATTAGCTTGGATAAAAAAAAAAAACTCTTAGCGTCTGTGTCCTAGACCTTTACAAGTGCTTTTTCACTGTTCCACTCCACTTTCCTTGTCAGCACTTGAGTGGGAGACCTAAAATTAAACTTGACTCGGTTACTGTCCTACTTAGAAAACATTTTTGGATCCATATTGTTTATAACAAAAATATATACGTTGCTTCCCCATTCAAGGCCCTTTACCCTCATCTTACTTCTTTTCCAACCTCCTGTCCTGCCACCATGAACAGTTCCGCAGTGCCCTATACTTAGACCAGATTGAAGTGTTTTCTGATGTGTAAATATGCCTTTTCAGTAGCAACAGCCTTGCGCTGAACAAACCTTCTGTCAGAGCTCTGTTAGCTGTCATTTCTACCTCGCTTAAAAGGGACAAACTTAAGACAATATAAAATTACAGAAAAAAAATCCGAACATAAAATGCTCAGCATAAAATCTTAAACCAATTACTGTAGGAAGTGTTTTTTTCAGCCTTATCGAAGTATTATTGACAAATGAGATTATGATATATTTACAGTGTACAACATGATGATTTGATTTACATAGACATGGTGAAAAGATTCTCACCACTGAACTAATTAATACATCTATTACCTCACATATTTAACTTTTTTTGGGGGGGTGAGAACACTTAAGTTCTACACTCTTCTCAAATCTCAGTAATACAATACAGTATTATCAGTAACAGTCACCATGTTGCTTATTAGAACCACAGAACTTATTTCTCTTACAACTGGAAGTTTTTACCCTTTGACCAACATCTCTTCATATCCTCCACTTTCCAGCTCCTGGCAACCAACATTCCAGCCTCTGTTTTTATGAGTTCAGCTCTTTTGGATTTTACATATAGATGAAATCAGACAGTATCTTCCCCTGACTTATTTCACTTAGCATAACGCCCTCTAGGTTCATCCATGCTGTCCCAAATGGCATCATTTTCTTCTTTTAAAGGCTGAATAATATCCCACTGTGTGTGTGTGTGTGTATCACATTGTCTTTATCCATTCATCAATCAGTGGACAGTGAGGTTGTTTCTACATCTTGGCTATTGTGAATAATACTGCAATGGATATGGGATTGTAGATATCTATTCAAGATAGTGATTTCATTTCCTGCAGATATATACCCACAAGTAGGATTGCTGGATTGATTATATGGTAGTCGTATTTTTAACTTTTGCAGGAAACTCCATACTCTTTTTCCACAGTGATTACACCATTTTACATTCCCATAGTGTAAAATGGTTCTCTTTCCTCCCCATCACCACCACCAGCATTTGTTCTCTAATCTTTATCTGATGATCAACAGCCTAACAGATATGAGGTGGTATTGTGGTTTTGATGTGCATTTCCCTAACGATTAGTGATACTCAACTCCTTTTCATCTGTTAGCCATCTGTATGCTTTCTTTGGGGGGGAAAAAAGGTCTACTCACTCAGGTCCTATGTCCATTTTTAATTGAATTATCTGGGATTTTTTTGCTATTGAGTTGTATTAGTCCTTGCATATTATTGATATTTGCAAATATTTTGTCTCATTCCATAGGTTGCCTTTTCATCTTGCTGATGGATTTCTTCACTGTACAAAAGCTTTAGAGTTTGATTTGGTCCTTTTTCTTTTACTTTTTTTGTTTTTTTCTTTTGTTTGCTATTCACGTCAAATTAAAAAAAAAAAAAAAACAACACTGTTGCCAATACCCATGTCAAGAAACTTATACCCCCTATGTTTTCTTCCAGTCTTACTTTTTTTTTTAAAGATTTTATTTACTTGAGAGCGAGAGAGCACATGAGCAGGGGGAGGGGCAGAGGGAGAGAGAGGAGCAGATTCCCCACTGAGCAGGGAGGGGGGCCCCCCCAAAATGGGGCTCCATCCCAGGACCCTGGGATCATGACCTGAGCCTAAGGCAGACACCCAACCGCCTGAGCCACCCAGGTGCCCCCTTCCAGGTCTCACTTTTAACAAATTTGCTCACTTCTAACATTTTCATAGTGTTCAAAGTCATTCTTTGACCTTTACGTCTGTGCTTAACACAGCTGTTTCCAAGGTGTTGGGGTTAATGTAGAGCATGAAATCAGCCATAATACCTGGCTTGCCAAAACGTAACAGGGAGGCTGCTGGGGGCAAGGGAAGGTTTCAGAGAAGGGCGTGGGCCTTTGGAACGCCGGGTCTGCGTGACCACTCTACCTTCAGAATGCCGAACGCCGCGGGGTGTTGCCTTCCCCGAAGCTTTCTTAGCCCAAACAGCTGCCCTGTGATCTAAGAGATGTCTGCATCGTCCCTTGGGCTATAGCTAGCAGAACTCGCAGGTAGAACACGCAGATTAGCATCTCGTATCTTTCCCGTCAACAGATCATCCCAGCTTCAGTAAGACCCCTTGTCGCATGTCCTGTGCATGAGACACAGTGATAAGGATTTGTGATTCTCCTGAAGGACCAATAAAAGTGGGAGCAAAGAAGAGCAAAGTGTCCTTGTCTCTGAGCATTGACCCCCTTGCCTTCTCCCCTCTTTCACCGCAAAGTCTGGAGTCATCTTTCATCCGTCGGTACAGGGATTGCTGGCCATTCCCGCACCAAGGAAGCACTGGGTGCATGTGTGCAACTACACTGCTCTGGAATGGAAGATGATCTGTCTATTCAAGGACAATAAAAATCTTTCTGCCGAACTAGTACCATGTTCAGATGATGGTCTGAAACTGCAGGGGTAGCAGAAAGACCTGAGGGTAGCCATTGCCTGCCTGCAGAAAGGAAGAAAATACCTTTTACTTCCTTCATTTTCTGTAAGGGCCAAAATGACACTCTTTATGGAGTGTGTGGGTTTGGGCCTCGAAAAGGTTAAAAAAAAGAAAAAAGTCTTTTCAATACAAAATATCATTTGACTTTCATTTACCCATTAGTAAAATATAAAGATTCATGTTTATAACAGCAAAGAATTTCCTTTTCAAGTTTGACAGTTTAGTGGCAAACTACTAGATGCTTTTGATGCAAATAGGAATTTTAAAAATTCATAGAAGTCTGGTCATTATTTATTTTCAGCATCTTTATTATTCAGTTTGCTGATAAAATCCAGTTAGCTTTTCTCTATAAGAATGAAAACTTTTTTTTTTTTCCCCTAGAGAGAAACTTTTAGATAAGAAATGATGGGGCAGTCTCACTTGAAGGGATGGTTTCCTCTAAAGACCAGTGGTATCAGTGAGCTATTTAACTGATTCCAAGAACAGATCACGCGTGCTCCCCAGTACTTAGAGATATCCAAACCTGGAGGAGATACATTTTGTTTGCCCAAAGAGACAGGTTAGTGAGCCTGTTTAATATATTAAGTGCTAAAACCTATACAAAGACATAGTATGTAATTCTATTTTATCGCACAGGCAAGAGAAAGAAGAAAACGTTAAGTTAACCACCCGACCTCTTGCAGAATTTATCGACTGTGATACAATAAATTAAGTGTTCTCCCTGTTTCTCTTCAGTTTCATTTCCTCTGCTTCCAGTAATGTTTCAACTTAACCTTTATTATTCAATAAACTTTCTGAAAAACTCCTTAGCTACTGGTAGGGAAATATTAGGAATGAGGGAAATCTGAGCTCTGAACATTTTACAGTTCAAGGTAATAGAAGGGCAACCAGACACCTACAGTGACACAAATAGTTGTACCTATGCAGGTCTTAAAATCAGGGCAACTGATGGAGATTTCAATACCGTTCAGGGCTATGGACTTAGATAAAGGAGTCCTCAAGAAAAACATCTTATCTGCTGGTTAATTCAGTTGAAATAAGTTTAAGAAACAAGTTAGATTTCCTAATGTAGTAAGCTACCTGGCCATCAGATTAAAAAAAAAAAAAACAAACAAACCTAAAGAAATACTATCAAAAATTAGAATATTCAAGGACCGTATGTGTTAACTGGGCTCACAGATTTGAGCTCCTGACCCTGGCGCCACCTCAGGCATATCTTTTTATTTTCAGGTAACATTTATTAGCAGTCTGTACTTGTAGAAACTAGAAACATGAATGAGCCCTAAAATTAATTCCATCATAATACTATATCTGACATTTATTGAGTTTTTATGTACTATTCTAAGTGCCTTTACAAGGCTGACTTCATTGATTCTTCACAGTTCTCCATAGTAGGCGTTAAGATCTCTGAACTGTCTGAAGGTCAGACTGTTGGTTAAGGAGGAGTTAGTATTTGACTCCAAAACTCTTGCTCTTAACAAGTAGCATCTGTAGACACAAACTGTACCTCTGGAGTTAATCCAGAACTAACCAGTAGATAGTTTTTACTCAACACATGAAGATACTGAATACAAAGAATATTTTAATCATCTCTTGAGGTTTCACAGTCCATACTGGTAAACAAGAACCCTTGGTACCAAGACTCAATCTTTCGGCTTTGAGGATGAACTGGTTTTTGCAAGTCAAGTGACATTTTGTTAGAAATTAAATTACCTCCACATTAGACTGAAATCAACTGGCACTATTGCCTCAGTCATGATATAGGCTGAGTATAAAACAGTAAATTTCCTAGAAATAGAACAATCTTCATCCCACACCGAATTAAAATACTACTGAATTGATATATCAAATGTGATATAAGTTTTAGTAATACTGACATTTTTGTTCCATATTTTGACCCTAGATAGGTAAAATTGAGTTTGGTGTTCTCTGAATTGTAGAAATATGGCTTGTGATTAGGTTATAAAATAATTTTACTTACCATAAATATCAAATTTGAATATCTAAATAGAAACATGGAATTTTGCAATATAGTAATAATGACAAATAGGCATACAGACTCTTTCATACATGCATAAGTCATCTCAAATGAAAATCTCTCTTTTTTAACTGATATTTTACCAATATCATTCTGCATTATCAGTTTTGGTAAAGCTTCAGGAGCCTATTTATCAAAACCTGTATAATGACTCACCCAGTGGTCATTGACCATTCTTTGTAAAACTTGATTCTCAGGGTGCCTGGGTGGCTCAGTCAGTTAAGTGTCTGACTCTTGATTTCATCTCAGATCATGATCTCAGGGTTATAGGATGAGGCCCCTCTTCAGGCTCCATGCTGGGTGTGGGGCCTGCTTAAGATTCCCTTCCTCCCTCTGCCCCCCCCACTTCTCTCTCTAAAACAAAAACAAACCAAAAACCCCAAAAACCCCCCCAAAAAAACAAAAAGAAAACTCGATTCCCACAAAAATACTAATTCAAAGGGATACATGTACCCCAATGTTTATATGTTTACAGCAGCATTACCTACAATAACCAAATTATGGACACAACCTAAATGTCCAACAACTGATGAAGGTATAAAAAGATGTGGTGTGTATGTATATTTACATGTGCATGTGTGTGTGTGCGTGTATACACGTATATAATGGAATATTACTCCAGCCATAAAAAAGAATGAAATCTTGCCATTTGCAACAACACAGATGGACCTAGAGAGTATTATGGTAAGTGAAACAAGTCAGAGAAAAATAAATACTATATGATTTCACTCATGTGTGGAATTTAGGAACAGAAATGAGCAAAGGGACAGAAAAGAAAGAGTGAGAGAGTGAGAGGCAAACCAAGAAACAGACTCTTAACTATAGAGAACAAACTGATGGTCACCAGAAGGGAAGTGAGTGGGAGGATGGATTAAATAGGTGATGGGGATTAAGGAGGGCACTGGTTATGATGAGCACGGGGCGTTGTAAGGAAGTGTTGAATCACTGTATTGTACACTTGAAACTAATATTACATTGTATGTTAACTGAATTTAAATAAAAACTTTTAAAAAACCAACTTGGCTCTCAAGGATTATAAGCTATTTGAGAGTAACTAAGTACAAAGCTAGTAATGGAGGTTTTTGGCGAAGTATAAGCAACTCAGAAAGTTTTTACAATTTCTGACTAGGGTGAAAAGATGTGACATGGGTGACACAAAACAGTTAGGTATTCCTTTTTAAGAAATGTTTTCCTTAATACAATTACAGAAATGGAAGCTTCCTCCACCCAATTACAGCTAAAAAATATGATAATACTGGCCAAACCCTTGGAAACAGGTTTTTACTAAGCTATACTAAGATATTCCTTATCTATAGAACTCTTTATGTGTCCTGGGTAGACGTTACCCTCTCCATAATAAGAAGTGGTAATCAACAAGCTAACTTGCTCCTCAGAGCCCTTCCAATATCCTTAGAATAGAGGGGGCCATCACTTCAAAAAATACTGCCAGACAACCCAAATTGTATCCCAGGAGATATTTGAAAATCCTAAATGTATTGAGTGCTATTATAATGTTAGCTCTAAATTAGTGCGTGTATGTATTTGTGTGTGTGTGTGTGTGTGTATACATATTTTTTCAATCACTTGATGCTTACAATGATCCTGAAAATGATGCATTACCCTACATTGGAGAGGACAGAAAGAACCTAGAATTAACTTTACCAAGAGCAAGGAAAGAGGCGATTGCTATCATCTGGAAAATCCACTAGCCTGAAGTGAAAAGACTTCAGCATCTTTCTGAATATAGGTTTGAACCCCATTCTCTACCACTTCCCAGCTGGAAGGCCCAGGCCAGAGAAAAAGTGCTTTTAGGAAAGGATGCCCAGAGTAACTGTGACATTTGAGAAGAGCAGGCCACAGAACATCTGTTCAAAATAAATGTGTATAACACCTGGCAGGAAAAATCACTGGGGATTAAAATCCCTTTAGAAAACTTTCAGCAAAATGTCATTTATGAGCTGTTTTCTTCAATCGCTCAACTCCATGGCAATAGGGATTCTGGCAGTGTCAAAATAAGCCCAACTTTCAAATGAAATTAAAATTTCATTTTTTTTTTGTCAATTATACATATTTGGAAACTAGTTTTTACATGGCTTCTGACCACAGCAGCAGCTCCTTCACTGGTAGATAAATGTTTTCAGAAACAAATTTCCTGAAATGTTTACCTTTCTCTGGTGTCAACCTACCTGCAGTCATCATTTTCTTGAAAATGAAGAGTCATGCACTTAATTGTTTACCATTTTAGTTTTCCCCTATGAATTCTAGCTGAAGAATATATATCAAAAATTGTTAGAATTTATCTGCTATTCCAAAATAATTCAGTTTTGCCTCCTCGGTTGTTTTTTGGAATATTCCAATATTCCATTGCCACCACTACTGCCAAAGGCAGAAATACCGTATTTCTTTTCCAGGAGCTCTAAGCAACCTGGGAATAATGACTCATTTCAATTCCCTTAGTTTTTGCTATATAAAAACTCTTAAATAAGACTTTCCTGAATAAATAAGTAGCCTATCATTATTGAAGCTGATGAAGGTTGCCAGCAATTATTGCTGATTATACATAAACATAAAATAATCTAGAAGACAGCATAAGACAGCTCCACCCAGTGAAAGCACTGAGGTCAAGCTGCACTTGCATTTGGGCAGCTGGTGTAGGTTTGAGGTGTGGTCGTGCCCCATTTTTCCTACCCGTCCCTTTCTCCCAGTTCACGGTGTCTCCACCTCCATCCCACAGATGAAAATTATAAGATTAAAGTTTGGCCGTGCTTATCCTTAAACCTAACCATTTTTGTGTATGTTTGTTCAAGGTCCTTTTCTCACAAGTACTGCAAAGCAAAATAATCAAATTCGTGTTGAAATTTCAACAGTAGATAATAACTAGTTTACCTTCACAGAGATGGTATTTGCTTTCATCAGAGAACTGAGGACACTTGATTTCTTTTAAATGAGAATGGGAACTTTACGAGTGAGATTTCTGGCACTAAGCAGCTGCTCACTCTTTCTACCTCAGTGGAACATATTCCAGGAAGGGCAAGTACAAATATTATCCCTTTAATTGCTTATCTCCTGAACCAAATTTTGCACATAAAGACTTGAGAACACCGCAAGGAATTTTTCTAGATTCAACCTGATTTTACCTTAGATTTTTATTTTTTTTACCTAAAAAGTTGTCATACTGTTACTTACTGTGAAATATACATAGAAAAACATATAGGGATTTCTGAGATCAGAGAGATGTGCATGATGTTCATAATATCAGACAAGTAAGACTGAGCAACGAGACTCAAAATTTACCGGGACTCATCCGTGATTGGTATTTTGTATCACATAGTAGATATGAAGTAGATATTATTCTGATTTTAAGCTATAGGAAAAACACTACTGGAAAGGCTAAATAATGGGCCTCATTTCTCTAGAGGAACATAATATAAATAAGTGTTATATCTTTCCTAGTGTTATTTGAAAAGTTGAATGGACAACATGCAATGTTGCATAACTATAAGACATACACAACTGTGATTTAATACATATTTTTAAAATTTAGTTTAGTTCTTTTCCTAAAAGGAGAATAAAGGATGAAGGATGAAATGACCAAAACTGGAGTACTCTCCTGCATACATTATGGTTTGGGCAGCTCATGACCAAATGTAACCTGATGTGCTTAAAAACAGAGGACACAATGTCAATGGTTTGAATCAGCATCCCAGATCTAGCTGCCCCATGTATGACCTATGGACAAGTTACTTTTTTTTTTTAAAGGGTTTATTTATTTATTTGAGAGTGAGAGTGAGAGGAGAGAGCAAGCGAGGACGAACATGAGCAGGAGGGAGGGGCAGAGAGAGAGAGGGAGAAGCAGGCTCCCTGTTGAGCAAGGAGCCCAATGTAGGACTTGATCACAGGACCCTGGGATCATGACCTGAGCCCAAAGGCAGATGTTTAACTGACTGAGCCACCCAGGAGCCTGACCATGGACAAGTTACTCTTGACTTCAGTTTTATATTAAATTGGGGTAGCTAAACCTCTCATAGGTCTCCTCCGAGGAATGAATAAAATAATGTATGTAGAGAATTGGGCATGTGGTGACTGTAAAACAAAGAACAGATCTTAGTATTATAAATGTATGTTTGTGTTGCTTAGTAAACTTCTGTGACTATAATCTCTGTGCATTTTTAATACAAATACACTCAATATAAAACAGTCATCTTTTGACTCATTAGGTATTAAATGGTAAAAACTAAGGAAATATATAACTTGGGAATAACCATGTAGGGTGTGTGTGTGTGTACACGAGAAAGCTTATAAATATATAGGCTTAATGATATTCAGTGGAATAAAAAATAATGTAATGCAATAGATTTGTTATACCAGCTTTATATTATAAAGTGACTTTTTCCACAGCTGAGGGAATATTTCACAACAAATTACAATTGATTGTTCCTGCCACAACCAACCAGGTCACTGAGATGGGAGTGAGGGCGAGATTTTCTTCTGGGAGGACAGTGATTTATCTATTTCTCTCTTGTGGTACTTGTCACTTCCAGTCTTATTTTATATTTTCCTTATACCTCCTTAACTCTAAGTTCTCTGAAACTTTGTTTTTCATCTGATTTGCCCTTTTATCCACCACAGTTCTTAGCACATTGAGAACATCTACAAATATTCAAATAGTAACTGAGAAATCAAAGTACTATTGACTTGTTCATTTACTGTAGAGCTTCCAAATAAGAGAGAAAGAGACCTTACCTCTGAATAAGCTCCCTTTAAAAATAAGATATAACAGTTAAGGATCAAGGAAACCTCTGAAGCAAAACAGGAAACTTAAAGGCTATAAAGGTAAAGATAAGGCATATTTGACTGCATTTAAAGAATGGAATTTTTTGTATGGCAAAACACACAATTAACAAAATGTGTGTGATCATTGGAAAAATATTTAAATCTGTGTAGCAGATGGATTTGTATCTATAATATACAAAGAGGCCTTACACTGTGTAGGAATGAAAAACAAGAAAACATAGACAATAATGCTTAAAAGGATATTCATGGATTAGGAAAGGGTTGGGCTTCAATAATTAGTAAAATGCAAATTAGAACAATTTCAGGGTATCACTTTACCACTGACATCGGGAAAATATAAAAATGCCAACACCTAGCTAACAGGATATACAGGGAAATAGGTGATCCTATACTGCCTGTGAAAATAAGAACATTTACATCTTTTGGGAAGAGAGATCTAGTAATACTACTAAAATTAAAAGTACATATAATTTTCAGTCCAGTAATCTCATTCTTGGAAATTTATCTCATAAAATCAAAATGCTAGTACATAGCAAGGGAGTTTATGGCCTCAAGGTCTTTAGGGGCCAAACAAAACAGAACAACAACAAAAATCTAGAAATAAATTGAATGCTACCAAAGGGGAATAGTTTGATAAATTAGGATATCTTCATACTATAATTTATAAACTACACCTGTTACCTGGAAATATTTCTGTAATATATTTTAAGTGACAAAAGCAAGATTCAGATAAATGTATATATGGAACAATTTACATAAAACAATGCAAACCACACACACACACACACACACACACACACACACACACACACACACACACACACACCATGATTTAAAAAAAAAAAGAGTGGAAGTAAATATACCAGGCTGGTTGTCTACAGTGGAGGGGAAGTGGGTAAGGTAAGAAAACCACAACAAAGCATTTGTTGTGGTAAACTATGTGTCTCCACACTGTCTGTGAAATAGAAGTAGCAGGACTAGATTATTTTGAAATAAAAATTTAAAATATTTACTGTTAAAGTGCTCAATCAAGATTTCTAGAGTATCCAATATTCACATTGCCCCCAGGAAGCACCCAAATCACATGGGCTATATATGCAGGATTCCCAAATAAATTTCTAAACTGTGCCCATAAATGAATGATCTACACACTGAGAAGCCCTAAGGCAACACCACAACACGTATCTACACACACACACACACACACACACACACACACACACACACACCACAGTCCATTATGCTTTTGTAAACACTGAAGCAACATGAGACAGTTGTCAGCCTCCACGGGGAATTAGTTTTTTCTCTGGAATAAGAGTAATCAATTGAGTTTGATTTATGTTCCACCACCTCTAGTCCATGTTGTCACACTTGTCGCTCTTATCTCGACACCATGCTCTGTAATACAACCTGACAGGAGAGAACTGGAGTTTAATTCTGGACAGCTTGCCATAGTCATGGGTTAGACAAGGAGAATAAAGGATCTCTTATTCCCACCTGTCTGCAGCTACAAATAACCCCCAAATGCAAGACATCATTTTTGGAAGGGTACAAAATCAATGTCAGACTATCTTATAGGACTACAGGGGTGGGGGAATGAATTATGGGCAATGGAGAATTATTTGCCAAGTGATTTCTTTACCATTAAATTCCCTGAGACAGGTTTTTGCCTAAAACATTCACAAACGTCACCGTAAAATGTGTTGACAGCTTGGACAGAGTAGCTTTTACTTCATTGTCATACAGTAAGTCTTATCAAGTATTTTTTTATCAACTATTTTTAAGTTGATGATTGCTTCTTTTCCACAGGTAATTGTCAAATGTGGATGGAAATATCAAGAAAACAACTGACTAAAGTCAAAGTACTATGACTATCACCACCACTCTCAATATATAAACCTTACCATGGCAAATCTTTCACAAAGCTATTGAAGTTACAACGAAAACACACCAAAAAAGAGCAAAAAAATCTTGATTTTTCTATGCCCCACTACATGAAACTAGAATAACTCAATTGCTTAGACAACCAGCAACTACTTTAATGCTGAAATCCCAAAGGAATAAAGAAACCTAAATAAATTCAGTTTATCATAATCCACGCCAGGAGAGGAAAATAATGTATGGGTAATCGAAACCACAAATGAGTGCACATTTGAGTGTTGGGAGTTTTTCAGTAGAATACTGACATGTTCAGTTTTATATGCATGTACCAGTGTACACATGCATATATCATTTCCATTTATATAAAATAAATTCCTATAAAATGTAAGAATTCGTCTTAAACTTAGAATAATGTGATATTTGAAAGGTAGCTTCAGTGATTTTTTGGAGGAAGAAAATGGACATACTCAAAGTTATTTACATTTCAAATTTATGGGTAAGAGGTTTCTAACTTGTGCTCACTTCATTTCTTGCCATCATGAAGTATCTCGCAGGAAAGGAGAAAAATCTTATGCAGCCATATTTTTAATAAAAAGTAGTGACTATCACAAAACTAGGAACACATGGAATGTAACAACTATCTTTATAGATGCACACACACACGCACGCACAATAGGTGGCTTCATCAATAAAGTTACAGAATCGTTATGAAAGATGACACATATTCCAAGTCTAGAACAGAGATCAATGACTTCTCACAAGCGCTTTCAGAGGAGTGTGTGGCTATCTTATAAATACTTCCATTGAGTCATAACCCATCTTTATCAATTCTCAAGGTACTCACATGTAACTCTTCCTCTCCACCCCAAACGTCACCATCATCCTGTAATGTCCACCATAACTTGTAATGGACAAGTTAACGATCAATCCAATTCATAGTTCTTTTTGCTCCTTAATCCCATGTCTAATGATTATTTCTATATCACTTCAAACAAATTTCTTTCATCTTTATCCTTCTAAACTATCAGGAGTATTTGACCTTGTTGATTTTTCCCTTTTTCTCCTTGGCTTCATGACTGTCCTAATTTCTTTTGACTTCTCTGATCATCTTTTTCTCGTCTCCTTTATCCTTCAATGTCTCTGTTCCTCTAGGCTCTCCTCTAGAAACTTTTTCCTCTAAGAGAAGTCACCTACCAAAAATTACTATCTCTATCCTATCCAAACACAAGCCTAGACCAAGTTTCTCTCATGAGCTCTGCCTTCATATCCTGTATTTCAAAATTTTATCTAGTTTAAGATGCACTGTTATTTTGTCTGTCACTAAAGAAAAACAAAGGCTTCTTAATAATTTCAGTGCTTTCTTATTTAATCAGTGTTTTCTTAATGTTTATCATGTATTTTAATATACATTTTAGACTTTCATACAATTATTTCATCACATATAATATTGAACATGTGTAAAAATTCCTAGTGAAACTCATTGGTTAAAGAATCCTAAAACCTCTTTATATTTAGACATGTCTGAATCATTTTTTATGCCTCAGTTTTTCATACAGCATCATCTTTGATACTATCAAAAGTATTGGTGATGCAGTTTTTGTAAGTACTCCACTGTTGTCTAAGAAATCTTTTTCCAGACTGCTGACACCATCCTGCAAAGTTTGATGTCTATACCTTGAACTTACAAGAAAAATGTCTTTAAACAGTTCTTAAAACCAATGATCAGGATTCATATTTCTTTCACCTGTGGTCCTTACAGACTTTGTTGCCTGAAATGCTAAGGGAATGCAGATATCCAATCATGGCAATGGGAATAACAACTAAGCTCAATACAACAGGCATGGCAACCACATAGAAACTGCAGCTTGAACAATGGAGATTCTAAGATATCATTCACTAAGATGCATTTCAATAACAAAAATGCAAAACTTACCAAAACATGTGTCCCAAGGTGAGTAAAATAGAATTTATTGCTTTTTCCACTTTCCCACTTATTTGAAATCACCATACAAAAGCTGCTCCTCCACCAACGTTCCCTATCACAGCAAATCATTCCTTCATCCATTCAGATGTTCAGATGGAAACCTGTTATTATTCTTGGCAGCTTTTTCACTTCTTCTATGTTATAGACAGCCTCTTATTGATACCTAAAATGAATTTTCTTCTTCCTATTTCTACTTATACTACTCAATTCCAGGACACCATCCTCTCCCTCTATCAGCATATCCTAAAATCTCCCTTTCCTCCAGTATTGATTTCTCTCTAATTAAAAGTCCACATTCATGACCTCATTAATATCTACAGTTCATATATGACAAAATAAGGCTAAACAAAGGTATTTGCCTAAGAATGCACTGCTATGATTTGAAGGTTATGCTACATTGCAAGTGGAAATGAATTTTGAAAATAGAAAAGAGAATAAAGCTAGTACATGAATGCATAAAAAATACTGAAAAGTAGCTAGAAAAAGGTCAAAGCTTTGAATGTAAAATTCTTTGGAGCTATGGCAAAAAGAGAATAACACAATCCCAAGATGTGGAAAATATGTGAGGTAAAACTAAACCATATGCTCAAGAGAAATTTATCTTTCCGTTTCAGAATCTGAGAGAAATTTTTCACATGGAGAGTCATAGAGGAGACATGCATCATATTGCATAGAATCTCCTGCCCAGTATACCTTCAGTAGATAAAACTGAGTTATTGTCACTGTTTTTTTTTTTTGTAACAGTCTTCAGTGAGAGACAAAGATAAAATAACAAAGTCCAATTCTATAAAATAATTATGATAAAATCATACTATACAAGCACATAGCTTTTAGATTATCTGCATTTACTGAGGAGTAAAATTTAGAATAGTTTGTAGATTAGCTATATAACAGGGACTACTAGATATTCACCCAAATCCATATTCTCTTTAACTATCTGGGCACACAGCTGGACTGCATACCCAGCCTCCCTTGCTGTTAAGGGTTGCTATGTGATTTACAGGTAATGGAATGGAATAAAAATAAAGCATTTCACTTCCAAGCCTCATTCATAAAAACAAACAAACAAACAAAAAAACCAACAACAACAAAAAACACCTCCTGGGCTGTTTCTCTGTGCTTTATTCACCTTCTGGTTGGCTAGGTATGAGTGCAGTGATAAATTTGGTGAGCCTCTTATAACTGCAATGTAAGCAAGAAATAAATTATTGTGTTTAAGGGATTATAGATATCAGGGACTGTATGTTAGAGATGCTAGTTTTACACTAACATAGTGAGGCTACAGAGTCCAGAAGGACAAAGACCTTATATATGAATAACCTGACAAGAAAAGAATAAAGACCTGCTTTAAAAATTAAAGCATCTACTTAGGTAGAGGTCTAAATATAAGGCCTACCTTTGTTATTTTCTTTATTCAATATTTACTGCATGTGGACTTTGACAAACAGTAATGAGTGATGAGTGAGACCTAGCCCCTTTCCTAAGGGGCTTACTGCAGACGGGGTCTCTATTTCCCTCAGAAACAATTTGTAGGTCTCCTCCAAAATTAAAAAATTGGGCAATTAGTGGTCACCAAAGTCTGCACCATAAACTACAGCCAGAATAATTTTAGCTTAAATAGCCCTCAAACCATATAAAATCAAGTGGTCAGCATGACAAAAAATAAAATTCCAAAAAAGTATTCAACAATCTCCAATTTCAGAAATGTTTCTGAGATTTCCTGAAATGATCTCCAAGCTAGATTGGTTACAAAATAAGCCACAAGATAATTGAATTATCTGACCTACTAGACAACATTTTTGGAAATAAGCCAACCTAATCATGTAAAGACATCATTTAAAAATGATAAATTGGGTTAAAACAATAATTGCCTTTGAATGTTTTTCTCTAACAATAAAGAATGAGAAAATGATCCATTAAGACTCAAACTTGTTTGTGATAATACAGTGTTATAACCAAATAGTGTAGCTCTTTCCATTCTCAGTGGCAGTGGGCATGTATTCATCTCAATCCCAATTGTGTTTATTAAGGTGCTCATTCACGTTTGCATTAGAGATAACATCGTACAAGGTTACAAGCAATGTACAATGTAAAAAAACATTGTACATTGCTTGAAAACACCTTATCTATAGCAATAGTATTACAAATGCTAATCCTTATCAGTTTTTAAAAAGTTTTGTTCAAGTATAATATACATAAAGAAAAAGCATGTCGTAAAATCCAATTTGGAGAACTTTATTAAGATAAACACAAGGGTGAAACCAGTAAGAAACAGAACATTGCCAGTACTGCAGAAACTCTCTTTAGGCATCTTTCTAGCCAACTCTAACCCACCACCCAGGCATCTAACAATGGGAATTAGTTTTATCTGTTTTCTACTCCATATACATGAGAAAACACAGGATTTACTCCTTTGTGGAGTTTTTTGGTTGTTGTCAACATTAGCTGTGTGAGATTGTTCCATATTGTTAAAGTTTTTGATATGTTTAACTCTAATAGGTACTGTCAAATAGTTTGCCAAGTTGGTTTTATAAAAGTATACTTCCACCAGCAGTGTATCCAAGTTCTAGTTACTCCACACATTTGTTTTTTCATCTTATTTATTTTATAAAATAATATCTATTTGTGATTTAATTTATACTTCTTTAAGGACTATAGTTGTTATTAATCATTTGGATGTTCTCCTGTGTAGTGTCTATTAAAGACTTGTCCCTGTTTTAGTGGATTTCTCAATTTCCTGATTCATAAGAATTGTAGATAAATACATACATACATTATACATACATAGCATGTGTATTCAGATAAGAGTCAATTGTGTCTTTTAATGAGTACAAGTTAAAAGTTTTACTCTAATTGTTTATGATTTTTTTCTCCTGCTTAAGAAATCTGTGCCTGCTCCAAAGTCACAAAATTTTTAACCTATGTTTTGCTCTAAAACTGTTTAGTTTTTCAAGATAGCTTTGTAATCTATACAAAATTTATATACATATTTATATATCTACATATCATGTAAGAGTATTCAATTGATTCAGTATCATTTATTGATCAGTACACTCTTTCCCCACGGTACTGCACTGTTAGGCGTGTCACAAACCTGGTAAGAGTAAAGGGTAAATGTGTAGATCTGTTTTTAGACTTTCTACTATATCCTACCGGTCAGTTTGTTTATCCTTACACAAATGCCATGTTTTCTTAAATACTATAGATATTTAATAGGTCTTAATATATGCCAATATAAGTTCTTTAGTTTTGTTTTATCTATCCAAAATTGCCTTAGCAACTCTAGGTTTTTGTATTTACCATGTGGATTTTAGGATCTGTGTGTTAAATTTTGAAAAAACAAAAAACTTTTCATTTTAATTACATTGAATGAATAGATCAATTTGGGGAAATTAACATTATAAAATATCGTTATCTCCCAACCCATGAACATGATATATCCTTGATTTATTCAGGTCTTTAATTCAATAATATTTGTGCTTTTCAGCATAAAAGTCCTACAGTTACTTTGTTAGATATATTCTTAAGTATTTGATGCTTTTTGATGCTTATACTCATTTTAAAATGTGAGTTTGTTATCCCCCCACAAAAATGTTCAATAATCACATATTTATGCTCAGACTACAATTCCTTAAAATAGACTCAAGATCCAAAAAGAAATCAAGGGAATGTACAATCACATTTTGTTCCATACTAATCTGTATGAAAAAGTATGGTTATAAAATAGCAATAACTCACATTCCATGTATGGAACAGAAAAGTAAGACTGGCAGTTTGGCAAAAAGATCTCCCTCCTACTGTTAAGCCATTCTAAGTAATAATTTGATATTTGGCGTAAATTAAGGAATTAGATCTTTTAAAATAAGATTATTAAATTTTGAATTCCTACACATGAGAAAATATTTGTGGAAACCTTATAGGATAAAAAATTCAAAGTTATCAGGGTCACCATTCAGAGTGGCACTTAACTCTTAACTAACTTTACTTTGCAATTTTTTTTCAGTAACTAGTGGCAAAAACAATCTTAATTCTGTTTCTAGGGATATGATAAACTGGGCATTTGTAGAAACCCAGTCAAAAAAGGACAACCTTATTGATTAGTGTTCAAAAAAAAAAAAGATTTCTTTTTTAAGAATATCATTTATTGTCTCCAAAGAAATACAAACATGAATCCTATAAGGTAAGTAACACTAGGTTAGACTATTTATCTGGGGATATTTGCCAATTCTCAGTGCTCTTTAAGCCTGTTCTATGCATAAGAGGGATAAGAAAAAAAAACTGGCTAGAAGGTCAGATTGGAGAACACCAAATAAAGTTAAGATCCATGAATGATGAGGCAATAGATATGCAAACTGGGAAAAAAAAGAAAAATACGCCCCCAAGAGAAAGACAGTAGGAATAATTGTCAGTCTTGGCCCTGCGTTTTGGTGAAATTGAAAAAAGAAAGAAAACATTCTACCCAGGGAACTTCTAAAATCAGCCAATGTTCATATCTGCTTAAGCCAAAAACTTAGTTTCAAGGGTTCTTGAAAAAATAGTCTTCCCCCAGGCAGTTGGAAAAGGAAAACACAAATATACTTATTGTAAGCTTTAAAGATTTTCTCTAAACTCTGAAGTTGGAGCTTACAGCCTATAGTCACAAACATACATAGAAATAAATCACTATGAACAAGACATTTAGAGCCAGATTTGAAGAGATGATTGATATTGGAATTGTCATGCATAAAATATAAAATATTTCAATATGCTTAAAGAAATGAAAGTATTATAAGTAGTATAAATGGAAAATAGTATTAAAAATGACAGGAAGAAATGAAAAATATAATAAATTAGAAATTCAACAGATGGATCATATGGATTAGACCAAAATGAAGAGAGAATTAGTAAGTAGAAGATATGACTGAAAATATTACTCACATCGAGACAAAAAAAAAATAAAGAGGTGAAAGTGAGTAAAAGAGACACCAGAAGGTACAGTCAAGTTTCGTGTTCCAGAAGAGATAATAGAAACCATGCAAGAGAAAAATATTAAGTAATAATAACTGAGACATTTACACAATTTATAAAAATTATCAATCCTTCAAAACTGATGACAAATCCCTAGTAAGAAAAACAACAGATTCAGACACATTGCACGAACAAAAGAAAGGAGATTTTTTAAAAAAAGAAAAATCAGACTAGAAAGTCTTGGTATTTAGGTGGACAGCTGAAAGCAGAACATCAATTGAGAAAAACACAGTGGAATAATAAATTCAAAGTGCTGAGAGAAAATAGACAGGAACACAGAACTGCATGCCCTGTGAAGCCATCTATTGAAAATTAAGGTGAAATGAAGATGTTTTCTGAAAAAGGATGTATGAGAAGGTTTGCTACCTACAGAAACATTAGAAGATCAACTTCAGATAAAAAGAGTAAGAGAGAATGTCTGAAATGAAAGATACACAGAATAAATTATAACTATCTGGATAAATATAGACAAACATTGACAGTAAATGATAATATGCAACTTAGATGCTTAAAACACATCAATAAGACCGGACAACAATAGCATTTGAGAAGAGGGGATCAGATTTTAAACAATTTCAGACCCTTTTATTGCTCAAGAAAAGGGGACAAACATTCAAAACAGAACTATATTAGACTTTTGTAAGTTAAATATCTAAGTTGCACAAAATACTGAAATAATTTCAAGTATGAAAAGTTAAACTTATTTGGGGAATAAAATTGGTTCTACATAAAAATAGTAAGAAAATTTAAACATTAACATTAATTAAAAGATTAAAGGGAAAAAGCACAAGTGATTAATTCAAAGGATACCACTCAGCAACTATTCTTGCACAAAGAAATCTCAGGAAATTAATAGTAAAAAGGGAACTCCCTTAACTTGTAAAAAGATGTTTATACCAAATGTGGCTCCCATAGCAAAATTTTACTATATTCCCTTTAAAATGAACAAAACATGATACTCATCATCGTTATTGACCATTTTACTATTTTACTAGTTGGTACAATAAATGGAGCTATCATTATTGGCAAATAATATGATTACATGGAAAATAATAAGAATCAACATTCAAATTCTTAGAATTAAGAGGAGCTGATTAAAGTTTCTGGATATAAGATCAATTTACAATAGTCAAATTCTGCACACCAGCAACAAATGGAAACTACAATAAAAAATAGATCATTACAATAGCAAAAAACAAAACAAAACACCACAAAACAAAAACACAAAAACCTATGAAGTTTGTGGGAATAAACCTGCCAAAAGTGTGTAAGATACTAGTGCAGAAATTTATAAAAATTTATTGAAAAATAGTCCAAAAAAATCTAAATAAATTGAAAGATACCATGGTTATAATCATCAAATCTCCTCAAATGTATCTATAGGTTTGTTTCTATTGTGAACAAGATCACAGTCAGGTTTTCAGGAAACTTGACAAGTTAATTCTAAAGTAGTAAAGTGTTAAGACACTTCTAAAAAAGAAGATAGGGGTGGGGGGATTTTCCCTTCCATATATTATCTTATGATAAAATTGCAGTGAATCAGACAGTGTGCTACTGACTCAGAGAAGAACAAATAGATTAGTGCAAGATAATTGAAAACACAAAGCAGACCAATGCACAGATGTAAAGCCAACCTGGATTTAGTTGGAAAAGCTAGTAATACAGATAAATAGGACTATTCTACAAATAGAAGTGAAACCATTTTTCATTTATATGGAAAAATTAAATTGGATTATACATCATGTTCCACACACAAAAAAAATCAATTCTGGATTGTTGAGCATTAAATATGAAAGTCATTATTTGATACTTTTAAAGCCAAATATAGGAACATTTATTTATCATCTTGAAGTAGGAAAGGATTTATAGACCTTGAATACAACAACCATAAGAAAAATTGAAAAATTCTACTTTTTTGCTTTTGTTTCCCTTGCCTTCCTAGAACTAAAATAATTTTAAAAATTTAAGAAAAAGAAAAATTCTAGTTTAAACATAAAACTTTATATTTTCCTCTTCAAATAAACTCCAGATAAAGAGTGAAAAACAAACCACCTATTGAGAGAAGACATCTCCAACCCATGATACCAACCAAGGATTAGTATCCAAATTATATAAAGAACTCCTATAAATTAATAAGAGAAAATACAAACAATCCATTAAAAACAAAAGCCACTTTTAGGAATTTTATAAAAAATAAATGTGTAATAAACACATGAAAAGAAATCCAGTGTCATTAGTTATCAAGAACCATTTCACATGACCAAGTTGGTACAAGTTAAAATGTCTGAAGCTATGAAATAAATGTAGAGGAGAGTGTCACATGCAATCACTTCTCAATGCTTCCAGCTCTGTGTCTAGGAAGCTAATACATGTGACACTGCTTATATTTTTGGTCCTATTTCCCAAAACCAAGTGTAAGAGTTTATCATTCTTGAGATTCTTAAAAGCAACAAAATATTTATAGAACTTAAATACAGTAAGGTCTCAGGTAGCCTGCACATTCAATTTTACATATATATATATATGTGTATATATATATATATATATGATCTTATATTTCATACATTTTATATATATTTTTATGTATATAAAGATTTACTTTTTGTTTACATACAACCATTGACCATCTTCATCAAACTAATAACTAGAAGATTGAGTTATTATTTATTAAGAAATAGAGTGAACATTTTTCTCTAAAAGCCTAAGAAAATTTCAAGACTCAAATGATACAAGTTCACCATATAGCTTACAGCCATTTACTCCAGTTCATGTTTCCTAATCCTTGAAATAAATAAAAGGACTAAAGATGTTTAAATTAACATGATGGAGAAATGACATCACCAAGATGACTTTATCACCCTTGCAAGAAAAACAGCTAACAATCATTCAAGAACAAGATACCACTGTGAGGAGGTCAGAACACAAAGGTGAGGCTGGATTACCCTACTCTACCACAGTTACCAAGATGGACTGAATTAAAAAGTTAAGAGAAACTGCTACACATTGACCCACATTGGCCCTCCCCTAGGCCAGCATAGCATTACCTGGAGAGGTCTCCCCTGAACCTCCAGTTTCACCTTCTCCTTCTCTTTCAGGCAAGGGAGCAGAGGCATAATCAGCCCCAAATGCTGTAGAGAGCATCCTTTGGGTCCATCTGACCAGAAGGCCTGGAGACAACTCCTAGAAGCTGCATGGCCAGTGGCACTTGCCAAGAGGCAAGCAGGCAGAGCTGATACTTGTAGAGCAAAGCCAGTTGGCCTCATTGGGGTGCAGCTTAACCTGAGTTAAGACAATAAACAATGAGCTTTACTGGCTTGAGAGCTGCTTTTCCCCACTGTGCCTGGGCAGGGAATCTGATTCATAGCCCTGCTCATCACTGAGCACAGCCTTCAGTCTGCCCAACATGGGAACCTAACCAGAGCACATAGGAAGCTACACAACCCATTCAACAGCCCTATTTACAGTGGCCCTTGAGAAGAGAGAACAGCCCAAGACTTTTCTCATCTATACAGCAAAATCAGTGACCTCGCTTGACTGGATAATGCAATACATGCTCTGGCCTGATTTGGGTTCCCAAATAAGCAGTATAGGTGTCTCTATGGAGACCAGTGTTGTTATATTCTATGTGACCCAGTTGTTATGATAGTCCTTTAGTCTCACTTGGGTAGGGAAGCTGTCCTATCCAACTGTTCTCTGACAGTGGCACACCCCCACATACCCATCCTCAGAGCTCAAAATTTCCTTGCCCAAAAATAGACAATAGGAGGCCCCCACCTGCCCAAAGATATTACCAGCAGAAATACCCAAATACCCAAACTGAGCTAACCATTAAAGAACTCTTTCTTCCAAAGCAAACCTGTGAAGTCAGCAGAGGAGCCCAATTACTCAAATGTGCAGATACCAATATATGAAATCAGGTACAAAAAGATCAGGTAAATATGACACCATCAAGGAAACTAATAAAGTTCCAATAACTAGTCTTAATGAAATGGAAATCTGGGAATCAAAGAATTCAGAATGATTCTCTTAAGGAAGTCCAGTGAACTACAAGAAAATATAGAGACAACTCAATGAAATTAGGAAAGCACTGTGTGAACAAAACAAATTCTATAAGGAAATGGCAACCATTAAAAAAAAGAATACAAATCCTAGAGTTGAAAAATACAATAAGAATTCAACAGAGATTTCAAAAATAGACTATTTCATGAAGAATAAAGAATCAGCAATCTGGAGGATAGAACATTGGAAATTACCTACTCCGAGTTACAAAAAGAATGAAAGAGAGGGAAGAAAGCCTACAGGAATTATGGGACACAATGAAAAAAACCAAAACAAAGCAGTGTTCACATTATGGGAATTCCAGAAAGAGAAAAGGACAGAAAGTACATTTAAAGCAATTATGGCTGGAAAATTTCCTGATCCTGAGGAGAGAAATGGACATTCAGATTCATGAATCCTAAAGGACCCCAAACATGCTGAACCCGAATAGGGCTACATTGAAACACATAATTAAACTTCCATAAAGACAAAGGACTTTAAGAGCAGCAAAAGAGAAAATTTACATACAAGGAAACCCGCCTAAGACCACCAGCAGATTTCTCAACAGAAACCTTCAAGACATAAGAGAATTGGGCAACATATAAAAAATATTAAAAGAAAGTAACTGTCAACCAAGAATTCCATATGCAGTGAAACTGTCCTTCAGAAACAAAGGAGGGATTAAGACTCTCCAGAACAACAACAACAAAAAACTAAAGAAATTCATTACCATCAGACCTGACTTACCAGAAATGCTGAAGAGAGTTCTATGGAAGGAAGTAAAAGAATGCTAATTAACATGATAAAAACAAAAAAGGCAGATTAAATCTCACTAATAATGGTAAATATGTAGTCATAGATTCTGCAGTATGGTAATAGTGGTGCATAATTCACTTATAATTCTAGTTTGAACGTTTAAAAAATGAATGCAGTAAAAATAACCGTAATTACAATAATCTGTTGTTAGTTACATAATATAAAAAACAAATTCTAACAGCATTAATTTTAAATGTGAGGGAGAGAAATGATAATGTAAAATTGACAAATTCTACTGAAATTGTTAGTTTAAAATAGGGTGTTTTATGTTTAAGATATTTTATGTAAGCTGCACAGTAACCACAAAGGAAAATCCTGTAGTAATTTTGTAAAAGAAAACACTAAATAAGTCAAAGCATATGGAAATCAAAAGACATCAAAACACAAAAAGAGACAGCAAGATAAGAAAGCAACAACAATCTACAAAACAACCATAGAACAATTAAGAAAATGGCAATAGTAGGTCCCTAGCTATCAGTAATTACATTAAACATAAACAAATTAGATTATCTAATTAAAAGTCAGAGAATAGTTGAATGGATTAAAAAAATGAGGTCCAACAATATGCTGCCTACTAGAGACTCACTTTAGTGCTAAAGACAGATAGACTGAGGGTGAAGGAATAGAAGAAGACATTTCAAGCACATAGTAACTAAAAAAGAACAAGGGCACTTAAGTCACATAAAATAGACCTTAAGCTAAAAATGATATATTGAGACAAAGAAGGTCATCATATAAGGTAAATGCATTAAGAAAATATAGCAATCGAAATATTTATGTACTCAATATCAGAGCACCTAAATATATAAGGCAAAAGCTACAGAGCTAATAAGAGAAATAAAACTGTAATAAAATAGTTGGGGACTTCAATATCCCACTCTCAACAATGGATAGATAGTCCAGTCAGAATCAATAAGGAAACTGATTTGAACACTGCAGACCAAATGGATCTGACATATACAGAACATTATATCCAACAAGAGAATACAAATTCTTCTCAACTACACATGGAATATTTTCTGGAATAGACCATATGTTAAGCCACAAAACAAATCTCAGAAAACTCAAAAAGACGAAAATCATACGAAGTGTCTTCTCTAACCACAATGGAATGAAACAAGAATTCACTAACAAGAGAAAAACTGAAAAATTTACAAATACATAGAAATTAATACTCTTGTAAACAACCAATGGAGCAAAGAAGAAATTAAAGGGAAAAAGTTTCTTGACACAAATGAAGATGGAAATACAACACACAAGAACTTGCAGCATGCAGCAAAAGCAATTCTAGGAGGGAAGTTCACAGCAATAAAAACCTATATTTGGAAGTAAAAAAGCTCCCCCAAATCAACCTAACTCAACATCTTAAGGAACCAGAACAAGAACAAACTGAGACCAAAGTTAGCAGAAGAAAGAGAATAATAAAGATTAGAGCAGAAATAAATGAAATAGAGAACAGAAAAAATAGAAAAGATTAACCAAACTAAAAGTTGGTTCTTTAAAAAGATTAACCAAAGGACAAATCCTTAGCTAGACTAACCCAAGGGAAAGATAAAGGACCTATAGCTTCTAGACAACTTAGAAGAAATGGAATAATTCTTACATGCAACTTACCAAGACTGAAACAGGAAGAAATAGAAATCTGAATAGATGAATTACTGCAAAGGAGACTGGATCAGTAATAAAAACAAAAACAAAAACAAAAACATTTTCCAACACCGAAAACCCCAGGACCAGATGGATGGCTTCACTAGTGAATTTCACCAAACATTTAAAATAGAATACCAATTGTCCTCAAACTCTTGCAAAAAAAAAAAAAAATTGAAAAAGAGGGAACACTCCCAAACTCATTTTCTGAGGCCAACATTATCCTGATACCAAAACCAGAAAAGGGGACTCCTAGAAAACTAAAAAGCCAATATCTTTAATGAATATAAATGCAAAAATTTTCAATAG
The DNA here is from genome assembly GCF_009762305.2 of Zalophus californianus. Taxonomy (NCBI): domain Eukaryota; kingdom Metazoa; phylum Chordata; class Mammalia; order Carnivora; family Otariidae; genus Zalophus; species Zalophus californianus. Next base: position 145,230,093 of record NC_045598.1, read on the forward strand.
AATACTAGCAAACTGAATTTAGCAGCACATTACAAGGATTATATACTAGGATCAAGTGGCATTTATCCCTAGGATGCAAGGATAGTTCAACATATGCAAATCAATGTGATACATCACATTAACAGAATGAAAGAATCATAAAAATCATCTCAATAGATACAGAAAAAGCATTTGACAAAATTCAACATCTATTCATGATAAAAAAAAAATTCAAAAATTTAAGCATGGAAGGAACATATCTCAGTATCAGAAAGGCCATATGTGACAAGCCCATAGCTAACATCATTAAAAAATGACATATATAGTACAAATATTTCTTAAAATTATAATTTTATATATCATATAGTTATAATGACATATGTTTAACATATGACTTATACAAGGACAATTCCAATTTAAAATAGAATAAAAATAAAGCCTAAAGTTTTCTTTAAAATAAGAATTACAATTGAGTTGAAGTATAAATAAGTGGAATCTATTAGATAATCAATATAATAAGACAAATAAAACTAATAGTTGTGAAAAACAAAAAGAGAAACAAAAAATCAACTTTAAAAACATTTTAAAGGAGTAATATTTATAATGAAATTGGATAGAAGGTGAAGAAAAAAATATAGCCCAAAGATAAATAATTCAAAATCATTGACTGTGAAGGAAGAAGCTTTTGAAAATATAAGGTAAGGGCGCCTGGGTGGCTCAGTCGTTAAGCATCTGCCTTCGGCTCAGGTCATGATCCCAGAGTCCTGGGATGGAGTCCCACATAGGGCTCCCTGCTCGGCGGGAAGCCTGCTTCTCCCTCTCCCACTCCCCCTGCTTGTGTTCCCTGTCTCGCTGTATCTCTCTCTGTCAAATAAATAAATAAAATCTTTATTTAAAAAAAAGAAAATATAAGGTAAAATATTGAGAGAAAAATATGTAGATATCAAGAAAATTAGAAAAGAGGTAAAATATAGTAAAATCAGCAGAGACAAGGCGCTTAAAGGAAACAGATTGGGATAATAGGATATACTGAAACAATACTACAGACACAGAATAATATAATATATCCTTCATAAGACAGGGGCTGGGGAAGAGAAGAAAAACCAGAAGAACTAAGAGCGAGATAAGTGCTTAGAATTTTCCCCATTGGAAACGACATTGGATTCTAGGTCCCTAATGGCTAAAGATGCTCTAAAGAGAGCTAGAGAATACAAGTCTTCTAACTTCTTTGCCTTTCACTTTTACCAAGTTGTTGATCCAAGTGGGGTTGGCTGCCTTTTACAGCAGTTGTCAGGTGAGGGCTGAGTCCCTTCAGCTGTCCCAGAACGTAAAAACGTCAGCTCAGTAGCACTGTCCTATGATGCCCAATAGTACACACGTGACACACAGCATACTTAGGAAAGGAACAAGCACATTTCAAAAAGAAATGTGAAGCTGTGACTCAGGACCTTTTAATCAAGTTTCCTAAACTCTAATTGCTATTTTATTTAGAGATGGCGGGAGCAGTCAATCTATATTTTATTGATTAAAACCTTTAAGACAGAAAATCCCATATACCCCAGCATCCAGTTCTCTGTACTTGAGCCATTAAGTTTCTTTCTCTGTATCCTTTAGCCTAGTTGTAGTTGTCTTTTAGAGAGCTTTCTTACTGAAGGAGAAATAAATTACCTTACAACAAATTCTACCGGTGCCCCCCATCAATAACCTTGAGTGGAATTAGTCTCAAAGGCAAAGAACCCCTGCTGCTGCATATTTTATAGAGATAACCAGTTGAGCAGGAGAATATGAAACATTTCTAAAACCTCTTTTTTGCCTCAGCGTTTGTACCTTTACCTCTTCTGTTGTTAAGGGTAGATTACACGCCGACAATATATTATTAAGAAAATCAAAGAGCAAAAACACTTTCTCCAGAACATTTGTGATTTTGTCAGCCACCTCCTGCTGCTGCCATATATGCCCCCTGCCTTCTGCTGGTTTTCTCATTACTCTCTAAGTCATCTTCCAAAGGGCCTAAAGGAGGGAGGGCGGCCAAGGGACAGGAGAGTTTATAGGGGCAAAAAATGAACATAATAAAAGTAGGCCAAGTAACAGTGGTATGTCCAAAGGTTATTGTGAACAGAATTTTGCGACATGGTAGCACTGAGGCATGGTAGCATTTTTCAGTATGCTTCTCAATCAAATACACTGTAAAATTATATAAAAATTGCAGGCAGTCAAAATAGTGTTAGCCTAGCAGTTCTTGTGAATTCAGGCAAAAAAGGGCAACTAACATGAAGTTCAATTTAAAAAATAACTACTCTGGCCTATGAGTTATCCATATTTTTTATGAAGCTCTGGATTTGTCAACTTCTCCTTTAGATATATGTAGTCTTGACAATGATCAAGGTGGAATCATATAAAAGCTTACTAAGATACTGTCTTGGTATATATTGGGCTTATGATGTAAAATCATCTTTCAGGTTGGTGTTTACTAGAGGAAATACTTTTTTATACCTTTATCTTCCATATAAAGGAAGGAAATACTGATGTATAATATAGAAGTTTAAGGTGTACAATGTAATGATTTAATATATGTATATATCACAAGATGATTACCAAACTAAATTTAGTTAACACCCATCACCTTATCATAAAACAACTTAATAAAAACAATAGAGGATTAAGTGCTCATGTATTTAATAAGATCAATCTTTACCCAAAAGTTTGAAAAACCAGTGACCCACAAACCCAAACTGCAATGAAGGTACGTTTCATTTTGCCAAGGCTATGTCTTTATTGTTGTTAAAATTGTATCAGTGCTTTAAAATTGGGTAATTATAATAAAATGAAGATATCTATCTTTTCTGAAAATGTCAAATATCCATAAATAGTTTTACTACATTCTTGTGTGACTACAGTTTTCTGGAGCTAAATGATAGCTGCCCTGGTAACCAGGCCCTGATCGCCATACCTCCCTACTCTATTAGCATGGTCTTCTCCTTTCCTTATCTATCTGGCTCTGATGCATTTTGAGTTGGTGATCTTTACTGTAAATGCTCCAAGAGATTCCAAAGAAAATAAATGTCAATAAAGACTTAAATCTTTTAGTTCTTCTAACTGTGCCTACCTGGTCATCTGCTATTACTTCATGGATTGCCATTAGTTTTTGAAAAAAACAAACAAAAACAAAAAACAAAACAATACTTAAAATTTATAGTAAATAATGCAATTGCCAAGAAACCGTAATTGGTAGCCCCTTTTTCTTTGCCCATAGATACATAGAATACTTAACTAAGTATTCTAAAAGTTATTCTAGAAAATCTTTGGTAAGCTGAGGTGATTTGGCGTTAGGGACAAGAAGTTGATCCATGATCCTTAGAGCTCTAGTAATTCTTACAGAATTCTTATGGGAATAACTTCTAAGATAGGACTTTGATTATTTTCAGCATTCCTCAAAGTTGTCATTCAGAATATGGACTCCAAATACATAGTGCATAAAAATGTACAAGGTGGTAGTATAATATAGTTTTCCCAACATAGTTCTAGATTATGCATGTTGTCCAAATATAATTGAGCAGAGCCTCCTTTTCATCCCAAAGTGTCCTGGTGTAAATTATATATAGCCATCTCATTCACTATTCAAGGTAGTTTCACTTAATATAAGACTTTGAATCTTACCTACTCAGTCTTAGGGCTGAATTTAGCTCATCTGTTCCATCCTTTTTTCTTCTTCTCTCCCTCTATACTTGTATGTCTTACCCAATATTATATTTTCATGTTTGAATGCCTTTAAGCAGCCATGAAGTTTTCAGTTTGCCACTGGCCTCACCACTCCATGTAACACTAAAGAGGGCTGCTTCATTTTATTGCAGAGCATTGGAGTCAAACACTCCAATCTTATGGATATTATGACTCATTAATGAAAGGATATAAAATGCAATACTTACGAAGCCTATTTGATTAAGTATATAAAACTTTTGTCCAGATGTATTTCATGGGAACCAACATTCCTTACAATGAATTTTAGGAAGCCCTGTCCTATCAATTTGCATTGATTTACTGGTCCTTTAATCAAATATTAAATTCTACTTTGAGCCAGATAATGAGCTAAAGATGCATTACCTCTGTTCTTTTTCTTAGTGCTACCTTACTTTTGTATGTTCTTTGTAAAGAGAAATGAAACATCTATATCCACTTAGCTTACTGTTTGACAATCGACCTTGACCAGAGTTTACTTTCCCAGGAGATTCTTCCCCAGGAAGATAAAGTTGCAAATAAACCGATCATTTTAGGAATTTCTTGAAAAGTTATTCAAGAGGCACCTGGGTGGCTCAGTCATTAAGTGTCTGCCTTCAGCTCAGGTCATGATCTCAGTGTCCTGGGATCGAGCCCCGTATTGGGTTCCCTGCTCAGCGGGAAGCCTGCTTCTCTCTCTCCCACTCCCCCTGCTTGTGTTCCCTCTCTCGCTGTCAAATAAAGAAATAAAATCTTTAAAAAATAAATAAATAAATAAATAAATAAATAAAATTATTCAAGAAACAGACTACTCAACTTGCTTTCATCACATAAATAGCCCCTTCTCACAATAGTAAATAGCTCAACTGGACTTATCAAGAAAATGGTTACACTTCAAGACATACCTACAATTGTAACATGAACTTTACCAAATCCAAGTCAGGACCCCCTACACTGAAAGACTTGCCTTAAGTAAAAATCTTATGACTAGTCTGCCTTTGACTTTGCCTTTCAAGGAGGTACTAATATTATGAAGGCAGTATCTTCCCTTACTGTAGTAAGCAACAAATTTAGCTTTCCGTGATGAACAGTTTTGGTTTTAGTGGTCTCTTTGGAGAGGCCGGCAAGTAGTAACAGATAAGCATAACTGAGCAGGGAAATAGTGTTAACTTAAAACAATGTTTATGTACTTCAGTGGTAGTTTGCTATGCCAAAAAGTGTGTGTATGTGTGTGTGTGTGTGTGTGTGTGTGTGTGTGTGTGTGTGTGTGTGTGTGTGTGTGTTAATCTCTTACTATCTCAATTATAATTCAGACCTACACTATAGTAGAAAGACCATGATACTGGAAATTCGACCCAAGTTAAAATGCCTGCCCCATTACTTTCAAGTCCTATATTGGGCAGTCCACTTAATTTTTCTGATCCTCAAGTAATTCATGTTAAATAGTATTAATAATATCTTTTTCACAGGGTTATTGTTTTATATGTAGTAACATACACAAATATGCTTCATACATACTTAAATGCCAAAATTAGTAGTTGCTATTAGAATTGATTTATGTTATGCCTTATTAGTTTCTGGAACTGCAATTTATGTTGAATCTATTTATTTACTTAATTCCTATTTGTTTTACTGAGTCTGAGAGAGGAAAAGGAGAGGAAAAAGGAAATATTTGAGATTATGAGTACCATACTATCAACAGCCTATGGTAAGGAATCCTGGTAGAGACCCCATATGTAAAGGTGAGATATACTCTAAGGGATCATTGGAACAAACCAATACACAATGAGATCCAAAGACAGACAAATGCTTAGACTCATTTTCCATTTAGTTTCATGTATAAAACTTGATACTAATTAATTCCAAGGGGGTAGACAAAGATCACCCTACTGTTCTAGCCTCTGTTCTTCCATCCATATTTTGAATGAATGATAAATGTTCATCAAAGTATGTATTTGTGTGGTCTGTTTCTCCTTTACTCTCAAAATGCTTAACCTGAAATATCAGCTACATCTTGACACTCTTTCTCCTCACTTGCTTCTTCCTTTACTTCCTGCCTGGGTAAATACCTCCAGACTTTTTTCTGGCTATCTGGTCTGTTATATCAATAGGCAGGCTTTCTGGGTGCCTGATTGGCTCGGTTTGAATAGCACCAAAGCTTGATCTCAGGGTCATGGGTTCAAGCCCCTTGCTGGGTGTAGAGATTACTAAAAAAAAAAAAATAATAATAATAAACTTTAAAAAATAAGCAGTCTTTCTAACAGCCACACATCCCTCTCATTAAATAATCCAGTTGGAGGAGAGATTGAGATGAAAAATGAGAAGAGGGACAAGCTAAAGAAGAACCATGTCTATTCATTATCCCTGATTCCCAATCCCACCCTGAGCAAAAAAGAAATGTGCTATTATTGCTTTAATTTGCCCCTTCTCTTTCACAGATAAAAATGATTGAATTCCATTTTTAAATGTCAATTATGGAATTATCTAATGCAATAAAGGGTTTATCTAGAAAAAGTCATTGATTAAAAGCAAAAAAGACCTATGAGTGTGTAGAACATGGGAGGTAAACATAAAAATTTGGCAAACACTGACACGTATATAGTGCTTTAACCCTATGTATCATATTCTGATCTTGCTTTGGCACTTCTGCTGCTCTTACGGTTTGCTCTTAGGTTTACAACCTGATATACTATTTGTAAGAAGAATCCAGAAACCTGGTTCAAATGCTCCTATTACTGACACTCTCATGCAGATGCCAACCAGAGAATTAGGTTTTATTCTCCTTCCTGCCCTTACTTTCCCCTGCTCCTTTATCAGAGATTTAGCCAGGTTCTCATCTCAGAGTGAGAGCTTTGTGGAACAGGGCCAATCTGGGGCACAAATCTTTGGTTGTAAGGAACCTAAGAAAAAGGTGCCACCCTTGATGATTCCCAACATTTCCTTCAATCATACTTTGCAGTTTGCTCTAGCACCTTTTTATCCATTTTAACATCATGTTAATGGATATGTTCTGCCAAACATATCAGCTTATAAAAACCATTGAAAAGATGACATTTTTGGAAAATGTGCTCAATAAATGATTTCAGTGTAAATCAATAGTCAGGATCCTAGGCTCTTAGGAAAACTATTAAAATGTTTTACTCTTTTCAACTAGCTGTTGAATCATTTTATTGATATAGAAATTTCATCTTTATTTCAAACTAAGCATTATGAAATACCTTGTTTCAGCTAACCATAAAAGATTCTATTTCTTCTCATGCAGAATTAGAGTTCATATATGCATTTTTATAAATCAGTGAGATTTTGTAATTATTTTCAGATCATTAGTTATTTATTGTTAAATTTACTATTTTAAATTGAATAACACTGTTTCTTTTAATTATGTCAAATTTAATAATTATATTCTATTCATGGGAATTTAAAATCAGGAGAAATTTTTCAAATGCAAATGTACTTGGAAGGTGAGTGGGGGGATGGGATAACTGGGTGATTAAGGAGGGCACGTGATGTAATGAGTACTGGGTGTTACATGCAACAGATGAATAACTGAATTCTACATCTGAAACTAATGATACACTATATGTTAAACTTAAGTAAGTTAAAAAAAGAAAACTGTAGAGGAAAAATAGAAAACTGTATGGTATACTAAAAAATATTAAAAGTAGTTTTAAAAAATAACAAACATTGCAAATATACATATGCAAATATGGAAAATAAGGCACAATCATTAAGAAGGATATGTATTACTGACATTTCAAACATACCATAGCAGCCTTTTGAAATACTCCCTATTCCCTATACATATGTTCACTATTCTCTTCACTGCACTTGCTCACTGTTTTCTCTATTGTTGTAATAGCCTCTCTCTCATGCTAAGTCTCCTCCCAAAATTCTATTACTAGCCACCAAGATTCAGTGAAATCTGTCATTAGATCACTGAATGAATGTTTCTTCCCAGCCTTTATTTCAGGCTTGCATATTGCTTAAGATATTCTGTTTCCTTCATTTCCTATTATAGTCATCTAGGTGGTTATCAGATTTTCCCTACTTGACTATACGACTGTAAAAATCATCTAGTATAGAATTAAATCTTTTTCTTTGAATCTCTGTCATAGGGCTTAGGACTGTATCTGTCACTTAATATATGCTTAATAAATCCATGTTGAATTTCATTCTTTTACAATTCCAACACTTTTGCTGAACAGTTTAAATAATAAAAAGAATTGGAATTACATCTATGGCTATACATTTCAGATTGTACAAGGTAATCTGATTCTGCAGATTTGGGAAGGGGAAAATCAATTTTTTTAAATTTGTGCATGAAAATAAGTTCAGTAGCTAGAGAAATTGAATTAAAATACAATATTTGAGGTATTTGTCTTTAAGTTTTTTTATTTATTTTTAAAGATTTTATTTATCTATTTGACAGAAAGAGACACAACAAGAGAGGGAACACAAGCAGGGGGAAATGGGAGAAGCAGGCTTCCTGCAGAGCAGGGAGCCCGATGCAGGGCTCAATCCCAGGACCCTGGGATCATGACCTGAGCTGAAGGCAGATGCTTAACAACTGAGTCACCCAGGTGCCCCAAGTTTCTTAATTTAAATAAAGATTAAGGAGAATTCTGTACTTACAAAGGAAAAAATGTATTTAACTCTCTGACAAGATTGGTACAAATAATAACTAATCAGAATTTATCAGAGCATCTCTCCAAAAGTGACACCTTTACATCTATTTTTTAAAGTAGCATTTAATACAATCATGTAAGGATAATGATAAGACTATGTTAAAGTAAGTTAATGTATAGATCTCTGACTGGGCTATAAGTTGCAAGAGGGTAAGGACCCTATCAGTCCGGTTTATGCATTCTTCTGAAAAGACAGCACAGTGCACAGCTCAGAGCACCTGCTTGCAACAAATGAGGCAGTAATTGTAATACAAGGGTAGTTCCCAACCACCCAAAACTTGAACCATTGCCTAATAGCCCTGCAAAGCACTCTGAACTTCGGGCCCTATAATTTTTGTAATTGCAGTTAAATTCACATAACATAAAATTAACCACTCACCATTTTAAAGTATACAATTCAGCAGTATTTTAGTACATTCACAATGTTGTGCAATCATCACCATACTATCTAGCTTCAAAACACTTTCATCACTCCAGAAGGAAACCCATTAAGCAGTCACTTTCCATTCTCCTCTCCTCTAAATCCCTGGCAACCACTATGCCTTCTGTTTCTATGAATTTACATATTCTGGAAGTTTCATATAAATGGAATCATAAAATTTATGGCTTTTTGTATCTGGTTCTAGGCTTCTGAAACAAGACAGTCTGGGGGAAAAAAAAAGACTTATTTTTCCCTGCCTTGGTCTATAAAACCCTATAAAAGACACTGTTGTATGACCTGCAACTCCCTTATTCACAAAATATTTAAGTTGAGATATCAACTACATCGTGATATTCAAAGCAATGATTAAAAGTAAGGATAAAGCCAGTGGCAAGTTAATGAGATCAATACTAAGGGAAAAATTATAAGCATTGATTCTTTTCTCTTACATATTATCTTTATATATATATTTATTGAAATTATCCACTCATTTATCCTTTTGTGAAGTTTATTTATTTATCCATTCAACAAACAATATTCCCAAGAAATATCTGAATCTGCATGATTTTGCCCTACCCACCACCTATAGATAGGTGCCCAGTCTATGTGAAATTCTCTTGGATATTTCCCTTATTTGTTTCCAGTAGAGAAGTACAGTTGGAAAAGTCTATCATTGATAGTTCTAATTCCTTGGCCCTGTCATCCCTCAAGTGTAGGTGTTGGTAAGTGTACATCTATAGACTTAACACCAAACAATTCATTGTCCCAACATGAGTGAAGCAGTTATTACATCAGGAACCCCAGTCTCACCAAAGCAGGGCCTGCCTTAAGTCTAGTGTCTGCTGTCCACAGGCATGAACTACTTGGCACATACATACCCAATGACCTGTAATCTCCTAAATCCCAGCAGTATTTTGTGGTCAGTCTATAAAATTAGACAAGCAGTTCTCTAAAGTCTAGGGACCATTGGGGAGCCCTAAGACCTTTTCAGGTCCATAAAAATGTTAATGTATTATTTGCCTTTTGCACTGTATTTCCTGAGTGTGCAATGGGGTTTAAGTGGCTGCAGGACCTGTGATTACATCATTGCTCTGACATGTTTCAGTATCTTCTATGTTTTATATTCTGGTGGCCAATGAAATGTGTGCTTGTATATTTTTGTGTTGTAAAACTTTGTTTTAATCTGTAGCATGGTAAATATCAATAGATATAACACATGTAAATAGAGTGTAAGAGTGTTCTAGACCCAAAAAATTTGAGATCTGCTGTATTAGACTACTGTCTTGGTTTTGTGATTGAGCGATTTAGAATATATTCAGCCACAAGTCATCTGGCCAGGTACATGTTTTCCTGTCCAGCCATTTCTAGCCATTCTTCTTTAGAGGGATTTAAACATAGTAATTTTCTCATATGCCTAAAAGCAACATTTGAACTGTTTCAAATAGTAGACCATGTTTGGGACACTTGTTTATCAACTGTCCAAACCATTATCACCTAGACAACTCTACATATGGTACAGCTTGAATCCCTACATTAGCAAAGCATTTAATATAGAACCTGTCAGAGTGGTGCTTAGTCAGTGTTTTTAAGGAAGAATAAAAGGAAGAGAAAGTATGTCTAGATCAAGCCTAGGTTTTCATTCCTCTTAGAAATAAATTAATTTTTTCCTTTAACCTGTAAGATGGGTTTTGTTGTTTTGTTTTGTTTTGTTTTTGATGCAGAAGCTGGTATAGTGGCATGAGAGTGCATCTTTCAGGTCTCCAAGTGCAGGGAGCATAATTGACCAATGACTCCAGCTGTTTTAGTCTCAAAAATCCATCACTAATTTCATGCCAAGGCTACATTTCCCAGTGGCTTCTCCCAGCCAATTAATGAGCACAGCAGGGATAGTAAGGCATGCTCAATCCTGGCAGAAGTTAGACAACTGTGATGGCCAACTTAGGCTCCAGGAACACCCTCACCCTTGGCTCACATACATTCCCAAAGACCTTGACAAATTGTCCTTGGAACTATACAGATTCTACTTAACCTACCTTCCTTTCCCTTCTTACCCCCTTATGCTTCCTTCTTTCACTCAGAATCAAATCTACACTGTAATCTGATTTTTTTTTTCAGTTTCTTCTGACTCCTCCCCCATTTTCTCTAATGGGTGTTTCCAGTGGTAAATGGGTTGCATTTTAATCCCATCTTGGTGTTTGCTCTATGAAGGATTTGGACTAATTTCTCAATTCTCCAGTTTGATTATTTTCTCTAGGGTTTGTTCCACTTCATTCAGATTCCAAACTCTTACCCATGAGACCCTGAGGGGAAGTTGGCCGGCTTCTCAGTATCTTCTATGTTTTCTAAAACTAACTTACTGATCTTTGTGTACCTTATAATTGTTTACACTTACTGCGGCCTTACTAAATGTTGTTTGAAACATTAGAGGGGAGAGGAGAAAGAGGAAGTAGACCCCAGAGCTCACTACCTTTCTTTCTTCTTATCTCCTGCAAAATAATTTCTCTGAACCCCAAGGCTGTAAATTTTAAAATTCTTTTCCTGATTCCTTGCAAACCTACAGGATTTTTCTTTATAGGAGAGTTATTTTTATCACTGTTATCAGAGACAGGGAGCCCAAGCTACCCCCTTAGCCACTGATGGCAATGATATAAAGCATATCTCCTTTTCAGACAGTTTACACCAAAAACTCCAAAAAGAAAAAAAAAAATGTGTGTGTGTGTGTGTGTGTGTGTATGAAATATGGTCTTTATAGTTGTGTTACTTTCAAAATAATGTCATTTGCATGTTGAATATTTTTCCTATTTTAATGTGCCTTAACCTTCTCTTCTTCAGATGTATTTTGAGGAAGGAAGTTGCTGCATGGCTAAGAGGAAAGGTAATAAAAGTCCCTATGTTTGGATCCTTGTATTGCTCAAAATTACTTCTTGTCATTTAATTATAAAATAAGCACCCATAAGACTTCAAAAGCCTAAAAATAATTGATGAACTCAGTATTACCTCACTGTGGATACACTTCAGATAAGCCAAAAATCTAAATTAAATATATATATATATATATATAATACATATATGGAAAATATATATATGGAAGGGAAGTCTGATACAAGATTTCCTGATAACTAATTCAGTAATGTTTACAAGGATTCTTGCTCCCTTCACGGCAATTCTGGGCATTTATTCAGAGCCTCATTCCTTTATTTTATTTGCAAAGTCCATTGGAGCTAAGAGACTGGGCATTGCAGGCTATCATTTCTAAACAGACTTGATATAAAAGTTTTCTGGGTCACATATGCTCCTTCAGGTTCCTACTGTAGTCTGATATTAACCATGTGGGATATTTGTAAAAAACATCAGCAAATAATTTTTTTTAAATGAAAGGAATCCCAAAGTAGGTCACTCATTAAAACCTCTTCAGTAGAGAAATGATCCAAAAAGGGACTGGAGCTAAGAAACTGCTGAAAAGAATTGCACTGATTCACATGTGTGAGAAATATGCATGTAAATATTACATTGCGTTCTCTACATTTTTTATTTTGTCTGTCCACTCAACATAGCCATCACCTTCCACTATTCCTTCTCTTTTTATCATTTTTATTCAAAACCTAAATCTCACTCCATTATACATGCAAATTGGGCAATATATTAAGATTTGAATAGTGTTGCTGATTTTAACCAACATAAAAACCACTGCAATAGAAAATTACCTTTTTATTTATTGGTAACAATGTGTTTGAAATCCACTACTGCCTCTATCCAACTAAGTGTTCGAAGGAAATACTGTAGGCTGATTTGCTCTAAAAAATATTTTGCTGAGCGTGATGGAGAAGACAAAAAGTAGTTAAATCACTTTCCCATACTTTCCCTCTTCTTTGTCATGTTTCACATGAGATGGGTATTATGGGTACTATGATCTAATTGAAACAGCTAGACATGTTAAAGGCAAAGCATCTCTAACATAACTGTGCCCGAGGAGATAAAACTGAGCACCAACTAACCACCAGACCCTGCTCCTACTCAAGCAGCAGCCCAATGTCACACTCTCTGTAGAATTCTCCTCAACAAACTTAGACCACATTAGTTATCCATTTCTCTGGTCTTCCACAGTACTTCTTTCAAATATCCTAAAACCCGTCCTTGTTAGATTATAACTCACATTTCTACATCTGTTTTCTTGACTAGACTCTAAAGTGTTGGGTCGCTTACATGATGTCGCACTCACCTTTGAGACATCAGTTTTCATAACCCCCAGCTTATACTGAGGTAACAGAGTGAACCACCACTCTAATTTGCCAAAGCCAGACATTTCCTGGGAATGCATGACTTTTAGTGCTAAAACCAAGATGGTCGCAAGCAAGTGAGATAGTTGGTAATCCTAGTTAAGCACTTACTATACACAAGATACTTCATAATCACAATTCCTCTATGTCTCAAAGTTCATTCTTTATTGACTAATATATGACATCAGATGGGTAATTCTAGGTACTTGGTTAATCAGTATACAAAGCTGACAAAGATCCAACTCTCATGAAGCTCTCATTCTAGGGTGAATTTGGAGGTAAATATTATTGCTTCCATTTTGCAAACAGGAACAATTTTGTTCAGAGAGGGGCAGTAATTGCTCAAAGTCCTGTAGTAAGCCAGTGGTACACCCATGTTTCCTTGATGTCAAATGAAGGTTTTTCTTCTCCTTGAATTAACCAATTTCCTTTTAAAGGACAAACATATTCGTAAGACCAGCTACTAAAGAATTCTCTAAAGAGTGTATGCATTGCTAACAGCAAAATTAGGTATTCTTTTTGGTAACCTCTAAATAAAAAGAAACATGGCTATTAATGACAAAAAGTTCAAGCTCTACAGTTACTAGAGTCATACTTAGTATTTGAAGAAAATATTCTACAGGTTGTGACCCTATGAATTTGATACAGTAATCAGTGGATAAAGCATCAAACTTACCCCACTTCCAGTATCACTCTCCCTCTCTGATTCTCAGCATAATTACAGAAATTGCTAGTCAGAGGATGCTGAGAGGAAAATATATTTCTTATTAGATATAATATCTCTTTGCATTTAGATAATTGCATATTATGTGTTATGTAAACAAAACTAACAGATAGAAAAATGGAGAAGAAAACAAATGGGATGGCTCTACTTGAAGGAAGCCTGATCTAAAATCTCTTCATATGCATAAACCACCTGGCAGAAATATGTGGAATGATTGTTGAATTTACAAGTAGATTCATGTGTGAATAGCAGAGCATCTGACATACTTAGATGTTTTGATTGATGACATTAATGAAAAGCAATAATTCAAAAACACTCTTTTTTTTAAAGATTTTATTAGAGAAAGAGTGTGTGAGCATGAGTTGGGGGAGGGGCAGAGTGAGAGGGAGAAGCAAACTTCCCATTGAGCAGGGAGCCAGACATGGGGGGCTCATTCCCAGGACCCCAAGATCATGACCTGAGCCGAAGGCAGACGTTTAACCAACAGAGCCACCCAGGTGCCCTAAAAACATTTTCATTGAGGAAAAGAAAAGGCATGTGCATGTACATTATAAAGTGGCATAAAACTGGTGATGAAATATGCTTTTATTCCATTATTTCAAATCCATTCTGAACTGGCAATTTCCTTAGAACAATGAGAATGGATAAGTAAAATGACTTCTTTGGTCTCTTTTATTTTCCTATCTTTAAGTAGTTTCTTTTTAAACCCAATAATTTACTATGGGATTTAGCTTAAATTATGAAATAAACATGAGAAGGTACAAGATGAAATTTTGAATGAAAGGAGGAAGAGGTCTAACATGAGGCAAGTCACATGAGGCAAGTATTTAGGAGGCAAAGAAAAGTCGGTCCCAGTAGCTAAGTGTATAGATTACTGTACTCATCTCTGGCTGCATGGAGAGGTCTTCTTTTCCACATTATTAATATAAGGATTCCCTCCTTATAACCAAGTGAAGCCCTTAATTCACTATGAAACTAAAGACTATACAGGTTAGTGGTAGGGAAGAGATTACAGTTGAATTTAATGAAAGAGAGTAAACATATCTCTTATCTTCCTAAGCAGAGCTACCTCTAAGACTGGTTAGGTATCTTTATATTAATAGAATAATAAAACATTTCATCAATTCCAAGATGTACACGTTTAAACTCCACATGTGAAATTCAGAACTCATCCTACAATCTATGGCATTTTACAATCTTTGTTCACATGGAGACACTCCTTGTGTAAATTACTTATCAATGTGTGAACCTGGTGGTTATTCCTGGAGCCATTCTGGAGCTCCTTAACTTTTCAGCCTTCCTACCATTAGGGCATTTGGTGAGGGAGTATCCATGTATATGTACTTATACTAATGTCTGAAAACTTTCCACCAACACCTGGTAAGAGCAGGAAAATACTAGCATCAAAACTTGCAGAATACGTGTCAGTTATCTGGAAAAACATTTTCTATGACAATAGTGAATGGTTTTTAAATAAATGCTGCATCACCAACTCTCTTTAGAGCATAGAGTGTGAAATGTAGAGAAAAATAGATACAAATGACACTGATTCAGAGAATGACTGAATGTGAAAGAGTTTTTGGAATGCCTTGTTTACTTATCTTACCTTTTCCTTTGGAGTTTCCAAATTGTACTATATGGCTTTAAAAAAATCTTGACTCTCTATAGCAGTTTAACTAGAGGAATACTGTAAGTAATAGGAAAATAGTATGCTAGTTAATTGGCAGCATTTTTTAAAATTTCTTAGTTGTCCATTCAATAATAGTATGTTGATTTAATAAACAAATGTTTTTATCATCTAGAAGATATCAGAAAAGAATTTCTCTAAATACTAGACAAGAAGGGCAATAGAATTTTATGCACCATTTGAAGACAGATCAACTAAGGGAAGAGAGAATATCATGGGGTCATGAAAAGATTCTGAAGCACAACAAAAATGGAATAATTTTCTGAACATGCTAAGGGAAAGCCTAATACTGATAGTAACTTCCTACAGAAAGCAGATAAAAATTCTGGAAACTGTCTTCTTTGTAGATTCAATACAATTAAAAAATAAACCTAAGAAATGAAAAGTAAAATGTGTGATGAAAACCTAACAGAAGTACAAGTTGAGATGGAAACAAACGAAATCAACTAAGCAAAGCTTTTGAAAAAACTACAGAACAAAACTAAAATCTGCCTGAGGCACTGCAGAAAATTTAATCAGTAAAGTAAAAGACAAACTAGAGAAATTATTCCAGAATTCACAGAAGTGCTTTCTTATTCTTTCCAGTGACACTTTTATGGCAACATTCTAACTCAGAATTTAATGCTGTCTATGCTCCAACTAGTAATGAATTTAACTGACCTCTCCCTATGGATAGATAACAATTCAGAGAATGAGTATCTCGGGAAATCTAGACAAAGGAACAGAAACTATATGTAAACTACTACCAATGGTTATGGAACCCTTGACTCAGAGGAAGAAGGACTTAAGATTGAAAATACAGACTGAGTCTGAGAGTTGCAATGTTAGTCTCACATCAAGGCATAAAATAAGCCAGCTCAGCATCAAGACTTTTCAGTTACCCAAGTCACTTATTTATTTATTTTTTGCTTCAGCCAGTTAGGACTTATCTTTTTTTAATTGAGGTATCATTTCTAAAAGAAAAGCAATAAAACTAATAAGTAATCTCCACCCACCCATAAAAAAATAACAATACATCTAATGGGTAAGAACACAAGAGAGTGTACCAGGTCTCTAATGCCACTCTCTTTTCAGAGGTAGGTTCTAAAATCAGAGGTAGGGTCAATATTGCCCTTACAAAAAAACACAAAAATCAAGAGTAAAAAAAAAAAGCCCTTGCCTTTTGTGACATTAGCCTAATATTAACTAGAATATCCTTGCAAAACTACTGAAAAATACACCTTTGCTTTATTTTTATTGAGTAGGCTGGCCCAACAAAGCCCTACCCATACTCTGCAGCAGGAAACAAGCTAACAGCATTACACAAAAAAATAATCTCACAGAAGCTCCCTCCTGTTCAATCACAGGTGGTAGATGAAAGTATTTGAACTTTGCTAATACCTACCATTCCCTAATTGTCCTTTGCATGTCAGTCACTGAGCTAGGGGCTTTACACAGTTTATTTCTTCTTACTGCAAAACTCACTCTAAAACCATATTGGAGATGAGGAGATAACAGGGTAAGTCACTTGTCCAAAGTCACAACACTGGTAATTCGAAGGGGAGTAAGTCAGAGGGGGAGACGAACCATGAGAGATGATGGACTCTGAAAAACAAACTGAGGGTTCTAGAGGGGAGGAGGGTAGGGGGATGGGTTAGCCTGGTGATGGGTATTGAGGAGGGCACGTTCTGCATGGAGCACTTGGTGTTATGAACAAACAATGAATCATGGAACACTGCATCAAAAACTAATGATGTAATGTATGGTGATTAACATAACAATAAAAAAATTTTAAAAATAAATAAATAAATAAATAAATAAAAAGTAGGACTCTCAGGTTCCTAAGTCTCTATTTTTTTCTACCTCAAGGAATTACTTCACTTTGAGAAAATATTTTTTGGTTTAACCATTTCTTGAACTACCTCGAACAGTGTTTCTCTATGGTTGTTTGTCACATGAGATTCCCAGATGAATAGAGTATTACTTTAACCATCCCACATCGCCTCCCCACATTAAATACCATCCTCAAATGCCTACTGAAGGATCTTTCTTCTTGTACCATGGGAAGACCATACTGTCATTCTCCTTACCTCTGACAGTAGTAGCAGAATAAGATCTCTAACATCCCTGTATACAAAATTGCTCTTCTACCATTTCCATAAAAACAAAACAAAATGCAAGAGTTACAGGCAGTTGAAGATATGAATATTTACCTTAACTACATTTGATTTCTGTTACTAGGATAACTTCACTATCACTGTAAGTATCATTAATCTCAGAATATTTGAACAGTAAAAAAAAAATGGCAACCTTCCCATTATAAAACATCATAGTATAGAATGTGAATTATAATAGAAACATTCTGAATACTGGTATAAATATTACCAAGCACTTAATTAAAAAATGAGGAACTTGCTTTGATAAAATGTTATAGCATAGTTTTCCTCATTACATGAAAATGAAATATATGCTACTAATTATTTAAATGTTATAAAGTAAAATATCTTGTGTAGCTCATATGTTTAATAGAAATAAATATATTTAATGATCACATCTTTTAGATTATTAATATTACTGACTAAATGTTTCTTTTTTTCTGCACAAATAGTAGAAATCAGAAATCTCAGATGCCATAACCAATATCCTGAATCAGTAATGTACTAAGGTCCTGTCCAGGTTATATTTTGTTATACAAAAGGAAAGTGATAAATTTTGCCTTAATGGCAAAGCCAATATGGTTTTACAAGACATTTTTTTAACTTCCCTTTGTTGTATCCTCAGTAACTGTACAAAATTGGGCATGTTATTTTACTTCTGAGTTTCAAATACATTGGTTAAAGGGGGTTGAAATATATACCTCTCAAGTTTATAAGAAGTACATCTTACATGTAAGGAATTCATGTAGCATCCACATATATTAAATAGCAAAGTCAAATTCAACCCCAGATAATCTGACTTTGAAGCCCATTATGAAATCTGTTTAATTATGTCACCAGAGCTACTTTGTTTCCCCTTCACTGAGTTTCCATCCTGAACTCTTTATGTTATAGAAAGAATGCAGGAAGAACACATGATTTATAAGGTCTGATGTGCCCCCAAGCCACAAATGGCAGAATCAAAATACAAATTTCTGAATAATCCAAGGAGGCTAACTGTAGAAAACTGTACTGACCCAAAGTATGGATGATTCAGCTGGGCTCATGTACTGTGGCTTCTAGGTGAGGAAAGGGAGGAAGTCTAGAATCTGAAATAAAAGTGAAACCTATGTCTTATCCAAGCCCAGTCTTGTAGCAAGCACACCTGAACCCAGAAAGAAGCAACACAGAAAGCAGCACAGATACTTTGGTAAGAAGGCCAGAGTTCCCTGGTAAATTTGTGGTGCCCACAATTGAAATTTTTCTGTGAAAAGAATTTTCTTCCCTTTTACCATATACTGGATAATTTTTTAGGAAAAACAGGTATTTTGACAGAATAATTTTGAACTACATTAAAAGGGTATAATCCATGTATAAAATAATCACAAGAATGATACTTTCATGTCTCACTCTTTCAACCAGGTGTGTTATGGCTACACCCTCTCTCGACTTCACCCATTGATAGCATTTTGTTTGCACATCTTCTGACACTGGTCTTGCTCTTAATTTTACTATGGCTATTTATTCTCTTGTCCCATTTTCCATAATAAGTGCAAAGTTCTTTCAGAGTGGAAAATATTTATTTATTTTGTCACTTATGCCTTCAAGAAATATTTAAGGAACTGCTATGTACAAGGCATCAAAATGTAGAAATTGTATGGTCAATTAATATTTGACAAAGGGGAAAGAATATCCAACGGAAAAGAAGACAGTCTCTTCAACAAATGCTGTTGGGAAAACTAGACAGCGACATGCAGAGGAATGAAACTGGACTACTTTGTTACACCATACACAAAAGTAAATTCAAAATGGATGAAAGACCTAAATGTGAGTCTTGAAACCATCAAAATCATAGAGGAGAATAGAGGCAGTAACCTCCCTGACATTGGCCACAGCAACTTCTTACTACATAGGTCTTCTGAGGCAAGGGAAACAAAAGCAAAAATAAACTATTGGGACTTCATCAAAACAAAAAGCTTCTGCACAGGAAAGGAAACCATCAACAAAACACAGCCTGTGGAATGAGAGAAGATATTTGCAAATGACATATCAGAAAAAGCATGAGTATCCAAAATATATAAAGAACTTATGATATAACTCAATACTACATAATTAGATAATCCAATAAAAAAATGGGCAGAAGACATGAATGGACATTTTTCCAAAGAAGACATCCAGATGGCTAACAGACACATGAAAAGATGCTCAACATCACTGATCATCAGGTAAATGCACATCAAAACTACAATGAGAGATCACCTCACTCCTGTCAGATGGCTAAAATCAACAACACAGGAAACAACAGGTGGTGGTGAGGATGTGGACAATAGGGAACCCTCTTACACTGTTGGTGGGAATACAAACTGGTACAGTCATTCAGGAAAGCAGTATGGGGGTTCCTCAAAAATGTTAAAAATAGAACTACCTATGACCCAACAATTGCACTGCTATATATTTACCCAAAGGATACAAAAATACTGATTCAAAGGGACACATGCACCCTGATGTTTATAGCAGCATTATCAACAATTGTCAAATTATGGAAAGAGCCCAAATGTCCATTGACTGATGAATAAAGATGTGTGTGTGTGTGTGTGTGTGTGTATACACACATACTACATACATACATACATACATACACAATGTAATATTACTCAGCCATCAAAAAGAATGAACTCTTGCCATTTGCAATGACATGGATGGAGTTAGAGTATTATGCTAAGTGAAATAAGTCAGAGAAAGAAATACCATATGATTTCACTTACATGTGGAACTTAAGAAACAAAACAAGCAAAGGGGGAGAAAGGAGAGAAGGAGGCAAACTAAGAAACAGACTCTATAGAGAACAAACTGATGGTTACCAGAGGAGAGGTGGGTGAGGGGATGTGTAAAATAGGTGATGGGGATTAAGGAGGACACTGGGATGAGCACCGGGTTTGTATGGAAGTGTAAAATCACTGTATTATACACCTGAAATATTACACTGTATGTTAATTGGAATTTAAAAAACAAAAAATAATAAAATGTGGCATATATATACAATGGAATACGATTCAGCAATAAAAAAGTGAAGTGCTGAGTCATTCTACAACCTTGAAAACATTAAGTGGGAAAAAAAAACAGCCACAAAAGGCCATGTATTGGGTAATTTTATTTATGTAATATGTCCATATTAGGCAAATCCATAGAGACAAAAATAGATTGGTGGTTGACAGGGGCTAGGGGGAGATATGAATGCAGGTGTCTGCTAAAATGTACTAGGTTTCTTCTTGGGGTAATGAAAATGTTCTGAAATTAGACAGAGGTGATGGTTGTACAAGTTTATGAATATACTAAAAATTACTAAATTGTACACTGCTAAAAAGTGAGTCTTATGGTATGTGAAATGTACCTCACTAAAGCTATTATTTAGAAAATATTAAATGCTGTCCTTGAATTGGATTAAAAAAATATGGAGATTATAAAGACTGAGATTTATTTAAACTCATTGGTCTTATAATTGAATGAGTTAATTTTCCCAAAGAGAAGGGGGACGATAGGACAAAGTCTCAATCTGAAATACTAATGAGATATATATACTATAAATTGAAGCTTTTTAGCAATGCATCCAAGGACTAGAAATCAATTAGTTTTTAGTAGATGGAACTAAGTCAGGAAAGTAAGTCACCTTCAGTTTTCAACTGTTCATGGAAATTAATACTGTGCATATATTTTCTCAAGTAGCTCAAAGTGGCAGTTTCTGGTCTAATGTGTCATACCTACAACTCATGTGTCCACATTTTTTATCTTACTCATCTTATTGCAGCATCTTTCTTTAATGACCCACTCTTGGATGTCAGTTCATAGTAATAGGTAAATGTACTTCAACTACATAAAGTAAGAAATTATACTCCAAAGAGTAATGCTAAATAATACAAAAATGACATAAACCGATCTCTAGCATACCATGCTTTCCCTTTCTTTCATCTTTGATTAACATATTTCTGAGCTCAGCCACACCTCTGTTTTCTTTTTTTATTGAAATTATGTCTTCTATTATATTATGCCATTTATTGCTAAATGAAGCTGGCTGTGGGGCTATGCATGCAGCCAATTTATTCATTAAATCTATTGTCAGAGAACTGAACGAAAGGTCTTATTATCAATCTCATTAATTTCAAGATAGAATTTAGTGGAAATCAATATGAGAAAAATGCATAATTGCTAAATCTTCTTAAAATAATAGACTCATTCGTTAAGACAGCCTTATTCCAATAGTTAGGTCTTAAATCGTTGACACTAATTATTCAGCAAGGAGCAAATCATACCTAGCTCTGCTACTCTTTGGCAATTATATGATAGGATCCTAACTAACATAGGCCTGGACTTGAATTAATTTGGGTATGCATATGAAGTGTTTTAGCAATAAGTTGATTAGAGGAAAGATGGCTACACAAAGAGACACACGATAACAACATGCTGACGCTTGGCAAAAATTCTGGTAACTAGCAAGCTGTTTTAACAGGATCAGAATGGGAAATGTACCAAGAGAGTACTCATTGAAAGATAGCAGGCAATTTAAAATCTTTTGAATTAAAAGATATTGCAATATAGCTAGAACTATATATAGTACCGTATATGCATTATCTATGAAAGATGAGACTCTTCATTTGTGCTTTAGTAGGCAGGATTTGGGGGGCAAAAAAAAATCTCTTTAAAAGTACAAAATGAAGTAGGCAGAATTATTCTCAAGAGTTACACATTTTATGAACATAGTTTCTTTGGTTTTGAATTTTTGGTCTCAGATATTAAAATTTTAGAGGAAAATGTATAGAAAGACTAAAAATGGTGACTGCAGGCAAATTTCTATTTCCCGTGTTTACTGATTTCACTAATCAATTGTGACACCCCAGTGAAATGGGCAGCTATTTCTAGATCCAGGGTTTCACTGAGTTTTAAACAATAGTCTATGCAGAAGTCTCTCTCATTGTATCTCTGCCTGCTAAGAAAATCAACCTAAAGCTAATTGCTCATTTTAGTACTGACCTGGGATAGGCAGCTTTCTGCTATTGTCATTTATACAGATGGTAATTGAACACAGTCATTAAAAATGCATACATAGGGGTGCCTGGGTGGCTCAGATGGTTAAGTGTCTGCCTTCGGCTCAGGTCACAATCCAGGAGTCCTGGGATCGAGCCCCACATTGGGCTCCCTGCTCAGCGGGGAATCTGCTTCTCCCTCTGCCCCTCACCCCACTCATACTCTTTCTCTCAAGTAAATAAAATCTTTAAAAAATGCATACATATTACATTATGTATTTTACATATTTATTTAGTGATACATATCTTTATATATAGCTAGATATAGAGATATATTTGGCAATATATACATAAGATATATACGTAACCTGTTAGGAGAGAAAACTAAAATTTTGAATAGGAGAAAGGAATCAATAATTTGATTGTAATGTTTATTAAACCTCAGCTTCATACCTGTAGTATTTCTATGGAGGAAAACAAGATTTATATAGATAAGTTACTGTAGGATTCACAAAGCACTTGGAATCTTCTCTCTCTAGCAACATTAATCCCCACACTTAAATGCCATTTTAATTTTTAGAAGCCCAATGATTACTACTAATCAAGCTGCTACGATGTTAGAGATGCTCTTGACAATAAAAAGTAAAATATAATCACTGCAGACATTCTAAACAAGCATGCTTTCCTTATGGTTTTGTTCTCTAAGTTTATTATCTTTAATTTCTCTGATAGTTTTTTTTTAAAGCCCACTCTTCACAGGGCATTGCACAAAATTACACCCAGGTAAAGACCATAAATTAAAAAAAATTAATGAAAACTAGCAATGCACATTTGAACAGATGGTCTCTGATGCACATGTGAAAATGATGGTGCAAAAACAGATTTGTGACTCCTGAATTATTCTCTTCATAGATCAATTTTAAAAATAACTCTAATAGTATTAATGGAAAAAGTTGAAAAAAGAAATCTAACTTAGCAGTTCCAAGCAAAAAATTCTATAAAAATATGGTTAGAATGATAAAAGTCATATAATTATTTAAAGCGATGTGTCTTAATCTGTTCAGGCAATTAAGAGAAAAATCCAGAGTCTCATGTATGTCTCAGCTATCTATTAGATAAACATTTAGAGTGTAGACTCTAAATGCCACATCTGCAGAACACCTGCTCAAGCCCACTGTTGGAAAGTAAAAGATAACACACATGCATGGTGGTTAAAAGTTTAAGCCTGAAGTCAAAGAAGCCCAGGTTTGATTTTCATTTCACCACTTACTAACTGTGTGGCTCTGGGCACATTACTGTGCTAAACATTCCATGGTTTAAATTCCTTGGTTTAAATTCTATAAAGCGGGTAATAGTATCTACAGGGTCACACAGGAAGAGTTTGATAAATATTTGTTATCCTAAGTACTAAATATAACAATGCATGCATATTTATTCTCTACTGGAAAGAAAACACTCAGTAAAACAAAACCAAGAGGGACAGGCCTATTTTTTTGTTGTTGTTTTAATTTTGTAAAGTGGGAAATATAAAGTGAAGTCGGCCCAAAACTGTCACTAAGAATAGGATTTGGCCTTGATAAGAAAAGGGAAGGGGAGAGGAGAGAAGCTGTGAGGGGGCAAAGGTGATCAACAGATTATGGAATGACCCTCATTTAAGAGATTGGCAGAGTGTTCAAAAAGCACATGTCCTAGAAATTCTTTCAAAAGGGAAACAAGAAATTGAACATAAAATGATTGTAAATATCTGTAGAAAATTTAAATACTGTTGATAAATACTGATTGTGTATTTCAACAGGAAGTTTCATGTGTATAATCAAAGTCATTAGAAGAGTACCCACTTTATAGCAGCAATGTCCACAAAGCCAAACTATGGAAAGAGCCAAGATGTTCATCCACAGATGAATGGATAAAGAAGATGTTTTGTGTGTGTGTGTGTGTGTGTGTGTATATATATATACACATACATATACATATATATACATACATATACATATATATATACACAATGGAATATTATGCAGCCATCAAAAGGAATGAAATCTTGCCATTTGCAACAACATGGTTGGAACTGGAGGGTATTATGCTGAGTGAAATAAGTCAATCAGAGAAAGACATGTATCATATGATCTCACTGATATGAGGAATTCTTAATCTCAGGAAACAAACTGAGGATTGCTGGAGTGGTGGGGGGTGGGAGGGATGGGGTGGCTGGGTGGTAGACATTAGGGAGGGTATGTGCTATGGTAAGCGCTGTGAATTGTGTAAGACTGTTGAATCACAGATCTGTACCTCTGAAACAAATACTACATTGTATGTTAAAAAAGAAGAAGAAGAAGAAGATAGAAGGAAGGGAAAAATGAAGGAGGTAAATCAGAGGGGGAGACGAACCATGAGACACTATGGACTCTGAGAAACAAGCTGAGAGTTCTAGAGGGGAGGGGCATGGGGGGATGGGTTAACGTGGTGATGGGTATTAAAGAAGGCACGTTCTGAATGGAGCACTGTGAGTCATGGAACACTACATCAAAAACTAATGATGTAATATATGGTGATTAACATAATAAAATAAATTTAAAAATTTAGAAAAAATTAAAAGAGTACCCCCTTCTTTATCACCCTCAAATCAATCTAAACCTATTTCCTGTACATCTTTTGAATCTGTCCCTTTCTCAACATTCTTTCTACAATACCCTAATAGGATCTCATCAATTGTCATCTGCACCACAGAATTATTCTCTTTAATTATCTCTCACCTACAGCCTTACCAACTTGGAGCCATCCGCCACAAACAAATTCTCATCTACAGAATAAAGTTCTAAGTAAACAGAACCGGTTCATCTTTTGGATACTAAGGGTACTTGGTCCATAATTCCATTACCGCAATCTGTCACAGCAAAGAAAATGCCAAAAAGATAACTATGCCAAATCAAACTGCCATTTACCAGCTGCATGATTTTGGAGGAAGGCTTCTGCCACTGGGAGGCTCTTCGTACTCAACAAAATCTGAATAATCCTACTGCCTTTGAAAGATTACGTTAATGATTTAAGCAACCTATATAAAATACATAGCATAATACATTATCTTTTTATTAAAGTCTCAATCAACCATGAAGTTTATCTCCTACAACCTCAGCCCCATTCTTTCCTAAGCTAATCTTGACAATGACTGGAAACGTATTAGAAAATCTTCATTAACTAAAGCATTGGTTCTGGACTGAGTTTGCATTCCAGACTAGTGTCGCTGTAGTAATGCCTCCTGAATACCCACATGTTCACTATTCTTCAGCCTCCTCTAACCCTAGAGGTAGTTGTCAAGTCCATGGTTCTTGCCTTGCAAACACTTTATTGGCTCAAGCCTTTACAAGCTGGCTGTTACCAGTCCCTACCTCTCCAAGTTTACCCTATTCCCCTGATAAGAACGTTAACCTTAACCCCAGTCCCAAAAATGTTGGCTGTGATCTGCTTCACAAAACACAAGGTCCTTGAAGCAAGATACTAGACTAATATTCCATTTAAGAACTGGCTCTGTGAGGAAAAGAGTAGCAGGCATGGAGACAAGAGTCTGATTTGTAAGTTATCAATTTCTATACTGTAAATATTCCCACCATGGTTAAAACCTAAAAATCTAACCTTACCAAACAGGGAGTTGAGAAGAAACGCACATAATCAGCTTTCACAAGGCAGTACTGTCATTCAGCCTACCTACCTTTGACATAGCAAGCATGAAAACTCTCACCTGAAAAACATTCCAACCAGAGCTGACCTTTCATATCAATTCTCCATTATACCAGAGCTTTCAATGTGCCTTTACATGATTTCTTAGATTTGTGACATCTTGCTTAGGTATCAGTTTTCTTTATCAAGGCCTTTTCTCTCACCTCTCTGCTTCCCAGACTGCTGTGTGCAGTCTCTCATGTACTCTAGCCAATACCTTCACTGATTATGGCAGAAGTAGGATATGCAGTGATTCTCATTTCAGGACAGATTTAAATGCTTATGGCATAATCCAAATTGTGGAAATTTTTCTTGAATAATTAATTGGCTTGTGTTAGAGAGGAGTAAACCAATGTAAAATTAATCTTACTAATTATCCTTCCCATATTACAGACATTATCCAGAATTATGTTTTTAGGCTTTTTAAAATATTTTCTAATCTGTCAAGATGATATGCTCCATTAGAATGGAAAATTTTCTCACAGAAAGTCATTGTTTAAAAAAATTCTTGTCTAGGATAATTGCTTTACTCTTATTCTAAGAATTTATTTGTATTTTCAATAAACAATTGGAGTCCCAAGTGAAATATTAAGAAGTTTCTACATGAATAGTTGAAATTCCTCAGGATTTAAAATATATGGGTTTATGAGGCAGTATTACTGATATTTTGATGAAAGTATATAAGGTAAGGAAGAAAGAATAAAGATTAACATCTATGAATCTCAACTTCCTCAGCTATCATACATAGTTTCATCTGCCCTCCTATGTTCCTTACATAATTGTTTGAAGCCCAAAGGAGAGGATTATCTATGGGAATTCTCAGATGACCTTGAAGAACTATGTAAATATATGGTATTAGTTTATACCCATCATATAATATCATGCCTTTCATATAGTAGGGACTCACTTAATGCTTGTGGAAGCTATCAGTAAAGAGAAATACACAAAGACTAAAATTTTATTTTAGAATTCTTTTGAAATATCTGAGTGATTAAACATGTATAGATATTTTTTACCAGATAATAAATTTCCCCCTGAGGAAATTATAGCACCTGCAGAGAAAGAGGCTCTTGTTAGTAGGGGAGAGAGAGTTTATGGCAGGTAATTGCAGGTGGCCTGACAGTTCCTGCTGATCAGACATTGTCTCAAAACCTAGATTTACATAATGAAGGGACAGAAACCTGTGTTGCTTATAGTTCAATAGTGGCTTTTTGCAATTCTATTCCAATTCAACTGTGGCACAAGACATATTTAATTATAATAGCACTGAGATGACTAATTCCAGTAGCACTAGATTTATAACAAACTGCCTCGTTACTTATTAGCAGGGAAGACAACAAAATGTTACTTCTTTAGAAGTTTAGATTATGGATATGATGAAGAACTGTGTAACAAAAAATTAAAATTATAACACAAATAGTGTGTAAATGGATTGCAATTCTCAATGTACAGTGAGAATGTCAAGAAGTCAATTTTAGGATTGAAATTTGACATTAAAAGTCCAAAAAGTAATTTACAAGTTTTTTAGGCATACTTTACCAGAAAGACATTTATGGGTTAACCATTTTACAATTTTCCATGGAGCTAGGAGATTGGTTTATCTACTTCAGCATCATACCATAAAACCCAAGTCCAAAACTTTTTGGCATAAGGACCTTCCATCAAGCATCCAAATATAATTCACTTTCTTTAAACTTTTTTTTTTTTTAATTTGAGAGAGAGAGCGTGCGAGTGCAGGCATGAGCTAGAGCGGCAGAGGGAAAGGGAGAGAGAAGCTCAAGCCGACTCTGTGCTGAGCCTAGAATCCCACATGGGGCTTGATCCCAGGACCCCAAGATCATGACCTGAGCCAAAATCAAGAGTCTGATGTCACCAGGTGCCCCTCACTTTCTTTATGGCAGCACATCACTGTTCCTTTATCTCCACACATTCCTTTAGACTCTTCTCTTACTACCTTAATCTCATTCCTGTCCCGGGGCTCTGCACCTTACCCTTGCCCACATTCTCCAAGACACTCTTTCCCACTACTCTTCTCCTTCAGCATTTTCTATTCCTTTCCATCCACTGTCTCTCCTCTTGTAACATTCGACCACTCATAGTTCTTTTATATGTGAATTACTGAACTACTGTCCTTGGTTCTCATTATTCTCTAGCATTTTAAGGGATTTGACTCTACTGGCTCTATTTGTTTCACCTCCTTCTGTTTCTTCTGTGAATGTTCCAGGCATCTCACCCCTATATGAACATGCCATTCTGTTTCTTCATTATATTTAGGTGGATACCTGCCAGATCTGAACCTTCCGTCCTGAGCTGTCGTCTTCATTTAAGTCCCATATTGGCAAGATCTACTTATGACTAAAGTATCTGATTAAAGCAGCCCTCATTAAATCTGTTCTATTACTGCTCATTTCAAACCCAGGATTCCTGTATTCATACATCTGGGTACCCCTGTAAAATCACACTTTGGATTTAGTTCCTTCTTGAAAAAGCCTATTTTTAACAAGCCTCCATCAGGATGAGGAGGAGGGATGGATTGAGAGAAAATACACATCAGGAAAGAGTACAAGAAATGCACAACATAGCAACATGGAGAGCCATTTTCCCCCACTTTATTCCACCAACCCAGAAAAGGATCAACTGTCCAGGATGCCAAATCTTAAGGGGTATGACAAAGTCAGGGTTATTCTGGGTTTGTTTTTTATAGTATCTAAAAAGTCTGAAGAAAAAAATGTGACATCCTGGAATGAGAGCTCAATCCCAGGTAAAGGGCTAGGGGATGCTAAGTGCTTCCTAGCCACACTCTTCTTCACCCTCTGTCCACCCTAACAATGTGGTTAAATCTCTAGGGTTTCAAATGACCATACAACTTACAGGGTAGGACAGGCTCCTGGCACCTGGGTAAATCATTACATACTTGGAATTAGATTAGTAGGAGACAGTCTGATATTCAGATCAGCTCCAAGAATAAAGGGAAGTCTAAATCTATCTTCATCTTCCACTATTTACTAAGCCCAGGATCTGTGGACAAAATTATCAAGGGGGAAGGAACTCCTCTTTAGTCTCCCTTTCCAGACTAGCTTCCCAGGTGTAATGATTACACTCAAGCTTAGTCTGCAAATAACCAGAGGAAGGGATCTCAGTTCATTCAATCTCCTATATAATGCATAGATGCCTTTACAAAGGAAGGAGTTCCTTACTTTATAAAGTGGTAGGCAGTCTATTTAAGCCCTTCCAGTAAGAGAACATTATCTTCCAAGGCAAATGCTTTTTATTCTTGGCCATTTTTTTTCTCCTTGATTTTTGACATACTGCTGATTTAACTTAGGTTAAACATCTAATTCTGCATCACAGGCTTGCTTTAACACATTGTTCTCAACGTCAGATGCGTGAGAATCTGTATGGGCAAACACAGTATTTTCCTTCAAAGACCAGCTCCTTTCTGTATGTGTTTCTTTTGGTATTACCACCATTATGCCACTTTTCCAGGATGGAAATTTTGGATGTATGTTAATTGAAATTTAGGGGGGAATAAAAGAGAAGTTACTCAGATATATCAAGCTCTTTTGTTAAAAAAAAAACACACATTTAAATATTTTTTTTTCCTTTAGTCACATTAGCACCACTTAATCTGAGTCCTTACTGACACATACTTATATTTGCACTAAATATTTATAACAATTCTCCCTGGCTTGTCTTTTCTCTGTCCATGATTTTTTTTTGAGCATTTATCTAACAAAATGATCTAAGAATCTCTTTTTCCCTATCTAAGGATTTTCTTTGCTTCCTAAAACAAGTTCAACTTTCTCTATTAGGTTTGTAAAGTTCTCTGCCATCTATTTCTACCCATTTTTACCTTTTTTTTTTTTTTTACAGTACTAACCAACATAGATCTTAAACTCTCACCAGGAGAGTGGCTTATTTCCCTGGAGAATGTTAATATCTACTTTAAGAATAAAGTATAGAGTCATCAAAAAAAAATCATTCCAATTGCTCCATGATTTGGGTTCTGTAGAGAATTTCTCATCAGTTTCTAAGACTAGAAAGAGGCTACTCTTAATAAATGAAAATGAAGAGGGAAAATAAATATGTTGCCCAGCATCTCAACACATGTAATACGGGCCATATCTGTGGCATGAAATTGAAGAAGTTTTGACAGTTATATAATAATAAAGGACAAAACAATTTTTTAATTTTCCTGGTCTAAAAACCATACACAGAAATCATCATAGTGTTGATATGATTGTAAACTTTATTATTTTATATCCAGTCAGCCTCATCAACAAAGCCAGTCTTTAGGCAAAAAGTCAGAGTACCAGGGTGTCATTAAAATGTAAAATCTTCATTATTGGCGAAGTCAAATGATGTTATATTTACATTTTAATGTAAATTCCAATTAACATTTCAATGTAGTAAAATATCTTTATTGTGTAAACTTGTTTAAGTATCATTCTATGAATTTTTAGTTTTTATATTTTTATACACACATTGTATATGTTAAATGATGAATTTTTTTGTTTTATCTTTTTAATGTGGGTCACAGTTTTAAAAGGTTGAAAGCCATTACTTTACCTCATTTAATTATTACAAAGACATTGCAAAAGAGGCAGTACTCCAATTTTGCAGAGGAGGAAACTTAAGCTGAAGTAAATTAACTCCCCTTCCTCAGGACTCAGAGGTAGAGAAATTAGCATTTAAATTCAGGTAAATCCAAAGTCAATACTAAGTCTACTGTCCCATATGCCCTTATATTCTACTCCTTTATCCTGGACTCAAATTTTAAATGATATGTGTTTGAAAGTCAAATTATTCTTGGCAGATATTGTTGTTAATGAATTTGTAACACCAGTTGAAATCCTGTCAATAAAGCAAAACTACATTTTAAGAACCCTCAGTGTAAAGAAAATCTGTGAATTTAAGAAACAAAACAAATGGACAAAGAAAAAAAATAGACCTAAAACCTCCAGACTCTTAAATATAGAGAATAAGCTGGTTTTTGCTGGAGGGGAGGTGAATAGGGGGATGGGTGAAATACATAAAGGGGATCAGGCGTACAGTTATCATGATAAGCACTAAGTGATGTACAGAATTGTTGAACCACTATTGTACTGATGCTAATACAACACTGTATGTTAGTTATAATGGAATTAAAAAAAATAAATGTAAAAAATTGAGCAATAAAGAAAATGTGATATTATGAAACAGGTGAATTAAGAAGCTATTTCTCTTTTAGTTTATAACATTTATATATGATTCCATGGAGGTTCTCAGTGACATGCCAATATAATTCAAATTAGAAAAATCGGGCCCATGTGGACTTTAGATACATTTTACCATCAACAGCATATGAATTACTACAAAACATTTTAATCTATATTTTTGTCCAAGCTAGAGTTTTATGAAACCGGGTTTAACATCAAGGGCCAAAAAAAGCAGGAGACTAGGATAGAGCTAGCAGATTGAAAATTAACATGAGGGCATATGCCCTTAAAAAATTAAAACAAAAATATAAAGAAATTGATCTTTGGAGCTGTTATTATACTTGAATATTTTTGAGAAATGGTCTGGGAAATAAGATTCTTACTAAAAGTGAATGGTGGTACATCTGGGAATAAAGTCACAGCTCCCAACAACTTTGGTTTTCAGTGTAATAATTAGGGAAAAACCACTTTCAGAGTAGAGAATAATAGTATGGTTATATACATATTGAATTGTACTGTTGCCAAAGTAATGGTATTTCTGGTAAACAGGAATATAGAACTCTCCAAAGGGCAACTCCTCAAACAGTAGAAAGAAACCTGAGATTTAAACAAACATATAACCTCTTGTCATGCAAATCCAGGTCAATGATGACAAAATAAGAAAAAAAAAATGTCATTTTAACGTATGTTGTAAAGCAGCACAAATTACTAAATGCAAAGACTGCTGTGATAATCCAAAACCAGCATGTGGTCATAAAATAGTTCACTTTTCACTAACTAATATTGTAGAACTAGCTGTGACAGACTAGTGTTAGGTCCTCCTTTTGGGGGGCACACAGCTTAATGACACATCTCAGTCTCTCTGGAGTTAGATGGTACCATGTGACTGAGTACTGGCAAAGAGTGAGAGATGCAGGACCTGTCCCCTAAACCCTCTTGTAAGATCATGTGTTCTTTCTTTCTTCTGATTACCTTGAAGCCAAAGGTAGAAATTGCTTTCCTGTTGACCTGCACTCAACAATGATCTACCTGAGAAACAGACCTTTGTTGTGTTAGTAATTACTGGAATCTGGAGGTTACATGACTCAGCATACCTTAATACAAGCATCAAATTTCAATATTAATAAAAAATGATATAGGGCCTATAAGGGGCATCTAATTATTAAAAGCCAATATCATACTACAATTATTCTACATAAACTGTATTTACACTGTTTTCAATCCTTGAGGAATCTATAATGAAAACAAAGAACAAGAGTGATTTTTATCATCACTGTATCACACCAAAAACACAGAGAGAGAGCTGATAAAGTCAGGTCCAAAACGTCTGCTTCTTTTTACCTTTATTCCTCCATTGGGCTTCCTTCCACCCTAGCTTCAGTCTTATCTTTAGGTCATCTTCCTTTTCTATACATCTCCCATAGCTCTCTTACTCTAGAGAGTGTCCTTGGATGCCCTCTAGAATATGGTGGCTGAAATTGCAAGGATGAACATTTCCGGCCAACATACACTGTTTTCACATGAGGAGATCATGTATTTTATTAGACAGAATGTTACGAAACGATTAACTCTCCTATTACAATGAATGAAGCTAAGAGTACTGCTGCGTATCTTGTGGCTGATTTCAAATTAGAACATGAAAGCTAAAATCAACAAATAATGAACTGGCTCAGTGTTTTCCCCCAAGTTATGTCAATGAGTGAACATTCCCCTTTATAGTGGCTGAAACCAAGTATATATTTTTGCAAGGAATTTCAGGTGAGAACAAAAATGTTTTCCTTTCTTTCCTAAAAAGTACCAATAATGGTTCCTCTTTTGGCATAATTTCAGACAGTATATAAATATTTCCTTTTCTTAGTTTAATTTGTGTCTTAGTCTGGATAGCAGTTGCACGGAGAACAAAGTAAAAGCAGCCACAGAATCATCTATCCCTTCCTGGGTTGGACATAAAATGCCCTTTCTTCTCTGCCAGTGCATGCGGGGGGTTGTGGGGTGTGAAGTGTGAAGCATACTAAGGCTGGGGGGTGGCGGGGAGGGGAGCAATTGCTAGGAGGAAAGACAGGAAGAATATATATCAGACAGCTGCCATAAATTATATTTTGCCACTTCCAGGCAACCTACAACAAGTAAACCCTTGGCAAAAAATGTAGACTTTCTATGCCTAGGTTTTTTGATATTGTACACAGGAGCAATATTATTTTTCTCTTTGCTTTCCAGCTTTTCTATGGGGAACAATCAGTTTTCCACAAGAGTACATTATTTTTTGAAAAATCTCTCAAGAGCATTACTAAAACAGACCACATAGATCAAGAAGAAAACACCTGGAAATTGCTGGATGCAGTAAGTCATTCATGATATTTTTATTGTATTTTTAATGGAACAGGAAACCATGACAGCACAGAGTCTGGAGAAGTGGCCCAGCCATTAAAGAGGTTAGAAGATATAAGAACCCTTGAAATCTTCTTAAGTAATCAGTGTCACTGGCCTGTCTTCTAATTTTGTAGAAAAAAGTTAAGATTCCTCTCAACATGTGCATCGTTGGAAGTCAAAATTCAATTCCTGTTAGCTCTAAAGACAAATGGTACAAGTATTTAAAATGTAAAGTAGTCCATGCTCAGGTTAATATCTTAAGAATAAAGAGCAAAGATTAAGTCCAAATATACACGTGTCTGTCTTTTCCACATGCTCGGCTCCAGAATGAGGGCACAAACACAGCAGGCAGGAGAATGGGCTTGTGTGAATGGCAAATGGGTTTCTTCTTGTAGCCCAGCCAGCCTAACTGATGGATAGTGAGTGCCAGGAACACCATGTTCAGAAGAATTTTGAGAATTTTTCTGGGCTCAGAGGGCAGTGATGGAGAATTATTAACCCCCTCAGGACCAAAGTGAGTGGTAGCAGGCAAGCAATGCTCTGTACCTGACATCGCTGATCTACTGGAAAGTTAACATATGGAAAACACATGGCCATTTTGGTTGTGGTGAGGTGGTGTATAGTAATGAGTAAAAATGCCCCAGTGCTCTGGTTTTCCTTGTTACTCAAAGCCTGAAAGCCACCTCAGAGATTAAATTTATCGTGGGCAGATACCTTCCAATTAAGAACAGGTCTGTCACAGTTCTTTGAGCATGACATGGCCATACTGATCATTTCCCACCTCATCTCTGAGTTCCTGTGGCATCCTATATAAATAGCCAATATCACACAATATAAGGTTATTTGCATTTGCATATATGTGCAAATGCATATAATGCATTTACTTATCTCTTTTAATTTAGCATTTTTGTTACTATTATGGTAGTCGTATATCATATAAACCAGAACATTTGGAAATAAAAAGAGCTAATGTTATTAATTACATGGAACAATAGGAGATATAAGCCAGAACTTTCCTAGGAAGTTGGACCTATGGTCACCCTAGATACAGTTCCAGTTTATAAATTAAATAAATGGCTCCAATTAGGTAACCTGTTAAAAAATATTTTTTCTGTAAATACTATGACTTAAAATAGAATAATATATGTAACACAAAAGACACTCATACAAATATAAAATTAGAATCTCTGGGTATTGGAACATGGGAATTCCTGAGGTCCACAGTTTAACAAAGCAGTGAAAAAATGTAAACAGAAAAACCAAGCCATTATTACTTGTCAGCTGATCTACTTCATAATATTCTAAATGGACTCCTTGCTTTCTTCCTTGCTCTATTTTTTTTAATGGAACAACCAGAGTGATTATTAGTACTAATCAAACCATGTTACTCCTCTGCTTACAAATCTTTCCTTTATTTTCTCATTGCACTTAGAATAAAATTCAACACCTTACCACGGTCTATAAGCATCGGCCAAACTACACACATGTCCTATATCATCCCCCACTACCGTCCCTATCACTTTCTGTCCTCTGGCCACAGTGACATGTACCATTATTATCCAACAATTTCCAAATTCAGGGCCTTCACATTTGCTGTTTACCTTAACTGGTATGCTCATTTCTGGCCCTAGCATATCCTTCAGATCTTAGCTGAGACTTGAATTAAGATATCAAATCTCCTAAAAGCTTGGCCTTTCTTGCTTAAAGTAGTGTCCTTTCCCAAGTTACTCCATTTGTTCTATTCTTACAATTCAACATTTTCTTTACTTCATTTGCTATTTACAACAATTTGAGTATGGAGTACGTACCTAGGACTCTTAAAATAGACCAAATCTCTGTTTAATAGGATCATATGAGAGGCTCAAAGTAGAAATTGCAATCCAACTGGCATCTGAAGAATGACAAAAAGAGAGTCAAATAGAAATATTGAGGGAAGGACATCCCCGACAAAGAAAAGCAAGTGAAAATTCTGTGAAGTGGAATGAAAAGGCCAGTGCATCTATGTTACCATGAATAAAAGACAAATTTATAGGAAATGAGGTCAGATAGGAAATGGTCTGTAGAATCTTGAATTCCATTGGAAAGTATTTAGATTTCAGTCTAACTGTAATGGAAGACTACTAGAGGGTTAGAAATAGGTAAGTGAAATAATCTGTTATACTTTAAAAAGGTTACCTAGTCTATTCTATTTGGAATAGAATATGGAGATAAAGCAGCAGAAAGATTAGGAGGTTTTACCATAGTCTAAATGACCTAAGGTGGCAACTGTATAAATGGGGGGAAAAAAGTCTGTATATTTTAGAGAGAACCAAATGGACATGCTGATAAATTGACTACACAGGGAACATTTTTATCATGTTTAGTATTGTATCTTGAGCACGTAGTGGAGAGCCTGGACAAAAGCGCATGATGGTATTAAAAGTAGAGAAGAGATGGAAACTACAGACTCATCATTCAAAGTCAGATTTTTCATGGCAAAAACAGATGATTCATACTGTTGCAGAGAAGCATACAAAACAAGTCCAAAACATTTGTCAAATATCATCCATGGAGAGAAACCAGAATGTATGACTGGCAAGTTTCCTCCATCATGTAACAGAGTTAGATGGCCATGTAACATTGATGCCACAGAACACTGAGAGAATGGTATCTCCTCAAAAGTAACAGAATGACTAACGTGTACAGATGATGAGGTATTAGTATGTGTATAGTTCATGAGGGCATGAAAACACATCTACTTTTGCCCAGGTGAATCGTGGATACTTGATGAACCAACGAATGAAGAATACAAAATGGATGGATGCTTTCTTCTGTTTAATCACTGCAAATGCATGATTCTATATTGTATTTTTGTCAATTCCATGAAACATGACAGACTAGAAAAGTAGAACTGGTTCAGTTCTGACCAAGAATGTGTTACATAGGAGCAAGAAATAGTGTTGACATATGAATAAGGGAGGTTGCTTCTGTAGGCCAATCCACTCCCTGATTTATTCATTGTGGTAACAGTTGCTTGTCAACAATGTCCCACATGAGCTGATTCAGTATTGACGGAAATCGTCAAAATGATCTGACCATGTTCACTGTGAATTTCTATTCCTCTTTCAGCATGCTGAGCAGAGAAATGGCCAATAAGTGGATGACTCCTTTTTTTTTTTTTTTTTAGATCGAACATGCTAGCTGTCAAGGGGAAAGGTACTCATGACTTTATGAAATGTGAAATGAGATAAAAACACTTCTTCAAACTCACATCTATGATTTCAAGTGTTTGCTCAAGTGGCATATCTCAGTGATATATTCAGAATCTTAAGTAGCCTGAATCTATTTCTTCAGGGCTAAAATACCACAAGGTTATATGTTTTGAATAGAATACCAGGATTTTAAAACACGACCACACTATAGGACAAGTGTCTGAACTGTCAAAAATTTGACTCTTTCTCATAAATAATTTCCTTCACTTGTTAAAGACTTTCTTTAATCCATGAAGTATTGCTTTAGGGCATATTTTAAAAACATCCCATTACTATAATAAAACATGTAGAAATACATAACACCTTCAATGCCATCAAAGACTAGATTAGGAACACTTTCACAACTATATTCTCAGTTGCAAAAGTCAACTTTTCAGCTTTTGAGGGTAATATGCTTGTTGATTTTCATTTGATGAGCTGTTAAATGAAATCCCATGAGATAACCTTCCAACGTTTTTTGGCTATTTTTTCCTATCTGAATACCATAGCTATTTAACAAAGTCTTCAAATGATCACTACCTGCCAATGCATAATTGTGAATGAGGATTTTCTAAGTTAGTGAAAACAAAATGTAGGAATAGAAATCAAATGTAAAACTGATCTACAAGTCAAATTATTCATCACTGAGAATGAAATAGATTCTTTGGAGATATATTAAATAATTTGTCATCACTTACTAATAAAGCTAATTGTAATAACAATTTTATTATATTTAATTCTTATTTTGAAAAATATAACATATCTATATAACTTATTAGGAATAGTACAAACACCAGTTAAATACTATAACTATATGAAAGTATGCAAACTCATAAATGGAAAAAAGAGGAATTAGAACAAAAACTTGACTTCAAATTCCGGTTCTGCAATTTACTTCTGACTCTTGATGTCTTTTCCGGTTCCTTAGTTTTTTTCATTCACAAATTATACCAATTATCCTCAAAGACGATTATAAATATTGAAAATTATCTATGTACAATACTTAGCATAGTTTCTAGACATATAGCAAATTTAGGAATGGATAATTATCAGAGAATTTCACTTATACCTGTAGGGCAGTAGTTGTTCCTTGTTCTAGTTTTCTTTGTATGACTCCCTTCCTTGGAGTTTTAGTGTTCAATGTATATTCGATAAATGGATGAATAAACATGTGGCAAAACTGTATCTACAAGTAGCAATGGTATTATTCTTGTATTTCTCAAACTTTCTTCCATTCCATTTGCACCCCAAGGGGCATGTGCCCTTTCTCCAGTCCATGTGAGAGTAGAAAATTAAAAGCTAAGGAAAATCTGTTCAGTAGAGGAATATTCTTTTCTTACAGATATGCCTTCAGTGCCTATTAGCTGTTGATTATATTTACCTGAAAGAGACCAGGTAACAAGACCTAAAGAAATGGAAGAGAAGACAACTCATTCATTAATTCAACTGTATTTTTTGAATGCCTACTGTGCACCAGGCACATCTTTTAGTTCTGGGGATAAAGCCACGAAGATGACAAATAAAAGTCACTGTCCTGTGAAGCTTACAGTCCAAATGCAGGGAAGAAGGAAAGAAATACTCTTTAGTTATAAAAGTAAATATGGTTGTTTTGCATATCAATAAGCAAGATTAATTTGCATTAACACCACTTTAAGACTTCCAGAATTGACAAAGACAATGGAAGGTGTAGATACACCAAAATGAATGAGTTGAGTTGATCAACCACTCACCGTATTTTACCTGTTTTAAAGTCTCTACAATTTTTCCTGATAGAGCCATGTTGATAATTAAATTAGCTGATATATAAAAAACACTAAGCACAGTGCCTGGAAGACAGAAAATGCTTAAAAAATATGTTGACTCAAATTGCTATGACTTTTTTTAATTAGCTATGACTTAAAAAGTACTAGATTGAAACATAAAATTGCAGGTAGTAAAGCATTTTCAACCTACAAAAATACCAGCATCATATAGTTCAAATTATTATAAAAATTATAGTCATTTAACAATAAGAAAACTGGTTCTATTATCAAAAAAGTTTGAAAAGATATAAAGCAATTATATTTATATTGTGAAGAGAATGTTTCTAGAACTAAGTTTCAATCTCCGAACTTTTGATGACCTGCTTGCTGCTCTTGCAGGTTCCTGGGGGAGTCAGATATAGCTGACTTTGCTAAGTAAAGCATACTATTTAAGGCTGTAGGGCATTCTTTCCCAAAATGATAAACTACACAAGAGTTCCCAGGTTAAATCATCAGAGAATACCAAGGTAACAAAGAGATTATTTTATGTTTGGGTGATTTAACCACAACAAAAAAAGATTTTCAACATTTATTTGACCATGACCTTTAATCATCAAGCATTTCCTCTATTGTTCCAGGGAACATCATTTGAAAAAAGCAATACAAATGTTTGGCTACACACCTCTAGATGGTGTCTCACTCTAGATAACTAAGTCCATTATTTCATTAGGAGACTTGTTACTGCCTAGATGGAATAAGATGTCACCAACCATGCTTTTCTAAAACCTTGAAAGTGGTAGACTCTTCTATCAAAGTGTATCCAGAGTTGACTGACATCTAGTTCCGAAATTCCCACTCTATCTAAAGCACAACATCTCTTCCTGGACCCTAACAAGGTTGCAACTCTCCTTTGTGATTTTATTTGTGTCCCTGTATGGTCTATGTTCTCTACAGCAGCCGGAGTAATCCTTTTTAAAATTTACGTCAAATTATGTCACTTTTCCATTAAAAACTCCCCAGTGGTTCCCATTCAGCTTCAAATAGAACTCAACTCTTCCCTTGGAATAGAGGATCCTATGTGGTCTGACTCCAATTATATCTCTGAGCTCAACCCCTACTCTTTCTAATCACATGGACCCTGCATATTTGTGTCTTAGGGCCTTTGCTCTATCATTCTCTCTGCCTGATAACCACAGGGCTCATTCTCACTCTAGAAAAATCTTTACGTACCATCTTTAGATACAACCCTACATAAAATAGCTCCTGTACTGTCTATCCCTTACCTTCCTTAATTCTTCTTTATAACATTTGTCACTTGACATTTTTAAGTTTTCAGTGTCCATCTCCCTCCCCTAGAATGTATGCTTCATAGCTGCAAGAGCTATTTGTTTTGGCCCATGCTATATCCCCAGCTGGCATAGAACAGGAGTTCAAGAATTGTTTTATAATGAATAAGTGGATGAATAAATAAAGAGGAAAACAAGAATAAAAGAATACCAGAGATTAAAAATACAAGAGCACAGAAAACTCTTGGAAAAAAAAAAATACTCTTCATTTGTAATTTTTTTTGGTCATTACATGCGCAACTAAAAGATCTCCCTTTTTGCAGTTTCATCAGTAGAGACTTTGGCCTTGACTATGTCTGTTGGAATGTGTCAAGACAAGAAGAGCTCTGAAATTCCTAAAAGCAGAGTAATCAATAATCTCCTATGCGTACCAATTTTTTAAAACATGATTTGTGAATATGGATATATCTTACAAGGAGGTAAAAAGATGCAAATAATGATTATAGGAGTGGAGGGCAGTGTGAAATTTCTCTGTTGCAGGTAATATATAGGATTTTAGGACAAAAAATGATAAAATTTCAAGTCTACCAATATGCATGAGTTAATTTCAATGTTAGATGGTTACAAATAACAAAGATCAAAAATGATAATTGAAATATTTCCTTTAAATATTACCTGAGAAGACTTTTATGAAAAAAAAAAGTTTTTTTCTTTATCCCACTAGTATAGTAATGAATGAGATTTTTTTCCCTCTGACATTCTTATACTTACTGTCCATATGGTGATTGCATAATTGATTCCTTATTCTCTCAATTTGAATTCATGAGTATAGAGGTCATAGCCATGCCTAATGCTCTCTGTGCAGCCCCAGGAACTAAAGTAGTGCTATATACTTATATTCCTGGTTAGTCTGCTGCTCTGTGGTCATATATGAAATACTACAAGGTGAAGTCATTTGTTGTATTTTTCTAACATATTATCTTAAAACTGTCAACATTTAACATTATTAAAATGATTCCTAGTCTTATAGGCCAGTGGAGATGGGTAATGGCAAAAATAAACAAAGCATATACATGGACAACCACTGTGGTCTAGGTCAGTTTCGGAGGCCTCCCTATGCTGATATTTGGATCTCTAATTGCTTAAACTTATAAGGGTGACTAAGAGTAACAAGCCATTAAAACACACTGAAGCTCCTACTCAGCTAAGGACTCAGATTCTTCTAATCTACTTTACGATAAGTCTAAAATAACGATTTCAGAACAGACTTATTTAAGTCAAGGGACATGTATTATCATCAATATCTGTGAACAAAAGAGGTACTGAATGTCTATTCTGAGCTCCACAGAGTTCTAGATAGTAGGAGAAATACAAAATTTGGGATAATACCCAATTCAATAAAAATCACTTGGCTGTTGAAAGATAATGATAGGAAGAGCCATTAAACATTTACTGAATACTTAAGCGAGAATTCTGTTTGAATATAGCTTTTAATCCCTGCAGACATCTTATGAGGTAAATACTATTTTATTTTGAAAGGTATAAAAATGGAGGTTCAGGGTGCCTGGGTGGTTCAGTTGGTTAAGTGGCTATTTTCAGCTCAGGTCATGATCCTGGATCCTGGGATCTAGTCCCATGTCGGGCTCCCTGCTCAGCGGGGAGTCTGGTCCCTCTGACCCTCCCCCTTCTCATTTGCTCTCTCTCATTCTCTCTTTCTCAAATAAATAAAATCTGTTTAAAAAAAATGGAGGTTCATATAGTTCAAATAGCTCCCAGGGTAACACAATTTGTAATAGTTAAAAACAAGAACAGTTTCTTCTAGCTACTAAGTTCCTACTTTCCACACCCTACCTATACTACCTTCCTAGAGAATAATTGATTTATTGCATTTTGCCAAGTACTTCATAGTTGTCTTTCTTGGAGATCCCTTAAGTTTCTATTTTAACTTACCTTATATAGTTATGATGATGCAACTAAATGATTTTTTTCTTTTTTTAATTATGTTACGTTAGTCACCATACATCATTAGTTTTTGATGTAGTGTTCCATGATTCATTGTTTGCGTATAACACCCAGTGCTCCATGCAATAGAAGTTGCTCAACAGAGACATTCACTAAATAGGTCAGCCCATTTCCCCCTATGTTTAAAAGCTTAAAATCTTGTTGATTACAAGATTCATGCCAATGAAGCTACAATGAACCAAGTTATTGGCTCTTAGTATCAAGAAAATACCAATAATCACTGGAGGATTCTGGAGGGAGTGATACCTGGTATAAATTGTGCTACTTGGATGAAAGATGGACCCAGTAGGCAGAGAGAAGAGCGGCCACTAGGACTGAAGTCTCCAGGTCACAACTCTCCTATGCATACTTATTTTCTGAAATTTCAGTAAATTTTCAGTATTTTCCTGGTATATCCTTATTTTAAATATTCATCTTCAAATCATTTAGATCTGCAGCCATTTGCACATACAATTATGTTGCATAAGCAAAATTAATCTGACAGTGACAAAAACTATAACTTAATTAAGATAAAGTTATAGTTACAAATTCCTTTCTTGTTCATTTACTTTGTAATATATCCAGAAACTGTCTTATTTGAGTGCCACACAGTCTATAAATTATTCCGTAGTTTCAAATGTCAAAGCCCATAAGCCATGAATTCATTATATGATTATTGATCATTGACACAGTTGTAGTTTTAATGACAGCCTTTAAATTCACAATTGATTTCCCATATACAAAAGTTGACATGAATCTAGCATTTTTATTAATACTATAAAATGATTTGCTAATACTAAAATGCTACCTGTTTTTTAAATTGTCATCTTTCTTCCATGACTAACTAGATGCCATGCTTTTGCCATGCCATGCTTTATCATTGGTTTAATGATAATCTTCAGCAATGCTTGATCTGTAAAAGACACAAATCTTTGCACAATTCTAATTTTTGAAGTGTTGGTGGTTATGTGCATGGACAAAGAATGAAAATACCAGGGGTGATAAGTAAATAAAAGAGAAGACTGACCGGGTGAGCAAGGATGCTGGGCAAAAGATACCCAAAGGGAAGCCAGGTAAGTGAGGAGAACCTCAGTAGAAGACTCCCAAAAGTATTAACTGCCTTGTCAATAACAAGTCAAAAGGGCATAAAAGGCACTAATAGTAGAAAAATAGAAATCCCATTAACCGACCAATTTTATGTAAGTCAGTTTGGTTATAGCCTCTGTGGATGACAGAGATCTACCATGTAGAATATACTTATACTACAATCAGCCCAGTCATTTCCTTTAATATTTAGCTTTATTATAATAAGCCCAGGAAATTTATTTTCTGAGAGTTTAGCTAGAAAATTAATCCACATATCTTCACTAGGAAACCAATTTTAAAATTAATAAATTTACAGACAGTTTGACCAAAAACCTGAAAGAGAACAAACTACCAATAGCAGGAATGAAAAAAAAATACTACAGACTATGACATAACAATAAAGGAATATTAAGAATTATGGCAATAAATTCAATTACTTAGGTGAAATTTGAAAAGTTCCTAAGAAAACTGACACAAGAT
Source organism: Zalophus californianus (assembly GCF_009762305.2). Classification (NCBI taxonomy): domain Eukaryota; kingdom Metazoa; phylum Chordata; class Mammalia; order Carnivora; family Otariidae; genus Zalophus; species Zalophus californianus. The sequence continues at coordinate 145,273,819 of NC_045598.1, forward strand.
CAAATACAAAATATAAATAGTACACATATATTAAAAATTATTTTCATAATAAAAAGTATTCCCAACAAAGCAAATTCTAGGAACAGATAGTTTTACAGGTACATGCAATCAGTTATTTCATAAAAAGAGAAAGATCAGATTTATTGAACAATATCAATAGGTGCCAATGCAAAGATGACAGATGTTAGAATTATCTGACAAGGATTTTATGAAAGGATCAGAGAAAATTTCCAGAAACAACCACAAAACAAGTGATAAAATGGCAATAAATACATATCAATAATTACTTTGAATGTAAATGGACTAAATGCTGCAATTAAAAGACATAGGGTAGCAGAATGGATTAAAAAAGACCCATCGATATGCTGCCTACAAGAGACTCATTTTAGACCTAAAGACACCTGCAGTTGAAAGGGAGGGGATGGAGAAACATTTAACATGCAAATGGATGTCTAAAGAAAGCCAGAGTAGCAATCCTTATGTCAGGCAAAAGAGACTTTAAAACACAGACTAACAAGAGACCAAGAAGGACACTATACAATCATGAAGAGGACAATCCAACAGAAGATATTACAATTGTAAATATTTACGCATCCAACATGGGAGCACCCAAATATATAAAACAATTATTACCATAAAGGAACTCACTGATAAAAATACAATAAGGGACTTTGACATCCCACTTATATTAATGGACAGATATTTAAACAGAAAGTCAACAAGGAAACAATGGCTTTGAATGACACACCAGACCAGATAGACTTAAGAGATATATTCAGAACATTCCATCCTAAAATAGAATACACATTCTTTTTAAGGGCACATGGAACATTCTCCAGAATAGATCACATATTATGTCACAAAACAATCCTCCACAAATACAAAAACACTAAAATCATACCATGCACCTTTTCTGACCACAACGCTATGAAACTAGACATCAACCATAAGAAAAAATCTGGAAAGACCATAGATACATGGAGGATAAACAACATGCTAATAAACAATGAATGGATGAACCTAGAAATCCAGGAAGAAGAAAAAAAAATCCAGGGAAGAAATGAAAACACCATAGTCCAAAACCTTTGGGAAGCAGTGAAAGTAGCCCTATATGGGAAGTATATAGCAATACAGGCCTACCTCAAGAAGAAAAAGCTCAAATAAACAACCTAAACTTACACTTAAAGGAACTAGAAAAAGAACAACAAATGAAGCCTCAAGCCAGCAGAAGGAAGGAAATAATAAAGACTAGAGTAGAAATAAATGATAGAGAAACTAAAAAAATAATAGAACAGATCAATGAAACCAGGAGCTGGTTCTTTGAGAAAATTAATAAAACTGATAACTCTCTATGGGGCGCCTGGGTGGCTCAGATTGTTAAGCATCTGCCTTTGGCTCAGGTCATGATCCCAGGGTCCTGGGATCAAGCCCCACGTTGGACTCCTGGCTCAGCGGGGAGCCTGTTTCTTCCTCTGCTCTCTCCCTGCTCATGCTCTCTCTCTTCATCTCTGTGTCTCAAATGAATAAAATCTTAAAAAAAAAAACCTGATAAATCTCTAGCCAGACTTATTTAAAGAAAAGAGAAAGGACCCAAGTAAATCACAAATGAGAGGAGAAATAACAACCAACACCACAGAAATACAAACAATTATAAGAGAATATTATGAAAAACTGTATGCTAATTAATTAGACAAGCTGGAAGAAATGGATAAATTCCTTGAAACCTAGTAACTACCAAAATTGAAACAGGAAGAAATAGAAAACTTGAACAGACCAATAACAAGGAAATTGAATCAGTCATCAGAAAACTCCCAGCAAACAAAAGTCCAGGACCAGATGGCTTCACAGGCAAATTCTACCAAACATTTAAAGAAAAGTTAAAATCTATTCTCAGACTATTTTAAAAAATAGAAGAGGAAGGAAAACTTCCAGATTCATTTTATGAGGCAAGCATCACCCTGATACCAAAACCAGATAAAGATACCACTAAAAAAGAGAACTACAGGCCATTATCACTGATGAACATAGATGCAAAAATTCTCCATAAAACACTAGCAAACTGAATCCAACAATACGTTTAAAAAATCATTCACCATGGTCAAATGGGATTTGCTTCTAGGTTGCAAGGGTGGTTCAATATTCACAAGTCAACATGATGCATCACATTAATAAAAGTACAAGAACAATATAAACATTTCAATAGACACAAAAAGCATTTGACGAAGTACAACATCTACTCACGATAAAAAAAACCCTCAATAAAGTAGATTTAAAGGGAACATACCTCAACATAATAAAGGCCATATTTGAAAAACCCATAGCTAATATCATCCTAAAAGGGGAAAAACAGAGCTTTTCCTCTACAGTTAGGAACAAGACAGGGATGTCCACTCTTACCACTTTTATTCAACATAGTACTGGAAGTCCTAGCCACAGCAATAGAACAAAAAGAAATAAAAGGCATCCACATCAGCAAGGAACAAGTAAAACTTTCACTATTTGCAGATGACATGATATTATATATAGAAAACCCAAAAGACTCCATCCAAAAACTGCTAGAATTAATCAACAAATTTAGTTAAGTCGCAGGATACAATTTCAACATACAGAAATCTGTTGCATTTCTGTACACCAGTAATTAAGAAACAGAAAGCAAAATTAAGCAATCATTCCCATTTACCACTGCACCAAAAACAATAAGATACCTAGGGATAAACCTAACCAAAAAGGTGAAAGATGTGCACTCTGTAAACTATAAAATGCTAATGAAAGAAATTGAAGAGGACACAAAGAAATTCAAAGACAATCCATGCTTGTGGATTGGAAGAACAAATATTGTTAAAATGTCTATTCTACCCAAAGCAATCTACATATTTAATACAATCCCTACCAAAATACCAGCATCATTTTTCACAGGGCCAGAACAAAAAAATCCTAAAATTTATACAAAAACACAAAAGACCAAAATACCAAAGCAACCTTGAAAAAGAAAAACAAAACTGCAGGCATCACAATTCCAGACTTCAAGTTATATTACAAAGCTGTAGTAATCAAAACACTATGGTACTGGCACAAAAATAAACACATGGATCAATGGAACAGAATAGAAAATCCAGAAATGAACCCATAATTATATGGTTAATTAATCTTTGACAAAGCAGGAAAGAATATCCAATGGAAAAAGACAGTCTCTTCAACAAATGCTGTTGGGAAAACTGGACAGCAACATGCAAAGGAATGAAACTACACCACTTTCTTACACCATACACAAAAAATAAATTCAAAATGGATGAAAGACCTAAATGTGAGTGTTGAAACCATCAAAATCCTAGAAAAGAATATAGGCAATAACCTCCTTGACATTGGCCATAGCAACTTCTTACTACATAGGTCCCCTGAGGCAAGAGAAACAAAAGCAAAAATAAACTATTGGGACTTCATCAAAATAAAAACTTCCGCACAGTGAAGGAAATGATCAACAAAACTAAAAAGCAACCTATGGAATGGGAGAAGACATTTGCAAATGACATATCTGATAAAGGGTTAGTACCCAAAATATATAAAGAACTGATACAACTCAATACTACATAATTGAATAATCCAATTAAAAATGGGGAGGAGACATGAATAGACAGTTTTCCAAAGAAGACATACAGATAGCCAATGGACACATGAAAAGACGTTCAACATCACTGATCATCAGGGAAATGCAAATCAAAACTACAATGAGATATCACTTCACACCTGTCAGAATGGCTAAAATCAACAACACAAGAAACAACAGGTGTTGGTGAGAATGTGGAGACAGGGGAATTCTCCTGCACTGTTGGCTGAAATGCAAAATCTGGAAAAGAGTATGGAGGTTCCTCAAAAAGTTAAAAATAGAACTACCTTATAATCCAGCAATGGCTCTACTAGGTATTTACCCAAAGACTACAAAAACACTAATTCAAAGGGATACATGTACCCCAATGTTTAGAGCAGCATTATCTACAATAGTCAAATTATGGAAGCAGCCCAAGTGTCCATCAGTAAACGAACAGATAAAGATGGGGTATATTTGTACAATGGAATATTACTGAGCCATAACAAAGAAAGAAATCTTGCCATTTGCAATGACATGGATAGAGCTAGAGAGTATTATGCTAAGTGAAGTCAGTCAGAGAAAGAGAAATACCACATTGATTTTACTCATATGTAGAATTTAAGAAACTAAACAAATGAACAAAGGGAAATAAAGGAGAGGCAAACCAAGAAACAGACTCTTGAGAACAAACTGATGGTTACCAGAGGGGAGGAGAGGTGGGTGGGGGGAGGAATTAAATAGGTGATGGGGATTAAGAAGGGCACTTGTATGACAGTGTTGAATCACTACATTGTACATCTGAAACTACTGTTACACTGTATGTTAACTGGAATTTAAATAAAAACTTAAAAGAATATAGAGAGATTGAACTAAATGAAAACACACAGCTAATACACTTGAGTGATATTTATAACACTGAATGCATACATAAGAGAAAAAGTCTCAAATCAATAAACTAAGCTCCCACTTCAAGAATCTAGAAAAAGAACAAAATCTAAACAAAACCTCAAAACAAGCAGAGGGAATCAAATAACAGAAATCAATGCAATTGAAAATAGAAAAACAGTAAGAAAAGTCAATGATGAAGAGTTGGTTCTTTGCAAAATAAAATTGGCAAGTCTCTAAAAGATTGACAAAGGAAAATAAGAGAAATATCAATTAGCAATATGAAGAATGAAACAATATCACTACAGACTCTATAGACTTCAGAAAGGTAGTAAAAGAAGTGATTGCCAACAATCCTACACACATACCTTGAGAACTTACATAAGACGGACCAATTCTTGGGGCACCTGGGTGGCGCAGTCAGTTAAGCAACTGACTCTGAGATTTGGTTAGGGTCGTGATCCCGGGGTCGAGATCCCAGGGCCCAGCATCAGTTCTATGCTCATCAGAGAGTCATCTTGGGATTCTCTCTTTCTCTCCCTCTGTCCACCCTCCCCACTCCCATGCTGTAATTATAGAAAGCCAAGAAAAATTATGGAAATTCTATTATATAAAAATTATGGATATTATATAAAAATTATGGGAATTATATAGAAATTACATATGATTACAGAAATTATATAATTAAAGTCATTATATAACAATAAAAGGGTCAATCCATCAAGAAGATATAACAATTGTAAATATTTCTGCACCCAACATCAGAGCACCTATAAATATAAGACATACTAACAGAACTAAAAGGAGAAATAAACATGAATACAGTAAAATTGGGACTTTAATACCACACTCTCAACAGTGAATAGAACATTCAGGCAAAGAATCAGTAAGGGGACAGAGAATTTGGACAATACCAAAGACCAAATGGACCTAACAGACATATAGAGGACATTATATCCAACAGCAGCAGAATACACATTCTTCTCAAGCACACGTGAAATGTTTTCTGGGATAGATCATATGTTAGTCCACAACATTTAACCAATTAAAAAAGGTAGAAGTAGCAAGTATCTTTTCTCAGAATGGTATACTAGAAATCAGAAAAATAGGAAAACAAAGAAAAATACACAAATATATGAAAATTAAACAACACTCTCTTAACTGATAGATCAAAGAGGTAATCAAAAGGAAAATACAAAAATATATAGAGAGAGAAAAGAATGGAAATACAACATATCAAAATTAGACTGCAAGGCAGTCTAAGAGAGTACTTTATAACAAAAAATGCAAAGATAAGAAAAAGATCTAAAATACAGAATCTAATTTTATATCTTAAAGACCTAGAAAAAGAACTAAGCACAAATTTAGCAAAAGGGAAATAAAAGTTAGAAGAAAAATAAATGAAATACAAAAATAAAAGGCTTAGAAAAAACTAAAGTGGCAAACATTTAGCTAGACTAACCAAGAAGAAACAGGACCCAAGTAAATAAAATTTTAAATAAAAGAGGAGACATTGCAATTGATACTATAGAAATACAAAGAATCGTGAAACTACTATGAATAATATGGCAACAAATTGAACTACCTAAAAGAAATGGTTAAAGTCCTAGAAATATACAACCAAGTCTGAATCATGAAGAAATTGAAATCTGAACAGACCAGTAAAAAGATTCAGTATTAAAAAAAAAATTCCTATTTGGGGTCTTTTCTGATTCCATACAAATTTTAGGATTATTTGTTCCATTTCTTTGAAAAAAGTGGATGGTATTTTGATAGGGATTGTATTAAATGTGTAGATTGCTCTAGGTAGCACTGACATCTTCATAATATTTGTTCTTCCAATACATGAGCATGGAACGTTTTTCCATTTCTTTATGTCTTCCTCAATTGCTTTCATGAGTATTTTATAGTTTTCTGAGTACAGATTCTTCGCCTCTTTGGTTAGATATATTCCTAGGTGTCTTATGGTTTTGGGTGCAATTGTAAATGGGATCAGCTCCTTAATTTCTCTTTCTTCTATCTTGTTGGTGTATAGAAATGCAACTGATTTCTGTGCATTGATTTTATATCCTGCCACTCTACTGAATTCCTGTAGGAGCTCTAGCAATTTTGGGGGGAGTCTTTTGGGTTTTCCACGTAAAGTATCATATCATCTGCAAAAAGTGAGAGTTTGACTTCTTCTTTGTTGTTTCAGAAGGCTTTTATTTCTTTTTGTTGTCTGATTGCTGTGGCTAGGACTTTTAGAACTATGTTGAATAGCAGTCATGATAGTGGACATCCCTGCCGTGTTCCTGACCTTAGAGGAAAAGCTCTCAGTTTTTCCCCATTGAGAATGATATTTGCTGTGGGTTTTTCATAGATGGCTTTTATGATATTGAGGTATGTACCCTCTATCCCTACACTCTGAAGAATTTTAATCAAGAAAGGATGCTGTACTTTGTCAAATGCTTTTTCTGCATCTATTGAGAGGATCATATCGTTCTTGTTCTTTCTTTTATTAATCTATTGTATCACATTGATTGATTTGCAGATGTTGAACCAACCTTGCAGCCCAGGAAAAAATCCCATTTTGTCATGGTGAATAATCCTTTTAAAAACTGTAATCATTAAGACATTATGGTACTGGCACAAAAACAGATGCACAGATCAGTGGAACAGAATAGAGAGCCCAGAAATGGACCCTCAACTCTACGGTCAACTAATCTTTGACAAAGCAGGAAAGAATGTTCAATGGAGAAAAGAGAGTCTCTTCAACAAATGGTGTTCGGAAAATTGGACAGCCACATGCAGAAGAATGAAACTGGACCATTTCCTTACACCACACACAAAAATAGACTCAAAATGGATGAAAGACCTAAATGTGAGACAGGAGTCCATCAAAATCCTAGAGGAGAACACAGGCAGCAACCACTTCAACCTCAGCCGCAGCAACTTCTTCCTAGACACATCACCAAAGGCAAGGGAAGCAATGGCAAAAATGAACTATTGGGACTTCATCAAGATAAAAAGCTTTTGCACAGCAAAAGAAATAGTCAACAAAACCAAAAGACAACCAATAGAAAGGGAGAAGATATTTGCAAATGACATATCAGATAAAGGGCTAGTATCCAAAATCAATAAAGAACTTATCAAACTCAACACCCAAAGAACTAATCCAAGCAAGAAATGGGCAGAAGACGTGAACAGACATTTCTGCAAAGACGACATCCAAATGGGCAACAGACACATGAAAAAGTGCTCAACATCACCCAGCATCAGGGAAATCCAAATCAAAACCTCAATGAGATACCACCTCACACCAGTCAGAATGGCTAAAATTAACAAGTCAGGAAATGACAGAGTTTGACGAGAATGCGGAGTAAAGGGAATCCTCCTACACTGTTGGTGGGAATGCAAGCTGGTGCAACCACTCTGGAAAACAGTATGGAGGTTCCTCAAAAAGTTGAAAATAGAGCTACCTTATTACCCAGCAATTGCACTACTGGGTATTTACCCCAAAGATACATATGTAGTGATCCGAAGGGGTACGTGCACCCCAATGTTTATAGCAGCAATGTCCACAATAGCCAAACTATGGAAAGAGCCAAGATGTCCACCAACAGATGAATGGATAAAGAAGAGGTGGTATATATGTACAATGGAATATTATGCAGCCATCAAAAAAAAACCTAGAAATCTTACCATTTGCAATGACGTGGATGGAACTAGACGGTATCACACTAAGCAAAATAAGTCAATCAGAGAAAGACATGTATCATATGATCTCACTGATATGAGGAATTCTTGATCTCAGGAAACAAACTGAGGGTTGCTGGAATGGTGGGGGGGGTGGGAGGGATGGAGTGGCTGGGTGATAGACATTGGGGAGGGTATGTGCTATGGTGAGCACTGTGAATTGTGTAAGAGTGATGAATCACAGACCTGTACTTCTGAAACAAATAATACATTATATATTAAGAAAAAAAAGAAGATAGTAGGAAGGAAAAAATGAAGGGTGGGAAATCAGAGGGGGAGACAAACCATGAGAGACTATGGACTCTGAGAAACAAACTGAGGGTTCTAGAGGGGAGGGGGTGGGAGGATGTGTTACCCTGGTGATGGGTATTAAAGAGGGCACATATTGAATAGAGCAGTGGGTGTTATACACAAACAATGAATCATGGAACACTACATCAAAAACTAATGATGTAATGTATGGTGATTAATATAACATAATAAAATAAAATTAAAAAAATCTCTAACAAAAAGTCCAGGATCAGATATAATGTCTGCCAAACATTTAAAGAATTAATGCAAATTCTTCTTAAACTCTTAAAAAAAAAAAATTGAAGGGAGGGAATACTCCTATTCTCACTTTACAAGGCCAGCATTACCCTGATACCAAAGCCAGATAAGGATATTACAAGAGAACTATACATCAGTATTCCTGATTAAAATAGAAACAAAAATTTTTAACAAAATACTAGTGAATTCAACTGCACATTAAAAGGATCATACACCATTATCAAGTAGAATCTATACCCATGTTGAAAGGATTATTCAACACATGCAAATCAATTACTGTGATATCACATAATAGAATGAAAAATAAAAATCATATGATTATTTCAATGGATACAAAAAAGCCATTTGACAAAATTCAACAAAATTTATGATAAAAACTCAACAAATCTGATGTAGAGGGAATGTAACTCAACATGATAAAGGCCCATAATAGTCACAAGTCCACAGCTAACAGAAGACTCAACGGTGAAAGCCTGAAAGTTTTTCCTCAAAAATCAGGAATAAGACTAGAGTGCTCCCTCTCACCACTCCTATTAAACCTAGTGCTAGAAATCCTAGCCAGAACTATCAGGCAAGAAAAAGAAATAAAAGGCATCCAAATTGGAAAGGTATTGTGGATGGCATGATCATTCATTATATACACATATGATTATATAAATTATTCATATATATTATATATAAATTTGGATATATTATACATATGAATATACATATTGTATTTAAATGTAAATATATATACACACACACAGAAAATCATAAGGACTTCACCAAAAAACTGTTAGAACTGATCAACAAACTCACTAAAGTTGTAGGATACAAAAATCAAAAATAAATATACAAATATAAGCTGTGTTTCTATACAGTAACAAATTACCTGGAAAAGAAATCAAGAAAGGAATCTGGCATATAACAACATCAAAAACAATAAAACACTTATGAATAAATGTAATCAAAGAAGAGAAACACCCATATACTGAAAATTAAAAGACAATGATGAAAGAATTTGAGGACAACACAAATAAATGGAATGATATCCATGCTCAGGTACTGGAAGACTTAATATTAAAATGTACATACTACCAAAAGCCATTGTAGATGCTATGCAATACTTAAGATTCCAGGGACATTTTTCACAGAAATATTAAAAAAAAAATCCTAATATTCACACTGAACCACAAAATACCCAAATAGCCAAAAAGCCAAAATAATTGAGAAGAACCATAAAATTCCTGATTTCAAACTATATTACAAAGCTACAGTAATCCAAACAGTATGGTACTGATATAAAAACAGCCCTATAGACAAATGGAACAGAACTGAGAACACAGAAATAAATCCATGCATATTTGGTCAACTATTTGTTGACAAGGGAGTCAAAAATAACTCAATGAAGAAAAGACCATCTCTTCACTAAAGAGTGTTGAGAGACCTGGATTTTTACATGTCAAAGAATGATACTAGACACTTATCTTAAACCATTCAAAAAAATTAATTCAAAATGGATTAAAGGTTTAAAAGACTTCAAATTGTAAAATTCCTAGAAAAAAACAGTAGAAATTTTCTTGACATTAATCTTAGCAATAATTGTATGGATATGGCACCAAAAGCAACAGAATAAAAAACAAGTGAGACTACATCAAACTAAAAAAACTTCTGCACAACAGAAAAAATGGTCAATAAAATAGAAAGGTGACCAGTGGAATGGGAGAAATATTTGCAAACCACATTTGATAAGGAGTTAATATCCAAAATATAGAAGAAACTCATACAACCCAGACTTGACACCAAAAGCATGATCCTAAGAGGGAACATTGATCAAGTATACTTCTCAAATTTAAAATATAATCAAAACTCTTAAGATGAAAATATAAGCTGTATACTGGAGGATAATATTTGCAAACCACATACCTGACCAAGGGCAAATGTGATGGTTAATTTTATATGTCGACTTATTTGGGCTATAGTGTGCCCAGATATTTGGCCAAACATGATTCTGGGTATTTCTGTGAGAATATTTTTGGAAGAGATTAACATTTAAATTGGTAGACTGAGTAAAGCAGATTTTGCTCTCTACTGTGGGTGGACCTCATCCAATCAGTTGGAGGCCTGAATAGAACTAAAAGCCTGACCCTTCTTCATGTAAGAGAATTTCTCCTGCCTGGCTGCCATCAAACTGTGACATTGGCTTCTCTCTCTCTCGCTTTGGGACTTAAACTAAAATATTTGGTTTTCCCCGGCCTGGAGCCCTCTAGCCTTGGGAATGGAGTGCCACCATTGGCTTTCCTGTTCACCAACTTTCCAACTTACTTTGCAGATTTTAGGATTTGTTAGCTTCTATAATCATGTGAGCTAATTCCTTAAAATATACATCGAGATGCTTTATGTATATATACACACATTATCGTGGTTCTGTTCTTCTAGAAAACCCTAATATCTAGAACATATAAATAACTCTCAAAACTCAATAAAAAATTTTAAAATTGTTTTTACCAGAGGATAGAGAGATTTTAAAGAAGCACATGAAAAGATGTTCATTATTACATATTTTTGTAAAAAATTACAAATTAAAATCACAATGAGATATCGCTACACAACTATCACAATGGCTCAAAAAATGGTAATACTAAATGTTAGTGGTGATGTGGAGAAACTAGATCACTCATACATTACTGGTCGACTGTCAAATGGCATGGGTATTTGGAAAATAGTTTGGCTGCTTCTTTAAAAATTAACCCACAACTACCATATGATTTGGCAGTTGTACTGTTGGACATGAAATCAAGTTCACACAAAAACCTTTATAAATACAGGCAACAGGGGCGCCTGGGTGGCTCACTTGTTAAGCGTCTGCCTTCGGCTCAGGTCGTGATCCCAGGGTCCCGGGATGGAGCCCCGCATCGGGCTCCCCACGCGGCAGGGAGCCTGCTTCTCCCTCTGCCTCTGCCTGCAGCTCCCCCCTGCTTGCGCTCACTATCTCTCTGTCAAATAAATAAAACCTTTAAAAAAAAATAATACATACATATATACAGGAAACAACCTGGATCAACCTCTAGAGAATTTTGCTGAGAAAAGCCAATCCAAAGTTGACATACTGTATGATTCCATTTATATGATGTTCTTTAAATGACCAATTATAGCACTAGAGAATTGATTAGTGGTTGCCAAGAGTTAGGGTGTGGAGTGGAGTTAAAAGGGAAGGGGATGGCTATAAAAGGGGATCCCTTTTATATATATACAGATATAATGGAACCCTGTGGTGCTGGAGGTGTTTTATATTCTGTTTGTGATATTGTACTGCAGTTTTGCAAAAAATGTTTTAAGGGTACACAGAATCTTATTTCTTATAACTGCCTGTGAATATATAATTATTTTTAAAAACAATTACTAAAGAAAGTAATTTTGATTTTGAATTCCCTAAAATCAAGAAGTCACTTCCAGGTGAATTTATGGACATAAATGGGAAAAGTAAAACAAGAAAGCCTCTAGGAGATTAAATGGTAAAATATTTTTATAGATAATTGTTTGAACACAAAGAGCAATAATCATAAAGGAAAAGATCAAAACACCGGGCTTCTTTAAAGTTACAGATTTTTGTTGAGCAAAAGAAACCATTAGGAATGAAAATGAAAACCACACAAGTGGGAGAAAATATCTGTAAAACATGTACTTGACAATTTTTTCAAGAACAGCATTGACTAATAGAGATATAATGTGAGACATCTCAATTCTGACTAGCCACATTTCAATTGCTTGATGGCCACATGGGGTTAGTGTCTACCAGACTGGACAACACAGATCCAGAACTTAAAAACTATGCCTACAAGTAAGTAAAAATACAGGCAATCCTATTTTAAATATAGGTAAAAGACTAAAATACATGCTCTCAATAGGGGCTGTAAAATTTATCAGTATAAAATTTCAGCCACAATGAGGTATAAATAACTACTCATGCAACCCAAAGGTAAAATAAGAACTATGAAAAATATTAAGTCTTAGCAAGGCTGTGAAACAACTAGAACTCTCACATGCTCTGCTGGCAAAAAAAAAGAAAGAAAAGGAAGAAAAGAAAGAAAAAGAAAGAAAGAAAGAAAGAAGGAAATTATATATGTATATAATGTAAAATATGTAACTTTGGAAGTTTTGTGTGGGGTAATATCATAAAATGAATGTACATCTAACTTATTATGAAGCAATTCTACTCCTAAAGAAATGAGTAGTAAAAGTTACATATGAAAAGGTTGGCACCAGTATCTTTTCCCTAAACTGGAAACAACTCATATGCCCATTAATTGTAGAATGACTAAATGAGTAATAGTATTTGCATCCAATTAAATACTACACAGCAATGAAAATGAATAAATTGCTATTATGCACAACATCATGTTGAGTGAAAGAAGCCTATAGAAGCGCATAGAACCTATTATAGGTTTCTTTTTAGAAAAAGCTGAAAAATAGACAAAAGTAATTTTTTTTCTTTAAAATATTTTATGACTTATAAAACATAATAGGATTGAAAAACAACCTGAGTAACTGCATAAATTTACACATTAGAAAACAATGTTTTTGCTTCTTTAGGTAATGCAATCATACCATTTTATCCAATTGATATCTAAATAGATTATTTTTCTGGCACAGTTTTAGAAAGCTTTATTATGTCATTTCATGTATACTTTTAAGAACCTTAGTTTTTTGTTTTTTATTTTGTTATGTTAATCACCATATATTACATAATTGGTTTTTGATGTAGTGTTCCATGATTCATTGTTTGCATATAACACCCAGTGCTCCATGCAGAACGTGCCCTCTTTAATACCCATCACCGGCCTAACCCATACCCCCACCCCCTCCCCTCTAGAACCCCCAGTTTGTTTTTCAGAGTCCATCATCTCTCATGGTTCATCTCCCCCTCCGATTTCTCCCCCTTCATCCTTCCCCTCCTGCTATCTTCTGTTTTTTAACATATAATGTATTATTTGTTTCAGAGCTACAGACTAAACCTCCTTTGTGATGTTGCACGAGCAAGTAATTTGTTTTGCTTTAAGTATGAATAGTAGCTACTTTTAGGTGAGAATGAAGAGTAAAAGAGGTCACAAAGGAGGTTTCTGGGGTGGTAGCAGTGGTTTATTTCTAGACCTAGCTGGTTATTACACATAGATGTACTAGGTAAAATTTGAGTTCTACATGTATGATTTGTACACATTTTATGTTTATGCTATGTTTCAATGAAATTTGTTTAATACACTTAGAATTTACTTTTATGTGACTTTAATTGATTTCTACAATGGCTTCTTTGTGCTATTTCCTCATTTCCTGTGGGACAATTTTCCAAATCACTCAGTCCATTGCTGCTGGAACTTACTGCCTTGATCTGCAATCAAGCTTGTCAGTGTTCAATTAAAACCAACAAAGAGTATAATGGCTAAGCAAAAGCAAAATTGTCAAGACCTTATTATTGCAATAAAATATGCTAAAAATTATGTACTGAATTTCCCAGACTGCATTATTGAAATGTTTGCTAATTTTCAGGGCAATTTACCAGAAACTGCTGAAGAGGAACTTAATGAAATTGTGGCTGAAGTTCTATCTAAAAGAATTCGATGCACTTCTCAGTGGAAAAGAATTCTTCCCAGCTGGCAAACAGCTTTGACCGTATTTGATGCTCAGAATTCTCAAAGTCTAACTTCCATTTATTCTAACACAGATTTGCCAGAAAAGCATCTCTCTCAGACCTCAACAATTTTAAGGAGACTTAAAACATTAGATTCAGGTCAGGGAAATGTTCTGGTGAGAGAATTAGAAATGAATGTTCTTGAGAAAAAAACATCAATCAGCTTTCGAATTCATATTACAAGTAATATATGCTTGTATTCCATTGTTATTCTGATGCATTACTATTTCTATGGTTCATTGGATTGCTTCAAGCAATTTTAATCATGCATTCCTTCCTTCATTCAGTTTATTTGTGCTTCCTGAGATACAAATACGTGCTGGATTCTAGGATGTATATCGTTATACACATGTGTACAAATGAGCACAGTTCTAAGAATTGGAGAAAAGAAATAAGGTCTAGTGATAGCTACCCGTAGGGCTAGGAAACCACCAAAACTATTAGAGAAGACCTCACTGAGATGAAATTTAAGTCAGGACATGAAGGAAGCCTATGAAGTCATAAATAGAGCTACGATGGTAGGAACCAACAGGGAGACAGAGTGAGGACAGGGAGGGAGAATATTCCACGCAAAGAAAACAGACAGGAAAAACAAAAATTGAGAGCTGAAGGAAAGTCACAATAAAGATACAAAGGAGGATTTCATATATCGAGAGTAACTCCCCCCCAAAAAAAGAAAAGTTGGAACATAGCTCTAAAACTGTAAACAGACAGTAACCTAATGAACAATTTTGGTTTGAGTTCTAAATGTATTGGATAGATGGAAATACGGATTGTAAATGTTCTAAACCCTAATGATAGCTCAAGATAGCAGTAAAAACAGTTATGAAATATATAAAAAAATTAAACACCTATGTAAATGATTTTACAATATTAATGGATTATAATTTTTATCAACACTACTCTGTATCATGCCTCAGAATTACACTGTTTTTCTCCCAACCTTATGGTCAGTAATTTGAAATGCTTGCTGCTTTTTAGAGCCAATACCACTAGACTCCTGAGCCATTTGGCCATATCTATTAATAAATTTTTAATAGTTATTGATGAATCTGAATCTTATTCTACCACTTGCTAATTGCATGACATTAGGTAAATCGACATTAGGCAAGTTACTTAGCTTTTCTAAGCATCAGTACCTCATTTACAAATTTAATATGAAATTGCTTCTTGACTCATAATTGTCATTAAAAATTAAAATAATGCAAAGCACTGTGTTAACTAGTATATAGATTATATTCAACAAATGTTGAAAATTCCAACAAAATCATGTCTCCTAATGGGCATTTTATCTCAAAAACAGAAATGCTCAAATTGTTTTAAACACAAGGCACATTTTGTACTCAAATAAAATGGATGTATGTTTACTGTCAATATCAAAATTTTAAAAAAGATTTTACCTATTTGAGAGAGAGAGAGAGCAAGAGAGAGAGCACAATCAGGGGAGAAACAGACTCGCTACTGAGCAAGGAGCTCATGGGTCTTGATCCCAGGATTCTGGGATCATGATCTGAGCCAAAGGCAGACACTTAACTGCCTGAGCCACCCAGGCACCCTGTCAATATCAATTTTATTTAAAATTGGTGCTTATCATAAACACTGTTAAAATGATCATGGTAGTGACACTCTGGCCAATCTACTCACTTGGTCTTTTATCTTGTGTTGATTTTGCTAAACTTGTTCATTAGTTCCAGTAGCTTTCAATAGATTCTTTATGATTTTCTATATGGATTACCATGCTGCTGATAATAAAGATAATTTTATTTCTTCCTTTTAAATCTATATGGCTTTTTTTTCTTGTATTATCACACTAGCTAGAATTCCCAGGATAATTTTGAATAGAAGTAGTGGGAATAGACACCCTTTTCTTATCTATTTTAGGGAGAAAACATTTGGTCTTTCAACCATTAAGTATGATGTTAAATATAGCTTATATAGATGACCTTTTTCAGATTGGTACAATCCCTATTTTTAGTTTTAAAGTTTTTATCATGAATGGATGTTGACTCTTACCAAATGTTTTTTCTGCATCTATGGTCGTGTGTTTTATTTTTACGTGTTTTTCAGTCTGTTGCTAAAAGGAAGTACACTAACTTTTGAACGGTGAACAAATCATACATTCCTAGCTTACATTACAGAGTCATGATTTATTGCCTTTTTTTTTAGTATGAAATTAGTTTTTATTTTTACCTCAAAATAAATGCTTAACATTTTTCCAAAACCGAAACTAAAGGTGAACACTTATAAGGGTGGGTATGAATTCTCCCTCCGCTGGGGAAGCCAGGAAGTAAGGCAGGCGTTCTGATGTGCGCGGTTCTTCCCGCAGGACGAGTCTAGAACTCCACCCCCCATATTGTCTTTTTGTGTATCACTGGATGTAATCTAATTATATTCTGTTTAAGGATCTTTGTCAATTTTTTGAGGTATATTGGTCATAGTTTTCTTGTAGTGTTTTGACTTAGTTTTTAGTATCAGGATACTGATGGCCTCATTCACTTGAGTACTTTCCTTCTCTACTTTCTGGAAAAGTCTATATAAAAGGATATTATTGATTCTTTATATCTTCATAAAATTTACCAGTCCTTCCATCTGGGCTTGAAGTTTTCTGTTTTATTGTTTGCAGGAAGGTAACTGCAATCTTTTCAGATTATCAGTCTTCTTGACTTTTGTAGGTAGATTGGTCAAGAAATTGGTTCATTTCACATGTTTATCAAATTTATTGGCATTGAGTTTATAATCTTCCCTCAATATTTTAAAATGTATGGAAGATATGTATTGATGTCCCCTTTCATTGCTGATATTGGCAGTGTCTTCTTTTCTTGATCTAACTGGAAGTTTATAGTTTGCATTGAACTTTTCAAAGAGCCAGCTTTTGAGTTTGCTACTTTTCTCTTTTTTTCCATTTTCAATTTCTTTAATATCTCATCCTAATTTTTTTATTCCTTTCCTTAGGTTACTTTGGTAATTTGCTCTTTTTCTAGTTTGAGAAAATTCAGATTGTTTTGAGATTGTCTTTTTTAATAAAGCATTTGATGTGATAAATTTCCTTCCAAGCACCATTTGAGCTCCACAACTTTTGATATGTAGTTTTCATTTTTGAAATTCAGAGTACTTCCTTTGAGATTTATTTTTTCATCTATGTGGTGTGCTATTATTTCATTTCCAAATATTTGGAGATTTCCCAGATAACTTTGTTATTAAATTTTTAGCTTCTCTTTTGTTCAGATACTTAGTCTATACTTTTAAATTATTTTAAGTATGTTGAGATTTGTATTATGGCTCAGAATATGGTTTATATCTTGATAAACGTTGTATTTTCACTTGAAGAGTATGTTCGTTTTACAGTTGTGTGGACTGCTCTGAATATGGTTGATAGTGCTCAAGTTCTCTACATTCTTATTTTGTTCAGTTACAGAGAAAAAGTCTCCAGCTATAATTGTGGTTTGTTTTCATTTCTATCACTTTTTTTCTTTATGAACTTGGAATTATTATTGTTAGGTGCATGTGTGTTTAGGATTGTTATTTCTTCTCAGAAATTGACTCCTTTATCATTATGTAATGTCTATCTTTAATAATATTCCTGACCCTGGTATTTACTTTATGTGATAATATAGTCACTCCAGCCCTCTTTTGATTAATGTTTGTATGGCATGTTTTTCTCAATCCTGTTGTCTTTGTCTTAATATTTTCATGAATTTCCCATAGTGACCATGTACCTGGGTATCATTTTTAATCTAATTGAGGCTGACATTTTCTGCCTTTCAAAGGGGTGTTTTCAATCATTTATTTAATTACCCATATGGATTTAAAACTACTACTGTCTTATTTTCTAATTCTTATTTTGTTTGTGTGTGTTCTTTATTCTCCCTTGTTTTGAATTGAGTATTTAAGGATCCATTTAATACCCAAGATGGGTTTATTAGTTGTGCTTTTTTTCTTATTGGTTTAGTGGTTGAGCTAACATGTTATACTGCAAACATGTAATAGCCTACTTTCAAGTAGACCTACAGTATAAACCTTTATTATCTTCCATTTCCACCTACTCATCTTCTATGTTATTGTTATATTTTAAACTTTTATTTTACTTATTCTTTTAGAAGATCAAATAGTTTGTTCAGCCACTAAAATGGGAAAAAATGGACTTTTAATGTCATTTTTACCATTTCTGACCTCTTCATTTATTTGTGTAGATTTCCATCTGGAATCTTCCTCCTTCTGACTGAAATGAGCAAGTCTCTTCTTATGTTCTTGCTGACATAGTCTTTATTCTCTTCATTTTCAAGGTCTTGAGCATATAAGTTTGAATTGGAAAAGATTATACTTTAATATATGATACTCAAAAGAAAAAACATTGTTAATTTTTCCCCACCAGAGACCTGAGCCTAGTCCGGCCCTTAAGATTTTAAGTTTGAATTAGAAGTATTGTAAAATCTTCAGAAGACATCCTAAGAAGAAAATCTTGTTCATAACCATGTAGACAGTGATAACAAAATATGAATCTTTGATCAGATAGACATTTTGTGCTGACACAACCAGTAATGTTTAGTGACTTAATTAAGACCAGCCCTATTATACAGCAAGGGTAAACAGCTCAGGGTTTATTAAAGCATATCAAGACAATTAAACTGGGGATGATATTGAGATCCTGAAATTAAACCACAGTTGTTAGTATTGTATCAGCTTGAACCGGCTGTGTGTGCCTATTTCTCAGGAGAGCCTTTTTGTACATGTTTCTCTGTAACTAGTCATATCAAAGTAAGATCAAATGGAGAGCTTGGAAGCATACCACACAGTGGTATGCGATGTCCATTTGGCCCACATTCTAACAACCCAAGCATTTCAGGGAAAATTCTAAGTCAGCTTATGATCACCACCTGCCAGGAATTCAGCGCATTTCTGACAGAGCTGCAGTAGCTGGCAAGGAGCCACCAAAATACAGAAAAAGGAAAAAAAAATGGATGTTCAAACGTGTTATATTAAACGTCAAAAGCATATAAATGGAAGGAATGAGAAAATTTGAGAATTAGGGAACAATCAGAGATCTAGAATTAGAGATCAGGGCTATATTAAACTAATTACGTTAACTATGTTTAAGAATGGTGCAAAACTACATGAATGGTTCATGCTTATTTGAGGTAACTTATTAAACAGGGCTTTCAGCAAATAAGCAGTTTGCCTGGTTATACTGGCAAATAAAATTGAAAGCTGATGTGGTAATTTGGTTAAAATCTCCAGTATTATAAATCTTCAGATATTATAGATAATAGTTATGAAGAGGGAGTGCATTGTTTTCCTTCCCTGCTCAAAAGTTTCCTCAGCATTATAGTAAAAGAAATGGAAGTTGTTTCTAGAAGTTAACCTTGCAAACTCTAAGATGGTAGGTAATAAATTCTGAATAATTTAGATGTGTCCCCCTTCCTCTGGATTGCATATGTATTTCATAGTATATTCTCCTTTGCAGTATGCTATAGATCTCATGTTTAGGATCGCAAATTTCTCTAGGACTGGACTTAACACTTGCTCTGCACTGATATTTCTACAATTCCTACATACCGACCAAACACAGGGCTTAGCCTCTTTTATTATGCTTTCCAAATAATTAAGTTGTATTGTTCAACACTTCTGTGGTACTGGCCAACTAAAATGCCATTTACAGCACTTACAAATGAATGTGGATAAAAGCACCTATGATAGTCAAGAAAAAAAATAATACAGTTATTGGTGGTCAACCATATTATTGAGTTTACTATATATAGGAAGTAGCCTTAGATTTATGGGTTTGGGTCTATCTTATCTCTACAATTAGTAGGTGGGCATTTAAAAGTCTTCTGACAGGTACTTTCTTTCTGTTCAGCTTGAAATGGGTTGAAATTTAAGTGAATCTCATGCAAAAAAATAAAATTCACACCACTTCAACTCTCAGGATAATTTGTTCAATTTCTCTTCTCTATTCAATGACCTCATTATCCAAGAGCTGAAGCTGGAATTTCACTATCTCTTCAGAAAGTTCCCAGTTTGTATGATATAATGCATAATTTAAATGCATGAAGGTATATTATCCTCCCTGAAAGCTTCTGAAGTTGAATGTACAAATATTGAAGCATCCTTAAACCATTTGCTTTTACTATATCAACACTCATAAACTGAAGTAGAAAAATTTTGTTAAGTGGCTAGCTATCCATATACTTTAATGATATTTAAAAGTACTTTTCAAATGTGGAAAGATGTCTTTTATCCCATAAAGTGTTTCTCTGATATCAAAGGCTGCTTTTAAGAAAGGATGTATTTTCTCCAGAACTCTTTAGAAAAGTCATCATAACTTCAGTTCAGGATTTAGCTTTACAGTTTTGGAAAAGATTGTGACTGGAATGAGCAAGTTATATGCATTTGGAGTCATTCTAGCGTTTACAACAAGCCACACTCAACTGTGACATAACCTTTCAATGCTGAAACAACTTTACTCTGAAAGCCACTGTTACTACCCAGTATGGGCAGCTAATTAGCAGCTCAGAAGGAAGGAATGATCTACAGAAATGACTTGTATCAAAGGCATAATCAGTCCCCAAAAGATTTCAGGCTGGATAATAATATGTGAGTCCTATAGACATAAACTTTACCTTGAATTCTCCATTTAATGTTATATTATACTGCTTTTACAGTGGATTGATATATGTCATTAGAACACCTTTTTCAGTCTATCTACCTCGTCAATTTTTTTTTTTTTTTTGGTTGCTGTTGTTTTCCTCTGAAAGCAAATACTGCAAAGTCAAACTGGTAATTGTGAAGTACATTTTGTATAAGAGTTTGTGCTCTATTTGGCATGATTTTTTTTCCTTTCTGCAGGCTCATCAAAATGGCCAATGTCACCAAAACAGCAAATGTGCCAGGTGCAGCTGTTGTACATAGCAGCACACACGAGCCTGGAATACTAATGTCCTCTAAACATTCTGGATAGGATGACATAATCCTAAGAAAACATTTTTTATTCTCAACAAGAATATGATCTATAAGTTTATGTCTGTTAAGAAAAATTCAATAGGTGCTTTTTCCATTTTCCTAGGACACTTTATTAACCAGGTCAAGTTCTAGTAAGCAAAACACTATGTAAATGAACTATAGTATCTGGGTGACCAGAAGAAGGAAATGAAATTCTTTTCACTTTTTAGTCAAGGCAAGTAGACAATATCAATACATATATAGCAAAAACAAAACAGGTAGTATTCTCGATATAAAGACATATTAAGTTTTTGGTTCAGCAGGAGCACACAGAGAAGATACAACCTTATTATTAACTTTGCCAAGTTTTGAGACATGGCTCAGTATTGGTTGCCACTAATAAAAATGGTTAACTCTACCAAACAATTGCTTGGCCTTGTGTACAGGCACAAACTTAGGCAAACATCACTGAAGATTCTTTAAAGTGCAGACTTGGCCAATATGTTCAATAAACAGATTTCTTTAATGACTTTTCCTCCCATCCCTTGGTATAAATGAATATCATTATGTGAAACACCACTTTTTAAATACTAGAAACTAGTATGAAAATACTACAAACATTTACAATTGTTTTAGATGTTCCAGAATATAGCTATAACTTTCTAAAACTCATCGTTGGAGGTTTAAGATTTGTTCATTAAACTGTAGTATAGACCTTACAAAAGACTGCAGTTTCTGAGAAGACTCCAGGGGAAGGCTGCAAGCTGAGTCTACTGCTGATAGCTGTACATAACTTGGATATGACTGTCAAAACTGTCCAACCAAAGTATTTCTAATTTTTTTTGGAGGGTAGAGAAGGTGAGACATGGGATGTAAGGGATTCTTTGGGCAATTATGCACCGTAAGTGGAGAAGAATCCAGGTAAATAGCTTGTCTCATAAACAAAAAGTGGGAGGTGTGATTCAGAGTCAGGAACATTCTTTTTACCTAAATCAGTCCCCAGAACTTTGGTTTCTTCGGAGTGTTTCAGGAAACTGTACAATGCATTGGGGCACAAAATGCTGCCTTAAGATACCGCTACCAAAAGTGGAAGGCAAAACAGAGGGAGCCAATACTCCAGTCCCATAACATACCACTGTCCAGTGTGGCACACAGAGAGCTCAGCCACCAATGACCAACTGGTCTACTGAGAAGCAAGTGATCCATAGAACATGGGGCAGCAGGCAGAGAGGCTATACCTCAATGGCCAGGGCAGCAACCACCAGTGAACCAACCACTCTGCCCTGCAAAACTTCATAAGCAATGCCTCACAGACAGGCATGAACAACCCTGGGGGCCTCAAAAATGCAAAACTTAAAAATTAGCAGTCAACAAGTAATGATACTTCCTCAGGAATAGACTCAGGCCAATATGCAAGTAGATTGATTATTACTAATACTACATTTCATTGTCTATTGCTCTGTTCTTCACAGAGTGTGTGTGTGTTATTTTATTAAAACAATCTAGAGAGGGGCACCTGGGTGGATTAGTCATTAAGTGTCTGTCTTCAGCTCAGGTCACAATCCCAGGGTCCTGGGATTGAGCCCCGCCTTGGGCTCCCTACTCAGTGGGAAGCCTGCTTCTCCCTCTCCCACTCTCCTGTGTTCCTTCTCTCGCTATGTCTCTCTCTGTCAAATAAACAAATCTTAAAAAAAAAAAAAAACCACAATCTAGAGAGATGAGCATCCCCACCTTCTTCAATTTTACAAATGAGCTCTAAGCAAAGTATACTCATTCAGTAAAGATTAAGTGTGGCATGAGCATGAGGACACTGCCTGGCTTTCTTGTTTAAGCCAAGAATCTTGAGGCTTTTGAGCATCTCCCCAGGATCAGAAATGGATTCTCCTGCTTCACATTTCCCATCTCTGGTACTGCTGCCTATCCTCTATTCCTGCCACTAACCAAGCTCCAGAGATTTGCCCACCTTCGAAGGAAGGACAACATTCACAGAGATTTAGCTTCAGTGAGTAGGCTATGGGAGACTGATGGAGAACAGCTGCATTCCAAAGTTATTTTTTATGGTGAGCTAATAAAGGATGGATTGTTCACAGGGTGAAATGAAGTGTGAAAACTCATCTGAATCTTTGAAACACTGCTACAGATGACAGCAAAACAACTATGCCAGTAAGATTTGGAGACATATTGCAAGCTATGCCACTGTGGTTCACTCTATATGAAAACAGAACAATTACAGAAGCTAAGTAACTTCCATTTAACATTTATTAAAATCTTATTGTGTACCAAGCTCTGTGCTAAACTTTGGAAATGGAAAGTGAATAGAGCATGATCCTGCTCCTTCAGAATAACACATTCTATCAGTAGAGAGGAACAGTGACAGTAATGTAAAGTACTATAATGAAATCACATACAAGGGGTTACAGAGGACAGATAGGGAAGCCCCAAAATGTGTCTTTCCTAAAACTGAGAAAGATCTACCCCCAAAAAGCCTTCCAAAGTAAGAATTAGGTAAAAAAATAATAAAAGCCAATATTGTTGACTATTGCCGCTGGTCCAGACACAGCAATTGGGCATCATTCTCACTTCAGTTTCACCCTTGGGTTATGTTCTTCCATTTGCATACTGTGACTTCTAAGTTAAAATGTATTTTGTGGTATCTTGTCCAAGCACATAACCCTCAATTCTGAGATGGGTTCTACCTCTCTGGGCTACAGAAGCCCTTTCTGGGCTGCTTCTCCTCTCCTCCATTTCTACACCCTTGCCTTGTGTTCACACTTGTTTTTCTCAGATAAACAGGGTAAGAAGCATCTCTAAGTTTCATACCATGAGACCTCTCAATACTGATACTGCCTGCTTCTGGAAGGGGCCATCCAGGACCTTGAACTTCTTCTCCAGCTCCACAACCTCTGAACTGTGCAAGAAAGTGGACCATGTAGAAATGGGATTGATACCATGATGCTGGTTCATGTTCTGCTTTCCCTGGGAGTTAGAGCAATGATAGAAAATCAAGAGACTTTTGCCACTCTCCCACTCCTCAGACAAATTAGAGTCACAAAAAGAAAGCTAATATTTTTTTAAAATTAGAATTGGTATAAACGACCATGCTTTGTTTCGATGGTGTTCAAGTTTTAACTATGAGGCCAAAGTTTTTTAGAACAAAAAAGATTTCTTACTTCTTACCAACTCTACCATTCATTGGACAGATGAAGATGATAGGGAAATGGTATAGTAATCCTGGCAGAGAAATCTTAGGGCTGAAAGCCTCACAGAAACCTTCCAGCCATGCCAAGAAGTGTTGCTCTGAAAAACTAAATCTGAGGGAAAGTAGATGACTTGTTCTTATGCCCTAGAAAATATTTGTTCTAGTTTTGAGCATAATTCTTAATTTTTAAAAATTTTAATTTTATTATGTTAGTCACCATACAATACATCATTAGTTTTTGATGTAGTGATCCACGATTCATTGTTTTCATATAACACCTAGTGCTCCATACAATACATGCCCTCCTTTTTTTTTTTTTTTAAAGATTTTGTTTTTATTTATTTGAAAGAGAGAAAGAGACAGCAAGAGAGGGAATACAAGCAGGGGGAGTGGGAGAGGGAGAAGCAGGCTTCCCGCTGAGCAGGGAGCCCAATGTGGGACTCGATCCCAGGACCCTGGGATCACGACCTGAGCCGAAGGCAGATGCTTAACAACTGAGCCACCCAGGCACCCCAATACATGCCCTCCTTAACACCCATCACTGGGCTAACCCATCCTCCCACCCCCTCCCTTCTAAAACTCTCAGTTTGTTTCTCAGAGTCCATAGTCTCTCATGGTTCATTTCACTCTCCAATTTCCACCCCCTTCTTTTTCCCTCCTTCTCCTAATGTCCTCCATGCCATTCCTTATGTTTCACAAATAAATAAAACCACATGATAATTGACTTTCTCTGCTTGACTTATTTCACTTAGCATAATCTCCTCCAGTCCCATCCATGTGGATGTAAAAATTGGGTATTCATCCTTTCTGATGGCTGAGTAATATTCCCTTGTATATATGGACCATATCTTCTTTATACATTCATCTGTTGAAGGGCATCTCGGCTCTTTCCACAGTTTGGCTACTGAGGACATTGCTGCTATGAACATTGGGGTGCATATGGCCCTTTTTTTCACTACATCTGTGTCTTTGGGGTAAATACCCAGGAGTGTAATTGCTGGGTCATAGGGTAGCTCTATTTTTAATTTTTTGAGGACCATCCACACTGTTTTCCAAAGTGGCTGTACCAACTTACATTCCTGCCAACACTGTAAGAGGGTTCCCCTTTCTCCACAACCCCTCCAACATTTGTTGTTTCTTGCCTTGTCAATTTTTGCCATTCTAATGTGTTAATTTTAGGAGACCTCAACACTCCACTCTCAGCAATAGACAGATTATCTAAGCAGAAAATCAACAAAGAAACAAGAGCTTTGAATGACACACTGAACCAGATGGACCTCATAGATATATACAGAACATTCCAGCCTAAAACAAGAGAATACTCATTCTTCTCAAGTGCACTTGGGACTTTCTCCTGAATAGACCACATTCTGGGTCACAAATCAGGTCTAAACCGATACACAAAGATTGAGATTATTCCCTACATATTCTCAGACCATAATGCTTTAAAACTGGAACTCAATCACAAGAAAAAATTTGGAAGAAATTCAAACATTTGGAAGCTAAAGACCACTCTGCTCAAGAATGTTTGGGTCAACCAGGCAATCAAAGAAGAACTTAAAAAATTCATGGAAACCAATGAGAATGAAAACACATCGGTCCAAAACCTATGGGATACTGCAAAGGTGGTCTTAAGAGGGAAATACATAGTCATCCAAGCCTCACTTAAAAAAATAGAAAAATCCCGAATTCACCAACTAAATTTACACCTTAAAAAACTGGAGAAAAAGCAACAAATTGAAGCCTAAGCTACACATTAGAAGAGAAATAATTAAGGTTAGAGCAGAGATCAATGAATTAGAAACCAGAAACACAGTAGATCAGATCAATGAAACTAGAACACATCAACGAAACTAGAAGCTGTTCTTTGAAAGAATTAATAAGATTGGTAAACCACTGGTCAGACTTATCCAAAAGAAGAGAAAGGACCCAAATTAATAAAACTATGAAGGGAGGGGAGAGATCACGACTAAAACCAATAACACCAGTAACACTAACACGACTAACACCAATAGAAACAATTATCAGAAATTATTATCAACGGGGGGGGGGGGGGGGGGGCGGAGCAAGATGGCGGAGGAGTAGGAGACCTGGATTTCATCTGGTCTCAGGAATTCAGCTGAATAGGGATCAAACCATTCTGAACACCTATGAACTCAACAGGAGATCGAAGAGGAGAGTAGCAACAACTCTCTGAACAGAGAAACGACCACTTACTGGAAGGTAGGACGTGTGGAGAAGTGAATCCGAGGTGATATTTAGGAAGATAGACGGCGGGGGAGGGGGCCTCCGTTGGCTGCTTCTGGCAAGTGATAGAGCCGCGGAGCACAAAATCGGAACTTTTAGAAGTCAGTTCCACGGAGGAACGTTGCTCCATTGGCTAAGCGGGGCATGGAACTCTCGCGGGACAGTGTGGTCTCAGGACCCTCAGGGTCACAGAAAGACCGGGGGTGCCTGAGCGCGGAAGAGCTCCCAGGTGTCGGAGCGGGGAAGTCGGCTGCAGAGACAGAGCCGAGACGTGGGCTCTCAGCTCGGGGTTACCATAAACTGTGATCCGCGGCCCACTCGGGCTACTGCTCCTCCAGCAGGGACCCAACAAGCTGCAGAGCCGGGGAGACTCCCCTTCCTCCCCTGGGAGGAGCGGTGTGGGAGCGCACCGCAGGGATCTGCTGGGTTTGGAGACTCCACACGGGGTCGGGTGCCAGAGACAGAAACTCTCGGTCACAGGCCGGGTGAGCACGGAGTGCGACCGGAGACTGGGGAGACGGGAGTGACTGCTTTTCTCTGGGGGCGCACTGAGGAGCAGGGCCCCAAGTTCTCGGCTCCCCTGGGTGGAGATTGGGAGGCCATCATTTCACCCTGGTCCTCCAAAGTTGTGCTGAGAGCTTGCAGGGAACAAAAGCTCCTGAGAGCAAACCCAAGTAGCATGCTTAGCCGGGACCAACAAGGGTGGGGCAATTCCGCCTCCGACAAAGACATTTGGGAACCACGGCAACAGGCCCCTGCCCCGGAAGATCAGCAAGAACAGTCAGCCAAGACCAAGTTTACCAATCAAGGAGAACAGGAGAACTCCAGCGCTAGGGGAATACTGCACATAGAATTCATGGCTTTTTTACCATGATTCATTAGTTTTTCAAGGTTAAAAAAAATTAACTGGTTTTTTTTTGAATTTTTCTTTTTCCCTTTTTCAACCAACATCTTATCAATCCCTTCTTAAAAAAAAAATTTATTTTTCATTTTTAGAGTCATATTTTATCCCTTCATAGTAGTTACTCTTATTTTTGGCATATATATAAGTTGTTCTCTCTTTAAAATTTTGAGATACAATTTCTTCTAACAGATCAAAATATACCCTAAATCACAAAGTCATATGGCTTTGTTCTAGTCTCCTGCCTGATCACATTCTCTCCCTATTATTTTTTTCTTTTCCTTTTTTTTAAATCTTCTTCTTTCTTTTTTCAAACAACTTCTTATCAATTCCTTTTATAAAATCTTTTATAGTTTTCATCTTTACAGTCATCTTCCATTCCTTCATTGTATCAACCCTTATTTTGTACATATATAAGTCTTTCTTCCTTAAAAATTTTAGCAGTCACTTTTTTCTAACAGACCAAAATACATCCAAAATCTAGTGTGTGGCACTGATCTATACACTAGCCTGATCATATGTGATCATATTGTTTTTTTTTTGTTTTGTTCTGTTTTTGTTTGTTTTTATCTTTTTCTTTTTCCTTTTTTTTTTTCTCTTTCTTTTCTCTTTCTTTTTTCTTTCTTTCCCTTTCTTGTCCCCTGGTTTCAGGTCTTTTCTGATTTGTATACAGTATATTTGCCGGGGACATTGTTAACCTGTTAGCATTCTGTTCTCTCATTCATCTATTGCCCTCTGGACAAAATGACAAGATGAAAAAAATCACCTCAGCACAAAGAACAAGAGGTAGTACCATCTGCCAGGGACCTACTCAATACAGACATTAGCACAATGTCGGACCTAGAGTTCAGAATCATGACTTTAAAGATACTATTTGGGCTTGAAAAAAGCGTGGAAGTTATTAGAGAAACCCTTTCTGGAGAAATAAAAGAACTAAAATCTAACCAAGTCAAAATCAAAAAGGCTATTAATGAGGTGCAATCAAAAATGGGGGCACTAACACCTAGGATAAATGAGGCAGAAGAATCAGCAATATAGAAGACCAAATGATGGAAAACAAAGAGGCTGAGGAAAAGAGAGAGAAACAACTACAGGATCACGAGGGCAGAATTCGAGAGATAAGCGATACAATAAGACGAAACAACATTAGAATAATTGGGATCCCAGAAGAAGAAAGAGAGAGAGGGGCAGAAGATATATTGGAGCAAATAAAGCAGAGAACTTCCCTAATGTGAGGAAGGAAATAGGCATCAAAATCCAGGAGGCACAGAGAACCCCTCTCAAAATCAATAAAAATAGGTCAACACCCCGACATCTAATAGTAAAACTTACGAGTCTCAGAATCAAAGAGAAAATCCTGAAAGCAGCTCGGGAGAAGAGATATGTAAACTACAATGGTAGAAACATTAGATTGGCAACAGACCTATCCACAGAGACCTGGTAGGCCAGAAAGGACTGGCATGATATCTTCAGAGCACTAAGCGAGAAAAATATGCAGCCAAGAATACTATATCCAGCTAGGCTGTCATTGAAAATACAAGGAGAGATAAAAAGATTCCAGGACAAACAAAAACTAAAGGAATTTGCAAACACGAAACCAGCCCTCCAAGAAATATTGAAAGGGGTCCTCTAAGCAAAGAGAGAGCCTAAAAGCAGCATAGATCAGAAAGGAACAGAGACAATATACAGTAACAGTCACCTTACAGGCAATACAATGGCACTAAATTCATACCTTTCAATAGTTACCCTGAATGTAAATGGGCTAAAGGCCCCAATCAAAAGACACAGGCTATCAGATTGGATTAAAAAACAAGACCCATCGATATGCTGTCTGCAAGAGACTCATTTTAGACCCAAAGACACCCCCAGATTGAAAGTGAGGGGGTGGAAAACCATTTACCATGCTAATGGACACCAAAAGAAAGCTGGGGTGGCAATCCTTATATCAGACAAATTAGATTTTAAAACAAAGACTGTAATAAGAGAGGAAGAAGGACACTCTATCCTACTTAAAGGGTCTATCCAACAAGAAGATCTAACAATTGTAAATATCTATGCCCCTAACATGGGAGCAGCCAATTATATAAGGCAATTAATAACAAAAGCGAAGAAACACATTGACAACAATACAATAATACTGGGGGACTTTAACACCCCCCCTGACTGAAATGGACAGATCATCAAAGCAAAAGATCAACAAGGAAATAAAGACTTTAAATGACACGCTGGACCAAAAGGACTTCACAGACATATTCAGAACATTCCATCCCAAAGCAACGGAATACACATTCTTCTCTAGCGCCCATGGAACATTCTCCAGAATTGATCACATCCTAGGTCACAAATCAGGTCTCAACTGGTACCAAAAGATTGGGATTATTCCCTGCATATTTTCAGACCACAATGCTTTGAAACTAGAACTCAATCACAAGAGGAAGTTCGGAGAGAACTCAAACACATGGAGGTTAAAGAGCATACTACTAAAGAATGAATGGGTCAACCAGGAAATTAAAGAAGAATTAAAAAAATTCATGGAAACCAATGAAAATGAAAACACAACTGTTCAAAATCTTTGGGTTACAGCAAAGGCAGTCCTGAGAGGGAAGTATATAGCAATACAAACCTTTCTCAAGAAACAAGAAAGGTCTCAAATACACAACCTTACCCTACACTTAAAGGAGCTAGAGAAAAAACAGCAAATAAAGCCTAAACCCAGCAGGAGAAGAGAAATAATAAAGATCAGTGCAGAAATCAATGAAATAGAAACCAAAAGAACAGTAGAACAGATCAACAAAACTAGGAGCTGGTCCTTTGAAAGAATTAACAAGATTGATAAACCCCTGGCCAGACTTATCAAAAAGAAAAGAGAAAGGACCCAAATCAACAAAATCATGAATGAAAGAGGAGAGATCACAACCAACACCAAATAAATACAAACAATTATAAGAACATATTAGGAGCACCTCTATGCCAGCAAATTAGATAACCTGGAAGAAATGGGTGCACTCCTAGAGATGTATCAACTACCAAAATTGAACCAGGAAGAAATAGAAAACCTGAACAGAGCTATAACCACTAAAGAAATTGAAGCAGTCATCAAAAATCTCCCAACAAACGAAAGCCCAGGGCCAGATGGCTTCCCAGGGGATTTCTACCAAACATTTAAAGAAGAATTAATACCTATTCTCCTGAAACTGTTCCAAAAAATAGAAATGGAAGGAAAACTTCCAAAATCATTTTATGAGGCCACCATTACCTTGATCCCCAAACCAGACAAAGACCCCATCAAAAAGGAGAATTACAGACCAATATCCTTGATGAACATGGATGCACAAATTCTCACCAAAATACTAGCCAATAGGATCCAACAGTACATTAAAAGGATTATTCACCATGACCAAGTGGGATTTATCCCTGGGCTGCAAGTTTGGTTCAACATCCGCAAATCAATCAATGTGATACAATAACTGGCACAAAAACAGACACATAGATCAATGGAACAGAATAGAGAGCCCAGAAATGGACCCTCAACTCTATGGTCAACTCATCTTTGACAAAGCAGGAAAGAATGTCCAAGGGAAAAAAGACAGTCTCTTCAACAAATGGTGTTGGGAAAATTGGACAGCCACATGCAGAAGAATGAAACTGGACCATTTCCTCACACCACACACAAAAAAATAGACTCCAAATGGTTGAAAGACCTAAATGTGAGACAGGAGTCCATCAAAATCCTAAAGGAGAACACAGGTAGCAACCTCTTCGACCTCAGCCACAACAACTTCTTCCTAGAAACATTGCCAAAGGCAAGGGAAGCAAGGGCAAAAATGAACTATTGGGATTTCATCAAGATAAAAAGCTTTTGCACAGCAAAAGAAACAGTCCACAAAACCAAAAGACAACTGACAGAATGGTAGAAAATATTTGCAAATGACATATCAGATAAAGGGCTAGTATCCAAAATCTATAAAGAACTTATCAAACTCAACACCCAAAGAACAAATAATCCAATCAAGAAATGGGCAGAAGACATGAACAGACATTTCTGCAAAGAAGACATCCAAATGGGCAACAGACACATGAAAAAGTGCTCAACATCGCTTGGCATCAGGGAAATCCAAATCAAAACCTCAATGAGATACCACCTCACATCAGTCAGAATGGCTAACATTAACAAGTCAGGAAACGACAGATGTTGGCGGGGATGCGGAGAAAGGGGAACTCTCCTACACTGTTGGTGGGAATGCAAGCTGGTGCAACCACTCTGGAAAACAGTATGGAGGTTCCTCAAACAGTTGAAAATAGAGCTACCATACAATCCAGCACTACTGGGTATTTACCACAAAGATACAAATGTAGGGATCCGGAGGGGTACGTGCACCCCAATATTTATAGCAGCAATGTCCACAATAGCCAAACTGTGGAAAGAGCGAAGATGTCCATCGACAGATGAATGGATAAAGAAGAGGTGGTATATATACACAATGGAATATTATGCAGCCATCAAAAGGAATGAGATCTTGCCGTTTGCAACGACGTGGATGGAACTGGAGGGTGTTATGCTGAGTGCAATAAGTCAATCAGAGAAAGACATCTATCATATGACCTCACTGATATGAGGAATTCTTAATCTCAGGAACAAACTGAGGGTTGCTGGAGTGGTGGGGGGTGGGAGGGATTGGGTGGCTGGGTGATAGACATTGGGGAGGGTATGTGCTATGGTGAGTGCTGTGAATTGTACAAGACTGTTGAAACAGATCTGTACTTCTGAAACAAATAACGCAATATATGTTAAGAAAAAAAAAAGAAAAAGAAGATAGCAGGAGGGGAAGAATGAAGGGGAGTAAGTCGGAGGGGGAGACAAACCATGAGAGACCATGGACTCTGAAAAACAAACTGAGGGTTCTAGAGGGAAGGGGGTTGGGGGGATGGGTTAGCCTGGTGATGGGTATTAAAGAGGGCACATTCTGCGTGGGGTACTGGGTGTCATGCACAAACAATGAATCATGGAACACTACATCAAAAACTAATGATGTAATGTATGGTGATTAACATAATAATAAAAAAATTTTAAAAAAAGAAATTATTATCAACAACTATATGCCAATAAGCTGAGCAACCTGGATGAAATGGATGCTTTCTTGGAAACCTATAAACTACCAAGACTGAAACAGGAAGAAATTGACAACCTGAATAGGCCAATAACCAGTAATGAGATTGAAGCAGTGATCAAAAACTTCCCAAAAAACAGGGGCGCCTGGGTGGCTCAGTCAGTTAAGCGGCTGCCTTCGGCTCAGGTCATGATCCCAGGGTCCTGGGATCGAGCCCCATGTCCGGCTCCCTGCTCAGCAGAGAGCCTGCTTCTCCCTCTCCCTCTACCTGCCACTCTGCCTACTTGTGCTCTCTATCTCTCTGTCAAATAAATAAATAAAATCTTTAAAAAAAAAAAAAAACTTCCCAAAAAACAAGAGTCCAGGGCCTGATGGATTCCCTGGGGAATTCTACCAAACATTCAAAGAAGAAATAATACCTATTCTACTGAAGCTGTTTCAAAAAATAGAAACAGAAGGAAAGCTTCCAGACTCATTCTATGAGGCCAGCATTTCCTTAATCCCCAAACCAGGCAAAGATCCCATCAAAAAGGAGAATTGCAGACTGATATCCCTGATGAATATGGATTCCAAAATCCTCAACAAAATCCTAGCTAATAGGATCCAATAATATATTAAAAGGATCATCCACCATGACCAAGTGGCATTTATCCCCAAGATGCAAGGGTGGTTCAACATTCGCAAATCAATCAATGTGATAGAACACATTAATAAGAGGAGAGAGAAGAACCATATGGTCCTCTCAATTGATGCAGAAAAAGCATTTGACAAAATAGAGCATCCTTTCCTGATTAAAACTCTTCAGTATAGGGATAGAGGGAACATTCCTCATGTTCATAAAATCCATCTGTGAAAAACCCACAAAAATACTATCCTCAATGGGGAAAAGCTGAGAGCCTTTCCCTTAAGATCAGGAACACATCAAGGATGCCCATTCTCGCCACTATTGTTCAACATAGTATTAGAAGTCCTAGCAACAGCAATCAGACAACAGAAAGAAAAGGTATTCAAATTGGCAAAGAAGAAGTCAAACTCTCTTTTTGCAGATGACATGATACTTTATGTGGAAAACCCAAAAGACTCTACCCCCAAATTACTAGAACTCACACAGCAATTCAGTAATGTGGCAGGATACAAAATCAATGCACAGAAATCAGTTGCTTTCTTATACACTAACAATGGAACTGTAGAAAAAGAAATTAGAGAATTGATTCCATTTACAATAGCACCAAAAGCCGTAAGAGACCTCGGAATAAGCCCAACCAAAGAGGTAAAGGATCTATACTCTAGGAACTACAGAACACTCATGAAAGAAATTGAAGAAGACACAAAAAGATGGAAAAATATTCCATGCTTATTGATTGGAAGAACAAGCATTGTTAAAATGTCTATGCTACCTCAAGTAATCTATACCTTCAACGCCATCCTGATCAAAATTCAAATGACATTTTTCAAAGCGCTGGAACAAACAATCCTAAAATTTGTATGGAATCAGAAAAGACCCCGAATTGCCAAGGAAATTTTGAAAAAGAAAAACAAAGCTGGGGGCATGACGCTGCCTGGTTTCAAGCTATATTACACAGCCATGATCACCAAGACATCATGGTACTGGCACAAAAACAGACATATAGACCAATGGAACAGAAGGGAAAGCCCAGATATGGACCCTCAAATCTATGGGTAAATAATCTTCGACAAAGCAGGAAAAAATATGCAATGGAAAAAAGACAGTCTCTTTAATAAATGGTGCTGGGAAAATTGGACAGTTATATACAGAAGAATGAAACTCAACCATTCTCTAACACTATACACAAAGGTAAACTCAAAATGGATGAAAGACCTCAATGTGAGACAGGAATCCATCAAAATCCTAGAGGAGAACATAGGCAGTAACCTTTTCAACATTGGCAACTTCTTTCAAGATACATCTCCAAAGGCAAGTGAAACAAAAGCAAAAATGAACTTTTGGGACTTCATCAAGATAATTCTTAATTTTCATAGAGAATGCTCCAAGAGATACTTTTCTATTATCTATTTAATACTAGTCATGCAAATTATCTTCTAATAAATTTCTTAATTTACTGAAGCAGATGGCATATATTTCTCTAGCCACTAGAACTCCATTACTAGAAAAGGCTGTTTCCAGGTTTTAGTCTGTCAGATAATAATAGTAATAGTAAAAGTACCAGCAGTTCCCAGTTATTAGCTACTTCATTTTAATTATTTTAGAGATTATCTCACTAAATCTTCACAATATTTAATTAAAGTAGGTGCTACTTTATTTTCTACCTTGTAGCTTAAAACTGATACTTAAGATAGTAACTGGACAAAAATTACAGGTAAGTGGTAGAGCCAGAACTTGTGTTCTGATAACCTGCAGAGTCTTACCTCATGTGAATGCTCTTGCTGGTGGAGCCTGCCCTTTGCAACTCAGGTTTATGACTATAATAGATACAAAATAATAAAGTAAAAATATAATGGATTCAATGAAAAAGAACACCAAGTATTTCTTGTCTAATAATTTTCTAATATTTGTCATTTACAGATCACTTCAGTATACAAAATATGACAAATTCATTGAGCACATATATTTCAAGTACTAGTGTATGTGGTAGAGATAAAAGAGGTGATAAAACAGACAATCTCTGCTGTTGTGGATCTTAAGGGGGAAACAGAAAATAAAGATAAATAAGATATAATATATTAGAGAATGGTAAGAGCTAAAAGAAAAACAAAATAATGTTCTGGTTCAAGATGGCAATTAGGAGAATCTCAAACTCACCTCCTCCAAGAGATACACAGATTCTACAGCTACATATGCAACAATCTCCTCTGACAAAACCCCCGAACTAGCCAGCTGAGTGACTTTTACATATGGAGTAAATGAAGAAAAAACCCAAATCAAAGTGGGTAGGAGAAGCTTAGATAATCTCACCACAAACCCCACCACCAGCATGACAAGGCACAATTGGGAGGGGATTCAAAACCCTGAGCTGTTCCCTAAGGAGGTAAGGTTTGAACCCCACATCTGGCACAACTTTTAAGACCTGCATCTGAGAGACAAGTCCCCAAAACATCTAGCTTGAAAGCTAACTTCTGG
This sequence comes from Zalophus californianus, assembly GCF_009762305.2. Taxonomy (NCBI): domain Eukaryota; kingdom Metazoa; phylum Chordata; class Mammalia; order Carnivora; family Otariidae; genus Zalophus; species Zalophus californianus. The sequence continues at coordinate 145,309,733 of NC_045598.1, forward strand.
TTTGCATCCAGAAGACCCACAAAGCTATACCAAACTGAGAAACTGTTTTCTTAAAGTGCTCACACACATGGACTCATCTAGCAAAGACAGCTGACTGAAAAGCACACAGAATTTTTGTGAAAGAAGCTTATTTTAGACTATTGGCTTGAGGGGCAGACATCCAAATTTAACACACATTTAGGGACCTATGAAATATATTTCAGAAATGGAGGCATCTGACTGCCATTTTTATACTCTCTCCCTGCCTTGTTCCAGCTCACCAGTGTCTCCTGGAAAGCAGCTTCTATACTCATCTGGTTCGCTGAGTTCTGTGGCTGCTACCCATGAGATAATCTCTCGATTATCTATCTCTGGTAGCCAGGGGGGCTTACGCTCATGGGTGATAGGATTGTAACAAACAGAAGTTTTTAGCTGGTTACCTCTCCTGGGCCACAATAGAGAAGTAATAGACTGAGGTGCTTAGTCTCAAGGAATTAGAAAACAAAAGAAATGAAGCCCAAATTAATAGAAAGGAGAAAATAACAAAGATCAGAGCAAAAATAAATAATATACAGACAAAAAAATTAGTGACATTAAGAGCAATGTATTTCAAGATACACAAAATTCATAAATCTTTAGCTGGACTCATCAAGAAAAAAGAGGACTCAAAAATCAGAAATGAAAGAAGGTTGTTAAAACTGATACCACAGGAATACAAAGGATCATAAGAGATTACTATGAACAATCATATGCCATATTGGACAACTCACCAAAGAAAAAATCCTAGAAACGTACACACTACCAAGACTGACTCATGAAGAAATAAAAAGTCTGAACAGATAGAGAGTAAGGAAATTCAATCAGTGACCAAAATTTTCTAAAAAACAAACGTTTAGGCCCACAAGTCTTCACTGGTGAATTCTATCAATCATTTAAAGAAGAATGAATACTATCCTTTTTAAAATTTTCCACAAGAATGGAAGAGAATACTTCCCAAATCATGTATGAGGACAGCATTACTGTGATCCTTAAACCAAACAAGGATGCCACAAGCGAAGTAAGTTATTGGCCGAAATCGCTAATGAATATAGATGTAAGAATCCTCAGCAATATATTAGCAAAACAACCTCAACAATAAAAAGATGACATACCATGGTCAAGTGGGATTTATTCCATGGGTGCAAAAATGATTCAACATACATAAATTAATCTACATGATGACCCACATTAACAAAATGAAGGATAAAAATCCTATTTGTCTCAATAGGTGCAGAAAAAGCATCTAACAAAATTCAACATCTTTTTATGATAAAAACTCAAAATGGGCGCAGGGGAAACATAACACAATGAAGGCAATATGACAAACTCACAGATAACACTATACTCAATGGTGAAAAACTGGAAGTTTTTTTTCTTGAAAAAACAGGATTTATCGAATTTTAAGCTGCAAATAGTCATTACGAATTTTTTTCTTTTAAATAAATTCATACAAAGGAGGAATAGAAAGCAATGGTGATGACCAGCAAGAGGAATAATTACATTCATCTTAATGTGTGGTGCCCGTTCTGTTTACATTAACACTGGAAAACTCCAAACCTGGAATCCAGAACCTCAGATCTGCAGTCAGAATGTCTTGATATAGGCACATGGAAGTCAAAAGTTTTCTTTTTTTTACCTTTTAGAAGCTATACATTAAAGTTGTTTTTCTTTTGTACTGTCACAGAACTTTTATATTCTCGGTCCTAGCTGTGAAAAGATCTAAAGAGGAAGAAACTCAATTTGCAGTCCAACATAAAAGGAAATTTCTAAAATAAATAATCCAACAGTTTTTGCATTTTTAAGTTAGTTTTTTTAAATAACCAGAAAAAGTGTAAAGTGACAAAAAATGTCATTGATGAATACATTAAAACTGGAAAAAAGGAAAAAGACATCACAAAATTTTAAGATTTATATGAAGATCATAATTTAACATAAAAAATACATTCTATGGATTTGTTATTTCAATAAATATGAACAAAATTAACAAAAAGCATAGTTTTGGCAATCAATATCTTTTGATAAGTTAATAAGCTTTTTTATATTGATGTGCAGTGATGGGCAAAATTTTGCTAATTTTCTCTAAGATCAGAAAAAAGACCAGGATGCCCATTATTGCTACTTTTTTCCAACATAGTGTTGAAGGTCTTGGCCAGAGCAATTAGGCAAAAAAAAAAAAAATAAAAAGTGTCCAAATTGGAAAGGAAGAAGTAAAACTGTCACTATTTGCAAATGATATATATAGAAAACCCTAAGAATCCACCAAATAACTGTTAGAATAAAGAAATTCAGCAAAGTTGCAGGATATAAAAATCAATACACAAAAATCTGTTCTGTTTCTGTACACTAATAATAAACTATCAAAAAGAAATTAAGGAAACAACCCCATGTAGAACTGCATCAAAAATAAAATATGTAGGAATAAACTTAACCAAGGTGGTGAAAGACCTGTACACTGAAAACTATAAGCATGAAAGAAACTGAAGACACAGTTAAATAGAAATATACTCCCTTTTCATGGATTGGAAGAATATCATTAAGACATCCTTAATACCCTGAGCAATCTACACATTCAATGCAATCTCTACCAAAATTCCAATGGCATTTTTCACAGAAATAGAACACATACTCCTAAAAATGTATATGGTTTCACAGAAGACCATATAAATGCTGAATACACCAATCTATCTTCAGAAAGAAGAAGAAAGCTGGAGGCATCATCCTCCCTGATTTCAAATTTTATTTAGCTATAGTAATCAAAACAGTATGGTGTTTGCATCAAAACAGACATATATGTCAGTGGAACAGAAGAGAGCCCAGAAACAAACCCTTACATGTATGGCAAATTAATTTATGACAAATGAATCAAGAATATACAATGGGGAAATAATGTTTTCAATAAATGGTGCTGGATAGCCACATTGCAAAAAAAAGTGAAATTGAGCACTATCTTACGCCATACATAAAAATTAACTCAAAATGGATAAAATAATGTAAAACTTGAAACCGAGAAACTCATGGAATAAGACACAAGTAGTTAGTTCCTTGACATCAGTATTGGCCATGATTTTTGGATAGGACACCAAAAAAAAAAAAAAAAAAAGGGCAACAAAAGCAAAAGCAAACAAGTAGGACTACATCCATCTAAGAAGTTTCTACACAGCAAAGGAAATTTAAAAAAAGCAACCCACCAAATGAGAGACAATATTTGCAAATCCTATCTCTGATAATGAGTTAATTTCTAAAATATATAAAGAACTACAATTCAATAGCTATATATATAAAATTTAAAAATGGGCTGAAAATCTAAACAGATGTTTTTCCAAGTAAGACATACTGATGGCCAATAGGTATATAAAAAAGTGTTCAGTGTCACTAATAATCAGGGAAATGCAAATTAAAACCACAGAACTATCACTTCACACCAGTTAGAATGGCTATCATGAAGAAGACAAGAAGTAACAAGTGTTAGTGAGGATAAACAGAGAACCACTGTTGGAAATTAGTGCGGCCACTATGAAAAAATAGAGAGGTTTCTCAAAAAATTAAAAATAGAACTACCATATGAGGCAGCAATTCCACTTCTGGATAGTCATCCAAAGGTAACAAAAAACACTTACCTGAAAAGATCTATGTGCCCTCATGCTTATTTATAATAGCCAAGAGATAGAAGTAACCTAATTGTCTACTGAAGAATGAATAAGGGAAATGTGGTACACACACATACACAATCTGGCCATAAAAAAGAATTAGATCTTGCCATTTGCAACAATATAGGGGGACCTTTAGAGTATTATGCTAGGAGAAGTCAGAGAAAAACAGATACTATATAATTTCATTTATATGTGGAATCTAAATACACACACTTATAGATACAGATAACAGATTGGTGGTTGCCACTGGCAGGGAGTGGGGTGTGTGCACATGGATAAAAGGTGTCAAAGGGCACAAATTTCCAGTTATAAAATACGTAAGTCACAAGATAAAACGTTTTTATAGTCGTGGTGACTATAATTAATGCTGTATTATTTATCTTAAAGTTGCTTAGAGAGTATATCATAAAAGTACTCATCACAAGAAAAAACATTCTTAACTATGTGTGGTGATGGATGTGAATTAGACTTGTGGTGGTAGATTATGGGGCACCTGAGTGGCTCACTCAGTTACGTGTCTGACTCTTGATTTCAGCTCAGGTCATGATTTCAGGGTCATGAGATAAAGCCCTGCATTGGGCTCTGCACTGAACATGGAGTTGGCTTGAGATTCTCTCTCTCCCTCTTCCTCTCCCCCCACATACTTGCACTTTCACTTGCACTCTCTCCCCCACCATCTCCCCCCACTTGCACTCTCACTTGCACTTCCTCTCTCTCAAAATAAAAATCTTAAAAAAAAAAAGACTTGCTGTGGTGATTTCACAATACAAACATGAAACCATGTTGTACACCTAAAACTGAGAATTTTACACGTCATTTATATCTCAATAATATAAATGGAACAGAAAAGATAGAGGACATGACCAAAAGACCAATTTCAGATGGGGTGACCAAGGAAGGCCTCATAGAAAAGGTGACTTTTGTGTGATGCACTGTGAAGGTAAGGGAATACACCATGAGCATATTTAGGGGAAGAATATTTGGTCAGAAAACCAATGCAAAGGTCCTGAGGTGCAAGCATGACTGGTATTTTGAAGAAGCAGAGAGAAGGTTCATATTCCTGAATTAGAACCGTTGAGGAGAATGTAAGAGAAAAGATCATATTGGTAATGGAAAGCCAGGACCTACAGAGCTTACTTGGTTATGGCAACAAATCTGAGTTTAATCTGAGTGAAAACAGAAGGCCCTTGACAAATTTTAAGCAAAGGAGCAATAGGATTTGACTTCCATTTCAACAGGATCACTCCAGCTAGAGAACAGGCTAATGAGGGACAAAGTGCAGAAGCACAAAGACAAGTTAGGTGACACCTGCACTAACATCTAGGCAAAAGATTATGGTGGCTTGGACTACATAGCAGCTGCACAAGTGCTGAGAAGTGGTTATATTTTTTAAAGTAAAGCCATTAGAATTTGGTCATGTATTCAAGGGGGGATGTGAGAAATAGTCAAAGATAAATAATGTACTGCTTTTCAGTAACTGGAGGGATAGAGTTTTCATTTACTGAAACAGTGGACTGCAGAAGGAGCTGTTTGATGTGAATAAGATTAGTTTCTTATTTTTCATGTTAACTTGAGATATGTAATAGAAATCTAACAGGGAATGTGAGTAGGCAGGCATATATATCAATCTGGAATAGAAGAGAGAGATGAAGTTGGGCCTCGTTAGTATATTGATGGTATTTTACAGTCAAAAGTTAGAGGAAACCAAAGGGGACATGAAATGAAGAAGAGAGATCCAAAATCCCTGAATACTCCATGTTTTAGAAGATATGAGGGTGGTAAGGAGACTGAACAAGCAAAGGTGACCAAAAACGATCAGAGAAGTAAGAAGGAAAGAACAAAAAGGATTGGTTTTCTGCAATCAACAGAAAGAGCTTGAGGAAAGAGAAAGTAGTTAAATATGTAAAGGGTGGTAAGAACTGAAAACTGATCATTAGATTTGGTGATGCAAATGCTTTGTAAGAGTGGTAGAGACAAGTCTGGTTAGGGTGCATTCAAGAGAGAATGGAACAGAGAAACGGGCAGAGTATAGGGAAATCTTTGGCATAAGAAGAGAGAAGCGTCAATAGTTGGAAGAATTAGGTAGAAAGGAGAAAGGTTTTTTGCTTTCTGAAGGGAGAAGTAATATGTTCTTATGGCGATAGGAATGATCCTGTATAGAGACGAGAATTGGTAATGCAGGAGAGAGAAGGGATAGTTCCTAGAGTAGGAACAGGAATGGGACCTAGGACATCAGCAGAAGGGGGTTGTCTTGCCGGGAGACTAGAAATAGCAGTAGATAATAGAATATAAAAGCAGAGCAATAGGGAGGTGGGATAGTCAGGGTGATCATCACGTTTCACTACCAAATGCTAGTAGATGGAACAGAGAAATTCAAGAATGAGAGATAAAATCCAATAATAAAGGAGCTGAGTTCCCCAAGTTTATTTAATCACCGTATCTTCTGTTGTAGTGCACTTTCACCTTCTCCCAAAACATTGTTCCATATGACTAATTCATGTGTTATCCAGTAGTTTCTACAATATGTACCACTTCCATCCTCAATAGGTCAAGCTGAATACCCAATTATTTTTTAAATGTATACACACAGAGACACATACACATCATGAGCTTAGGTTATGATAATTCAAGATAATTTACCTATTTCAGTAGTAAAGTCAGTAATTTCAAACTTTGAGTTCACTGACTTTACAGAAACAGGAGAGAGGGTTTGGGTTAGGTCAGGGCAAGATGAGGGTCAAAAGTGAAGAGCTCCCATATGAATTCAGGATCCTAGAAGACCTGTATTCTTGTCGAAAGTATGAGTTAGGAATAATCTGTCAACTATCAAAAATAATGAAAAGCTTGCCTTTCTCAGTTTTGGCTTAAGGTTGAGGTAAGAGGTCTTCTTTAATAACTTGCAATCCCAAGTTTACTCTACCCACACATAAGTTTTCATTTAAATTTATGTTGCCATACATAGCTCATACCCCTGGGGCACTTGGGAAATCTTAAAGAAAAAGTTAAGTGTCTTAAATAATGTTCCTTATTAGAAGACCTTGAGATGAGGATCTGTATGCAAAAGCAAGTACTCCCCAAGAGAAACCAGTTAGACAAGTCTGGGAAATAGGACAGGGAAGAGAAAAAAAAAAGACCCCTAAACCTGCAACCTCAGGCATAGACCTAGCTTCAGCCTGCTCCTATGATCCTACACTCGAGAGTATAAATTATGCTTTTAAATCAGTGCTGCCTCAAAGCAAGTGAGCTGAGCTTTTTTACTTTTGCACCAGTCAGTCATAGGCTACGATCCACCCAGCTGGGTACATAAACTCAGACAGTTTGACTCTCAGTCTATGAAAAGAGAAATAAAATAGCTCCATTAGCCCAAAGAGGGTCATCTCAAGGAGCATACAGATGTGAACCCTAAGAGGCAAAGCACACAGAAATTGGGAGATGGATACACATAACCTGTAAAAAGGATCAGGGGAATCTAGGTGGAACACCAGCAGCTTTTAGTACCCAATACCTTCTAGAGAGTTTTTCTCCCAACCCAATTTGTATTTGAACTTAAAAAAAAAAAAATTGAACATGTGCTCAAATCCAAGTTACAAATATATGAGAGTAAACAACTTACTATGTGTGGAAGTCACCAGACACATCCTAAGAATTTCTTAAGCTAGAAGTATCAATTAGCGATATTTACAATTAGTCATACAAAAGCACTTATAGAAAAGAAAAACACTAATGGTATATCTAGAAGTGAAAAAGGATTATACTTAGGAAAAATTCAGTGAGTTAAAGGCAGATGAGACACATCTAGAGAGAAGTGGTAGATCAGAAGTAGACAGGCGGAACTCACCACAAGTAACTAATAGAGACGATAAGGAGCATCAGAGGCTTCCTGGGCAGAATGACAAAGCCAACCTATGTTTAGGCTTCCTGAAGGAGATGGTAGAGGGAATGGTAGGAGAACAATAGCTGACAGTTATTCAGAATTGATCAACTACTTAGATTTTCAGATACAGCATACATCCTTAAAAACAACAGCACCACCACCACCACCACCAAACCTGTACGTTTCCTAAGGAAACAGAAGAACAAAGAGAATCTTGAAAAAAGGAACCACAAGTGGACTGAGAACAAACTTTTGAACAATGAAACAGAAGCCAGAAGCTAGTATATTATGGTAGAAACAGCTTGCATGTGCATGGTTTGCTGTTATGCATGCACATGAGCATGCACGTAAACATGTAACACATACGATGAATCCACAACTATGCGTGGGCTAAAGGGTATTCAGAATTTAATTATACCCAGTATGCACATTCCATACCTCAAGAGAATTTTCTTAAAGATAAACATTTAACTCACAAAAATTTAAAAATAGAGATCATTTTGTAATAAGGTCTCATAATAAATATCCAGCTTCTGAACAAACATGACCAAAGAGGGGGACCTTATCATTTTTAAGATATTAATTACAAAAAATTCTACCCATGTTTTCTGAAGTAGAAGCCTATCCAGAGTTAATGCATGAACTTAAAAGTCATAAAAATGCATTTAATTGACTTTTAGAAACCAAAGTTAATCATTTTTTTAAATTATGTATTTCTTTTCAAAGACAAAATCTTACATTCCTATGAAAAATTTCATAATTATTAGAGACAGATATTTGAGGTATCAAATTACTTTGTTAGAGGTGAATTTTTAAAACTAAATTGTAATACCAGAAAAAAGGTGGTTGTTATACATGGACAAAACCTATTTTATAGTTGTGTGTTGAAAAGGGGAGAATTAGTACACGTCAAGTAGATATATATAAAGTATGTAAGTACACTATATATATATGTGTACCTATATACACATAAAATACTATATTTACTTTTATATTTAAATGTAAAATTATATACATTTTAAGTTGTTATTTAAATTCTATTAGTTAACATACAGCATAATGTATATATTATTTTAATTGAAGACAAGCTTTGAGGAACTAAAAGTTAGTAGTAATTATTTGGAATTGTTATTAGTAAGTCTCCCCTCATCCAATAGCATTTCAACTTCCTTTATTACCCAGAGTAACAGTAAAATTATATAACAAGTATATAGTTGGAGAACAATTTGTCAATCTGACAAAATGTAATAAACTTTCCAAAGTATACTGCAGAGAATGACATTACAGCAGGAAAATTAGAACTTCACAGTTTCTTCCTTGTCCTGAACACTTTCAGGTTGATAAGGGACCAACCTCAAGACATTAGTATCAAATTTATCTGATTCAATTTCTCTGCATACATCCCCTTTTTCTATAGCAGAAATTGGTTACTCCCCTTTTTGGCTACTCCTGCTTTCTGGCCCCCAAACCAACCTTAGTCTGAGATAGTCAATACTGTACATGGATAGTTGTAACTCTATGAACATGGGCTCAACTTCCAGTCCTGGCTCAAACAGAATCTGATCTTCTCCTCAGACAACGATAATTAGGCCACCTCCTCATCACCAAACCCTGTTCTTACACTTGAGTTTCAGACTGTTTTTCCCCACTACTAGAACTGTGGACTGACAGTCATACTTATTTCCCTCTCAAAGTCCTAAAGGGAAGTCCTAAATTGATCAACGATGAATACAACGACATGAATATATCAAACATTCTGTATGAACATCTGTTACATTTGTTTATATAGAGAGCAATCCTCATACTACAAGCCTCTCTAGAGAGAAATTATTTTATTACTCTCTGTATTCCAAGTACCTAGCAGTATCTGACTCATGGTAGTCTCTCTAACATTTTTTGAATAACTGTTATAAGTGTTACGACATGAAAAATTATTAAGTAGTAATTTTATATTACTTCAAAGTTGAAATGCTTGCTGTTTGACTTCCCCTGGATACTCTTATTTTGAGTTTCAGGCACTAGTCTTAGATTCAGTTGTAATACCGCGCCCCTTCCTTGAGCATCTGTGTTGACTGATGTCTAAAGAGGCCACCTATTAGTGCACCCAAAGACTACCACCGATAAGGATGAACTTATTATTACTTTTCAGCAACTAGTTCGTCTCCACACACCTGAGGAAGAGTCAGGGAAAAAGCCTAGAACAGGGCTTCTTCTACTAAGTCAAATTATGTCTCCCACTGAAGAAAATAGAGATTTGAGATTCTGGGGAATATGTTGGGATCATCTAGGTAGAGGAAAATTGTGATCTACCTGCTACTTGTAAGGCAACTGTTCAATTTCTAATTTTAAAGGTAAAATAAACATTAAGCTATTGAAAATGCAAGTATGGCATTGATTATAATATTAATAGCATTCAGTAGGAACTTAACTGGCACAGTTCCAAACACTTTCTATGGATTAACTCAAACATTACAGAAACCCTTGAGAGGTAGGTCCCCTATATAATGGCCATTGTATAATAAGGAAATAGACACAGATAAGTAATTTTCTGCAATTTACTCACTTAGTAAGTGGCAGAATTGGAATTCCAGGTCGAGTGGTGGGTTAAATTGTAACAAAGAGTATACACCAAATAAGAATCGAGCAACAAAACCAGAGTGACTCCCTGGGGAAAGAAACTGCTGTGATGTAAACAATTTGAGGCAAAGATCCTAAGATTTGGATTTCATAGGCCTATACCTTTCTCTTTTAATTGGAGGAGCTGACATAAGACTGCAAGTCTTAAATTAAAAAAAAAAAAGCCTACCATATATAATTAGCTTTTCTTTTAAATTAAAGGAAATAGTAACACCAAAAATAGGAAGCATATGATTTCAAGATTAAAAAAACCCAATGTTTAGATATAATAAATTTAGCAGTATGGAAAAAATCCTATATTGGCCTTAATTATTATTTCCCATTTTCTTTGTCCTCTGTGTAGCAATGTTACATGTTCTGGTGCTAAAAGAGAAAAAGGGGAGAAGGTTTGGAAAGACTGTGTGGTTGACAAAGAAAGCAAGCTTACTCTCATTCTTCTACCCTTCTCTGGTCTCCCCCATGAACACTCATCCTTCACATTTCAACTTAAATGTTGCTTATTTAACTCTTGAGATCATCTAAAGCTCAGCTCTGTAAGGGAAACTGGGACCTGGAACAGCTCACCACTGCATCATGTAAGTTCTAACCGTGCACCTGAGTGAGCAGTGCTTAATTAATCTCTATTTTTAAAACGCTTAAGTGTATACATAACATTGCTGCTTCCATTGCAGAGATACTAGAAATTGCATATTTACAATAATTACAGCAAGACAAAACTCAGAAATCATGAGAGTTATAAAGTTTCTCTTTGATTTCAACCAAAAGAAAGTACTTTATATACAAATGTGGGTTATAATATGTGTAAAGATAAAGCATGAAGTCATTTTGGAATGATTCTTCTTTTAATAATCAAAGTTTTAAAGAATCTTTACCTATGGACATGTGTTATTTCTCCTTGCAATATATCAGCTAAGAAAGGCTGGGGAACAGTTAATATATCTAATATCTGGTTATGTCCTTAAAAGCCTATTCTTGCTATATTTCAGGACATTTTTTTGTTGACATCAATATCTAAATTGACTTAATACCTCCTCTCCTATTAACTGAAGTTTTCGATTCTTTTGTATATTTAATGTTAGAATCTACCATTTTCTCCAAATGTGCTTTCTTTCTAAGAGTAAGTATGAACTAGAAATCAGGGTCATTATTGATGTGATACATTTTCCTTGGTTTCTCTAATCTTGTTCTGTGCATGCTCTAAGTAGTCCAGCCAGGTTTTGCAGAATTAGTACTGAACCTTCTCAGAGACAAAGTCCAACTTAGAATTTCTATGTTCAAACTGCCATTGATTCAAACAAACTTTAACACTTGTCTATCTTTGATTTAGAAATAAAAGTGGTTAGAAAAAGACCATTATTTTGAAAAAGAAGTTCAACCTAAATGGCAGAGGAATGAGTATAATACAGAAAACTTAAAACTATCAAGCTTTTTGTAAGTGGTTGTTACTCCATGGTGAGAAGTAGTCAAAAAACAAGATCTTATTATCACTGAATTTTGATAAAAGGAATCTGATGCATGGATTCTTTTTTAATTTGAAAAGTTACATTACAATTCAGAAGCAGCCATGAGTTTCCTGGTAATATAAACCAATTGTTTAGAGAGAATTAAATTATTACTAGTAAGCCTTACTGTAGAAAGGTAGCTAATTATAATTCTGGGTTTAAGTCTATTTGATTCTTTCTGTCACTACCTTATCAATTATTATAGCCTGAACAAAATGTGGCTGGCCTGTTCATGTAGCTCATATTCCTGGAATATAAGTTATAAAAAATTAGTTTTTCTTTTTCTACCTAATCTTATATCAATTTCTTTCTAATTTCCCTACAAATCTTAGTCCATGTGACAAGAGTATGAAGGTAAAATTTACACAGAAAGTAAGAGAAGCTTGAAAAAAAAGATCAAGTCAAAAACCTTGGAATATGAATAAATAATCTAAACCTGAAACATAAGAAGAATCATCTCTCAAAACAAATTTATCAACACATTCCAGCCCTGGAAGACACTGACAAAAGTAGGAAATGAGCTGGCTAATACCAGAGTTCAAACTGTAGAAGAGAAAATGGCATCATAAATCAAAGTACAAGTAATCATGGTGAAAATGCAAATATAGTTACTGACATGCCTGACACAACAGAGGGGAATGAACAAGACTCATTCTAATATTGCAGGGTGAATTATTTGGCACAAGGCAACAACTTCTTATGATCAGCCTTATATTAAAGTTAAGCATTTTTGGCAATTATGTTTCTGATGAAAAAGGCAAAACCCCAAATGCTCCGTGAAGTTATAATCCAAAATAGTATTTCCATTTATTGAGTTCCTATTATGAGTCAACTATGGTTATTTACCAGTGCAGTTTTATTTAATCTGCTCAAAAATCCCATGAAGCGGGAATATTTTTTCCCCATTTACAAATGGAGGGAATTGAGTCTCACACTATTTGTAAGGAGTATCAAAAATTTTTAAATAGGACTTATGGTATGTCATTCACTGAGATAGAGAACACTGAGAGACCAGTTTCAGGGGACAAGATCATCAAAAGTGAGTGAACTATAATTTACAATTGAATCATTGATCTCAATGAATAAGTAGGCTTCACAAATTTGTATGTAAATGTACCTTTGGCATCTACAAGTATCATCTACAGGTACAGTCTTATTAAAATAGATACCAACTTTTGACAGATATTGAGATACTTTTTTGAATTTTTGTATCATTTTTATGACTATAACATTACTGATGATTACAGACGCTAAAGTACAAATATTAAGTGTGATGGCACATTCAACATCAAATTTCTGAAGAAATCAAAATTAATACTTTAAAATGCACTTTTGAACTCAGTGCTAAGGTTACTGCAAAATGAGCAAGTATTAAAAAATTAGTTATTGATTTATATCATGTAATAAGTAAACAGTAAAGGCATTAAGACTATCTCTGTAAGCTCTGCAACGAAGTATTTCTTGCACAATGTTCACGTATACCTAACCTGTAATTTCCAGTGTTTCAAATGGACCTCTGTAGGAGAGCTGACAACACTGACTCCATCTTTGGCCCTCCACCTTGTTTATCCCTCTCGTACACAGATGGTGTCACATTAGATAACGAGGAGAGATGCCCCCTGGCATACAGGCACTACCACTCTAGATAACTAGTAGAGATGACTGGTGCACATATGGGGCCTACTTTAGACAACAATCCTGTGATGTCACCACTATGACCCTCACTCTATAAAAACTATGGGTTGAGATCCAGGCTTGGTGGACAACAGCTGCAGAGAATGGGCAGAAAATAGAAGCAGAGAACAGCTGTGTAGAGCCCTGCATCATCCATCCACCTGCCTGCTTACCCCTGTCAGTAAGTTACCCTGAATAAAAACTCTGTAAATGGTATGGAGTGGCTTGCTTCATTTTTCAGTCTTAACATGTCTTCTCAGTCTGGAGGATACATTACTGACCCTCCTTCATCTTCTCATAACCTCACTGACTGGTGTGCCATTTTGCATTTTTCAACTCAAAGTATGAGTTATGACCCAACTGATACACCAAGAGGCCTTTCTTAGAAGTGACCATGGACTCTGAGAAACAAACTGAGGGTTCTAGAGGGGAGGGGGGTTAGGGGGGATGGGTTAGCTTGGTAATGGGTATTAAAGCAGGCACTTTCTTTTCTTACTCAGGTTGTCGTTTGTTTTATCAGAGGCAACCAGTATCCTTTTATTGAAAGGCAAGAGTTCAATTCTTACACCTAAAACCAACCGAGGAAAACAGATTATTGCTTATCATTTTCCAAAGATAAACACATATTAAAGTGAAAATTTTCTGTTCACTGTACATGTGTCCATACATTAGTCATGGAGACTGTGGCAGAAGAACAAATTACAGGTGTGCCAACACAACCTCACTTATTACAACTATTAATACCTCTATATTAAAAAAGGAAAAAAGATAAATGCTAAATCAGATGGATGATAGGGATAATTGACATAAACTGGGACACTCCAGGACTAATATTTACTACACATATATTACACACACACACACACACACACACACTGATATATTGATATCCTGATATAAGTATTATGGAAAAGTATAAGGAGCTCTTAATATGTGATCCACAGAAACCTAATTATTCTATCTAGGTTTCCATAAATCCCCTAAAATTTTATCCACAATTAAGTGTGTTGTAAATGTGTGTCCACATAAGCATTTTTCTGGGCATGAGTGCCCTGAACATGGATCAGATTCTCAGAGGCCTAAGACTTCGAAAAGATAAATAACCACTGTTCTAAGATATCATTAAAAAGTTAAAGAGCCTATTTTTGTCAGTAGTGAAATATTAAGTTACTAAAAAGGAAAAAAAATGTTCAAGAAATGAAATTTGATGGTCTTTGCCATAGTATGGAAAAGCAGAGCCAATCTCTAGTGAACACTTCATTTTTAAGACATTTATAGTAATCTGTAAAGGTGAGGAAAACCTGGATTTAAAACAGAGATTCCTTACAAAAGCCTGTGTTGAGCCATCATTGATACATTGTCTCTTGCCAGCCTGATTGTAAGCTATTTGAACAAGAGCTGTATCTTCGGGATCTCCCATACCACTTTTGACAGATTTGTCCTCAATTTGTTAACTTTAAATAATTTTACTTATGAAGATTTAATTTGTACCCGTTAGATTGCATTAATAAGATGATTTAAGGCAACCTACTAAAACTGTTACATCATATACAATCAATTGAAATAAAGTTTCAAATATGTAAGTGTATTATTATAAGAACTAAATTCATCTAAAACAGGAAAGCTCAGCTAGTATTATGCAACCATCAAAAGGAATGAGATCTTGCCATTTGCAACGACGTGGATGGAACTGGAGGGTGTTATGCTGAGTGAAGTAAGTCAATCAGAGAAAGACATGTATCATATGACCTCACTGATATGAGGAATTCTTAATCTCAGGAAACAAACTGAGGGTTGCTGGAGTGGTGGGTGGGTGGGAGGGATGGGGTGGCTGGGTGATTGACATTGGGGAGGGTATGTGCTATGGTGAGCACTGTGAATTGTGCAAGACTGTTGAATCACAGATCTATACCTCTGAAACAAATAATGCAATAAATGTTAAGGAATAAAAAGAAGAAGATAGCAGGAGGGGAAGAATGAAGGGGGGGAAATCAGAAGGGGTGACGAACCATGGGAGACTATGGACTCTGAGAAACAAACTGAAGGTTCTAGAGGGAAGGGGGGGGATGGGTTAGACTGGTGACGGGTATTAAAGAGGGCACGTTCTGCATGGAGCACTGGGTGTTATGCACAATCAATGAATCATGGAACACTACATCAAAAACTAATGATGTAATGTATGGTGATTAACATAACAATAAAAAATTTAAAAAACAACAAAAAAAACAGGAAAGCTCAAACTACAGGAAGTCCTTTTAGGGAAGGCTATGTCCTTGATTTATCGATCTTGCTGATGACAGTAATAAAGTATGGCTCTGCTTCAACAATGAATTAAAGACAAAGTTTTGAGGTAAAACCTTACTTACAATAAAAATCCAAAGTTTTCTTAGTAGAAAATTTATGCAGAATTTCATTTTTTCTAACTTCAACTATCTTAAAGTTTTATGATTGTTGTTTTATTCTACATGCTGTTAATTTCTTTTACTGTTAACTTACTTTCTTCCCTTTTCCCCTTATTTCTAGTTTATTTAGCATCTTGAATTAGGCAGAGATTGAGTCCTGGCCTCACTAGTGTAGTGAGCAAATTTTATTAGTACAAAGATGGCAAAGAAAAAAAATTAAGTGAAAGGAATTCAACAGAAAAAGCTACCTTTCAAGCTTTGTCGTCACAGAAGTGGTGAAAAAAAGTAAATGATTAAATGAAATAAAAATCCTCAGGAGCATGATTGAGGTAAACGACAGAATGCAAACCATAATTTTAAATAATACAGATGGCATGAGACAAAACGAAGTCATCATCCACAAAAACACTTGCCCTTCTAAAACAAGCAGTATAATGCTAAATGAAGTGAATAGAGGATATCCTAGCAAAACACCACAAAAACCTGAACTGAAGAAATGAGAGGAAGCAGGCACTAACCAGGACAGGTGAGGAACCCACCTCTACAGGTGTATTAACTGAGATAGAAGAACAAGCATTTGATAACAATAAATGGATATTCTAAGGGCAGTATTCCTTCTTCTGATGAAGCTTCTCAAAATAATGCGGCTTATTTGACATTATAATATATAATATATACTAGACACACACACATTTTAGATAAATATGGAGAAAGAGTTTAGAACCATAAGCAAGCTACTAAGCAGGAAAAGGTCTCCATCATCTTCAATGCAAGGGTTGGGGTGGGTAGATATGCAGAACAAGTTTCCACTCAACATTTCCTGAAAGGCTACGAGTGGGGACTTACCCTTAATTGTGAGAAAAGGGAAATAATGCCTTCTCCACCCAAATTATGGAACATTAAAAGATTCCACAGCGTAAATGAAGGAGAGAAATACAAGTAAAAAGATACCTGAAGAATGTTTATTGTGATAAGGCACTAAAATCCCTGCTATATAACCTGGACCATGGCAGCAACACAATAAAATAAACTGTACACCAATCTCTCCTATGAACATAGACTCTACAATGTAAGTTTTGAAACTTCTGTATAGAAAGATAAAAATAGGTGGAATTGTGGAAGAGATAGATTTCCTATCGAAGTGGGAGTTTAAGGTGCACAATAAAGAGAAGTTGACAAAAAAGAATACATAGTTAAGAATGGTAAAGGATACAAACAGATTGCAAGCAGAAAATACAGAGCTAAAAAAATAGGAAAAAAATGTTCAACATCATTAATAACCAGTCAATAGATAAAATAATGAATTATCAAGTTTGCTCAGTTATTAGTCTAGTTTTAGCAATGGTGTCAACAATGATCGGAAAGTATAAACTGGCTATCATTTAGCTATAATGATCAATTTTGCACCATATCTTTTACCCAATGATTTTTCTAAAAACTTGTTTTCAAAAAATAAAGATTTGCATAAATATACTTGTACTCAGAGGTTTATTTTTCAGTTGTCTGAAATAAAAAAAGGAAAAACTATATATATGGTCCCCAACAGAATAGCTTAATTATGATAAACCCCTATGTCAGAAAGGTATACAGCAACTAAAAATGGAGCAAAACCGGATGAATTGTTATGAAACTATCTCCAAAATATACTTTCAGTTTAACAAAAACATAAATTCCAGAATATAGTATAATCCTACTTCTACTAAAAATACTAGCAAAGAATAACACTGCACCTACACACACAAGTCTGTCTTGAAATATGCACAGAAGGGTTATTATTATTTGCATAGAGTTTTTCACGCAGACCTTCACTTTGTTTCATATGTTTGTATTGTTTGATTTACAGTGACCATGAGCTCATATATTACTGAATAACTGATGAAAGGTTTAAAACATTAACATAATTGTGAAATGACTGAGGATAAATTTTACAAGACATTTGGAGGAACTTTATGAGGAATATTTGACTGAGAGACATAAAAAAAAGTGTGAATTAATGAAGAGACATACGATGTTCCTGGACAGGAACACTTGAGGCTGTAAACCTATCCATTTTCTCTTAATCTATAAATTCAATGCAATTTGAATTAAGGTCCCACTAGGATTTTTTGGAACTTGACAAAGTAATTTTAAAGTTTCCTCTAAAAGAAAAAATATATATACAAAAGAGAAAATTTAAGAGTAATGAGAGAAGACTATACTAGATATTTAAAGGTGGTTATATTGGTAGCAAAATAAAGATTTGTATAAAATAACAGAAAAGCTAAATGAGAGCATATGTGTTATGTAGATAGCATTTCCAAGTAAAGGATACTTACTATATTAAGATGTTTGATCATCAGTCTGCACATTTGATAAAAATATAGACCCCTTCTTTTATTAAATGGAGACAAATATGTGAAGAATGATGATTTAAATATAAAAATTAACCTGTATAGATAGGAGAGTGAAATACATGTAATAATCTGTATCCTTTCTGTCCAGGGAAGGTCTTCTGAAATATAAAAGGAAAGAAGTCATAAAGGTAAAGTTGCTCGATAAAACATTAAAATGTAAAAAGTTATACATTACTATCAAATCTAAAAGGCAATAGCAATGTTTAGAATTAGCTATCACAAATTAAAAAGAATCTTAAATTAAGGAATTCTTACAAGTTGGCAAGATAAAGAAATATACCCCTTGGTCGTCTGTTTCCAGATGAGTGGGTAGAAATCCTATACAGGCCTCTCACTCGACACCTGCTACTCCCATCATCTGTGCCTCACATTTTGAGGTATCATTGGTCTCACAGAAAAGAGAAGTCTCTGTGTGAGCCTCCCAAGATAACAACCAACAACTAAACTGACCCCAAGGCAACCTGAGGCCTGGGCTTCTCTTCCAGGGCAATAGAGCAGGCATACTGTCAGGGACAGAGCCGAAAAAAAGGTGAGCATTGAGGAGGAACCCTGAAAAACATGGGCATCCCTGAAATAACAGAGTTGCCTAAGAATACTGAACACTGGAGCATGTGACATTAAGGAGAAGATAACTAGAGATATTTTTAACTTGGAGTAAGAAAGGGATTCTTCAGCAAGACCAAAAATGTCAAAAAAGATATATCAATTCAACTATTTTTTAAAATATTTTTTAAATGTTTTATTTATTTATTCATGAGAGTCAGAGAGAGAGAGAGAGAGAGAGAGAGGCAGAGGCAGAGAGAGAAGCAGGCTCCCCACCTAGCGGGGAGCCCGATGTGGGACTCAATCCCAGGACTCTGGGATCATGACCTGAGCCCAAGGCAGATGCCCAACCATCTGAGCCACCCAGGCGCCCCAGTTCAACTATGTTTCAGTTAATTTTTCTTCATTAAAAAACACATTTAAGAAGTAAAATAAGAGAAGCCCCCAAATGGCAGAAAATAATTGTTATACATATAAATCTTAACTTCGGAATCATATTCACACCAAATAGGAAAAGAGAACCCAGGAGAAAACTGGTTACAAGATATGAACAGGCATTTCACAAAACAAAAAGTAAGTAGGACTACTGATGTAAGTGCAATACAATGAATTTTTAACATTGGTTGGCAAATACTAAGGAATGTGTCAATCCCAAGAATTGTAGAAAATAAAGATCTTCTATATTGCTACTAGGAATGTAAATTAGTATACCACTTTGAAAAACAATTTGGCACTATTTTATGAAAAACAGGTAAGTATCTCATGATCTATCAATACTGCTTTTGTATACATACTTTAGAAAATCTCTTGCACAATTACATACATGAAAATATTCACACAAGGACTCATTATAAGCCCAAAGTAAAAATCACCTAAATGCACACAGAAGATGACTAATAATAAATTGTGGTATATTTACACAATGAAATATTATGCAATATTGAACATTAACATATTGCTTGGGGAAAAATGAATTCTTAGAAAACTATCACGTAATATCCTTTTTCTAAAGATTGAACAGTGACAAATTAATACTATGCTGTTTCGGCACACAATTAAACACTGTACAACTTCCTATTTAAAATGGCAGTAGAGGGGTGCCTGGGTGGCTCAGTTATTGAGCATCTGCCTTCGGCTCAGGTCATGATCCTGGGTCCTGGAATCAAGCCCCGCGTCAGGCTCCTTGCTCCGCGGGAAACCGGCTTTTCCCTCTTCCACTCCCCCTGCTTGTGTTCCCTCTCTCACTGTCTCTCTCTGTTAAATAAATAAATAAAATGTAAAAAGATAAAATAAAATGGCAGTAGAATAATCAATGCAAAAATCAGAATAGTGTTTAACTCTATATGTCCACAGAGCAATCAAAGTTTTGGATATATTTCAGTTACCGAATTATGTGGTGGGTACTTTGATGTTTATTATTAAAAATATACACACATAAAATAGAGAAGCAAGAATGGACCGATGATTAGAGGGCATTATGATTAATCAAGTCCTTTGTAAGGAGAACAATAAGGGGGAGAACAAAGGTGAAAGATAATTAAAAAAAATCAAAATTATGAAACACCAAATATATTTTTAAAGATTCACTAAAGTTCTTCCAAATATCTTTCAACAAAGTTAAAACAAAATCATTTGCTTTTTGGATAATTTAAAGTAAATGTTGCTAAGATGCAGAGTTGGCAAGAATGTAAATTAAGATGCAGAATTGGCAGGAATGTAAATTTGTGGAGATTTCTGGAAAGCCATTGTAAATTACATATCTAAGAATTTACAAGAAGTATTTAAGGAATTTAAAAGGAATACATTTTGTATTCTAGAACATTCATTTCAGATTTTTAGAATAATGAAGGTAACAAAAATATCTGCCTTATTTTGGATTGATTCAATATTGACATATCCATAGAACAAAATAATATATATTAAGATTTTTGCATACACAATTTCATAAGTTTTATTTACATAAATGAGTATATGCAAGTTTTAAATTAGCTTTATATTATTATCTCAGTGGTGGAATTGGGGATAACATTTTTTAATATTTTACTTACCTATATTTTTTTCCTCTAATAATTATTCCATTACTTGTTCTATACAAAATATAAGTGTGTTTTTTAACATTATCTCTTCTTTTAAAAATGAAATTCTGGACCAAAACCAGCTCACAGACACCATGTCTCTCTCCAGTGATTAAGAAAATTCCACATGATAAATTTAAGATGGAAAAATCAAGACCTGACTGGAATTCTGATTTCTCATTTATCTAAGAAGCCTCTTTCCTTTTCAAGAAGGAGAAATGAAGCAAATGATTTCCCCTAAGTGTTAGTAGAGTAGGAAAAGTAGAAGTGTTCAGGAGCCTGAACTGTTTTCAGTATCAATGGGAGTATGGAATGGTGCATCAGTGACCTAGCAGTGTGGAATCTTCATTTCTATTGACTACTTCACACTAGTAAAGTCCCACCAAGATCTGAAAGAGCTTTTCGTTGTCTTTTGATTTGGGGATACAAATTTGTATTTCTTTTCCTGCACTCTTCTCTTCTGCCTGAAAGCAGCTCGTGAAATCTTTCTTCCCGATCATTCACTGAATACATCATCGGAAATAATCACAAAACTACTCAATATATGATCATAAATGAATCTTTCAAAATAGGCAAAAGTTAAGAAATATATTCTCAGAACAAACCAAACTGGTAGAACTACTATATCTATCCCTAAAACATCTGAAGGATTTTTTTAAAGGTCTACTTTCACATAGAAAATGATTAAAGTTGCTTTCATGCCTTTTATAATATCAAATTGTACTAAATTACAACTGCCTACTTCCAAAATTGTCCCAATGATCCCTCTCATGTGGTATTGATACACGTGTGGAACCACTCTCACATTGTACCAAAGTTGGTTTGTGTGACCACTAGAATATGGTAGAGGGATTGCAGGTCACTTTCAGTAGTAAGTCAAAGACACTGTACTTCATCTTTGTTGTTCTCATTTGCTGTTTCATGCCATTTTTCTTCCATCATTCTGGGAGAATCCAACTGCTCATGTCATGAACTCTACAGAGGGATCTATGAGATACCTCCAGTTAACCGCCAAGTGAGTAGGTCCTCTTGAAACCACATCCTGTAACTCAAGTTAATCCCTTAGAGGACTACAGCCCTGTCCAGTAGCTTAACTGCAACTGCAACTTCTGGTGATGAGCCAGAACTACCCATCTAAATGATTCATCTGCAGGAACTAAGTGAAATTGTTAATGTTTGTTGTCTTGTGTTGAGATACTTTGTTATGAAACAATAAATACACTTTCCCGTGTTAGTTTGAAACTGTGTTGAACTAATTTCAACAGGAAATTTCCCCTTATTGGCATTAGTTTATTGAAAACAGTTGAAAAGTGTATAGGATTATGTAAAAGTTGTCAATTTTTTGCAGTATCTGCCTCTCTACAAGTTTTATTTTTGTTTTGTTTTCTACAGGTAAAAGATATAAAAGCATCTAGTCTAAATGATCTTTAATTCTAAAATTTAAAACCTATTTCTGTAAATTTAGTTTCCCTTTATTACTTGAAATTGAATATTATTCCCATGGGAATAAAGCAGTAAAGAAATAGAGAAACAGTTCATCTTTAACACAGATTAAGCAGGAAGATTAATGAAATTTTACATTACTAAATTATCTTAAGGTCTGGAATATATTTAACTTATTTATCCACCCAATCTGATGATTTTTAAAAAGAAATTATCTCATTCAGTGATAACACTAGCCTCTCTTCCTTTAAGATAAAAACACAGTCATCTTTTCAACTGACTTTTACTAAGTGCATTACCAGATTATGACTTAAAAAAAAAAAAAAGGCTTCTTTGATAGCAAAGAAGCTATGAAAAGGCTATGGGGGTGGGAGAAGTTTAGTAAGATCACAGAACACCGGTCAACATACAAAAAAAAAATCAATTATATTCCCATATACTAGCAACAAATATTTGGAAATTGACATTAAAAATAAAGCATCATAAACAATAGCATGAAAAGAAAAACTACTTAGGTATAAATTCTCCAAAATATGTTTAGGATTCCAGATGGTAAATTATTAAACATGGATGAAAGAAATCCAAGAAAAGCTAAACTAATAAAAAGATACATTGTGTTTATGGATTGGAAGATTCAATATTGTTAAGATGCCAATTCTCTCCAATTTGGTCTATAGATTTAAGGCAATCCCATTCAAAATCTCAGATTTTTTTTTTTTGTAGATAACCATAAACTGATTCTAAAACTTGAATAAAGGACACACTAACTTTGGAAAAACTAAATTTGGAGACTAACACTACCCAATTCCAAGACTTACCATAAAGTTAAAGCAATCATAAAAAAAAGTTAAGACAATCAAGAAATATGGTATTGACAATGGAATATTACTCAGCCATCAGAAAGATGAATACCCAACTTTTCCATCAACATGGATGGGACTGGAGGAGATGATGCTAAGTGAAATAAGTCAAGCAGAGAAAGTCAATTATCATGTGGTTTCACTTATTTGTGGAACATGAGGAATAGCATGGAGGACATTAGGAGAAGGAAGGGAAAAATGAAGGAAGCGGAAATCGGAGGGCGAGATGAACCATGAGACACTATGGACTCTGAGAAACAAACTGAGGGTTTTAGAGGGGAGGGGGGTGGGGGGATGAGTTAGCCTGGTGATGGGTATTAAGTCACCTATTGCATGGAGCACTGGGTGTTATACGAAAACAACGAATCATGGATCACTACATCAAAAACTAATGATGTACTGTATGCTGACTAACATGACATAATAAAATTAAATTAAATTAAAAAAAGAAATGTGGTATTGATTTGGGGATAGGGGAGGGCAGTTGCTATGATAAGCACTGGGCAAAGTGTACAATGTAGTGATTTAACAGTCACACACCTAATATAACACAGTATGTTAACTACAAAAAAAAATGTTGTATCGATGAAAAAACAGGAAGAAAAATGAAACAGAGTAGAGTACAGAAAGATAATCACACAAATAATCCAATTCTTGACAAACATGCAAATGCAACTGAATAGAGAAAGATGGTTTTTTAAATAAATGTTGCAAGAATAATTGGATGTCCACATATAAAAAAAATGACCCTAACATTATAGAAAAATTAACTGAAAATTGATCGATATACATGTAAAAATGAAAAAGAGAAAGACTTCTGGAGAAAAAAAAAAAAAAACACAGGAGAAAATCTGACTCCTTGGGTTAAGCAAAAGGTTTTAAGATATGACACCAAAAGCACCAAAGAAATTACAAAATTGGACTGTACTTAAAATTTTCATGTTAAAGACACTGAAAATGAGACAAGCTGCAGACCAACAGGAGATATTTGTCAATTGCATTTGTGACAAAGGACTTATATCCAGAATATGTGAAGATCTCACAAAACTCAATACGAAGACAATGCAATAAATACAAACTGAGCTGAATATGAGAACAGATACTGTCCCCAAATAATTTATGTGGCTAAGTATATGAAAAATACAAAACACCCTAGTCATTAGGATAATGGAAATTAAATCAAAATGAGATAGCAAAACATTTTAGAATAGCTTTAGTTGTTATTGTTTTGTTTGGGTATTTTGGTTTTTTTTTAAATACTGACGATAGTAAGAGTTGGCAAGAGGTAAATATCTAGTAGTTTGTTCTCTGTATTTAAGAGTCTGTTTCTGCTTTTTGTTTGTTCATTTGTTTTTTAGACTCCACATAAAAGTGGAATCATATGGTATTTCTTTCTCTGACTTATTTCACTTAGCATAGTACTCTAGGTTCATCTGTGTTGTTGTAAATGGCAAGATCTCATTCTTTTTTATGGCCAGGTACTATATAATTTTATATATATATATATATATACATTTATATATATATATGTGTGTGTGTGTGTATATATATATATACACACACACACATTTTCTGTAGTCATCTATCAATGGACACTTACATTGCTTCCATATCTTCTTTATTGTACATAATGCTACAATAAACAGGGGGTCCTAAATCTTTTTAAAAAAGAGTTGGTAAGTAAGTGGAACAACTGGAAGTCTCATACATTGTTAGTTGGAATACAAAATAATAAAGGTAACTTTGGAGATTCAGCAGTTTCTTATAAAATTAAACTTACATTTATCATATAGCCCAATATACCCTCTCCCAGGTATTAACCAAAGAGAAGACTTAGGTTCATGCAAAGATCTGTACATGAGTGTTACAGGAGCTTTATTCATCATTGCCCAAAACTGGAAATGACCCAGATGACCTTCAGCTGTTCCATGGATAAACTGTTGTATATCCACACAATGGAATACTAATCTATAAAAGGATCAAATTATTGATTCACACAATGACATGGATGAATCTTGAATCCATCTGGCTAAGTCAGACACAAAATCCTATTTCGTGATTCCATTTATATACAATTATGTAAAAAGCAGAACTAGGAAACAAAAAAACAAATCAGTAGTTGTCCAGAACGGGACATGGGAAGGGATTAAAGGGGTAGCACAAGGGAGTTTTGGGGGTGATGGAACAGTTTTGTATCATTACTAGAGTGGTAGATTCATGACTTTGCACATATCAAAATCCATAGAATATTACAAATAAATGTAAATTAAGACATCAATGAGGATGTAGGGCGGCACAGGGGCAGGAGAAATGGAATTCAAACATACTAGGACTTAAAACTCCATGGAAATTTACATATTCTTTTTCGCCAATCATTTAGTTAGAGCACATCACCTCTGTTTTGAAGTGAAACAGAATGAGACACATTTGTGATGTGAATATTTCTCCAAGAATATTTTCTCTTCAAGGCACGAATTATTCTACATGTGGGATGCCTACCCAATTTGGCGATCATTTACCAAGTTTGTGATTCTTCATATAAACAGCAAGTATTACTTTGAGTAACTAATATAAATCTGTTGAGATTTTCCTTCCTGACAAGGTTTAAGAGAATAAATTTAAAGTGTGGAAGAGATATTAGCAAATTAGAGGTTTAGGTATATCTGAGTTTCTGTAAGCATGAAAGATTCCTTAGATTAATATTTGACTGCTCCACTGTGCACCATAGTCTTGGTTAAATATACCAGTAGGGTATTAATGAAGGGATGGGTGGATGGGGAGGAGTGTGTATGGAACAGGCTGCATATTCAGAAAGCACTGGAGAATTTCCATGAGCCATGGAGCAGAAATCTAATGATGTTCTTTCATATACACCAGGCAGATTTGTAAAATGAAATTGGCACAGCAACATAATCAGTACTTCAAAATAATTTACCATCACCACAAAGCTTTTAATACAGTGACAATATTGCTGTGTCTTGTGATGCCTCAAAAAGTCTGCTTTGAAAAGGAAATTGAATTATGTATTTTCTTTGGTATGCCAAACATTTGATGAATCTATTATAATCTAAAAGCTAGGCGTGTCATAGCATTAGCATTGATGTTTAATATCATAGGCCAGTCCCAGAAAACTGCTTATATAAAACTTGTTTAATATAAATGGTTTCATTTTTCAAGTTTTTATTCACTTTATGCAGAATTTTATAGATTTTCCCTTTTAAGTACCTGGCATTAGAGAAAAATATTTCCACATTTGAAATAGAAAGAATAAAGACTGTTTACTTTTAAGGAACATGTGTGTGAGAGTGTGCACATGTGTGTATGCACATAAGTAGCAAGAGTAAAAATAAACTTAGGAATTAAAAACCATAAAATATTACAACCATCTAAACAGGTACAAAGTTTTTCAGTCCACTACAGAAGTTATCTCTCAATTCCACACATCAATATACATGACCAACCCAAGTATCTTTGATTCATGTATGCTTTCCTTTATCTGTGATGGTTAGTTCTATGTGTCAATTTGACTAGGCCACAGGGTGCTCAGATATTTGGTTAAACATTATATCTGGGTTTTTCAATGACAGGGTTTATGGGCGAGATTAGTGTTTCAGGCAGACAATTCCTTTAAATAAATCTATTTATCTCTATTCTGTTGGTCCTGTTTCTCTGGAGGAGCTTGACTTAAAGATTTCCTATACCTTGATTTAACCATTCAAAAGGAATAAAATGTTCATACTGTAGATGTGAAGGAAAGATCAATATATGCCAAAGAAATTAAGCCCGCAACACATAACCAATAGTCCTCCACTCCAAAGACCCAAATGTGAACCTGGATATGACATCGAAAATTTTTGATTTGTTTCAATTTTATTTTATTTTGTTAGGCTTAGTGTATACGTGTGCATGAAGGTAGATATAAATATGACAGCCCTGATCCTACCCATGTTTTTGGTATGAAGATTTAAAGAACTATGAAAATTCTCAGTAATCCTTTGACTTATTATCTTATATAGACCATGTATTTGTTTCAGGAGAAAACATTTCATTCTAAATTGAGACATATGGCCACCCGCTTATAATACTGAACTCATAGTTGAAACACCAATAAAATCTGCCTCTGTTAGAGATAAAAACATCACATTTTTAATTGTTTTTTTAAAGATTTATTTATTTGACAGAGAGTTAGGGAGAGAGCACAAGTAGGCAGAGAGAGAGAGGGAGAAGCAGGCTGAGCAGGGAGCCCAATGCGGGGCTCAATCCCAGGACCCTGGGATCACGACCCAAGCGGAAGGCAGCCACTCAACCAACTGAGCCACCCAGGCGCCCTAGCTCCCATTCATTTAATATTGTATCTGTTGTCTGAGATTTCAGCTAGTAAAAATAACACTCAAACTTAGAACACCTAAAGCTCTGCCATAAAGAAGTGAGTCAAATATTTCTAAATTAAAATAGTTACAAATGTCAATATTCTGCAAATATAGCCACAGATGTGCAACCTGAACATCCCAATTACCCCAAATACAGCCAGACAGTTATTCCAACTACAACCCCTAGAGGTGAAGTACAGGAAAAAAAAACAAGTCAACAAAAAAACAACAATAGCAGGTAATAGCAATAAAATGTCCTAACCAGATATCATGAATTATTAAATGTTGGGTTTAACTGCTCACCTGCAGCAATCACTGATTACCAAATCTTTCTAATAGATTGGCATCTATTTTTTTTTAATCTATCCACCAGACATTATAGAGCACCTACTATGAACCAAGTATTTTGCTACATTATGGGACTCTAAAAATGATTAATATTGAACTGTTTCCATGGGGGAGTGGGAGAATAACCAAGATGTTAAAAAAAAAAATTAACTCAAGTGCTATAGGTGCTAGGATAGAAGTGAAAGATAAAGACTTGAAACATTAGGAGATACTTACTGCCAAGTATTTTGGGAATTAAACTTAATAATTACAACCCACCCAGATGCAGTGGACAATCAACCGTCCTGCCATCAGACACTGCCAGACACTCTGGGTGACCAGACCCATCCCCCACGCCGCTTGAATGACACCACTAGATGCGCCAAGTGCCAGTAAATGGCCTGGTCCCCCAGGGCTGCTTCCACTTCCCCTTCACACCTGTTTGAATGGCTATTTAAAAAATCACAAGCTCTGGCAAGAATGTGGAAAAAAGGGACCCTCATGCGCTATTGGTAGGAATGTAAAGGGGTAAAGCCATCATGGAAAACAGTATGGAGGATCCTCAAAAATGAAAAACAGAACTACCATGTGATCCAACAATCCCACTTCCGGGTATATATCTAAAGAAAACAAAAACACTAACTGAAAAAGATATGCACCCCTCTGTTCATCACATTACTTACAAGAGCCAAGATATGGAAGGAACTTCAGTGTCCATGGATAAATGGAAAAAGAAAATGTGGTTTATGTATATATACAGTTGACACTTGAACAACAAAAGTTTGAACTGTGCAGTTCTCCTTATACTAGTTTTCTTCCCCATAGTGTAGTACTTTAAGTGTATGTTCTCTTGTGATTCTCTTATTGTTTTCTTTTCTCTAGTTTACTTTAAGAATACAGTATATAATACGTACACAAAATACGTGTTACCTGACTATATGTACTGGTAAGGCCCTCTGGTCAACGTTAAACTATTTGCAGTTAAGCTTTGGGAGGAAGTCAAAATTATACATGGGCTTTCGATTGCACCTGGAGCAGAGCACTCCTAACCTCTGCATTTTGCAAGGATCAACTGTACAATGAAATACTCCTCAGCCACATAAAGAATAAAATCTTACCATCTGCTATAGCATGGATGGACTTTGAGGGTATCCTGCTAAGTGAAATAAGACAGAGGAAGAAAAATTCTTTATGATTTCATTTATATGTAGAATCTAAAAAACAAAACAAAATCAGACTCAGATACAGAGAACAGACTGAGGTTTGCCAAAGGAGAAGGGGGTTGGGGAGTGAGATGGGTAAAAGGGGATCAAGAGATAAAACTTCCAGTTATAAATCATGGAGGTGTAATGTATGGCATGGGGAATATAGTCAATATTGTATTAACTTTGGTGACAGATGGTAACTTGGTTTATTCTGGTAACTTCATAATGAATATAAATGTCAAGTCACTATGATGTACACCTGAAACTAATGTGATATTGTTTGTCAATGACACTTCAATTTTTTAAAAAGTAATAAATTTAGTAGTTACAATTCAAGGATAGTATAACATTTTTAAAAAGCAAAGGACAAAATTATCATTTATGATACAATACATCAGATTCAGTAGTAAGTACTTTCCAGGTATTTTATTTCCTTATAAAAACTCTCAGAAGAATATACTGTTATCCTCATTTAACAGAAGAAAGAACTGAGGGGTAAGTTGCTTGCATGAGGTTGTTTAAGTGGTAGAGGCAAAATTTGAACAAGGGACTGTCTAAATCTTAGGTTTACTTGCTATACCATATCATTTCAGCTGTTTAAATTCAGTTCTACCATTATCACATTAAGTAGCTGATATATTGAGAGAGAATACTGAAAAAGATATAGAAGCTGTATGACTAAAACCTCACATGTCTCAGTGTTCCTACATCAATGTGAACCCCCTCAACTGCAGGTATAGTCAATTTTTAAAAGTTAAGCAACTCACAAACATGCATATTACTAATCACATGACATACACTGAAAAACCCATGGGTGACCCTGTTCTAGAATACCAATTAACACCCTTTCAAAATACAGCTGTCAGAGTTCTAAAATATACAACAGGATATTTTTTTTTTTCTATCAAGCTGAATGATAAGTGTCATGAATACTTGTGGGGAAATAGAGAAGATAGACCTAGAAACAGGTGTTTCAAGTAAAAGCTAAGCAAACACATCAAACTTTGAAATCTTAAGTCTTAATGAATAATAAAAGCAACCTTGATTGTGACTGATTAAGTTTAAATGGCATTTTAAGTATGAGGTCCTGGAGAAAACACTTGATTTAAGAAATAGCCAGGATGGACAGACAAAAACAATACTAACACCAACATACCAAACCTGGAGCTTAATACCGATGCCTGCACAAATCTAACCCTGAACTAAGACAAAGCTCCAGGGAACATGTTTCGTTTCTGCTTTAAAACAGCCATACTTGCAATAGAAAAGGAGGTACTTTTCAACAGAATAAGGCATTCACACACTCCATGGCATGCATCTCAAAAATTATATCCATAAACTATCACAGGTGTTCTTATTCACTATTTGACTAATTGTAGAAAGTTTGAGTAGCAGCTGCTAAATATATTCCCACTGCTAGGTTTTGTCCTGAAAAGATTCAAAGGTAGCCAGAGCCTCTGTTCTCAAAGGACTTCCAACCTTATACAAAAAATTAAAAATCACTAAAACAGAAAAAAAATGAAAAATCTTTGAGAGATGCAGAGGTTTGCTGAAGAATTCATAAATTACAGGAAGTTTTCTCCTGAAGGAAATGTAATTTCACTGGGGCCCTGAAGGATAAGTAGATTACAGCCTGTAAAGACAGGTTTGTGGGGAGAAGTTGAAGGCATCCAAGATGAAGTAAGTGTGAGCCAAGTAAGGAGTTGGAAATAGGAATGCAAAGTCTGTTGGGTTTGTGTTATTAGTCATTGAAGGTCTTTGTACACGGGAAGCACATGATGAGAAGAGCACATTAGAGTCATCTGTTAACTGTGAGTAGGCCTAGTTGCAGGGATGAAAAGAGTAAGCTATTGTGGTGGTCCATACCAGTGTTCCTGGGCACTGGAATTGGGTGGAGAAAGCCTTAAACCTGGCAACTGAATGGCTAGGATCTATAAAATCTGAAGGTGTCAGTGAAGACATCTGTAACATTGGAAGCTTGGACAAGTCAAAGAACACTGGAGCCTTTAACAAAAAACTGTGGAAATCCATTAGATGAGTTGGTTCAGTGAGGAAAGCAATTTCAACAAGTTTGAGAGCTTGGAAAAAGGGATGTGTTCTGTTGAAAGGCATCCAAAAAGGTTTGGAGCTTGAGAAAGAGGGCATGGCTGAGTTGAGGATTTGGAGCATACCACCACAGAGACAATGATTACAGTCCCCCTTTACAGGGGGACACATTCATGAAGGGAAAAGGTATAGAAATTGTAGGAGGCATTAGAGAAAACTTCATGACTATTTATATTTAATGAACAAACTAGTAATAAAGCATATAGAATACCAGATAAAAGTGAATTCAGTACTATAAAGTATAGAAGAACAAAGAGGCATAAAACCTAACACTTCTACCAGAGTTTTACATGTTACAACTTGTATAACTCTCTGACAGAAATATATATTAGATTCTCTTTGAGCAACACAGCCTTAAGCTTAACTTTCTATGCTTTGAATCTCTCATCTGTAAAATGGGAATAATAACGTCAAATTCATGAAGCTGTCAAGAAAATTAAGTGAATTAATTTAAGTAAAATGCTTGGAATGGGGCCTGGCACATAGATAGTATCTGCTCTTTTTATCACTCTAAAATCAATTTACAGATGAAACAGGCAAGGGATCAAAAAACTGGTAAGTGAAACCAAATCAAGTGTTGAGGAGGGGGTGATGTTCAACAGTATCAAAAGGTAAATTTTAGAATTAAGAAAATAAAAACAGGTTTGTCATTAAAGAGTTAATTTACTATTATCCAGAGAGCCACTTTAATAGAGTGGGGGTAGCAAAATCCAGAATACAAGTGGTTGAGAAGTACTCTAGTTATATAAGTGTTCAGCATGCTTTCAGAGAGCTAACCATTGTTACTGATGAGACTTGTCAACTTTGTGTTCCAACAAAAAGAGTATATACAATGTCTATATTTATAGCACAGCACCGAATGCATATTGAAATCAAATATCTTTGAATTTGTCTACATCAAGAAACTTTAAGAAATTACCAGTATCTTTATATCCTCAGTACCTAGCACAGTACTGGTTACATGGGAGACAATAAATGCCAAAATAAAGTTTAGACACAGATAATGCATTAAGACAAAACCAAGGCTGTCACCATAGGGAAATGTACTATTTGAATATATGTAACATATATATTCAAAATACATGTAATCTTCTTGGTTTAGAATTACATTAATTTTACTTACCTTCTTGTTCATAACAGACTTGCTGTGTTATTTTTGTATAGAGAGCTTAAGCAACAGAAATTCATAAAATCCCCTTTGGAAGAACCTACATGGTAGAGTATCAAATAAGCAATTTTTCCTCCATGGTGACAGTGGCACGTGTAATTCCACAGGCTTGAATAGGATTACATACTGATGTATTGTAACAAGGATTGTGTGCTGTTGGAATGCCGGGACAGAACTGCAAAACAAATCTCCTGTCAACCCAGACCAAGGTCCCAACTGCCACAATCTGCCAGAGCACAGTTTGGTGATTCTTTTTTTAATTGGCTTAAAAATCTTTTGCTGTTTTCAGATGAAGGGTGATTTGGCTAATTAACAATCTCGTGGGTTCTTTCTTACTCTCTAGCTGAAAATAAAAATGACTCACTTCTAGTTAGTTTGAAAGAAGTTAAAAGAAACTCATGTCTGGAAATGGCTATTAGCAAACTTTACCAAAGTTGAAGAGTTGATAAATGTTTTTGTGTAGAGAGGGAAGGATGGGCTTGTATCTAACTGATACTATATGTAAATATAACAAATATTTATTGAGTGCAGTGTACCAAGTACTTTAGTAGAAACTGGGAGGTATAAAAATATGTGACTTGGAACAAATCCTCAAGGAGTTTACAATCAAGTTGAGTAGGACTAGACTAGTAATTTAAAAATTGTAGAACAATTTAAAGTACACTGGCATGTACATTTACACCCTCATCATCACTCCCTAGGACTTTCCCAACAATCTCCAGATTAGTCCTTCTGTCCGTTCTGCCCAATTTTTTGTATTCTTTATAGGGGAACATTCCTAAAACATAGATTATATGCTAATATGTTGCTTAAAAATTAACAATTCCCTGCTACTACAGGAGAATAAAACTTACCTCAGGATGGTATACAAAGCCCATTAAGACTTGGTGTCTGGCCACCTCACCACTGCCATTTGCCAACCGTGTGTGTGTGTGAGATGTGTGTATGTATGTGTATGTGTGTGTGTGTGTGTGTGTGTGAGATGTATCATATGTATTATGTAACTATCTGTTTATATCTAGAGAGAAATACAACTAATAATGTATTTACATGTAGTATATGTAAAACCAGGATAACTTTATCCCAGGAATATATGGGGAGTTTAACATTTTAAAACCAGTCATTCTCATTCACAGTATTAATCAACAAATAAAAAACCATACTATCTAAGTAAAGGTACAAAAAATATTTGAAAAGAGTCTAACATCCACTCATAATAGAAAGTAACTCAGCAAAATGGGAACAGAAGAAAACTTCCTCTATCTGATAAAGACATCAATGAAAAACCTATACCTAATATCCTACTTAATGGTGAGAAACTGAATGCTTGTCCTCTAAGGTTGGAAACACTAGAATGCTACTCTTACCACTTCTATTTCACATTAAATTAGAGTTTCGAACCACAGACTGGGGGGGAGAAAAAAATATCCAGATTGCCAAAGTAGTAGTAAAACTACATATTTGCAGACAACATGATCATCTACGTGGACAATCCAATAGAATACACACACACACACACACACACGCACACGGCTATTAGAGCTAAAAAATGAATTTAGCAAGCCTGCAGAAAAAGTCAACATACAAAAATCAATCATATTTCTGTATGTTAGCAATGAGCAATTAGAGTTTGAAATTTAAAACTACTATTTATAAGAGCATCAAAAACTGAAATGCTTGGAAGGAAATAAGGCAAATGTAGAAGATATATACATAGAAAACTGAAAATCTTGCAGAGAAAAATTAAAGGATCAAAATAAATGGAAAGATATACTCAATATTGTTAAGATGTCAATTCTCCCAATTTTGTCTATAGCTACCATATAAATCCCAGTCAAAATCTCAACAGGACTTACAGATAACACAATGATCTCAAATGTATATAGAAAAGCAAAGTACCTGGAATTTCCAAAACACTTTTGAAAAAGGTTATAAGATTAAAGCTATCTGATTCCAGAATTTATTATAAAGCTACTTTAATGAAGACAGTGTGGTATTGGTTTTAAGATAGATCAATATACCAAAACAAAACAAAAATCAATCTAGAAATAGCCCCACATATATATATGGAAAATCGATCTTTGACAAAGGTGCAATAGCATATTAGTGGAGAAAAAAATAGTCTTTTCTACAAATGTTATTAGAACAATTGGATAATGGTACATAAAAAAGTTTATGCTTTGTGCCAGTCACAAAAATTCAAAATATATCATAGACCTAAAAAATGTAAAGCTATTAAGTATAAAGCTCATCAACATTAGCTACCAAAAAAAAAACAAAACAAAACAAAACCAAAAACACTATGACCTTTGGTGTAGGATATCAAAACATAATCAATAAAAGTTAAAAGTTGCTAAATAGGACTTCACAAAATTTAAAACATCTGTTCTGAAAAGGACATTATTAAAAGAAAAGATAAACCATAGGCTGGGAAAAATATTTACAGACCTATCTGATAAAACCTGGTACCCAGAAAATATAAGGAACTCTTAAAATTCAACATTAAGAACAAACAATTCAATAAAATTGGGTACAAGATTTGAATAAGCATTTCAATGAAAACCTAAGGATGGCAAATGAGCACATTAAATTATGCTCAAATCATTAGTCATCAGGAAAATACAAATAAAAACCACAGTAAAAAATTCCTACAGATCTTGTAACATGGCTAAAATTTAAAACCCCAACCATATCAAGTATTGGTCATAATGTGAAGAAACAAACTCTCATACTTTGCTGGTAGAAAGTAAAATGGTACAAAGACTCTAGACAACAGTTCGGTAGATTCTTAAGAAGTTTGACATGTCTCCCATATTATCTTGCCATTTCACTGGTAGGCATTCACCCACAAAAAACTAAAGTGTTCATACAAGGACTTGTATATGAGCATGTGTATCAGCTTTTGTCATACCTAAGAAGTGAAAATAACCAAAATATGCCTCAACAGGTGAGCAGATCAATAGCGGTATGTCCAACAATGGAATTCTACTTAGCAATAAAAAGGAAAGAACTACTGGCACATGCAGAGGTATAGATAGAACTCAAAATAATTATGCTGAGTTAAGGAAACCAAACAACGCACACACCAAATGATTCCATTGATACAAAATTCCAGGAAATGAAAAATGTCTATTGGTAAGAAGCAGATCAGTGGCTTCTTACAGATGGAGGTATAAGCATCAGAGTGAGGGTGGGCTGGGGAGGAAGGGATTAAAATAGGCGTAATGAAACTTCAGTGTGATGATATATTGTCTTGATTGTGGTCATGGTTTCACATTATATACATAGGTCAAAACTTATCAAATTGTACATTTTAAATATGTGCTGTTTGCCATATGTCAATTATACTTCAATAAAGCTGTTTAAAACATAAAAAGGGGTCCTAGGAACAGTGGCAATATTTGAACAGAATGATTCCTGGATGGAAGAGTTTAGAAGAATGAGAAGTGGGCACAAATGGAGTTTTGAGGCGGCAAAAATGGGTAATTAACTACCCCTTATCTCTCACTGGGTTGAAAAAAATGGTAAGAAGTACAGATTCCATAGGTGAAAGTAACTGAGGATATAAGATCTTTTGCAGGACAGAGAAGGCACAGATTTTTGTGTGTGTGAGGCAAAAGTATAAATGAGGATTTTTCATAAAGGAAACTTGCCAACAAACTGGTTTTATAAGCAAATGAAGT
The DNA here is from genome assembly GCF_009762305.2 of Zalophus californianus. NCBI lineage: Eukaryota > Metazoa > Chordata > Mammalia > Carnivora > Otariidae > Zalophus > Zalophus californianus. The sequence goes on from NC_045598.1 coordinate 145,345,663, forward strand.
GCACTGTCAGAAAAGAGAAGGGATTTTATACCTATAAAGACCTGAGGGGCACCTGGGTGGCTCAGATGGTTAAGTGTCTGCCTTCAGCTCTGGTCCTGATCCCAGGGTCCTGGGATTGAGCCCCACATTGGGCTCCCAGCTCAGCAGGGTGTCTGCTGCTCCTACCTGAGCCTCTCTTCCCTGCTCATGTTCTGTCTCTTTCTCTCAAATGAATAAATAAAATCTTTAAAAAAAAAAAAAAAGAGTATCTACCAAAATTTATTTAAAAAAATAGCTGAATTTGAATTTTTTGTGAACTAGTCAAGTTATCCACACTCTTGAGCCTCCACTTCTTTATCTGAACACTTGTAATAATGATAATGATCTCTAAGGCTGTTGTGAAAAATTTGGAATTGTCATCGTTTTTCTTAGCCACAGCAGAAAAGCAGCCCTGATGAGCAGCAGCTATAGAATAGAGTTGGCATAACTCCCAACTAATTAGATTCCATCTATTACAAATTTGAAGGTATATTAAGAACCCATAACCCCCCATAAATGTTGTTTAGAATTTGTTTTACTCCTTTCAATGTACAGTCTTGTGCTCTTGGTGTGCATAATTGCAGTACTGTGTGCCCACGAAATTGTAGCTCCCATCCCAGCCCCACCATGAATCACACGGCCATCTCCATCCTGTCATTAACTTGCACTATAATCTATTTCTGGGAGGAGAATCTGCCAGCCATCACCAACTCTCTTTGGACCCTTGTCTTTGTCTTCAACTGATGCCATGTCTCAAACTAAGAGGACTTCCTTTTTCTTTCTCAAATGTATGATCCCAGCTTATAGTTACCTACTATCATACATCTACTACCAGGAAAATCTCAGATGAGATAAATTCACAATGTGCCCTTGAAAATTACGATTTAGGCACTTGGTCTGCAATTGGGTTAATAATCTTTGTGCTAAACCACACCTTCTTTGTACACTTCTTACTTCCCATTGACAGGCCTTGAAGCTGTAACACTTAGAGCTGCTGAGCTAAACTTGTTGGTTCAGGCGACATTTGGCATGAGTAAACTTCCAGAGCCTATCTAATATTACGCTCTAGCCTTGAGTTAGTTTTCAGGTCCAGGCACTGGGGACATTCTCTTGCTCTTTATCTCTGTTTCTTTTCCTTTTAAGATTTTATTTATTTAGAGAAAGGGAGCATGTGAGCAGGGGAGGGGGTGGGAGAGAAAGAGAATTTCAAGCAGACTCCCCGCTAAGCATAGAGCCCAATGCAGGGCTTGAACCCAAGACCCTGAGACCATGACCTGAGCCAAAACCAAGAGTCCGATCCTCAACTGACAGAGCCACCCAGTCACCCGTCTTTACCTCTGTTTCTGAGGACTAAAGCTGCTGCCGCATCTTTTATTGGAGATCTCTCTTCATGACTGGTTCAAGACTAGGACATAATCTTACCTATTATACCCATTTTTTTTTTCCATCTTAGTCCTTTCTTTTTCGGGTCTTAATGCTCATTAGTAAAGGAAAATAGGTTTGGGGAATTTAACATACATGGGGAAATGGTCAAGTTAAATAGCCCAAGCACCCGACTCCTCGTCCACTTACCTTCAGAAAGGGCTGACTGATCTTCCTGAAAGGTCCTTCCTTCTACCACAGAGATAACCATGGAGCAGAACAAAATGTTCCCTCTAGCCTCAAGTGGTAGATTTGCATCTCTGAGAACTACCACATAAACTTCTCGACTAACAATCTCACTGGCTTCACAACTTTTCTGGAAATGAAGTATTTGCGGCTTTTCCTCATAAGTCAGAAGGACGTTAGTTTTGTTCATGTTACTCCTCACAGTCAATATTTTACATTTTCTGCATGATTGTTTGGTTAAATTTATGATACATGCATTCTTGGAGAATAGAAACTTTGCCAATTTTTGTTCATCTTTGTGTCACAGCATTAGCACAGTTATTGCTTATAAGTTTTAAGAAATCTGTGAAGGAATGACAATTAAATGAGTAACAATTCATCGCTGCTCACTTATAGATGTACTCAGAAACGGTTGGGTAAGTGTGTTTTTGTGAAGTTGGCACAGAGAAAGTGGAGGAAAAGAGACACACACAGTTCTGATTTGTTAGGTTATGAAATAACTTTGATTTTACTTTTTTTAAAGTGATAAAGCTCATTTTAAGTTTCGCTCAGTGATTATTAAAGAATCTATTCCCAATAATAGACAAAGTCTTCTTTTATTCCCGTATTGTGTTTCATTTTAGTCCAAACAGGAAAGGATGAGATAAAGAAGAAGGTGGAGAGGAAAAATAGGTTTTGTTATCTTGCAGGATGAAATCTTGGAAGGAATCATTTCAAACTCAGTCATGAACCCGGGTTTAAATTCAACCTTTGACATTAATTAACTTAGCTGCCTTGGGGAAAACACTCCATCACTCAGATTCTACAGCCATAAAATGGAGGGGGTGGGGAAGGTAGGCTCTGCCTTGCTCTAAAAAGTGCATTCTAATTCTTAGTGTAACCAGTAAGATTGGCAAGAGCTAAACATCAGGGGTCCAAACGTCTCAGGCTCTGTGGATTCAGTCCAGGATGTTTCTGGCTAATTCATTAGTACTGCAATATAAACTCCTGATAATGCAGTTTATTTCTTTTGTGGTTTACTGCACTGGCTCATTTTCAATTTGTAATTTTTATTTTCCTCCATAATTATCCCTTGAAACAATTCCTAATTTAATGGAAAGGCAATTGGCCTGGGCATCAGAAAAATAAGGTTTCATATTCTTCTGCCAAAAACCAGTTCTCTAACATCGGGAAAATGACTTCACTATTTGAGACTGTTTCTTCTTTCACTCGCTTATTCATTCCCTCCACAAATATTTGTTGAGTGCTTAGGAGTACTAGGTAGTATCTTTTCATCTGCAAAATAGCATTTGACTATGGAGTCCTATATATATCCTAGAGCACTTGCTAGTTCTTGAATACAATGTTTTCTCATTTTGTTTCTGATTATATTTCCTTCCCTAGGCTACACACTTAAGGCTTTCCCGTAAGGAGCCATTAGAATGATTACTGATCTTTTCTCCAAATGCATCCTATCCCTTCCCTCATTTTATGAGGATTTGTTTCAATTCTCTCTTTTTTAAAAGATTTTAGGGGGGGGTGAAGAGGGAGGGGGAGAGGGAGAGAGAGTCCCAGGCAGACTCCATGCTGAGCACAGAGCTGGACACGGGGCTCTATCTCACAAGGCTGAGATCAGGACCTGAGCAGAAACCAAGTTGAGCATTTAGCTGACTGCACCACCCAGGTCCCTCTCAATTCTCTTTTTTAATTGATTAGTCTTGCCTCTGTATCCTCATTGAAATCCTGCCTGATCAATCTCACCTGGCCATTAATTTCAAGACCAAAAGGAGTTAACATATTCAAAAGTAATTTGCAAACATAATAAGTAGCATAAAATGAGTGATTATTATCACCTCCCAATTACAGTTGACTTTTGAACAACGTGAGTTTGAACTGCCTGGGTCCATCGGTACATGGATTTTTCTTGATAAATACAATACTGTAATTCTCTTCCTTGTGATTTTTTCATTGAACCGTAATTAACACAGTGTTATATTAGTTTCAGGCGTACAATATAATGATTTAACATTTCTGTACATTACTCAGTGCTCATCAAAATAAGTGTACTCTTAATCCCTTTATTTCACCCATTTCCCCCACCCACCTCCTCTTCTGTAACCACCAGTTTATTCTATTTAAGTGTCTGTTTTTTCATCTTTTTTCTTCCTTGTGACTTTCTTAACATATTATTTTCTCTAACTTACTTTATTGTGAGAATACAGTATATGATACAAAAAAAATTCAGAATATATGTTCATCAACTATGTTATCAATAAGGCTTCTGGTTAAGAGTAGGCTATTATTAGTAGTTAAGTTGTGTGGGGGGAGTCAAAAGTTATAGATTTTTTTTGATTGTATGGGGCGGGGTCAGTGCCCCTAACCCCTGCATCATTCAAGGGTAAACTGTAAAGTGATAAACAAAAATCCACTCAGACACTCCACAAATCAACTTTTCCTGGACAAACTTCTCTAGTTGAGTTCTCGTGCGATTAACTAGTTCAAAGCCAGGTGCTGAGTGGACGAAGCTCTACAACTACAGTTCTCATAAAAATACAGTTTTAGGAGAACAGCCTATTTTGAGAAAATAGTGCTATGCTACCAAGCTACTTTGATTTCAAAAATTTTAATTAGATTTCCGCAAAATTTTAATGCTAATTATAAAAATCTGTGTTCCAAACTCTCAGCAGAAAGCAGACAATATTTGGTTTTATATATAAGCCAATGTGTGTACCCGACGGAAAACCTTACCTATGGCTTACAAAGAAAACAGAGCATCAGACGATAATTATCTTTCTTCCTTATTCTGTTTCCATTCCTATCCTTCCTTCCCTCCTATTTCAGGGGAAATGAGCTTTCCCCTACTCAGGGCCAGTCTCTCCACCAGTGCTCTGTATCCCATGCCCTCCTAACTATTCAATCTGATTATACGAGTCCTCAGCCTTCCAGCTTGCACCCTTATTTTTTTCCCCTCCATGCTGACTCCTTACACTAGTGCTAAAATATTCTAGAGTCTCTTCCTTTTAAGTCATGGCTTCTATTGAGTATACATACTCCCCTCTCTATAGCCTCATCTCTACGCTTCCCATCATAGCCAAGTTTTCTGAAAGGCTAGCATATTATCATTCATTCTGAAACCAACAGTTTTTGTCCCCAGCATACTCCCAAATCTATTCTCATTACTTCAAGAATCTACCTTTATAGCTAAATCCAATAGACAATATTCTCTACCTACCTTGTTCAAACTCTGAAGAAATTGATATTTTTGACAACTGCCTCCTTCATGGCACTTCTTTCCTTCTTGGCCGCGAAACCAGTTTTTTCTCCAGGTGTTTCTTCTACCCCCCCCCTTGGGCTTTTATATAGGCTTCCCCTTAATAGGTTCCACCCTCTCTGCTCATTCCTTGAATATCAGTTGCACAATTGTTTCTTTCAGCTTTTTTCTCTCTCTTAACACTCTCCTTATGAGCCTAAGTTCTTGATAACTCATATTTCTTCACCCTCCTAAATCTCACAACAATCTACCTACCTACTGGATATATCCACCTGAATTTCCCATGACCTCTTCAAAATGAACATTTTATCTCCTACTGCAAATAAGTTCAGTGTTTTACGAGATTTCCTCTCAATTCTTCCCCAACTCCCTTTGAAGGTTTCTGTATACCACCCACAAAAAAAGTGGGCTTTTAATGGCTAGCACCTATGGCTCTCCTTTAGCAAGGTCCTGTGGACCCTTGAGCCACTCTATTTATAGGTGCAAGGAGTCAGACTTGCCTGGGAGATTACTAACCTCATCACCTGTATGACTGTTTACCAACAATAGTGAACACAGGTGTATAACAGCCTACCTGCCTTGCCTCAGATTGTGAGATCCCTGAGGCAAGGTATTCCAGTAATCCCCTGCAGGACTTTACCTGAGATTGCATCCTTGCTGGGCTTTTTTTTTCCTTCCCTTCCTGAACTGTTTTCCCCACTTCCTTAGTAGTATTGTCTGGCAACACTTCCTCAATAAACCACTAACACTCAAGTCCTTTACTCAGAATCTGCTTCTGGAGAACTTAATATTAGACATCCTCCTACTAAAACTCTTCATTCTCAGTTTTGGTTAGTGATACTACAATTATCCTTTTTTTTTTTCTAAGCTAGAAATTTAAGGGTCACAATTAGATACCTTAGTCTGGATTATTAAAAACATTTTAACTTGTTTCCATGACCACCAGATTTCACAGGTCATATTCCTCATCCATAAGGCTGACAGAGTATTTCTAAAACATAGAAATGATCATGCTATTCCTCAGGTTAAAATAGTTCAGTATCTTTCCATGGCAAAATCCCTATAAGATGCAAGATCCCATTTATTCATGCAGCAAATATTTATTAAGTGTGGCATGCAATAGAGAACAAGACAGATGTGGTCTATATCTACATGAAGTTTTTAGTCAAATGGGGGATGCTGTAAAATTAAACAAATAATAAAAATTATAATAAAGGCAATTATTGACAAAAATACAAGTTACTATGGGAACTCCTAGGAAGAAAAATAATGAAGTTGTATTTGAAGAAAGTTTCTTAGAAGAAACTTTTAGCAGAAACTTGAACAGTGAGTTGAAGCCGGGCTGGCAAAGAGAAGATGTAGAGTGCTCCAATCTGCACAGGAGGAACATGTGTTACTCCCTGGAGTGAAAGAAAATGTGGCGAATTTAATGATAAGATGAATCGTTATTGATCAATTGTTTCCAGGGCTCTTCTAAGCATCTACTTTATTTGTAATCCCATTTAATTCTCACAGTTGTCTCATGATATTATCATTGTTCCCATTTTTAGATGATAAAATTGAGATGCAGTTTTCTTCACTTACAACATTTTCCCAAGATCATGCAACTAATAAATAGCAGAGCAAGAATCTTAACCATTATACTCCGTTACTTCTTCACTCCTGCTCTTCAGTAATATGGAACTATTTAAAATTTCCAGAATTTCCAGAATCCATGCTCTCTCTGGTTGTAATACCATGCAGCAGCCCGTCCTAGCCCTAAAATATACCCATAAATGTTATATTCATTCCCATGTTTTTGTGAAATACTGCGGTTTAATACTACACTATTGTGTGAAATATTGTATTATAAAAAATATCATCTGCCTGAGTTTTCAAATCACAGGGAAAGAGAACATATTTCAAATATAAGACTGATCTGGCTAGAAAAATGGGATTGAGACTTTGCCTGTTGGAGGGAAATATGCACTAGATCTCTTGGTTGAAAGAGAAGGAGGTTATCATTGTTCCAATCTTGTCCAAATAATTTCCACTTCAGCTTGATTTTTTCCTGTCTGATCTCAACTCACCCTGCTTCCCACATTACAAGAAGAAAAAGAAAAAGAAACTGAAACAAGTTAGAAATCAATTCATCTGCACCTCACAATTTATTTAACAAATTAAGGGAAAGCCTACAATGTCACAGGCATGATGCTAGACGCTCCAGATACACTGATGAACAAGAGGCCCAAGGTCCACCCTTTGCAATATTTACTCAACTGTGTGAGCAACAGAAGAGTTCTGTTATTTCCCCATCTCCAAATCTCCAGTGCTTCAAGCTGCCTATCTGAGACATCATTAAATAAATTTGTTAAATAAATGAATAAATAAATTCTCATAGCCCTTTACTAACATGATGCAGTAAGACACCATATGCTTCATTACTTAAGAATTCAGTTCTTGAGAATTTTTTAAAATGGTGTACATTCCATTATTGCACTCGCATTATTCCATTCCATGTATTTACCAAGAACAAAGAGAAAAAAAATCACTATTGTGACAGAGATCAACTATTATGTTCTTCGTATACCATAATTAGATCTACATACTCCCTTTTTAATTTTCTCAGTGCTTAGTCAGAAACAACTGTTTCACAGTAATTATCATTGACCTTGATATGACCCTTCCTTCAAATATGTTACACCTGATGCATTAATTAGCCCAAATTATCAAAATCCCAAAGCAATCGAAAGATAAACAACCAAAGAAAATAATCCATTGAATCATATGACCCAATGGGCTCTCATACAGAAATGCAAATATACTTTTCCTTGGCTGCTAAACACAGTAATTTATTTGAACTGCTGAGCCCAGAGTGAACATCCACATTATTGTAATGCAAGCACATTACTGGTAGCTCCCAATGTGCACCAGACTAGGGTTATATTTGTGCAGGTCAAATTGTGGTAGGTAATTGCTGCCTTGCTAATTTGATCAGTTAGATAACCATATCAACTGTATCAACAAATATTGGTTTCATTTATCTATATGATCAAGTTAAACAGACTAAACCTAGTCCAATTAGTTATTTCAGCTGCCTTAGCAACTAATGTACATACTTAAAAGGTTAGATAGTAAAAATATTAGCTGAACCCTAACAGTGTAAATAGGACTTTCTGAATACATAGCCATGGTCTTCACATGCCCATGACTACTTAATACTACCCTTGGCAAAGGGAGAATTGTGTCTATTATCCATGTAATTCAGGTCATAACAATATTTATTTCCATAGTATGATGAAATTTTGGACTAAATTATACAGATAAATGCCTCAGTGTTCTACATCCTTTGAAAGTGAGTGTCTAAGCTAGCACCATCCTACAATGATTCAGGAAATAACATACCCAAGCTCATCAAGTCTGTGGCCAGAAGGAAACATAATATTCTTCAATTATTTCTGTAGTAATGCATGTAAACATACAGACAGAGATTTGTTTCCCCTCTAAATCCCCTTGTATTTTTAACAAACACTTACCTAGAGCGAAGGTAAAGTATAAAATTCTACCAGTTGCTTCAACCCTGACCTTTTATTCCATTATAAAAATACTGCTATTCTTTTTTAAGGTTTTAAAGATTAAAAGAAAAAGGATAGGTTTCTCCCTTAATGTAAATTAAGCTAAAGTTATAATTCTGCATCTGTGTTTCTGAAAGAAAACCAAATGCGTGTGCAAAAAAAGAAATGGCTGCCTATATGACTTCATTCCTTTTTTAAATTTATTATTATTTTTTAATGACAGAACCAAGATTGAATGATATAGCTTAATGTAAGGGGCAAATAGGTCCTTTTATACCTAATACTGAACTCTAGAACCAGACAGATGTAAAAATCTGATCATGGAGTTCTGGACTGGGCCTTTACACATGTAATGCTGTTCCCTGGAAGGGCAGAAGAGGGTATGTGCTCTCAGAGGGCATTAACCTCCCCAAGAGGAACAAGGTGAGTTCAGTATCTCGAGTTCAGGAAAAGGGCAGAGAGAAGCCAGGAATGAGGCAGCAACTGGGTGTCCTCTTGGAAGAAATCAGAGGAGGGGGAAAACATTTTCCTTAAAGATGAGTTAATTCTTTTATGTCAAATAAAGACTAGAAAAGCTAAACAATATATAGTATGGTAAATGGTAGTGTAGGAGTATGCACAAGATACCATTTTAGTACAGAGCATCTATTCTAAACTGGGAGTAAAGGTAGTAAGGATATAATGCAGATATTAAACTATATCATAATTATCTAAAAAAATTAAATATATATTGAATGCCAAGCATATTTTATAGATGAAGAAACTAAAGCTCAGAGAATAAAACCTTTGCAAGTTTCAAACATGTAGTAAGTGATAAAAGCAAAATTCAAATTCAGATTGGCCTGATTCCAAAAACATATGCACCTAGGCTACCAATATGCTTTCTTAATTCCAAAGAAAACCACATTTCAAAATTGGTAATTTATAAAAATTCAACTGTTTAAAATACTTTTAATGGTCAGTTGGGGAACAAAACTTTTAATGTAATTGTTACCATATCTAGAGCCAATCCTGAGAATGTATCATAATTAAAATGACTGGATGAAGTGGCTAAAAACACGTTAAGTGTCCAGGAGTTATTACTGTATAAATATTCACATAACATTTTCAAGTTTTGAATTTTTTGTCTTATTCTATTTACTTACCTTACCTGTGTAGAATAATCATAAGTGATATCTGCCCAATTTTTCTAAAGTGACTAAGATTTATAAGCATTCCTATTTGTATTTATTTATTGCATTAACTTAACTAGATCCATCACTGATTTATGTCCTAAAAATGACAAATGTGGAAAATTATCCAGAAAAAAATATGTTAAAGATATTAACTTTGGGATTAGATACTGCTTTGATAAAAAAAAAAAAAAAACCAGTTAATTAGAATCAAGTCATAAAATACTATGGGTAAATCTTAGAAAATATGTAAAAACTTACATACAAAAAATGGCAAAATACTCCTGAGATAGAGAAGACTTAACTAAACAGAGAGATATATGGCATTCATGGGTTGAAAAACTCAACATTGTTAAAATATTAATTCTCTCCAAATTTATCTATAGATTCAATATAATCCCAATCAATATTCCAGCTATTAGGTATTATAAAATTTGATAAGTTGATTCTAAAATTATAGGTAAATGGAAAGATCTACTAGGATAGCCAGTGCAACTATGAAAGAGGAAAACAAAGGTAAAGGACCAACACTAATCTGATTTTAAGAATTACTCTAAAGTTACATTAATCAAGACAGTGTGGTATTGCTCCCAAGACAAACAAACATGGCAGCGGATAAAATAGATCATCCAGTGATAAACCACATACCTATGGAAAACTGCTCTGAAAGAATGCAAAAGCAAAAAAAAAAAAGTGCAAAGACAATACAGTACACAAAGGACAGCATTTCCAACATATAGTGCTAGAAAAAAATGGATAGCTATATGCCAAAATAAATAAACTTGGATGAATACTCTCCACCAAATGTAAAATTCAAATCAAAATAAATAATAGACCTAAATACAAAGCCTAAACTATAAAATGCTAACCAAAGTTTACAAAGATTTATTATATTTATAACACGAAAAGCCCAATCAATAAAAGACCAAATAGATAAATTGTGCTTTCTCAAAATTAAAATTGCCTGCCTTTCAAAAGACAGTTAAGAGAATGAAAAGACATGCTACAATCTGTGGGAAAGTATTTGTAAATCATTATCTAGAACATCAAAAATTCTCAAAACTCAACATTAAGAAAACAAATTTTAAAATGGGTAAAATATTTGAAGAGATATTTCACCAAAGAAAATGCAGTTGGTTTCCATTATCCATTGTAGTTATTTTCTATAAAGTCACAGTGAATACTGAATTAGGGATTACTGAACCATTGCTTTGAGGGGAACTATATAAATAGATAGATGACAGCTATATGTAGATGTACACATACATGTCTCACATAGATTATAATCCTAAATCCTAGAAGCAATTCATCCCGATATGTCCGTTTTCTTTATTTTACAAAAGAGAAAACAAGGTAACAAGTAACAGATAACCAGAGTTAGGATTCAAACCCCTTCCAACTGGGTTTGGGGGTCTTCTTGCACCACACTGTCCTCTGCTGCCTCCATCCTCTGGTCATATCTCTATGAGAAACTGAAAGGAGAAAGCAGAGGATAGTTGCCGTGTTCCACCTTTGCTGGGATCAAGTGCAATTGGAGTGATTAAAAAAATGTCTGCTGCTTTATGCATACCCATAAATGAATGCTAAAATGCTCTAAGCATTAATTATTGGGTTACAAATAGATTTTAGCTACTAGGTGAATTCACAAATCTGGAATCCACAAATAATGAGTATAACAGGGATGGCAAACAAGTATAAGAAAATATTAACATTATTATTAGGGATGTGCAGATTAAAACCACAATGAAATATCACTTAACATAATGTCTCAGGTAAGCTAGTTCAGGAAACAGATGCTGACAGGACATATGACTGCAGGAATGTATAGGAGAGTACTTCAGAGTAAAACGCCTGGGAAGGAGTGAAAAAGTAGGAAAGTAGGAAGCTTTGGAAGCTAAGGGGGTCTTTGAATTTACACACCTGCTTCCACCAGCCACTGGATTGTGATGGTCTCCTGGGAAATGGGGCAGAACCTTCAGCAAGACAGTTTTCTTCAACCAAAGCAAATCCCTGGGAGAGATTCAGCTGTGAACTATCTGTATATAATAGTCCGCAATTTGGGGGAATGGGTACCTGAATCTGGGCAGTTCAACACAACATCTGTTGAGCTATATTCATCATCTCCTTCCTTGTCTTCTATTACCCATTAGGATTCCTCTCAGGCTCAGAAATGCCCTGAAATAATTTCTTTTCTGTTCCCATCCTGTAACAGTAGCTTACTCATCCTGTCAGAGTGAATTACCATTGCCACAATAGTGACTCCTTTCCTTCTTACTAGTCTTTGCCATGAGGAGCTCAGAGTAACTGGGGTGCAGCAGTAGGTTAAAATTTAATGGGAATCTAGATTTTTCTTGTGTTGATTCTAGTTTCATAGTGTTGGGGTCAGAAAAGATGCATGGTGGGGCGCCTGTGTGGCTCAGTCGTTAAGCGTCTGCCTTTGGCTCAGGTCATGATCCCAGGGTTCTGGGATCGAGCCCTGCATCAGGCTCCCTGCTCCGTGGGAGGCCTGCTTCTCCCTCTCCCTCTCCCCCTGCTTGAGTTCCCTCTCTCGCTACGTCTCTGTCAAATAAATAAATAAAATCTTTAAAAAAAAAAAAAGAAAAGATGCATGGAATCACTTTGATCTTTTTGAATTTATTGAGACTTGTTTTGTGGCCTAACATGATCTATTCTGGAGGATGTTCCATGTACCCTTAAAAAGAATGTGCATTCTGCTGTTTTAGGATGGAATGTTCTGAATGTATCTGTTAAATCCATCTGGTCCAGTGTGTCATTCAAAGCCACTGTTTCCTTGTTGATTTTGTTTGGTTTATCTGTCCCTTGATGTAAGTGGGTATTAAAGTCCCATATTATTTCCTTTATGTTTGTTATTAACTGCTTTAAGTATTTGGTCTTTCTTTGTCTCTTGTTACAATCTGTTTTAAAGTCTATTTTTTAAATTTTTTATTGTTATCTTAATCACCATACATTATATCATTAGTTTTTGATGTAGTGTTCCATGATTCATTGTGCATAACACCCAGTGCTCCATGCAGAACGTGCCCTCTTTAATACCCATCACCAGGCTAACCCATCCCCCCACCGCCCTCCCCTCTAGAACCCTCAGTTTGTTTTTCAGAGTCCATCGCCTCTCATGGTTCGTCTCCCCCCTCCGATTTCCCCTCCTTCATTCTTCCCCTCCTGCTATCCTCTTCTTTTTTTCTTAACATATATTGCATTATTTGTTTCAGAGGTACAGATCTGCAATTCAACAGTCTTGCACAATTCACAGTGCTCACCATAGCACATACCCTCCCCAATGTCTATCACCTAGCCACCCCATCCCTCCCACCCCCCACCACTCCAGCAACCCTCAATTTGTTTCCTGAGATTAAGAATTCTTCATATCAGTGAGGTCATATGATACATGTCTTTCTCTGATTGACTTCTTTTGCTCAGCATTTTGTCCAATGTATGTATTGCTACCCTGGCTTTCTTCACACATCCATTTGCATGATAAATGGTTTCTCCATCCTTTTACTTTCAATCTGCAAGTGTCTTTAGATCTGAAATGAGTCTCTTGTAGGTAGGATATAGCTGGGTCTTGCTTTTTTAGCCATCCTGTCACTCTAAGTCTTTTAATTGGAGAATTTAGTCCATTTACATTTAAAGTAATTTCTGATAGGTATGTATTTATTGCCACTTTGTTACTTGTTTTATGGTTGTTTTATACTTCTCTGTCCCCTTCTTCCCTTGCTCTCTTCTCTCATAATTAAGTTGGCTTTCTTTTGATATACTTGGTTTCCTTGGGACTACATCAAAATAAAAAGTTTTGGGGGTGTTTGGCTGACTCAGTCGGTAGAGTTCGTGACTCTTAATCTCAGGGTAGTGAATTTAAACCCCATGTTGGGTGTAGAGTTTACTTTAATAAATAAATAAATAAATAAATAAATAAATAAATAAATAAATAAATAAAAAGCTTCTGCGCATTCAAGGAAACAATCAGCAAAAATAAAAGAAAACCTACTAAATGGGAGAAGATATTTTCAAATTACATCCAATAAAAAGTTAGTATTCAAAATATATAAAGAACTGATACAACTCAACACCCAAAGAATGAATAATCTGATTAAAAAATGGGCAGAAGATGTGAATAGATATTTTTCCAAAGAAGACATACAGATGGCCAACAGACACATGAAAATATGTTCAACATCAGTGATCATCAGGGAAGTGTAAATCAAAACTACAATGAGATATCACCTCACACCTATTAGAATGGCTAAAATCAAAAACACAAGAAAAAAATGTTGGCAAGGACATGGAGAAGAAGGAACCCTTCTACACTGTTGGCGGGAATGCAAACTGACGTAGTCACTATAGGAAAGATATGGATGGAGTTTCCTCAAAAAATTAAAAATAGAACTATTCTATGATTCAGTAATCACACTACTGGATATTTATTCAAAGAATACAAAAATGCCAATTTGGAAAGATACAGGCACCCCTATGTTTATTGCAAAATTATTTACAATAGCCAAATTATGGAAGTAGCCAAAGTATCCATCAATAGATGAATGGATAAAGAAGAAGTTGTGTATATATACAATGGGATATTATTTAGCCATAAAAAAGAATGAATCTTGCCATTTGCAACATGGATGGAACTAGAGAGTATAATGCTAAGTGAAATCAGTCAGTCAAAGAAAGACAAATACTGTATGATTTCACTCATATGTAGAATTTAAAAAACAAAACAAATGAACAAAGGAAAAAGAGAGAGAAACAAACCAAGAAATAGACTCTTAACTGTAGAGAATAAACTTATGGTTACCAGGAGGGAGGGAGGTGGGGGGAGGGGTGAAATAGATGACGGGAATTAAAGAGTATACTTATCATGATGATAACTGAGTACTGTATAGAATTGTTGAGTCACTATATTGTACACCTGAAACTAATATAACACTGTACATTAACTATACCAGAATTAAAATAAAAAACTTAAAAAAAATTAATGGGAATCTAGCCATGTTCCCTGCTAGAGGATTCCCTTTCTGAAAAGCAATCTCAGATCCTAGAGTTATAAAGCCAGGGTACACACATTTTCCCAAGTGGGGCATGAGGAGCATAGCTACTCATATTTCAATCCCTTCCTTCCTGGGCCAATGTATACTACCTACTGGGAACACAGCATCTCATAATGATTACTGATTTAAGGAGTATACTATATTCCGCAGGGTGATGCCACGTTTCTGCAGGCTAGCTTCTCCAAGCTTGTCCCTCAGCTTTCTGGCTTACAAAAATACTGTTCTATCATTCTGTCAGGTCAGAAGGTGTGACTATAGAGAAAATATTCTGAAAACCCTTGTTAAGTCTGTTGTCTATGCAAGAAAGGCATACCTGTAAACAAAATATATCAATTTCGATCAAAATAAGTCGTCACCAAGTTGGCTAGCTAACTTCCTTGAAAGATGGGTCCAGATTGGGCTTTGGTTGTATATTTCAGGTTGTATAGTTGGCCCTGGCAATGGCCTTAAGTGAGTTGAGCCTCAATTTCTGCTGCCATGGTTTCCCTGATCATATTTCTTTGTCAATAGTCTTTTGACCTTTCTTCTTCTGGGTCTCTGAACAACTAGCCTACTCATTCTCCATGGCACAAGTCCATATATATTCTTGGCTTGAGCTATTTTGCTTCCCCCATAAAGTGGATGATCAGGTACACCGCCTGAAGCTCTGCACATTGGGAGGACTTCTCTTCATCACTGTCTTTCAAGGTCATGCCTAGGGGGTATAATGCAGCAGTAGTTCATTTTCAGCTCCCATCCATATACCAAACCAACCCAGTCTTGAATCAAGTTTAGACTTTTTCCTTCCCCATCAACTGATCTTAAGAAACCCTGTGTGAACTGAGAGAGTAGTATATCAAACAGTGATGAACGACAGGTGGTTGAGCCACTTGTTTGTGCAACTGAGGTGTCTCTGGCTCTCCTCATGCCTGATTCCAGATGAATGACTTCTATTTTGTGAATTCTTGCTGCTATACACCACCTTCCTAACCACCACCACCACTCCTATCACCACACACACACACACACACACACACACACACACACACACACACACACACAAACTTATGAACCCATTAGTGTGAGATAACACAAGTCAAAGTGGACAGTTCTAGCAACATTGTTATATGGTATCCCATGGTCACATGTGTCATATCTACCAAAGCCTAGTAGAATTCCAGGAAGTTTTCCTTTGAATGGTGTTGAGTTCGCTGCTGTATGTGGCATGGCACTGCTCTAGAAGTTTAGGGTCTATGTTGCAATTCTCCAAGTAGAATGTGACACAAAATTCACATGACTTTTTTCTCACCAGAATTACTTTTAATAACACAGGTCTGCCAGGGAATATGGTACAAATGCCAGGGATGTTGGCACTATAATCTGGACATACTTCGGAGTCCTTTCTTCTTTTAGCCTCACTTAAAGATGATAGCCTTTCTAGTTACTCAGTAAATTCATTAAATCAGTATTCACAAGTATGATATCATACTATCCTCCAAACCCAAAAGGACCTTCTAGTCATTACAGTTCCTTCTTAGCAGTGGGAGGTGTGAGATGCAATCATTTATACTTTATACTAGAAGGGAAGTATCAGCATGCTTCAGATCACTCTACCCCTAAAAGTTTCACTGATGTGTCAGGTCCATGAATTTC
The DNA here is from genome assembly GCF_009762305.2 of Zalophus californianus. NCBI lineage: Eukaryota > Metazoa > Chordata > Mammalia > Carnivora > Otariidae > Zalophus > Zalophus californianus. Next base: position 145,361,963 of record NC_045598.1, read on the forward strand.
TTTAATAGAATTTATCTCACTTCACTGGAGCTCAGATGCTCCTATACACCTGTCACTTCTTTTCATCTGATCCCAAAATAATATCCTGGGAGATTTGGACAGTATGACAGAAAGCAAAAGAGTTAACATAGCCCTTGAACAAGATCATAAATACTGCTGCCTGTCCTATAAGAATATGAACTCTTTTTGCAGGCTAAGGATGGAAAAGAATTCAATCTCCAAATTTGTGAGCCAAGCACTTTGACAAATACAGTCAGTATGTACATTTCCCATAGGTAGAAATTTCATATCTACCATCAAATTATCAAGCTTCCCAAAAGGTTAAAAAAAATCAGTTCTAAGACAGTACTCTTATATTGTCTGCTACCATCAAAAGTTATTAAATCTTCAAAATCTTATTGACATTCTAAAAAGCAACAAGCAAAGCATATCATAGGTCAAAAAAAACCTTAAATATATTTATACACATGATTTTTAACATTGTCCCCTCTCTCACTAAGTGAGGGTGGAACCCTAACTAGGGATAATGTGGTCTCAGAATCCTCGGGGTCACAGGAAGACTGGGGCTGACTGAGTGTGGCAGAGCTCCCAGGCATCGGACTAGGGAAACTGGCTGCAAAGAGTGAGCCCAGGAGTGGGCTCTCAGCTCAGGGTTACAATAAACCATGAACTAGCATAGTCAGGCAACTGCTCTCTGAGCAAGGGCCCAACAAGTGGCAGAACAGGTGAGACCTCCCCTCCCCCTGACACCTCCCCTGGGAGGGGCAGCATGGGAGCCCACCACAGCAGTCTGCAGGGTTTGGAGACTCCAAACAGGGTCATGCCAGGCTGGGTGAACATGGAGTTTGGCTAGAGACCAGGGAGGCAGTAGTAATTGACTGCTTTTCTCTGAGGGCTCACTAAGGAGTGGGGCCCTGAGCTTTTGACTCAGGCTGGACATTGGGAGGACGCCATTTTCATTCTCATCCTCTAAAGTTGCACAGAAAGCCTTCAGGAAACAAAAGCCACATAGAGCAAACCAGAGCAGATTACTTAGTAGCCTGGCCCCCTGGCAAGGGCAGTGTAATTCCAGCCGGGGCAAAGACACCTGAGAATCAATGCAACAGGCCCTTCCACCAGAAGATCAGCAAGAACATCTGGACAAGACCAAGTTTACCAATCAATAAGAACTGCAAAACTTTAGCACTAGGGGAATACAGCCCATAGAATTCATGGCTTTTTTCCGATGATTCCTTAGTCTTTGAACTTTAATTTTTTTTTAATTTTTTCTTTCCTTTTCCAACCAATTTCTTATTTTATCAACTCTTTTTAAAAACCTTTTTAAATTTTCCTTTTTTGAATTATATTCTATCCCTTCATTGTATTTAATCTTATTTTTGTATATATATTACAATTTGGAGATGCAGTTTCTTCTTACAGACCAAAATACACCCAAAATCTAGTGCATGGCTCTGTTCTATTCACTTGTCGAATCATATTCTCTTTTATGTTGTTTTTTTCTTCCTTTTTTTTCTTTTTCTTTTTCTGTTTTGTTAACATGCTTATTAATTTTCATCTTTATAGTCCCATTCTATCCTTTCAATGTATTTAATTTTATTTTTGTATATATAAGTTTTTCTTTCTTTACAATTTTGAGATGTCGTTTCCTCTAACAAACTGACCAAAATACACTCAGGAGATAGTGTATTGCTCTGTTCTGTTCACCTGTCTGTTTATACCACTTCCTTTTTTTGTTGTTGTTGTTGTTTTTCCTTTGTTTTTTCTTATCTTTTAATTTCCATTTTTAAAATTACATTTTATCCTTCCAATGTATTTAATTTTATTTTTATAGGTGTATAAGTTTTCCTTTCTTTACAATTTTGGGATCTAATTTCCTAAAGAACGGGCCAAAATACACAGAATCTAGTGTATTGCTTTGTTCTGCTCACCTGTCTTATTATATTCTCCCTTTCTCTCTTTTTTTTCTCCTGGTTTTGGGTCTCTTCTGATTTGTTTAGTGTATATTTCTCTGGGGTTATTGTTGCCGTTTTAGTATTTTGTTCTCTCATTCATCTATTCTTCTCTGGACAGAATAACAAGATAGAAAAACTCACCTCAAAAAAGAACATGAGGCAGTACTGACTGCCAGGGACCTAATCAGTATGGGCATTAAGTAAAATGTTGGAACTAGAGTTCAGAATAACGATTATAAAGATACTAGCTGGGCTTGAAAAAAAGCATAGAAGACACTAGAGAATCCCTTTCTGGAGAAATAAAAGAATAAAATCTAACCAAGTTGAAATCAAAAAGGCTATTAATGAGATGCAATAAAAAATGGAGACTTTAACTGTTAGGACAAATGATGCAGAAAAGAGAATTAGTGATATAGAAGACCAAATGAAGAGTAAAGAAGCTGAGAAAAAGATAAACAACTCTGGATCACGAGGGTAGAATTTGAGAGATAAGTGACACCATAAAGCAAAACAATATTAGAATAATTGGGATCCCAGAAGAAAAGGAAAGATAGAGCAGAAGGTATATTGGAGCAAATTATAGTAGAGAACTTCCTTAATGTGGGAAAGGAAACAGTCATCAAAATCCGGGAGGCACAGAGAACCCCTTCACAATCAATAAAAATAGGTCAACACCTGACATATAATAGTGAAACTTGCAAATCTCAGAGACAAAGAGAAAATCCTAAAAGAAGCCCAGGACAAAAGGTCTGTAACCTATAAGGGTGGAAACATATTGGCAGCAGACCTATCCACAGAGACCTAGCAGGCCAGAAAGGACTGGCATGATATATTCAGGGTACTACATGAGAAAAATATGCAGCCAAGAATATTTTATCCAGCTAGGATGTCATTCAAAACAGAAGAAGTGATAAAAAGCTTCCAGGACAAACAGAAACTAAAAGAATTTGTGACCACCAAAGCAGCACTACAGGAAATATTAAAAGGGATCCTCTAGGCAAAGAGAGAGTCCAAAAGTAACATAGACCAGAAGGGAACAGAGACAATATACAGTAACAGTCACTTTACAGGTAATAAAATTGCACTAAATTCATATCTCTCAATAGTTACTCTGAATGTAAATGGGCTAAATGCCCCAATCGAAAGACACAGGGTTATCAGATTAGATAAAAAAAGAAGAGCCATCCATATGCTGTCTGCAAGAGACTCATTTTAGACCCAAAGACACCAGACTTAAAGTGAAGGGATGGAAAACCATTTATCATGCTAATGGACATCAAAAGAAAGCTGGGGTGGCAATCTTTATATCCGACAAATTAGATTTTAAACCAAAGACTGTAATAAGAGATGAGGAAGGACACTATATCATAATTAAAGGGTCTATTCAACAAGAAGATCTAACAATTATAAATATTTATGCCTGCCCCTAACATGGGAGCAGCCAATTATACAAGCCAATTAATAACAAAATCAAAGAAACACATTGATAATAATACCATAATAGCAGAGGACTTTAACACCCCCCTCACTGAAATGGACAGATCATCTAGGCAGAAGATCAACAAGGAAATAAGTGTTTTGAATGACACACTGGACCAGATGGACTTCACAGATATATTCAGAACATTCCATCCCAAAGCAACAGAAGGCACATTCTTCTTGAGTGCACATGGAACATTCTCCAGAATAGATCACATCCTGGGTCACAAATCAGGTCTCAACTGGTACCAAAAGATTGGAATCGTTCCCTGCATGTTTTAAGACCACCAAAGAGGAGAGATCACAACCAACATCAAAGAAATACAAACAATTATAAGAACATATTATGAGCAACTATATGCCAACAAATTAGGCAATCTGGAAGAAATGGATGCATTCCTAGAGATGTATAAACTACCAAAACTGAAACAGGAAGAAATAGAAAACCTGAACAGACTCATAACCAGCAAGGAAATTGAAGTATTAACCAAAAATCTCTCAAGAGCCCAGGGCTGGATGGCTTCCCAGGTGAATTCTACCAGACATTTAAAGAACAAATACCTATTCTTCTGAAGCTCTTTCAAAAAATAGAAACTCTTTCTATGAGGCCAGGATTACCTTGATCCCAAAACCAGGCAAAGACCATACCAAAAAGGAGAATTACAGACCAATATCCTTGATGAACATGGATGTAAAAATTCTCACCAAAATACTAGTGAATAGGATCCAATAATACATTAAAAGGATTATTCACCATGACCAACTGGGATTTATTCCTGGGCTGCAAGTGTGGTTCAACATCTGCAAATCAATCAATGTGATACACTACATAAATAAAAGAAAGGACAAGAACCATATGATCCTCTCAGTAGATGCAGAAAAAGCATTTGACAAAGTACAGCATCCTTTCTTGATTAAAACTCTTTAGTGTAGGGATAGAGGGAACATACCCCAGTATCATAAAAGCCATATATGAAAGGCCCACAGTGAATATTATTCTCAACGGAGAGAAACTGAGAGCTTTTCCCCTAAGGTCAGGAACATGGCAGGGATGTCCACTATCACCACTGCTGTTCAACATAGTACTAGATGTCCTAGCCTCAGCAGTCAGACAACAAAAATAAATAAAAGGCATCTGAATCGGCAAAGAAGTCAAACTCTCATTATCACTTTTTGCCTAAAAATCTTTGATTCAGTTAACCATCACCTACCTGTCAATAAGTAAAGAAAGGGAAAATGGTAAGACAAAGTGGGTGAATAGTAAAGCAATGTCTTTGAGAAAAGAAGAGGAATGGAATCCAAAAAGATGTTTTATTTGTTTTGTTGTTTGTGGGTTTTACTTTATTTGTTTGCAGAGTAGATGCTTTATGCAGTTCTTTTAAGTGTTATCACTCAAGCATAAATATATGTTTTATATAATTTATATCAATATAATTTAATATGCCTAATAAAATAGGCTCCAAGTTAGATTGCCACCAGTTCAAACTCTGCAATCTATTCTCAGATGGATGTGAATTAAAAGACACAATATTTTCAGTTTCTTTCAACAGAACAGCAAATCCCCAGTTAAACAAGAAAGGAAACAACAGAAGCCCATATGACTAAAAAGTTTAGAAACACAATTGATTTCAGGTGAGATTTATGCCTGTGGTTCAAACAAAGTGAACAGGAACCACTTCTCACCTACCTTCTATTTGTTGGCCTCATTCTTGGGAGGCCGCCCCCTTGTGGTCCCAAAATGGGCTGCATGTTATAGAGAGCTTGAAAGTGGGAAGAGAGAACTCAGTTGAGTGATTCTCTTACCCTTCAGAAGAAAAATAAGGGGACGAGTTAGATGAATCACCATCTCCAATTAGATTAGAAACCTCAGAAAATTTTTTAACTCTACTTATTAAACAAATATTTTTTGAGCATCAGTGCTTATCTATCAGGCATTAGTAATGCCCCAAAGAACAGAGAAGTATATATCCTGCTTACTAGGGGCATACACACTACTAGAGATATAAAATATAAAGAGGTACACAGACTGATTAGTGAATTAATTAGATAATAAATAAAACACAAAAATACCAGGATGGAATAGCTGCTATGCTGTAAAATAAAATAGGGTGATGTGATGGAGAGTGACAGATGGTTGTTGTAGATTGGTGATCAGAGAAGGCCTCCCTGAGCTATTTAAGATGAGTTCAAGATGATGAGAGTGAGTCAGTCCAACCAAAGATCTGGGGAAACCCCGATTCAGAATGAAGAGATCTTGCAAAGAAACTAATCTCTAATGTTTATGGAACAGAAAGGAGATCACCACATAGTCCTGGAAAAGAGGAGAACTGCATTATATGAAAGTGATAACAATAGCAGGAGGCAAATGATATAGAGCTTTATAGCCTGAATAAGCAGTTAGAATTTAATTCTGGGTATAATGATAAGCATAGATTTAAGGAGGAGAGTGGCATGACCTAATTACTGACTTAAGAGTCACTCAGGCTATTTGTGTGAAGATTAGATGATATAAGGGTAACGGTGAAAGCAAGAGGACTAAAGACAACTACTGTTTTAGTCTACATAAAATGTGATCATTGCCTGGATGAATGTAAAAATCATTGCAGAAGAAGTAGAAGGAGTTGGCATAAATTTTGGAGGTGGAGTCAATAGAACCTGTTGATTGCTTTGATTTGGAGAATAGCTAAATAGAGGAACCAAAGTTAAATTTTAGACGTTTTTTTTCTGGGCTAATGGATAGATTAAGGGGCCATTTATTTGGTATAGGAAAGAATGAAAGCAGTAGGTTCAGATGGGGGAGATAGGCATCAAGAATTTCATTTGGCTATGGTTATCATCAGATGCTTATAAGGCAATCATGTAGCAATGTTCAGCAGGAAGTTGGACACAAACCTACAAGGAAAGAACATGATGGGACATATAGATTTTTGGAGTCATAAGCACAAAAAAGGATATTGAAACATACAGAAATGAACTAGTCAATTCAATGAGAGATTAGGCCAAGAAACTGGATATATAGAAAAGGGAAGGCATCACAGACTAAAAAGGTTAACTGAGGAAGAGAAATCAGCAAAGAGCCTGGGAAAAGTAGCTAGATCACAAAAACTAAGACAAGAGGAAATTCTTTCAAGTAGCAACTAGTTAATTGAGCCAAATATTGATAAAAAGACAGATAAATGGCCACCAAATTTAGCAACATGGCCATGACAAGAGCTGTCTCAGTGGTGTGATGGAGCAAAAACCAGAGTGGAGTAGGCTGAAGAGAGAAAAATAAGGTGACCAAGTGGATACAGCAGTGACTATGGTAACTCCACTGGGGAGAGACTCAGGTAGCAAAGGAAGGTTATTTACTTAAGAAAAGAGATACTGATGGAAGTATATTGATGAACACTATTCTGAAAAAAATTGTTGGAGAATTAATTCATTACAAGTTATGCAATTTTCTCTTTCATCATTAATTCACTGGATTAATATAATGTGTAGTATGCAGTCCAGAATGCTCTCTTAAAATGTAAATAATTATAGAAGTTGTGCATATAATCCAATATAAATTAAAAACAAACAATAATTTTTAAGATTATTAAACTCTTATTCAGCTTCTCAGAATCTGGGTGTTGTGGGACATAAAAGTTTTAATTAGAAGGAAAAGAGTGAATGAAAGCAGTAAAAAAGAAAGGAGAGGGTTACAGAATAGGAAAAGAGGGAATATAAAAATATGCTAGCAGTTTTCTTCACAATTTCATTTGCATGCTCTTGGGCATTATTATACATTTTGGAGGACATCAACTGATAAATTTACAAATTTGGAGTTCTGAGTTTGAATTTTAGTTTTGCCACATAATCTCTGAGATACAGTTTCCATATTGGAGAAAAGAAAGAATAGTATGTCCTGTAAATCTACTTCCCATATAGAGTTTTGTGATGATTAAAAAAAATAAGGTATTATACATATTGGGAAAAAGAAAGGTCAAACAGAGCCTTGGATACTCTAGTTTGGGTGCAATTAAATACCATACAGGTGTACATGATCATTCCAATTTATCAAATAAAGAATTGGTTCACTTCATGTTTGAATTTACAAAATTATTTTAAAGTCCTACCTTCCTTATCAAATTATATTTCTGCTTGATGCAAATTAAGAACTAAGTTAGTTTAAACCCAAAAATTGGATTGTTGGTTGAAGCACATATCTCAATAAGATGACTTCTGGGAGAATTTATTAGAACAACTCAATAAACATTAAAATGAGTTGCGTGCTGCCTTTGTTTCTCGATATACTTTACACTCCTCGGTATCAATGAACATTGAACTGCACTCACAGAAGAAATCTGTGTGACAAGCTCTAGTGCATTGCCATTTCCTAAATGCCTTTCCCATTGACATCTGCTCTGGAATTCTAGACTGCCAACTCAGTACTTCCACCACTGAAGGCCCTATGATGTCTGCTGCACCAAGCAGCCTGCCATAAATATTAGCCAAAGCTGTAGAGAAATTCCTATAAATGAAGATTAAAGAAAACCACTTTGTAATTGGCCAAGCTGTGGAATTCATGTACCTTCTAATGTCATAAATCAACTTACACTGTACAGTCACTGACTACTTAATTAATAGCTTCATGTTCTGCCAGTCCAGAGAGGGTCACCAAGGTCAAGATATAAAAGGTGTAAAATTTCTACCAACCTCTATATTACTCTTAGCATCAAAATATTGTCACATTAACAAAAATAATTACCGAGACAGCATCAAGACACTTTTCAGAAGCTAAGAAAAAATAGGATTTTTTCTCTCTGCATATATTTCCTGTCTTCTCTGTAACCTACTACATGTATTTTTATGAATAGCAATCTAATAGAGCCAGCATCTCTAGTAAGAAATGAGCTGTATTTATATAGTGTCACTGATTTTCATAATTTTATACTTAAATGTATAAAATGTACTTAAGGTTTAAACCCAACAACAGAATTCTCAGTCCAGGGAATAGATTATGGGCAGAATAATTTGAATGGCAATTAAAAAATCATTTAGTATATCTTAATACGATTAATGTAATCTTTCACTAAAGTTATCCTGATTAATTCACTGAACAGTGAGAAAAAGTTCTTTGCTACATCTGGAAAACACTGATAAATATAGCTTATAAATAGGGAGGAAATTGAATTAGTATAAGAAATGTTGGAAGAGAGTTACAAAGAATTATGAGCATCAGTCACACTCTATTAAGATAGGTAGAAAAAGTATTAAACAGTCTTGTTAGTCAATTTGAATTTTATTTAAAAATGTATCTATTTCTGAAATGGAGTTTACATTTTAAATGGTTATTTAAAATATGATTTCTAAGATTCAAAATTGTGTTTTAATGCTTATATTTGTCCTCAGTCATTAAGTCCATCCATTACTAACAGGCTGGTGCTAGAACGGGTATTTCAAAATTGGAGTAACCAAGGAGGAAGATATATTGACCTGACATAGCTACTTCCACTCTTAACCTGTGAATTTCAAAAACTGGCCTGGTGAATATCAGGACTAGCAGCTATAGTTACATATTCTCTACAGGTTTCTTCTCCAAGGGAAGAAAATAGAAAAGCCAAATCAATTTAAATTCCATAGAACTTTTCTTTGCTATTAAGATAAAGAATGTGGGGTGCCTGGGTGGCTCAGTCAGTAAATGTCTGCCTTTGGCTCGGGTTATGATCTCAGGGTCCTGGGATCGAGCCCTGCATTGGGCTCCCTGCTCAGTGGAGAGCCTGTTTCTCCCACTCCCTCTGCCTGCTGCTCTCCCTGCTTGTGCTCTCTCTCTCTCTGTGTGTCAAATAAGTAAATAAAATCTTTAAAAATAAAATAAGGTAAAGAATGTATTTTCTACAGATTAACAGAGGAAGTAGCATAATATTGTATTAACATGCAAGCTTTATAGTCACATTACTTATGTTCTTAATCAGGTACCACTAGCTATTAGCTATATAATCTTGACTTAAGTAATCCCTCTTGGTCCCTGTTTTCTCATTTTTAAAATGGAAATGACTGTAGGAACTACATTTGTAGAGACTGCTACTTTTCTCTCATTGTCAACTCTTCTTTTAAAGTAATACCTAATTTTTAGCTGAGTGCATGATCACTTGGGGAAAAAAAAACATTTATCAGACCCTCCTCCTCATAGGTGTGGCTATATCAGTGAGTTATAGCAAATGAGATGTAAGCGGAAGAGATGAGTATAATTTTCAAGAAGCACTCTTTTTTTTATTATGCTATGTTAATCACCATACATTACATCATTAGTTTTTGATGTAGTGTTCCATGATTCATTGTTTGCATATAATACCCAGTGCTCCATGCAATACATGCCTTCTTTAATACCCATCACCAGGCTAACGCATCCCCCCACACCCCCTCCTCTAGAACCCCTAGTTTGTTTCTCAGAGTCCATAGTCTCTCATGGTTCATCTCCCCCTCCGATTTCCCCCCCTTCATTTTTCCCTTCCTGCTATCTTCTTCCTTTTTTTAAACATATAATGTATTATTTGTTTCAGAGGTACAAGTCTGTGATTCAAAAGTCTTACACAGTTCACAAGAAGCTCTCTTAAAGAACAAAGAAAATACTCTTCTTAATTCCTTTCCTACTTTAATTGGCTGCTATGCAGGCATTATGACCTGACTTAGAGCACCCATATTGGACCACAGGTATACTTGGGAATAGAAGTCACACCTATTAAAGCAATGAGACACATGGAGCCTGCGTCCCTGACACTATAGAGCATTATTCTAGCCCCTGATGTCTATGTCATCGAGGACAAGCCTAGTGGCTTAAAATAGAAAGCATCATTTCTTAATCACGAAACTTATCCATCTTGGGTCAATAAAAGGCTCTGCTTCATCTTGACCTGAAACAGAGACTAAAGCTGATGGAAACTTCATTGCATTAGAATACCATCTTCAAAACAAGAGAAAGACAAGAGAATGAAGTGTGTGTCAGATCTTAAAGGCTTCTTCCCAGAAATGACACATTGCTTCCACTCATAATTAATTGGCTAAGACAAGTCATATGGTCATGTCTAACATCAAGGACTTGGAGAATTACAATCCCACCCAGTACCTGGAAGGAGAAGAATCAGAAACATCTCTGAAGAATGCTAATGATGATCACAACCTTCTACTGTGGCACATTTAAGTGAGAAAAAAATTTTCTACTTGTGTAAACCATTGTTACTCTGTGTTTCTTACCCCTCTTGTGATCGAACCTAAACTTACCATGCTATTAGATAATATTGGTTATAAAGATAAAAGGAGATGGAATTCATGAAGTGGCTCACCCTACCTAGTACATGATAACCACAGGGTAAAAGTAAGCCACAACCTCATTCTTATTATATTAGAGTATCACAGTAGTCAGAGGTGAATGTTTTAATCTGTGAGCAGAATTCATACTCGGGTTCCATGTATTTGCTATACCCAAGTCAAAAATCATTGTCCAAAAATTAACTGTGAGGGAAGTAATGTGTTTGGCAGTTGTAGTTTTGGCAAGGATGTGGGATATAAGGAAGCCCTCCTGCTGGAGCTGTCAGTACTTCTCAGTTGGACTATCTCAGGAGCCTCTTTCAGAAGAACATGATGAAATACTTCTATCTGTGCCAGAATGCAGCATCTCAAAGAATTTCTAGATCTGCTTACAAGTAAAGATGCCTTGCCTAGTACAGTTTCTCAAATTTTCCCACAAGGGAGAAGTCATCCTCTACAAAATCTCAACACATATTTTCACCTTCATACAGACACACATAGATTCTCTGAACCAACAAGATCTTGGAGAAATTAAAAATACATACTATTTGAGAAATTTTGGACCCCAGTTTAATTCTGTACCAAAGTGTCTTTCTTGCAGATTTTTAGATATCAAGATAGATAGAATGAAGTTATGAAGAAGGAATTACAGTGAGAAAGGATAATGTCTTCTTTCCATTTATTTAGTTCCTCTAGCACCATTATTTTCTGTTTTTACTTTTAAATTAACTTTTACCTTTACAACAAGGAAAAAAAGCAATATAAATCTCTGTCTTATAGGCTACAATATTACATTCCCTGTTGTGTCAAGAGAAGAAAGAATGTCAAATCCCCACATCTTATCATACATGTTATACTGTTTACAGTGTCCAAATCTTTATTGTTTACTAATCCTAAGTTTTGCCCCCATATAGCCACATTCGGGGATGTCTTGTCTGTCTAGAATACTATTATCCACAATAATCCAAAATGTCATCTCTAAAAAGAAAATGTGACCATGATTCATCCTCATTTAAAGCTCTAAAATGGAATGACAAAGAAATCAGTTTTCCAATCCTCTTCATTTGACAATCTATAGTTCACATTACTTATTATTAGAGTCTGTTCAACAATTTTGGAGTCAAGGAGCACTACTATGTTTTAGCCATCTTGAATCTTTTCTCAATGCAATTTTCTGATATACAAAATAAAATGCACTATATATTCATACTCACTGGATTAGATTTGTCACAATCACAAAAGTGATTTGCTTTAAAAGCAGTTATGTAGGGTTCCCTAGGTAGCTCAGTCAGTTAAGCATCTGCTTTTGGCTCAGGTCATTATCCCAGGGTCCTAGGATGGAGCCCCACATCGGGCTCCTTGCTCAGTGGGGAGCCGGCTTCTCCCTTTCCCTCTCCCTGCCCCTAGCCCTGCTTGTGCTTTCTCTCTCTGTGTGTCAAACAAATAAATAAAATCTTTAAAAATAAAAATATAAAACAAAATACCTACTGTTCTATATAATATCCATACTAAAGGTGTTGGTAATTTAATCCCACTTTATAACTTTTGTTCATTTTCATCTAAATTCTCATTGACATAGAATATAAATAATAAGAGACCAATATTAAAGAAATTGATATGGTATGTTGACTTACTGATTTAAGGTGTTAAAACAGCAAAGAAAGAAAGAAAGAAAGAAAGAAAGAAAGAAAGAAAGAAAGAAAGAAAGAAAGAAAGAAAGAAAGAAAGAAAGAAAGAAAGAAAGAAAGAGAGAGAGAGAGAGAGAAAGAAAGAAAGAAAGAAAAAGAAAGAAAGAGAAAAAGAAAGAAACAAACAAACAAACTCCAGTTTGATGTAGATCATAGCAGGTCAACTCTCTCACTGCCACAACTAGCAATAGCTGGATAAATTACAAAACTCTGGTTTTAAAGTTTTCAGGGATTTCTGCAAGTAAGGAGGATTGTTAGATGAACTAAAATGCCAGAAAGAATAGAACTTTTTCAAGATAAGCTGATGATTATCATCTGTGTCTTTTCTCTGTGGGCATTTGGAAGTCTCCTATGTAAGGTTTTTGTACTTGTCCACACTTCAGTTTTTCCTAGGCAGAAAGTCTCTAATGGGGAAAAGAGATGCCAACAATGTTTTAAGTACCCATATGGAGCTGGAGAGGATAAGAATGGGGTTTAAAACTTCTGAAGTTCTAGGACTATCAGAAAATTTATACAATTACATTCTGTATTAGACTATAATAAGTCAAGGATAATGTTATAACTTCTAGAGTTACCATATAATAATAGTGATAGAATGTATAATAGATTAATGAAATTTTTTAAAATGTAGTATTTTTTAAAAATCTGATGAATCTAAAATAAGACAAAAAAAAGGTGGGAAAGGAACACTAAAAATGGGCCTAATGCAGATTATTAATGAAGTAACAATATATGTCCAAATACATCAATAATTAAATTAAAGGTAATTAGAAAAAATTAGAATTAAATAAAATTAGAAAAAAAACTGTCAAAGAGACAAAGAACGACACTATATAGTGCTAAAGGGGTAAATGCATCATGAGTATATAACAATTGTAAACATATACGCATCCAACATCAGACCACTTAAATATATAACCCAAGTATTAAAAAAAAATTAAAGAAATTGGCAGCAATAAAATAATAGTGGGAGACTTTACCACTCCACTCTATACAATGGCTAGATCATCCAGACAGAAAATCCATAAGGAAACAGTGGAGTTTAACACTACAGACCAAATGAACCTAACAGACATATAGACCATTCTATCCAAAAGCAGAAAAATACATATATTTCTCAAGTACACTTGGAATAATCTCCAAGATAGATCATAACAAAACAGTCCTAAAAAATTTAAGAAAATTGAAATATATCATGTATCTTTTCAGTCTACAATGGCATGAACTAGAAATCAATAACAAGAGGAAAATTGGAAAATTCACAAATATGTGGAAATTAAACAATACAATCTGAAACAACCAGTGGGTGAAGGAAGAAATCACAAGGAGAATCAAGAAGTATCTTGAAACAAAAAAAGATGGAAATACAATATACCAAAACGTACGGGATACAGAAAAAGCCATTCTGAAAGTCCTAAGTTTATAGCAATGAAGATTACATTTAAAAAAAAAAAAACTCAAACAACCTACCTTTACACATCTAGGAACTAGAAAAAGATGAACAAACTAAGAACAAAACTGGCAAAAGGAAATAATAAAGATTAAATCCAAAATAAATTAAATTGAAACTTAAAAAAATCAATAATAAAGGTAAATGAAATAGAGTTGGTTTTTGAACAGATAAAGAAATTTAAAAAACTTTAAGCTACATTAAGAAAAAATAGAGAAAACAAAATTAAAAAATGAAAGAGGGGAAATTACAACTAATACTACCAAAATACTGAGGATCATAAGAGACTACTATAAACAATTATATGCCAACAGATTGGAAAATAAACTAAAAGAAATGAATTAAGTCCTAGAAACATACAGCCTACCAAGACTGAATCATGAAAAAATAGAAAATTGGAAAAGACTAATTTCTAGTAAGAAGATTGAAAGTAATCAAAAAACCTCCCCCAAACCAAAATAATAATAATAATAATAATAATAATAATAATAATAATAAAAAGCCCAGGTCCAGATGACTTCATTGGTGAATTCTACCAAATATGTAAAGAAGAATTAATTAAAATCCTTCTCAAACTCTTTCAAAAGAAGAGGGAAAACTTCCAAACACCTTTTACAAGGCCAGATAAGACTATTACAAGAAAACTAGAAACCAATATGCCTGATCAATATATATGTAAAAATCCTCAACAAAATACTTCCAAATCTAATTCTAGAGCACATTAAAAAAATTATATACCATGGTCAAGTGGGATTCATCCCTGGAATGCAAGGATGGTTCAACATACTCAAATCAATAAATATTATACCACATTAGCAGAATGAAGGATAACTATGCTATGTAGAGCAATCTACACATTTAATGCAATCCTTATCAAAATACTATCAATTTTCTTCAAAGAAATGGAACAAATAATCCTAAAATTTGTATGGACCCAGAAAAAGACCCCGAATAGCCAGAGGAATGTTGAACAAGAAAAGCAAACCTGGTGGCATCACAATTCCGGACTTCAAGCCCTATTACAAAGCTGTAATCATCAAGACAGTATGGTACTGGCACAAAAACCAGACACATAGATCAATGGAATGGAATAGAGAGCCCAGAAATGGACCCTCAACTCTATGGTCAAATAATCTTCGACAAAGCAGGAAAGAATGTCCAACGGAAAAAAGACAGTCTCTTCAACAAATGGTGTTGGGGAAATTGGACAGCCACATGCAGAAGAATGAAACTGGAACATTTCCTCACACCACACACAAAAATAGACTCAAAAAAGGTGAAATACCTAAATGTGAGAAAGGAATCCATCAAAATCCTTGAGGAGAACACAGGCAGCAACCTCTTCAACCTCAGCTGCAACAACTTCTTCCTAGACACATTGCCAAGGACAAGGGAAGCAAGGGCAAAAATGAACTATTGGGACTTCATCAAGATAAAAAACTTTTGCACAGCAAAGAAAACAATCCACAAAACCCAAAGACAAATGACAGAATGGGAGAAGATATTTGCAAATGACATATCAGATAAAGAGCTAGTATCCAAAATCTATAAAGAACTTCTCAAACTCAACACCCAAAGAACAACTAATCTAATCAAGAAATGGGCAGAAGACATGAACAGACATTTCTGCAAAGAAGACATCCAAATGGGCAACAGACACATGAAAAAGTGCTCAACATCACTTGGCATCAGGGAAATCCAAATCAAAACCTCAATGAGATACCATCTCACATCAGTCAGAATGGCTAAAATTAACAAGTCAAGAAATGACAGATGTTGGCAAGAATGCAGAGAAAGGGGAACCCTCCTACACTGTTGGTGGGAATGCAAGCTGGTGCAACGACTCTGGAAAACAGTATGGAGGTTCCTCAAAAAGTTGAAAATAGAACTACCCTACACCCCAGCAATTGCACTACTGGATATTTACCCCAAAGATACAAATATAGTGATCCAAAGGGGCGCGTGCACCCCAATGTTTATAGCAGCAATGTCCACAATAGCCAAACTATGGAAAGAGCCAAGATGTCCATCAACAGATGAGTGGATAAAGATGTGGTATATATATACAATGGAATATTATGCAGCCATCAAAAAAGGGAAATCTTGCTATTTGCAACTATGTGGATGGAACTAGAGGGTATTATGCTAAGCAAAATAAATCAATCAGACAAAGACAAGTATCATATGATCTCATTGATATGAGGAATTTGAGAAACAAGACAGAGAATCATAGAAGAAGGGAGGGAAAAATGAAACAAGACAAAACCGGAGAGGGAAACAAACCATAAGAGACTTTTAATCTCAGGAAACAAACTGAGAGTTGCTGGAATGGAGGGGGGTGGGAGGGATGGGGTGGCTGGGTGATAGACATTGAGGAGGGTATGTACTAAGGTGAGAGCTGTGAATTGTGTAAGACAGATGAATCACAGACCTGTAGCCCTGAAACAAATAATACATTATATGTTAATGAAAAAAATTAATAAAATAAAATAAGAGTATCAAAATAAAAAAATAAAATCTCATAGTTCTCATTTCATTTTTAACTATTTCACTAATTGATATTAAACTATTTGCCAAGAATTTCAATTCCATCATAATTTCAGTCTTGAAAAGGATAAAGTCTGTGATTTTACTAACAATAATAAAGCTCTTTTGAAAATTATCTTTGCTTCTAAGATTGCAAAAGGAAAACAACTTATTGTAACAACATGTTTAGCACTATGGAATTCATTTATTCCCAATGCCTTAAAAATCTTAAAGATCTAAGATTTCAAGTTTGGTTTTATTAGTAGAATTCATAATTTATCATATTACTGACATTAAAGAATTAACAGAGTAGTGTTTGGATAATCTGAATGTAGTTTTAATGAATTGTTCTCCATTTTCCACCTTGCATGCCTGTGTTATATACATCAATTTCATTTTCTGTATATGTTCCCATGCTCTGTAATATATATAAATATGTTTATCTTCTTTTAAGATAAAAATCCACATGATTTATGATAATTCTTAGAAATTATTGTAAATTTAGAAAATACACTGTATGGTTTTACATGTTTTAGCTCTGTGCCTCAGTTAACTGTTTAATACAGGTGTCAAATGCACCCCAAATTAAGTAATTCAGATACCATAAAGATAATCTGTCTTAACAAACTGCATTTCCTAGAAAACTAATACATAATTTTTCATGGTTTTTCACTTTTTTCTATTTATTTTTTGTGTCTTTTATCCTTGTTTAGAGAAAGAAAACCAAAATTTGAAATGTCTTTCAATTTATTTTGAAAAAAACAATTTAGCTTTAATTTATATTTTAACATGCAATCTCTGATCAACACTCTTTTGCTATTTAAAATATTTAACAGAGCCATTCTTAATAGAATATGAGTATTACAGCCATACATAGGAAGTAGAGATACGGACAAAATAATACAGTGTGATTGCCACTTCCTCTTAATATATATCATTAAAAGAACAGGAATGAGAATCACAAAAGTGCAGTGAGTGACATGTGGAAGTTATGAGATTTTTAATACTACTTCTTTCAATTTGCTAATAGGGAATTGGACTTTTAGGACTTGTGTGGATGTTTTTCAAAGACAGCTTTCTATATATTGACCAAGACAACTTTTTACATTTCTTTAAGCTTCACTGAACTTCAGACTGGCTTTTTCCTGACTTTTGGCCTGACTTCCCATTTCTTAAAGCATTTATTTAAAAAAAAAAAAACTTGCAACTGTGTATTTTTCTTTGCTTCTTTAAGATGTATACTTTTTTTTTTTAAGCCTCTTGCCAGTTTTATAACCTAGGAATGTTATTCTCAGGACTTGGACCCTTCTGTTTGAAATGTAAACATCAAGGGAGAGAGCATCCCTATTTCTCGGTTTCTGTGGGAGGGCAGAAGCCTGCCTTTGGTGCGTGTTTTGCTTCTGGTTGTAAAACTACCCCTAGTCATAAAAAATACTAGATAGTTTACTTTTCCTTGGGGTAAAGCCAATTAACAACACAGCTGGCCTGTGCTGTCGCTCTCACCATAGGGCTTAAAAATCATTCCGCTTTTTTTTTTTTCAGTAGAATTGAATTCAAACTGTGTTCTGGTCTCTGTTCCCTACTGCAATAGCCTTGAATAAAGTCTTCCTTGCCTGTCTAACTTTGCCGAGTGCATTTTTTGCTTTGACAATATCTACATATATTTACTTTAGTACTACCTATATAGCTACCACCTTGCCAAAGATCTACAATTGATGTATTTTATTTCTTTAATTAAATTAAAGGAAAAATTTTCATAGAACATTTTATTGACAGGTAACTCTTTACTGGGTTATCAAAAAGGTTATCAACATGTGACATATTAAATAGCAAAATGTAATTTTTAATCTCTAGATGTTAATGGTGCAGTCCCAACTGACTTTTAACTAAATTGTTCACAAAAGGAGACAATTAGCACCTATTGAGTCTATTCCTATGCTAGATATTGTGTATAATTAAAAACCATAAAATAGGTTATATAATTATCCACACTTTACAAATGAGAAAATTGTGGCTTTAAGGAGGTTAAATGGCTTGTCCAATGTCACAAAGCTAATAAATGATATGTTCAAAATCTAACATAAGTCTGTCTGATTTCAAAATGAATGCTTTTTCCATTAGTCCACATTCTAGCCTTAGAATCACAGAATCATTAATTTGAACAAACTAACTTAAAATAAGGTTACTCTTTAGGAATTTATACCAATTCATCAAATATAAGTGTCTGTAGACAATTCATTTGAGTAGACATTAATTCCAATAAAGGTTTTATAATCAGGAAGCTAGTGTCTGATCAGTACTCGGAAATTTGCAAATTAAAATACATCTAGACACCTGGTCTTCTCACCTATGAAAGCTCATCCATTTATTCTATAAATATTTTCTTTATTTCAAAAAGAAGTAGAAATAGTATTAAACTCTGAGAAAGTCCATCAGAAAAACTCCATCTGATAGTCAAAGGATGGAAGAATTTTACCAAAAAGTTCAGGAAGTTCAACAGAGAATCACTGAGGTCAAAGAAAAAATTAATTAAATTTGACATCTATATTCAATAAGGTGTCCTTGTTCTCCCCATCTATGTGCTGCCATTGGGGTACGTGTTCTTTGCGAAATAGCTTTTGTGGCTATGGGACACTTCAAAGCGGCAGTCGAGGGTAACCATGTTGAAGCAGTTGCTTTGATGAAGCTACACTGATGAATGAGTATTATGATGAGGTTTTAAAAACAAGCCTTTGAACTCATTTGTCTTATCTCCATGTAATCCACGAAACTTTTTTTCCAACTTACCCTCGGCCTTGGTTCATTGCTGAATGTCTCACCCAATCAAATTCCTACCTCTTGAAGAGATTGAAGATAGGGTAGGTGTGAACATGGAAATCATTACAGTGAAAAGACCATGTTCCCCTCAGACTCCCTCTTCATGGCCAATGCACCCATTCCTAGCTACCAGGAATATCCCTCCTGGTGGCCCAATAGCTGCTTCCCTCATGAATTTTCCCTTGGTCACAAGGAAGTAACTTGCTCAAAGTTATACTTCATCCCAGAGGGTGGTCATGGCCAATGACTGGCTGATGAAAGAACACATAAATTTGGGACATCTTTGAAATGGCATGCCAGCCCTAGAACACGCAGTATGATTGGCTAAGGCCTCACTTATAAATGCACCCCTGATCAGCTTCTCTCTCTTCTTTTTCTGCATTCCTTTTTTTTTTTTTTTTTGGATTGTATATTGCCCAAGAGCACTTCCAGGGAAACAAGTCTATGACATCCCTTTAATTTTGCATGGCCTGGGACTAAAATTTTCTGACATCATCCTTAACATTCCATTGAGAAATTGATTTTCTAGGTCATAATGGCACATCATAGGTTTTTCTTTCTTAATTTAAAAACATTCTAAATTTTCTCTGTATATGTTACTGTCTAGTAATTCTGGCTTAATCTATTTGGCTTACATATTGTGAGGGTAGAGAGCAGGGACAGGAAGGTAGGAGAGGTAGAAGATGTTAATTTTGCTACAGTTTAATTATTTTCTCTCAATGTCAGATGTTGAAAATTTCAACCATTTTTTTCTTCTTCAAATTTTTTTATTATTATGTTAATCACCATACATTACATCATTAGTTTTTGATATAGTGTTCCATGATTCATTGTTTGTGCATAACACCAGTGCTCCACACAGAAAGTGCCCTTTTTGATACCAATCACCAGGCAAACCCATCCCCCACCCCCTCCCCTCTAGAACCCTCAGTTTGTTTCTCTGAGTCCATAGTCTCTCATGGTTCGTCTCCCCCTCCGATTTCCCCCCTCCATTCTTCCCCTCCTGCTTCTTCTTCTTCTTCTTTTTTTTTTTCTTAACATACATTGCATTACTTGTTTCAGAGGTACAGATCTGTGATTCAACAGTCTTGCACAATTCACAGCGCTCACCATAGCACATACCCTCCCCAGTGTCCATCACCCAGCCACCCCATCCTTCCCAACCCCCACCACTCCAGCAACACTCAGTTTGTTTCCTGAGATTAAGAATTCCTCATATCAGTGAGTTCATATGATACATGTCTTTCTCTGACTGACTTATTTCACTCAGCATAACTCCCTCCAGTTCCATCCACGTCGTTGCAAATGGCAAGATCTCATTCCTTTTGATGGCTGCATAATATTCCATTGGGTATATATACCACCTCTTCTTTATCCATTCATCTGTCCATGGACATCTTGGCTCTTTCCACAGTTTGGCTTTGTGGACGTTGCTGCTATAAACATTGGGGTGCACGTACCCCTTCGGATCCCTACATTTGTATCTTTGTGGTAAATACCCAGTAGTGCAATTGCTGGATCCTATGGTAGCTCTATTTTCAACTTTTTGAGGAACCTCCCTACTGTTTTCCAGAGTGGCTGCACCAGCTTGCATTCCCACCAACAGTGTAGGAGAGTTCCCCTTCTCTGCATCCCCACCAACAGCTGTCGTTTCCTGACTTGTTAATTTTAGCCATTCTGACTGGTGTGAGGTGGTATCTCATTGAGGTTTTGATTTGGATTTCCCTGATGCCCAGCGATGTTGAGCACTTTTTCATGTGTCTGTTGGCCATTTGGATGTCTTCTTTGGAAAAATGTCTGTTCATGTCTTCTGCCCATTTCTTGATTGGATTATTTATTCTTTGAGTGTTGAGTTTGATAAGTTCTTTATAGATTTTGGATACTAGCCCTTTATCTGATTATGTCATTTGCAAATATTTTCTCCCATTCTGTCAGTTGTCTTTTGGTTTTGTGGACTGTTTCTTCTGCTGTGCAAAAGCTTTTTATCTTGATGAAATCCCAAGAGTTCATTTTTGCCCTTGCTTCCCTTGCCTTTGGGGATGTTTCTAGGAAGAAGTTGCTGCAGCTGAGGTCAAGAGGTTGCTGCCTGTGTTCTCCTTTAGGATTTTGATGGACTCCTGTCTCACATTTAGGTCTTTCAACCATTTGGGGTCCATTTTTGTGTGTGGTATGAGGAAATGGTCCAGTTTCATTCTTCTGCATGTGGCTGTCCAATTTTCCCAACACCATTTGTTGAAGAGACAACAAATGCCCAATGGTTTCCATTGGGCATTCTTTCCTGCTTTGTCGAAGATTAGTTGACCATAGAGTTGAGGGTCCATTTCTGGGCTCTCTATTCCATTCCATTGATCTATGTGTCTGTTTTTGTGCCAGTATCATACTGTCTTGATTTTGACAGCTTTGTAATAGAGCTGGAAGTCCGGAATTGTGATGCCGCCAGCTTTGCTTTTCTTTTTCAATATTCCTCTGGCTATTCGGGGTCTCTTCTGGTTCCATACAAATTTTAGGATTATTTGTTCCATTTCTTTGAAAAAAGTGGATGGTATTTTGATGGGGATTGCATTGAATGTGTAGATTGCTCTAGGTAACATTGACATCTTCACAATGTTTGTTCTTCCAATCCATGAGCATGGAACGTTTTTCCATTTCTTTGTGTCTTCCTCAATTTCTTTCATGAGTATTATATAGTTTTCTGAGTACAGATCCTTTGCCTCTTTGGTTAGATTTATTCCTAGGTATCTTATGGTTTTGGGTGCAA
Organism: Zalophus californianus; assembly: GCF_009762305.2. Classification (NCBI taxonomy): domain Eukaryota; kingdom Metazoa; phylum Chordata; class Mammalia; order Carnivora; family Otariidae; genus Zalophus; species Zalophus californianus. The sequence continues at coordinate 145,383,905 of NC_045598.1, forward strand.
TTGTAAATGGGATCAACTCCTTAATTTCTCTCTCTTCTGTCTTGTTGTTGGTGTATAGGAATGCCACTGATTTCTCTGCATTTATTTTATATCCTGCCACTTGACTGAATTCCTGTATGAGTTCTAGCAGTTTTGGGGTGGAGTCTTTTGGGTTTTCCACATACAGTATCATATCATCTGCAAAGAGTGAGAGTTTGACTTCCTCTTTGCCGATTTGGATGCCTTTGATTTCTTCTTGTTGTCTAATTGCTGTGGCTAGGACTTCTAATACTATATTGAATAGCAGTAGTGATAGTGGACATCCCTGCCGCATTCCTGACCTTAGGGGGAAAGCTCTCAGCTTTTCCCCATTGAGAATGATATTCACTGTAGGTTTTTCATAAATGGCTTTTATGATATTGAGGTATGTACCCTCTATCCCTATACTCTGAAGAGTTTTGATCAAGAAAGGATGCTGTACTTTGTCAAATGCTTTTTCTGCATCTTTTGAGAAGATCATATGATTCTTGCTTTCTTTTGTTAATATATTGTATCACGTTGATTGATTTGTGGATGTTGAACCAACCCTGGAGCCCAGGGATAAATCCCACTTCGTCATGGTGAATAATCTTTTTAATGTACTATTAGATCCTATTGGCTAGTATTTTGGTGAGAATTTTTGCATCCATGTTCATCAAGGATATTGGTCTGTAATTCGCCTTTTTGATGAGGTCTTTGTCTGGTTTTGGGATCAAGGTAATGGTGGCCTCATAAAATGAGTTTGGAAGTTTTCCTTCCATTTCTATTTTTTGGAACAGTTTCAGAAGAATAGGTATTAATTCTTCTTTAAATGTTTGGTAGAATTCCCCTGGGAAGCCATCTGGCCCTGGGCTTTTGTTTCTTGGGAGATTTTTGATGACTGCTTCAATTTCCTAAGTGGTTATAGGTCTATTCAGGCTTTCTATTTCTTCCTGGTTCAATTTGGGTAGGTGATACATCTCTAGGAATGCATCCATTTCTTCCAGGTTATCTAATTTGCTGGCATAGGGTTGCTCATAATATGTTCTTATAATTGTTTGTATTTCTTTGGTGTTGGTTGTGATCTCTCCTCTTTCATTCATGATTTTGTTGCTTTGGGTCCTTTCTCTTTTCTTTTTGATAAGTCTGGCCAGGGGTTTATCAATCTTGTTAATTCTTTCAAAGAACCAGCTCCTAGTTTCGTTGATCTGTTCTACTGTTCTTTTGGTTCCTATTTCATTGATTTCTGCACTGATCTTTATTGTTTCTCTTCTCCTGCTGGGTTTAGGCTTTATTTGCTGTTTTTTCTCTAGCTCCTTTAGGTGTAGGGTTAGGTTGTGTATTTGAGACCTTTCTTGTTTCTTGAGAAAGGCTTGTATTGCTATATACTTTCCTCTCAGGACTGCCTTTGCTGTATCCCAAAGATTTTGAACAGTTGTGTTTTCATTTTCATTAGTTTCCATGAATTTTTTTAATTGTTCTTTAATTTCCTGGTTGACCCATTCATTCTTTAGTAGGGTGCTCTTTAGCCTCCATGTATTTGAGTTCTTTCCGACTTTCCTCTTGTGATTGAGGTTCTAGTTTCAAAGCATTGTGGTCTGAAAATATGCAAGGAATAATCCCAATCTTTTGGTACCGGTTGAGACCTGATTTGTGACCTAGGATGTGATCAATTCTGGGGAATGTTCCATGGGCACTAGAGAAGAATGTGTATTCCGTTGCTTTGGGATGGAATGTTCTGAATATGTCTGTGAAGTCCATTTGGTCCAGTGTGTCATTTAAAGTCTTTATTTACTTGTTGATCTTTTGCTTAGATGATCTGTCCATTTCAGTCAAGGGGGTGTTAAAGTCCCCCAGTATTATTGTATTGTTATCAATGTGTTTCTTCGCTTTTGTTATTAATTGCCTTATATAATTGGCTGCTCCTATATTAGGGGCATAGATATTTACAATTGTTAGATCTTCTTGTTGGATAGACCCTTTAAGTAGGATAGAGTGTCCTTCTTCCTCTCTTATTACAGTCTTTGGTTTAAAATCTAATTTGTCTGATATAAGGATTGCCACCCCAGCTTTCTTTTGGTGTCCATTAGCATGGTAAATGGTTTTCCACCCCCTCACTTTCAATGTGGGCGTGTCTTTGGGTCTAAAATGATTCTCTTGCAGACAGCATATGGATGGGTCTTATTTTTTAATCCAATCTGATAGCCTGTGTCTTTTGATTGGGGCATTTAGCCCATTTACACTCAGGGTATCTATTTAGTGCCATTGTATTGCTTGTAAGGTGAATGTTACTGTATATTGTCTGTGTTCCTTTCTGGTCTATGCTTCTTTTAGGCTCTCTCTTTGCTTAGAGGACCCCTTTCAATATTTCTTGGAGGGCTGGTTTTCTGTTTGCAAATTCCTTTAGTTTTTGTTTGTCCTGGAAGCTTTTTATCTCCTCTTCTATTTTAAATGACAGCCTAGCTGGATATAGTATTCTTGGCTGCATATTTTTCTCGTTTAGTGCTCTGAAGATATCATGCCAGTCCTTTCTGGCCTTCCAGGTCTCTGTGGATAGATCTGTTGCCAATCTAATGTTTCTCCCATTATAGGTTACATATCTCTTCTCCCGAGCTGCTTTCAAGATTTTCTCTTTGTCTCTGAGACTCGTAAGTTTTACTATTAAATGTCGGGGTGTTGACCTATTTTTATTGATTTTGAGAGGGGTTCTCTGTGCCTCCTGGATTTTGATGCCTGTTTCCTCCCCCACATTAGGGAAGTTCTCTGCTATAATTTGCTCCAATATACCTGCTACCCCTCTCTCTCTTTCTTCTTCTTCTGGGATCCCAATTATTCTAATGTTGTTTCGTCTTATCATATCACTTATCTCTCGAATTCTGCCCTCGTGATCCAGTAGTTGTTTATCTCTCTTTTTCTCAGCCTCTTTATTTTCCATCATTTGGTCTTCTATATCGCTGATTCTTCTGCCTCATTTATCCTAGCAGTTAGTGCCCCCATTTTTTATTGCACCTCATTAATAGCCTTTTTGATTTTGACTTGGTTAGATTTTAGTTCTTTTTTTTTCCAGAAAGGGTTTCTCTAATAACTTCCATGCTTTTTTCAAGCCCAGCTAGTATCTTTAAAATCATGATTCTGAACTCTAGGTCCGATATCGGACTAATGTCCTACTGAGTAGGTCCCTGGCAGATGGTACTGCCTCTTATTCCTTTTGTTGAGGTGATTTTTTCGTCTTGTCATTTTGTCCAGAGGGCAATAGATGAATGAGAGAACAAAATGCTAACGGGTTAACAATGTCCCCAGCAAATATACTCTAAACAAATCAGAAAAGACCTGAAACCAGGGGAAAATAAAGGGAAAGAAAGAAAAAAGAAAAAGAAAAAGATAAAAACAAACAAAAACAGAACAAAACAAACAAAAACAGAATATGATCAAATATGATCAGGCTAGTGCATAGATCAGTGCCACACACTAGATTTTGGGTGTATTTTGGTCTGTTAGAAGAAAGTGCCTCCTAAAATTTTAAAGAAAGATATACTTATACATGTGCAAAATAAGGGTTGATATAATGAAGGGATGGGATATGACTATAAAGATGAAAATTATAAAAAATTTTAAAAAAGGAATTGATAAGGTGCTTGAAAAAAAAATGAAGAGGATTAAAAAAAAAAGAAAGAAAGAAAGGAAAAAAAGAGGAGAGAATGTGATCAGGCAGGAGACTAGAACAAAGCCATACACTAGTGATTTAGGGTATATTTTGATATGTTAGAAGAAACTGTATCTCAAAATTTTAAAGAGAGAACAACTTATATATATATGCCAAAAATAAGGGTAACTACTATGAAGGGATAGAATATGACTCTAAAAATGAAAAATAAAAATTGTTTTTTAAAAAAAGGGATTGATAAAATGTTGGTTGAAAAAGGGAAAAAGAAAAATTCAAAGAAAAAAAGTTAAAAAAATTAACTTTGAAAGACTAATGAATCATGGTAAAAAAGCCGTGAATTCTATGTGCAGTGGAGTTCTCCATTCTCATTGATGGGTAATAAATTTGGTCTTGGCTGGCTGTTCGTGCTGATCTTCTGGGGGAGGGGCCTGTTGCCATGGTTCCCAAATGTCTTTGCCGGAGGCGGAATTGCCCCACCCTTGTGGGTCCGGGCTAAGCAATCTTCTCGGATTTGCTCTCTGTTCCCTGAAAGCTTTCTGTACAGCTTTGGAGGACGAGAGTGAAAATGGTGGCCTCCCAACCTCCGCCCCAGAGGAGCCAAGAACTCGGGGCCCCGCTCCTCAGTGCGCCCCCAGAGAAAAGCAGTCAATCACTCCCGTCTCCCCGGTCTCCAGCCACACTCCATGCTCACCCGGCCTGTGACTGAGCGTTTCTATCTCTGGCACCCGACCCCGTGTGGAGTTTCCAAACCCAGCAGATCCCTGCAGTGTGCTCCCGCGCCGCTCCTCCCGGGGGAGGAAGGAGGGTCTCCCCAACTCTGCTGCTTGTTGGGTCCCTGCTGGAGGAGCAGTGGCCCGACTGGGCCGCGGATCAGTTTATGGCAACCCCGAGCTGAGAGCCCGAGCCTCGGCTCCATCTCTGCAGCCGGCTTCCCCGCTCCAATACCTGAGAGTTCTGCCGCACTCAGGCACCCCTGGTCTTTCTGTGACCCCGAGGGTCCTGAGACCACACTGTCCCGCGAGGGTTCCATGCCCCGCTTAGCCAATGGAGCAACGTCCCTCCGTGGAACCGACTTCTAAAAGTTCCAATTTTGTGCTCCGCGGCTCTATCACTTGCCAGAAGCGGCCGACGGAGGCCCCCTCCCCTGCCATCTATCCTCCCGAATATCACCTCGGATTCACTTTTCCGCACGTCCTACCTTCCAGAAAGTGGTCGCTTTTCTGTTCAGAGTTTTTGCTATTCTTCTCTTCGATCTCCTGTTGAGTTCATAGGTGTTCAGAATGGTTTGATCCCTATCCAGCTGAATTCCTGAGACCAGACGAAATCTAGGTCTCCTACTCCTCTGCCATCTTGCTCCGCCCCCAATATTTCAACTATTATATCAGAATTCAATGCAAATAATCTCTCATTATACATATAATGCAAACTCTTAAAAATCTAAAACAAATAAATGTATTATGGGGAAAAGACCCCCTTAACTGAGTTTGGGGACAACAAATAATGAGTTTTTGTGGCAGACAGTGGTAGGGGCTTATGGAGTTTTGTAGTACAGTCTCTAATAGTAATTGTCCCCAAGACTCCAATGAAAATATAAAAACTTGGGGGGAATAAGTCTTGCCCTTAAGCTCTACTTAGTCAGATTCTTACCCTGATATTGCAGTATATCCACATGAATAAAACATTGTTTAAAACTCTAATAAGTCAAACGTTACACACTACTGCAATGCCTGGAAAGTAGCACACTCTCAACATATATTTTTTTAAGGAAATTAATGAATGATGGTTTGCATGCAGTAATGGACTAGAAGGAACTAGCAGTGATAAAGCAACATTTTTCCAGCCTGAATGCCTCTGCCACAGAAGATGAGAAAAACATGTGCCTCAGCCCACTGGTATCATTTTTTTTCTTTCTTTTTTTCCTTTTTTTTGGGAGAGGAGTGGTATTTTTGTTGTTTCTAAAATGTTGAAAGTGAATATCAAAAGCACATTAAAGTATATATACCAAAGTGCATTAAATAATATGAAAGTACAAAAATTTACTAAATAGTGTGATAGGACCCATATACCTATCACCCAGATTTAACAGATATTAGAATTTTGCAATATTTACTTCAAAAATTTTATTTAGAAATAAATATAACAGATGTAGCTAAAACCCTACTCTTCCAATTTTTCTCCCTCCATCAACAACAAAAAAACCCCACTATTGTGAATTGTGAATATTGTGCTCATTGAATGTTTTATATTTAAAAACATTTACATGGTTTAAAATGTATATAAATGATATCATGCCATATGCAACTGTTTGCAGTTTGCGTTTATACCATTTTCATGTATGTAGATGTGTCTAATTTATATTAATCAGCATGCATTCCAAAATGAAGAATTTATAGCTTATTTTACTAAGGGATAGTTGGGTTATTTACACTTTCAAGACTCTTAAAAATATTGTTTTAATAAACATATTTAGAAACATTGTCTTGTGTAAATGAGGACACATTTCTCTCTATAAACATTTAGAAATAAAATTGGTTTGTAGATTATGCATATCTTCAATTTCACAAGGTAGTGACAGTTGCTCTCCAAAGTTGTTCTATCAATTTACACTCCCACCAGCACTGCATATTAATTTGCTACTTCTTCCCAATCTTTGCCAAAATGTAGTGCTAACTTGAGCTTGAAGTGGTATCTCATTGTGGTTTTAATTTAAATTATCTCACCATTAGGAAAGTTGATCATATGTTTGTTGGATATGAAGGTTTTCTTCTGTGTGATTTGCATGTTCATATTTTTGCCTATTTTTTGTCATTTTTTTCTTATTGATATGCAAGACTTTTTATTTAAAATACATGGTACTGCATATATATTCTCTTAATTTGTGGCTTATGGTCATTGCTATTCAAATGTTTTTAATTTTAATGAAATCAAATTGGTTCATATTTCCCTTTGTGACTTATAATTGGTATATAATAGTGATTAAAGAGCGTAGACTCAGGAGACAGCCTGCCAGGATTAAAAATCCACCTCTACCATATATTGGGGAAATGTCTTTTCCAAGTTAAATGCTATTTCTTCATCTGGAAATATGAGTGATAATAGAAATTACTTCTAAGGTCTTTATGAGGATTGAATTACTTAGCACATGTCAGGTGCTTAAAACAAGGCCTTTAAAACAAGGGAAACAGTTCTCCCAAAGAGGTTTAGTGATTATTATAATTGCTATTATTAGTAGTAGTGGTGGTAATACTATTATCATTCAAGAACTACTTCTCGAGCAGTTTAAGTTTCACATATATTTATTTTGTTAATGTTCAATTTTGCTTTTCACATTTGGATATTTAAATTATCAAGATTTGATTGAGATATGAGAAAAAATTTACTTTTATGTAAATATTCAGTTGTTCTAATCAAGACTATTTATTGAATAGTTCACCAGTTTCCCACTGATGTGTAATACCACCTCTGTTATATTTCATGTTATCAGATCTATTTATTAATTATGTATTCTATTGTAGTAGTCTAGAGCCTTGTGCAAATACCACCTGGATTTAATTACTATAGATTTAAAAAATAAAAAGGAAGAAAAAATAATAATTACTATAGCTTTTTTTTAAATTGTTACCTAGAGTTAAATCCCTTTGTTATAACTCTTCAAAAATTCTTGATAATACTTGAAACTTTATTCTTCATATGAATTTCGGGGTCAGCTTATTAAGTCTTTGAAAATTCTTTTGGAGTTTCAATTGAATATTTAAGTAAATTTGAGAAAACCTACGTCTTTTAATATTGAGCCTCCCCATGTCTGAGTATATACCAGGCACTATTCTAAAGACTTCCCTTGTTTTAATCCACTTAACTTTTAAAATAACCTTGAGGTAAATGCCATAGTATCCCCATTTTCAGTTGAGAGTATGGACTAGATCCATATATGAGGAACACAAAGATAAAAAAACTATGTCCCTCTTCTCACGGAACTTGTAAGTTCAAAGAAAACAAAAACATGTAAACCAACAATGTCAGTAAAAGATAAATGTAATTATGAGAAGAATATACAAGATGAAATGGAAGCTGAATAGAGTCTTGGGAGAAGTATAAGTGTGTAACAAATGGGCAAAGGGAAGGAATTCAAAATTGAGTAAAAATCAGGACAAAGAATATAAAAAATGAGGAGAAAGTTCTATGTGGAATGGACACTGCAAATACTTGTTTATTCCTGGAGTATAGAAGACAAAGAAGTGAAGGGGGATGAGGGCTCAAATGAGGAAGGAGCTGTTGAAGTCAAATTTGAGCAGGAGAATAAGATTTGCATGTTTTATGACAGCACTGAGGGAAGGCCAAGGATGGAGGCAGGAAACATAGCAAAGAAGCTATTGCAGTAGTTCAGGGAGGTATGGATGCTCGCACTAGGTGTCTGCTGTGTTGATATAATTGGCAAGGTTTGTTTCTGACTAACAGGTGTATATGTGGCAGCAGGTGAGGAGGCTAAAACAGTTTCTGAATTTCTGGTTGGATGACTTGGTGGGTGACAATATAATTCACCAAGCTATTTCAAGGGGTCCCTTTATAATCTAGTCCACTTTCTTTGGCTAGTCCTACGCAGCAGTCATAAATAGATACAGTTGGTTACCACTTAATATATTTATGTATAAATAGATGCATATATGCATGTAAATAAACATGAAATATTCCTGTAAGATCCTGGTGTACCCTGAAAGCATAAAAACATTGCGTAGGAACACATTAAGAGAATATAGCTAAAAGATTCATTTTAGAAAAAAGGCAATGAAAGATAGGGACTGCATCTACCTTATAATTTCACTTGTTATATAGTACCCTTTGTGAATATTACTTATTTGTCATGGGACATTTGAATCAAATAAATCAACATCGGAGACTAATATAAATGTATTGAGGACTTATTATCTAAACAGGTAGGCCTTGAATATGTGGCTATACATAACATAAACATTTTGTCCTCTTCATTGACTGACTTCCAGGGCCCCATAATGTGTTATTACCTTATATATGTATAATCCATGTTTTTAGGATTACTGCAAGATCAAGGTCAAAATAGGGTCACTTTAAACCATTTAACAACTAGCATTCCAGGAGAGACACAAAAGTCCTAGATTGTAGTGTTTGATGGTTTTCATGTGGTTTGGCTGATTTTAAGCTACAGTGTGATGTAACTGACCATGCATGACACCCTATTAATTAAACTTTAACTTATGAAGTTTTTAAGATGTTTGGGAGAGATGGTTTGACCCATGGACTATCCACATCAATAATAAGCCAAGCCATAATGTATATCTCATAATATCTTTCTGCAAAAGGCAGTCTTTTCTTAAAAAGAAATCCCTCACTTTCCAGACTGAGGATTTTAATTGAATGTCTAAATCATTGCTATGTGACAGACAATAAATAGCAAACATCTATAGACTACCAAATTGGTGCATAACCCACTATGTCCATCTACCTGGGTTTTCCAGGGACTAAAAAGAATAAAAAAGATTATTTCTTTCCTTGAATTATTCAAGGAAAGAGATGTAAACTAAGGGGAGGTAGAAATTATTAACTCTAAAGTCTCCACTATTTTTGAGACAAAGTTTACTACTTCCAGAAACTTAAATCACTGTGTGAAAAGTGAAAGCAGGTGACCATGTTATATTCCTTTAACATGACTCTTGCTCAAAAGTAATGGCTCAATTTCATTCATAAACAACAAGTGAACAAATACACAGAAGGCAAAAGAAAGATGTAGCTTTAAAAATAGAATCATTTTTGTCTCTCAAATATAGGTTGAACAAGTGAGTAATCACAAAAGTGGGAGATGACATATGAAACTGTTAATCTTTTCTAACTACATATTGAGCCCAATTCTGTCTCCCACAGGAGCAGATGAAGTGCAGAGCCATAGAGAGAAGTCATTGGCCTTGCCCTTCAAACAAAGGTGAAATAACATTGTCTGGGCTTTTTATGAGTTCATCCCCATTTGAGAGATTGACCTGAGGTAAACTGCTTGGAAAATAGCATTTTCCTCAGATAGGCTGAGGTTTCTAACAGAGTCCTCTAATACAACTTTTGACAATTCTTTTCCCTTCTTGTTTTCTTATCATTGACAGGTAACAAGAGCCCAGACTAACCTTTGGCTACTCCTTTAAACCCTATCTAAACTTAGCTATCTCCTGGGACACAAATTATTGTTAGGTAGAAATAAAACTTAACCTGATAAACTCATTCTAAATATTATTCTTCATCTTGAAATATTAATGTTCCAAGTCTAAATTTAAAACACACACGATCCCACCATCCCAAGGATGCCTTTAAGAAAGAAGTCAGTGAGGGACATCCTAGACACTGTGGGAAGGAAAATATGTGTTGTGGTAGACATATCTTCCGAGTATTCCTCAAATCTCACTTAAGAGACTATTTTAATCAAGGTTGGGCTCACCTAGAGATGTAATTATCGTGACTTCCAAGGGCATGAGTAAAGGAAGACTCTCACCAAAAATAATTCCCTCACAGTATGAAATTTTTTGTCTTGCATTCCTTATATTTAAAAATTATGAAATGTTTCAAAAATAAGGTATAAAAAAGATAACATTAACTTCTTTCTACTGCTACTCACTACCAGAATGTATCAGACTTTATTGCAATATTTGTTTCAGATTATTTAAGAAATAAGTTATTACAGATAAGATCAAATATTACAGTATACCACTACTGATTCATATTTCCTTTTCTTCTATATCTCCAGAAATAACCACCATTCTCATTTAAAGGTTCATCATCCCTTAGATTATTTTTGTACTTTTACTACATATATACTTAGAAAACCAGATTGCTTTGCATATTTAAGCACTTACACATGCTTATATATCAAAGAATAAACAAAATCCATCAATTTCCTTTACTGTTCAAAATTATGACAATACATATAGCTTTAGTTAATTTATTTAACTATTATATTGTATTGATAAATAGACTACAATTTATTTGTTGCCCATTCTCCAGATAATAGGCATTTAGATTATATCCAACATTTTGTTATTCTAAACAAGAAAACATTCTTACACATGCCTCCTTGCAACATGTAGAGAGTAGATACCAAGAAAAAGAATTAGTCAGTTACAGAGGCTTTGTATTTCCAAATTTATTACATATTTAAAAATTATTCTTTAGGGGCGCCTGGGTGGCTCAGTTGGTTAAGCGACTGCCTTTGGCTCAGGTCATGATCCTGGAGTCCCAGGATCGAGTCCCATATTGGGCTCCCTGCTCAGCGGGGAGTCTGCTTCTCCCTCTGACCCTCCCCCCTCTCTTGTGCTCTCTCTCTCTCATTCTCTCTCTCTCGAAGATAAATAGAATCTTTAAAAAAATTATTCTTTAAAGATTATTTATTTATTTATTTGAGAGAGAGACAAAGAGAGAGAATGTCCGCACAAGCAGGGCAGTGGCAGAAGGAGAGGGTGAGGGAGAAGCAGGCTCCCCTGAGCAGGGGGCCCAATGTGGGACTCCATCCCAGGACCCCAGGATCATAAGCCAAAGGCAGCCACTTAACTGATGGAGCCACCCAGGCACCCCCAAAAATTATTTTTTAAATCACCAACCTAATTTAGCCTCTTAGCATCTAGCACATGCTCTACATTCTTATCAACAGTTAGGATTGTTGGATTTTATAATTAAGGCAAATAAATCAGATGTGTAACAATTATTCATTGTTGTTTTCATTTGTATTTCTTTGATTACTAGTGAGAATGAGCATATTTTCATGGATTTCAATGGTTTGTTACCATTGAATCATGTTCTCCATGTCCTACCTACCTTTATACATTATTCTGTTGTGATTTTTTTTTTAATTTCTTAGAGGTCTTCTTTCTAACAAAGCTTGTGCTTATATGTACTACAAGTATCTTCTCAGAGTCTTTGATTTGATTTTAACTTTGTTTATAATACGATGTTGCTGAGACAAATGATTTTATTCATAAAAAGAAACATAAATTCCTACATCATAATATACATATAACAAACTCCAAATAAGATATAGAGGAAAAAAATTAAAAGTTTTTTTTAAAAAATAGAAGAATATCTTAGTGAAATTGAAACAAAGAATACATAAGACAAAAAGGAAATGACTAATAAATCTGTCCCATCAATACTTACACTCTTAAAGAAAGACAACAAAATCCAGACAACAATGTAGCATTTCCAGTGTTCAGAATAAAATACCAAATCACTTAGTGATGAAAAAAAATAGAAAAACTTGACAAAAAATTGTCAATAAAACAGATTCAGAGATGATAGAGGTGTTAGAATTTAGCTAAAAAAGAGAAACAAGTAATCTACTATAAATATGTTCAAGGATTTAGAGGAATAGATGGGATTAGTGAGTGAACATATAGTAAATCTCCAAAAAAAAAAAAAAAAAAGGAACTAAGTGCAAAGTTCTAAATATACAAATTTTAGAAATTAAAAAAATCAGTCTCAGAAATGAAAGCTTCACTACAAGCTTAGGAGCAGAATGAGACCTTTCCCCCTAAGGTCAGGAACATAGCAGGAATGTCCACTACCACCACTGCTATTCAACATAGTACTAGAAGTCCTAGCCACAGCAATCGGACAACAAAAAGAAATAAAAGGCATCCAAATCAGCAAAGAAGTCAAACTCTCACTCTTTGCAGATGATATGATAATTTATGTGGAAAACCCAAAAGACTATACCCCAAAACTGCTAGAACTCATAGACCCAGGAATTCAGTCAAGTGGCAGGATATAAAATCAATGCACAGAAATCAGTGGCATTTCTATACACCAACAACAAGACAGAAGAAAGAGAAATTAAGGAGTTGATCCCATTTACAATTGTACCCAAAACCATAAGATACCTAGGAATCAATCTAACCAAAGAGGCAAAGAATCTGTACTCAGAAAACTATAAAATACTCATGAAAGAAATTGAGGAAACACAAAGAAATGAAAAAACATTCCATGCTCATGGATTGGAAGAACAAATATTATGAAGATGTCAATGCTACCTAGAGCAATCTACACATTTAATGCAATCCCTATCAAAATACCATCCACTTTTTTCAAAGAAATGGAACAAATAATACTAAAATTTGTATGGAACCAGAAAAAGACCCTGAATAGCCAGAGGAATGTTGAAGAAGAAAAGCAAAGCTGGCGGCATCACAATTCCAGACTTCAAACTCTATTACAAACTGTCATCATCAAGACAGTATGGTACTGGAACAAATACAGACACATAGATCAATGGAATATAATAGAGAGCCCAGAAATGGACCCTCAACTCTATGGTGAACTCATCTTCGACAAAGCAGGAAAGAATGTCCAATGGAAAAAAGACAGTCTCTTCAACAAATGATGTTGGGAAAATTGGACAGCCACATGCAGAAGAATGAAACTGGACCATTTCCTTACACCACACACAAAAATAGACTCAAAATGGATGAAAGACCTAAATGTGAGACAGGAGTCCATCAAAATCCTAGAGGAGAACACAGGCAGCAACCTGCATTATTGGACACTAAAGACAAAAAAATGGTAACATGAGCTTCAGGACAGGCAGCCAATAGAAACAATCGAAACTGAACTGACCTCAGCCCCAGCAACTTCTTCCTAGACACATCACCAAAGGCAAAGGAAGCAAGGGCAAAAAATGAACAAAAATGAACTTCATCAAGATAAAAAAGCTTTTGCACAGCAAAAGAAAGAGTCAACAAAACCAAAAGACAACCGACAGAATAGGAGAAGATATTTGCAAATGACATATCAAATAAAGGCCTAGTATCCAAAATCTATAAAGAACTTATCAAACTCAACACCCAAAGAACAACCAATACAATCAAGAAATGGGCAGAAGACATGAACAGACATTTCCGCAAAGAAGACATCCAAATGGGCAACAGACACATGAAAAAGTGCTCAACATCGCTGGGCATCAGGGAAATCCAAATCAAAACCTCAATGAGATACCACCTCACACCAGTCAGAATGGCTAAAATTAACAAGTCAGGAAACGACAGATGTTGGCGGGGATGCGGAGAAAAGGGAACCCTCTTACACTGTTGGTGGGAATGCAAGCTGGTGCAGCCACTCTGGAAAACAGTATGGAGGTTCCTCAAACAGTTGAAAATAGAGCTGCTCTATGACCCAGCAATTGCACTACTGGGTATTTACCCCAAAAATACAAATGTAGGGATCCGAAGGGGTAGGTGCACCCCAATGTTTATAGCAGCAATGTCCACAATAGTCAAACTATGGAAAGAGCCAAGATGTCCACCAACAGATGAATGGATAAAGAAGATGTGGTGTGTGTGTGTGTGTACACACACACACACACACACACACACACACACACACACAATGGAATACTATGCAGCCATCAAAAAAATGAAATCTTGCCATTTGCAATGACATGGATAGAACTGGAGGGTATTATGCTGAGCGAAATAAGTCAATCAGAGAAAGACATGTATCATATGTCCTCACTGATATGAGGAATTCTTAATCTCAGGAAACAAACTAAGGGTTGCTGGAGTGGTGGGGGGTGGGAGGGATGGGGTGGCTGGGTGATAGACATTGGGGAGGGTATGGGCTATGGTGAGCGCTGTGAATTGTGTAAAACTGATGAATCACAGACCAGTACCTCTGAAACAAATAATACATTATATGTTAAAAAATAAAATGAAGATAGTAGGAAGGGAAAAATGAAGGGGGGAAATTGGAGGGAGAGACGAACCATGAGAGACTATGGACTCTGAGAAACAAACTGAGGGTTTTAGAGGGGAGGGGGGTGGGGGGATGGGTTAGCCTGGTGATGGGTATTAAAGAGGGCATGTATTGAATGGAGCACTGGGTGTTATGCACAAACAATGAATCATGGAGCACTACATCGAAAACTAATGATGTAATGTATGGTGATTAACATAACATCATAGAAAAATTTAAAAAAAAGCAGATTGGACACTAAAGACAAAAAAATGGTAACATGAGCTTCAGGGCAGGCAGCCAATAGAAACAATCCAAACTGAATCAGCTGCTTTAAAAAAGTCTCAGCTGGACTGATGGGAGAAGCCAAGGAAAAGATGCCTATTTTGAGGAATCCCTTGTCAGACTGGAATAGGTTAGAACTGGGACCTCCCTGTTCTCAGTTATTGGCCACACCATGGTGGTGGATCCAAAATGGTAGCAACTGAAGCAATTAAGCAACTCTGCCCTCTATAGCAGGCTCTCTTGAAGGAAATGTGAGGAGCTCACCTCATCCCTACCACATAGCCATCACAGATACTGCTTAATTTGAAAGTCAACCCAGATTAGGAAGATTTATCCATCTAAAGACAATAATGCTGGACCAGGGCAGGCCTGTTTCATGGAAGTGGGGGCATAAGGCAGGGAGCTGAAAAGCCTACCTGACTAATACTGACATATTGATAAAGGAAGAGGAATAAGGAAGTTAAATACTCTCATAAAAAAGAAAAGGGTGGGGGGCTGACATGAGCTGACATGTGCACTTTATTTTTCTCAGTTCACCTATTACATTAGCTACCCTGCCCCCTGCCCAGGAGATGAGTGGGTAAAGGAGTGGAGAGAGGCCACAAAGGATAAGAAAAGCCTTGGAAGGAAGAATTAGAAGTGCCTCCCTGTGTATGTGCATGGTAGTGGTTTTTGTTATCTTTTGCTGTTTAATTCAATTAGTGTAGGTAATTCTATGGATGAAATTGATACTTTTCTACTTGAGAACTTGTTTACTGCCCAGTTTTTTCCTCCCCCTCCTTATTTTTACTCCTTAAAACCACTTCCTCTTAATAGTCAAAAGTAAGATAAGGATATATCAATTTTAAGATGACAAAAAATCTTTAAAGAGACTTGAAAAATTGATTTATTTCACACACATTTTTAAAATGTGATTGAATATCAAAACTAGATATATTTCATAAGAGGTTGAAAATGTAAATTCCAATGTACAAGAAGAGATGGTGCTGAAATAGAGTAGATATTGGTTAACTATCAAACTGGAAGATACTGTGAGCAGAAGAAAGAAAACTGGTATCTGAACTGAGGTTCAAGATAAACTCACAGACTATCAATCTTGGCAGTTATATTTTAGAACCTTCATTATCTCAGTAATACCCGTAAAAATAAATACCTGAAATAAGTGTGTGATTTTCCCTGATTTCTTATGCAGTAGTTTCTGTTCTCTTCCACATAAACTCTCTTGGGTGGGACAAAAATTAAATCAGACCTTTCATGATGTCATCTGGTTTAGTCTATTATTTTTGTTTGTTTCATGGTTTTGTTGATTGTTACAGTGCAAATATGACACAAAAACATTCAACTAGCATATTTCAAAATTTACAAAAATTATCACAGACCCAATAAAGTTTGTTTATGTGACCACTTTTCCTAAAATGTTTTTTCAGGCAGTCTACACTGAGAAATAATTCTGTCCTCCAGGTAGGGCTGAAACCACTTCTACTTGTGAAGGTCTATACCTTCACTTTACTTAAAGTGAATGCTTTCACTTTACTGGAAATTTTTAAAAGAAATTAGTACCATTCTGGATTTGCAACTTAGTAAGCCTTCTTGATATATATGCATTTTTTAAATTTAATTTATAGCTTCTAATTTGGAGTTTTTAATTCTTCGAAGTATTTTCCTATTATCAACAATTTTATTTTTGGAATTGAGTTCAATGATCCTTAAGGCGATAGAATTTGAACACACTTAACTGTTCAGGCAAATTTCCTCCACTTTTTAAGATACTACCTTTTTGTTGTTGTTGTTCAATCTCAATATATTAATAGGTATATTACTTGGTTTTAGTTTTGTTTTTACAAAAAGTTATAAAATAAATATATAATAAGTCATGATCTTACCAAATTTCCAGATAACACCATTTATATATTGTAAATCATCATGTAACTTCTACACCTCACTCTGAGCCTATCTTATGTTTTAGTCCATATCTTTCTTTATTTTAGTTTGCATAGCAACTATAACATGGGTTTCTTTTTCTACCAGATTCCATTGATCTAATGTAAATGCCAGCACTTCTGTCATAAGCATCCGAAGAATGAGCACATAGTTTGTATGTTCATGTGTTAATAAGAACTTTGAAATCACTTTAGTAAAATCAAAGTGAACAAAATTTGTTAACCAAAGAAAGCTGTAACATAATCAATTGTATAGCAATACATCTTATATAATAATATAATAATATAATAAACAGTTTTATAGTATACATGGGATATATAACAACTAATGTCAGGTAATATAAATTTTTTTTTTATAGTTCCCATTTTATTTATTTTTTTAAAACTTTTTTTTTAAGATTTTATTTATTTATTTGACAGAGAGAGACACAGAGAGAGAGGGAATACAAGCAGGGGGAGTGGGAGAGGGAGAAGCAGGCTTCCCGCCCAGCAGGGAGCCTGACGCGGGGCTCGATCCCAGGACCCCGGCATCATGACTTGAGCTGAAGGCAGGCACCTTATGACTGAGCCACCCAGGCGCCCCTTTCCCATTTTATTTTTTGAGATTCTCTATCTGTTCACTCCTTCATCCCACCTACGAATAATAGTGAGATACTCTACAATGCTAGTAGTCTCAGTCCACTTTTTTCTATTAATTTTTCTGTTATATGAACCACATTAAATAAATTTAAAAAACAAATTTATATTTAGAAATTTCCTAAGCTAAGGATAAATGGTAAATCAGAAGAACACAAAACATAGATGGAGACAGGATAAGAAAACAGAGGAAAGCAATAAGAAGGGAGAGTATCTCCATAACCTTTGTCAGGTCTAGACAAAGGCAGAGAAAGGCTGCTGAGCCAGAATTTTGTGATTCATTATGTGTAAGAGTAATGGTGTGTTAAAAAAAAAAAATAGCATATTTATTTACGTCTTCCAAGAAATGTGTTTTCCGGGAATTACCAACTTAACTAGAGGGCAGTATGTCTCCAGGCTGAAAAATATATTGAGCGTTTCTTATTTCTAAGTTGTGTAAATATTTTAAGTGGCCAAAAGACTGGATCTAACTTATTTGATGGTAATAAGATAGATCTCTGATGTTAGATCTTGGTATTCTTTATCCATGTTTGTGGCTGATGGACTGTTTAGTAAGTAAGACTCAGAGGTTAATTGATTTGATTACCAGCTTGAGAGACACACCAATCAGACATATAGAATGCCCAGATCAACTCAAATCTAACCCACAAAGCAGTGTATTTCTAACAACAAACATAGTTATCCATCACTCTTGATTATGACTCAGGGACTTCGGTACAATGAAATCCCCCTACTTCTTTCACAGGTACAACTGATTTGCTTAATCTGTATGTAAGAGTCTCCTCATAATTTTACTGTACTTTGAGAAAAATAGTGATAAAGGAAGCAGTAGAGAAACCCAAAGCTAATACTGATCTCTCCAGTCAATGACTTATGCTCAGTTACACTGTGAAATCATTAGGAATTAGTGATCCAAGAACTTTACTATATTGGGCATAAAGAGCAAGTGTTCTCAGTGCTTAACGCTGTCTGCCCACCAGAGCCGAGGGTAGGTTGCAGAAGATGTCCAGGTGAGTGCCAGCACTAATACTGTCTGTGTCTTAGTTACTTAACCATATCTAAGTAACATTCAATAAAAATGACACAGTAACAATTTTCCAATTCATTTGCTAATCAAGCAAATTTGGGGGGCATGAGTATTTGGGTTTGCTTTATTTTTTTAAGCTGAATTACCCAGTTTGACAGTGTTCATTGATTATATATTCCCTGGATAATTTCATAAATTGATACAGTCTTGGTTTTATTTGGAAAAAAAAAAAGCCTGCTTATTCTCATCCCATTATCCTTTCCTCTATCATAGTCCTCTTAGTAATATCTCATCTATTTTAGAGGCAAATTTTACTGTATGAATCTCTGATCCTGACTTTGTTTCAATCTTCTTTGCATATTTAAATGTTTTAATTCAGTTATATCATCTGGTATATTATTGTTCTTTCTTCCTGGCCACATTCTTTGGTATTTTGGTAAAATCTCAACCCAGCAGAGGAGAAGGTGGAAGCCCTCCCTCTTCTTTCCTACTGGCCCCTGAATTAAAAACAAAACAAACAAAAAACATTTCCAACTATCCTGCAGAGAAGCCACTAGCACAGATTTGGAAATTCTGGAGTGGCTTAATTATATACATGGAGCCAGAGGCCCCACTCAGTACAGTATTTCTATCATCATGCTCATTTGGTCAACTTGGGCTAGTGCTCTCTGTTCTGGAAGTAATAGGTACTCTGTAGAATGGGTGCTTTTAACTTTGATTCCTTAGCCCTAGGCTTTTCTACGAAGTTACATGCATATTCTTAGCGACACCTGCTAAACAATTATGGTATATCCAAATAAATCTAAATGTCTTTATTGAGAGGGAACATAAATAATTGGCTACTGAAATCTTCAAAGAAAGGTCTTCTGTATAGGGTCCAATAGTTGCCAAAAGCACATGAACTCCTGCTCTAAGATTGAATCTGCATCTTTCCCCTGATTTCAGAGCAAGGAGGAGAGTGCTGATTGTCATCTGACCCTTCCCATTGCCCACTTAGTAGATAGATGCCCTCATGCATGCCTATCTATCTATCACCTGACTACAGCTTTGTGCAAGCATGTCTCACTTAACCACGAGCCACCTAATAAAGAGACAATCAATAATATACCTAAGTTTACTAACAGACAAGGTCTTGTGGTCTTTTAAATGAATCACTAGTCAGGATGCCTGGCTGGCTCAGTCAGTTAAGCGTCTGCCTTCGGCTCAGGTCATGATCCCAGGATCCTGAGATGTAGTCCTGCATCAGGCTTCTTGCTCAGCGGGGAGCCTGCTTCTCCCTCTGCCTGCCACTCTTCCTGCTTGTGCTCTCTCTCTCTCTCAATCTCCCTCTTTCTCTGATAAATAAATAAATAAGTAAATAAACAAATAAATAAATAAATAAAATCTTTTAAAAAATAAAATAAATGAATCACTGGTAAGAGAGTCATACTTTAGAGAAATTATAAAACTAGGCCATATAGAGGCCCACATGGAACTGCTCAGCTCACATTTAGTCTATGTGCTTCCAACTAATAGATATTATCCATTGTTTTTTCTGGGTGCATTCCAAGAGTCAGGCAGCCTCAAAATCAGAACCAGCCGAGTGAGAAGCTTATGGAATCCTATCACGTGAATAATAAGCTACAATTTCCAAAGGTGTTCTTCAAATCCTAATTATATTATATTCTTAACATTCAAAGAAGAGGTTTGAAACATAAGTTTTATTCTTCCCAGTAGGGGTGAGGCCATTCACAGACTATGAAGAGAAAAATAATGATAATATTGAATATTTATTGTATGCTTACTATGTATCTGGTACTGTTCTAAATGCAATATTTATATCAACTCATTTAATCCACACAACATCCCCTTAAAGTAGATATATTGAAGCACTAGGGAGGAAATTGTGGCATAGAGAAGTTAAATATCTATAACTGGTAGATCCACAATATGAACTAATTGGCCTGGTTCTGGAGCCCGTGCTCTTAACTGCCTACTTATTAGTGCATCCAAAAAAAAAAAAAAAAAAATCCCAATACTACCTAATTTTTAGTAGTTACTGGGTAGGAAAGAAACTTAGCACTATATCAGTTCTTTCTGAGTCTTAGAACTATAAGTCAAACAATTAGAGGCTGAGGTTAATGCCTTGACAGTCACATCTAGATATAAACTGATCTGAAACCATTTGGGAAGCAAGACTACCAGAAACAGAGGAGAATGAAGCATTGACAATCCTGTACTTGTCTGAATAGGAATCTCATTTAAAATACAAAGTTTAGGGGCACCTGGGTGCTCAGTTGGTTAAGCATCCAACTCTTGGTTTTGGTTCAGGTCATGATCTCAGGGTCATGATGTTAGGGTTGTGAGATAGAGCCCCACCTCAGGCTCTGCACTCAGAGCAGGGTCTGCTTGGGATTTTCTGCCTCTCCATCTTCCTCTGCCCCTCACTCTGCTCTCACTCACTTGTATGCTCTCTCTCTCTGGAATAAATGCATAAATAAAATCTTTAAGAAATAATAAAATAAAATACGAACCTTTCACATCATCTATATAAACTGGGCTGGGATTTTTTTTCACAGCTAAAGATTCCTATGAACAGGTAATTCTTACAATGAGTTTACACGTCAGAACATATACTGACTATTTTAGTTACTAGCTCTGTCTGTGGCTATGAGCATGTTACTTAATCTCTCTGTGCCATAGTTTAGTCATTTATAAATCAAGGATAATAACGGTACTTATATGAAAAGGTTTTGTAATAATTGGTGAGTTGATAGGTATAAAACGGTTTGAAAATTACCCAAGATACAGTAAATACTAGGAAAATATTGTGTTCATATCATCATCATTATTATTATCCAGAACTCTCAACCACTATGGTTAGAAAAAGGTCAATTAAATAGCTATGATATTGATCAAGTGCATATTTTATCCATGATTCCATTACCTTCTCCCCTCCTTCCCCCAGAGTCTGCTGGTCTCTTTTTCTAAGTAGAAATGTACCTACTAGAATTCCAACAATCCTCAGGATCTTGATTTCTTCTCATACATTCTATATCTACTCATTTGGATGTTTTAGATAAAAGTTTATTACTATCCCCATGCTGAATTCAGCCTCATAAGTCCAAAGGACAGACAGAGCAATCAACACAGCCCTCCTATCTTGCTTCCCCCATTGGCACTGTGCTCTAGGCTCCTAGTCCATTCTTTGGGACTCCACCAAGCTGTTTTATCTGCCTCCTAAGCCAGGACACTGCATCCTTAGGGGACCATCAGGCACACAATATTATCCCAAGTAACTCTTGAACTAAATACCCTTACTCTCATTTTGCCTTAATCAGTAATCAAAACTTATTTCCCCTAACTCTCATATATACCAGTCATGAAGCTGTTAAATTATTTCCAAGTTTTCATCCTTTATCCATAAATTTGACATTTGTAGTTTTTCTTCTCAACTCTGAACCTTGACTCACTTGAAAAGAATCCTGATTCTCCAGACACATTTCTTTTTTTTAATCCAAGCTATGCTTCTTCAGGCTGCCATGAGGATAGTTCCTGCAAATCAAAGAGCTCCCAGTAACTGGACTATCCAGTTCTGCTCTAGGGACAATGACCTGAGAACCAGGCATCAACCTAGATACAAGCTATGTAGTCAGTTAAATAAGCCGTGTTGAATGAATACAAAGTGCCTAAGATTAGCTATGCAAACCTTTTTGTATGGCAAAGAATAATGCAATATTTTCATGTGCTCAATAATGCTCCTTCACAATTTATAACTTTTATCCACAAGAGACAATAAACACAAAAGAAAGGAGAAATTCTACATTAAATGCATGATGACTTTTTTTAATTCTGTGAACAGTTGTGATATAAATTGAAAAATAACTTCTTATGAAATTAGTGACTGATCCAAAGAATTCCCAAAGTTCTAATGATCTAAACTTCATTTTGAAACATTTGGAAATGTAATTAGGTAATGTGAATTTCCTGAATATGTAGCACAAACAATTGGCTTGAAATCAACTTGATATATTTAAATTGTACATATTCCTTGAGATATTTTATTGAGCTAACAGAACATGTTTCAGGTCAAACATTATGGCCAGTTTTTAAAATAAACTTTATGTTGGGAAATAATTATCTATAAATATCTCACATTTCTGCATGATCTAGATCTTCTGAGCAAAGGCATTCATAGTCAGTGTAAGAATGTTTTTATATAAGGTGACATTGCAGAAGAGTAAAGTTTAGAGATATCTCCCTCCCTTGAGATGTTCCAGAGTGATAAAGACCTCTCTGGACGAGATTTGCTTATATTCTAGAGTAAAGATAAAATCTCTATCTCCAGAACTAGGTGAGCAGCTCACCAGAAGTTGTATATATAATCAGAATTTTCTTATTCTAGGATTTATCCCCTGTTATTTATTCTGCATGTACAGGTACCATTCAACTTCCAGCACATCACCCTTTGGGGACTGGAACTCAGGGAACTGGTGCTATGAAGTTAGCATCTAGCTGATGCTTTTGTTGTAACTAATAAATTGTCTTTGTCTCTGACCTAGGTGTCTTGTGATTTTACATGTATTGGTACAGGCTGAATGTTTGTATCCCCTGCCCCATCAAAAAAATATTTTTTTTATAAATATTAGGAAGTAGGACCTTTGGGAGATAATTAGGTCATGAAGGCTCTACCCTCATGGAACCCTCATGAATAGGATTAGTGCTCTTGTAAAGAAGAAACATAAGAGCTTTCTCTCTCTCTCTCTCTTTTTCTCTGACCACCACCTTGTGAAGACACAATCAGAAGATGGTAACTGCAAACCTGCAAGAGGTTTGCACCAGATCTGTCAGTACCTTGATCTTGGATTTTCTAGACTCCGTAACCATGAAAAATAAATTTCTTGTTTAATCCATATAGTCTATGGTAATTTGTTATAGCAGCCCAAACTGATTAAGACAGTTCAGATAAAGTTAGGTAAAACCTCAGATCCCTTACAGTTTCTGACTTAACATTATTGAGATATACATACATAAGATAAAATGAAATAATTTTAAATATAGTTTGATGAGCATTGGCACATGTATATACCTATGTCACCACCATGATAATCATGATATAGAATATTTCCACCACCCAAAAAAGTTCCTTTGTCTTCATTTCCAATCAATCTCTTCCATACCATCAGATACAGGTAATCACTGAAATATTTTCTGAACTATGGGTTGGATTGTTCTTTTCTAAAATTTCATATAAATGGAATCACGCAGTATATAATTCTGTGTTTGGTTTATTTCACTCATGATTATTTTAATTTGTGATTTCTGAGATCCAGACATGTTATTGCTTGTTATAGCAATGCATTCCTCATATTTATTAATTGGTACTCCAGGGTATGAATATTCTACAATATACTTATGGATTCTGCTATTGAGAAACACCAGGGCTGTTTTCCAGTTTGGAGCTACTATGAAAAATCTACTATGAGTAGTTTGCAAGCCTTTGTATGGAAACACATTTTCTTTCTCTTGGGTAAATATGTAGGAGTGGAATGATTAGGCTGCATGGTAAGTGTGTCATTAGCTTTTTACAATATTGCCAAACTGATTTCCAAATTGTTTGTGCCATTTAACATTCCACAAACAATGTATGAAAATTCCACTTGCTTCATATCTTCTCTAAAACTTGTATTGTTAATCTTCTTAATTTAGCCATTCTAATGGCTGCATAGGGATGTTTCATATGCTAGATATGGTCAATTTCTACTTGGCATCCATTTCTATACTCTTCTATTCCCCCTATCCCTGAGAATGACAGAATGAATCTAAAGCTGTTTTTCCTAAACTCCCTTATGGCTAGGCTTCTCAATACAGTTTAGATTCTTTCAATAAGATTAATCATACCACATTTGGAAGGTGTCAAGGAAGTGGAGACTATCTGGGATGGTGCAGTTGGAAAGGCGGGCTGGGAAGTAGCTGCATTCCATGTTTTTCTCTATCTTACTAGGTTCATGGGTATGGGGAAGCTATGACATCAAGTGGTCAAGAAAGCAACCTCCAGGTTGCAGCTGTAGTAGTGTATATTCTTGACATCAAAAGAGTGGTGACTTCCTGACTTTCATTTCTTTAGGCATCCAATGATTTTGAAATCACTTAATCTTAATATTTTTCTGCTTGGAATGCCTAGAGTACTTTCTGTTACCCGAACTCTGATTGATTCAATAGACATTAAGAAAGAAAAAAAAGTTAAAAAAATGTCTATGAAATGCAGACAAGGGATTTTAAGGGGGAATTGGCTCAGCATTCTAAACTTCTCCACCTTAATTCTCAGTGGGAATTGCTTAATATCATGTTATCACTGTAATAATTTGTTAACAAAGATCTGTTGGCCATATATTAATGATGCTAATATTTACTGAGAGTTTACTATGTAGCAGTCACTGTAAGAATCAATTCAGTGCTTATTAGAAACTTAGGTGAGTCATAGTACATACACTATTATCTTAAATTCATTTTAGCATTTCCTGCTTTGTACCAGAAAAGGATTAAAACCTAAGTCTGTCTAAAATAAATTTATTTACACCAATTTGACTTCCACCATGTTGCCTCTCTGACAAAATTTGTCACTAATTATCATTTTCTACATCACTGGAAAAATAGATATTCACTCTCCCAAGTCCTTGGTATTACCTACAAACTTACCCCACTTCTGACTTCCTTTCTTCTTTTCAGGGTTGTAATGGAAATCATCATTTTCTCCTTCTACTTAAGAAAAAACCCTATTAGAAATACTATATAATCCAGCAATCCCTCTTCTGGGTATATATCCAATGGAAATGAAATTAGTACCTCAAAGAGATATCTGCACTCCCATGTCCACTGCAGCACTATTCACAAAAGCCAAGATACAGATGTGACCTAAGTGTCTGTTGATGGATGAATGGATAAAAAAATTGTGATCTGTACATACAATGCAATATTATTCAGCCTTAAAAAAGGAGATCCTGCCATATGCAACAATATGAATGAAACTGGAGGACATTATGCTAAGTGGAATAACACAAAAAGAAAAATACTGCATGATGTCACTTATGTCGAAAATCTGAAAAAAGTTGATTCACCAAAGCAGAAGCAGAAATTAGAAAGGTGGGAAAAATGAGAGATGTTGGTCAAAGGGTACAAAATTGCAGTTGTGTAGGATGAATAAGCTCTAGAGAGCTAATGTATAGCATGACGACTATTGTTAATATCACTGTATTATACTAGAAATTTGCTTAGATTTCAGATGCTTTCACCAAAAAAGAAGTTAACTATGAGAGGAGATAGATATATTAATTAGCTTGACTGCAGTAATCATTTCACTATATATGTATATCAAAACATTATGTCGTATACTTTAAATATATAATTTTTACTTAAAATGTCCCTATTAATCATATATGATTGAGAGACCCAAAACTCAAAACAACAGTGAATAAAATAAAGTTGATGTGTATTTCTTTACTGTGTCAAGTTTGGATGTGAGAACTCCAGAACTAACCAGGAGGCTTCACTAAAATATTGGAACTCAGACTCCTTCAATCCTGCTATTCCACTGGTCTGAGCATATAGCTTTCACTTTATGGTTGAGGACAACAGCTCTAACTCCAGCCATTTTTTCTACATACTAACCAGCAGGAAAAAGGAAAGGCTAAAAAGTAAAATGGTATCTTCCTCATTCTAAGCATACATGCTAAAAATTGCACACACATCTCTGCTTAGAGCCTATTGGCCATAACTTAGCTACCTTTAACTGTAAGATGGTTAAGAAATATAATTTTTTTCCTGTAGACACAAGTCCAACTAAAAATTAGATTCTCTTAATAAGTAACAATTGGAAACTGGTTCTTAAAGAACAACTAGTGAAAACATCCACACACTCGATCTCTATTCTATATTCCATCTTACCTTCTAAGAGATTCATTCTATAAAATGTATACAAATCCATCATAAAATATAAGGTGTCTGATGACCTGTGTCATATTTTACTCTTCTGTCTCAAGTTCTGCCACCATCATCTCAAATCTCAAATTCTCCCTCACCTCCAGACACTTGGTAATCCACTATTTTGCAAAATTCTGTGTGTTACTGAAGGCTCAATCAGATCAGCTGTGCTGTAGATAAGAACCACTACAAGTAATACTATATAGAGAATTTATAGGAATTCAACTCTAAGCAGGAATGGACGTGGTGAAGTCTGTGCAAAGCTATTGTCTCTGAATCTGAGGATGAGCCTAAAGAGGTATGACTCTCTTGGTCTAGAGGTCAGAAAGAAAAGCTGAATATGGAGGGAAATGATGAGAAACCAGAACCACGAAGATGAGCTGGAACTTGCACCTGTCTTTAGCATCTGCTATCAGCTTCAATGCTAGGATTGCCCTGCAGAAAAAGCTGACTCTCTTGAGCATAGATCTGTTCACATGCCCGGCACAGGATTCAGAGAACGCATGGGAGAAAATCCAGCAGGAGAGAAAGGAGCTGCAAGCCTGTGTGTTGACCCTTGCCAACAAAGTAAGCCAACACTGCCATGTGCTCAGTGCCCCAGACCAGCCACTAAAACATAAAACACTAACACCACTCCCTCACATCTGCCTGCCAAATCACATGCAAATTCCTCTTGTTGTCATCCATAATCCAGAACAATCCTGGGAAGGGGATGTTTGGAAAGGTAGTTAGAGCTCAGTTTATTTGGCACAGAATAAACCTGTCTGTGTTATTTGGGTCTCATTTTTAAAACATTCTTCTTCAAGATTCCTTTCCGTAACTCCTAAGACTAGGCTAACTACTAAAATGTGGCTCTGGAGTACTTCTCTTTTTTTCTTCAGTCATATGTAGGGTTTTTTTTGGTTTTTCGTTTTTTTGTTTGTTTTTATTGATCATATCTGCCCCCACAAAATGAAAAAATAAGACTTTTCAGTCTGGAAAAAGGCACAGGTTTTTCACTGAAAAAAAAAAAGGTTTTGAAATAGTCCCTTCAAAGTTAAAGATTTTCTCCATATTCTTCCACTTAGAATGGAAGTTTCTATATACACAGAAGCTTTTTTTCCAAGAGGTAACTTCTGTGAAGGAAGACAGTAAAATGGAGGCCAACACGGTGAGTTATTTGTGAATCTCTAGATTTTTATCTTTTTATCTTTCCTAGATTTTTATCTTTCCTCCACATCTCTACTGAATAAATAAATGTTGTAAGCAATGCAGTATTTTCTTTAATTTTTTAAAAATCCCTATCTTTATTATTTAATAGGACTAGAAGGTATGAACAAATATGTCAAGATAATCACCAAGCAAAATCAATTGGGCACTCTTTGTCAGGGTGCCTTTTCTATACCTGTAGAGAAAATATTTCTAATGAAAGGAAAAATACAGAGAACAGAAAGTATACTCCTTACATAAAAATTAGATTTTCAAAGTTGTTCCCAACACACCTCTTCTCTCCCTACAGATGTCTCTGTACTTAGCTGAACATAATTATAAGTAAAATGAATTGTTAGGTTCACAGGATATAAAGTCAGGACCATGGGAATACACAAAGTATTAAATCTGAAATACAATTTAGTTTTGCTCTGGAAAAATTTTGTCATTTTTTTCGGACTTGCACTTCAGAAGTTTTTCAATGTATCAAAATATTATTAGATTTTTTTTTTTTTTATAGATATCCCGGGACTCCAGGATCATGACCTGAGCCGAAGGCAGTCGCTTAACCAACTGAGCCACCCAGGCACCCAATATTAGTGGATTTTAAATGTTACATATTAGTGGATTTTAAATGTTACAGAAGTTAACAAAGAGCTTGCCTCTTCCAGCTGTGCTTCTCCTCTCATCTAATGTGAACGGCCCCAGTTTCTTCATATTGGCCACATACTGAGCAAAGTGCCTTTATGCTAATTTGGAATCACCCTGTCCTATGCTTAGCAATGAATTAATATCAAGATGGTTTTTCATTTTTGAAAAATGAACTGTGATTCTTTAATAAAAATAAACCAAGTATTATTTATTATATTTGACAAGCTACTCAGCTAGCTAGGGCAACATTTAGTGATGTCCCCAGATAAAGATTTAGGTAACATTCTTTGAAAATAGGAGTCCCCGGTGAATTCTTAGGCCTTGGTGCTGTTTGTGATTGTTAGTTTTGCCTGTACCTCTGCGAAATGGTAAAAAGTGAATGAGTTCATTAAAGAGCTGTCTGTCGGCTAACTGAAATTCTGAAATCGGCTACTAGTGGAATTAATTAAATTCTACTTTTTTTTTTTCTTAGGGTATTAGGTATATTGACTAAGTTGCTAAACTGAAACAATCAGCTTAATGTACTTTTAAAGTCGACAAAATATTGTATCAGATTTAAGAGAAATAAAAACCAATTTTTTTAAAAATGTAAATCGAATGAAACATTGAAGTATTTATTCTTTCTCAACAGACAGTATCGCTTTTAAAATCCAATGCATAAAAGCAGGGTACTGGGCTGTCCCTTGGATCTGTCTCTTGCTTCAACAGTGTTTGGACCGAACAGACCCAGGGATGCCCCTTCTACCAGCCTGAGACCACCCTCCAAACTTTTTTCCAGTCACAACCTTCAGAGCCATCTTCTTGGCCACCCTCTGCCTCCAGGACCAGCCAACACTCTATTTTGAGCTTAGCTCCTTATTACCATCAACCATGAGCTCCCAGATTTGTCAGAATTATTCCACCAAGCGGCACCTGGGTGGCTCAGTTGGTTAAGCATCTGCTTCGGCTCAGGTCATGATCTCGGGGTCCTGGGATAGAGCCCTGCATCAGGCTCCCTGCTCAGCGGGGAGCCTGCTTCTCCCTCCTCCTATGTCACTCCCCCTGCTTGTGTTCACTCTCTTCTTTCTCAAATAAATAAATAAAATCTTAAAAAAAAAATAAGAATTTTTCCACCAAGGGGGAGGCTGCCATCAGCTGCCTTGTCCCTGTGCATCTGTGGGCCTCCCTCACCTACCTCTCTCTGTGCTTCTATTTCCACCAGGAGGATGTGGCTCTGGAGGGCATGGACCCCTTTTTCCTCCAGTTTGCTGAGGAGAAGCATGTCTGCTTTTAAAGATGTAAAAGCAGCTCAGCCTCCACACCCTCTTCCAGGACCTGCAGAAGCCATCCTAAGATGGGTGGCATAAAACCCTGGATGCCATGGAAGCTGCCCTGGTTCTGGAGAACCTGAACCAGGCCCTTTGGGATCTGCATGCCTTGGGTTCAGCCTGCACACACTACCATTTCTGTGACTTCCTGGAAAACTACTTCCTAGAGGAGCAGGTGAAACTTGTCAAGAAGATGGGGGACCACCTGACTAATCTCTGTAGGCTGGCTGGGCTGGACGAGGATCTCTTCGAAAGGCTCACCCTCAAGCATGACTAGGAGCCTCTGAAGCCCAGCATCCTCCTGGTTGCCAGGGCTTGTGCCTGAGCTTCTCCCTGCAGCAATTAAGCAGCATTTTAACCAACTTGGAGCCCTCTCGCAAGCCCTGGACCAAATGGAAACAATAAAGCTTTTTGGAGCCAAAAAAATCAATATATAAATAAATAAATTTAAAAATAAAAAAATAGTAAAAATTTAAAAATAATAAAATCTGATGGATAAAAAGTGTTTTTCTGTCTTTGCTTTGAACTATCAATTAAAAGCTCACATTCTTATAAGAAGTAACACTATTATGAAAAAAACAATAAACTCTAGACATCATAAGTCTGATTGTTATATTAGAGAAAACTACGGACGGAAGCCTAGGCTCTGTCCCTCTAAACATATCCTCTAAATCGATTTCACCACAAGTGAGAACTACCAAATATCCAGACATTGTCAGAAAAGGACAGATAAATGGAAACAACTCGAAGTTAAGTAGGAAAGAGAGTCTTTCCATCTCTTCTTTTTGTGGTGATATGCTACCTGAGATATGCCAAGAGCTCTAATGCTGTACGTGGGACAGAGGTACTACCTACGTCCTGCCACAGGATTTAGGAAAGCTTTAAGGATAAAGCAGAATTCGAAAGGGGAAAAGAGGTTCAGGCTGGGAACGAGAGAAAGGTAGGGACACAAGAGGATCACACATTTAGCAGGAAAGGAAGGGCCAAATGAATGTGACTATATGGACTATTACCACGTTATTATGCATTAAAAGTTATACAACATAAGATGCATTGCATTTTCTGCTAAACCAAAACAACCTAAAAAGAGTTTCCAACCTACAGGAAAGCTTCAGCATAACAGATTTAAAACAGAAAGAACCCATAGTTATTTTACAAGGCCAAGGTTTTAATGCACCAAGTGAAAAAATAAACCCTGAAGGGGGGATACAAACTAGCCCAGAGAGAAATCAGTCATATCACGCACATGTGGTCATTGGACTCAATGGGCGAAATCTGAGTTCCAAAAGTGCTATGTATTTTGTTATGTTATGTAAGTGATCACAGCAACTTGAGACCAGATTAACTTTCCCGAAAGTTTCCTTCCTTACTGCTCAAATTAAATCAGCGATAGTGGATGGGGAAGCTGCTAAGCATACCAAAATGCTCTGTTCTCCCTACACATTAGTCAGTAAGCAGAAGCACTTTGTAAACCCACCTGGAATGCCATCAATGATAAAGGGTGCTGTTACCTCTAGTAAAGGATGGAAATTACCCTTGTTCTTCAGAAACCTCTGTATTGGAAACCTCTACAGAAACACAAATTTCTCCACTGGATCCACATTCTTTAACCACCAGGGAGCTTCTTTTCTTTTCTTTTTTAAGATTTCATTTATGTATTTATTTGAGAGAAAGAGAGAAGACAAGCAGGGGGAGGGAGAGGGACAAGGAGATTCCACACTGAACACAAAGCCCCACATAGGGCTTGATCTCAAGACCCTGAGATCATGACTGGAGCCGCAATCAAGAGTCAGATGCTTAACTGACTGAGCCACCCAGGCACCCCAACCACTGGGGAGCTTCTTGAAGCCAGGGTCACGGCTACTGTAAATGAATATTCCCCAGATGCCTAATAGAATGACTTGCACGCACAAAAAAGTGTTGTGTGTTGGATGAATTAATGAACAAGTGAATCTTCTGGCCGAAATTGTGTACATATGACTTAAAGCATAGTGATGAGAAAGTCTTGCATTATGAGTAAAGGCAATACTCTTCCTTTGATTCTGCCCTAGTGGCAATAAGATATCTAGACTGAGATGGTCTTTAGACTACCTGTCTGACCACATGTGTCAGCTTCAAATCACATCCTACAGACACTCAGAATAATAAGAGTCTGCAGCCTACTAGGAATGTTGGAGGAGATAAAAATCATTCCACAACTAAGTGAAGGTTTCAGTGGGTGGCTCTATTTTAGATAAATAAGGAAATTCAGATGCAAGGGATACATTTATGTTTACAGATTCTTGATGCCTGAGTGAAGAGTCCAGAATATTCCTTGATTTCTTATGAAGCCATCCTAACACTAGTAGTGCTATACTCAAAAAATGTTAAATCTAATTTGAGAGAAGATATACAAACTACCATGGAATATAATACAGCAGTGAAATATAAAGCAACAACAAAAAAGAGGTAGCACAAAGTCACGAAAAGCTTAATCAAGGAAGTAGGACAAGGTGAGACCTTGCGAAGTGAAGTAAGATTGGAGTGAGCTGAGATTGGGATGAGCGTGTTCCGTGTACATAAAAGTCTTTAAAAACCAAAGTTTGGCATTTGCTTTGTTACACGTGCTTCTGAGAGTTTCTTCGGTCCCATTCCAGAAATTAAATCTTTACTATTCCTGCCTCCCCTCATTTTACGCCCCATCGATGTTGGGGGGAAAAAAGCCTCCTTCTCCTGATACCCCTCAGTTCTAAGGTGCATCAGAGTTTTCAAAGTGTGTCTTAAGCTGATATTTCAAAGCCAAACAGGACCTCAGAGATAATACAGTTTAATCTCTTTATTTTACAAAGGAAGAAAGAAAGGTCTAGAGATAAAAGGTGACTTTTCCCAAATCACATAATAGTTAGCAGCAACTCAGTCTAGAACATAAGTATCTAAAATCCGTTTGGTGGAAATGTGTGACACTGCCTGTTCAGAATCCAGGGTTTACTATCTCCCAAGATAAAAGAAAATTCAGTGTGTTGGCTTATAGCTTCTTCCTTTTCTCTTACTAAATATCATTGTTGATATGAGATGAGCAGAGGTTGGATGTCCCCACACCCCCGACGGCAAAGTCCAGCCTTCTTGGATAGCTGCAACCCAGTGCCTCTTTGCCTCTTGAGTAGCTTATCTTGCAGGAATATGGAAGCAGAATGCTCACCAAAGGAGGGACTCGACTACAAAGATTGGTGAAGACCATACCAAACCAGTCTGCGCCAAGGTGGACCCCAGGGCTGACGCTTCACTGACTTCCCCTCACTATAATACTAAAAATTATGCCCAGGGTGGAGTTGTAACATGCAAATGAGACACACATTGCATATTCTGTCCACTGCGCCTGTGCACCCAACTTCCTACATGCGTCAATGTCACTCCTTTCCTGCCTTGCTTAGTCTCTTTCGAACATTCGCTGGCCTTTGTTCTGAAAGCCAGCATGAAGCACTCTTTCCTTTATTCTGTCTCCTTTGTGCTGGAGCATAAGCCTCAATAAAAGCTTTGCCTGGAAATTTCTTTTTGGCCCCAGTCAATTTTTATTGCTTGGAGAGTCCAAGGACCAGAGCAGGTAACAGTTATATTCTAATAAATTTAGTGATATTATTGTTATGTGGTACATACCAATTTCTTGCAATTGTCTCTTTTCTAGACTCTGGTATTCTTCTATCAGTATTCAAGAATAAAACTTATAAATGTCTAGAGGTTTTAATGTATGTTTTTCAACTACAATGTTTTTTCCATAGTTTCTCTATATCAACTAGATTAATATTGCAGGCATACTCTCTGGTCTCCTTATTTGTTATAGCTAAGGAGAAATAATTATACTATTTAATTATCTTCATCCATCTGTGATTTTCCCATGCCATTACCTAAAGAATTTTTGCTTATTCCTTTTGCCTTACTCTGTAATTCTTAAAATATAGATAACTTATTGACTAGGTTTTATATAATTTTCACTTGATTCCCTACATATGCTGGTCATATTAATTTGCATTTTCTTCCCTTAGTCCTGGAATATTTCTATTTCTTCTCTGTACCTGAATTGAATACTATATGGATTAAGCAGAAAATGATATATTTGTCTATGGAACATCTACTGAAAAGCTTTCATGTTACCATCTTTACAAAAGCATACCAAATTAATTATGAAAGCAATTGGAGATTATGTTTCTATACTAGAGCTGCATAACTCTAGCAAGGCATGGCCTTGTTCAACAATGAGAACAGCCCGATTCCAAGGAACTCCAGGAGAAACATGACTATGTTCTAGTAACCAATCACATAAACCTGATATTAGTCCCAAGCAAGCCAAAAGCTCACACCATTTTCTATGTATTAAAAATTATATTTGGGGAAATGATGTGAGTACTCATACAATCTGTACGATTTTTTAAAAAGCTTTGAGAAAAAAATAGATTTTATATAACAAGGAAAAGAAGTCATAGAGATGTCTTTTTGGTATGACAGAGATAGCCCATATACATGCATTAAAACATAAGAAAGCTAAAAATCTCCAATCCCATCTTTATTTAAAGTTTACAGATAATATTTAATGAATGATCCAGTGGTCAACTGAAGCCCACCTAGAATCCACCTCTTCATTTTAACATTAACTGAAGCCCCCAGTCTCTTACCTGTAATTCTGGTATCCAAAATCTCAGAAAATTGAAAAAATATATATAATTTATTTTGAGGCAGTCCGAACACATACACAGTCTGAATTCATTTAACATGGCTCACACTGACATAAAGTTATTTATAATATTTATTTGTCCTACATAGTATGAATATTCACAAACATCCCTGCAGAAATATTTTATTAATGTGTTTGATTATCCAATGCCACTAGTCTCTGCTGTTGGTATTACATAATAAACCACATTACTTTTCTAAAATTTAAGTATATTTGAATGCAAAACACATCTGGCAATAGGACATATATTAGTATTTTTAATTTATATAGCAATATATATAGTTTTTGAATCATTTTTACTTGTATGACTGTCTATCCTCTTGAAAACATTGAAAGTCATATACAATTTCAGATTAAGAAATTAGATTCAGGATAGCTTGGTCACCTCTCCAAGATTATGAAGGCAGTAATAGCCAAACCTTGAATCTATGACTGAATTAAAGTTTAGTCATTTTATTTAACTTAATGAGTGTCTACTATTGACTACCTACTGTGTGCTAGGGTTCTCTCCACTTTCCCAAATCTGACTCATTATCTGAAGTTGTTTAGTATTTGAGGAAAAAAGCTATTCACAGAGTTTAAGGAAAAGTTTCTAACTTTGGCAAATCTCAGTGATTATTAAAAGTGGGCTTAAAGATCATAAATGAAGCTGATCTTCCCACTTTGTCATGAAAATGTTGATTTTCATACATTGTCTACCACTCAAGCAATCTGACTACCTATTGAAATCTCTCTTCATTATGAATATTTATAATGTTTTTAGTTAGCAAACAAACTAAATCCTAAAAAACAATATTTTTCCAATTCCAAAATGAACATATGATTAATTTTAGGAAATTTCTGTGTAATCTGTAACTATATTTTAAATCTTTCTCGTGTTTCTACCTAAGATAAACATTGCATTTCAAAGTATGAAGTTCATTTTGTTGGTTCCTGTAAAGTTTTTCTTTTCTTCTAATGGAAAGTATATCACTTAGGCTGGGCATTTTTGTGTAATGGCCTCTAAGGAAAACGTTCCTATTTAAACAGTGAATTAATCAATTTCCTAAAGATAGCAAGACATTCCTCCAGAACAATTGTCCACCTAACATCTATGCAGTGTTCCCCCCTTCTTGTTCCACAAGTATGTGAAGCCCAGCTGACTGCTCTCAGATAACCTCTGTATCACCATCACAGAATTCCGGGGTTAGAAGTACCCTTGGAGAACACTGACCTTAAAGACATCATCAACAGAAGCCCCAAAGAAGAGGTGAGTCTTGCAATTGGTCACATAAACAAGTTAGCAAGTAGAAGCATTTGAATGAGACAAAAACACCCAAGCCAAGAACTTTTTGAAATAAAAGCAATTGTCTTCTAAACTCAACCTACTGACTGGATTGGGGTGGGGAGAGTCACCAAGAATGGGCATTTAGTGGAGTAATTTGGGGAATCCTAGGGCTAATGACAACAAATACATTCCTACCTATCTTTTTCTTTGCTTTTTTTCTAAGAGAAGCCTGCTTAAATGTAAAACAGAATGGAGAAGTAGAAAATTTAAAAATGCCCTCATTCTTAATGAGCTAGCTATATCAACTAACATATGGATGAGAAAAAATTGGATTAAAAATGGATTGGGTTTAGAAACAACCAAGCAAAGCTGGAAAGCAGGGAATACAAACCAGGAGCCCATGTTCACAAAAAATCTGTTTTTTTTTTAACTGCCTATATATTCTACAAAATTTAATTTGAATATCTTTGCAAGGGGCAAATTCTGTCTTTCTGTACTCTCCATCGGCATTTTTATATTTATCTATTTACTTATATTGTCTATTTACATATACCTAAATGTACATGTCTGACTCCCAAATCATTTGAGTCTCTTCTCTGAGTAAAGTGTAGTTGGCATTTATAAAGAACTTGAAAGTGAATGGAGAGCTTGATGAAGATAGTATTTCAAGGCGTGTCAGGATCATAAAAGATTTGTGAATGATAGGAAAGCCTTGAAGATACATACTTGCGTAATATACATAATAGAGGGCAGGGAAGAAGAACAGAACATATGGAAATGGAAACAGAAACCAATGAGCAAAGGAACATCCCAGAATAAGGAGCCATCTCCTCAGGGAGCAGCCTCTCTATGTACACTGGGAAATTCCTCTGATCTGGATCTCTAGGATTAATCTTCCTTTTGCTTTTTCTCACTGTCTTGTCAGCCTTTTTGGGAACTTTCCTGGTCTTTTTCTTCTAGCTTGTCAGGTGTTGATACTCTAGACTGCTAGTTACCCTTTCCTTGACACTCTTCTTATCCTGAGCTTTCCCCTTTGGGAAGATTTTCGCCTCTTCCTAGGTAAAACCACGCTGAGAAGTAGAAAATACTTAGGAATAAATGATCATGAAAATGCTTCATGTCAAAACTTGTGATTTGCTGCTTAATTGGGACTTAGAAAATTATACCCTTAAGTGTTTATGTTAGAATATGACAAAGATGAAACTTACATTGTGAAGAATCCAACTTGAGAACTTTGAAAGTGGTTGACATAATAACAAAGGCAAAGAAAAGAAAAGAAAATAGTAAATATTGGGTGCCTGGGTGGCTCAGTTGGTTAAGCGACTGCCTTCAGCTCAGGTCATGATCCTGGAGTCTTGGGATCGAGTCCCGCGTCGGACTCCCTGCTCAGCGGGGAGCCTGCCTCTCCCTCTAACCCTCCCCCCTCTCATGTACTCTCTCTCTCTCTCATTCTCGCTTTCTCAAATAAATAAATAAATCTTAAAAAAAAGAAAATAGTAAATATTAATGAAATATTTTTACCAGGCACACTAAGTTCTGAATTTTCATATCATTCATCATCATTCGATGAATTAGATTGTTATCAATATATACCATATATAACTTTAGAGACGCATAAACTCTAGAGAGTTGAATCCACTTACATTTATTGTGATTGTAATACATGTGAATTCTATCAACCATTCCATTGTGTACTATTTGTCCTGCTGTCTTTCCTTATTGCCTTCCTTTGAAATTTGCATTTTTTCCCACTTCATTCTATTTTTCCTTTGTACTACTTTACAAGTTATTCACTCTATTTCTATTCTTTCAGAAGTTTTCCCTACAAATTTAATATATATCTTTCACTTAACAAAGTCTGAATTTGGTCAACATGTTTATTGTCTTCCTCAATGAAACAAAGATATTAAATACTTTAATTTCTATTACTTTGTCCTTGAATCCATAACTTCTGTCCAGTGCTTGTATCATTTTTGTAACCCTACAAATTAAGTATTCTTCTTGTATTTTTCATACAGCCAGCACACATTTAGATTTTACCAATAGGCATGTCATCCTTGAGCCAGCCCCCTGGTATTCTGCCTTGTGCCTGGTCACATGACTGCCCTGAAGCTGGGAATTTAACCTCACACAAATCACCTACACCAAGATAGGGGCAGGGATGTTTTCACCAGAAAGAAAAATCACCTGGATGCTGATAGCAGAGAAAAGGGCAAATGGATTCTGGGCAGGCGAAGACAGCAGATGTCCACTACAGATGGCCTGGCAGAGCTGAGCAGAAGCCCCCCTCGTTGACATTCTCTACACTGTGCCTAGATTTAACTAGAGCTGCTCTGTCACTTCTTATAGTAAGCACCCAGGGTGTTTTAATTTCAGGGAGTTTTACAAGATGGGAAAATGAGACCATTTTGAAATGACTAAGTAGGGGTAACTAGCCCAAGTGGGACCATTATAACCACAGTTCCAACAATTTCATGAATATCAAAACAAATCGCAAAGCAAAGAAATGTTCTGGAGGAGATTCAGCAGGTCAGCAATTTGTATTGGTGTAGGCTGACTTAATCAGCTACTGCCACCAGAGAGGAAATAACAACAGGGTGTTCTTGAACAAAATAACAGAGAATTACAATTGTCTAAAAAGCCATCCAACCTGGTAGCCCTGAAGTGTCTCCTTTGGTGAAATGTCTCAAGTAACAGCCCAGCAGGCTGTTTACCTCCCCAGGCTCTGAGCCTTGTTTCTCAGTGGGTCTGCCTGTGGGGGTTTTGCTTGTAAGATTTGCCTGAAGACATAGGGTAATGTGATTTTGAATGTG
This sequence comes from Zalophus californianus, assembly GCF_009762305.2. Lineage (NCBI taxonomy): Eukaryota > Metazoa > Chordata > Mammalia > Carnivora > Otariidae > Zalophus > Zalophus californianus. The sequence goes on from NC_045598.1 coordinate 145,422,072, forward strand.
CAGAAACACATATTCATTAGAGAGAAATAAAATTGTCTGAATTTTTTTTAATGGGTATTTTCAGCAACTTTAAGATGTTTAGTCATTGCCCAGCACTGGCTTCTCACTGCACTGCAGAGGAGCTATTTGGGAAATGATTTAAGTACTTTTGGGTAATGGATGTCTTTGTGTCTATTAGTGTGCTTCTAATTGCATATTTAAAGACTTAGGTTACTTGGAGTGATGGTGCTACATACCCAATGACCAAGAAAAGAGCAATAGAGACAGCACGGTCTGTTGGATTAAAAACCCACAAGGCTCTACCATCCACCCCCTGCTACCAATAGAAAGTTGCTCGGCTGTGTTGTGCCAGAACTCCTCCAACTGTAGGAAGGCATAAATTACTGGTAACATAATGACAATAGTAATGTCATACACGGGATGTAGACATATTATAGAAATATATACATATTTATTATTTATAACACCCTTATGTGACTACATCAAATATGAAAATGGAATAGGAAAAAATATGTGCTACTTGGTAACGTGGGCTAAGAATGAAAGTATGAAGCATGATTATTAAAGGAAATGAAACATTCTACTGCTACGAGAGAAAGGAATTGAGAAGATAAATTTTGGCCATCTCATGAACAAGCCTAGAATTAAAATGTCCCAAAATTCAAAACACAGAGCTCTAAAGGGAACTTGCTGTGCAGATTGTCTGAGTCAATGAATTTGTCATTGTAGATACACTCAATGCATAAAGTGTGAGCCCTTTTAAAAAGGGGAGCTGAAAATACAATGGTTGTTGCTTACCTGGCTCATGCAATAGCACTCTCACCTGTTACTCCATCTACTGCTCTGATGGGCCTTTCTTAATGGTTTTCTATTCTGCTGCCTGAGCCTCACATGCTCGGGATTTCCTGGGATTCCATTTTCAGTTCACTTTTCATACTGATCTAAACCATTTCTTGGAGGCAGTGCCATTATCTGTGATTTCAAATCCAGCTCTGTGCTAACAGTGCCCCAGGTGAATACTCCAGATCCATTTTGCTAGTTGCCCACTTGAACCACAACCGGAAAGGCTCAAAGGTACTTCACATTTCATCTGTATTCAGTGAATCTCATTATTCCCTTCCCTTCTTCCCCCTCCTAATTTATTCTTCCTATAATTACTAATTTATTAAATAACAGTTCATTCAAGCCAAATACCACTTCTCTACACAGACACTCTATTCACTCGCAAGGTCTAGAAGTGGTATATTCTGCTCAGATCAAAACACATTCTCCCCCATCTCTATTACAAATGCCTTAGATAAGCATCTAATTGCTTCTTACTTACCTCTCCACTTGTGATCTTCTCTCTCCAACCCACATCTATTTTCCTAAACTGCAAATCTATGCCACTGCCTTTTGTATCTAGTATCTTTTCAATAAGTACGGGAAAAAATTCAAACTCTTTTAAAAAGCATCTCCTTTATGGCCCAAGCCTATCTCTGTCCCCAGCATGTCACCTAATTCTTCGGACAAACTTTGCTCTAACCCTGAGCACATCATGTTTGTCCATGCAGCCATGATGCTATTCCTGGTGCCCTCAGACACCTTCCCTCCAACCTTCTCCTGGAAGAAAGCTTATCCATTGTTTAATACCCACATTAATTAACATCTCCTTCCCCATTACTCCATGAATGATTGCTTGCTGCTTGCTGCTCCCTACTAGATTCCCTTTCAGAGTCACTGTGACTTGTTATCATGCAGCAGTGAAAGTATCCACTGGCTTCTCCCATTTCCTCTTCTACTCTAAGCTCCTCACTGGTGAGGACAGACTTTCTTCATCCGCTATACATGGACCCTCTCACTCAGCACTAGGTGATGGGATATTAGATAGGAAGCAAGGGAGTCTAGTCAAATACATAACTAAAATAAATTGAAGTAAATCAGATGACATAGGTTTATGTCCAAAGTCATTAACTACCTTATTGATCCTGAAAAATGACCTTCATACTTCTTTCAGCACCAGTTTCCTCATCTGTCAAAAAAGGGAGTTGGAGTTGATGTAAAAGAAATGAGCCAGTTTAGCAGAGATAAATCTAAGTTTTTTCTCAGCACTACACATCCCTACACATCCATAATTCAATGATTCGGAGTTGAAGTTTTATGTCTACATTTCTTTTAAGTTTTATAGAAATTTACCATATTCACTCATGAGAAGACAATATTGGAGTCAGTGGTCTGACAAATATAAAAATATTTTATAGAGTTTTAGCAATGCAAACAGTGTAATCTTACCATGGCACTAGACAAATAGATTGCTGGAAAAAATTAGAGAACTCAAAATTGATCTATGTGTACATGGTAATGAATAACAGAGTAAGATTCACTAAGCAGTGGTTAAAGAATAAGCTAGTTAAAATATGTTATTAGGAAAATTGATCATCCATATAGAAAAAATAAACTTATATGACTACAGTACATCTCCAAAAACATATACCAGATGAATTAATGGCCTAAAATATGGGAGATAAAAATTTTTAATGATTAGAAAATAATACACCTTTCTAACGCTTACATAGTGCTTGCTGTATCTTAGACACTCGAGTGCTATACAAACATTGATTCTATCAATAACCCTATTAGAGAGGGAAATCCAATTATTATTTTTATTATTCTTCAATTTACAGAAAAGGTAATTATGGACCAGGGAGGTTAATAAACTTACCGAAGGGTCACAGATAATAAGGGACTGAACTAGCATTCAAATTTAAGAATTCAAATTTCTTGCCTCAGAAACTGAGCTCTTAAGCACACTGCCAGCAACGAAAGAAGGCTTTCTTTAAAAAGAATTGAAAAGCACAATAACAAAGAGAAAGGCATACAAATGTAGTTAAAAACTTTTTTTTTTTTAACAGTAAGTCAATTTCACGTTTTGAAACAAATCAGACCGGGAGAAAATACTTGCCTCATAAGTGACATAAATAACTGTTCTAACCCTACATATAAATAAGAAAAAACCAAATCACCCAACAAAAAAGTACAAACAGTATATAAACCTACAACTTGAAAAACTAATTCAGATTCTATTAAGTAAATGAAAAGATACTGAATCTCACTGATAACCAGGCAAATGAAAATTAAAACAAGGAGATAATATTTTTGCCCATCGGACTGAAAAAAGGTCACTATAATGTCAAATGTTGACAGATACTCCCTCTAAGAACGGAAACTGATCAACCAATTTGGAAACGAATTAGGTAACACATAAAAAATTCAAGATGTGACTACTATTTAAAAAAAAAAAAATGACCTAACAGTTCCTCTTGTATCTACTTCTAGAGAGATCACTAGCACATAAAATAATGAAATATGTACGTGGATAGTCATTGCCACAGTCTGTAATAGTAAAATATTGTGAACACTCTAAGCATCTATCAGAAGAGGATTAGGTAAATAAAAGGTGGTATATACATATAAGTAAATAAATGAGTAAAAGAAATCAGCCAGTTTAACAGAGATAAATCTAAAAACAATTTTTAGTAAAAACAAGAGTTGTTCAGTGTGCAAAAACAGAATACAATTTATGTAAATGTATAAATAACATGAAACAATATTATAAATTCTCTATGCATACATATATGTGCATTTATAAAGTTTATTTTTAAAGGAATAAAATAGGGGCGCCTAGGTGGCACAATCGGTTAGGTGACTGACTCTTAGTTTTGGCTCAGGTCATGATTTCGGGGTTGTGATCTCAGGGTTGTGAGATCAAGCCCCTCCTTAGGCTCCACAAGGAATCTGCTTAAGATTCTCTCTCCGTCTGCCCCTCCCCCATGCACATGCACGCGCACACACTCTCTCTCTCAAATAAATAAATAAATCTTTTTAAGAAAGGAATAAAATAATATATACCAAAGTTATGATATGGTTATATCAAAAGAAAAGAGAACTGGGTAGGTGTAAGTTGGTCAGCTTTATCTACGATATTATAATTTTTGTTAAATTATTGTGTTTGTATCTTACATAATTTTGAAAAAACATTAAAAATAAACTATTTTTAATTATGTCACAGATAGTATTATGAAAACCTGTAGAAATTTCAAGGACTTCCAAAGTTAAATCTTAATAACCAGTTTGATGCAAATTATTTGAATTTTGAAAAAAATCAAGTAGAAAGCAGAAGGGGATGAAAAACTTAAGCAAACATTTTTTTCCCCATCTATCATAAGGAAGTGTTATTAAATTATATTTTAAGCTACAGAAATGCTACTACAGATATAAAAGCAATCTGTGGTAACTGGAGGAGAAATATGTATCCAGTAGCACTCTGATAAACTGCTGGGGTTTCTGCTTTTTTATTTCTTAGTCTTTGGAATAAGCATAAAGGAACTGATAAGATGGTTTAATTAAAAGAAGTAGAAAAAACAGTGTTCTGGGAGATAGCCTAATAATACTGCCATTACTTCCACGCATACTCAGCTCTAGGTCTTATTGTCTGACTATCTGAAAGAAGACAGCATATTATAAAGCAAAACTCTTTCTTTCTCTGTGTTACTTTTATCCCTGAAATAGACATAAGAGAAGAAAGGTAAATTTCCTTCTCTACTCTAATTGTTAAAAATTCTATTTGCAAGATTCATATATTAATTCTAATACAGACACCAGGTGTAATTAACTCATCAACTAAACCAACTATTTACAATTTTAAAGCCAAAGTCTTATGCATAATTTTATTTCAAACAATTTGTGACTCATTCATTTGTGAAAAATAAAGGCATGACATTTATTTAACAGCTATCATTGCCCAAGTAACCCAGCAACTAGTCTGCTATGGGCCATTTTTCTCCCTTGGCCAGGACCCATTTTTCTTGGTTTACATCTCACTGCAGTCTTTTCTCTGACTAGAGCAGCATTTTCATGTACTTTTATAGAATTCAGAGTTTGGTCACATGGCATAGAAATGTCATTCTAGTTTAAGCACCATATCTTCAGGCCAAAATTCCTGGTGATCAGTGTTCATGCACTGCTCAGTTTCTCTTAATCCTGGCACGGCAAACATAGTTATAATTTAGAAATGTCACAGTGAGTTGACACGACCCAACAATGATTACATTCTACAAATTAATGTAGATTACCTGACTATATAGTGTATACACACACATGCACACGCACACAATGCATTATAGGACAATGTATTTGAATGTACATATTCATTTATATATTTTATTTGATTATTGGTAATCATACTTAACTCCATACTCCACACTGCATACATACACACACATACACACACACTCTTGCGCATTTATATGGTCTCAGGTGAACCATTGGTGGAGTAAAGCAAGTCCTGAACATAATGAACATAGTTGATAAAATTAAGAGGAAAAGAAGTTAACTTTATGCATAATTGAGGCTTAAAAAAATTAAATGACTTTCCAAATGCATAGGCTCTACATCTACAATGCCCAAATCATTCTTTCCTGAATTAAATCCATATAGCACATGTCTAACCTCTCATTTTATTCTTTATTCAGAATTCTTAATGTGGGATTTAGAAAAACAGTGGTCTCCTCTATGTGTGCCTCTGACCTTAAAGGAAACAGGGGTAAGGGAAGAAGTCTCACATCCATCCAGGTATATAAAATAATTAGAAGTCAGGTGTCTGGGTAGCTCAGTTGGTTAAGCGGCCGACTCCTGATTTCCTCTCTGGTCATGATCTCAGGCTCCTGAGACGGAGCCCCAAGTCAGGCTCAGCGCTCACTGTGGAGTCTCCCTCTCCATCGCACTCTGTTCCTCCCCCTGCTCACGCTCCTGTGTGTGGTACACTCTCTCTCTCTCTCTCTCAAACAAATAAGTAAATAAAATCTTTAAGAAAAATTAGAAGTGCCACAGATGCATGTCAATTTGTGCATTATTTATGTGTGGCCACGTAATCTGTCCTAAGAATGTTCTAATTCAAACTGTATTGTAACTGTCCTTAGAATTTTCACTTCATTAAATGTTTTCATCTTTATATGATTCTCTTTCCCAGAAAGACAAAACAAAGAAAAAATATAGGTAAGAACTAATGGTAAAAGCCCCCTGAATTTGGTTTTCTTTTATATTGTCTTTTAGACCCACGTTTATTAAGCACTATTTCAACCAAAATATTATCATTTGGTATGGGGGTTGAGATTTTGTTTATATGTAATAATAAATCTGCCTTTCCAGACTCCGCCCAAATTGGTAGCATAACCTCACCATCTAGCTGAGTTGGGCACTGGGCCTTAGATAGTACTTGGGACAGAATTTTAGAGACTCATAATGTAAAAAAGACTGGAAAAAAATTCAAGTTACTTATTAAGAAAGAAATAACTAAATATTAATTGCTAAAGCTTCATTTTCTTTTTTCTTTCTTTTTGAAAGTGATATCAAGTGTTGAGTTGCTAATAAAATCATAATGATTAGCCTGCCCTAATTTAATACATACATTTTCTTGTGGTCTTTGACTTAGAGGGGTGACTTAACACTCACAAGGGCAGATTTTTTTAATTGATTATTATTATTATTTGTGTTTTTATGCTATATATACATACACATGATATATGTATATATATCTATATGTGTATGTGTATATATATGTATGTGTATATATAGACGTATATATAGAGAGATGTAAATATGTTTACACATATATATATATATTATATTCCAAAATAAAATTCTTATTTTGATATGGATGCCTATAAAAACATTTTTGTTGATATTCTTAGAACTGTCTTCATAGTCCATGGCAAGAGAAAAAAAGAGAACTTTTTTTAATTTCAAATAATTTATTGGTAAAATCAAATTATGGAAATGGTTCAGAACAGTAACTTTAAAAAATTTATAATAAATGGGACAATAAGCACAAAAGAATCATCTCATGAACACTGGTTTTCCTTTTGAGTAGTTTACATTGTGCTTTACTGAAACACATCTTTCCAATATAATGTCCGTTTCCTCAATTCCCTTTTTTTATTTTTTATTTTTTTTAATTTTATTTTATTATGTTATATTAATCACCATACATTACATCATTAGTTTTTGATGTAGTGTTCCATGATTCATTATTTGCGTATAACACCCAGTGCTCCATTCAACTTTTTTTTAAATGTCTATTTCTTCTTACTTTCACTAAGGCTTTTAATATACTTCCAGACAATTTTATAGGTGATTTGATACTGATGAGAATTTTCTCTTATATTTAGTTCAATAAGTTATTATCCGCCCAAATAAGCCTTTTCCTTTAATTTGCAAACAACAGTATAATATCTTATTATAAATTTGCAGCAATCCCTTCTGGGAAATTCCAGGTGCGAGTGACTTGCCTCCTAGTAAATATAAAATTTGTTTTGACAACCTCTAAACGTGTATTCCATAACCTGGTTATTTGATCATCTGGACTCTTCTCCATAGAAAACATTTCCCAATGGTGCATTCAATTTCCTTGTATACTGAGCAAAACCAGGCCTCAACATATCCAGAAGCATCTTTGCAAGGATCTGGAGTTTTCATCAGTGATTTTTGTCTATGAAATGGAATGTCCGTGGACTAGTGTATTATTTACTAGAATGTACTAGAATAAGTTTATATATGATAACAGGAATTTTCCAATCAACCCCTTTACAGTGGCAACTCCTTGTCAAAGTATTTAGAAGTACTTGTTCCAACACCAGTTTCTCAGGTGGCACCAAACTACCTTATGTAGTAAATCTAAGGTAGCAAGGAATTAGCAAAGAATTTGCGCAAAGATCTTCTAGATGACCTGATTTCATGACTAATATACTAGCTTACAATACCCTTAATTTCTTCATCTGTAAAAGAAAATAATAACACAGTCACTATGAAGTTTTCATTAGGTCAATAAGCAGAGCTGAGTTTCCTGGATGGCCGTGAAACGAGGTCCTGGGCAACCTGATGGGCATCTACCTACCAGCCCCAAAGCAGCTGCTTCTCCAGTTTATTCTTCAACCAAACTTACACAACTTTATCTGCTTAAGATAATCAAAATTCAGAATGTTAAATATGTGAACCCAAAGATTATATTCCATTTCTCTTTTTTGCAAAAATCCTGCAGCTTGTAATGAATGATTTGTTACACGTGTCACCTCCTATTAAATAGCATGGGAGGTCTTTCATGACTGTGGCTCTATTTTATCTCTATCAGTATTGATAATATTCAATTAGCTTGCTCCCTCACACACATTATACCTTCAATAATCATGGAATCAAAAAAGGGCTTGATTCCCTCCTCCTCTACCACCAACACTAGGAGCAACAACAAAAATAAAATAAAAAACCCTTTCTTTTATATACCAGTGACTCAAATCTATATAATCTTAGATTCTTTGTTGTTTCATCTCCTAATTCTGTCCATCATTAGCCTTGTAATTTTTTTAAAGATTTTATTTATTTATTTGAGAGAGAGAATGAGAGATAGAGAGCACGAGAGGGAAGAGGGTCAGAGGGAGAAGCAGACTCCCCACAGACCAAGGAGCCTGATGTGGGACTCGATCCCGGGACTCCAGGATCATGACCTGAGCCGAAGGCATTCGCTTAACCAACTGAGCCACCCAGGCGCCCAGCCTTGTAATTTTATCTACAGATGCGTTTTGAACCTTGCTGCTTTTCTCCATTGCCATTAGGCATTAAGACATAGAGATTTAACCCCCTCCCCCACCTTGGATCAATGCAAGATACTCATTTGGTCTCCTCACTTCCATCAGGGTTTCCAAGTATTGTTCATGTACATGAAGGGGCATCATTCCTCTAATAGATGTGGTATATTTTTATTTATTAAAACACTTAAGTTGGAAGAGCTGTCATATTCCAACAAAATATGAACAATACAATAATACAAATTTTCTGACAGGTGGAAGTAAAGTGTCTTAATAGACACCTTTTTCTAATTTACAGAAAAGCATTATATGGGTTATTGGCAACTCTATTTCCTCCCACAATCTATTCTCCACACAGCAAACTGAATAATCTTTTTTTAAACAGGTGTAAGATATGTTAATCCTCTTTTTTAAAACCCTGCTATGGTTCTCATTATATTCCGAATAAATTTCTAATTCCCTACTGTCGCTCCTCAGACCTTAAAGAACTTGACCCTGGCCTATTTGCACATGCTCGTCTTAAACCCATCCCCCAAATATTCATCACAATTCAGTCAGCCCGGATTCCCTTCATTTCCTAGAACATGAAACACTTTTCCCCCTCAAGTTTTAGGCACTTGCTGCTTCTTCTGCAGAGAAAATTATTTTCTCTTATCTTCACATGGCTGGCTCTATTTCATTCTTTTCAACTTAGTTCAAATATCACCTCTTTAGAGAGGCTAGAAGTGTTCGTGTATCTAAAGGAGTACTCCTTTCCCTTCTCAGTTAGTCTGTCTTATCACCCTACTTGTTTATTTCATAGACTTTTTTGTAAGCGACAAATACGTTTAGATTTCATTGTCATCTTTTAATCTTTGACCTTTCTCCAATAAAATATTAACCCATATATTTAAGGATATCCTACAATTATCTCCAAAACCAGAAATGGTGCTTGGCACTTAGCAGGTACTCGCTGTATTTAACAAAATTTATTCTAATTCCATTTTTTGGGGGGTGACTTCTATGAACTGAATTATATCCCCCCAAATTCCTATGTTGAAGCTCTAATCCCCCACACTTGAATCTTTAGGAGATGATTAGTGTTAAATGATGTCATAAGGGTAGGGCTCTAAACTGACAGGACTGATGGCCTTATAAGAAAAGAAAGATATCTCTCTCCCTCTCTCTCTTTCTTCCCCACCTCTCTCTCTCTCTCTCTCTCTCACACACACACACACACACACACACACACACACACACACACACACACACACACACACACACACAGACGACAGATTACGTGAGGACAAAATGGCTACATGCAAGCCAGGAAAAAGCCTTCAATAGAAAAAGAACCTTCCCGGAACCTTGATCTTGGACTTTCCAGCCTTTAGGACTATTTGAAAATAAGTTGCTGTTTAAGCCACCCAGTCTGTGGTATTTTGTTACCACAGGCAGACAGACTAAGACAGTGACCAGTGCTGAGCCCAGCTTTGTATGCCATTTGTGTATTAAAACATATTGTTATTGCCTAATTATTTTTTCCAGCGTATCACAAGTGTCTCACTAAGCCATAATAAGACATGGAAAAAAATGTGGCTTTTATTTTATTTTATTTTGACTTTAGAAAATTAAATTCTTGAGAACTACAGCAGAAATACAATAAAATGATAGAAAAGAAAGAGGATGAACTGCTGGATCATGAGAGGCAAAATTTAAAGAGCTCTTCTCTTTTCATTCTCACTTGTTGAAATGCCTTACATTTTGAGGATCCAACTCAAGTCCCTTCTCCTTCTATCCTCCCAAGCACAATCAGTCACCCCTCTTACACTCCCTAGGTCCATTGCATATACTTTTATGTGGTACTGATTCGATTCTGCCTTATTGTTAAGGTTATTAGTTAACATCTGATCTCTCCCACTCTGACCTCCTGTCTGCTTCTTAAGATCACTCTTAACTACACTGGACCTACCCAGGGGATCCAGAATAATATCCCCATCTCAAGGATCTTTAAAGATCTGTAAAGTTCCTTTTGCCACTTTAGAAAACATATTCACAGATTCTGAGGATTGGGATGTGGACATCTTCCCGGAGCCACTAGTCCATCTACCATGCTGGCTATTATACAGTAGTAGTGGGACTTGTGACCATGACTTTTTGGAACTGGCTATCTATCAAAAAATAATGAGGAAATCAATTTCCCATGATCTAGAGAAAATGAGGGCAGAAGAGTTTTTCTTGTTCTCTGTAAGAGACTGAACCAAAAGTACATAAAAGATAAAATTTAAGTTAGAAGGCAAATAGTAAATGAATCAAGTTAAAATGAGCACTGATTGGAGATACCTGAAAAAAAAAAAACAGAAATCCTAGGACCTTTAAAATGGAATAACATAGCACAGCTGCTTAGTTAACATTTATTCAGCATTTTCTGTGTAAAGAATATATATATGTATACATATTCTTTCTATATATATATACACACATTTATATGTATGTGTACATATGTATAGTATATGTGTATATAGTATATATATACTATACACACACACACACACACACATATATATAGAGAGAGAGAGAGAGAGAGAAATTTATTATAGAAACCTGCTGTCTGCAAGCTGGAGAAACGTCACTGGTGTAATTCAGTCCAAGTCTAAGTAAGCCTGAGTAAGAGTCCAAAGGCCCAAGTCTGAGGGCTGATGGCATAAACCACAGTCTGAATCTAAAGGTCCCAGAACGAGGAGCCGTGATGTCCGAGGACAAAAGAAGACAGATGTCTCAGTTTAAGCAGAGAGTGCAAATCTGCCTTTCCTCCACCTTTTTGTTCTATTCAAGCCCTCAACATATTGGAGAATTCCCATCCACATTAGTCTACCAATTCAAATGCTAATCTCTTCCAGGGACATCCTGACAGACACACCCAGAAATAACGTTTTACCAGTTATCTGAGCATCCCTCAGCCCAGTCAAGTTGACACATAAAATTAACTCTTACAAAGTGTATGTATGTGTGTATATTGTAAATCCTTAGAGAAAACACTAAAACAATGCAAAGATAATTAAACAAAATGCCAATCAATGTATTAAAATATCACTAGATATAATAAAAGAAATGCTAAAAATGTTTGAATATTAAAAGAAAGAAAGAAAGAAAGAAAGAAAGAAAGAAAGAAAGAAAGAAAGAAAGAAAGAAAGAAAGAAAGACCCTAACAGGGGAGCAGGACAAACAAACAAACAAAAAGATGGGAGAAACTGAAAATATAATAAATTGGTAGACATTAATCCAACCACATTATAATTACATTTAATGAAAATGGTCAGAACAATTAAAATTCAGACTGTCAAACTGAATAAAAAGAAATCAAGATCCAAGAATATTGTGTCTCCAAGAAAACCAATTTAAATATAATGACATATAGTTAAAAAGCAAAAGGGTGACAACAAATTTAGTGAATAAACACAAATCAAAAGAAAGCTAGAATAGCTATATTAATGTCAGAAAGAGTAGATTTCAGATCAAAGGAAATTACTAAGAGGGCCAATATATGATTATAAAAGGTCAATTCAGCAAGAAGAAACAAAAATTTTAAATGTATGTGTACCTAGCAACAAAGCTTCCAAATTCAGGAAGCAAAAATCTAATAAAACTGAAAAGAGAAATAGTTACACCCAAAGACTTCAATACTTCTCTCTCAATCACAGATAGAACAAATGGATGGAAAATAAGCAAAGATACAGAAAATCCTATCAACCAGCTTGATCTAACAGGTATTTGTAGATCACTATCCAACAATAGCAGAATAGATATTTTTCTCAAGTACGCACAGAACATGAACAAACATAGACCATATTCTTAGGCACAAAACAAACCTTTACATATCTAAAAGGATAGAAATCAGACAAAGTATTATCAGGCCATACAGAATTAAACTGAAAATCAGCAATAAAAAGGTAACTAGAAAATCCCCGATTATTTGACAACTAAACTACATACACCTTAATAATTCATGGAACAAGAGAAAGACTCAAAGAAATTAAAAACTATTCTTAAATTAGTGGAAATAAAATGTCAAAATTTGTGAAGCTAAAGCAGTGCTTGGGGGAAATTTTCAGCATTCAAATACCTCTATTGGAAAAAAATCTCTGTGATCGTTTAAAATATGTTGTCAAATTCTTTGATTCTCCTCCCTTTCAAGAGATGATGCTCCTTCTTTGAGGACAGACTGAATGCTACTTTGTTTCATGATGTATTATAAGTCCACAGTAATCAAGAAAGGGTGGTATCTGTGTCATGATAGACAATCAGACCAAAGTTCCAAAACATAGTCTGGAATTAGACCCACAGATGTATACAAATAACAATTGTGACAAAGACACAAAAGATAATTAGGTAGAAAAAGGATAGCCTTTTTAACAAGTAGTGGTGGCACAATTGGACTTTCATCCATCACAAAAAGCAACAATAAAACTTCACCCATACCTCACTCCTTATACAAAAATTGGCTAAAAATGAATCATATCTACATGTAAAATGTGGAACTATAAAACTTCTTGGAGAAAGCATTGGAGAAAATCTTTGTAACCTTAGATTAGGCAAAAAAAAATTATTAGATATGGCAAAAAAATGCACAATGTATGAAAGAAAAACTGATAATTAAATTTCATCAAAATTAGAGACTTTTGTCCTCTGAAAAGAATGCAGAGAGAATAACAATAAAAAAATTTTAAAAAAACAATAAAAAAATTAAAAAAAAAAAAAGAATGCAGAGAGAAGCCCTATGTCTAACGGAAAGACTAGTATCCAGAATATTTAAAGTACTTTCAAACAACACTATGGTGACAAACAATACTGTTTTAAAAATAGGCAAAAGATTTGAATAGACACTTCACTAAAAAAGATATATGAATAGCAAATAAGTCTATGAAAAGATGCTCAACATCACTATTCAGAAAATATAAAATAAAATCACAGTAAGATATCATTAAAGGCTCATTAAAATGGCTAAAATTTAAAGAAAAGAAAATGAAACTAACAAGCACTAGTGAGGATATGTAGCAACTGGAACTCTCATACATTGCTGGGGGGAATGCAAATAGAACAGCAATTCTACTCTTAGGTATTCATCCAAGATACATTAATTTTAGTTCATACAAAAACCTGCATATGACTGTTTAAAGTAACTTCATTCATAATTTCCAAAAACTTGAAGTAACCCATATATTCTTCAACAAATACATGAATGAACAAACTGTAGTACACCCATATGATGGAAGCACACAACAATATGGATAAATATGCTAAGTAAAGGAAGCCAGACCCAAAGGTTACATAAGATATGATTCCATTTTAGAAGACTTTTTTTAATAATCATGGGATGGTTTTTTTTAAAGATTTTATTTATTTCAGAGAGAGAGAGAGTGCATGAGTGGGGGGTGGTGTATGCAGAGGGAGGAGCAGGCTCCCCACTGAGCAGGGAGCTCAACGCAGGGCTCTATCCCAGGACCCTGAGATCATGACCTGAGCTGAAGGCAGGCACTTAACCAACTGAGGCACCCCAGGTGCCCCAATTTTAGAAGGTTTTCTAGAAAGACAACACTATCAGTACAGAAAAGAGATCAGCAATTTCTAGGGGCTGTGAGGGAGGAAGAGAGGTTGTCGACACAGGAGTACTCCAGGGGAACTTTGGATCAGTGTAACCATGGTGGTGGACATTTGACATAATGAATTTTTCAAAATCCGGAGAAAAATCAGCTTTCATTTCCTTTTTAGCAAAATGTTTTATTTTCATAGAACAGTTACCATTGAAGAGTAAACAATTCTTTAAGCAGATACACACACACACACACACACACACACACACACACACACAATCGTTCCTCATTATTCATGGATTCCATATCTGCAAATTTGCCTGCTAGCTAAAATTCATGTGTAACCTCAAAATCAGTACTTGGGATCCTTCATGGTCATTTGTGGGCACAGGCATATGCACGGTTGTGAAAAATTTGTCACCCGACACCTATGTTCCTAGCTGAGATGAAACAAGGCAACACTTCGCCTTCTGATTTCAACTCTCACACTGTGAGTGTCCTTTCTGGGGTATATCTAGTGCCACATTTTTCACATTTTTGTGCTTTTCATTGGTGATTTCAGTGTTTACAATGGCCCCCAAGAATAGTGCTTCCATGCTGCCTCTGCTTCGAAGCATGAGAAGGCTATGATGTGCCTTAGGGAGAAAATGTGTACATGTGAGAAGCTTCATTGAGGCATGAGTTCTAGATCGGTTGGCCATGAGTTCAATGCTAACAAATCAACAATATCTATTATATAAGGTATGTTTAAACAGAAACACACATAAAACAAGATTATGTACTGATCACTTAATGAAAATGTTGTGATCAGAGGCTCTGAGGACTTGCCCTAGGAGAAAGGGTTCAGTATTCACTACCTCAGTTTTTGCAACAAAACTACTGTGGCTAGTAAGAGTCAAGTGTATTATATAGATTGATATACATATATGATTATATATATTTCATAATTATCTATTTGAAAGAGTATTATATTTAATTCTAAATATTAAAAAGTTTATAAGTAACCATTTTTTAAACTCCTAGACTAATTTTCATACTTGTATAATCTTGTGCAACTTGTACAATGCTGAAATCATTTTTGCTATCATATCCCTTCTGGAGCTTATTCTCAGTTCAAAGACTTTATATAATAAAGTTTGGCATCACAAGTCCCTTTTCCGCGGTCCCCCTCAATCTTCAAGTCGTTCAGTGATTTTCAGCAGGAAGGGTACAGCTTAATTCCCCGTTAACGTGATTGCAATGGACATTTTGTTCAATTTACATTTTATCAGAACCCTGAGTCTAATCTCTCCCTCTCTCAGCCAACAGAAAGAATGAACGATATGAGAGAAAAGGATGCCTATTTCCTTCTACCTAGTCTCTGCTTTTAACTTTCAATTTCAATCAACAAACAAAACCAAACCATATAATGTTTCTACCTATATTTTAAGTTCATGGCTATCATCATTTATTCTTTAATTATAAAAGAATTATTTATCACTTTTTTTTTAAAAATAGAGAACTTTTCCTTATAAATGAAAGCTTTAGAATTTAACAGTGCTCTACAGGGGTTATTTGAAACATACTCCCACTTCTCTTAAAAGCTGATGTTGCATTTAGCACCAGTAAACACTTACAGGCTTCTTTAGTTAAAGAGACAAACACGTCTTATGGAAATTTCAACAGCCTTTAAAGCTACTGAGGTTTTTTTAAAAGGATATTTAAAGTGTTCTCAGAAAATCAATTACAATTAAACTGAAATAATGTTTGAGGAGGTGACAAAGAGGAGACATCAAAACTGAAGCCCTCCCAGT
This sequence comes from Zalophus californianus, assembly GCF_009762305.2. Classification (NCBI taxonomy): domain Eukaryota; kingdom Metazoa; phylum Chordata; class Mammalia; order Carnivora; family Otariidae; genus Zalophus; species Zalophus californianus. The sequence continues at coordinate 145,438,050 of NC_045598.1, forward strand.
GAGAGGAAACATTCATACTTTTAGTTAGTTGCTTTTTCTTTCCTTCCTTCCTTTTTTCTTGCCTTTCTTTTCTTTCTTTCTTTCTCCCCTTCTTTCTTATTTTATTCACTTATTGAATGTTTATTGAGCCCTTCGCAAGCTTGTGTTCCATCCATTTCACTCTTTCTGACTTTACCTTTTATAAGAATGTTTGGCAGGACTAGCTCTCAGCCAAAATCAGAAGTTTGTCTTCTCTGCCTCTCCCTTTATGACTTCTACAACAGGTATCTCCTGCACTAGACTCAAAGAATCCCTTCTCATCGCAGCCAAGTTAGGGCACTTAAAAACTGTCCAGGCTTGAAGGAGAAAAATCAGGCTGTGAGTGCTTTTATTTTTCCTCTGTGTGGTGATAGTACCTTTACACACTCTAAATAATAGAGCATTTATTACATTTTTATTATATTTTTTAATTCGCTTGTAATTTCTCTAAGGTCTAGTGATTGGGAACATTGAGCCTTCTGGAAATATCAAAAGAACCGAGAAAGAAATCTCAGGGAAAAGATAAGGAATTGCTTTGGAAATATCACCAGAGTGTTGTATAGTTCTTGCTTATAAATCAGAAAAGATTTATGAAATTCCATGGAGATAGAATTGTTTCTGGCTAAGGGCTTTATATAAGGGATTTACACATTTTCTACTTTTTTTATTGCGAGTAATGGAATACATATCCCGTGAAGAATGAACATATGGGACTGAAACACTTTTATGTGCATGTCTGGGCGGCACTGGAACTCTTTCAGAATATGAATATGAACAAGTGAAAAATGTCAAATATTTAATCTATTGTAAAAATGGATCTTTGGGCTACTTAACAGCATTGGGGAAAATAGCAAGATTTGGCTTAGGACTTAGACCGGAAGGAAATACCCTCTGTCCAATTTTACATTTCCTGTTAGGAAATATGAGGGCACACAACTTCAAAGGCCTTTTCTAGGGCATTACCTAGAAAAGCCCACTTCCAGCCACACTATTACATATAGATATTGAAAGCACATACATAAGTGTTTTAGAGGAGAAAAGGAAACCAAACAGCTCCCTTCGCTCTGAATAAAGATTTATTAATGCAATTAATTCAACAGATTTTTACTAAAGAACTACTGAGGCAGGCAGAGCAATAGACACCAGGAGTAAATGATAAAGAATCAATGGTCCCTGTCACCCACCAAAGAGTTCACTGTCTACCTAGGGCAAGACATATCAAAGATAAGTAAGTAAATAAATAAATGAATAAATGGCAAAATTTATGCTATGTTATTAAATTCATTCAAACATCTAGACACACATATACACATACACATACACACACATATTTTGGCTCCAACTTAACCTCAGAACTCAAATAATTTGGCATAACTCCATGTCCACCAATATGATTTGCTTTTGTCATCAATACATTGCCGCCTAGTTCATGTGATCAGAACATGCCATATCCCAGAACTTGTTATAATAATGTCATTCTGCTTTTCCCCCAAAACAGTGTCCATACTGTTATGCCAAATTACACTGAAAATCTGATTTAGTAGCAAGAGGCAGCATTCTTCACAGAGTATTGAACCAAGAATCTGAAGATTTGACTCCTAGGCTCAATCATTTATTCTCGATGTGATACTGGTACAATAACCTAATTTTCTGTGGCCTCCTCATCTTCCAGTAGAAAAATAATACTTGCCTGCTAACCAAAAATGAAGTTGGACATAGTCAAAAAAATGTTTATTAACCAATAACAAGGTAAATTAGCAAATATCCTTAATTTTCACATTAACATGTAATAATATCTTCTACAAATTTTGTTAGCATATGAAGGATCTGCTTATATCAATATTTGGTTAAGCAAAATTAGATAACTAAATCTGTGTGGATAAAGATGTCTCAAAATTTCACATTAAACATGTTCAAATAAACGTTAAGATCACCTTTAAAATGGAGAAGCAAAGCTAATATGTAATAGAAGTGACTTTTAAACTATAGAGCTCAACTTGTGGTATTTTATTAGAGATATTTTAATTAGTGCCATGAAGTCATAACTCTTCCTATGTCTTCCCTCATGTCAAAGTTCTTTTAAAAGAAAACAGAGATTCAATTCTATGTTTCAAAGAAATACGGTTTTATTTTTATGCCAAAACTTTTCAGAGCTTATTAATAATCTACAAAAGAAATGCTGAGCCACAAAGCATTTTCACAGAAAACATCAACTCAGATGCAAAGGAAATAAAAAGCCACCTGAAAAACCACAACTTTTAATGGCACTTCTTTAATAATGAAAAAGCATTCAATTCTCTGCTCAATAATCCTATTAGAGCCACCACTTGGAAAATTTATACCAAAATAATCAGTTTAAAGCAAATGATTTTTCTCAGAAAGCACTTCTGGTCTGAAACCTTATTTCTCCAGTTTTTATCTAGTATGATTTTAAGGGCCAATCCTAATGCTTGATAATACAATACTGACTGATCCTTAATTAAATATCAGCCAGTCACCACTGAAACTGTGAGCAGTTCTAAGAAAATGCAATTTTTTTATTCTCTTTCTCATTTTCTTTGCAGAGAACATTGTTACCACACAGAAATAGTAAATAATGGATTATCATACCATTTGTCCCTCAAGATTAGTGTGTGAATTAGGGAAATAAAAACCTATCAATCTGCCTTTTTTAAGTATTCTTCTGGAATTGAACTTGACTGCATGACTTTCTAGCTATATAAAACAAAGATTAATTCTTAACTCTTTTTTGTTCCATTGGCTACAGATTAGGTTGCATTTTACTTGGGATTCTTTCAGGGCCTGACCAGGGAATATGAGAGGTCAGTAATTCTAGTAAGCTATGAAGAAACTGGGTTTGCTGCAACAACTAAATTATCAGTCAGGGAAGAACATCATGTGCTAGCTGGGCTGGTCTCTGTCGGGATGCTTAGAAGAGAACAGGAATAGCCAAAGGAAAATCAGAGTACACAGGGTGTGTGCAGAGAACAAAATTGGTTATGCTTTTCATTGGTGTCTATGAACTCCATTTAAAAGATGCACAGAGTAAATCTGCACAGGTGTGGGCAGGGCACAACCCCTTTCGGATCTGCTTTCCTGGGGCACCTGGGTGGCTCAGTCAGTTAAGTGTCTGACTTTGGCTCAGGTCATGATCCCGGAGTTCTGGGATGAACCCCGCACAGGGCTCCGGGCACAGCGGAGAGTCTGCTTTCCCTCTCCCTCTGCTGCTCCCCTTGCTTGTTCTCCCTCTCACTCTCTTTCTCTGTGTCAAATAAATAAAACGAAATATGAAAAAAAAATAAATCTGCTTTCCTGACATGGATTTAGGAGGAGAGCAAAGAGCAACAAGTAAAATTAGAAGAAATGTCAAATATTTATTAATTTAGTCTGCTGATTCTTCCACTGATCTTCTTCACTGCTGCCTTTTCTTTCTCCTTCACCTCACTTTCCTCTTCAAAACCCTGAAGCCGCCTGGTTTATCAAGTCCAAGGCACTTGACTGCAGACTCTCCAAAAGCTTACTTCCACCTACTGATCTCATCTTAGCTCTCATTACCTCACGCTTCTGAAATGAGAGCTATTTAGTTTTACCTCTAAAACTTCAACTAGACCTAAAACTTTAGACACACTAGAGTGCTCACTTATCCAAATTTACTTGTTTCCCCATCTCTAACACCTTTATTCACACTCTCTTTTCTACCTGGAAAATCTCCCTCGCCAACTTCCATCCGTGCTCATAAAGGCTCTGTCGAATACCACCCCCTTCCAGGAAAGCCTCCTGAAATCAGTATCTCAGCCCCAATTCACTTCTCCTTATTCCTTGCATCCATAGTACTACATTATTCCTTTTATTCTAAAATAGCTAGCATTCTGCACTTCCCCACAGTTATTTATATGCCTTACAACCAGAGTAGGACAAGCTACTAGAAAGCAGAAATCAAATGTACACACTTCAGTTCACCACGGTGATTAAGCAAGAGCTGTCTTCTCTTGGTAAGTTCTCATGTCTGTTGCATTAATTAAATGCTGTTCAAAATTATCTCCTCTGAAAAATATAGCCAATGGACAATTAAAGGAAATGTTAGGAACAAAGACATATGATAAATTTTTGGATGGGAGAAAAATACGGCTGCTTATCAAAACCAATTACAATTTCTGGAAAATTATTAGCTCTTTCCTCCTTGGTTTCCTAGAGGACTGAGCCAGACAACTTTTTTTATGTGGTACATTTGTAAAACAGTGTATCTCACAACATAGTCTGACATTAACTGCTTGAAACTTTACATTAAAAAGAAAAAATAGCAGAATGTATGATTACTGCTTTTTAAAATGTTACTTGACATCGATTGTTTGAGGATATTTTTTATGGTTAACTACCAGATAAAGGCGTGTGCGCCTAGAGTAGATGGATGAAAAGAGAAATAAAGGGAGGGAGAGAGAGAGAAAAAAAAAACAGAGGAGAGAAAGAGATTATATATAGTCACTGTTGACAGAATGACTAACTTGTACTTGCTTCAAGCACACGTAATAACCTTTCATTTTTCATTGGCTAGAAAATATGTCAACTAAAATTTTCCTTTACTCATCCTCTTTATATATATATATATATATATATATATATATATATATATAATCTCAAAACTTAATAGCAACATGTAAATAGCCTGTATTTCATCGTAAGGGCCAATCCTTAAACTATGGTCCTCAACTTGCAGTCTTTATTAGAGATATTTTAATTAGTGCCATGAAGTCATGATAATTCTTCCTATGTCTTCCCTCATGTCAAAGTTCTTTTAAAAGAAAATAGAGCTTCAATTCTAACTTTCAAGGAAATATGGCTTTATTTTTATGTCAACTTTGTGATCAATATACAGGACAAAATACATAGAACTTGACTCACTAAGACTTCTCCTAAGACTATAGAAAATTTTAGTTAATTGGAAATGAAAGTGTCAAAGCACATTATATTTTCATTTTTACTTGTTGTACCAGGAGCATTTGTTTCTAAGTTTTCAAATGTCTTTTTTAAAATGGCCAAATGTTAATATTCATTTTGTTAAACATTCTAAGTCAATAGAAGTGATAATAATTAACAGCTCCAGCTTCCTTCACCCTAATCATGCTCCTAAAAACCATCACCTTTTAATATTTCTGTGTTAAGTTGCTCTATAGGTTACCTTCATACTGCTAAGTAATGTGCTTACATAGCTATTTCTTAACTTATCACCCTTAGATAATTTCCATTGATTTTTCAGTCATGATAGATGAGGATTTATTTCACAAGATTCTTACCACCCTTCCTCAATTTTTCTAGTTAGATTGTTATTTTTATTACCTATGCCTTCATAAAATATATTATACTTAAATTTTAATTATTATTTCCATTAACCATGGACTGTATCCTTGGACCGCTCACTTTGTAAGATGATGTTTCATAAGGTAACGTTGTCAAGTTTTCAAATCACAAGGGTAAGATGATCAAGCCTCCTTTATTTAATAAAAAGGAGGAAGGAGACTGTGTCCCAAACCTCTCCTCTTTAGGGTGTCACCTTGAAAACTGAATAAGCCTGATAAGAAGTCAGATCTTTTAGTCCTACAATGCAAGGTTGTGGGCTGCATGATCCTTGAAACTGGGAATATACATGTCCAAGATTAAGTGAGAAGTCTCTGACAAGTTGTTCAGGAAACGGTCACAAGGTAATTCCTCTTATCTCTCAAGGAGATAAGAAAAGTTTTCATTATTCTCTCTTTGACTTTTTGTATAAATCTGTGTGAAAGTCTGCCCAGGCTTTGTAGACATTTCCATACTTCCTTTACATAAATGGCAATCTCTAATGTTTACTCACTGATAAATGCGTTCTTTCTTTCTCCTACATTGGTACGAGGGGCTGGAGGAGAGGAGTGTCTTGTGTTGGTATAATTATTTTATCTTTCCAACAGTTACTAAGACTTGTACCCTTCCTTCTCCCTCTTCCAGTACACTGTCAATATAACTTCACTTTTTTACTTGTCAAGGCTAATAGAATTCATATTCTGTTTTTCAGTCAGAATCTCTCCCATACATTGTAGGTTGATTAAAATTGCAAGTCAATAAAACAGTTTAAATTGTTATGAATATGCCGATATTATTCATTACCAAGTAATATAATGAAAATACATATCTTATTTCTTGTGCTATTCAGAGAAGAATGTTCCCGGCATTGAGATCGAAAGGTTTATCCTTCAAACGCAAATTATTTTTCATATTAATCTACCTCATACTTGAAATATTAGTTTTCTTATATAGTTTTGAGGCTTCTCCTCCTTTTTTTCTGAGAGAACAGACATGTAGGCTCTTCATAATATCCCTAGTGTCTGTAGCTTCCTACTTGTTCTGTCTAGGTTTCGAAATGCTTATCATTCTTTTTTATTTGTTATGTTAATCACCATAAATTACATCATTAGTTTTTGATGTAGTGTTCCCTGATTCATTGTTTGCGTATAACACCCAGTGCTCCATGCAGTACGTGCCCTCTTTAATACCCATCACCAGGCTAACCCATCCCCCACCCCCCTCCCCTCTAGAACCCTCAGTTTGTTTCTCTGAGTCCATAGTCTCTCATGGTTCATCTCCCCCTCCGATTTCCCCACCTTCATTCTTCCCCTCCTGCTATCTTCTTCTTCTTTTTCTTTTTTTTAACATATATTGTATTGTTTCAGAGGTACAGATCTGTGATTCAACAGTCTTACAGAATTCACAGCACTCACCATAGCACATACCCTCCCCAATGTCTATCACCCAGCCACCCCATCCCTCCCACCCCCCACCACTCCAGCAACCCTCAGTTTGTTTCCTGAGATTAAGAATTCCTCATATCAGTGAGGTCATATGATACATGTCTTTCTCTGATTGACTTATTTCACTCAGCATAATACCCTCCAGTTCCATCCTCGTCATTGCAAATGGCAAGATTTCATTCCTTTTGATGGCTGCATAATATTCCATTGTATATATATATACCACTTCTCCTTTATCCATTCATCTGTCGATGGACATCTTGGCTCTTTCCACAGTTTGGCTATTGTGGACATTCCTGCTAGAAACATCAGGGTGCACGTACCCCTTCGGATCCCTATATTTGTATCTTTGGGGTAAATACCCAGTAGTGCAATTACTGGGTCATATGGTAGCTCTATTTTCAACTTTTTGAGGAGCCTCCAAACTGTTTTCCAGAGTGGCTGCCCCAGCTTGCATTCCCACCAACAGTGTAGCAGGGTTTTCTTTCTCAAAATGCTTATCGTTCTTAAAGACATTATTCTTGGAGCCCACTGAACCATTCTAATTTGTACCAAAATTTTAAAAAGAGACAGCAGTTATGTTGTGATATTTTTTCATTTGATGCCTGAATCAATTCCACTATTTCTTGTATTGCCTATCTTCTTTTTTATTTTTATCATCATTTTACTGGAATATACCCTCAAATAACTTTAAAGAATGCAGTTAATTAACTTTCCCAATTACAGCATATAGAAAAATGAGTTCATTTAAATTGAATGAAAATTTGACTGAGACTATAATCCTAATCCCAAAATCATTTTCACTCAGCACTCTGAGAGCCTTCCTCTCCTGTATTCCCCAATATGCAGGTTGTGACTAACGAGAAGTCTAACATCATTTAATAATTGCTCTTTTGCAGGTGATTTTTTGATGTCAGCTTTGGGTTTTAATGATTTTTCATTCACTCTCCCTTCTTTGCAAGCATTCAAGCCTGTGACTTCTTTGTCTCTACTTCATCAGTTCACACTCTTGCACCACTTTTTATCTTCACAGGATTTATTAAGATCTGTAGTGAAGCAAAGGCCAAAAATTTGGCCTTGGGGAATCTTTAAGGGCTGAGCCAAAACAGAGAAGCTGCCAAAAAGATATGATAGAAAAATCGAAGGGGTAAAATGAGAACCTGGAGAGAATGGTTTGTCAGAAGCCAGAAGAAGGGATGCCTCAGCAGTGTCAAAAGTGGATGAAACTGTATAGTTCCCTGACTCTGATCTCATCTCTGGGATGGTGAAAAGCTTAAACTCAGAATCCCTCAAGTTTTTCCACAATTCTATTTCTACTGCAATCCTGGAACTCACTTTTATGGCTGCTCCTAGATCACGTCTTCACACAGAACTGCATCACTTCTGAACTTCTACATGTCAATAGCACAGTTTCTGACCACAGCTCCTTTGCTTCCAGTTTCCTATGCTCTTTTACCCTACAGCCACTATGCAATTCCATGGTAACCCCCGATCTTCCCAGAGTTGGATTCATTTCTTGCCTACTCATCACTCTAACTGCCCTATCCCATGCTATAAACTTATTACCTTCTGGTTTTTCACTCCGACTTTCCTCAACAACTCATATTTTCCACAGAATCACTGAGCAGTGTTGGACAAGACTGTAACACTATGCATCCTATTTGTCCTACAAATTAATGGTCTCCAACATGAGGGAGGCTCTCAGGGCTGTTTCATAATTCATCAAGTATCCCTAGGCACATTCTTTTCTCCGTGATGGTGGCATTTGCATGATTGCCGTCACTCATCAAGTTTCCCTCCATTCTTACCAGTTTAAGCCTTAATTGCTTCCCACCTCACAGGGAGAATAAAAGCTATGGAATATATAAGCTCTCAGCTATCTTTTAACCTGTCATAATCTGCTTCCCTTCATCTTTGACAAAGCCAGAATGGCTTTGATCTGTAGAGTAATTATCATAATCATTTGGCTTATAGATGTGTACTTTATGTAATTATAGTCCATAAATAGAAAGGGAGAAACTATCTAGGCCACATTTTCTTACAATAAAATAAATATCAAGTAAAATTAAGCTAACTTGTGTTTAGCATTTTCTAGTTTGAGGTGCACACACAAACACACATATAGTTTTTTTTTTTTAACTTTTTTAACTTTTTTTAACTTTTATACCGATCTTTTGGGGTAGGAGAAGAAATATGAAACATAGCAAGCATAAGTAATTTGCTTAAGTTCACATAGTTCACAAACTGTAGACTCTGAATGTACACCTGGGCAGTATGGCTTGAGTTTCCAGCAATTTACCATCATATATATTGATTTTTACTCAAGGAAACCCCACATATTAAAGAATTTTTTGATCCCCTATGTATCTATTAGTTTACATAGAAAATACACACACACACAAATAGTTTAACAAGCAGTGGAAATAATACGTACAAAAATGTAACCAGTGCTGTTTTTAGAAGTAAATTCATAGATTTAAATAGTCCAAATACTATTTTCAAAGAAAGAACTAATGCCCTTAGTCTTCAGGACAACTCAGAATATAGACCATGAATCATCTAGAGTTATTTTTGTTCTACATGATCATAGAAAATGTTTCAAAGTAGCTACAGATCCTCTAGATCCCTCTTTTTATTTTTTTAATTTAATTTTATTTTATTATGTTAGTCACCATACAATACATCATTAGTTTTTGATGTAGTGATCCACGGTTCATTGTTTTCTTATAACACCCAGTAGATCCCTCTTTTTAAATTTAGAATTCTGCTACAAGCAAAGGCCTCCTTACCACCCTGTTATTTGACTCAGAGAGATGCCTCGTATTCATCAGCAAATATATTTGTATTTAATAAGGATATTCTGCCACTTGGAAAACAGGCAACTGAGGAATTTTCGGAATGAAAAGAACATCTTCTTTTTAATAAATGTAACTATAGAAAGCACAGTCAGAATTCTAAGTGTGCTGATTTAGCTAATAAAATCACAGGATGCCCAGTTAAATTCAAATCTCCAATAAACAACAAATAATTTTTAGTGTATTTCACACAATGTTTAGGACATCCTTCTACTAAAAAAAGAATTTGTTCTTTATCTAAAATTCAAATTTAATGAAAGTCCTGCCTTTTTTTTAACCTGGTGACCTGAGTTCTAACACTATTAAGATATATTCAGTCAAAATGTAAATTTTACATGAATATTTTAATTCTAATTTACCCAACAAGGTATGACAGATGAGACTTCAACCTTTGGGGGTGCCATCATCAAAATGGCATCCCGGAATAGCAGAAGATAACAAGGACCAGTGTCCTAGATTGTTTCATGGATATAGATACACACACACACACTTTAGAATTTCTAGGAATTACTACAAGAGGCTGGGATTTCTAACCGGGCAAGTAGACTTTAGAGATATTTTAATATTAGTATTTACGTAACTTCTACTTATACCCTTGGATTGATGGGGCCTATAACTTTCAAGATACATATATAATCTTTTAATGTCTGCAAAGCACAACCAATATACACCCTATCTTAATAAATAGTGCCCCACCCATCCAGTTATTCAAACCAGAAATTGTAAATGCATCCTTGATTTACCTCTATTCCTCACCCCTCACATCATGCTAAGTCCTATCAGTTCTACTTAAGTATCTCAGAATCTGTTCTCTTTGTACATTCTTCACTGTCAACACTCACAGTGAGGTTGCCATGCTCTCTAATGCAAACTACTGATGAAAGCCAGGTCTTTTGCCTCCCTCCAACCCTCTTGCTCACAATCAATCTGTTTTCTACAGTGCTATTGTAGTAATCTTTTAAAAATGCATTTCTGATAGTGACCCTGTTTTGTTTGAAGCCCTTTTATGTTTTCTTGTTCATCTTATGATATAAGCTAAAATCTTTAACCTAGCGCTACATGATTTAGGCTCTTCTTTCCTTGCCAATTTTGGGAAAATCTTGTTAGCCTTACTAGTCACACAGACAAGGACAAATTCCATTATTTCACCCTCTCTCAGTACCTGTTTCTCTCCCTTAGGGTCACATCAAACCAACAATTAATCATTTATATCATAACGTATGTGATTATTTGTGTCATTATTTGTTTGATGTCTGTCTTCCCTACTAAACTGTAAGCTGCTCATAAACCTAGTTGTTACCTGTATTTCTCCCTCACTGCATTCCCAGTGCCTAGGCAATGCCTATATTTATGAGACCAAAGAAAAATATTTACTATATAAATAAAAGAAAAAAGTATGAATATTTGTAGAACCCCTTAAGTAGCTCTTACAATGGGGATTTGTTCCCACCTAATGCATTTGCACTTTCCAGGAGAGAAGAAGTTGTATTAAAGAGATTTTTAAAAATTTTAAAGTAGACTTTTATATCCTTTCTAGGAAAATTCATTTGAATATTCACACCTTCTTCTTCTGCCAACATGTCTCAAAATCACACACTGAGAAAAAAAAATCAGAAAATTCTGAGAACAGCTGGTTAGCATATTTCTTGATTTTTCTAAACTTATATAGAAAATAAGTAAAGAGAAAGTCATGAAGATCAGGCCTATGTATTGTTTCTCAAAGAAGAGAACCTGAATATAATCCTTTCAGTCGAGTTTGCTTTAAAGAAACTAGTACATAACAAATTCTAGAAAAATCTCCTTAGGTAAAGGTTACAGGCTGTCAGGGGACCTCAGTTCCATTCCCACTGTTCATTAAGCAAACCCAAACTGAGGCTGTTGAAAGCCATTCAAGCTTGGTGGACCCTGACAATGATTCCAAAAAGTGGAGTTTGTGTACAAGGGAGGCAGAGGGTAAAGAGTCATATGCTATTTTCAAGTGTTGATATTATACTCCCAATTTCTTTGGTTTTATTGCTCATCAGGGCAATTTAAAAGACAAGAATGAGTAAGCATCAAGGCACTGTTTAAGTAGATCATTCAAGCTTACAATAAAATCTAATCACTACATCTAATTACAAAGAAAAGGAAATCACTAAAGAAATTATTTCGGGTATATTAAGAATAATACAATAAAGATATTAAAAGTTAAACAAGTGCCTGCCATTTTACTGGCACTATTCAAACAGATTTAAATAAATAATACACCTGAAAAACAGGAGGGCAGTGACTTCTGACACCTTCGGCTATCTAGCATTTTTATGCTGCCTTATAGAAACAGATCTAAAAGAAATTCACCTAAACTACTGAAATTAAGATAGCAAGTATATTCATTTTCCAGGGCCACCATAACAAAGTGATACAGACTGGGAGACTTAATGAAAATTCATCTCCTCACAGTTCTGGAAGCTAGAAGTCTGAGATCAAGATGTGGGCAAGATTGATTTCCTCTGAGGCCTCTCTCCTTGGCTTGCAGGTGGCCATCTTCCACCGTCTCATCCTTCTGTGTCTGTCTGTGTCCTAATCTCTTCTTACAAGAACCATAGTCATACCGAATTAGGGCCCACCAATAGGACTTCATTTTACCTTAGCTACCTCTTCAGAATCCCCATCTCCAAATACAGTCCCATCTGAGGTTACGACTTCAATGTATGAATTTTGAAGGGACACAATTCAGCACATCTGTTAAAAAAAAAAAGTCCTATTTTCATTCTACTTCCTATTTTTTTCATTGAGGCAAAATTCACATACTATAAAATTCACCCTTTTAAAGTGTACACTTATGTTTCATATGACTCTTTGGGATGGAAGTCTACATATATTTGCTTCCAGAAAAAAATCTGAGTTTTCTTAAGTATGATTTTATGGAAACCCAGAAGCCTTCATAAAATGGTAAAAAGAATTTAATTGAGCCACTGGTGAAAGTAGGAGGATGCCATGTACTTTTACCAGTTGGATAGAATTTTTATAAGTGTATCAAATTTCAAAATGGTTACTTCTTCTATTTTCTACCTTTAATCTGTTACCTCTTTAACCCAATAGTTTATTTAAAACTTGGGCGTTTATTTCTCAACTCAACCACCAATTACTTCAATGATGTTGGAGTATGGCCAAGAAACTGCCCATGCCCCCAACAGCCTCCCTTAACAGGAAGATAACACCCAAACAGCTTTCTTCCAGAAGTACGTACGTGTGTTGATGCTGGGTGAAAGTAGAGCTGAACATGAATGCTCCTAAGCATTTGTCTCATGATGATAGGTCATTATCTTACCAACTAAAATATCTCTTTTTGTTTAAATGTACTTTTCTCCTTACCTTCTCCCTGTGTGATTGGTTTAAAATGATAAACCTTGCTTTTTCTGTAGTAAAAGAAGTAACGTATTCTTTCTCCAAGAGGAAATCAGATAGACTATGCCCCTCCCCCCCACACACACACATACACAGAGAAAGAAAGAGATATATACACTTAGGGAGGATAAATATTCAGCCTATACAATGATTATAATCTTTTAAAGAAAAATAGAGATATTACATATATCTGTAGTAATCTTATAAAAGTTGCCCAATTTTTAAAATGAAATAAATACTTTATTTATGTTTGCTGTTTGGTTTTACTAACTGTACCATTTCCATATCTGATAACACTTTGCAGAAAAAGTTCCACCAAGTAAGTTGCTCTTACTAGAAAATTAGTAAGTCACATCATAATTTTATTGATAGTAAAATATATTATTGTAATTAAGTAGAATTGCTTTTTTCTTGGTCTAGAAACAAGCTATTACATAGCAGCATGCCAATTAATATTTCTTGGTGTTTTTCCACAGGCTGTTGGTATTCATGTGAGAGTAAAAAGGGGTACTTAAATCAGTGCTATTTTTCTTGATGGCTCCATTGATCCAAAAGCCCACTGAAGTCAATAGGATTTTGTCTTTAGCAGAAATGTTGCAATGTTGCCCTTAGATTATCTCCATGGGACAGTACAGAAAAAAAAAAATTTAACTGGCCCAGTTACTTTCAAACACCCAGCCTGGCTTATTTTAAAACATATTAGAGGTTTCACTAATCTTCAAAGTGAAAGTAGCAAATTTAGCATATTGTGAATGACAATAGTGGTATAATGCATCAGAAAAAAGTTGACTTGTCTGGTTGATATCTAATGAGTTTCCTCCCTTTTTGGAAATATTAATTTTCTTTAGTTTCATGTCAACTAGTTTCCTTTAAAATACTGATACAATGGTTCCCCAGTACCCCTGGCTAAGAAATCACAGTAAAACCAGTCCTGAAGCCTTTCTTCACTGATTGTCAACGCGAATCTGATTACTTTAGAGACCTTCCTTCAGTTCCAGGACAGAAGCAAATGTGTCTCCATGTGGAACCCCAGTCAGAGTGGCAGGGGTTTCCTCTGATCCGACCAATCATGACCGCAGAGTGAGACTACAAGAGAAAATAGGACATATTCAGAGATGTTTTCTTCTTAACGGCCGAGGTCTTAGTCTTTAAATATTCTCCTGAAGCTCTATCACCCCACAAAAAAATCAGGTCAAGAATTTCACCCATAAACATGTCTTTCACCTGGGCACCTGGGCTGTAGAATTGGACATATCCCATTTTTTTTCTTCTTTAGGAAATTTCTTATTTTCTTTCTGTCTCGGTGTCCTAATCTGTATAGCACCTTTCAGGACTGCTGTGAGGATTAACTACGATGAAACTTTAGAAATACCTCACATACAGTAGCTCAAAAAAAAAAATCGTTTCTATAATAACTTTGTGATTTATCCTTGCATAGAGTATCTGGAGGCAATTTTTTCTTTTTAACAACAGCCCAAACAACGACTGTTGTCACAGCACCCGCTTGTTTTCCAGGAAGCCCTTGGTAATTAGATATTTATTAAATATGACAGTCATCTCTTAACGTACACAGACAATAGAGAATATCTGAATTTAGAGGATTAGACTCAAGAGGAGAACACTACACATCAAAAAAGAACAGAAGATAGCAGAAACAACATTGTAAACTGGGTTCCAACCAACATTGCCCATGTAATCACACATGTCAAAAGAGAAATAAATTTTAAGTTTTTTAATCTAGAAAAATGTCAACACAATTGCTCATATGTTGAATCATATATTTGATTTTTCTCTGCTTTTGAAAAAAGTGTTTTGCTTTATCACTATACAATTTTTCTTCCCCTTTTTCATTCTCTTCTTTTATTTAGTCACCAGGTGCTGAATACAGCCCTGGAGAGCGAGAACCAAATTATGAAGGTTTTTAAAGGAACCTCTGTTCAATGAAGAAGGCTGATATATAAACCTACTTCGTTTGTGAGGACATACACTCTGTGCCCTCCTTTTAGCCATGGTTTTTACTTCTGATTATTTTGCTTTGTTTCTAAAGTCCCATTTTTAAAAAACAAATCTGATTCAATTGTGTTTAAATCAAAGAATAAACCCAGGGTCACTTCTCCAGTCAGTCAGAGATTACTATCCTAAGTGCTTAGTCAAAGGTTAAAATCAACTGAAGCTGTCAGGACAACTACTATTCCAAAAAATAAACTTCCAAGGATTCCTTTTCAGATGTTGAGGAACAATTAAGTTGTTGATGACACCATTTCCACCCTCAACAACCCCACACCTCAATGGGACTCCTATGCAACCAATGTATGAGGATTCTTACTCCATTCTTACTGTTATTTCTTGCATTAGAGCAAGTTTCTATGCCTACATACCTGATAGTAGATGTTGAGGAGACTTTTTAAAAAAATTGTACAACTGAACATTTTTACAACTTGGCTACATTCTGGCTTACATGATCAGTAGTGTTTAAAACAGGCTTTATGCCTTTAAAAAGTCAATTCCTTTTTATAAGAGAAAGGAGAAGGAAGATAGCATTCATGAAATGCCTGTCCAGATGTAATATATCTTATAAGAAAAAGTGAAGCTCTAAGACAAAGGTCAGCAAACTTGCTCTGTAAATTTAGAGCCAGATAGTAAATATTTTAGGTTTTGTGGGCTGTACTGTCTCTGTCACAACTATTCAATTTTGCCATTGTAGCATACAAACAACCATAGATAATATAGAAACAAATGATTATGATGTTGTCCAATTAAACTTTATTGATGGACCCTGGAACTGGAATTTCATATAGTTTTTATGTATTTTGCAATATTATTCTTCTTTTGATCTTTTTTTTAACCAACTTAAAATGTTCAAACTATTCTTAGCTCAAAGGTAAAATAAAAACAAGAGGCAGGCCAGATTTGGCCACAGGTTGTAGTTTGCCAACCCCTGACCTAAGACATAAAGAATTTGCCCAATCTGAATCAGAATGGGATCCCTATCTTTTTCAATTCCACTTCAATAGTCTCTTCACTATACCTACACCACTTGATAGCCCTCTAAATAAGAGAGATGTAGACAGTGATGGGAGAACAAAATTATGAGAAAATAGGAAAAATTGCAAGAAAGACCGTAAGAACAAAGGGCACATTTCCAAGTTTCAATACCTCTTTGACTGGATAGATACGTAGTCACAAGAGCTGAGAGAAATTTGACGGTTTTAATCTTATCTTTGAGTTCAATTTAGTTTGGAATCAAGTGGAGAATAGAAAAGAGACATGTCCAGATTCAACAGTATGGATTTCAGCAGGAATGGCTACACATAAGTCAGTTAAACTAGAAATTCAGGAACCAGGGCCATCACGCATCACCTCATTTTTGTGCCACAAACATTCCACTCATGCTGCTACCCACCCCTAGAAACATCTCTACATTTCTATCATCTCAAATTCAGATTCCATCCAGTTTTTTAAGAGCCATATTAAATGCCACCTTTCTATGAACCTTCTCTTTCCCCACATAGAAGAAATAGTTTTCCTCTGTCCTCCAAAATCATCTTATATTTTAATGGAGACATGTTAATGCTTGAGATATCAAAAGCCAGGTAGCAATTCATCCCTTGAGAAAGAAAGTCCAAGTGGAGACCAGAGACCATCAGTTCACCAAAGTGAGAAATGTGGGCTCCGAACATGAGCTCTAGGTGGGTACTAACAAAGATGTAGAAACTGAACTGAGGCCAAAATATCCCAAGGGAGTTGTAGGTTCAGGAATGTTTCAGTAAATCTGGATGTTCAGTCTAAAGGTTTGACAATTCAGTAATAAATTTAAGGCAAAGCAACAACTCCAGAGTCAACCAGACTACACCTATAGATCCTGAGATTTTGCTCTTATGGATAGGGAATAGAAACTATGCAGAGACTATAGTCCTAGGAGAACCCAAGTCATGAAACTGAGGTTCAGAACAGGGTTCCCCCAAAATAAGGTAGTAGTAATTATAATAAAAGTGCTGTTACTACTACTACTAAGTCTTGTGGAATTACACCATGCCTGACACTAAAATTAGGTGTTTTATATGCATTAGTTCATTTAATCCTCAAAATAATCTTATAAGATAGGGACTATTATTAGCCCAAATTTACATTTAAGAAACTAACCCTAGAGCTTGAATGTCTCTCCCAAAGTTAAATAGTGTTGATGTGCTAGAGAAAAGACCCCAACCCAAGTTTTCCTATAAGCCAGTAGAATTAACCAGATATATCAGCACAAGAGGAGTTAATGAGAACTGAATATGTGGTTTATCTCTAATTCACCAGTTTTCAGATGCAATGAAAATAAAGCTTTTCAAAACAATGGAAGTACCTCAGCTGGGTGATTTGCTCCAAATCATGGCTATGAGTCTTAATTCTAACACCTCTGGGTGAGAAAGTCTGGAGATTGTGATAGCCAATTAAGACTGGCCTAGAAATTACACCAAATAGGGCCCACTGGTTTGTCCAGTGGGAAAAATAGACACACAACTGAAAGGGAACAATTAAGTTACTGGAATTAAAATAAAAACTTAAAAAAAAAGAAAGAGAATAAGACAAGAGTTTATAGGTGAGATGGGTGGGGGAATGTAAGTTACAGAATGATTTGCAGATTTCTGGTTTACATGATTAGATGAATAGCAGAAACTTTTATATTTATTATTTATTTATTTATTTTAAAAGTTTTTATTTATTTTAAAGAGAGAGAGAGCATGAGTAGGAGGATCAGAAGGAGAGGGAGAGAGAATCTCAAGTAGACTCCACGCTGAGCACAGAGCAGGATGAGGGGCTCAGTCTCACAACCCTGAGATCAGGACATGAGATAAAATCAAGAGTCAGATGCTTAGCCGACTGCACCAGCCAGGCATCCCTCGCAGAAACTTTTAAATGGGAAGGAATAGGGAATGGTCTGAAATTTCCAAAAGATGCTAAATAATATAAGAACTAAAAAATTAACATTGATAGCAATTCCACTTCTGGGTATTTATCCATCAATACACAAACAAAAACACTATCTCAAAAAGATATCTATACCCCCTGTTTATTGCAGCATTATGAACAATTGCCAAGATATGGAAGTAACCTAAGTATTCACTGATGAATGAAAGCATTAAAAATATAATAATAAATATATAAATATACACACACAATGGAATATTATTCAGCCACAAAGAAAGGAAGTCGTGCTATTTGTGACAACATGGATAGAGCTTGAGAGCATTAAGCTAAGTGAAACAAGTCAGACAATGACAAAGACTGCATGATCTCACTTATATGTGGAATCTAAAAACAAACTAGAATCTAAAAAAAAAACTAGATATTTACTCATCCAAGAAGCCTGTGCTAAGACCCACCCTTGCAACACTGTTGGAAGTTCCTCCAATGCACGCTGTGACTTACAGCAGTTTAATACAATGTTTCATTGAAATACCTTATTTTTTGTCTGCTTCATGAGGATAATAATCTTAATTGCTTTGTAGTATTGCTTGAAGAACAGTGTTGACCCATAGGAAGCACCACATAATATCAGGTCCTGTTATTATCATCATTAACATCATGATTACTGGCTGAATCTAAACTACCTGAATGAGGGGGTAGTTTTATCCACATTACCCAGAATAAGTATGAGTTTTCAATAAATATTTGTTGAGTTGTTGAATAGTGGATAAACAAATTTACTAATTATCAATTAATTAATAAATACTATACAAATAAATTTTGAAGTTGACTTTTGAGATTATTTTCTATTTTCCCAAAAGGAAAACCAATAGTGACATACAGGATTGCAAAGGACAATAGTTCTCACTAGAACCATAAAAATCTCTAGTGCTTCAAATATGTATGTACAAATTAGGCAAAAGTAGAAGTAGCCACAAAAACATTTAAATTTATGCCACTAGAGCTTACCTTATTATGAGAAAGCTTCTTTCACAGAGTGGAATTTCTAAAACACTTCAAATCAAAAAGTAGGTGATTTTGTGAATATCTTAAGACATAAACCTTCTGAAGAACAATTTGGCAATGTTTATCAGAAGCCTTAAAAATGCAGCAATTCCCTTTCTAGAAATATCCTCAAATAATAAGAACATGAATAAATGTTTCTTTTTAAAGATAATTATAACAATATGCTTTGTAACATTTAAAGACAATAAAGAATCTAATGTCAATAATAAGATTAAATGTATTATTCTATATTTGTACTATGAAACACTGAGCAATTATGTAAATTGATATTTTTATACCATGTTTCTTATAATGAAAGATGTTCATGATATGATAGGCTACAAGACAATATGTAAAGCATAATACCATTTTTGTTTATTGAGAGAGTAGAAACAACTAACTAAATAGGGAAGGAGAGAATTAGCAAATGACGGTATGCAAGCCCAGAAGCTGATAATCTTTCTTGAGTACTTACTTTTCTTATTTGTATTCTATCCATCATCTGACCCTATCCTTTTTACTTTTTAAATGTTCTCTCCACTTACCATTCTCTTCATCATTATCGTCATAATCTTCATTCAGAAGTGGCATTATTTTTCATGTTTTTGTGGAAAAACTAATAACTGAAGTCCCTGCCCCAGTGTTGCCCTTCTCAAGCCCATACTTCACAGGGAAGTTAAGAGAATGGTCTTTTTCAGTGTCAACCTGAAGATTGCATCATGTTTTCAGGGCAAGGTCTAAACTCTTTGGTGTCACATATTCCACGTTAAAGCTATGACCCCTACCTACTTACCTCTGCAACTCATTTCACATGGTTGCTGTGTCCCTTTACGATTTGAGTTGAGACCAAACTGAATTCTTTGCCTGTTTCCTAAGTTTACCTTGGTCATTTCTATACAATACCTTTAGGCATGATGCTTTATCCACCAAAAGCAAGTTGTCTCCTTATCTAGTTGCTATTCATCTTTTGTAGATAAAATCACTGCTGTTTAAAATCAAACTGACTATAGGCTCTTTTGTTAATGCAGGCATTCATTTCAGTGCTAAACTATAGCACTGATAAGGGATAAGGGACATGAAGACTAAAACTTCAAGGTCTCTGTGAGCTTTTCCATGAAGCTAAACAAGAATCAGAATGTCAAGCAAATAGCCCTTTGTTGAACTGAGCACATGTCTGAGGCTTTGGGTAGGCAGAGACAGTCCTTATTTTAGAAGGATATTGAGAGTCAGTTGTTTTGTATACTATCAAATGTTGATTTGTATTTAGAAGCAATAGGACTGGCCAGAAAGTGGAGAAGCAAGGGAGTCTTGAGAGAGAATTGGAAATAAGCACTGTTGCAGAAGGCCAGCACCGATGGAAGAGTCTGTCCAGTGAGAAATTGCCAGAACAGAGTGGCCATAGAAGTTGTTGGTGTCCCACCATATCCCCTTCGACAAGCAAATGCAGGTGCACCCCTCCCCCAGCTTCTGCAAGCATTGGCTGCTAACAGCTCACAGCTGCACCCTTCTGAAAATTGCCTATTAATCATAGAGGCACCAATACAGAAATACCTGAGAAGTTATACCCTCCTCCCAGAAGTATCCTGCAGCTGACTAACACAGAGGTACAAAAAGCCTAGTTCCTTGTCCTTAGCAAGGCCATTTAATGTAGGGCCATTTTCATTCTAGAGCTCACTGTGGGATCAGTTGAATCCATGTTTTTGTCTAACTTTTCCCCTTGTCCTATCCTGCTTTCTTCGTTCCCTTACAGATTACACCGGAGCCATTCCCTAAAAAATCATTGCCCAAGAAACCTAGTCTCAGGCTCTACTAAGGAACCCAGCCCAGGATAGTGATCTATGAGTTTTTCAAGGCTAAGAATGTGAAATACTAAATTTTAAGATATTTTTATTCCAGAGATGAAAACTCTCCCATTGACCTCATCTTCTGAAGATTGTGCTACACACACACATGCCCATTAAAACACACCCTGCAAAATGCCTTCTATAAGTTTTCAGAGGAACTTGAAGATAAATGGCTGAGTTCCACGTAGGGTTGGCACAAAACAGGAGGAAGAAAATAGCTATAAAGAAATAGTTCACTGGAGTTGGGAACTCAGAACCAACTAAAAGCACAAGAATATAAATCTCTGGGAATTTGTGGAAATTATAGGAAGGGGAGGACTTCACACAGAAAACGGGAATTGTAGCACATGCAGACTGATACCTTACCCCATATCCCTTAGGCTCACCTTAGTTTACCTGCTGCTGGTTCGAAGCATACTGACAGCCCATGCCTCTCTGAGGCATTATTCTCTCTGAGGACTTTCTCTAGTATCACAGGTGTTCCACCACACACAGGTGAAACCAAGAAGTGCAGGAGAGATAAAGTCCCAAGAGGCAATACTCAATCAGGAAGACAACAGGGGTCATGGATATATGTCCTGACCTCCCTGACTGATGCTCAAAGCATCACCAATAGGACTGAGTCTCAGGTACCCATACTAATTAACTCATTAATGCATGCTTTATTGGCTTTTTTTCCCCCATTCCTAGCTCATTTCCCCCACTCCCTCACTTGTGCTTAGAATTACGTTCCAAATAAATTACTGTACCCAAATCCTTGTGTCAGAGTCTGTTTTGAGAGAAAATAAAATTTAGGTAGACACCCTGCCAATTTTATTTAAATGTGTATTTCCTGGGGCATCTGGGTGGCTCAGTCAGTTAAGCTTCAAACTCTTGATTTCAGCTCAGGTCATGATCTCAGGGTTGTGAGATGGAGCCCCAAGTGGGGCTCCACACTCAACAGGGTGTCTGCTTGACATTCTCTCTCTCCCTCTCCCCCTGCCTCTCCCCCCATGCTCGCACACTCTCTCTCTAAAAAAAAAAAAAATCTTAACTTTAAAATAGAGATTAATTAATTAATTAAATGTGTACTTTCTTGAAGAATTAATTCATATATCACTTTTCTAGGAAGCCTTCTCTGGCCTGCTCTCTTCCCAACATGTGTTTCCTCATTACTCCATGAATAACTCTAATAAGTTGGAATAATGTATGTGTGTGTGTGTGTGTGTGTGTGTGTGTGTGTGTGTGTTCCCGCAAGGACTGTGAATTCCTTAAAATCAGAAACAGTGTTTTATATCCATCTATATCCCTAGAACCAAGAGCTCTGCCATTAATTTTGATGAATGTACCAGTTAGAATTATTTCTGCTGTTAATAACAACTTAAGCTATAAAAGGAGTGGGGGGAAGATTTATTGTATTAAATAACTAAGGAGTCCAGGCATAGATATTCAGGCTTATTTTCATTCAAGGCTCAAATGACTCAAATGATGGTACCAAAAGTCATTTTCTTTACCTGTATTTCTTTGGAGATGCTACCTTGAAGTTGGCTCCATTTTCTACATGATTTCAAAATGACTGCAGCAGCAGTAGTTACTAATCCTCTAAGGTACATCTCCAAAAGGAAAAACAGACTCTTTATCAGCACATCCAAAAAAAGCATCATTGCATCTTAATGACTTTGGGGATCATGTGACCATCCCTGGCCAATCACTACAACCATAGGAATGTCATGTGCTAATTGGTGGAGATCTGGGTCACTTGCTTCATTCTTGAACTGGAGGAGGAGTCCCCCATAGCGCAAAGCGTTGAAAAGGTAATGGGGATATTTTCTGGAGGAAAATCAGAAAGTTGTTAGCAGAAGAGAGGAAAATGTATACTAGAAAGCAAATAATAGATGTTTAACTATAAATGAATAAATAATGATGAATGGTAATATATTTTAATACCACAGAATTTCACTATGATTTTTGCAAGTATATGCCATGTTTGTGGTAATATATATATATATATATATATATATATATCACTTTACATAAAAATGTGTATAAATAGGTAGACTAAAAGAATCATTTTAATCTGGAAAGTTCTGTCTTGATTGATTAGAGCTTTCTATGTTTCCTTATTCGAGCTCAGTGCTATTGTCTACTTGAGTGGATAGGAACATTTGTTTTAATAAAAACTTGCTTAATACTTAGAACTATAGCAACATATTTAAATTTATTTCTAGGACAAGACTGGGTGTAACCTCCAGGGAATAATTTGCCCCATTAACCAGAGCTCTCATCGACTTCAAATATGGAGAGAGTTGATGTTCTGAGAATGAGTGTTAATAGGTGCTGAAAGAATGGGCACAGTTGAATGTTTATAACAAATACAAGAGAGTATAATGTGAAAATGTGTGCAGGGAAATCAAAGACTTCCTCTGTGGTGTGTATTTCACCAGTTAGAGCATTAAAGAAATTAGTATTGTATTTAAAGTAGAAAATAAAATCTCACCTTAGTTATAGTCCTCATTTTTTAGTGTTCAAAATTAAATTAAAAATTTTTATTGAATAAAATAGTACTCAACTACATTCTAATCTTATGAGATTCTTGTGGATATAGAAAGAAAAATGGCAATAAAAAACATTGGGGATAATATACATTGGATTTTTTTAAAGAGAGACTTACAAAACAATCCTAAATAATAAAGAAATCCCTTTAAATAGCAAGATGCCTAGTACATTTTAAGCAATGTATTATTCTTATTTTTTTCATATATATATTCCTTTCAGAAATATATCCTAAAATACCCAAAAGTGAGAGTAATGAAAGAAAACTTAGACTGTTTTATGAGTTTCACTCATGTCTCCTTTTTCTTCACCCCATAAGTGCTGGTAAGCCTTCCCACACATTCCTGGAGTGCAAAGCTGGGTCTGGCACTTTCTGATTCCATATGCTTCTATGCACTAAAAATCAGCAAGGATGAGGCTTTATCATCTTCTGCATAAATTAGGGGTGTGATTTGCCAATATAACTGGGCACTAGTCCAGCTGTCTTGAAAAATCAAGAAAAGGAAAAGAAAAAAGTTGTGTTTTTTTTTTTTCTATCTCTCAACCTGGGAAGGGAAAACACAAGTTCAAACTAAATGGGGTCACTTAGTATCTCAAACCCAAAGTACTGAAGTATCTTTGGCTTTGTGCTAGGAGGAAAATGAGAGCCCTTGGCTTAAGTTATGACCAGTGATGGAGATCAAATGATAATATAGTCTATGCCTTTTCATGGATATCACCAATTTTTAAACCCAGGTTTCTTGGTCATTGAGAAGAGTAGGGTGCAGAAAGTGAAGGAGATGTTCAAAATACAGTATCATTCTCTCTTTGGTTTTTGTGTCTCTTAAGCATTATGCCCAAGTAGATGCATATAAAACTTAGGTAACCCATCACATGAAAAGTCAAATATAGCTGGCATTAAGGAGGAAGTACTGGATATGGAGCAGGGGAGAGCACTAAACGAGGAAAACCCAAAGTTACAGGGACAGAAGCCAAAAAAAAAAAATTGTTAGTGGAATGCTAAATATAACCCTGAGAAAAGCTATTCCCATTTCTAATATTTCATTCATGGATCTGGGAATCCTAACTTTGGAAGAAACAACACCATATTTTATCAGTGAATCAATCACTGATTCAGAGCATATACTATAGCCTACAGGACATGACTTGAACCTACAAAGTGCTGCCACCCAGCTGGTGCTATAACTGATTATTGAAAAAAGCCATTCAAAAAAATGACAATGTCAAGTCATCTGTGTCCCAGTGATGGAGAACAGGATAAGATCAGTAAATTCCACAAGTATGAGCCAATCTTGTATTTTACTTCTTGTAAATTTAGTTCCCATGTCAAAAGCAATGCTGTGTGAGTTACCATGACAGTGAATAAAGGCATCTGAAAGTTCATGGATGGTAGATTTTGTGGAAGCATTTTGGGGAGGGGAAACAAATGCATATTGAAAATCTCTATTCCAATAAAAAAGAACAAAGCACTGTCCTTCATACAGTGGAAGTGATTCAATGTAATCCAATTTTCCATAGGATTAATCCTCCCGAGGAGTAATGCTGTGTTGGAGCTAAATGTTGGCCCTGCTATTGGCAGGTTGGACATTCAACAATGGCTCTAACCAGATTGGTTTTAGTAAGTAAAAATCCAGTTTGCTAAACCCATAACCATTTTATTCATGCATCTATTGGGCAAGAACAAGGTAATGGGTGAAAAAGGCTGATTGACATTCACAGAACAAGTGATCTCAATCACCTAGTTGTTAAGATTCTCCTTTGTTTAGAGTGTGCTCTTTACTGAGCATTCACATGGGACACAAATATCTTTATACTATATGCCCATATAGAGACATTCATCCATATACCACTTATGTAGACCACCTTATCACCAATTTTCCAATCATGATTCGTCTAAACCAAGATATTAGTTATTTGGGGTAGTGTCAGCATGTCATATAGAACTACATGGAATCCAATCCCAGAAATATTCTTCCTCCATGTATTGGTCAGAAGGAACCTACCATTAAGCCATAAGTGTGGGAAGAAAAAAAATTTTTTAGTGTAAGAGGAATCGACACCATGAGAATCTGTGTCACTTGTAGATGCAATTCACTTATGCCTTTAGGACTTGCTCAAACCTGATCTCCTATAAACCACTTCCACTTAATTGTGGAACGAAGCTCTGCATACCCAAATTTATGGCTTAATAAGTCAGACAACACCTTACTTCTTGTGGGCAGATCAGGTTACATGATAACTTGATAACCCATGACAGTAGTCCAGGCTCTTCTAGGACACAGTAGCAAGCTAGAAGTTTCTCAAAAGGGGAATTGTTATCTGAAAAGGATGACATGGTATACTCCAAAATCCTAAATGTTTGCACTGTGATTTACCTGTAGGGTCCTGATAAAAATTCCATAAAACTTTTCTGTCTGCCACAGACATTTCAAGTACCATTAGTTTCTGCCAGTTCACATGGCCCACGACTGAATCTTCCTCTGGACCTCACTAGAAATTGCAGACTTTCAAGTTACTCAATAAATGAGATATATGTTATCTATATAATCACAAGGAGCCCATGAAATAGAGATATTGAGCTTCTTTTTCCATAGGAGAAGGTGCCAGATACAACAACGTGTCCCTTATCTTTGAAGGACATATCTTAACATACCCCGGACCATTTTCCTGAGATATAGGTCTTTAAAATTTTGTGGAAATACAATTACCATCTGATACACATGTAACCTACCAGAGCCTAAAGTAGTTACTACTTTCTGCTCATCAGGTACAAACATTACATATCATTGATGTAGTGGAGGAATGGGATGTTTGATGAAATGTAGAGACAATCAGTGTCCCTCAGACTGTTTATGGCAGATAGCTGGAAAGTTACTATAGCCCTGAAAGTAGGATGGGGAAGGTGTATTGCTGGATATGCCAAATGAAAATTCACTGTTTTGGGGGGTCTTTTGTAACAGGTAGAAAGGCAGAAACATTCACCAAATCAATAACTGTGCAATAGAGAATGTTTTGATCTGCTCCAGTGAAGAAACCATACCTTGAACAGCTGCTGCAATTTGTTTAACCACTGATTAAGTAATTCTCCAACATCTATCTTCTTCTGCACAGGCTAGATAGGAGATTTGATTTGGGACTTTATTAGAAATTATCATTTCTACAATCTTAAGCTTCTGATGGTAGCACTAATTATGAAACCCTTCTGAGAATGAAGTATTGCCATTGGTTTACTATGTTTGTAGATAAAGACTATTCTAGAAGCTTTTCCCTTGGACCCTTCACTGTATAGGTCCTTAATTCATAAATCAAGGAACCAATATAAGTATTCTGGGAATTTTCTGGGATGTCTACCCCCATTAAGCATTCTATAACTGGAAAACAACCAGACAGTGGATTTGGGGACAACCATCTATGAGACAAACCCAACCTAAACATCATTAATATTCTGATCTCCAAAACTCTCCCATCAGATTGAAGGGTCACAGTGGCATTTTGTGTCTTTAAGAATTAGTAGCAGTTCAGAGCCAGTTTCAGGTAATACCTGAATTGTATGATAATTTTCCCTTTCTTAATGCACTGTCACCTTTAAAAATAGCCCAGGTCTTTTTGGAGAAAGCTAGAGAAAGATATATTGGATGAGTTTTTGGCAGTGCAGTGTCCTTCCCTAAAAGAACCTGAGAGCCTTTATCCAAAGTGCTTCTGTGTACTAATTTTATGTATATATATATATATATATATATATATATATATATATATATATATATATATATATACACACACATATATATATTTAATTTTTTATATATTATGATGTTTTGATATCTTAAAAAACTTTTCTGACTGGGGAGTAACTGCCCCTTTCAGGGGTAGCCAAGTTTTACAGATAGCAAAGGGTTCAGCTAGGAGCAAGATTTTTTTTTTTAAGATTTATTTATTTATTTGAAAGAGAGAGAGAGGAGGAGAAAGGCAGAGGGAGAGGGAGAGAGAATCTCAAGCAGAGTCTGTGTTGAGCCCAACACAGGGCTCGATCCCACGACCCTGAGATCATGGCCTGAGCCAAAACCAGGAGTGGGACACTTAAGGGACTATGTCACCCAGGCACCCCAGGAGCAAGCTTTTGATATGCAAACCAAACAGCTAGAGCCATACCTGCTTTATCTGACCTATGCACATTTGGAGGCAATATTCCTCTGCCTTAATAATCCCAGGGCCAGATACCCAGCAACTACAGATCACTCTTATAGTTTAGAGCCCACTGAAATTATTCTAACTAGTCAATCCTCAAGGCCTTGCCTTTCCCACAGAAACCCCAATAAAGGCTCTGGCCTAAACCTATCACTCACTTCTCCTTCTTGATCAAAACCTGGTGTTCCTCCTGTAGCTCTGTGTGGCAAGCTCTGACTTGTGTTTCTAGAGGAACTATGAGCAACATTAAACTTTTAATGGCATTGACCTCCTTGTGTCTTCACTCAGTCTCCTTCATAAATTAAGAGGTGGGCACAAAATACACTGGAAGTGTGAACTGACACGGGAATAGGAATTGATTCTCCATTTTGATGATCCAAGTCAAACTTTATTCACCAGACATAGAGCTTTTCCATCTTTTACAAATCAAGTAAAACTTCAGTAAACTACCTTTATATTGCAGTCTTTGGGTTGCCATGATCAGCTAGGTAAAGACA
This sequence comes from Zalophus californianus, assembly GCF_009762305.2. Taxonomy (NCBI): domain Eukaryota; kingdom Metazoa; phylum Chordata; class Mammalia; order Carnivora; family Otariidae; genus Zalophus; species Zalophus californianus. The sequence goes on from NC_045598.1 coordinate 145,466,102, forward strand.
AAGGTCTCTGTGGTTGAAATCATTCTGATTACTGCTTCAAATGTGCTACTCATCGTAATTCTACCTACATTGTCACAGTCAGTTAAGTGCTGCCACTTGGCCACTTCAACCTTAAGACACCATCATCCCTACTGAATTCAGAGATCCTGTTTTGATGGCAGCACTTCTTATTATCATTCTTGCAGGGACCTATAGAGATTTTTAAAGATGATAGTCCTCCTTTTATCAATGTATTTCTCAAAGCCTTTATAAAAGAAATGTCCTCCAGACATATATAGGTAGGTTAGCAGGTCTTACAAGCTAAATCTAACCCCTCATTCAAATATCCATAAGCCTTTCAATAAGTGTCCTCTGTAGTATATCAAAGGAATTCTGACAACTCAACTTCATTTTAGTCAACTAACCAAGCCCAAAGTTAGAACTACTTGTCAGCTGTTCAAAGCACACTAAATGAGAATCTTTGCTTAGTGAACAAATTTTAATACATTCAAACTGACCCAATGTTACATTCTCCCACTCTGATCCAACACCTTCTCAGTTCATTTCCATACATATTCCCAGATTTCTATTAATATGAATACAAATTATGTAAATAGTTTTGCTGTGTATAGCAGTTCTTTTTTAGGTCATAATTTTCCTCCAATCCCCAGAAGCATGCCATAATCTGAGTCTTGTCATAGATCTAGAAAAAAGGAAGCAGAGGCAGTGAGGTACCTCTAAGGAGGAGATTAGCATTATCCTGGAAATCAAATTCCTCAGGCTAGGACAATTAAGTTCTTCAGGTAAGGGGAGACTAATTTCTCAGACTTGGGGGGAAAAGTGCTTCTATTGGCAGATGAGGCTCAATAAAATGTAAAGATTCAAGTTCTGCATCATCAAAATCAGCCCATGTTTCTCCATCCAATTTTCATGGTCCTACTCCTTCCCAATCAATGCCTTAATTCTATGAAAGAAACACTGGGGGCACCTGAGTGGCTCAATCTGTTGAGCTTCCGACTCTTGATTTTGGCACTTAGCACAGAGTCAGCTTGTCCCTCTCCCTCTACTCTTCCCCCCACTCACAAACTCTCTCTTTAAAGTAAATGAATAAATCAGAAAGAAAGAAAGAAAGAAAGAAAGAAAGAAAGAAAGAAAGAAAGAAAGAAAGAAAGAAAGAAAGAAAGAGAGAAAGAGAGAGAGAGAGAGAGAGAGAGAGAAAGAAAGAAAGAAAGAAAGAAAGAAAGAAAGAAAGAAAGAAAGAAAGAAAGAAAGAAAGAAAGAAAAGAAAAGAAAAAAAGAAAAGAGAAGAAACGAAAAGAAAAAGAAACCCCGAACAATGGGTTTAGTTGTAATTCAGCTACTCTGCAGATTAGACTTTGGCTTTGCTCTTAAGAAATTTTGTAGGAAATAGGGGTTTTTCTCAGAGAAGTCATAGAAGCTCTCTAATCCATTACCCTACCTTGATTTGGGAATTTAAAACCCTGAGCTCATTTTTTTATTCTCCACAGTTTATGATGCACTTAGAAGCAACCACCCAACCATTTTATTTATTTTTATTAAAGTGTTCTATAGCAGCAACTACTTGGTGACCCAAAGCCTTCTATAGTCATTTGATTATAAATGAAACCACAGATGGCGATTTAAGAAACCATTTTGCCACTACATGCCATGGACCACAGGTGTCCCCTTTGCTACTGGCAACAACGACATTAATGTCTTTAAATCTAATAAGACCAGAGATCAATTATAAATTACCATCTTTAATGTTCTGTTCTCCTGGAACCAATTCTGATACCAATAACTATAGCAATCAGTGTTCAATCATGAAAGTAGAACATACACGACTATAACGGGAGAGATTTATTATAGGAATAAGACGCTCTGTAATTGTTGAAGTTGAAGAAATAACAGACCAAAAAAAAGTTGGAAAATTAGTGAAAAGAGACTTTCTGAAGTGCTGAAGTGAGTGGATAAATTGGAGTTCTCCAAGAAATCCAGAAGAACAGGTATATCCAGTTGCTAAAATGTGACCACAAGGATAGATGGTAGAATAGAGGATGGAAGGTTCTTGACTTTGCATTTTTTTTTTTGAGTCTGGAACCTCTATTATTCAGGAATGGCATTTTTAATGAAGTTTTGAATATGTACAAGGGACTGAGGTCACATTTGCTACAATCTTTCACCATTAGTGACCCTGAAGACTTCTAGCTCATAATGACTCCTGCTTCACTTCTACCTTCCAAATATCACAAAAATTCCTCTTTTGGACAACTTTAACTTAGAACCATATGGGAAAAGGAATTCTGGGAAATATGGTTTCAGCTTAGCCAAGTTGACACAGTATAAAAATACCACAGCATATTTTCCATATTTAAATCCTATTAGACTTAAATCATGTGCCATTGGTATTAAATCATGGGCCTGTTGGTTTTTAAATTATGTGCCAACTCTACTAAATAAAAATGGTATGGATTATGATTTCTTTTGGTTGCAAGCCACAGATATTGACTCTGGCTAATTTGTGCAAAAAGAAAAAAATTTTTTTGGAATAGTATTATTGGGAAACTCACTATTCTAATGGGAAAGATAGAGAAGATGGTTTGAAATTAAAAAGAAACCAGAAAACCATCAGGTAACTCTCTACTGCCTCATGAAGTTTTCTTTTCTGGGAGGAACGTACAGTTTTGTTTTTTGTTTTGGGGGCATTTTTGTTGCTTTTATTTTTTAAATCCTGAAGAGCTCTGTTCAAGATTCTAACTCCTTGGAAAGAATGTTTTTGTCTAATTAGATTTAGATCACATGTTCACTTCTTGGTACTATTGAGACAGTAAGATCCGGCAAAAGTATCCTGCCACAGCCTTTAGGAAGCTCTTCATGCTTCATAATAAAAGGGTGGTTTACCTTGTTTTATAATTTATGGTTTCATCCACCTTGCTCAAAATGGTGGCAAGGTAATTTCCCGTAAGGAAATAGGACTGATGCTAGGAAGGAGGAATGGTTATGGATCAACCAAAAGCTTCTAATGAATACCCCCTAATAAGGATTTTGAGGAAATATCCAGGACTAGTAAAAAAAAAAAAAAAAAAAACAACTGCATTTGATCTATCAGCATTGGTTTTCATGGTTGCAGGAAAGAACATTAATAGCAAGTTGGTTGAATATTTTTGCCAACAACCCTTGATTTTGAGACAGCCTCTTTAATTCACCAAATAGACAGCTGAAAGAATGTTATGGTTACTTAATAGAGAATGTTCGAACACTTCCTCTGCCTTACTGAAGGCTTGTCATAATCTAGATCCAGGCTTACTCATTATTCCAATCTTACATATTCATTCCATCTGTGGTACTTCAGTCCATTGGGGAGAAAACAATCCTTTAGAATTGGGCAAACCTGGTTTGAACACTATCTTCACCCTGTGACAACTGTGTGGACTTTAATATTTTCTTAAAATTTTTGACAGTATACTCAGCTATCCACCTATTAGAGTCAGTGACAGAATTAAGTGAAAAATTAACAAACACAATGTCAGAGTCAACTTGGCACTTAGCACACAGAGAACATTCCATATACACTAACTCCTTCTGCCTTTGCTCGCATAGTACCCCTTTCTTAAAAATCTCCTTCTGTTACTTTTACCTAATTGAATCATGTACTCAAAGTGCAGTTCAAATATTATCCTTTTCGTGAAATTGCCAAACAGCATAAAGTTTCCAAACTCTACATAACTCCTTACATAAGTTATATAGTACTTATCTATAACTTAGTGTTATATATAATAACCATATAACTTCACATATAAGTGCAACATTAGGCATTTCATTATGTATTTATTTTTAAATTATTATTAATTATTTTATGCATTATATCATCTCCGTGCTGAGTGATTATCATTATGACTATCCAAAATCTTCATAACATTCAACATTTGAGTGTTTTTTCTATTTACTATTTGCTAGTTGTCAGGTATTGGCTCAGAAATTGGTAGCACAAGATAAATAAGAAAGACCCTTTTGGTGTCTATAAGACATTCACAGCCTAATGGAGAAGATGGCTAGGCAAATAGTCAAAATCAAGAAATCCTAAAGAATGTACAAAAGAAGAAAAAGAAAAAAATACTTTTGGAAAAACTGTAACTAATTCACAATAGATAGAAGATAGAGTGAGAAAGGGAAACGGCAAGATATGAGATTGGAAAGGCCAACAAAGACACCATCATAAAAGGCCCTCTATATCACCCAAAAGGTTAAGACTTTATCTTAAGCTCAGTAAAGAAACATTGAAGAAATTCAGCCAGAAAGAGATATCATACACATCAACAAAAACAATAAGAATATCCATAGTAATAGCAGCAACCAAATATTGAGCACTATTTTTTGTAATCACTGTACTAAATAGATAATTTATTTAATTCTCAAGACAATGCTCTGATATAGTTATTATAATCCAAATTTACCAATGAGGAAATTGAGGCTTAGAGAGGTTAAATAACTTGCCCAAAGTTACAGTTAATAAGTATTGGAACTGGTTATAAATCCAGATCTGTCTCATTCAAGAACCCACAATCTTAACCACAACATTAAGATTTATGTTTTAGAAAGATCACTTTGGCAGCAGTGTGGAGAACTGATTGAAGGAGGCCGAGCCTAGAGGCAAAGACTGCATTCAGAAGACTATTGCACAAATACAGCTTTAAAAGGTTAAAAACCATTCCCAGAAAGTTATTAATTTAATAAATGTGATAGAGAGAAAAAGATTAATTTAATAAATGTGAAGGAGATTTAATAGGCAAGAGTTATTAACTGGCTAGATATAGGGATAAGCAAGAAAAATCAAAGGTACTAACCAAGTAACTGGGTTGATGTTGTGTCATCAATATACACTGTTTGGATGGAGAATTGGGAGATGATGAAATCAATCGGAGGTAGAGTAAATGGGAGATGGAAAAAAATCAGTGTTGAGATTGTGGGGCTTATAGAAAATTCATATGGAAGTAGATATCTAGAAAGAGATCTGACAGGCCTCAGAATATAGATTGTAAATACAGCCATTGAGCTAGGAAAAAAAAATGAACTCAGGGAGAATCTATAGAGTAAATGAAATAGTGAAATGAGGATATAAAATGCTTGAAACTTTAATATTTGAATGTATTTTGGGTACAAGATGAAGGTTTAGCAAAGACTGAGAAGGAACTTCCACAGGCTTGTGAATATAACCAGAATAGTTTTAAAAAGTGGGAGTTGTAAATATAAAGTTGTAAATAATGGCAAAATCCACAGAAAATAACTTTTTAGTTCTGCATGGAAGAATTACAAGCTATTTTATATTATTCTTTATAAGTTACTTCAGTATATTTTTAAAAATACAACTGTATTTAAATCACAGATAGAATGAAACATTTCTCATAAAATTTAGCAACAAGATCATTGGTGTTCATGCAAGAGCAGATTCACTGGAGTACACTGAAGAGACAAAGACACATAGCAATTCATAGAGAAAGTGAGAAGAGCAAAAGCAGTTACTCTTTAAACTGAATAGGAAGGAAAGAGAGACTGGGTAAAAGATGGTCAAGAGCATTTAAAGTGTAGGAAGAGTGAGTTTTGTGTTTAAGATGGGAAATACTTGAACATGCTTATACTGTTAAAGAATAAAAGGCTGCCAGATACAAAAAACAAAGCTGGATCTCTCTGCTTGCCAGTTAAGAGAAAGCAACTTCACTCAAGAAATCCATTTCAATGAGGCTTCCCTAACTGAAAGCAGAAGGACTACTTACAGAGGTAGAAGGGGGAGTTTATTCCATATCAGGAGGAACTCTAAGAAAGAGAACATTGTAAAACCTCCCTTGGGTTTGGTCATGCTCTGTTATATGCTACAGAAGTATGGGCATGGCAGAAAGTCTCTATCAAGGTCATAATCAAGTAGGGACACTTCTCTCTGAGCATGCTTGGACTTGGCAACTTTTCCTTTAACACTATGCTTAAGAGACAGATTTACTAGATATGAAAAGGTAGAAGACACAGCAGAAAAACAAGATGACTGATGGAGCCATGTTCCTGGCCAGAAGCTTTTAAGTGGATTGGACAAGAAGTTGAGAAATTTTCCACCTGATAGCCTCTATTTTCTCTGTGAAGTAAGAAATTGAACCCTTCATTGAAGTAAGGAAAATGCAAAGATAATATCTGATAAGATTAGGGTAACAAATTCATTCCAGTTTGCCTGGGAATTGTCTGGCTTTAGTACTGAAAGTCAAGGTCTTAGAACCTCTTAGTCTTGGGTAAACCAGGACATTGGTCCAGATGAGACTGTCATCAGTTATAGTTGTTGAAGAGAATGAAGAAATAATTAGAAGATAAAATAACAATAAATAATGATAAAAGAAATAATTAGAATCTAACTAAGGCTGGAGACCAGGGGATCTATAATAATTCCAATGTATTTAGTCCTGTGATTTAGTAATATTCTGTGCTCAGGTCTGTTTCAATACATCCAAAATGGTGGGGAAAAAAAGGCAAATGCTTTTAAGATAAGAGCTTCAAGCACCAAATATCCTTATAGTTTATAATTTTTGTACTTCTTTAAGAGGAGGTAGGGTGAGCCAGGGAAGAGTCAGAGGGAAAGGAAGTAGATAGAGAAATTCTGGTATTCTATCTTTCTTAAAGAGAAAAGTTCAAATGGGACTCTCTGATACCATGCAGATTCTAGAATTTCAATTTAAGTTTTCCAAAATGATAAATTACTTATTTCTTCCTTCATAGGAAGCAAAGCCAGGTAAGACCAGTTTTGAACACTCAAATACTATTGTGTTATTGCCAACAGAGCAGATAGAGAAAGAAAAATAAATCTTTCTTTGTTTTTAATTCAGGAGTAGAGAACAGAGGCATCTGTTCTTAGCAGAGAGGCATAACATTTCAAGATCTATGACTGCATCTCTGAGTCAAAACTGCTTGAGGTCATCAGGCATGGTTTTAAAACCTAGCTGTGTATCTGAACCACCTATTGAGCTTCTTAAAAAATTACAAGTGCCCATGTGTACCCCAGACTTCCTGCAGAATCTCTGGGGCCTAGGCTCTGAAATCAATACTTGCAGCAGGCTTCCTTGGAGTGGTACTGATGTACCACCAGCTTCAACATCAGGAGATCTAGGGCAAGATCCAGAACAGCATGCAATCCTTGGAAGTGGCAATAGGAGCTCTAAGAAAGTTTCTGTCCTTAGAGATGGCCCACTCAAAAAAGAAAAAACTTAGAACCATCCTTGAACCTAACTAGAAATAGATTTCTTTCTCCCTAATTCTTTTTTTACAATGGGTTTTCATTTTCTCATACATAACTGATCAACACTATTTTTAGTTTTGTTCCTTCAGTGGCAAGGAATGGAGACTAATTTAATCTCCCTCAAGAAGATGAGAGCTTATTTTAGGAATATATGTAGACTAGGCCCGGAACTAGACAACACTGGGGAATAAATCTAAAGCAGCTCTAGGGACCAGCTACACAAGATTGCTCTCTCGGGGCATCTCTGCTTCTCTCTATAGAGAGAAAACACAGAGACAAAGAGCTATGTGGTACAAAGTGTACCTCCCTAGAAACAGAAATGAGTAGTTTTCATTAGAAGGGGATGTGGGTAGTGGGGTGCAGTGGGCATTTCTAGTGCAGATATCTATGCTGTTTTTGTAAAATATTATTTTACAGTAGAAAACTGAATCATGTTTCCCATTATATCTCTATAAATACTTAGAGACTGAATCCTGTTTATGTTTTTTTTTCCTAAATCTGCCTCAGATTTACTTCACTCCACATGCATTACTCCTGCTGGGACAATGAGAGTTCTTTTTACAAAGCTTTAAAAATTTCCCATTCAAGAGACTATACTTAAGCAAATCAAACTTATTAGATTGTCTGAAGCATATGCTCAGGTAGATTGTAAAGTATTTCAAGTCAGATTCCTCCTCCATTTCCCCTAAAAACATAACTATGTGACTAGGAGAGCCACACCAGACAACCTCTTAGGATTTTAGAAATGATAAAGGAAACCCATAGAGACTAACTCATTCACTACAATGATGAAGGATGAATATAAACCAAGTTTTCTGTCTCTATAATGTCATCCTACTCCAAATTACCCATAGACTGAAAATTGATTTGAATAAAACTCCAAACTTAGAGGGCTTCAGTTAAATCATAAAATAATTGTAGATTTGAGGATAAACAGATTTTAATAAAATATTATTTGATTCTAACACTCTGAAATACATCTAAAAATAAGTTGTTTTGTTTGGCATGTTAAATGGCTAAAAACTTACAAGCTCAAGTAATTTTATAGTATTTACAGATTAATACACAGATTAATTTATTGGCTAGTTCTTTAAATAGTTCCCTTTAAACTGTTATTGCTTGAATCTGTTTACTCCCCTGGTTCTTTATCCTAATATCTTCGCAGAAAACCAAACAATATTGCCAAATTCAATCTAAACTCATCTGTTCAACAAATTATTATTGGGTCTAAGAATAAGGTGATAATGATGAATATGGCCTGTGTCTTCAAGGTACTAGCTATCTATCTGTTGGAAAAACAAACACATAAACAGATAACTACATTATAATGTGAAATATATAATGCTGGATATTATAAGAACACTGTAGAGGGGACACTTGCCCCAACCTGCAAATGTCAGAGAAAGCTTCCAGACGTATGTGATAGAGAACTGAATCACAAGACTTTCTGGTGCTCAGTCCCTAATCTGCCTTAACAACCTTATGTCTTTATTGCCTTCAGCAAATCCTGGTAAATATGTCTTGATTCCATAAACTTCTATAAATCACTATTATTTCTTACCTAGACTACTTCAATAGCCTCCTGCCTATTTTCCCCAATTGCATTTTTTATTTGTTTATTTAGTTTCCACACGGCATCCAGAGGAATCAATAAAATCATGTTACATTTTTGGTTAATTCTTTCATGACTTCTCATCACATTTCAGATAGCAACCAAATGTCTTCCTGCAGCTGACAAGCTCGTAGATTGATTTGGACCGGTATGTGCCTTTCCAGTCTCATATTCATTCCACGTTCCTCCTCTCTCACTACCCTCCAGTCCCACTGATTTCTTTCAGTCTCTCAATCATAAGCTCCACATTCCTTCCAGGGTTCTGCACTTGCCATTTTCCCTGTTTAAAACACTCTTTCTCCTCTCAGCCTCTTCTTTCCCTCTCAGACTACTTTTCAACTTTCAGGTCTGAAGTTAAATACCTACCCTTCAGAGATTTCTAATTATCTGCAGTAGACCTCCCTTGTATTTTCCACTTCCATCCTTTGGTTTATACTTTCATAGCACCTATTACAATTTGAAACAATATGTCGATGGCTTGTTAATGTCTGTCTCCTCACCAGGTTGTATTTGCTACATAAAGGTACAGACCAAATCTATTTTGTTTACCATTGTACACCTGAAATACGGCATTAGAACTAGGCATTCATTAAGTTTTTGTTGCATGAATGAGTAAATGAATGCATATTTGATTGAGCAAATCATTGACCCCTCACTATTTTTTAGTTGACTTCACTCATGTTCTCACATCTCTCATGAATACCCTCCACCCAGCCACTGATTCTGCTGATAGTTGGGGACCACATACTTCATGAATTCTTCCCTAATTTCTCCAACACCATTCATCATTCTTTCCTATGAATGTAAATGGGATTTTTGCTTCTTTTATGCCTATTTGTATCATAAATTTTTATGTACTTGTCTATCTCCCTTACTAGATCATAAGTCCTTTAAAGCCAGGAACAATATCCCCATCACCTTGAATCTACCATAGCACCAGGGTATGTTCACCAACAGTGATCACACTGTAATGGTGTTGAATAGGTCAACTAATAAAATAATTTTTGAATAAGTTAAAAGGAGAGACTTTTTGGAAGTAGAATTTAAAGATGGAACCTTGATAAGGCTCCAGGAGGCTGTATTATATGTCTTAAATGAGATTTTGTCACTTATTTTTTGTATTCACTCTTAATATTGGTATCTTGATCACGCTGTGTCCTTTCTCAGTGAAGCTGTCAAAACCCATCTGGCTGGTCAGCGAGATATTGGTGTTGCTCTGACCCCTTGTCAACAATGACACTATCCATACCTGCCATGAGAAAAAAAAAATGTGTTTTATACAAAAAGGAGAATTATATCAAGAATAATGTGAAGGCGTTATTACTAAGAGGACTTTCTGCAGTTTGGGGGAACAGTTCCAGACAGATAAGATTAATAAATTTCTATGACCATTTCCACATAATTTGTTTTCCTATAAACACTAAACTCAAACCCAGGTTTCAATAACTAGAGATGTTAAAATATATTAGCTTTAGCTTTAAAAGAAACCTCCAAAAAGGACTTCAATTAAAGAGACCTGTAGCTATATGGTATGTACACATGTTTTCAATATAATTCACCTACCATATACCTTACATCTTAAAATCCAATTTATATAACTTAGATTTCATGAAATAAAAATGCTAGCCATAGTTATTTATAGCACAATGAATATTGTTAAAAATCTAAAACATGACAGTGACCTTTACATTATTCTGTATTACTACCCAGAAAAGGCAATTTATTTCATAGCCTATTGAATATAGGAGCCATTTTCAGATACATCTAGTTTAAGTGGTAAAATTGCAGAAAATTACACATACAGCATGATAGCTTTTTCCTACTTTAAGAAAACCACCTGAATGCCTTCAAATTCTATAAAATCATTGCTCTTTTAGAATCAATGGTTTCCAAAATTATCGTAAGCTGTCAAATTTTGCAACCGTATGTGATTATTTTATGATTAATACATCTTTATTGATGACCATTGATTTAACGTAGATTATAACGAGTACCAGACTGGACCTAAGCAAACCTCATACAATAGCATCTAGCATCATTCTGTCGAGAGGAAAGGGAAAAAGAACAGTAGGAAGTGAAGAAAATACCCCTTGTGAAACCATCAGTAAAGAAAGCCTGGAGGAAGACATGTCCTCCCCACTGTCAGTTCCTAGCCCCTTATGGGTCTTTCATCTCCAAATTTATCTAAATTCTCTAATTTTATTAACTATACAATGTTACACATGTTCCCTGATAGTTCTTTAGAGTTTTTAAGTTTGATAGATGTCACATAATTCTAATACTGAGACTTTGAACAATTCTCCCTGTTAATCCTTTTTACTTTTTGTGATTAGATGAATTTTGGTCTTCTTTCTCATTCATCAGCATTTGACTTTTCAGACTGTAGTTCAATATTTCTATTCCATCATTTTGCAGAGTTTAAGAATCTCCTTGGTCATTTAAATTGCCCTTCCTGGGAACTTTCTAGCTATTTTAGGGTGTCAGTATTCTCTTTAACTCTGTCAAAACCAGGTCATGCCTTCTAATTAAGATCTAAGATTGTTAATATCCTAACATTTAGAGATTTATGCATTTTCTAACAGATGCAGAAATCAATGGGAAATCTCATCAGATTTTGGAAATTGTAAACTAAAAGTAACCCAAGCTTATACTGTAGCTATGTAGGCTGCTAATATCTACATGTTTAGTCTTATCTCAGTATGTCAGAACACCTGTCTACTTAAAAAAGTCTTTTCTAACTTGTATACTGTGCTGAAAATTTCCTTTTCTAACTTGTATACTGTGCTGAAAATTTGTGGAAAAAAACCACTCCTTAATATGCTGTATTTACTTATCTAACACACGAGGAAGTGTGTTAGTACATTGTGATCTGATTTAAAAATAATCTATCCTTCAGCCCTGAGAAATTAATGTGCCAGGCAGGTAAAATTTGATGGAATAAATGTGTCAAGAAGTGTCTGAGTTTAAAGCAATATATGCAAAGGTAGGCCTAGGTAAGATTTCTCAGGAGATTAAGTATAATTAGGTGTAAGCATCCAGCAAAACATGTCCTTAGAGATAGAGACCTAAATAAGGGGGGTAAAGGTAATAGTGGCAGATGCAAGTAGGTTTCAGATTAGTCCCAAATAAAATTTTGCAGCTATCTTATAGATATCTTATAAGATATCTCACTAAATACAAGTAGCTGCATAAATATAAATGATAATTTACTTTAATCTTAATGGTTAACCCTTAAAAACTGATAACACATTAAAAATACTGGCAAAGTATATCTTTAGTTAAAAAGACATACAAATGAATTCTTAACAATTGTGAAAATAATCAGACTTATTATAAAGATATGCAAATTAAAATAAGAATAGATGATATTTTTACCTAACAAAATGGCAAAGATTAAAAACTGTTATCCTAAAGTCAGCAGCAATACAGCTGGTAGGAATATAAATTGGTACAAACTTTCTGGGACATACTTTGATAATATGTATCAAGACCCTCACTAATTCCATACCCTTCAGAGGAGAGTGTTTTCAGAAAGCTCTCCTTTGGAAATAATCAAAGGTGCAATAAAGGATAATAATTGAGTTGCCAATAAAAATAAGTAACACACAGTTGTCAAGCAGTAGAGAGAAAATTGGACCCCAGGAAGCTAGACATCAGAGCATATGCTTTTAACCATTAAACTCTTCCACATCTCTGACAGCACTGTGCCACTTAAAGTTTCTAATTTATTAATCCTTAACTTTGACTCTATCCATTAGTTGCAATGGGCAGTGATTTATTGCTGACCTACTTATTTCTCTGTGACTACATTCATCAGAGCTACAGATTATCTAGTTCTGGGTCCCTGAGACAATCATTTTAGCCCATATCATTTGTATCAGAAGTTTACAAATGAAGGGGGTGAGATGGGGGTGGGATTACAAGAAGGACCAAAAAAAAAAAAAAAAAGGATACTTAATTTCATGAAGTAGTTTTAGGTTATCATGCCAGTCAGTTCTTTCCTTGAGTTTGCAGGCATAGATGGGTAATTGGTTTCTCCAAAGGTCCATATAACACAGCCAACACACACACAAAAATTGCTTTCCCTTTATCACCTGGTCTACAGGCAAGAGTCTAAAATTCAGGGTGTAGCTAAAATTTTAATGAAACACATATTCCTTGTGTAGCTTCAATGTTATGGTTGGTTTAAAATTACTGAATTCTGAAACTGTCTGTTTTACTTTGTCTTCCACCTGGACTAAAAAATTTTCCTGTAACTAAGATTCTGCCATTTTATGGCTTTATAAAAATTCAGTTGTCAACAAATTTTCCATCAAAAGCTCTCCTCAACCACCCTATTGCATTTTTAAATAAATCAGAAAAGCATTCTACTTCAAATGAAAAGCAGATTGAATATGCAATAAATTCCTTCTTTTATGACAATTTTCCCTAGTGCTGTGTTTATCAATACCACTGAGATGTTGCAAACTTTTGTTGTAAGATAAAAAAATAGAAGATTTGATACAGTGACCATATAAAGCTTTGTTCTCCTTTGTTTGAACTTAAAAGAGGGAATGTTGTGATATTTAAAAATTAAAATAAAGGAGATAGGACAACTGCCTAGTCAATTATTTAAGAAAAAATAATAATCCAAGTCACTTCTTCAGAACTTCCAGAAGGAGGAGGAGGAAGAAGAGGAGGAAGAAGAAGAAGAAGAGGAGGAGGAGGAGGAGAAGGGGAGGAAGAAGGCAGCGAAGGAGAAAACAATCAAATAAAATTCTAGCTGGATTAAATATATAAATTTAAAAAATAAAACCATTAATAATAGAGAAAACATGGTAACATTATTTTATAATCTGGAGGTATGGAAGTCTGTCCCTAGTATGATATAAACCCAGAAGCTATAAAGGAAAGGATTGATATGTTTTTACTACAAACAAGTAAAAATTTTATATCACAACAAAGTCAAAAGACAAAGAAAAAATTAGGGAAAATGTCTTCCAGACCTGTGAATTACGTGGGATTATGCCAATTTTTTAAGACCACCTAACAGTAGAATGGGGAAGAAGCAGGACAGGGGAAATAGACTTTCACATTTTACTAAATATCCTTCTAAAACAAATATGCCACAAGCATGTATTTTTCTTATAATTCAGAAGGAAGGAGAGAAAGTGGTGGAAGAGGTAAAAGAAGAGTATAGGATAAGAAATTTAAAATATACAATATTTTCCATACATATCAAAATTGTCATAATCTAATATCCTCCACCATCGAATAACTAAAAGAGGCCACAATGATTTCCAGGTGCAACCACATCTGAATTCAATCAGTAGGCATGATGATTTGGTACTCTTGATATTCAGAAGTCATGTGCATGTTACCTTTTAGAATTTTTAAACTGAGTACCAACCATTTTGACTCCACCTGCTGGTCAAAGTGTATGTCATAAAGATGCATTTGCACAAATTATTGTAATTAAGATTTACATTGAATAAATGAGCTTCTTTCAATTTGTAAATTATACTTTCCCCATGGCAATGTGTTGTTTTGCTTTGTTTTCACTTTGCTAAAACTTAATCTCATGTCATACTTATCAGAAAAACAACTGGATTCTACACTTTGTAAGCAACATTGAAGAGAACATACCCGCCAAGATCAAATTTCACAATGACCTACAAAATTCTTAATCTCAGATCATAATCCAAGTTTTGTAAACAGAGTATAACAATTATAGCCCATGTCATGAGGAAGTATGAAGACATCAGCTATGGTAACTAAAAAAAATTCTTTTTTTAATTTTCTTCTTGTCCAGCCTCCCTTACTTGTCTTACAAATATACAGTATTGTGTTTAAAAGCAACAAAAAAGAAACACATGGCTTTATAAATTTTTCTAGTTTGTGAATTTATATTGACTCTTACAAAAAGTATAAAAATCAATTTATATTTTGAAGCATAAGTAATGCACTATATTAATTTTAGAAGTATAATTATATGAAACCAATATTATCTTAATCCAGAACCAAATATGGAACAACACTTCTTTTAGGGCTATGTATGTACCCTAATTTTCAACTCTACCAAGAGACATTTCTTAAATAATGTAGATGCAGGATGGATTAGGAAAAAAGATTTGTTTAACCATGTACACGAGCCAATCTTAAATGGCTCATTTTATAACACTGCTGCTGCATCATCAAAGTTTGGTTATATTGAAACAAAATTCCAAACTAAAGTGATTTTAATATTTTAAAAATGTATTCCAATGACAAGTATCCAGAATGTATAATTCTTTCTTGAAAGAATGATACTGTCTTTTGGAAAAACCCCTTATCACATTTATTTAGAAATTTCTGAATTCGATTTACATCTCAAGAGTAAACCTCCTTATTCAGTAGAAGATCATATTTTCAAAACAAATTTTCATCCACTGAGAAATATAGATTTATTATTCCCCCTAATATCCAAATGGAAGGTAAAACTCTTTCAAATAAGAACATGTAGATTGAAAGCTGAAATAGCCCATCCACTGATATGGCAGCAGATCAAATGTATTTTTATTGGATTTTTTTTTTTTTTTTTTACCAATCTGTTGGAAAGTGTCTAACATTGTAGCAGATACTTCCTTTGCCCAGACTGGATTGGAAAAAAAAAATGTTGAATCACCACTGACTTTGAATATTTTTTCTTGAAGACCATACAACATGTTGAGAAATTTTTTCTAAGGCAACTTCTTTAATTAGACTAGGATGTGTTGTTCATCTTACTTATTACAGTGTTGACACCATACCAAAGCTATCAATGATACAAACTCTCAGACACGGGAAAGCAATCAGTCTAATCACATGTTTGAATTGACTGGTTAAAACATATCAAGGCTCTATTGTCTGCTTATGCTTAGAATCACAAATTTAGAACAAGAAACTACTCAATTTTCATCATTCAACAATAATTTATTAATAGTTAAAAATTATACCAGGATCCTTAGTACAGACCTAATTCCTCTCCTTGAGGAGCTCATATGTATAATTCACCTTATTCTCACTTACCTTAGCTGTCCTGATGTGGATCCATGAGAGGAAAGGGAGAAAGCTATTTGGGGGGGATGCCCTTATTCATAGAATTATCCCCAAATTTGATGTTACTCTAGATTGACTCAACTCAGTTTTCCAAATTAATGCCTTTTAGTCTAATAATAGACACTCCTTTCAAGTTGTCCATATTAACCCCTTTAACTGAATAGAGGCTACCTGTACTTCCAGGATACCCTCTCTAAAATATAAAACATTTGATTTTCAGACTGGGGTAGGTTTGCTGCCTGAGGAATTCTAGGATTCAAACATAGGTCTATATTGCTAAAAAGTCTGTTTTATTGCTATTATACCACATGGCCTAAAAATTAAACAGCAGGTATAAATGCATGTATCTTGAAACCATTTCCTGTAAGGTGATAAAGCACAGATAATGAAGACCACTGTGATCAAGAAAACAAATTCTGAGTTTATTTACTTGCTAGACAAGGGAACAGGGTGTACACAGGAGTAAAGAAATTCTTTAAGTTGGTTATTTAAGGAGAAAATATCATGGTGAGTGTATATGCTAGAAATAGGGGAGGGATTCATGGACTCAATGTTCAATTAAGGAAACAAAGCCTGCACTCCGGATAAGATGGAATATGTCTATGAATCTGTGCACTGTTGGGTAAAAAAAATTCCATTGTATGTGGGTCAGGAAAAAAGTCTTCAGTAAGAATGAATGTTTCTGCAAATGGAGAACTCAACATTTATGGTCATTTACCAGCTTCAGGTGATTAGAACCAGTTATGGTCACAAGCAGTGTTTAGTTTTTGTTGTTGTCATTGTTTGGTTGATTTTTAAGTATGTTAAAGATTTATTTAGCATATCTGTGAGGGAATTAGCAAGGTGGCAAATCTGGTTCAAAGGAGAGACACTATAGCCAGTAAAAGAAAGAAGGCTAGGATAAAATTGCTAAATTATATACAAAACTGGTTAATGTCTTCTAGGACAATACTGTAAACTTTATCTTGTAAACTCTTTTACATAAAAAGAAAATACATTTGCATTTCTACTAGACAAAATTTATTCACAATATTATTTATTGGACCATTTACAGCATTATGTTTTCTGTAAGTTAACACCTAAATATATAGAAGTGTAAAACACCCTAGTCAATAATAAATAGCAAGTCAATCAAACCTACATTATCCTGAAGAATTAGAAAATTCTTAGGTGGACCTATTAGATAATGCTTCAGTAGGACATTGAAAAGATATGCATTTATCTTTTTGTCTTTCCAAATTTTGATTTTTTTCCTCAATATTCCTCCTTTGTAATAAAAAATGATCACCAATGAATAATGATGATCACAAAAATGCTAAACTCATGGTTTTTTGGCCTGCTGTCTGGACACAGGATTTACAAAATTTGTTAACTTGTGTAAGCCTCCTTATAGTATGGTCAACAAATACAGAATTATATGGTAATAACTACTAGATGCAGGAAATTATCTTCTATCTGGAGATTTTATAAGGAAATTAGGATGGTTTTTACAAAAGTCTCCATCATCCAGAGGTTTATTTTTGAGTAACTTAGCACTTATAAAGCCAAAAACAAAAACAAAACTAAAGCAGTAGAGGAGTACCTTACACAATGGCAAGACATGGATGCTAAGTGGGTAGGTATCAGGTTAGGATTTCAACATATGACTTTTAAAGGGACACAGTATTTAGACCATAGCAGACCTCCTGTTGAGTCATAAAACATGTATCAATACATTTGAAAGGATTAAGATCATATGGAAGATATTCTCTGATAACAGAATTAACTTAAAAATGAGAAATAAGATAAACAAGTATTTAAAAATCATATAACAAACTTACAAATAACTCATCAATAAAAGAAATCCCAAAGGAAATTAGAAAATATTTTAAACTGATGATTGTGAAAAATAGCATATCAAAATTTGTGATATATAGGTAAATGAATGTTTAGAGGAATGATTAGATTTAATATCTTATAAAAGGTTAAGGTCTAAAATCAATGATACTAGCTTCTACCTTAAGGAACTAGGAAAAGTAAAGTGAACCTGAGGTAAGCAAAAAAAAAAAAAAGGTAAAAACTAGAAAAGATATCAATGAAGCAAAAAACAAACAGAAAAAGACAACTGATGAAGAAAAATTTGTTATTTTAAAGGATTGATAAAATGGGTAAATCCCTGATTAGACTGATTCAAAAAGAGTGATAAATTACCAGTCCCAGGAATGAAAAAGGAGCAAGCACTACAGATTTGATAGGCATTAGAATACAATACAGTAAGCAACTTTATGCCAATAGACTCAACAAAACAGGGAGATGGAAAAAATCCTTTTCCCAAGAAACAACTTATTAGAATATTGACAAGATAGGAAGTAGAAAATATAAGTATTTCTGAGTCTATTAATGAAATTGAATACATATCTTAAAATGTTGCCACAAATGACTTACTCGTGAATTCCATTAAATATTTAGAGTGGGGGAAAAAAAAAAAACCTAACCAAACAGAAAACCCTTCCCAGAAATAGAGGAGAGCACTATGCACTAAGCTTATGAAATCAGTATTACTCTGTTTGGTTTTGTTTTGTTTTGTTTTGTTTTTAAATCAAACAAGGCCATCACAAGGAAAGGAATCCCTATCAATACAGATATAAAAAATTCTTAACATACAGGCATACCTCAGAGATACTGCAGGTTTAGGTCGAAACCACCACAATAGAGCAAATATTGTGAAAAAGCAAGTCAAATGAGTTTTTGGGTTCCCAGTGCATATAAAAGTTATGTTTACAATATAGTATAGTCTATTAAGCATTCAATATCATTACGTCTAAAAAAAAGTGTACATACCTTAATTTAAAAATACATTATTGCTAAAAAAAAAGTGCTATCATCTGAGCTTTCAGCAAGTCATATTGTTTTTTGCTGGTGGAAGGTCTTGCCTCCATGTTGATGGCTGCTGGCTGAGCAGGGTGGTGGTTGCTGGAGTGGGTGTGACAATTTCTTTTTATTTTACTTTATTTTATTTTATTTATTTTATAATTTTTGTCAATTTCTTAAAATAAGACCACATACATTGCCAATGAGCAGTAGTATTTTGAAAAAAAAAATTTTTCTGAGCAGTAGTTCTCAACAGTGGGATTAAAATATTCTGTAAACCATATTGTAACTGTCATCCAGGATTTATTGTCATCCCAGACTTACTGTCCCGTTTTTAGAGCACAGGCAAAGTTGATTTAGCATCACTGTTAAGGGCGCTAGGATTTTTTGAATGGTAAATGAGCATTGGTTTCAACCTAAAGTCACAGGTTGCATTGGCCCCTAACAAGAGAGTCAGCCTGTCCTTTGAATCTTTGAAGCCAGGCATTGACTTCTCCTCTAAAGTTATAAAAACCCTAGATAGTATCTCCTTCCAATGTAAGGCTGTCTCATCTATAGTAAGAACCTGTTGTTTAGTGCAACCACATTCATTTATTATGTTAAGTAGATTTCAATAATTTCCTACAGCTTCTGCATCAGCACTTGTGTTTCACCTTGTACTTTAATATTAAGAAGGCTTCCTTCCTTAAACCTCATGAACCAACCTCTGCTAGTCTCAGACTTTTCTTCTGCAGCTTCCTCATCTTTCACAGCCTTCAGAGAATTGAAGAGAGTTAAGGTCTTGCTCTAGATTAGGCTTTGCCAAAGTAACGTAGCTGGTTTGATCTTTTATCCAGATCACTAATACTTTGTCCATATAAGCAATAAGGCTGTTTTGCTTTCTTATCATTCACATGTTCACTGGAGTAGCATTTTTAATTTCCTCCAAGAACTTTTCTTTTGCAGGGTGCCTGGGTGGTCAGTTGAGCTTCCAACTCTTGATTTCAGCTCAGGTCATGATCTCAGGGTCCTGGGATCAAGCCCCACATCAAGCTCCATGTTCAGTGGGGAGTCTGCTTGAGGATTCTCTCTCACCCTCTCCCTCTGCCCCTCCCCCCTGCTCACTCTCTCCGTCTCTCTCTCCCTCTCTAAAATAAATAAATAAATCTTTAAAAAAAAGAAGAACTTTTCTTATGTATTCACAACTTGGCTATTTATCATAAGAGACCTACTTTTTGGCCTACCATGGTTTTCAACATGCCTTCGTCACTAAGCTTAATTTTTTCTAGCTTTTTATTTAAATTGAGAAATGTGTCACTCTGCCTTTCACTTGAACACTTAGAGGGCATTGGCCTAATTTCAATATTTTTTTTTCTCCAAATAGGGAGGCCCAAGGAGAGAGAGAGAGATGAGGGAATGGCTGGTCAGTGGAGCACTCAGAAAACACACATTTATGAATTAAATTCTCTGTCCTGTATGAGCACAGTTCATGGCTCCCCAAAACAATTAACAGTATAGTATCTAAGATCCCTGATCATAAGTCACCATAACAAACATAATAATAATGAAAAATTTTGAAATATTGCAAGAATTACCAAAATGTGACACACAGACACCAAATGAGCAAATGTTGGAAAAATGGCAGTGGTAGTATTACTCAATGCAGGGTTGCCACAAACCTTCAATTTATAACACAGTATCTGCAAAGCATGATAAAGTGCAATAAAACAAGGTATGCCTGTATATGCATATCAAATCCAGCAATATATAAAAAAATAAAGCATCATAAGCAATTAGGGTTTATCTGAGGAGGAGAAGTTTTTTTTTTTACATGTTACAATCAAGGAATATAATTTAGAATATTAAAAAATAAAGTAGAAAAAATAGATGATCACCACATTGTGTGCATAAAACACTTTATAACAGTCAATAGTCATTCATAGTAGAAAGTCTTAGGAAACTATGAATAGAAGGAAATATTTCAACTAATAAAAAAGCCTATATGAAAAATGTATCTAACTTAATACTTACTGGTTACAAATGGAAAGCTTTCTCCCAAGATCAGTAAAAAGACAGCATTGTCTACTCCTCACTTCTATTCTACTTTGTACTGAAGGTCCTAGCCAGTCCAAGAAAGAAATAAGGAGAGAGAGAGAGAAAGGGAGAAAAGAGAGAGATAGTGATAGAGAGAGAAAAGTTAGTTTGAAAGAGAAAAAGTAAAATTTTGTATTTCTCAGTCAACATTATCATGCTCATAAAATGCCTAAGGAACCTATCAAAAAGCTACTAGAACTAATCATTGAACATAGCAAGGTCACAGAATAAAAGGACAATATTTAAAAAATCAATTGTACTTCTATACATTAGCAATAATAAGTATAATTTCAAGATACAATTTATAATAGTATCAAAACCATTAAATACTTAAGGAATAATTTTAAAAATATAGAGTCTACAAAATAGTGGTAAGAGAAATTTTACAAAACCTAAATAAATGCAGACATATATTATACTCATCAACTAAAAGACTCAATGTTGTGGGGTGCCTGGGTGGCTCAGTTGGTTAAGCGACTGCCTTCAGGCTTAGGTCATGATCCTGGAGTCCCAGGATCGAGTCCCGCATCGGGCTCCCTGCTCGGCGGGGAGTCTGCTTCTCCCTCTGATCCTACCCCCTCTCATGCTCTCTCTCTCTCTCATTCTCTCTCTCAAATAAATAAATAAAATCTTTAAAAAAAAAAAAGACAATGTTGTTAAGATGCCCATTACCTACAATTGGATCTATCTATTTGAAGTAATCTCAATACCCCAAAATTGACAAGCTATTTCTAAATCTCATGAAACTACAATAGACCTAAAACAGTCAAAACAATTCTGAGAAAATAAAAAAGAGAAAGTAAAAGGATGTATGCTACCTAATTCAAGACTTACTATAGTAATTAAGTCAGTGTTGTATTGGCATAATGATGGGTATGGAGATCAATGAAACAGAACAGAGTTCAGAAAAAATCCACATGTATATATGTTAAATTGATTTTTGATAAAAAGTGTTGAGTAAATTCAATGGGAAAGTATTGTAAACAAATAATACTAAAAACTAGAACAACTGGATATCCTTTTGGGGAAAAACAAAAAATCTTAACCTTGATCTGTACCACCCACAATACACAAGCTTTACTCAAAATGACTCATAAACCTAGACATATAAAACTATCAAACTCCTGGAAGAAAATATAGAAGAAAATCTTAATGACTTTGGAGTAGGCAAAGATTTCCCAGGACAAAAAAACACAAACCTTAAGAGAAATAATTGATAACTTGAACTACAGAAAAATAAATACATTCTCAGCTTTGAAAGATATTATCAAAATGAAAAAAAAAAAACCTGGAGAAGGAGAGAAAAGATTCATATACACATATTTGACAGAAGGCTATATCCAGAATATATACAGAACTCATAAAATAATAAAGATTGGAGCAAAACTAAACAATAGAAAATAGCAAAATAAGGCAACCCTCCCCTCCTTCTTCAGGAGCTTTGTACTCTATCATTCAAAAACCTTTATTATTGCTCAATAAACTTTGCTTTGCTCCCCACCAAAAAAAATAGGAAATATTAACAAAACTAAGAGTTGGTGTTTTGAAAACATAAAATTGACAAATCTTTAGCTATACTAACTGCAAAAAAAAAGAGAGAGGACTAAAATAAAATTGCAAACAAAAGAGGAGACTTTACAAATGATATCTAATAAATAAAAGGATCATGAAACTACTATGAACAACTATACACCAACAAGTTGGAAAACCTAAAGAAATAGATAAATTCTTAGAAACATACAACCTACGAAGATTGAACCATGAAGATACAAAAATTCTGAACAGACCAGTAATGACTAAGAAGACTGAATCAGTAATCAAAAATTTCCCAACAAAGAAAAGCCCACCACCAGATAGTTTTACTGGTGAATACCACCAAACATTTAAAGAAAAAAATAACAAGTCCTTCTGAAACTCTTTCAAAAATTTGAAGAGGAGAGAACATTATGAAACTCATTTTATAAGGCAAGAATTACCCTGATACCCAAGCCAGATAAGAATACCACAATAAAAGAAAATTACAGATCAATATTCTTAATGAATATAGGAGTTAATATATAAAGAAATATTTGAAATCATGAATCTGATAAGAGGTTAATATATATAGAATTCATACAACTCAATAGCCAAAAAACAATCCAAATAAAAATGGGCAGAGAAACTAAAGTGATATTTCCCCAGAGAAGACATACGGATGATCAACAGATACATGAAGAGGCATTCAACATCACTAAGCATTAGGGAAATGCAAATCAAAACCACAAAAAGCTATCACTTCACACTTGGCAGAATGGCTATTATAAAAAAGCTAAGAGGGCGCCTGAGTGGCTCAGTTGGTTAAGCAACTGCCTTCGGCTCAGGTCATGATCCTGGAGTCCCAGGATCGAGTCCCACAGCGGACTCCCTGCTCAGCAGGGAGTCTGCTTCTCCCTCGGACCCTTCCCCCTCTCATGCTGTCTCTCTATCTCATTCTCTCTCTCAAATAAATAAATAAAATCTTAAAAATGTTTTTTAAAAAGCTAAGAGATAACAAGTGCTGTGAGGATATGGAGAAAAAGGAACCCTTGTACACTGTTGGTAGGAATGTAAATTGGTGCAGCCACTATGGAAAACACTATGGAGGTTCCTCAAAACATTAAAAATAGAACTACCATATAACCCAGCAATTCTACTTCTGGGTATATAGTTGAAGGAAATAAAATCACTATCCTGAAGAGATATATGCCCACCCCCATGTTCATTACAGCTTTTTTTACAATAGCCAAAACACAGAAACAATCTGAGTGTCCATCAGTGAATGGATTAATGGATAAAAAAAAGTTATATATAAATATATATATAGTGACTGAAAGATATATATATTGGAATATAATTCAGTCACAAAATAAGAAGAAAAACCTGCCATTTGTAACAAAATGAATGAATACTGAAGGCATTATGCTAAGTGAAATATGTCAGATATGAAAGACAAATACTATATGATCTCATGTGTGGAATCTCAAAAATAAAATATAAAATAATAAAATTAAAATAAAATAAAATAAAATTTAATCTAAAAAATAAAATAGTAACTTACCCCTGCTAAAGATGATCTCTCTCTCTCTCTCTCCATCTCATCTCATATTTACATATGTCACCTGATTGTAAAGTGATTCAAGGTAAAAATATCAATTTAGGGTAGAGAATATCAATTTAGGGTAAAAAATATTAAAACAAAAGATCAGCCTGCAAAAAGCTATGAAATAAATATATTTATAGTACTGAAAGAGATAAAGAAGGATTAAAAACTCTACCAATTGAGTTCACTTTGCTTAAAAAAGACATATTTATAAAAGGGACCAAATGTAACTTACAGAAATTTTTAAAAAATTATCTTTGTAAATGAAACTCTGCGGATTGATTAAATAGCAGATTTGTCATATCTGAAGTGAAAATTAGTGAGGTAAAGAGTATGAAATTCAGCAAGAATGCAAAACAGAAAGACAACAATTTAGGAAATAGGAAAGCATTGTCAAAATGATATAAAATATTTATCCAAAAGGAATTCCAAAAAGAACAAATACAGAGAATGGAAGAATGGTAAGATTGATTCCATTAATAACCCTAATTCTTTGCCACTCCCTGTATCAGATTCTTTACATATGATTTTGCTGTTCCTCCCATAAAGAGGTTGAAAACATCTTCCTACCTTTCAACTATGAGGTAAGCCATATGGTTTGATTTAGCCAGTGGGTGGTTAGCAGATATGACACGAGCAAAGACTTGAAAAGTGCTTACACTCTCTGCTTATCTCCTGAGTTCTGTGAATGCCAAGAGGACATGCACAACTGGCATACTGGAAGATGAAAGATATGACACAGAGCCAAGTTACTATTCGTCCCAGCTGAAATCATCCTAGATCGGGTGGCTGTGTGCTGATCCCCAGACATGAGAGTAAACCTAGCCAAGATAAACAAGATACCTAGAGAAGCCACAGCTGATCACAAAAGCATGAGTAGCCTGACCAAATCAATCAAACTCAACCCAGATCAGATAAATCCCAGAGCCCATCATTTAAATAAATGTCTATTGCTGAATTCCACACAAGTTTTGTCAATGTTTGTTATGCAACATTATTGTGACAACAGAGTGATTGTAAGAAGATAACCAATATTAAAAGAATGGTGAGAATTGTCTGGAATTGAGGAAAATGCAGCACGTGAAAAAAAAATGTGACATCTTGGTGAATTTGGAACTGAATAGTTTAGTGGTCTGGATTACAGGAAGAATGCCCCAAAAAATATCTCAAGAAGTGTGAACAAATTTTTAAAAACAGAATTAATATGACTTCACTATAAATATATTAACATAAGCCATGCAGTTCTTTGAAGTAGGAGAATAATACCATAAAATCAAATTGTCCCAGGTCTTATATGCCAAATGATTGACAGGCACCAACATCTCTACCTTTTAACCCAGTACTACTTTCCTAGGGCTACTGTAACAAAGTATCTTAAACAATGGCTTCATACAACAGCAATTTATTGTCTCACAAATCTGGAGATTAGAAATCTGAAATCAAGCTGTAGGCAAGTCCATGCTCCCTCTGCAGTCTGTATAGGAGAATGAATCTTCCCTTCCTTGACTCTTGCAAGTCCTGGTGACTTCCCAGCAATTCTCAGCATTCCTTGGCTTGAAGCTGCTGCACTTCAGACTCTATTTCTGTTATCACATCGGTGTTTTCCTCTTGTAACTCTTCTTAAAAGGACACCATATTAGATAAGGGCCCACCCTAAACAAATGTGACTTCATTTTGACTAGACTACATTTGAAAAGACCCTATTTTCAAATAAATTTACATTCACAAGTATTGGGGCTTAGGACTTCAACATATCTTTTTGGGTGATACAATTCAGCCGATAACAAACTTTATTTCTAAAGCTCTAAAGCATCCATGGTTCTTATGTTGCATGTGTATTCTAATGTGCTCAAAGATCATGTTAATATTCTAAGTGTCAATTACATGTACTTGAGACTAGTATATGCACATTATTAATTAGTACATTCTGGTTCTAAATTAAAATTAATGTACTGTTATTCCTGAATATTAATCAACAAATATGAAATCATACTCTTCTGACTAAATTAGCTACAAATATTCAAAATACCTGAGACGTAGTATTTTTCAGATTTTGACTGAATTCTTGGGATAAGGTTTGAATAGAAGTAGACTATAATGCTTTGTATTATTAGAGTATGAAAGATTATAATATTCTTTAAGGTGCTTTTCAAAAGGAGAAGTTTTTAACTAAAAATCAACTTTTATTTTTACATTCTAACCAATTTGTGTGCATAATAATCAGGATTATTATGCATAAATTTTAATAAAATGTCTAGCAGAATTCCTGGCATGTGGTCAGCCCACAATATATGTTAAATATTGCCTTTTCTGTTCTTATAGTTAAAAATTTTTTAATCTTTTTTGTTGTTATAGAGATGGAGTTTTAAATTGAATTCTGGTGGAAATGACTCATTCCTCTTTAGTCTTGCTCTTTCATGTAAACTTTTACAGCTATTTATATTCAAAATACATGGTGTTTTAAGTGTTCTCTTTTCTTTGGGAAAATAAATAGATAGGAAGCTCAGAGTTCATATTCTCACTCATGACCAGACATTTGTAGTTAATTGGAAATAAAACTGTTAAAATTTTGAAACAGAAATCCACACAAAAACCCAATAACTTCAATGTTCCTACATTGTACATTGTATAAGATAGATGTTTGCTATGGCAATGCCAATAGACATTCATTTGACAGGCACCAACATCAACTATTTTAAAGACACTTCCTAAAATCGTCCATGATGCTAAAGCTCCTTTACAATGTGACATTATTAAAATATAGAGTTTAGAAAAATAAGCCTAGGCATTTCTTCAAAGCCAATTTCCATGAGACAGCTATTCCAGAAACCCATTATGTAATATCAGCAAGAGCTTTGGTTTTTTGCCGGGGGGGGGAACATGCAGATAAACAAATAAAAACAGATTTGAAAAGACTGGCAGATCTTGCTGCCACTCAGAGATTTTGCTAGCCAAACAATTAATTGAATAAAGATTGTATTGGTAAACAATATGTTAAAGATTAATACCATGGGGATCTAGAGAACATTGTCATTTCTTTAAAAGTAGCAGACGACTGTCAATAGTCTTTAAATGAATGACAAGGAATTAGTAGAATTTTAAATGAGCTGATCTCTATGTACCATATGATCAGATTATTCGTTAAAGTATTACAGCTTTCCAACTAGGAAACAATAAAAATGAATGATGAACTTAATGCTGTGTGGGTCAAGCCAGGCCAAAGAACGCTTATTCCTAATAATTTCCTGGAGCACCAGAGTATTGCTGAATTTGCCACTCTTGAAAGCTACTCAGCTCTTGTTTTTGAGCAGCACTAGTTTCCTATTAGAAGCATCAGATAAGAGCTTACATTATGTTGAATGGTTTTGTGGCTGCCTGTTTTCCAAAATTCTATGTAGTTCTCATTCACCTGAATCTTTATTCATAGATTTATTGAGAGGACAGAATAGCTTTAAGAATGCCAAGGAGGAGGAAGATATCAATCTACACAAACAAATGTTCCCAGGCTGGGTTGCATGATATATTTTAATGTGGTTTATCTAATGTTTAGTACCCAGTCTTTTAATCAATGAATATCTATTGAATGCTTATGATGAGTCAGTTCATTATGCTAGGTGCTGCCAATAAAATATTGAGTAAAAACCAGACACAGTCCCTACCTTTAGTGAACTTAAAGTCAGGTGGTGACATCATCAAACAATCTCAGAAAATGTAAAGCCGCAACTCTGAGAAATGCTAAGAAAGATAGATACATGGAGCTGAGAGCATGTTTAATAATAGGAGCTAGATTTATCAGAGAAGACAAGAAAAGCTTCCCTGAGGAATTTATGATTACACAGACATCTAAAGGATTTTAACCAGGAAACTAACGAAGGAAGAGCTCCTAGGCAGATAGAATAGTTTATAAAAGGTCAGGAGAAACCAGGTGTGAAGAAGAACTGACATCAGGAAGACCTACCTTCCTGGGGAAGTCTTGGACGTAGGTCAAACACATGGCAATTAGTCAGCAAATAATAATAAAAGAAGCTCAGTACAAAGAACTAAGAGATTCTATTTCATAGGTGACTCACAGATATGGCCAAGGTCTCTGTGCAAAAACTAGAGGCATTCTATACTGTCTCACAGAAAGGATACAAAAAAGAATTAATATTGCTTAGGCATTGAGAAATACTGAAAAATAAGTAAATAAAACAGGTTTTTTTTAAACAGAAATTTTTAAGTTATAAAAAAGATCTAAACAAATGAATACCAATGATGTTCTAGTTGTGGAAATTCATTATGATCTTCACAAATGTGGTAAATCCTCCCACCATTGAGATACAGTCAAAACAGTGGCACAGGAATAAACCACTGGGTGAGTGACATTGGATCAATCTAGGCAATATAATAGAAAGTTCAGAAATGGATCCTAGTGTTTACAGAACGATCATAAGTGATACAGTAAATATACATGCTCAAAAATTCCATATTAAAGATTAAATTCATATATTCAACTATTCACTCAAGATTTATTGAAGATCTACTGTGGCTTTTCCAGAAAGAAAGAATACAGTGATGAAAAAGACCAACTAGGTCTCTGTCTCATGGAATTCAGATCCAGTGTGGGAGACAATCATTTCAGAAACAAGGAAATATATGATATAACATGTGGTGCAGAGTTACTGCAATGAAATAACCAGAAGGCTTTCTGAGGAGAAACCATTTGAGCTGAGGCCTGAATTAAGTGAACGTGAGAGCCTTGTGAATGACTGCAGAAAACATTTCCACCGGAAAAGAAAGCAAGTAAAAGGTCTGAGGAGCTGTAAGCCTAGCATGTTCGCAGATCAAAAGATAAAGTGGTGGCTAGAGTGAAGTGGGAGCAAGATCTGGGGAAGAGGTTGAGAGGCAGGCAGGGGCCAGATTATGAGGGACCTCCTAAGCCAAAGCAAGAGTTTGGATTTTATGTGAAATGAAAGGGGAAATCACTGGAAGGTTTTGAACTGTGTTATATATGATGTATTTTTTATAGAAATAATCTTGGATGTTCTACGGAGGACAGATTTCAGAGATAAGAGTGGAAACGTGGGAGCTCAGCTGGAGGGCTATATAGAAGCAAGGTGCTAGCCTAGAAGTCAAGTAAAGAAATTGTTTCAAAAATGACAGAGTGATCAACTCTTTCAAATGCTTCTGGTTCTTGATGGAGATAAAAATCTGATTGGAGTAGGTACAAGAAAGCAAATAAATGTAAAATAATTAAACAACATTTTTAGAAGAAATATAAGAAAATATACCCAGATGCTATAATGAAAGATTGAAATGTTTCACAATATGAAAATAAAAAACCAAAAACTTTCAAAAACAAAATATACCACACATAAGCCAAAACAAAAACAGATTGCAAAAATATTTTCAACATTAATACCTGTAAAGTAAAAAAAAAAAAAAGTGACAACCAATAGAAAAAAAGGGTAAGTATTATGAATTGGAAATTTATATATGAGGTAAATCAAACATCCATTAAACATATGAGAAAATTCTCAACCTTACTAGTGGTAAAAGAGCAATGAAAATAAAATGGTACGCTTTTGGTAGGAAACTATTATAATTTTTGAAAAACAATCTGGTATTCTCTAATAAAATTTAAAATATAACTTATCCTTTGTCACAGTTATTCCAGATCTAGGAATTTACCCCAAAGGGAAAACACAAATGCGTGCACATGTGCACACACACACATACACACACACACAAACACCAAGAAAGTTTGCAGTAGCATTATTTTAAACAATCAAATGTGAATGTTGATTGAGTGGGAAATAATTGAATAAATTTCAGTTCATATAACCATATAGTATCTACAAACTTTTTAAAAAATGGTTTAGATCTATACCAAGTGACTTGGAAAGATTTCACAATGCATTGAGTAGGGAAAGCAAGGTGCAAAGAAATTTGTATATTATGATTAATTTATAACATTATGAAGTACTGTTACCAAAGTATTAATGATATTGCTTTCTAATGAGATTTCTAGTGATTTTCACTTTTTTTATATTTAAGAGGAAAATTACTGAAACACATTTCAAGTATAATTTGTCACAAAATTTATAAGTACTAGTATTATTGGACCTTAATTTCTATATTATCTAATCATATATTTAGATCAAACAAGCATTGAATGTCAAATAGCTACCCCTTACCATGTAACATTTATATTTATATTTAACATTCATAACATTAACATTTATATTTAATCCTAATTTACAGAATTCTTCTATACACTATTGAATTCTCAAAATCTCTGACTAGCATCATGTCAGATAGACAGAAAATTAGACTTGGGGAGGGGAAGGATTGAGTGGTTTGTAGGGTAGGTGGCCCAGATCATTTAATTCCTACATTAATGCTTTCACATTAATTTCACATGTCAAAGTAAAGTTACTAGTACGGATTACAAAGTAAAGGTTTGTCATCTCAAGTCTTACCAAATGCCTTTAGACTTGCATTGAATGGTTGGCAATGATTTTAAACTTCATAGGCAAATGAGTTCTCAATATACTACAGCACACTAATGAGACTCTAGATTTAAATTTTAGTGTCAGCCATGAAAGGCCATGCCAGAAAGCCCATGTTGCTGCATCTGTTATTATCACTCTGCCTTTTCATGGGACCAGAGTGCAAGCAATGGGATGAGCAAGGAGAGAGCAATCATATTGTCATCCTGATTGTTGAGTGCCTCCTCTATAGTACAGGCTTCTGGGCCATCTAAACACATAGAACAATTCCTTAAGATGCATCTGCATACCTTTTCTTGCAATGATTTGTCTTCAATCTTGTTTCTCCCAGGCCCTGACCAACAACCAAGCCCTTCACCTCTGCCCCAGACCACACATATCTTTACATCAGACAACTTAATCCTCCATATAAAAGTTGATCAATTGTTCCTTTTGCAGCTCTTCCCCACTGGGAAGATTTCCCTTTACTTCTGTCCTTTAGGACTATAAGGGAGGCTTTATTGTGACAGTAGTCTGCTTTTTTCAGCCCATGACAGAATATTGAGCAGATCCATGGAAGGGCTACACCTGAGTTTCTCCCTACCGTGAGCTGGTCATAGGGAATGCTCATAAATAGTTGTTGGCTGAAAAAGAGGCATGACAGTTAAGTAACATGAAGGACAAAGCCACTTGTTCATGTATCTGGCACTGGTTCATGTATCTGAATCATGTGCTCTGGATCAAGTCAGACCCAATTCCAAATGATAAAATATGATGGATTGCTGTTATGCCTACCTGACCTATGACCATAGTGGATCTGTCAGATCCCATATCATAATAGGCAACGCATTTTCACAGTAACTTAATGCCCAGTGATCTAGTTCTCCATTGCTACTGGCTCCCAACAGCATGGCAGAGGCTGCTTTTCCAAGTAACTAGTTATTTTATGCGTAAGACATGACCTTGCTTCATAACTGCCTGAGGACCCTCTCAACCCCTGGGCTCCTCTCAAAACAGTCAGCATTCAAAGTCACTTGATAAATGGGTCAAAGAAGTATTCCTCAAAAATACAAAGAACCGAAGAAACAAGTTTACCTAATTTTTTCAGTGGTAAAAAGTACATGTGAAATAACTTGTCATTTTCTACAGAGAATTGTTTTAGTATGCTCCAGATCACTGGACCCCTAAAATCTCCACTAATATGACCCATCTCTGAATCATTGTAGGGGATGTTCCCTATCCCCAGGCACCTATGCATTTTACCAAGGCAACGAGGAGAGAAAAATTGGGGGAGAAATTGGAATTTTTTTCAATATAGTAGCTAATTTCAGCTTTTAAATAATTTCTTTATAGGCTACCATGTGGATCTTCTGGATAGAGATCTTCTGAATATCACAGACTACACTAAGTTAATAGTTAGGTAGCCCTCTGGGCATGCCATTTTTCCCCCCTCACATTATCTAGAATATTTAACAAAAGCTATCCAATTCCATAATCTATAAAATGACCATTGTATCCACATTTTCCCATATGCTCTATATTGCTTCCACTTCCACTTGTACATTATCCCAATCCACCAAGAAGTGAGACTTTAAATAATTGTGCTACTGCAAGCCACCTCACTCACCGGCAAAGGGTTTCTTGTTATCATCTGATGGATAAGTGTTGCATTTCCAGGAGGAAACTGGCAACTCCTAATACAAACTATCTTAATTTGGGTTATCTCCCCCCAAAAAATACCAAGACAAAGGGCTTGGTCGCAGATAATTTATGTAGAAATGGTCTCAGGAAGCACAAGTGAAGGAGTGTGGAAATGAAACAGAGAAGGGAGAAAAACCACTAAATTGTACATTAATGAGTGGAACCACAATATTCAACCTGGACTTCGCAGTTTCACTAAGGACCATCTGACAAATCATTTAGAATTTTCTCTCAATAATTGGAGAAGCTGGAGTATTTATCCACCCAGTCTTGTC
The DNA here is from genome assembly GCF_009762305.2 of Zalophus californianus. Lineage (NCBI taxonomy): Eukaryota > Metazoa > Chordata > Mammalia > Carnivora > Otariidae > Zalophus > Zalophus californianus. The sequence goes on from NC_045598.1 coordinate 145,498,506, forward strand.
TCTTACTTACTGAAGTTTGCTCCTAAGGACATTAAATTTCTCACTTGCACACTGCCCTGTGCATGGATTGCATACTTTTTTTTTTTTTTTAAGATTTTATTTATTTATTTGATAGAGAGAGAAAGAGAGCACAAGCAGGGGGAGTGGCAGGCAGAGAGAGAAGCAGGCTCCCTGCCGAGCAAGGAGCCCAATGTGGGACTCAATCCCAGGACCCTGGGATCATGACCCGTGCCGAAGGCAGCCATTTAACCAACTGAGCCACCCAGACGTCCCATGATTGCATACATTTTTATAGCACTACAGAAAGCTCTTAGGCCGAGAGGAACAGAGACTTGGGTCCTTAAAGTCAGCATATGTGTAATATGGGAGGGACATCAACAGTGTCTACTTATCTTATAACTTACATTCTGCTTTTCTTCCAATTTAAAAAAAAAAAAAGAAAAATCTGTTCATACATAATTTGCCCAGTTATACACATAATTCCACTAGGCTCAGTAGGCATCTGTTTGGAACTCTGATGTCCATGTCTTTTCCTCAGGATCAACATGTCCCTTTTGGGGCGCTTGGGTGGCTCAGTTGGTTAAGCGACTGCCTTTGGCTCAGGTCATGATCCTGGAGTCCCAGGATCGAGTCCCGCATCAGGCTCCCTGCTCAGCAGTGAGTCTGCTTCTCCCTCGGACCCTCCCCCCTCTCATGCTCTCTCTCTATCTCATTCTCTCTCTCAAATAAATAAATAAAATCTTTAAAAAAAATGTCCCTTTTGGTACCAAATTTCTTCACATAGCTCTAAAGGCACTTCATTATCTGGCTGTAAACTACTTTTTAGCATTCCTATCAACTATAGTCTTCCACCCACTGGGAGATCATGCCCAACTATTTATAATTTTACTGATATGCTCAGAACGATGTGTTCTCATTGTTCCACATATCTGCAGAGTAAATCTCCCACATGTTTGATTAAGAAGTAAGTATGCAGAAAATAATTTGCCCAAGGGTCCTTCAGAGAAGGACCCATGATTAGAAACCAGTTCTCAGTGTCACCAACCAAACCCTCATCACCACTAGTTCCACTCAAGATGATTTCTGAGAAGGAAAAAAAAAAAAAAGAAAAGAAAACAAAAAAAACACTCCCACATTTCCAACCAATCTCTTCAATGAATTTTGAGGCATTGATTTCAAATTAAATAATTATTTATTCTAATTAACTATGGGAATAGTAAATTACAATAACAAGACTGAAGTAACATTTTTCTTGGTTAACTTCCTACCTCCACTACCAGTCCTCCCCATACCCCACATCTCTATCCTCACGACCACCAGCAGCATCTTTTCATAACCTGGCTCTTACCTTCTTCTAGACATTATCTGTCCATAACTGCCCATGGATATTAGCAAATAATGCTTCCTATTTAAATTTCATACAAGAGTCTAAAACAAACAAAAGCCATTAAGATCCAAATAAGTGAACCTGAAATGGTGCCATTTTAACACAGTGAAAGTCTATGAGCATATTTTGGATGTAGGGTTCTATCTAATACTTCTTACTCATAAAAATGTTAAGGCTACACTTGGTATTAAAATTTGGCATAATAGTCATTCTCACAATTTGTGATTTACCATGTAAAAACTGGTAATGTCTTGCATTAAATAAATTCATCCATTTAAGACACTTAGAACAGGATTTGAAAATGGTAAACACTTCACAAGTGTTAGATATTAGCAATGACATTTGTTCACACCTAAAAAGTTCTTCAAGATTCCATTGGTTTGTTTTACTTTTATTCTTTATTTGGGATTACAGTAGTAATTCCTTTGTTCTGTAAATATTCAAGGCAAAATAGAAACATCTAAAGTAAAATGTGAGACTCTCTCTTCACTCCTTTTATCACGTAGGATAATATCAAATTCATAAATTAGTAAGGCCCAGTTGTGTTTACAAAACATACAGCTCATTATTAATTAATTTTATTTGAAAATGTGTGTAACCGTTGTAATCCCTTGTCAGTTTGTACGTAAATTTTTATGTCTAACCTACTTCATTTGAGCTCTTAGTCACATTTGAAAATTTAGTGCAAAAATCTATTAAATAAAAACCATAAATAAATAAAATAAAATAAAATAAAAACGAATTGAAATTGACATCTGTTACAGTGTGAAATCTTCTTATCCAAAAACAAGAAGTGTTTTTCCATACATTCCAAACCTCAATGCAGTAGAATTATAAATATTTTTATAGAGGTCTATACATTCCTTTTTAAACATTTTCTTGCTTATTTTATGGCTTTTAGCACTATTTAAGCAGTACATTTTCTTTCATTATATTTCCTAACAGGTTTTTGTTTACAAATAGGAAAACTGTTCTTAATTCATGTGTATATTTTTGTAACTGACCTTGTTTCTTAATTTTCTTATGGTGTGTAAAATGAATTTTAGTCAACTCTCTTGTATGATTGCATATGATCATATTATCTTTTAGTAATATGCATGCTAAAGGCTTTGTATTTTTCTCTGAGCACAGATTTATTCAGTGTTTTCATTATCCCTATTTTCTAGATATTTCTAAATTTCTGTTTTGACTCTCTGCTCAGACAGTTGTTTGAGAGGTTTATCATTTGTTTATTTCTTTTTCTTTTTAACTTTTAGGTAACTGAGGTTTTAGGTTCCTATTTATTTTAATTTATTTAATGTTTAATGTATTACTACTTCTATTCAATCATGGTCTATACCATTTTTGCTATTAGAATTTACTGACATTATTTTGAGGCTTAATATTCGGTCAAATTTTGCACATGTGGCTTCCAAGAAGCTTAGCTCTCTGAATTTAGGGTATAAATTATAGTATGTTTACTATAGCTACTTTATTTACCACTCTATTTATATTCTACATTCCTAAGTATTTTTGACTACTTCGTTTGTCATATTGTTGTATTTATTTCAAATTTCCTGAAGCTTTTGCTTTATGAATGTTATGCTATGCTCTGGGACATTAAGATTCATGCAGAGCTCTCTTGTGACCCCTCTTTGCATTGTTGATTATATTTTGTCTTGAAGTCAACCTTGTCTGATGTTTGTCTTTGTGTTTGTCTGGTGTATTTTTGGATTTCCTTTTCATTCATGACCTTTACCTTGCCTGACTTTTTTCACTTTACCATGCTCTATCTTGTTTTACTCTGTTGAGCTCTAATTTCAATTAAACGACAGATCCTTGGTACAATATCATTTTATCACCATTGTATCACCTCAAAATTAACATAGAATCTGGTGCTCAATAATCACTGTTAAAGATTTTGGAGGCACTTTGTTTAGATGCAGCTCTGGATAAGCATACAGTTGGATTCCTTTTAATACAATCTTAGAATCTTTTTGACAATTAATGAGCATTCCATTTTTTATTGATTGATATAATAGATATGTTTGATCAATATTTTGCCACCTAATTTTATGTTATTTTTCCTGTCTTTAGTGGCTCTTCGCTTTCTGGGTTTTACTCACTGGTCTATTTTCTTAGAAAGTGTGGAGGAGAATTGTCCTTCTATTAGTTAATTTACAGCCTATATTAAATATCTTAATGGAAATTTCTATAACTTTTAAAATATTTTAGCATCTATTTGTTGATTTATTAGTATTTGAAAGTAAATACCATGAAAGATAATGGAATTCACATGTTTGTATTTCTGTTCACCTTTCATTTTTCTCCTGATTTTTTGGAACTCACATAAATATTTTACATTTTCAGAGTATATTAATTTTAGAGCATATTCTAAACATGTCACATCTACAGTTGCTTACTTCTGTATTTGAACTGATTGATTCAGTATCTTTTACTGATCCTTACACATTATTACATCTGCTTTCTTGAACTCTTTATGTTTTCCCCCAAATTTTTATTTGGAAAATTTTAAAACCTTTGGACAAACAAAATAAGGTACCAATAAATAGCCTATATTCTTTACTTAGATTCACAAATATTATGTTGCCACAGAGCTTTTAACTTATATTTACTTCTTTTGCTAGTTGTTTATTTATTTTAGACACAGTGATACTTGATCCTAAATAGTGTTATCTCCTAAGAATAAAGAATGTCCAACATAGCTACAATGCTATTATTCATAGTATTAATACGCAGTCCATATTCAAATGTCTTTAATTGCTCCAAAATACATTTGATAGTTTTGTTGTCATTGTTGTTCTAGGATACAGTTCAGGTTCATATTTTGGTTACTGGTTTACTGTGTCTCTTAGGTCTCTTTTATTCTAAAGCAGAACCACAACTTGTATTAGTAACATTGACCTTTTAAAATTCAGGACAGTTCTAGGTAGAATATTCTAGATTCTGGATTTATCCAATTATTTTTTCTGGACGTCATTTAAATTATTCTCCTATCATCTATATTCCAATAATTTATTTCTACAGAGTTGATTTGATTCAGATCGAACATTTTTGATAAAAATATTTTATGTGATGTTTTGTTTAATGTGATGTTTCACATTAAGAAACACATGGTGTTATACTGCCCTATTCTCTATTTTGATAATTTGATGAGATTAATTTAATTAACCATAACTAAAATTTTTATCTCCCACTCTCCTTCTGCAATACAACTGAGTATACTATATAGTCTTCATCATTCATAGTAATCATTTTCTTACTGCTGGGAGGCAATTCTCCATGGATCTCTCATATTTCTTTATGCATTGTAAGCAGAGGTATTAATTTTCTTTTTGTTTCAGACAATTTTCAAGGATATTTATGTAGCAAAGAACTTGAGAGATAAAGATAGTCTCTCTGCGGAGGAGAAGGCAGATTTGCTTGCTATCTAGTCCAATAAGGATATGTTTCCTTCTGGAGCAAAGGTCAGGCAGATTTGGTTACTTCCTATCTTAAAAGATTAGGATTACTTAAATACAACATTCCTCCAATGTGATGCAACCCAAAGCATTTCCAACATCCAGCTGAGCTGCTATAGGGACTTGTCAGTTAAGGTAACACAAATACAGGGGTGCCTGGGTGGCTCAGTCATTAAGAGTCTGCCTTCGGCTCAGGTCATGATCCCAGGGTCCTGGGATCGAGCCCCGCATCGGGCTCCCTGCTCTGCGGGAAGCCTGCTTCTCCCTCTCCCACTCCCTCTGCTTGTGTTCCCTCTCTTGCTGTGTCCCTCTCTCAAATAAATAAATAAAATCTTAAAAAAAAAGGGTAACATAAATACAAAGTTTGTACTACTTACTAGGCTGTTAAGTATTAAGTCCTTTGTCTCTGGACCAGGAATCTTGTACTTTTTGCCAGTATCCACAAAAATATTAACTTGTAAGAAGGGTGTTATCTTAGACTTTTCATAGTTTAGTTTTTGACCCACCCATCACTTTTATCCTTCTGTCTTGTCCCTGTATTTTTTTAATGAATATTTATTTATTTGAGAGAGAAAGAGAGAGCAAGAGTGGTGGCAGAAGGAGAGTCCCAAGCAGACTCTGCACTGAGTGCAGAGCCCAACATGGGCTCGATCCCATGACCCTGAGATCATAACCTGAGCCTAAACTGAGAGTCAGACACTCAACACTCAACTGACTATACCACACAGGTGCCCCTCTTCCATGTATTTTTAAATAATTTTTATAACAGTTTTCTATGACCCATAGTTTGGTTTTCTACCAGGTTACTTAATCTCTGAGTTTTATTTTTCTTATCTGTAAGATGACAAAAATAATAATTTTATCTCATGGGGCATCTGGATGATTCAGTCGGTTCAGTGTCCAACTCTTGATTTCCATTCAGATCATGATCTCAGGTCCTGGGATCAAGCCCCTTGTTGGCCTCCATGCTCAGAGGGGATTTAAGGATTCTCTTCATCCCTCTCCTTCTGCCCCTCCCCCCTTTCATGTTCTCTCTCTCAAATAAATAAATCTTTAAAATAATAATACTAATTTTGAAGCAAGAGAGCTAGGTTCTTGTCTCATGGAGTCAAAGAATGAATCTCATGGACACAGGACAGTGAGTAAAGCAATAGAAGTTTATTAAGCGAAGATACAGAAAAAGCTCTCAAGAGTGAGAGGGGTCCTGACAGGGTTGCCAATGAGGGCCTTAAGGGTTGGTCTTTTATAGGAAGCTAAACAGGGAACTTAAATCCTTTCAACATTTCTATTGATATCACCATTGAGCAAGGACTATTGATAACAACTTCAATGACTTACTTCCTTCTTAAGGTCTGGTTATTCTTTGTTGGGCCTCAGGTGATTATCATAAAAAAAGACACCCACCCCACACACCTAGGGCAGGGTGGTCCAGTTTGTTCCCTATCTCTGTTTTCCTTATACTTCAGCATTTTGGGGATTTCTATGAGCCTGATCATGTAACACACTATGTATCTCTCCCTACCTAGCACCTCACAAAATTATTACAAAGATTAACTTAGATATATGTCACTAAAAACAGTCACTGTTGCATTGTAAGTATTTAAGAAATAATTGTTGATTATCTTTATTAGATTTTCATTTGAATTTTCTGCTTAAATTTTCATATTTCTGATAATTTTATTTTTCTCTTCCATTTTTTTCTATTCTCAACAAGTTTACTTTTCTTATCTGACTATGTCTTATTACTTGACAGTCTTGTATCTGGTTTTGGAGCTACATACTTTTCCAATTTATATTATGGAGATGTTGTTGACTAAAATCTTTTTCTGATGCTCAGGACTAGGTATTCTGACAGAAGTAGAGAGAGCATTCAAAACAAAGAAATGCTGAAGGGGGAAAAAAGAACACATCAAGATTACATATAAAGCATTCTTGTAAAAGAGAAATGGAAAATAATGCTGAAAAGTATTATATTGGAGTTGGTTGTGAGATGCCTTGAATCTAAAATGACAACTTTAAACTTTGTCTTGTTAGCAATGGAGATTCAATGTAGGATTTTTAAATGTTTATAGCAGAAACAATTAACTCATTAACACGGTATTAGTTTATAGTGGTATACAGCAGCACACTGTTTTGCCTTCAAGGCTTGTGTTTTGAAATATGTATTCCAATCACCCCTCAGAATGGATGGAACTTTCTGGGCCAGTCGCTGTCAAATGAACAGCTTCTTCTGTTTATCCCAGCATGCTTTACAAATTTATTATTTTCTATATAAGCCAGGAAATAAAAATAATTTGGAAGCATAGTTTTGAAGGATGGTTGGGGAAGGGATAGATTAAAGATAGGGGAAATAGTTAATAAATTAATATTTACGTGAATGATGATAAAGGGATAAACTGGTAATGGGCCTTCAGATTGAAGAGAAAAAGGCTAATTCAGGAGATGGATCAAAGTTGAAATCAACTGAATCTGGTGATGGACTGAGTAAAAGAAAGATGAAAAGCAGATATAGAAAACAATACCTTGGATTTCCTGTTTGGGTAATGGGTTGGATGATAATACCTACCAGCATGTCAGATAGATTCAAGAATCGAGGGCACCTGGGTGGCTCAGTACGTTTAACATCCAACTCTTGATTTCAGCTCAGGTCATGATCTCAGGGTTGGGAGATCAAGCTCCACATGGGGCTCGCCCTGGGCATGGAACCTGTTTAAGATTCTCTCTCTCTCCCTCTGCCCCACCCCCACTTCTTCCCACTCTCTCTCTCTCTCTCTCTAAAAAAGAAAAAAAAGTTAGAATCAAGAATCCAAGCAGAATGATTAATCCAACTAAGAAATGCAAATAAGATAAAAGACCTGGTACTGAAAGGAGTTGAATGAAGAAAATCAAATAGATGGATTCAAAGATCTGATATGTATATATCCCTTATGTGAAAATGTGACTCTCTAAAGATATGTAAACCTAATGGCAGTGACCAGATGGCCCTGTTCAAATGCAAGATACCCATCTAAACCAAGTGAAGTACCAATGCAATTTGAAAGTGATTTATTAGCAATGCAAATGTCAAGCTAACTCTGATTTTCCCAAAAGCAGGATAAACAAAATAAATGAGCCATTAGGTGGCACAGGTGAGACACTCAGGCTTCAAGAACTCTGCTTTGATTGCTTTGAAAGGCAGAGAAAGGCAGCATAACAAGTTTCCACTTGAACAGAGTGTGTTTATTCAGCTTGATGCAAGTCAGAGGAAATAGCCCTAATAGTTTTGAATTGCTATAAAAGGTTGCATGCACTTGTCAAATTTTATGTGTTTAGGCCATAAAAGCAAAAGAGTCTTACAGAGGCATTTTCTTAATTAAGCAATTTAGGTATAAATTCAGGGATAGAGAAGAAATGCAAGCTTCACATACATCATAGCGTGTGCCCAAAGTGACCTCTCTCCCATTTTTCAAGCCTAAGATTTCCTTTTCAATTTTCAACACTAGCTCAAAGATTTTTGCCTCAAGAGAAGCATCTCCTGAACACCTCTGCCCAACACTTCTGCCAACCATTGACTTCTGGCTACTTGTACATAGTTCTGTTGGAACACTATTTTCTTTCATAATTATTTATTTACTTCTCTCTCCCCCTGTTCTGAGAGTCTGTGTTCTTGTTTTCAAAAGCAAACATTAGTACACTATTTGTGTCACCAAACCTTCCACAGAGAGATTCTGTCTACTCACAACAAAAATCAAGATAGAAAAAGATGATCCTTAACTCTTTAAAGTTCACTGAATTTTTATTGAGTTCATAGTGGCTCTTATAAATTTGATAATATAGTGCCAGATAAGTATATTAAAGGATAATTTTTCATAATGGGTAAAATCATAACTCTCATAAAGATATAAAATGAATACATATTATTTTATTTAACTAATTATTAATGACAGAATTAGATAGCTATTACAACTGGTTCAAAGGAAAAGTCAAACAAGTACAAATTTATATGGAGTAAAATTTCCCCAGTAAAGAAATGTTGAAATGAATTTACAAATGGATGCAAAACTACCTTTTTCCCATGGGAGAAGAGAGGAGGAAAATCAATTGAACTTCCACCAGACAGAATTTATTTGCATGTCTAAGAACAAGAATTATTTTGCATTGCTATCATTTATCTACTATTTGCAATGTTGTAAAATAGCTCAAATGCAATGAAAAGATAGACTCAGATAACTTGGAAAGTGTGCTCTATCTAAACAATGCACAGTTCTCCACTGGAGACTAGTGATCTTTTTTGCTTATTCTAAATTTCCTTACAATTAGAAGTATCATCTTAAAGATGGAGTGGGAAATCATATGTTCTTTGATTAGAGGATCGACCTGTGATCAAAATTGGTTTCCTCGGTTTGTAAGAATATATGTCTAACCCCCTCACAACACATTGACTTACATAATTAGCCTTTCCTTAATACAAGAACAACAACAACAAACTAGCATTAATTGAGAGCATGCTATTTGCCAGGGAGTATGATAAATACTTTACCTACAGAATTTCTTTTTTTTTTTTAAGATCTTATTTATTTATTTGAGAGAGAGAGAATGAGAGAGAGAGAAAGCACATGAGAGGGGGGAGGGTCAGAGGGAGAAGCAGACTCCCCGCCGAGCAGGGAGCCCAATGTGGGACTCGATCCCGGGACTCCAGGATCATGAACTGAGCCGAAGGCAGTCGCTTAACCAACGGAGCCACCCAGGTGCCCTACCTACAGAATTTCTTTAATTCGCAAGTCAACCTGATGAAGTAAGAATTTTATTACTCTCATTTTATAGAAGAGGAAAGCTAACATTACTAAAGGCTCTACACTGCATAACTAGCATGTGCCAGCATGGAATTCTAAGCAAAAAGCTCTAGGTCTCTGCTGCACATTGTGGCAGCCCGTAGCCATACTGGACTATCGAGACTTGAAATGTGGCTGGTCCAAACGGAAATGTGCTATAGATGTAAAATATACACTGGAATTCTAAGACTTAGTATCAAAACAAAGTTTTGAAAGATAATAGTTTGGATATGTGGGAGAAGAAATACTTCCCTCTACTTCCCTAGCTTTGGTGGCTGGTTCTCTGAAATAAACTAGCAACAGGCAGATTAATAGGAGAAAAGATATACAAATTTATTAATTTTTAATATTACATAAAAAGGGGCAACAGGGAAAAGTGAATACCCCAAAATGTGATGAGATTTGAGAGCTTCCATACCTTCTTAATGGAAAAAAGGGAGAGGACGCAGGCAACTTAGGAGAGAGAAAATGATTTTTAGGAAAGGTGAATGAACCCTAAAAGGAATAAATGGGAAATATGATAGTTGTGAAGTTTGTTTGGGTGTGGTATCGAAATCTAGTTTCCTCTCCTATGATAAGACTCAGTCTTCCCAAATTGAGGAGACTTAGGCCAATTAAATTCCCTTTGGAGGATCTGTCTTTAGGCAGATGAGAGAAGTTCAGAACAAACTTTGACCTGAATTTGTTCTTTTCCAAGTGCCTTTAGCTCAGAATAACCAATATACCAAAGCAGCATAGTTTGGTGTGCCATGTTCTAAACTCTTTCAGATAGATTGGGTTAAATAAAACATACTATTAACTTTATCACCTGTTTCTTTTCATCTTTTTAAACATGACTACTAGAAATTTTAAAATCACCTAATTGGCTCACATTTTATTTTTATTGGATAGCACCACTCTGAAACCTGCATTCTTGAGTAGCAGACTTGAATGACAGAAAGTTTTGTCAGCTTTAAATATAAAATAGCCAGTTAGTTTACTAGCAAAATGAATTTATTCGGGAATAATAGAGGAACTGCAATTCAGGACATGCAACCTATCATGAACCATAGGCAAGTCAGAAGAGAAAAAGGGAAGTTCAGTTTTTGTTAGATTTTAGGAAGAAATTGGATGGGTGGTCTTGAACAGAGGTTCATTAGAGAAAACAAGAGTTTGAGTTTGTGGCAGTTTCTCATTGGCTGCAAGTTATGGTTAGTGCATTGTTGCTGGGACAAGAAGGGATCTTCTTTCTTTTTCTTAAAAGTGGGAGATAAAATTCCTAAGTGAAAAATGTCCTCCCATATCAAAATAATTCTTATCTTCCTTCTTCCTGCTGGTTATGCAGGCTGCAGGTAGTACAGTGGTATGTGCATGAAAGCTCCCCCTTTAGGGTTTTCCAATTCCATTTTAAATGAGGTTTACTTTATTTATTTTCACAGTTGCCAACAAAAATCATATGAGTTCTTTTTTTTTTTGAAGCAATTGGATGTGTTCTAGTTTAAGATGGCAATGTAGGAAGATCATGAACTTACCTCCTCCCATGGACATAATAAATCTGCAGCTACATATGGAACAAATTTTTCTGAAAAAACAAAAACCTGAACTCAATCAGAGCAGGAAAAAAAAATGAAGCTAGCTTAAGGGACTTATGGTATAACATCAAGCAGACCAACATTTATACTATAGATGTGTCAGAAGGAAAAGAGAAAGAGACAGAAAAATTATTTGAAACAATGAAAGGTAGAAACTTCTCTAACCTGGGGAATAAAAGAGGCATCCAGATCCAGGAAGTCCAGAGTTCCAAAAAGATAAACTAAAAGGACCCACACCAAGACACAATGTCAAAATTTAAAGACAAAGAGAGATGCTTAAAAGCTGCAAGAGTAAAGATAACTTGTAACATAAAAGAGAACCCCCATAGGATTATCAGCAGATTTCTCAGCAGAAACTTCACAGGCCAGAGGAGAGTAGCATAATATACTCAAAGTCCTGAAATAAACAACCTTCCAACCAAGAATATTCTATCTGGCAAAGTTACCACTCAGAACTGAGGAGAGATTAAGACATTTCCAAACAAGCAAAAGCCAAAAACGTTCATCACCTTTAAACTCGCCTTCTAAGAAATGTTAGAAGAACTTCTTTAGGCTGAAAAGAAAGGGTGCTACTCAGGAGGAAGGAAACATATGAAATATAAATCTCATTGGTAATGGTAAATATATAGTAAAGGTAGCAAATTAATCACTTATAAAGGCCATATAAAAGTTAAAAGACAAGGTAGTAAATAATAACTCTAACTACAATAATTAGTTAAGGGACACAGAAGATAAAAAGATGTAAAATATGGCACCCAAAACATAAAATATGGTGGTGGGGCAAGAGTAAAATTGTAGCACTTTAGAATGCATTCAAACTTGTTATTATGAACTTAAAATAGATTTATAAATATGAGTTGTTATAAGTAAGCCCCAAGGTAAATCCAAGCAAAACCTATAAAGAGAAGTAACAAGTGCTGGTGAAGATGTAGAGAGAAGGGAATCCATGTGCACTGTTGGTGGGATTATAAATTTGTGCAGCCACAATAGCAAACAGAATGGACGTTCCTCAAAAATTTAAAAATATAACTACCATATGATCCAGCAATTCCACCGCTGGGTATTTATTCAAAGAAAAAAAAAACACAAACTTGAAAATATATATATATATATATATGCACTCCCATGTTCTTTGCAGCGTTATTTACATAGTCAAGATATGATAAAAACCTGTGGCCATCAATTGCTGAATAGATAAAGAAAATGTAGTATATATTTACAATGGAATACCACTCAGTCATAAATAGAAAGAAATCTTGCCATTGACAAAAACATGGATGGATCTTAAGGGCATTATGCTAAGTGAAATAAGTCACATAGAGAAAAACAAATACTGTGTGATCTTACTGATATGTAAAATCTAAAAAAAGCTCATAGCTACGGAAAACAAACTGACAGATTGGTGGTTCCCAAATGTAGGAGATGGGGAGATAGGTGAAGTGGGTGAAAGGAGTCCAAAGGTACAAACTTCCAGTAATAAAATAAATAAGTCATGGGGATGTAATGTACAGCAGGGTGACAAAAGTTAGTAATACTGTATTAAATATTGGCAAGTTACTAAGAGAATAAATCTTAAAAGTTCTCACCATACATAAAATTTTTTTTTATAACTATGTGTGATGATGAATGTTAACTTGACTTATTGTGGTGATCATTTCACAATATATACAAATATCAAATCATTATGCTATACACCCCAAACTAATATGTTATATGTCAATCATAACTTAATAAAAAAGTTCATTTATAAGCTTTCATCCCACTTATATCAATTTAATTCATTTGTCCTTAATTATGCTTGAATGCTCATGAAAATTTATGAGACATTAAATACAAATAGCCTATCATAATTTATTTTTTTGCTAAATCACACAAGTATCAAAATATTATAGAAGCAAAGAACCTAAAAAGTTAAACATAAGGCTTTTCTCTTTTGCTCTCTTTTTACTGTTTTCATTCATTTTTTATTGCTCATTTCAGTTTATTCTTAGGTTGGATTTACAATATTATCTTAAACATCTACTAGAGATAATATTATCTTATTCAACTAGTAAACCCAACTAGAATAAATGTCTGCTCATGTTACACTTAATGTTGATGACTCAGAAGACATATCCATGTTTATTAAACAAACAATATTAAACTAATCTTACTTGTCAAAGATTTACTCACATCACTTGTGAACTTGAAAAATATTTAGGTTGGTTTCTATATTTCTAGGAGTTTTAGAAATATTCAATTTAAATAAGTGGTCATTTATCTCTAATCCAAAGTGAATAGAACCCCTTTAAAGGATTTTATAAAACAATTTTTAAATTTCATCTGTAGCTATATATACATAATATATGCATACATACACCATCCATTAACATATAAAAAATACAGAGATCTTATAGTTTTTATTCTAGCATTTTAGTCCTGAGTCAGTAAAACATAGTAATATAAAAATCACTGATTTATCTCCACTTTATCTTTTCATCCAAATTGTGTCTGACAAAAATGTGATGAGTTTACTTATTAAGTAAGGGATAAGTCTCTGGCCAATATTTGTGAAGACTTTTACGACTATCTTTTGCCCTGATACGTAACCTTATGCAAGCCATAGACTACCTTTTAGGCTGAGGAGACATCCAGTGGCTGTCTGAATGTCTCCAAAGCCATCTGAGTAGATAAAATATTCAGTTTATTTCCAATCAACCTTTTTTCCTTTCAGCGTCAGAAAGTTACTTCTTCCCTGAGTCCTTTAAGAGCCGCCAATATTGGGGCAAGGACCTAACGTTTGAATGACAGAGTGGCTGGAATAGGAAGGGAAAAGTTCCAGCAGGGTGCACACAGGAATGGAGGAGAGGAGTTTGAAGAAGGACATATTAAAGGATTCAGAGGAACTGGAGCAAATATCAAAGGCAGCAGAAAAAGGAGGAAGGAGGGGCAGAGGTGATGAGAAGGGAGAGGTTTTAGAGAAGTCAGTTGGTAGTGATCTTGTTTCAAAGAGGTCACTGTAGTTCTAAATTATCTTTAGTAAAACCATGCTAACAAGAAAGGAAGCAGACAAAATTGGTTGCTCATATAGTCAACAGGGCCAAAAAGGAGATTCTCAGCTGTCTGAGAATCTCCCATGTTCTTAACTAATGGTACCTTTATAGTTATAAACAGGGAAACTTGGGACTTTAACACAGCTTCTGTTGCTTGCTGTGGAACAGAGCCTCCTAGAAACAAAGAGGCCTAGGACTCTAAACCAGCCTCTGTTTGCCTACCACTCTGAAGCAAATCTTATGAACAGCTGCTTGCCTGAAACTCTAACCCAGTCTTTTACAAACAGAGAAACCTAGAAAGCTAACTTGGCCTCCATTCATCTGGGACCCTAACCCAGATTCTAGAGTATACTTAGAATCTTAGGAACCAAAATCTGTCCTTAGCAGTTTCAATAGACATTTGTCCAGAGCAACGGTTTAAGAGTTGGACTCAGCAATGGATCCCTGATCAATCAATCAGGAATGAAGACAAGAGCTTCAAATGTACCCACTTAAGGGCCTGGGTAAGGGATCCAGGAGTCCAGTGATAAATGTGATCCTATCTGAATCACAGCACCAGAACTGCCAAAGAGAAAAACAGAGCTAGACAATAGTTTGTGTAGTAAAAACAGATTTTATTCAAGGTTAGTACAGCAGGGGAAAAGAAACCTCATAATAGAACTAAGCTCAGTTCTGAATACAGCATGGGCAAGTGGGAGTTTATGGCCAAGGATCAGGGTTGGGAGTCAGTGGAGGAAACTTTACCGAGAGGAAATATTAGAGGTAAGTAGGATTCTGGATGAATTGATCTCACAGGATCAGGATTGCTGAAGACAGGCCAGGTTGATCAGATATCATCAGCTCTGGTGATGGTGGAGGATGAGGAACCTGATCAGATATTGAGAGGGATCAAATATCAGACATCAATAGAGGGAGGTTCTTGCTAGACTGACTTAGCAGAGTTTTTGCTAAAAACAGATTTTATAAGGAAGTACATAGATGGGCCAAGGAGAAGTTTCAGAAGCCTGACTGAAGTTTGTTCAAGCAAAGCATCTTTGTCAATGACATGATTAAAAATGTTTCCTCTTTCAAAATATCTGTTATCATTACTGTAGCCACATGTAATTAGCAGAGAATTTTCTGCTTAAATTATAAAATCTTTTAACAATTTCACCCTCATACAAGAGTAGACAATCTCACACTTACTCACCCTTAAGTACCAATAAGACTGATAACACCAAAGAGGGTAGCATGGGGCTTGAGGTACATCGTAGCAGGGAATAAAACACTGTCTGTGCTTGGGGTAAGGCCTGACTTTAAGTCCCAGCTCCATATTGGCTAACAAGTAACTGCCTGAGCTGTGATTTCCTCATCTATAAAAAGGAAAACATTTAACTTTGAGATTTTTCTGGCCAAAAGAATTAATTAGCCCTGTAATCATTCTGGACCTTCACCTGTTATCTTCTGTAACATGACTTAGAACAGCTGTTCTCAAACTTGAACATCATCGGAATCACCTGAAGGGGTCTTAAACCTCACACTGCAGGGCCCCAGCGCCAGAGTTCTTGATTCAGTAGGTCTAGGGCAGAGCTAAGAATCTGCATTTCTAGTAAGTCCCTGAGGATGTTGATGTTCCTGGTCTAGGGACTATACTTGGAGAAGTACTGTAATATGGCAACATCACAGAGCCATTCAGAAGGCCAGAGGCCGCTAACTTCAGGGCAGAGTGAACTAAATCCTATTCAAGAGGTTAACTGAAAGTTAGTGATTTCTTAAGCCTTTTTATGAGAGTGATTCTCATTTGTATGTTCCCATCCAGGAAGGAGAGAATTTAGAGCAAGAATGGCATTAATGATTGCTTTTCCTGCTGGCATTTTGCCTTTCTTTTAAAGAATTGTGCATCCTAAATGGAAATGTCAGCTCATGTTCTGATTTTTTTATTGGCTTGGTTTGAACCTCTACCACACTTTCAAATGGGAGGTGGGCAAAGTCTCCATTTACAATATTATATAATATTGTAAATTTACCTATGTTTCTATTCATGAGTTGATGTACTATATTTTACTTTCAAAGAAAGGTCAATGATAAAAGGAATAAATTTCCCCCCTTTGTTATTTTAAAATTTTATTTATTTTTATATTATTACAAAGTCGTCTTTGTGCCTTTTGGGGTAAAGTCAGCTTGTTCTAATTACATTTATAAAATAAAAGCTTCCTCTGTTCCCCTAATGTTTCAACATTTTTATTGCTTCGCATCTGGATATTTTTAGGGCCTAATATGCAAGTTCATGGTTCTGTGAGAACACCAAATGACTGTGCAAATATGCATTAAAACAGTGGGAATTTGGGTTACCTTGTCCAGACAATGCTGACAGAAGCACTGTACATATAAAATGGCAAATATGATTTTTAAAATAATAATAATGGCAAATACATTTACTGAGCTGGGAAAATAATGTGGATTGTTTTTGTTATTGTTCTTTGTTAGGTTTTGTTTTAATAAGTTTACTAGATATTAGTAAAAGTGCTGTGGCCAAGAAATATGGGTCATTTGGCTTAGTTCCTTTTCTCAAAAATAATTCAACCTAAAATTATTAAAAATTTTTATATTTTTATGTTAATTTCCTCTGAAAGACTCCAGTTAAACCTGACGTTTGTGTGAAATGAAATTAGTAGATATTCATATTATTTTTTTTACACATAAGTTATAAAGTGATTGTAGTTGTTCTTAAATCAAACTCACTTATTTGGAATTATCAGGAAAATGACAGTCAATTACTCAGATGGTTATGATTTAGTCAAAATACCAAATTGACAACAGATTTTGTTTTGTTCCTATTCTTAATCTGAAGTTTGGTTTATGTGGATATCATCGATTCTCTGGTATGATTAATAGTACAACTATTTTAATACTTATTTTTAAGCTTCAGAGCTTTCATGATTATTGTCCCCTATCCTCATCATTAATAATGGCCATCTGTACTTCTTTTCCTTTAATGAGTGGAGTGATTTTACTTTATCATCAGTATGTTCTGGGAATAGAACTGTTAATGCTATACTCAGACGAAAAAGTGCCTGAGGTAATTATGGAACCCAACTGAAATTTCAAAATTAAAATATTTCCCCAAGCTTTGTAATATTCATTTCAGGCATAAGCTCACCACCATTTCTAACTGACAAATATCCAGTAAAGCACTTCTATCACATCAATTCTTTTTTGAATACAAAATGAATAAAATCAGTGAAAAAAATAAACTCTGCTATTCTAATACTGTTATTCTAACCAGGAACCCAATTAGAGCTGAACTTTATTACCTTTTAAAATGCCTTTTACTTTTCCTTTTTTATAATTTAAAGTAAACCTGGAAGTAAAAAAAAAAAAAAAAAACGAGCCATGCTTGCTAGTTGATAATACCTAGTATCAGGACTAATGTCTACACATTTTGGCTATGTCTGCATAATCCTTTAAAGGTCACTGTTTCTTAATAACCTGAATTCTCTAAAGGCTAAATTTATGTTCTATAGCACCAAATAATGATTTTGGCTCTGTATTTCCATTGTCTCAAGTCTTTTATTTATATCTCTTAAGATCTATTTTTACTCACAGCATTTTTTTTAAGATTTTATTTATTTATTTGAGAGAGAGAATGAGAGAGAGAGAGAGCACATGAGAGGGGTGAGGGTCAGAGGGAGAGGCAGACTCCCCGCCGAGCAGAGAGCCCAATGCGGGACTTGATCCTGGGACTCCAGGATCATGACCTGAGCCAAAGGCAGTCTCTTAACCAATAGAGCCACCCAGGCGCCCAGCTCACAGCATTTCTGACACCAAACTTCTGGGCTTTAAGCTCTCCACCTATATGATCAGATAGGTGGGTTGAGCCCAAATCAACCAATTTTCCAATTCTGCAGATACCAACTGATTATTCTATAATTCAGTTCAATTCTGACACGACCTAGAGTTAAAGCAGACCCCATAGGTTAAGAGCTCAGTCCCACAAGATGGTACTCCATTTCAGATGTTAATCGTATATCCTGGACCTTTTGTACTTCTGACCAACTGGTTATAAACCAGGAATCCCCACAACCTCCTTCTCAGGTTCCATAACTTGCTAGAAAGGCTCACAGAACTAAAAAAAACCTGTTTACTTACTAGTTTATTACAAAGGATACAACTCATGAACAGCCAAGTAGAAGAGATGTACAGGGCAAAGGGCCCAGAGCTATTATGCCCTTCCTAGGGGCACCACCATTTCAGCACCTCCTTGTGCTCACCAATCCAGAAGCTCTCCAAATCCTGTAATTTAGAGTTTCTATGGAGTTTCCATCACATAGGGATGATGGAGTAAATTATTGGCCATTGGTAATTAACTCAATCTTCAGCCTCTCTCTTCTCCATGGAGGTCAGGTGGGTGGAGATTAAAGCTTTAACACTACTCACCTGGTTGGCTGCTCTGGCAATCAGCCTCCATCCTAAAGGTATCTAGCAACCCACCAAGAGTCACCTTATTAACATGGACTCAGGGATGGTTGAAAGGGGCTTATTATGAATAACAAAGGACACCCCTCTCATCCCATCAATAAGGACATTCTAAAGTTCTTAGGAGCTCAATGTCAAGAATTAGGAATGAAGAGCAAATGTATATTTCTTACTATATCACAATATCACTTACCATTAAACATTACAATTAAGATATAGGTAGGCTAAAAATCCCAAATTACTAATAGAATCCACCCAAATTTCAGAATTATACTTGAGGAGCAGCATAATGGGCCCTTTAAAGTCAAGTCTAATATGTTCATCCATTCTGTCTTACCAATCAAGGGGTTATAATGTAACTAATTTGATGTCATATCATTCTCCCAAAGTTAGCCACATTAAACTAAACAAATGTATGCTGTTTTTCTTGTTGCTATGAATATCATCACTATTCTTCTTACTCAAGATGCCACTACAATGTACGATGTGTACCAGACAACAGTCTCGTTTCCATTTGAAGTTAGGCATTGCAGCCTTAAGTGAGACTCAGAAAAAAGAATTTAGAACAGTGCATCAAATAATCTAGAAAGCTTTTAAAAATTGGCACCGTGTAAGTCTAGTGTCTTATAGACAAAATCTATGTCTCTGATTATGATTAGAACTGCAGCTTTTTCATTACTCATTTTAAATGTTCCTATCTTCCATGATTATTTTCCATGATTCTGATTTGATAGATCTGGGATGGGGCCCAGGAATTTATAGCTCTGAAAGCTCATCAGGTGATTCTTCTGGGCAATCAATTTGCAAACTCTTTAATCATATAGGTGGAGAGCTTAAAGCCCAGAAAGTGAAGTGACTTACTCCGTTAAGGTGCCTGAAATTTTACCATCACAATTTTCTTTCCCAGAACTTTAAGACTTCTCAGTCTTCAATATTTAAATGGAAAGATTTTAAGAAAGTTTGTGTAAACTATATGACAATAAGATCAAGAACTAGAACCCAAGATATGTAATTAGGGAGAGTAGAGATTCTTAGGGAAACAGGAATAAGATAAATTCATTCTCACTTGCATTATTGCATTGGAGAGTGCCAGTGACACAGGAGGTAGGTAGAACAGGGAGTCTTTGCCCTATTGTAAGGGTATAAAGATAAGTATAAGGATAATGTAAATGAAGAACTGAAAGTTTCAGTAACTTCCACAAATTATACGATTTTGTGCAAGAGCTAGAGCCTAAACTCCAAGTCAGTACACCAAACCCCATACTCTTTCTGCCATTTGTTGCTGAGTGATTATCTAATTTCCAATCTTATTTCAGAATGACCCCTGTAATTGGGGATTATATGCATAAGGAAAATCATACTTAAAATTTTTTTAAATAGCTCTATCAGTATCATGCACAAATCCTAACATATAATAAGTGTTAAAAATATTTGATATTTACAGTTGTCAAAATTTCCCATAAATGTCTTCATTTCAGTTTCTTCCTTCCACGTGTTTTGCCATCTTTCCTTCAGTCAGGTTTAATTTAAAATTGGAATCCTATTATTTTACAGCTTCATTTTCCATATCATGGATATTGTGTCTAAGATCAATCTTTGTCCCACTGGTATGTCATAATTTAGAAGCCTAACAATAGGCTAAGCATAAGAATAAATGTAAAATATTCTTTCTTGTGTTTTGGTTTGTTTGTATTGTTTTTCAGCAAAATATGCCAGGATACAATTTCTGAGTTTCCTAGAATTTCTTAGCCAGAATGTTTAACCTAAAAATCAAGCCCTCTGCAATCTGGGCCAATATCTTTTTTTTTCCCCCCAAATTCCTTTTTCACTACTCTTCTCACACTGCAATATTTCCCTCATGTTATGGGTTGAATATTTGTGTTGCCCCCCAAATTCATATATTGAAGCCCTACCCCCAATGTGATGGTATTAGGGGGTGGGTCGTTTGGGAGAAAATTAGGATTAGGTAAGGCCATGAGGATAGAGCCATCCTATGTTGGGTTGGTATCCGTGTAAGTCATGAGAGAGCTTGCCTTCTCTCTCTACTGTCCACCATGTGAGGACACAACCAGAAGTCAGCAGTCTACAACCCCGAGAGGTCTCTCACCAGGACCTGACTGTGCTAGCAAACCAATCTTGGATTTGCAGCTTCCAAAACTGAGAAATAAATTTCTGTTGTTTATAAAACACCCAGTCTATGGTATTCTGTGATAGCAGCCTGAACCAAGGCACTTCGCCTGAGCAACTCGGTGTCCCCATGTAGTTCCTGCTCTTCCTTTCAAAAATATTTTTTGCACATTCTGTTTGCCTTTCCAACTTCTGGAGTAGTCAAATGCTACCTATCAAAACATATTACAAACACTTCCCTATTTCCCTCAGTGGGAACTATTCTCTTCCTCATATGTGTTAAACTCATCATTTCTACCCTATAGTTATTTTTGTACATTGTCTCTTCTACAGGACAATGCTTTGCCCAGTTGTCAGTTATTCCATGAATAAATGATTGAATTGATGAATGGATTATTAACCAGATTTTTAAATTTAGGATTCAATTTCAACTGTTTTCATTATTATTAAACAACTT
Source organism: Zalophus californianus (assembly GCF_009762305.2). Lineage (NCBI taxonomy): Eukaryota > Metazoa > Chordata > Mammalia > Carnivora > Otariidae > Zalophus > Zalophus californianus. Next base: position 145,519,807 of record NC_045598.1, read on the forward strand.
AGTACAATTCCCATTTTCCATGCCAACCAACAAAACAAAACAAAATAAAACAAAAAACACTGCAAAAAATAAATCTGTATGATTCCTAAATACATCATTTTAATCTATTTTTGATGGGATTGCTGTGAAGGTCACTGGTACCTATTTACAGTTGAAGACTATAAATAACAAAAAGGAGTAATTCTGTTCTCTCATTGTGTACATTGAGTCAATATATCTCAATTCCTTTTTCCCATACTCACATTCAAATTTATAAAAATACAGAGTGATTCCTCAGATATAATACTTTATTTAAGATAAGAAACTGTTGCCTTAAAAATTATTGAAATGCAGTAATTATTTCTTGTTAGGGTTTCATCTCAAAAGAAGCACAACCAACTTAATTAAAAAAGAAAAGCTGAAAAAATAATTACTTATTTTTTAAAAATTTGAAAGAAACTTCAAGCTGTTTGGGAGCATTTTTCTCTTGTGATTTTTCTTCTTTAATGTGAAGTTAAGGAAGATATGTTTTTCTAAACTAAATATGTTTTAACAAATTTATTCTTCTGATATTTAACAATTAATCCTAAAAGGGACTAAAACTATAAGGTTTATGGTTTTTGCCTAAATATTCTACTTTAGCAGAGAAATAATTATATTTCTTTTTTATCTTAATTATATTTCTAAGAAATTCCATGATAAACGAGAATCTTAACTTTAAATACAGAATAGTAAAATAAGACGGTAATCAGGATATTAGATAATATTTTGGATCAAGAAAATGACATTAATTCATTTCTTAGACAAAATGTTGTGACTTCACCCTTCAGAGTTGGTAGGGAAATTATCGTGCTATATAGCTAGGATTCTTGTGCTACTTTTCAGTTAAATTCAGATTAACTGCTGAAGTGGTGTGAGCATCTGGCATACATTAGAACAAAACTGTTGACAGCATTAAATGAAACTACAGTTATATGACAGATTCTTCAGTAATATTAATATGTAATAAAGAAGATAGCAACAGGCCTTAAATACATCAAAATGCCGTTTTGTTTCTACATACTTATTCTAAAGAAACAACCACGAATGTGAACAATGATTTAGCAACTCAGCAATGTTTACAAACTCAGCAATAAACTCTGTTTACCACAGAGAGAAATTAGGAAGAGCCTATGTTTCTAACAAAAGTGGAATCTTTAAATTATGGCCTCTCTATATACAGATATACAGAACAGTATGCAAAATGATGTAAAACAATGTAATGCCATAGAAAACTGTTGATGTTATGCTAATTTTATAATCAGATTCTAAAATACAGCTTCATGATCATATTTTAAATTAAATTAAATTAAGAAATACAATACAATAAAATAATTCTCTATTTGTTAGGTACAAACCAAAGTGCCATAACCACGAAACCACAAAACACAGTAACAAAGAAGATAGAGGCTTATTTTTCACTCATGTAACATCCATATGAACCAGGACATGCTGTCACCTGATCCCAATGAAGTCCTCCAGGAACTCAGATATTTCTTCTGTCTTGATAATTCATGATCCTCTAGGGCACAGATTCTAATTTTTTCTCTTGAAAATAGGGGTTCACAGATTTAATAATCAAGTTATGAACCTTCACCTCAGAGAAATACGCACGTGTTTGCTTGTATGTGTGCGCACTTGCGCACACACACACACACACACACACACACACGTCTACACTGTTGCAGGCTGTTTTCAGGAGTTCACAGATCCCGAACTAGGATCTGCATGGCTGAAACTAGCTCATCACTAACCCACATTATTCACACTGCAAGGGGAAAGCTGCAAGGGGAAAGCTGCAAGGGGAGCCAGAAAGTGTAGTCAAAACTTGGGTAGCCGTGTGCCCTCTTAAAATCTGCGAGGAGAGTGGTGGTCTATTCCTAAAGAGAAACAAGGAAGAGGAGAATCAAATCTGGGAACATTTAGCTGCCTCTGCCACAAATTGCATAAAAATGTTGATATCTACATGTCAGATATTAATAATACTTATGTCTGAATGATGACATAATGAGTTATTTTTAATTTTCTTTTTCATTCATTTTATTTTTTCAAATTCACTTTATGATATTGAACATTTCTATTTTCTTCTGAATTCCTAAAGACATCCTTTGAGATCTAGTTTGTGAAAAATAATTGTAAATGATTCATATGTGCTGTTGAAGAGTATGTTTTCAATTAATAGGTTTCATATATATCTCTTACATTGTTTGATAATGAGTTCTTCAAATCTTCAGTTCCTGTACTAATTTTCACCTAATGAGAAAAGAATATAAAAATCCTCCAGTATAAGTACAAAATATTCATTTTTTTTCCTTGCAATGAAATAAATATTTGTTTTTTATATTGGAGACTATGTTGTCTTTGCACATAAGAGTATCATTGTTTTATATTTGTGGTGAAATGTTTCCTTTGTCATGTGCTGACACCATGCTGTTAATGGTTTTGCATTAAATTGTATTTTGTCTGATAATAATATTCACACACTAGCTTTCTTTTGCTTAAAACTTGCCTAGGAAATCTTTTTTTAAATTTCTAAATTCTTAGTATTTCTGAATTATATTCCTTTATATATATCTCTTGTGCATTATATAATGTAATTTTCTTTCTTATGTAACCGAATTTCTGAATAACTTTACTTTTACCATCAGTAATTTTTTGTCTCTTATTTACCATATTTTTCTTATATTTTCTTCTTTTTCTACAATCTGTTGGATTGATTTTGCTGTTTTTTTATTCTTCCAAACCACCCTTATTTAGAAATTATGCACTCTATTTCTATTCTTTAAATAGCTAACTTTAAATTTTTAACATGGATACGTAACAAGATTTAGAGTTAATCAATATCTCTATTCTCTTCCTGAATAATTGAAAGATCTTACAATACTTTAATTCTGATCTCCCATTCTACACTACTTCTATATTATTGTAGTCTAATGATCAACCTAATCTATGGTTGAAGTGGAAAGGGAGTTTTCCCAGCTCTGCAAGCCATACTGACATGAAATCTATTTTAGAACTTTTATACTTCTATAATTTAAAAAAGAGGTTATTTTATAGGGTATTTCTAGAGAGGAGAGATGATTAACTCAAATATGATTCTGTAATTAAAATATATTTTATTAAAATAAAGAGAATATAAGGCAAATTACTAAATATCAAAACCAATATGAAAGTTCAAGTCGTTTGTCCTAATTAAAAAAAAAAAAAAACTAGTTAGGCAACCATTACACAACAAACAAGTGGAAGATACAAAAGTTGAGAATGTTTTTGCTAGAGAAATAATGTTTATGCTTTGCTTTCAACTGTGATCATTATTCCATCCTTATTTCATTATTTCCTTATAAGAAGTAAAACTTTTGAGCATGATTTGTAGATATCAAGGCTTAAAGCTGTAAAACATGAGACATCCTGAGTTCCAAAAATGAGGAAGGAATTAGAAACTCTGCCCCCCTATCTCACCTCTGCTGTATTTCCATCTAATATTATAGGTATAAACAAAAAGGTGACTAATGAAGTGGCATTATTTGAGATGTGCCAAAAGTTCTGCCTATTCCCAAATCTTCCTATTTAGCCTAAGTCTCTAAAAAAATCACCAGAAGAGTCGCCTTCAGGTTTCAATCATTTTGTTTCAAAAAAAAGAAAAAGAAAGAAATATGTACAAGACAAATATATACATTCAGTTGTATTAATACATAAAATATAACTCATAAATGATGTAAATGTTTTCTAATTATCCTCATTTGGTTTGAATCAATGTATCCCTTTTGTTGTTTTCTAAAGTTACTTATTTAAAACGACAGACCAGCTAGAGTACACCATGATAGTCAAAGTCAAGAATTGATATACATCTGACAAGTATATTTACTAAAATCAAGAACCTAGAATAGAATATGTTTCTGGTGGTCTATGAACTGAGGTTACAAAAATGGCATTTACCTTTCTTGAATCTAGCATTCAAAATAAACTTCTAGATGTCTCAATGATGATGATGATGATAGCACTGGAGAGTCATCTCTGTGTAAGTGCTTCTTATAAACAGCCTCATTTATATTTATCACATTCCTATGAGACAGGTAACTATTATAAGGTCATTTCACAGGTGCAAAAACTGAGACTATGAGAGAGTAATTAACTTGTACAAGTTCATATATTAAAATATAGTAGTCCTGGGATTCAGTCTGCTTAATTTCAAAGCTATGAAGTTAACTATTCAACTAAATTGTCTCCTTACTCTGAAATGTTTACACAGCATCTATACCTTCCTTTGTTCCACTCCCAAAAGGCCCCGAAGTGTTCATACCATTCCTTTGTTTTCCCTACAGCAAATCCATAGGTACAGCAAGACCTATGGGGTATAGTTTTCACATACACTTAAACATGGGTACAATTGAAGACCTCCTTTAATTATTGCCAGCACCCTCTCAGGGATATTGTTCAATGAAAGGTAATGTTAAAATTAAAGTTGTCCCTAGGTGTGAAATAGCCAATTTTGTAACAAGTGTAATCAGGAACAGTCAGTGGCTGTTCTTGGATCTTCTCCAGCACACACCCCATGAGAGTGGCAATTCTTTGTCCATTGTTTATTTTAAATAGCAGCCAGTAGGATTTGGATAGTGACAGGGTGTTTAGTGTTTTCTTGGCATTTGGTAAGTAAAAAAATGTCAGTAAACTTCCTGATGATACCAATTTCATAAAGGACTGAGAGAGCCCTTGCTTATTGTTGAAACCATGTTTGAAAAGAATCTCCAGCACTCTCAGTTTAAAGAAAAAATACTTTTTTTGTTTATGTTGAAGACATATGAAATGAAAGAGATGATTTTGTCATCTTTAGACAGTCTTTTGCCTCTTTCCTAAGTGTGTTAGCAGAAATCAACAATAAACAATATTTAAAAGTAAAGTCATAAGTATATTTTTAATGAAGTGGAGAAAAACATCCAGAGAAGAGCTGATTTCTAGAACTATAGTGACCTAGATTTGGGATCCACTGGGTTCTTATCTCTGTTCCCACTGTTCCACTTACCTTGACATCTATTATGCTTTTAGTGCAGGGATTACATAGTGTATTTCTGAATAGAAATGCCCATGTATACAATAGTTGGATTTCTTTTACTTTCATAAACTCCTTTACACAGATATTCAAAGCAAATTCTATCTTTAACGTCTCTCCAGAAAATGCTTTTATTAAAGATCCAAAATAAAAGTAATGCCTCACTTGTAATCTTATATTAGAGATGGATGATACTACATTATCTTTTCTCTTATGGATAAAAGGTAGGATTTTTTCCCCTTTCAGCATTTATCAACAAAGATGTCAAATATCAATAGAGTGTTATAACTCTTTCATACAGCATTTTATTCTCATAATACACTTGTTAGATTGGTAACGATAAAAACAAAAAAAAATTTTGTAAGAGGAAGCCTCATTTTCAAGAAGTAGCATTATCACATAAAATGCTCAAGTAAAACAGTGCCTTGTAGTCCAATGACTGCCATAAGATTGCTGGAACGTTGATAAAAGGTAGAGATGACCAGGAAGTGTTTGCTAAGGGGAGAAGGTAACTGTTCAATTAAATAGTTTCTTTCAAACGAACAGAAACTCAAATTTGTCGATCCATCTCTCCTAATAAACTTCCTCCAGTCTTAGCAAAAAAGAGTTCATTTGGTCAGGTTTTCTTCCTATATTTGGAGAAATTAGAATATGTTCTGAGATTATGCTATAATAAATGGTGAAGAAAATAAGAGAATAAGTGAAATATCAACTAAAGCATAACACATGAACTTAATCCAGCCTATCCATAGCCCTCTGTACACACAAGCTTACCCTCAACTGCCCCACAACTGAATATGAATCTAAAACTCAACTAACAATCAAACCCACGCATGTCTCTCGGAGCTGATCTTTGAAAGATCATTATAAAAAACAAAGAAAGTAAACAAGATGTTAAATGTTATCGATAACCCACAAATGTAACCAATGAAGAAATAAAACACCTGACACACTGTTGGCTAAAATCATTCACATGTTTGGCAAATAGAGTTCAATGACTAGTTAAGTATATGTCACTCATGATGCTGTGTACCTAGACTGTAAAAAGACACAACGACCTTGAAAGGATGCAAAACAATCAGCTTACAACCCTTGTGATGTCCGTTCCTTTACAAAAATGTGTGAGAATCCAGAAAAATATATTGATGTCCATTTATCTCACCAATGACTCAATTCAGATGGTTAGTAAGCAGTAAAATTATCTTCCCGAGAGAGAGTTGCACAGATTCTGCAGTGTGAGTTATCTGTTCTCAAAAGTTCTCTATGTATATTCTGGTTGAGGGGAAAGTTGCCAGCTTTTAAGGTAAATTTGAGGGAATGTTCATGGGAGAAGATTTTTTTAAGGACCTTTGTTCACTTAACATACACAAGAAATTGCATGTTTTCAATAAATAATGGTTGAAATATGAAATGTTTGGGAATCTTTGGAAGCTATTGCCTATAACAAATGGCACTGCTGACCCTTTAGGAATGTGTCTTATTTTTATACAGTATGAAATAGTCTATTTTGCCATTATCCATTAATTTGATCTGGAGGCTATATTGTGATATCCATAGAGATTAAACCTGAAACTCATGTTTTTATTCTTGGCAGTGACTCAGACATTAGAATTGTGAACATTCTGACAAGGTTTCTGAATGATGCCAAGCAATATCTTTAGTTGACAGACATAGATTTAAGCATATTTTTCTTTTAAATCATTCACAGGCTTTAATTTTATTTTATATTTATAAAAAGTAAGAAAGTCACCTACTGGCTCTTTAGTTACAGAGTAGAAACAAGTAGTCAAAGTTGTGATGTGACAGGGCACCTGGGTGGCTCAGTCGGTTAAGCGACTGCCTTCGGCTCAGGTCATGATCCTGGAGTCCCGGGATCGAGTCCCGCATCGGGCTCCCTGCTCAGCGGGGAGTCTGCTTCTCCCTCTGACCCTCTTCCCTCTCGTGCTCTCTATCTCTCATTCTCTCTCTCTCTCAAATAAATAAAATCTTTAAAAAAAAAAAGTTGTGATATGACATAGGAAAAGAGTGCACAGCTTTGGTTCAAATCATGGCTCCGTCATTTCCCACATGTGATATTAGGCAAGTTTGTCAACTTCATTGAACTTGTTTACTTATCAATGAAATAGTAATAATACCTGACTTACTGGGCTGTGTGAGGGTTAAATTAGATCACAAATATGTAATATGCATGATACAGTGTCTGGTACAAACTTCTTAGATGCATTCACAGTCTAGAAAGAAATTCTAATCGTCTTCAGTACAGATATAAGGTTATATCAAGGCTAGATCTAAAGTCCAACCAAATATAAAGGGAAAAAAGTTCAGGATTGGGATTGCTCTTGTAAGGTTTGCCTGAAGACAAATTGTTGGTTTGACTTTGCTCTTTCATTAAACTGATTCTGACTGACTTTGGGAAATCAACCAAAACAGTTCCTGAGAGCTGTATTAACACAGATTTCAGTTGGCTCTTTTCTAGGCTCACCTAAAATATGAAGGTAGATAGGACCAAAACCAGATGTGTGTATTGAATGCTTAAGGTTTCTATTAATTGTAATATTTATTCAGTGAGTTGTCAGAGACAAGGGTTACTCAGCAGATGCCGTGAAAAGAACTACCTTGTCTTTTCCAAATTGCAGTATTATATTTTAGAGCCTCATCAAAGTCACATGGTCAGTGTTAAAAATTCCAACCATGCCAGCAAGTTAAGGAACAGGCTAGATAAAAAGGTGGTTCTTACAATTTCATTCTGGGAATAACATTCATTTGAAATTACACTCTAGTTTAAAAATTAAACTCTAAAATGCAATATAAAGCATCACTATGATGGGCATATTTTGTGAGTCTGGAAGAATTTTTTAACATATGCTTTAAAAAAATGATTATGGCCACATCAGTTTAAATTAGATTAAGCAATAGAAAACCCAGTTTTGTTCTTACAGAGCAGATAGTCAAGCAAAAGAAGTATATTTTAGTTAAATGTCATATTTAGACAATTCAATTAAAGTATCTGAAAATTAATAAACATCTTCTTGGGTGTCAGAAGAATTGTGCATAAAAACTTTTGTAGGATTTAATCCTGTTGCCAAGATATCAGATTTTGAAATAAACATATTAAAATTAAAATGGTTTTTCAAAACAGAATAAAAAACGTTTTGTATACAATCAAGACAGGTAATGATGCAAAAAATTGCTCCATAAATCAATCAGCCCTCTATACTTGTTTCATTAAAGGATAATATACTGGGATATCATTTCAGCAACATTGCCAAAGCTTTCCAGATTTGATTTCAATCCAAAACTTTTAGCAGAACTCAGCACTTTAGGGAAACAAAGCAACAAAGGAAAAAGGAAAATCCAGGCAGATGTACATTTCCACGATATTTAAAGCATAACAGCATAGTTGTAGCCAATTAGTCATCATGGCAACCAGCCTACATAAAATATTAAAGCAACCTGAAGACAAGCTGAATATTTCTGTTCAATCCTCCCATAACCTATATTATAAAGGCTTTAATATTTATTAACAATGTATTAATTTCATGTGCATTTATAGTTATATAATTGCATCTTTCCACAAATTTTTGAAAATCTGGCAGCAGATATGGGGGTTGGAGACAGGTGATATATTAATCAATCATCAAATACCTAACAATATACCCAACAAACCACAAGGCTATTTGAGTGAAACAATTATATCCTTTTCTGTTGTTGCTTCTAATCAATTATCAGGATTCACTGACAAGATACATATACTTCGTGTTGTGTTTCTTTTTCAAAGAGTCACCTACATATATTGAATCTAACATACACAATGACATAAAAACTTAGAGAACTAATAAATGTATCTGCAAAAATAAAGCCTAAAGAACAGTTGAGTGTGAGTATAGCATAAGCAACCATTCTGGAATTAGGGAATGCTTAAAATCTCAGATCTATCACTTACTAGAAATTGACAACTTGAATCTCTCTACTCCTGTTTCACCTGTAAGATAAAAGACATAACATTGAAATGGAATGTTTCTATGCCATTGTTTTCAGGCATCATTATTTCCCTAGGAAATTCAAGATAATTAATGAAAATATTTACAAATTAAAAGTTCAATAAAAGTAACAAAAAAATAAATAATTTTCCAATACGCCAGAATGACCTTTGAGAAAAATATAATGAAAAAAAATACTATGCTCCAAATATTAAGTATCTAGGAATAAAGTCTATTAGAATTGCATAGGACAGAAATGAAACATATCATCAAAATTTACTGAAAAATATGAATATGAAAAGAGACTTGAAAAAATGGAAGACTATGTCCCCTGATGCAAAAAAAAAAAAAAAAAAATCAGTACTTCCTAAATTAAGTTTACAATGTCAAGAATTTTAATAAAAACTCCAACACTTGAGTTTTACATCTGGACAAGTTGATTTGAATGTGCATATGGGGAAAAAAGTCAGAGGACAACTGACAAAGATCACCTTAATTTCCCCTCAGCTTAGGCTGGTTTCTTCCTGACTTTAGGACTTTGACCTCCCTTTTCTTAGATAATTTACTTTAGAAAATTTACAATTGTAAATTCTTACTCTGCTATTTTGAGATGTAAATAATTTTCTCCCAGCCTCTCCTCAGTTTCACATCCCAGGAATGTGTTCCTTAAGAACATGGGAACTATCCCTTTGAAACATAATCATCAAGTTAGGTAGTGCCTTTCTAACCCAGTCTCTTTGGGAAGGAGGGAGCTTAATTTCCACCAAGTACCACCTAGCACATACAGATGGTCTAGTCACATTGACCAACTTCCCTCTAATATCCAGCAATACTTTTCTACTAACTCACCCCAGCACTTAAAAATGCTCCCATCTTTTGTGTCAGCAAATTTGAGTTCAATCTCTATTCCAAAAGGTATGACAATTTTCCAAGGGGGTCAAAACTTAGAATCCCCTGGAGAGCTTTTTGAACCACAGACTGCTGGGCCCTACCTTCACGTTCTGATTCGGTAGGTCTAGGAGGGGCCAAGAATTTTTCTTTCTAAACTTGTTCCCAGATGCTACTGTTGTTGCTATTTTGAAAACCAGACTTTGAGAAACAATTATCTAAGGCATTTTCACAACACCAATGGGTTTTTACCATAGATCCTGTTGTGTGTCAGACAAAATGTATTTTATAAATTATTGTAATGAAAGGGAACCATGGATTCTTCTGTTATTGGTGCATGGCCAGGCAGACATTGGCAAACTTGGTTTTGCATTTCAAAAATATCCATGATCAAAAAAAAAAATCCATAATCTTGGATTATTTTGTATTATGCTCTATATTAGTTTCTTAGGGTTGCCATAACAAATTACCATAAACTATGTGGCTTTAAAACAACAGATTTTTTTTCTCTCTCATAATTCTAGAGGCCAGAAGTACAAAACCAAGGTAGTGGCAAATTTGCTTCCTTCTGGAGGAAGGAAGGTCAGGGTGAATCTGTTTCATGCCTCTTGTTAGCTTCCAACGGTTGCCAGCAATTCTTGGTATTCCCTGTTTTGTAGATACATCACTCAAATCTCTGATAGCCTCTGCCGTCATGTAGAGTTTGCCCTTTGATTAACTAATTAAATCTGCAAAGACCTTGTTTCCAAATTCTGAGGTTCTATGTGGACATGAATTTGATGGGACACGGCAATCCAGCATATGCTTTAACCTGGAGTTTCTTAACTGCTTTGTCGTCAGTGGTTGCAAGTGACAAAATACGGTTTCTGGTTCTTTATTAATCCTCAGGATGGCTGGGAGGAGTGCAGGGCATGCAGAGTCCACATCCTTTGGCACTATATAGAAATTCTCTAAGTACTCTGTGTGTCATACAAACATTGTCATTTTCTATGCACACCATGATGTGAAAAGCACTGGAAAGCGCTACAATCAACTGAGCTAAATAAATACAAATAAACTAAGGTAATAATTTTATATTCCTCTTTCACCACAATGAGGTCATACTATGCCAAGTTCTCTTAAGAAGTAAGAAATCCTGTAGAAAAAGAAATTAGTCCTCCTGTACTCCCTTTGGAAAAAATTAAATGGTCCTACTCCAAAATTGTTTCATTGGAGTTTTATACTCCTCAACTTTGAGGCTCCACTAAATTATATTCCAATAATTGGCAATCTTTCAGGAAACATTTATTAAATGGTTATTATGCGCCAGACTAAGGATGCAAACATACTATATAAGATATAGTCTCTAACCTTAAAATTCAGTGAGGGATACAACTCAAAAGGAATAATTACAAAACAATCTGTTAAATTCAGTTGAGATACACAAAAGGAGCTCCTCCTTATAAAATGTGTCCACACAGATCTCATTTATTTCCCCAATACCCTGTGAGATAAGCAAAGGAGTTAATAATCCCACCTTAAAGATGAGGAAATTGAGACTCAGAGAGGTTAGGCAATATATCCATGATCATATAACTAAAGGAGGAATACAGGTTTTAGTTCCTCTTCCATTGCTGTTCCACTAACCCCACTTGTCTGTCTCCCACAAAGAATTTAAGAAACAACAGCAGGGCTGTTTTCTTCTCTGTATGGACAGGGAAGGGAGGAGGGTAACCTCTCAGTGCAGAGAATCTTGTGCACTGTTACCAGGGCTAAGCTTAAAAGCCATAAATTTATGACAGACATAAATATATAAAGAGCTAAGTCTCTAAGAGCAATAACTTGTCCACCTAGCAAGAATATAGTACTTTTTTTCAGACGACTTGAAAGTCATCTGAAGAAACCCTGTCTTATGACTGAGTACTCTCCATGGTCTTTTATTTGCCAGGTTCACAGACAAAATATTACCAACTTCAGGAGTCAGCAAACAAGACTTTTGGGCATGGGGAGCACCAGAGCCCAAGTCCAAGTTCTTAGTCCCAAGGTCCTCTGAGGGGAGTGGTGAAGTCAAGACGCACAGGACTGAATAAAAGACAGGGTAAAGCATAACACTGCAACACTTTAAGTCTCATTGTTCCTCAAAATTGATTGCAGTTGTGCCAACTTCCCAGATTGTTAAATCTGTTCTAGTGCACTTTCCCATCCTCACATTTCATGCAGAAACAAAAGCAAAAACAAAAGTGTTTCTTCTAAATATGTTCCCTATGTAAGCAGACGCTCCTTCCTCACAAATCTGATTGAAGAATGCATCCCAAACAACTTTGCATTCAAAGTTTCCAAGGAGCAAATAAAGATTTCCAGGAGAGCTGTAATTTCTTTTTTTTATTTTTATTTATACATATTTCTCAGTTTCTGACATGGATATAATGATGAAATTAATATTATCTTTTTTTTCACTCTTTTTTTATTGTTATGTTAATCACCATACATTACATCATTAGTTTTTGATGTAGTGTTCCATGATTCATTGTTTGTGCATAACACCCAGTGCTCCATGCAGTATGTACCCTCTTTTTTTTTTTTAATTCATTCGAGACACACAGATACAGAGAGAGAGAGAGCATGAGCAGGGGGAGAACCAGAGGGAGAGGGAGAAGGAGACTCCCCACTGAGCAGGGAGCCCGATGCAGGGCTCCATCCCAGGGCCCTGGGACCATGACCTGAGCTGAAGGTAGACGCCCAACCATCTGAGCCACCCAGGCGCCCCAGTATGTACCCTCTTTAATACCCATCACCGTGTGTGTGTGTGTGTGTGTGTGTGTGTGTGTGTGTGTGTCTGCCTTCCTAAACTAAAACCAGACATGGGAGATGAAGAAAACAAAAAGAAGATGTTTTCATTGCTATTAATAAAATTTTTCACTATTTAATGTCAATAATACATGATTATATTCTTATATAAAAAATTCAAATAAAAACAGATATATTCAGAATAAATTCAGAGGTTTCTTGTACTTCATACCCACAACTCCAAGTCCTCTCTCTCTCCACTGTCCATGCTTTGTGTTCAGCCTTTTCTTCATATGTGTATACTTATACATATGTATCTTTGAGGTTTTTTTCATAAATAAATCATCTTTACAAGTTGCCCTGCAACTTGTGGTTTTCAATTTAACAATCTCTTGAAATTTTTACTTGTGTCAGGGCATACAGAGCAACCTCTGCTTATTATTCCAAAGTATAAATGACTCATAATGTGTCTACTTACTCACTGTGTTTATTCTTTGGTGCCACCGCTAAGTTTTTCCACAAAAAATCTGCCATGTGTGGTGGACTTCATTCCACGTCTCAGCCTCATGACTGTCCTTTAAATATATTACACACCTGTGCTTAACATTAGAAAAGCATCCTAGTAAAACAGAATGGAAGTTTCTATTTATTTATTTTCAGTTTTGTATAGAGCTTCATATTTATAGAGATGAAGTCACCTGAAAAATAAGCCAATAGAAAATCCATGTGTTTTAATACAATTGATTCCTATTTTCAATTAGAGTTGCACATACAGAGAAAAACCAATACAATGATCTACTCTTGAAATAGTACTCATAAATTACCATTTATGGGAAGAGTTTCATTGCTAAAAAGATTACAGAATATATAATTTTAAACATTATAAACAATGAATTCTCCCTAGTGTTTAAATTTTCACATTTTATAAAGTTCTTAAGCACTCCCTCGAAGCCAAAACAGCCTTATTTGGGACTTCTTTGAGAAATTGTTTTGGGACCATTTTTGCTTGCAGGCATCTGACCTGGGAGGGAGATGACCTTCCAGCCCCAGGATATAGTCATCACTTGACGTCATTATGCAAAACTCATTAAATAGGGATAAACTAATAATTCATAACCAAAACCCTATATCACTCTCTTTCCAGTCCACAGTTTACTCCCCAAATCTCATCTAAATCAAAGAAAGGTAGCCTAATTCTGCATTGAAGACATCTTCAAAATTATACTCAGAAAAACAGTTTTTGCGGTAAGAGAGATTGGTTGATGATGTATTGCTTAACACATAGGGGGAAAAAAAAAGACCACAAGATCATGTGAACTGATTGTCTTATTAGCCTGCTATTAGCCAGGAATAAATGGTCCCAGGATTATCACTCCATAGGGAGTGAAAAAGTCACTGGAGATGAACCTGCCTCACTGCCCCTACTCTAACTTTGCTAAGGATTATACCAAATTTATAAATCTGTAAACTTTCACTGTGGTTTATATTAGTGTGAATCATAATACTGCTTTGTTGTCATCTTTCCAGGAAAGCCATGACCAAAACTTGAAAAAATTAATGTATATTACCTTTTTCTTACTTCTCTCCCTTCCTTCATTCCTTCCTTCCTCCTTCCCTCCCTTCCTTCCATCGTGCTATGCCTGCTGCCAGCCTTTCTTTTTCTTACCGTTGCTGCGCAGGATTTCTCAACCTCAACACTACTGACATTTGAGGCTAGATCATGCTCCCTTGTCGGGTGCTATCCTGTGCATCACAGGAGTTTAGCACCACCCCTGGTCTCTACCCACTAGGTGCCAGTAGTACCCCTTAGTTTTGACAACAGACACGTCTCCACACATTGTCAGATATACCATGCAAAATCACCCCCTTTGAAAACCACTCTTGTAGTATTTGTTAAATATAACATTTACTGCAGCAAATTCTTAATCAAACCTCTCCTATCTACACACCTTGTCAGTCTGTGAACCGATGTTACCTCCTGCCATCCCAGGAGTGTCACCTCAGCCACTATTCTCAACATCTTGCTCAGCCCAGGAATGGGAATATAACATAATGATTACAATAAAAATAATTACCAACTTCTGTTCTAAGCACTTTAACATATTTTCCCATAATCTCTTTGTGATTCAGTTTCCTCATCTGTAAAAAGGAAATAATAATAGTAACTACCTGAAGGATCTTGTAAGAACTAAACAAATTAATGTATGGAAAGCATTTAGTTGGGTCTGGCATTTGGTAAATGCTACCTTAAGCATTAATAATGATCCTTACCTTTATTGTTATTGTTATCATACTCCCAGTTAAGTCTCACTGCTGCCCTAGCGAACAGGGGAGCTGGGATGTAAACATGAATCTACTTTTAATACCCAAGCCTGAGCTCATAAACATTAATGTTGCCTTAAAATGAGAAGCATTAAAAATAACATATTAAGAGCTACATTTGTAATTTTAAATTTTCTAGGATCCAGATTTTAAGAAGTAGAAACAGAAAAAAAGTAATTTTATATTTTATTTTAACCCAATATATTAAAATATTATAATCTCAACATGCAATCAACATAAAACATCAATGAGATTATTTATTTATTTATTTTAGTACTAAGTCCTCAAAATCTGGTGCTTACAACTTAGTCTGAAGTAGATACATTTCAAGTGCTCAATAGACATATGTGGCTAGCCTACTACATTGGACACATAGGGTTAGACTAAAGAGAAGTCAAAATGATACCGTACATGTGAAGAGCCCTCCTCCCCATCACGTGCCAATCATGTGGTTGAATGTCTTGCCTTCCTCATTCAACTGAATCTTCTTTCGTGAATTGCCTATAGCTTGCTAGTCATTGCATAGCACACACAATAGGAAGTGCTTTGTATTTATTGAACAGAAGCATGAATGCAAAAATGAATAAATGAGAGAATGAAATAATATAAAAACCAAATAGCAGGCTGCATGTATATGTATATATTTTAACCTTAGAAAGTAGGCAAGTTTGAAAATTCAAAACCTCTATTGTAAGACTCATTTGGCTATTGAACGAAAAGTGTCAGAGCTATAACAGATGCACAACTCAAGTCTCCTGCTGTCAATCTGATAAAACCCTGAATATTTTCACATTAAAAATGCACATTAAATTTTTTTATGTATTCACATCCCACCTGTAGAATTACATGATTGTATAAAATTCATTTTAAACTCTCTTGAGGATAGAATGTAAGTGAAATCTCTTTAGAACATTTTACAGAACTATCACAAAGGAATGGACAATTGATATGAATGCAAAATTCTGAATTGTGGCTAAATAACAGAAGTTTGAATCTCAGGTAACAGTCTTTTAAATGGTGAGTAAATACCGTCAGTTGTTTGAGCTATTTTGAACACTATTCTTTAGACACTGTTTTTTCTTAAAATATGGAGCCCAAGCTAGGCAGAGTACTCCAGATCATTGAATGAGCACAGGATAAAATGAAATTATTAATTCTTTTAATAAATTTTGCAATTATAAATCTGTTCATTATACTAAATTTTAAAAGCTCTGCCAACTCACTTCTGTAGGTCATTTTCATATATAGGTCCATGAATTAAGCACTGCCCAGCCTCTGCATATACATATGTACACAGATATGCATATTACATAGATACATAGACATAAAATTAAACTCTAAACAGTGTCACATGAGCTCCTATGAAATATAATCTTAAATTTCAGCCATATTTCCAGGTTTTTAGATCAAAATTCATTTGGCTTCTGATGTCTACCACATTAACTATCTTTTCTACCTTTATGGCATCACAGATCTGATCAGCACATCCATATCTTCATCCAAATATTTATAAAAAATATTAAACAAGGCAAAATCTAGGAGGAAGTTCTGTAGGGTGGCACTAGGTGCAATAGTTCTCAAATTTCATTTGCAAAAGAATCACCCTGGGGAGCTTCTTTAAAATGCAGACATCTGGGCCTCTCCTTCAGTGATTCTGATTTAATGGGTCTGGAGTAGGGACTAGGAATATAAATTTTTAAAAAGCACCTGTGGAAATAAACGAAGAACACCAAATGAGAGCAAGCAAAGGCTATTTATTCAGAGCTTGTTATCACAAGGGAGTTAGCCCCATCTCTTGCATTTGGCAGAGACCAGCAGAGAAGCAGAAAGCCTTTATAGTGGGTGGGGGGAATGGAAGGCTCCAGATGCTATGGACTGAATTTTTGTGTGTCCTCCCCCACCCCACCACCCCACCCTCACCCCTACCCAGATTCAAATGTTGAAATCCCAACTCCCAATGTCATGGTATTAGGAGTTAGGGCTTTTGGGAGGTAATTAGATCATGTGGTGATGAAAGAAACCTCAAAAGCTTTCTTACCCCTTCTGCCATGTTCAGACACAGCAAGAAGGCTGCCTATGAACAAGGCTCTCACCAGACACTGAAACTGTCAGAGCCTTGATCCCAGGCTCCTGAAATGTGAGAAATAAATGTTTATTGTTTAAACCACCCAGCCTATGGTATTTTTGTTATAATAGCCCCAAAGACTAGATATCAGATATGACCAGATTGAAGACTGTCGGCGTGGGGAAGCTGCAAGCCGGTGAAGGAGAAATGAGGCATCCTATTATGACTTGTTAGAGGTACATATTTGTCTTTCTCTCATTAAACCTAAATTGGAAGCAGAGGCAAAAATTAGGACATTGTCAGCTATTAATCAAGTCCTGGACACTTGGGGTTAATTGTTTACAGGCGTTATTATTTGGCTTCCTGGGCTGTTTGATATAGATACTTATCTGACTTCCTCACTAGTTACTCTACATAGTAGGTTGGCTTATTAGGCTGGTTGCTACAGATTGTAGGTCAGAGTTCTATTTTTACATAGAGTCTAATCATTGTCCACTTGTAGACTGTGTCTCATGCTCCAGGAAATTCTTGTACAGGAGGCTCTCACACACAGCCTGCCAGATGTTTAAAGCACTTATCTTTATCTTCCTGGTTGACTCTGATTAAACCAGGCTCTTCGCCAGTTGACATTTCCTCATATGGCCACAGTCTGTATGGACATTAAGATAAAATGACCAACTGGAATAATAATCACTTATTTGTGTAACCCTTCACAATACAATTTTTACATTCTTTTTTACATTTAATTTTCATATCACCTTCATTTATGAGGAACATGATTCTGTATTCTCAAACCAGTGGAGAATGCACTCTCAAATATTGCTAACAGCAATGAAAAATGGCCCAGTCACTTTGGTTGGTTTCCAGTTTGGAAAACCATGGGAAGTTTCTTATAAAGTTTATATTCACCGACCATATGACCTAGCAACGCTATTACGGGGTAACTACCCTACTGAAATGAAAACTTATACTCATGCAAAAATATGTATGTGAATATTTACAATAACTTTATTCATGAATGCCCCAAACCAGAAATAACTCAGATGTCTTTTAAAATGGGCCACTGGATAAATAAACTGTGTTACATCCATGCAATGGAATACTACTCAGCATTAAAAAGGAATAAGCTATTGATTCAAGAAACACCAAAGAAGAATCTTAAATGTATTTGCTGAATGAAAGGCTACATAGGGTCTCTTTCCATTTATATGACATTCTGAAAAAGGCAAAACTGTAAAGATGGAAAACATCAGTGCCTCCCAGGGGCTTAGGAAGTATGAGGGGAAAGTAAGTTACAAAGGGGCAGCATAAGGGAATTTTGAGGATGAGAGGGCTGCTCTTTAGGGAACTGTCATGGTGGATACATGACTGAATACACTGGTCAACTTTCATGCACCTGTATTTCACAAAGAGTAAATTTTACTCTGTGTAAATTTTTAAAAATCAGCCCAGATATAAGAGGAATCTAAAATAGAATGCAGTCTGTGACAAAGGAATTTAAGTGTATGAATAACATAAGTACACAGGAGGGAGTGGGTAAGAAAGGAGCTGACCTAAGTAAGTTTGCAAAACAGTGATTTGACTATAAAAGTAAAGATAAAAGAGCTATATACAAACACAGTACTCCGGTTGGTGAATTTGTTTCTCACTGGGGTATGAGTTAGTAATTCTGCAACCACTTTATAGATAAATAAATACACACACACACTAGGTCAAGCAAATAAATTATAAATAATGGAAAAAAATACCTGGAGACCCTACTCTTGAAGAAAAAGAGACAAGATTTATAAAATATAAAATTGTTTGTGTCCAGGACATGGCAAAAAAATATTTGTAGGATGAAATTTGAGTCATAGAGAATAATACATTAATATAAGGGAACTGGGCAGTTCTAAATATGATACAGATAACACAGCCTGTATTTCTTTCTGCTTTTGATTTAGAGCTTATCTATAGCAAGAGTGGTCAATGATAAGATAAAAAATATAATAAACCGTTACAAGTATTTCAAAATAGTAGCAGTAAGTAAAATCATCAATCAAAAAAATTTAAGGCTTTAAACCACCAAATAATAAGATCCTATTACTATCTGTTATTGAAGTCAGCACACTAATTACAACAGGAGATAGCAAAATATATAAGTGGCCAGATGACCAATGGCGATGGCTTTCCTAGAGATGGTGCATTGTAAAAATAAAATTAAAAAACAGCTAAGTTACGATCAGAATGAGTTTGCTCCTGTTCTTTTCAATGGTATTGGAGTACATAAAATGAAGAAAGCTGTACCGTAGAATCATTTGGAACCTATAATCAATAAGGAAGCCTCCTCCCCTCATTTAATCTCATGTTCCACAGGTGGGATCTGCTTTGCAGAGTTGCCTTACCACTTTCCATGACATTTATTGATGGTGTACACTCTCTGGGGTACTGAGCAGTTTCACTGAAATTTGTGAGCCATCTATTCTATTTTGAGTCACTCTGGCTCTCATTTAATGACAAAATTAATTCATGCTTTTTGCCATTCCATGCAAATTTTGATGTGTAGAGCCTTCGGTTTTCATCAGAAATGCAAAAAGTTCAGTAAGAAAAGCACAGCACCTTCAGCACAGCTGACGGCCTTGAAGTCAGAATTTTTGAACACCCGTCTTGCCACTTCCTTGCTATAGGCAAAGAACTTACTCTGGGCCTGTTTCTTTGACTGCCAAATGCTGATAGTAATCCCTTCCCTGCTCTTTCCACAGGGTTGTCAAGGACCAAATGAGCTTGTGGAAGCATTAGTGCTTTGTAATCTCATTACATAAAAACTACACAAATGAGAGTTGCTAGGATGACTCTAACTATTAACAAGAAAATTCTTGACAGGAATGAAATCAATGAAAAACTCTTTGTATTGACAGAAACATTATGTAATGAGTGATTTGTTGCATGGATCAAATGATGTGATTCTGAAAATCATCAATATGACCATTAAAATGTTCTTCCAATTATAGAATATTCAATGATAAAGAAAAGGACAAGTAAATTATAATGTAATTCAAACAATTTATAAATATCAAAAATTATGATTACGAGGGGAAATGGAAGTCATGATACTCCCCTTCTTTCCTTACCTTACTTAACTAAGAAATAAAGCATACAAATCCATTCACACAAAGACATTGGGAATTATTCTCTAAGGTTTACCTCTGGGATGTTAAAAGGATATGAAAGCTGAATATAAAAGGAAAGAGCTATTGATGGTAGAATCCTGTCATCAGGAAAAGACTGACCTCTTTTCAATCACACCAGCTGGCAATTACCTGTTCTTACATAAACCCAGATCTGCTTTTGTCAAGGCAATGAAAGCAAATAAAACAAGGATTCTTTTGTTAATCCTAGAGATCATATGATATAAAGAGAAAACCCTAGAAAGAGCAGGATGCCTTATTTCTAATCTTAGTTTTGCCCTGTTATTAGTTATTCTGGACCTCAAATTTTTTCACCAGTAACACTGCCTTACCTATTCCAAAGGGTGTGAGGGTGGAGAGACACAGAGAGACAGAAAGAGACAGAATAAGAAATACCAAATGAAATAAGTGTGAAAGTGTCAAAATAGTGGAGTTTACCAAGAGTGAAATTACAGTTTTACATTTGGGAACTAATTGCACCATACAATAAACCCAGTGATTAAAAGTCTGCCCATAGGGGCACCTGGGTGGCTCACTCAGTTAGGTGTCCAACTCTTGATTTTGGCTCAGGTCATGATCTCAGGGTTGTGGGATGGAGTCCCCAGTCAGGCTCCACACTCAGTGGGGAGTCTGCTTGAGATTTTCTCTCTCTCTCTCTCTCTCTCTCTCTCTCTGCCCCTCCCCCCACTCATATGCTCACTCTCTCTCAGATAAATAAATCTTTTTTTAAAAAAGTCTGAGCATAATCTAAAGATCAAAGTCTTTAAGATTGTAATTTCTTGGGAGTGGTTAAGAATTTAACTTCTATCATTTCTTAAAAACATTAGTTCCTTTTTTGGAGGCGCACTGTCCCCCATCAGAGAGGACTTCTTCTTTACCCAAGGGTCCACCTCTGCTCTCCAGTCTCAGCCCAACTGTGAAGGAGTTGAAATAATTTTATGGAACTTTGTCAGCACCCTCTCAAGAATTCTGGTGTTACTTCCATTGTCCTGGGGCACTGTGGCAACTGCCTGTACACTTTTGCATAGGTCAGCTGCTGAAGCAGGGCTTAGAGATTTGATAAAGCCACCATCACGCTTAGCCTCAGTTTCCTCACCTGAAAAACAATATCACACTAGATTATATCTTTGGTCTCTTCCTGCCCTAAAATTCCATGCTCATGTTTCAAATTGACAAGAAAGAAACCATGCTTCTTGGCTCCTGTGAGAAACACTCTTGTCTCTGCAGAACACAGAGCCACACTATGCAAAGAAGCTTCTGAGGCCCCCAGGGGTGGACCAGGTTTGATGGGACATGAAGATCATTCAACTGGGGTGGCGATTCTTTAAGAAAAAGAACACAATATTTTGAATATAAAATTAAATAAAGAGGACATGTTTATTTAGAATTAGAGAAGGAATCACAACAAAATTACTAATTTTAAAATGTTGACAAATAAAACAAACATCACAAAATCAAAACAGCATAATGTTTTTATTAATCAACTGCTGATGTAACTCATAGTATTTTTTCCCTTTTTTTTTGGCTGCATGCTCTTTCTTCTTTATATGATAATGGTATGTAAAAATTTCAAAGAGAATAAAATGATAATTTACTTTTTCCTCTATCATAGATAATCAAAAGTTTTTTTTTTATTGATGCTTAGAAAGCATAAAACACGGGACTGCACACACACGTATACTGTGGTTGCAGGATGGCCACTAGTGTGTGCCCTGCAAATGCAGGATTTATGAGAACTTTATATGTCTTATAATTGTGAATGCTACAATGCTGTGTATATTTCTGTTGTGGTGAGGCACTGATAAGAACCAAGTTCCCTACTTACAGCTTTGCCCACTGATGAATAAGTATTTCTGGAAGCTATTCTTGTCTTAGCATAGCTAGCAATAACTTCACTATACATGAAAGTGGCTCTAAATCACACAAATTCTTAGCACTGAGCCCAAATTAAGTGTATCCCTAATTCAACTTTCCATTAATGAATTCCAATAATGCCTGTGGTCATTCCAATGCCACCTGACAGGAGGAGCATTACTTTGTAGGGAAAGTAGAATTGGAAATATGCAGAGGACTTAACAAATTATACCTAGAACATCTAAATTTTGAAACTTTACACACACACACACACACACACACACACACACACACACACACACACACAAATCTCCTCCCAGGGCTTTGGAAAGCACAAGGTGAGAGCTGCTAAAGGTTACATATCATTAGCTTCATGGAAATCTTCCTCTGTCTCTCCAGGTGGCCCCAGCCTGCCCCTGTCAGCAGCAGCCTGAGTAGGAGGGAGATTCAGCCTCAAAAGATGACAGCTGGGAGTTCAAGCTGGAAAGTCATGGGAAGGAGCAAATTCTAGAGTGCTTGGAATAGCTCCTAAAGGTGGGATGAATGTAGTTGCTGCCTTCATCTCGCATTAAAGATGGTATGAAAATGGACAGCTGTTTTCCTAGATAGAAGAATAGGAAATGACCAAGGCTGGGCTAAAATCCGATTCTGCCAAAAGGGCCAGAGCACTTGCATGCACCAGAGGTTGCTGCCAAATGCAGAATGGAGTGAGAGGGTTGAGAGCCATGATTGATTAGTGATATCTGTAGGGCACTGAATTAGAAGGTGATACCATATAATCCAGTTATTTAACTCCCCTGGTTTGATATGTCAGTCCAAATCGGAGAACGTGAGCAAAGTGATTGGAGATAGTATATAGAGATTCAAGCTATATTCTGAATAAAAATAGTGGTCTAGAGACCAATGCATGCATAAATATGTAAAACTGCAGGCATGTAAGAACAACTAGAGAATATAGTTCAGATGGAAAACCCTATGTCCAAGTCAGATACTTGTTGGGAGAAATTGAAAAGTAGCATAATCGAGGAAGGAAGGAAGGAAGGACTTCCCTCCTTTCCTCTCTCCTGCGTTTCAGCAACTCGATGGTATGGGCAGGTAAAGCGGACAGTTTCTGTTACTTAGGCCGAAGACGGGTTTACCAAATATTTGCAATTCTTAACCACAGCACCACTGGAAGAATCTGGAATTTTTTCTAGTTCTCATAGATAAAACACGATCTGCGCCTTCACAGTGTATATGTTTACATGGAAAACTATATTAGGTCGTAGACCCTGCCATGGAGATTTGCTTGCAGCAATCTTATGGGGAGTGCTCTCAGGAACAGTACTAGTAAATGAAATGAGGGCAGCAGAATTAGGCAGAGAGAGAGAAGTCAAACCATAATGTAGATGAAATAGAGCCTTCAGCCTATTCCACAGAATGCTCTGGAGTGGAAAAAACTCTTCAGAGTGGCCTGTAAGTGAGGAAATGAGGTCTTCATACCCTCACAGTGGACCAGCCATTGGATGGAGGCTGTCCCTGGGGAGGGTTATCGGAGCTCCATTCAGGTCCAGGGTAGTTTCCAGAGGGAGACTGGGTTGTGGGTCCTTTGCAGCCCACACTCCCCAGAGCCAGTGGTATGAATGCCATCATCCTGAACAAGCAATCTGTGCAGCACATGAAAGTGTACACTACAAAGTATGAAGAAACCAAAATAAGCTCTAAAACAGTAGTTTAAGACCCGGAATTTAGCCCTGGTTGATGAAGTCAATTGCAAACCGAGAGCCAAGGACAGCAGGGAGGGAGGGAGCCTCTGTCCGATCCTGCTCCTCTGTCTGAGTACCTTCCCTGAACTGAGATTACATATCTCCCACAACTTTTGTTAAAATGTAATGAGTCCCTTGAAAATCCTGAGGCAGAGGAGCTAAGACACCAATGACCACTTTGAGAACAGAATAAAGATAGGTGTGCTGAGACAGACGATGCTGTGAGTGTTCTCACTGGAAAATTACAACAGAGGACTGCAGTTCACTAAAGGCATCTCAAGGGCAATGGCTACCCTTGAAGAAGATGGCAAGCTGCAAGCCCTAGGGAGGGAGAGAGATTCTAAGTCGAATTTGCTATTCCTTCCTATTTTACTAGGCCAGTCCTGCTGCTCATGTCCTGTTTTGAATATTCTATTTCTGTTTAACTACATTCTGTGATTCTGTCCCCCGATAGCAGCTGCTTCACACTTGGCAAACTCTGTGGGCAATTCAAGGGTTTGTTTACCTTTGCTCTGAAGCTCTGTGACACTTGTTCTTACATTCCAATAGAGGCAACAGAAGGAGAATAAATGCATAACACAGAGAACCAACTACCGTTACCTCAAAAATAGACTGGCTCGATGTGTGTTTTCCCTTAACTGCAATTAAATATTTTTTATAATAGTGAATGCCAAATAAGTGCAATGGTCCAAGAGAAAATAGAGAAAACAAATGCTAACAGCCGCCATGTGGCAATCCCAGTTGTATTTGGATATAATCATTAACTTTGTTTCTCAGGAATTTACAGGGAAAAATCATGTTATTCTCTAACATTATTCAGAAACCTTGCAAATGAAGTCTCTGTCAAGTGATTTCAAAATTTGCACTTGAAAAATGTGGATAAGAATTAGGAAGTTAGCAGGGTGGGATTGAGAGATATCTTTTGTTTTTCAAAGCATACTGAGCCTTAGCTTTTAAAGAAAACTATCAAGGGCAGTGTAGAAACCTTACAGTCAATAATCTGTAGTTTTTTAAAGATGGTATTTCCTTGGAGACCATGATTTTGAACTATACTATTTTTATTTTATATATGATAGCTGAATTCTTGAATCAATTTTCAATTTCCAGATGCAGAAAACCACTCATTTAGAGTACTAAAAATTGTTTTCTCTTCTTCCTACCTTTGTATCTTTTTATTTTTTTTAAAGATTTTATTTATTCATTCGAGACACAGAGATACAGAGAGAGAGAGAGAGAGAGAGAGAGAGCACGAGCAGGGGGAGAGGCAGAGGGAGAAGCAGGCTCCCAGCTGAGCCAGGAGCCGGACATGGGGCTTGATCCCAGGATCATGACCTGAGCCGAAGGCAGATGCTTAACCATCTGAGCCACCCAGGTGCCCCCGTATCTTTTTATTTTTAAAGACCCAACTAGATCTGCCAGGGTTCTAAATTCAAATATACCTGTGGGTCGCTGTTTGACTTTATTGATTTACATGAAATTAGGATCACTTTACATACTGTTTGCATTGGGGTTTTTTTGTTGTTGTTCTTAATAAAAGAAAATGACAAACAGTACCTTGATTGTTTCTTTCAATTTACTTTTATATTCTGTTAAGTATTTCCTTCCCAGAGAACCAGACAGATAGTTTTAAACGATTGTTATTTTATTTTATACACCTGACCCAAAATTAGGTGATTTTGTTCACCCTGGGAAATCCTGATTATATTCTGGATTATTTTATATTTCACTTCACTTGACTTTTTTTGCCTTTTTCTCCAAGTAGATGAGAATGGTCACTCTGGTCCCATTAGGACTTTAAGAAGAGAATATATACATAACAGTTACCCTAAGATTAAATAGGCACTTGTAATATAAAATTCCTCTGTCAATTATAACTTCCCCTTTGTGGTTTGTGAATTATTTTATATGTTTGAAGTACAACCCTACACCAAAGTCAAGCCTTAAAGTTCTTCCCACTTCCTCTTAAGTATGGAAATTAATCATTTGGGACTATAATTAAACATAAGATTCACAAGAAAGGAAATCTAGCACAGAGAGTTTCCTATAGACATGTTAGATAACACTTAATGAAGCATTTTATATCCTGTTAAGACTTTTATGCCATGCAGTCTGTGTGTAAAATGGTTATTGAAATGGTTTTCATATTTTAAAAATTATATAATTCCTCATCTAAATAACAAATTTGGGAGCAACACTATAAAACAGGCCACAGGCAAGTAATGTATGATATGTATTACTCTTAGTCATTACTTTAATATTAATAATACTCATAAGGAATTAAACTATTAATTTTTCATAAGACCTAAAAAAGTAATATTATCGCAATAATTCAATCACAGAAAACACAAAGGTTGCAGGATTCCAGCTGAATGCAAATAGAATTTAAATATGTATGTTTCAGTTTAACCATACTGGTATTTGCTGTAGATGTGGTTTAGTTTTCATTTTAGCTGTGTAAAATAATTCAACCAACTTTCTTCTTTGCATACAAAGGAAATATTTTTGCCATATGTTTTTTTGTTTATCTGAGCTACAGGAACTCCTTCCACCCCCAGCCTTGAGCCCATCTTTTGAGCCATATTTTAGCCCATCCTGAAGTGAATATCATTCTTACAGAACCAAGAGTTTTGCTAACTGCAAAAAGACAACTTTCTTGTGCTTACTCTCATACAATCTGGAGAGTTTTTAATTACAGAGAGCTGGTAGCCTTACCATAGACACACCCAATCATAGCCTCTTGTAGGGATTATAACTGTGTTTGAGGCACAGTGTTCTGCTTGGAAACAAACATGACTGAGTCATGATACCCAACTGTAAAAGGGAGGGTTGAAACAGCAGCACCAGAAGTCACTTGATCCCAAAGCTAATTCTTCCCACTCACCTCTTTTAACACTGGATCAATCTAGATATCTGCTGGGTGACATTCAAACACAATGTCTTCAGTCTGTTTAAATCATCTCCATGCTCCATTTACACACCCCCTAGTGTAGGGACTGCCTCCAGGAGTGTTGTGATATGGCTGAGTTCCTACCTCCTTACATCAGTACAGAATTTCCTACTGTATTAGTCAGGATGGTCTAAGCTGGGCTCTGGTAACAAATTAACCCTGAAATGTCAATGGCTGAACAATACAAAGATTTATTTCTCACTCCTGTGAAGTCATGGCCTCCGTGCAGTGACTCAGTGATCCAACTACATCTATCTCGTGGTTCTGCCTTTCAACAACTGCAGCAGAAGATGTCACCTAAAGATTGCACCATTGCTCTTCTGTATTGTGACCCAGAAATGACAGGGGCACTTGTACTCTCAACCTATTGGCCAGAACTCGTTGTACAATGCTTCATCTGGAGCCAGGGCAGATGGGGAAGGGTGGTTGAATTCTTACTGTACTTACCATTTTCCAACTATAAAAGTAATTATGCAGAAATCTACAAAGATCAATCTCTTTTAGCCCTTTAAAAGAAGAGAGAATCAGGAATATAGGCATTTCTGAAATGATTCTTTAATTTTGTCCTGTTTTGATACTTATGAAATAAGTGTAGCTATTGAGTTATTTAGATAATAGTTTCTGAAACTTCAATTAGATATAAAATATTACAGATCATTCTTTAAATACTTAAAAGGGTTTTAAATTTACTTTTAAGTTTCATTTAGAAATGTAAAGACTAATATTAATGGAGAAACGCTGATGTTGCAATGCATCTTTGAACTTTTTCCTCGAACTCTGGCTTCTCATCTTTGCATTGCTAAAATGACCGTTTATCTTTATTGATGATTAGTTCATTAGTTATTAGTTAATTGTTAACATCTATATTGTATCTACCAAGTCAAGCTACAAATCACGAAGCCCTCCTGCTCCTTTGTCTCATCTTTAATATGCAAGCAATCATTAAATTCTGTCAATTCTACCTCTTCAATATCCCTCACATCCATTCATTTCTTGGCTTCTCCATTGTCACAATATCTTATTTCACATTGCTGCCATCTCTCAGCTGTATAATTGTGAAAACCTCATAACAGGCTTCCTTGAAATTCATATTACACATCTTCAACCCACTCTTGGCTATTCATCTAGATTTTATAAATATAGCATTGTATGTGTTTGTGTATGTATAAATTCAAATGTGGTCATATCATTGTTATCACCAATTAGACAAAGTCAAACTCCTAGCCTAGCATAGCAAGACATAGTATGTCCTGCTGACCACTCCACCAACCTTACCCACTGCAGCCACTGAGATCAACATGTTTTTCTCTGGAGCTTTACTGGAGAGATTCACATGCATCTCCATATGATCTCATGGCTCTCACTTCTGACTTATTTATTTTTATCCAAGAGGACTTGGTTTAGCAGTAATCTTTAAACATGGATGAGGTCTTCTTCCTTCAAGCTTTCATACTTTGTGCTGGCCACATCATAGCTCTTTTTGCACAAGATGGTATTTTTTTCCATTGCTATGGGTCTCTCCAGCTGTATCAGCATTGTTCAAGTTCAAGTCCAAAGAGCACCTTCATCTGAATCATGTAGGGAGTGTGTTAAAATTATAGATCCTAAGATGCCACTCTAGATCTACTGAACCATAATCCATAGGAGTGAGGTTCAAGGCTCCATATTTAAATACATTTTCTGAGTTCTACTGATGTTGGAGATCCATTACTACAGGCTATAGGTCCTTTTGCAGACAGACTGATTTGGTTATTTTCTCCACATGCATCTCTTAATGCCTAGCACAGTGCCTGGCATGGTAGGCAAGCAAGAATTTAACACTAAATTTAATACTAGAATTTAATACTAGACATATTAAAATGACCTGAGGTTTACACATTTATCACTAAACTGTTGTTGTTTTTTTTTTTAAGACTTATTTATTTGAGAGAGAGAGAGATAGAAGGAGAGTTGGGGGGGAGAGGAGCATAGGGAGAGGAAGTCTTAAGCAGACTCCATGCTGAGTGCAGAGCCCCACTTGGGGCTCCACGTGGGGCTCAATCTCAGCACCCTGAGATCATGACTCGAGCCGAAATTAGGAGTTGGATGCTTAACCGACTGTGCCACCATCACTGTACTGTTTTACCAAGTATTTCTAATTTGGTCATTATTTCCTTTTCCTTATGATTCTATTTAAGCTTTGTTTCTAATATTATTTAACATGTGTGAAATTTTTAAAATAAATTCTGATTTTTTTTTCTTTCTAGAATTATTGTGCATTTTCCTCACCATGAAAAGTTGACTTCCAAACATATTTAGAATTTTCTTTTAAAAAGCTCTCCTGAAGTTTTACTATGTGGTTTTCATAGGTAACCTGTCTACAGATATTCCAGATAGTTCAGCTATTACTATCTGTATTTCTAAGATTCATTTATTGGACGAATATTTAAAAAGCCCTTACCATGTGTCAAGCACAATGTTAGGTATTGAGTATACATTGGTAAATAAGAGACACAGTCCTGCCCTTACAAGAGCTTGTATTATTATTGGGATATGAGCATTGGACAAGCAACTGATGGAGGAGGTAGGTATATGTATGTGCAATACAAAATATTAAGTCCTGGGAAAGAAATAATAGGGTGTTAAGTGAGAATAATGAGATAATGAGTGTGGGAACTTATTTAATGTCCAGACCAGGCTTCTTGGGGGAAACAGCACTTATGACAAAACTGAAGGGTGAGTGGAGTCATCTATGAAAGACAAATGATCCAACACAGAGGGAACAGCAAGTGCAAAACCCCAAGGGCAGGAACTTGGGTGATCAGGAGCCTAGAGGAAACCTGAGGTGTCTGAAGGATGGTGAGCAAGGAGTAGGGTTGCCCAAGATGAGGTTAGAGTCACAGGTATGGGTCAGGTTCAAGGTGGACTTTGCCAGCCATGGTAAAAGAGCTTGAATTTTCTTGTAATTGCAATGGGAAATTACAGCAGAGTTAAGCAGGGGAGGCATATGACCACATTTATATTTTTTAAGAAATCACTCTATCTGGAGTGTACAGAATGGAATTTAGAGAAGGAATAGAAGCACTGAAGAGAGGAATTAGATGAATATTTCAGTTTTTCAGACATGTGAGGAGGGGCTCTCGTGTTGGCAATGAAGAGGAGAGATGTGAGTAAGCTGAGGTATATTTTGAAGGTTAAATAAACAATAATTGTAGATGGGTTACATGGGGGAAAGTGGGGCAAGGTGGAATTAGGAAGAAAGAGAGCCAAGTTCTGTCTTTAATAAATTACAGCATTATTTACTGCTAGCAGAAAGCCTGAGAGAGAAACAAGTTGGGAGTGGAGGAGACCACAAGAGTTTAGTTTAGGAGATGCTAAGCTCAAGATGCCTCTGAGACATGTGAGTGGAGATCTCACGTAAGTTCTTGATTAATTCATATAATATTTAAACCACAGAGGAGGCTCACAATGATATTAACTTTAGGAGCATTTCCATTTTCTTTATTATTATTGTCTTAGCTATCAGTGACCACTTTTACAATTTGTGTAGAGAGATAACCTCTAAATTTACCTCTCTACCCTGCTGTGTCGTTCTGCTCTGAAGAAACTCAGAAGATAGAACAAATTTATTTAAATTCTAAAGTAATTTCATATTTGAACTGGAGTAAAATTATCATATATATTTAACCCTAAGACATGTCTGTGAGCAAAATATGAATAAAAGAAATTGTCTTTAGAATTCAAGACAATATGTGCATTTATTCTCACTTTATTATTGAATAATTCTAATGTCTCTTCTTGCTGTTTTACAGACTCTAAATTGACTGCAAATTTGCAATGATAGCTGTTTTACATAGGAGAGAATAAATCAGGAACTGAGTTCAAAAAGCATTTACTGAGCATAATCTTGATGGTTAGTAATAATAATAATAGTAGTAGTAGATAATTTCTACTAAGGGGTTACGAAGGTATAGACACCAGTGTTTTTTCACATAAATTTTAGTTTGAATCTCATAAAAAGTCTAAGAGGTTAGTACTATTATAATCCCTATTTTACAAGTGAAACAGGCTGTGGAGCAATTAAATAACTTTACTTAAATCACAGGAAGTAGCAGAGAGAGGACTCAACTATGGTTCATCTGACCCCAAAATTTCTGCTATTAACCACTAAGTTAGGTTTCCTAAAAACTATGATGCATATGAAAGAATATAGTACATTTAAATTGTTTATAACTCACAAAACAGATGATCATAGGAGAAAAGAGGAAGAAATAAAACAAGACGAAACCAGAGAGGGAGACAACCCATAAGAGACTCCTTTTTTTTTTTTTAAAGATTTTATTTATTTATTTGTCAGAGAGAGAGAGAGAGAGAGGGAATGAGCGCAAGCAGGGGGAACAGCAGGCAGAAGAAGCAGGCTGCCTGCTGAGCAAGGAGTCAGATGCAGGACTCGATCCCAGAACCCTGGGATCATGACCTGAGCTGAAGGCAGGTGCTTAACCAACTGAGCCACCCAGGCGTCCCTAAGAGACTCTTAATCATAGGAAACAAACTCGGGGTTGCTGGAAGGGAAGGGACTGGAGGGATGGGGAAACTAAGTGGTGAACATTAAGGAGGGCACGTGATGTAACGAACATGGGGTGTTATACAAGACTGATGAATTACTGACCTGTTTCTGAAACCAATAATACATTATATGTTAATTTTTAAAAATTAAAAAAATAAACATAAAAAAATAAATTTATAATCCAGTCAAAGGAGGAGAACGTGAGAGAAGGGATGAAATGTGTTGAGTAACTACCCCGACTCTGTCATGTCTCAGGCACAGAAGATGCCTTTCTTCCTAGTGAAACCACCCTCTTTCTCTCCTTTCCTCCACATACAAGCATATCATCAGGGACCTGGATTGAGTAGCCTCTAGAATGCTATGGAGGCATAGTTTACAGAGGTGACGTTAGAACCACAGATGAGGCTGGTTTCTGATCTCAGGCTGGACACTGATGGAAGAACCAAGATATATATATATTATATAATATATATATATATATATAATATATATATATATATCTTCCTCAGAGACTTCAATAACATCCTTAATAGAACCCCATTCCATTATCCCTAACACACTTAATGTGATAGGACTTTGGATACAGTTTATCCTTTGCTTCACAGAGTTTATTTGGTTTGGTAATATAATTGTGCCTTCTATACTGGGAGGTTCACAATTTGGAACATTAATAAGCCAGAATTTAAATTTGCCAGCTCTGCAAGATTCTTATACACTCAAAAACCACCTTCCCCTAAATGAACTCTATGTGCGCTAGGTAGAGGCTGTTATAAGTATTCTGTAGAGTTAAGAGAATAGCCTATGGTTTGAATCCTGGTATACTGTATACTAAGTGCATAATCTTGAGCAAGTCACTCAACTTTTCACTTTTTTTTTACTCAAATTTTCTATGCCTCAGTTACCATAGATATCAAATGAAAGTGATAATAAGATAAGATCATGGTAAGGTTTGGATGATATATACACTGGAGTGCTTATACCAGAAAATACTGACACGCAGAAAATATTCTAGGTGCTAGATCATATTTCCTATCTCACTTTGCACAAAACCTTTTACCTGTAATTACTAACCTACTAGAGCTTCTCTCTTTTTTTTTAAGATTTTATTTATTTATTGGAGAGAGAGAGAGCACAGAGGGAGAGTGAGAGGGAGAAGCAGACTCCTCACTGAGCAGAGCCTGATGTGGGACTCGATCCCAGGACCCTGAGATCATGACCTGAGCCAAAGGCTGATGCTTAACTGACTGAGCTACCCAGGCACCCTAGAGAGTCTCTTAATTAATTCCTTGTCTATATCCACTTAATGTTTCCTATGTCACTGAAATATTCAATGCAATCCATAAAGAGAATATCTGTTTTTTCATTGTACTAAGTCTTTGCATCTCATTTTGATCTCTCTCATTTTGATCCATACTTGTATACATATTTTATATTATATAAAGATTATCCACTTCTATTTCCCATGGTTTCTATGATTCTAACTCTGCATGGCCAACAGCATTTTCAATATATCCCTTTTTCATTTTATCCTCATGAACATCCTTCAAGATACATTTTATTATCCTCATTTTACAAGGAAGGCAAATACATACCCAAGGCTGTGTATTAAAAAGAGTCATCACCAGGATTCAGATCAAAATAATGCTCTTCCCCAAGTCACTCAGAAAAAATGAACTAGAAATATTAGTTATGGGTTAATTTAAGGATAAATTCACAGAAGCTCAGTGAAGGTACAATTGTATATGGAAGGCTTCAACAGGAAAGTGAGGCCTGAGTTTGTCCTAAGGGGAAGTTTGATTAGAACGCAGTTTAAAAGCAGCTTTACCTGAGCAAGTACATGGAGCCAGAAGATAAAAATTGGCAAATGCCGGGCATCCTGTAAGTACTTGAGCAAAAGTTGACTACTGGGAAATAGGAGTTAGGGTTAGATCAAAATGGACCAGTATCTAGATGTCCATCAACAGATGAATGGATAAAGAAGGTGTGGTGTATATATACAATGGAATATTATGCAGCCATCAAAAAAAAAATGAAATCTTGCCATTTGCAATGACGGGGATAGAACTGGAGGGTATTATGCTGAGTGAAATAAGTTAGAAAGAAATCAGAGAAAGACAAGTATCATATGATCTCACTGATATGAAGAATTTGAAAAACAAGACAGAGGATCATAGGGGAAGGGAGGGAAAAATGAAACAAGACAAAACCTGAGAGGGAGACAAACCATAAGAGACTCTTAATCTCAGGAAACAAACTGAGGGTTGCTGGAGGGGAGGGGGGTGGGAGGCATGGGGTGGCTGGGTGATGGACATTGGGGAGGGTATGTACTATAGTGAGCACTGTGAATTGTGTAAGACTGATGAATCACAGACCTGTACCCCTGAAACAAATAATACATTATATGTTAATTTAAAAAAATTTTTAAAAATGGGCCAGTATGCAGAGGGCTATAAAAACTAAGTGAAGAATTTTGAAATTACTAAAATATAACTTTTTCTTTTTGATGCTTTTTAACATTCCCCCCCCACTACTGGTATAATGCTTATTCTGCTTGACTTCATTACACTTCTCATGTATCCCTCAAATTTCAGCAGAGATGTTTTCTCCTCTAGGACATCTTCTCCAGGGAAAGTGAAGAACCTCCTCCCGTAGATCTTAGCCAGAGGAATGTCACACTTTTCCCATTAATCCATGATTTCTCACCTATTTTTGTCCCTCACTGAATGTGGAAGAACTGGAAGACAGGAGATGTGTTACATGTGTTTTTGAATCCCCAGCATTCATCTTAATGTCTAGCACACAGCAAGCACTTAATAGATGGTTGTTGCTCAAATAAATTAATAAATGAATGATTCTGAAGAAGAGAAATGACAATGAAAGTGATGTCTAATAAAAAAAGCCATGCAGAGTGGGCTGAAGTAGGAGACTCTAAAAAGCAAATTGTTTATACTACAAAATGCATTAGAAGTATGATTTGGATAATATATAGGAAGTGCCTTATATTACTTGCTTTTGCTGTATTGTCATAATCACACAAGAATTTAATCTTGTGACCCTGATTCTCCAATGTGAGCCTATCAAAATCAATAATATGAAAATATCACTGCAGTTTAAATAGATTTGACAAATCAGGCAAATATGATTTCATGTGAATCAAAAGTTATGAGGCAAAAATTCTTCAGCATTTTTTTCTAATGAGGCTCATATTCCTGTGATTCAACAGGAGGTTTCAGAAAATGATTGTTAAACTAAACTGTTCATAACTTTTGTATTTCTTTTTGGTAGGCACAATCTAGAGCAATTTACCATTATATTTATAATCTATAAATAAAAATTTTATAACATTACAAGACTGCAGTTTCCTGTATCCATCCCTTTTATTCTTTCTTGCTTAACCTATAATGTACCAAGACAATATAGCATTCTTTGGGGAGGAAATAGGAAAAAAGAATAAATTTCCATAGCCTTATTTCTACATGTGGCCTTAAGCAATGGAAGATTCTGAATGTGCCAAACAATTAAAATTCTTCATTACATCAAATGAATTGGCCTAAATGAAATTTTTTCTATCATACCTGGTGAAATCATTGCATCTCCCTTCCTAAAGAATGATCCAGTTATTAAGAATAGATTGAGTGTGGATTCAAGTTAAATTATACATTAATACTAAAATATATTTCCTTTTAAAAATTGTACGTTTATCAAATCATTTTTATAGGAGGAAAAAAGAATAATTTAATTGATTTCCACCATTGCTCAATGAATACCACCAGCTGCAGGCAAAATCCATTAGAAGAACATCTCTACCAGAATGAAACACAAATCCAATGAACACTTATATGCAACATTTGGAAATTCAGTCTTCAGGCTGATGAAAGTAATTCAGATGACTGCCTCTCATTAAATGTTGAGAGCAAAACAGAGCTGATATGCCACTCTAAATGAGCAACTGTTTCAATTACTATAAAGAGTAGTATAGTGAGTGTCTTAAACATTTCTTCTTTTATAAATGAATTAAGCTAATAGTCAAAGGCATTACTCAACTATGAATGCATAAATTAAAATATATCATGTATTCCAAAATAGAAGACAAGTAAGGAGAAGCCATGTTGCTAAAAATAGAACAAATGAATGCCATATTATTGCTCACTCTATCACTCCCAAGCAATAAATAAATCTAAATTTATTTTTGTTGTATCAAAATGGTATAATATTTAAGAAAAAGATTGCCATTTTTTAAATTGTGTGTCTATTGCACTGGTGGAAGTTACTTTAATTCATTTTCCATTTTGAACACTTAACCAAAAAATCCTCTGTTATCTTTTAGGTCATTTCAATATTATTGAACTCAATTAGTCTGGAGAAGAAAGATGGATGAAAATTGGTTAGCTCATATATAAAGAGCGGTCAAAGAATGACTTGATGCCAGAGATAGTTTATAGCACGAGTTTTTCAAATAATGTATTTTTAAGATTTGTTTATTTATTTGAAGAGAGAGTGGGAACCTGTGTGTGAGTGGGGAGAGAATCTTCAAGCAGATTCCCTCCTGAGCACAGAGCCCAACACAGGGCTCGATCTCATGACCCATAAGATCATGACCTGAGCTGAAACCAAGAGTCCAGCGCTTAACCAACTGAGCCACCCAAGGTACCCCTCAAATAATGTATTTTCTTCTCCATCAACAAAGAGAATTAGAGAAGATAGTTCTCCCTAAAAGAACAGAGGGAAAGAGAAAGGTGTAGGAGTGTTTTGACAGCTGTTACCGCTAAAGGGAGTGTTAAGATGAACAATGGGAATGAAGAAAGCAGAGAAGTAATGATGTAAGTAAATATCACTCAAGAAAGGAGAAATATCAAGCAAAGTGCTCAGAAAGTTTGCTTTTCACCTCCTGGGATTCTACCGTTCTATGTATGGGATTACAACCATACCATCTAATATAGCCAAAGGTTTTACAATTCTTTCCATCCTGGGGACTTTGCCCTTCCCCCCCCCCTTTTTTTATTAATATTCACTAGAGTAGTTCTTGCCAGTGACCCAAGCTCTCCCTGCTCCAGCAATATATGCTCCTCTCTTCCCCTTCATGTCTATGGGCAGTAATACTCCCACTGTGGCCAGTCCCTGATACTTCAATAGAATTGATCATTCATTTAACCCCATCTACACCACAGTGGTTGTTTGCTCATTAACTTCTCCTTAGTTGAACCTACCAAATGTGCCTTCTCTTTGCTGCCAGGACCCTGATACAGCCCAGAGATAGTTCTACATTGCAGATCACATGCCTCTCCCATGTAAGATCTGGGGCAGTAAGAGAACCAGTTGCTCTGGAAGGGTAGAGTTACAAACAACAGGTCTATAAACATCATCTCACCTTCTACTGATCAGGATGCATGTATCTGAGAAATTTGTCAGAATGATTGCAAATACCCCAACACCTGTCTTATGTCATCGACAAAGAAGAGGATATTGCTAATAAAATACAATGGGATATCAGTGGATATTTAAAATAAACAAATACAAATATTATCTACAATATTTACCCCGCAAAAATGTAAAAGAAATATTTTCTTTATGGTCATACTATAACAGTTCTCTGTTAATTCCTTTCTCACAATGTACAAGCTATAGAAGTTTTCATGTTTGTTTTTGTTTATGTCTCTCTCCTTCACTTCACAGAAGCTACATGAAGGTCATGTCTGCATTCTTTGTTGAGTATCCCCTGTCAGAGCAGAATACCTGGTGCAGAGCAGTCATGTCATAAACAATTTTGTGAATGAGTTATTGAAAATAGGTTTTCCTGGGTCCTTAAGAAGCACTGTAATAAGAGCTCTCATGGAGCTCACAGCCAAGGGGAAAAACAAAAAGTAAACACCTGCGATAGGGTGTGATAAATGCGAGGTACCAGGGAATAAATTATGAAATTTACATTTATTATCCCATGTCATTGTGCCTCCTCCAGTGAGTCATGTGTTGCTATTATTCCCATTGACAGATGAGGAAACGTTTCCAGAAAAGATAAGTAACTTGCCTAATTTCACATAGCTAGCAAGTAGACAAGTTGAGACTTGAGCCAGTATCTGTCTTATACTTCCCTATTCTATGCTCCCTGGAAGCTCTGAATATTCATTCATTGATTAATTCAATTAATATTTATATGAATGTTTATTTTATACCATATACTGTTCTAGACCCTAGGCATATTGCAGTAAACAAAAGGGAAAAAGCCTCTTCCTTCACTGAGCTGACATTCAAAGTTGCAAAGACAAACAACAAAAACAAATCAATAAGATATATAATAAAATATCCAAGTCATCATTTTGGGAAGAAAATTAAGGCAGACTAAGGGGCTAGAAATACTCAGTGGGTTGCTATTTTAAATTGGGTGGTCAAGGAAGACCACTCTGAGAGGCAGTTGCATTTCGGGGCACATTAGAAACAGGCAGACCTTCCTCCGGGCGTATGCAGCCCTTCCAGCAGGGCTCACTGTTTCCATGGCAATCATCCCAGTCCTCATTTCCTCACATTTGGCTCACCGCAAGAGTTTTCTGATTTGTCTGTCTATGTCTCCTGCCCTCTGCTACCAGATTAATCTGGCCTAGCAAACCAAACAGAGGCTGGAGTTCAGCCTCCATTTCCATCTTATCCAGGCAGCTATGCATAGGGATCAACTCAGTGCAGTGGCCTCTATGAGGAAGGGATCAAAGGCCTAAATACAATGAAGGACTGAGCCATGAGAACATGTGATGGGAAGAGCAATTAAAAAAAAAAATCCTTTAAAACTCACGCATGTTTGGCATGTTGCAGGTAGAACAAGACCAGTGTGGGAGTAAGCAAGAGGAAAGTGCTAGGAAAAGGGATTGGAGACATAGCCTTTGTGAGCCTGGTAAGGACTTTGAATTTTATCCTAAGTGTAAAGGAAAGCCATTAGAGTAGGAAGTTATTAATTTTCTCTCTTAGCAGGAAAAAGCTTTCACATAAAGAGGTAAGATTTGGCCTGAAGATACAAGAATGAATAGATGTTGTCTCATGGCTAGAGTCTCCATGTAGAAGGAATCCACAAGGTTGGAGGGCATGATCAGAAATAAAAGTCGTTACACTACCTAATCCTTGCTATTGAAAATGTCTCATACAAACCAGCAGCATCAGCATCACCAGAGAGGTTGTTAGCAATGTAGAATCTCCGCTTTTCTCCAGATCTATTGTCATAATCTGCACTTTCGATAAGATTAGGTAAATTATAAGCATGACAAGGGATGGTGTATAAGAGGGAATAAATAATAAGTGGTCTGGTGTTGCTAGATTCCAGGGATTAGGCAAAATGAGTTTAGGGCCTCAAGGGCTAGACAGTTAGGTTTGACCCATTGGGAAGGGCTTTGAGTACCATGATTAAGAGTCTGGAATATTCTGACAAGTGAAAACACTTCAGATTGCCAAGCATAATAACTGCCTCATAATGACTGGGTACCACCATCTGTGAAATTCAATACTAAAAAAAAAGTAAAGAAGTTCCTTGAATTATTTCAAATAAAATCAAGTGAATTAAAAATATGGATAGAAATGTGTGTTGTTTTTTTTCTTTAAAGAAGGCCATATTATTGTCTATTTCAGATAAAAACTGTTATCTGATTATATATGGTTACTCACCCGATGTTGGTTTGTATCCATTCCTCAGAAGCCCTGAAATATGCTGAACAAAATGAGAAACAAAATAGCCCTTGTAGATGTACATCAGTGAGTTGTTTAGTCTTTTCATTTCTCATGTTCCAGAGGGCAGGTTAAATTGCAAATGTGTTCTTTCTAGGAATGTAAATGTGATCAATTACAGGGCTTTTCCCCTCTTTGTTTTGGCACACAGGCTGTTCCACTTTCTCTTGCTTCTTACTAAACATGATAAATAGGGATATTTAGAATTCACTTTGAGGAGAAGGGGTCAAAATAACAAAGAAATTGACAAATCAAAAAAAAAGGGACTTGAATATCAATTTTACTGGAACAAGATGATTTTTAGTTTTCCTTGTTTCTTTTAATCTTTTTCTTTCATTGTTACTTCAGCAAGCTTGGGCCTTAAGAAGCATCAGGATGGACAGACAGGCACAGCAGACACCCACGGGCCTAGGAGCTGCCCAGAGGGAAGGTATGAAATGAAGGGCATCATATGCAATAGAAAATAAAAACAGGGAGTTCAATCAGACCTCATAGACTTTAGAGAGAGCTGACATCAAGAACTTGGCAGAAATTCAGTGCAGGGACAAAAGTTCACTAGGGGAAGAGTCGAAGGTAGAGAGGTAATTGGGAGCCGGACCAGGAAAGGTCTTACACATATGATGAAGAGAGTCTGTCCTTATCTTGACCTCTGAGAGGTATGTGTCTTCTCTTCTATCACCTCCATCTAAGTCATGATCAATCCTCATCTACAATGGCTTCCTAAATGACTATATTGCTTTCGTTTTTGCCCAATCCAAAGGCCCCAACTCTAATCCATTCTTCACAGGGTAGATAGAGGGTCAATCTTGTCACTCTCCTGCGAAGAGTCCTCCAAAGGCTTCCCAGTACCCTACAAATGAACACCAAATTCCTTACTGCTTGGCCTGAAAATCTACACACTGTGGCTACCGCTCTCCTTCTTGCTTACACAATGACCTCTGATTCCTCCAATGCGTCAAGTTGTTTCCTATTTCAGAGCATTTGCCTCAAAAATTCTCTCTGCTGCAATGTCTTTCTACCCTCTACTCCACCGCAAGATGTCCAGGTCCCCTTTATTCGTTGGGTTTCTGCCAACATAACAGCTCCTCAAAAGAGACCTTTCCTGGTTGTTCCATCTAAATTAGCCACTGTCTAAACTTTCTTTCTACAATATTATCTTATTTGTTCCCTTCATATGTTTTAACACAATTCAAACTCCTTATCTGTTTACTTGTTTATTATCTGTCTCCTTGTGTTAGTTTTCTATTGCTGCAGAACAAACTTAGCAGCTAAAAACAACACACATTTGCTATCTCACAGTTTCCTGGGGTCAAGAGTCCAGGCAGGCTTAGCGCTCTCTTCTGCTAGGCTGCAATTAAGGATGTCAGCTGGGACTGGGGTCACATCTTGGAGGCCTGACTTGGTTTCACTCTTGAGCTCACTTAGGCTATTGGCAGAATTCATTTCCTTGAGACTGAAGGTCTCAACTTCTTGCTGTCACCTAGAGATTGTTCCTTGCCATATGAGCCTCCTAACGTGGCCCCTTATTTCAAATCCAGCAAGGGAGGAAGTCTCTAGAATAATCTGCTAGCAAGATGGAGTTTTATATATCATGATCATGGGAGTACCATCCTATCACCTTTTCATATTCCATTGCTTAGAAGCAAGTCACAGGCCCTATTTACACTTAAGTGGAGGTTATTATACAAAGATGTGAACACCAGGAGGCGGGAATAATGAGGGCCATCTTAAAGTCTGTCTTCCATAGTCTGCCCTTTGGCCCCCAATGATTTACATCCCTTCCACACGCAAAATACATTCATCTCCCTCCCAAGGTTCCTATTATAGCATCTTATTGTGGCATCCTAACATAACATCAGATCAAAGGCCAATATCTCCTCATCTAAATCTTGTCCAAGCCACTGAACCAGGTTCTTCTGTTGTCTCATTAATCCATTTTAAAAACATTTATATGGATCTATTACAATGCTAAAAATTGTGGTATCAGAGATATAATAGTAAACAAAATACAGTCCCTGCCTTGAAAAAATTTACAGTCTAGATGATAAATGCTAAAATGAATAAACAGAAGGTTAATGAAAATACATGGGGGGGGGGGCGCCTGGGTGGCTCAGTCGGTTAAGCATCTGCCTTCGGCTCAGGTCATGATCCCAGAGTCCTGGGATCGAGCCCCAGGTCGGGCTCCCTGCTCCACTGGAGGCCTGCTTCTCCCTCTCCCCTCCCACTCTCCCTGCTTGTGGTCCCTCTCTCTCTGTGTCTCTCTCTGTCAAATAAATAAATAAAATCTTTTAAAAAAAAAGAAAATACATGGTAAAAATAACTACTTTTGCATGAAGGGCTATGAGAGAATTGTTGAAGGAGCAAATGACCTCTAAATGTAGTCTTGTAGATTACATAAGAGTTACATAACAGTTAACTCAACAACTGCTCCCTGGATTATGCTGGAAAGAGGAAGAAAAGATGATGTTCCAAGAAGAGAAGAAAAATGCATGCTAAAATCCTAGCAGTGAAAGAGAGCATGGCACATTCAGGAAACTAAAAGAAAGGCTAGAGTATAGTTAGGTGAGGAAAAATGCCAAAAAGTAAGACTGGACATTTGATAAAAGGGGACCAGATCATTACATGAAATTTGTACTTTATTTTGAGCACAGTGGAGAGCCACTAAAGAGTTTCAAATAAGGAGATTAAAAAAACCAAATTTATGCTTTAGAAAGATCACTCTGACTTCAGTGTGGAAAATCAATTGGAATGGGAAAGGTGTAAAGACAGACTAGCTAGGAGAAAGCTGTTGCTGGAATTTGTAAGTATAACATGGAAGCTGGAAAGGTAAAGGCAAAGAGCACAGAGGAGAGAGGTAAGCAACATTGGGGGTGGAGAAGTAAATGGATAGGAGGGGTTAGGAATCATTTGCATGCTGAGGAGGGGAGAAAAACAGAGAGGAGATATGGATGAGTTCCAGGTATCTGCTTTTGATAAGTGGGTGGATGATAATACCATTTGCTGAGGTAACAAATAAAGCAAGAGAAGAGGTTGGGGGCTGGATTGGATAGAGGTGAGCCAAGACAGAATATTTTAGTTTTGAGTTGTCTCTGGGAATTCCAAGCGGAGAGGACTTGAAGGCAGCTGGATGTACCTGGCTCTAGAGCTCAAGAGAAAGATTTGATCCAAGCTTTCTGTTATCTCCCTAGGTGAGGGAAAAGATTGGCCACAGAGTCTAAGGACAAATAAATGACTGGTAATGGAAAAGTGAGAAATGAATGTTGCCCGCCACATAATTCAGGGGGACTCAGAGACAAGAAAACCAGCAAATAGTTTCCAAAATATTTCTCCCAGCTTTTCTCATCTAATCCTCCACATTATAGTACGTAGAACATCAATTAAGACTTCTAGTCAGACATGGAAAATTGTGTTTATCTCTGCTCCCAATGGAAATAATATTAAAAGGTAAATGTGATTTAAAAAAGTATAAATCCTAAAAACAAAGAGAAAATGAGCAGGGATGAGAGCAAGTGAAAAGATGTCAGTAAATGTTAACATTTGGAAAGCAAATAGTGGGGTGGCAACTCACATAGTAGGTAAAGAGAAGTTGAAACCTAGGAATTCACAGTCGGAGCCAATGCTAAAAAGTGGGCTTTTCTCTACAGATCACTGGAGATTTGGAACTTAAGACATTAGGCATATTGACCATCCATAGTGAGGTATAGAGCTGGAAATTAGTTGAAAAATCTGTGTATGGAGTAATCAAACATCCTTCCTCCCCTTCCCCCATCCTCATCCTGCAAAGCCATGTTAATGGCTCTTTCTAACTTCTCCAGAAAACCAGATGTTTAGTCCCTGAGAAACTGATCCCTAGGGACTCTGGACTGGAGGGACCAAGAACAACAGAATATGATGGTGCTGAAGTGAAAAAGGAGGATTAAGTGCAAACAGAGATTTCTGAACAGTAATTTGTTATAAACTTTCCAGCATTATTTCATTTTAAAGTAACATAGATTCAATAAAATAGATTCAATTCAATAAAAATTTAAATTTGCCTAATAAAAGCCTATCAAGTCATTCAGGAAATCTTCCTCTGGTGATGTTTTATTTATTTACTTTTTGAAGGAAGAAATATGCTATTCAGGTTTTGAGACACCAGTATACCTTGGGGCAATGTTCTTCACTTTGCTAGTGATGTAAGGGAAAGAAAACAAGACATCAAGGTTGGAATTGGCACCTCTACAGCAAGGCCTCCTGCCTGATTCTTTTAGGAC
The DNA here is from genome assembly GCF_009762305.2 of Zalophus californianus. NCBI lineage: Eukaryota > Metazoa > Chordata > Mammalia > Carnivora > Otariidae > Zalophus > Zalophus californianus. The sequence goes on from NC_045598.1 coordinate 145,563,106, forward strand.
CATCAGTGATAACAAAAAGATCAGCAGGGACTTGAGTCCCCAGAAAATTTGGATGGATCTTCCTGAATTCCTTAGCTCCCCAGTAGAGGATTCTCCCAATGAAAGGACCTGGGCAGTTCCTCAAATCTGAAGATGTTGGCTGAGAAGATTAGCAGAAGAGGAACCCAAACCTGCTCTTCCATAAAGGCTGTGATTATCCTTCCTCAGGTGAATCTCTGCTGCATCACCTCTCCTGGGCTCTCTACTGCAAGATATGGAGAGTGCTCCTCCATTGCCTAGTGATTCCAAAGACTGGCACACCCCTATTTTACCAACACTATCTCAGAGACTCAAAGTATGAAAAACGCCTCTTTGCCTTTACTCTACTACTTGGAATCTAGGTGGCCCTACTAACCTATCCAAATCCAACTGTTCACCCCATTGCTTCTCCTCTCTTAACCCAAATCAGCAACCCTGAGACAATGAAATTCTTCTCTAATATCATGAGACAGAGTTGAACATCTGCTGTTAGCTCTGTGACCTTGAACAATTCAACCACTGTTCGTGTACGTTCCTGCTCTACCTCACAGACTTGAAAGGGAAGCCACATTTTTCATAGTGGAGATTTCTAACTCCCATCCTTGGATGAAGTTCTCTTTTCTTTTTGTTTAAATACTTGTTGTTGTTGTTGCTGTTGTTTTTAATCACCTCCCAATTATTTCTTCATCTCTCCTCTTAGAATTTGCTTTTGTTCCATTGTTTTCCTTTACCTCAATTGATCCTAGTCGCGGTTCATTTTAGCTTCTTTCTTATTCCTAATCACATCCTTCTGAAATTATATGCTCATGAAAACACATATACACAGAAGTGCTCATTCCCGGATGGCAGTTTCACTGTTACCATAGAGACATATCAGTTTCCTATCAAGTGAGGGAGATGAATCATGACTCATGAATATTTATTTCATTTTATATTTGATTATTCCATTTTTAACATCTGCGGCAAAAACGGATATTTTGTTTTCAATATCTTTTCAGTTCAACTTTTTTCCTTTTAAAGATAGCACTTCATTCTCAGTCAAAAAAAATGTAATGAAACTGTCTAATGCATTTGGGCCATTATCTTATAAGTTAGTTTCTAAATAAGTTGATAAAGAATTAATACATATAAATTTTGATGTACCACTGGGTATTGTTCTACATTTTATATTTGTTAACCAGTATGCTTACCTGCAGAATTATAAATAATTATTAAGGGCTCTTCTAATTAATCACAAGGCATGTGTGCCTGTTACTTACCTAATGTAATTCCTGTGATTTATGTGGATGAAGAAACTTAGAAAATATCACTAAATCAGAATATTTGAGTAACATCCACCAAGTCTTGGAGGGATTCAGTTCCCCCCCCAGTTTTTACATTCCTTTATATTTCTGGATCACTTTTCAGTTTTCCAAGCACTTTCACATATGTGACAGGATATGAGCGTTCAACCTGATTTATTATAGAAACAACAGTTTTGCTCATCTTTCTTTTCTGCAACGCATTAGAAAGATACTATGTATTTATTTTTCCACACTTCCTAAGAGTGTTTGAAGTTTGAGACTTCCTTGACTTCAAAGAAATGAAACTAGTTTTTTGTTTGATACTAATTCTAACTCTGAGTTTAATGGACCATCTAAGTCTTTATGAAAACAAATGAAAATAGAGGGTTTTGGTGGGAAGGAGGATTCATGTGATAAAATAGAGAGTCTAGTGAGGGAATTAGGAGGAACAAGTTACTTTGATGATCAGATGGGGCCCTGGGAACCTGATGAGAAAGAAATGCCTTGGTCCAAGAAAAAACAAGTGAATGGACTCAGATAAGGACCAAAGAAAAGGTACTATTTAAGTGTAGAGGGATTTATCAATGACTGACTACCAGGAAGGATGACTTTACAGGACTCTTAGAACATCTCCAAACCCTCAGAACATCCATAAACCCAAAGAGGGGCACCTGGGACAAGTGGAAGAATGATAGTGAGGAAACCCCTTACCAGTACTCTGGGGGCTAAACTGGATAAGCTTTAGTCTTGTGTGCTGGGATAGATACCCTAAGTTTGAAACACTGTGTTGACATTTATTATCTCACTGAGTTTCACAAGAGTACAGCTAACTGTGTTGTGCAGGCCTTTGATATCCCCCTTTCTATAGATGAAGATGATGTCACATGACAACATGGTTGGGTATGTATGAGTCAACTAAATTCTACCTCTGCATGGACTTTTCCTGACTATTCTTTATATAATATTTTTTCACACTTAAATTTACTTACTGAAGATATATATTGGCTCAGATAACTGAAAAATCTAGAGGGTATAATTTCTTCAGGCACAGCCTGATCAAGAGTTCCCAATAACATTGCAAAGACTTGGTCTCTCTTTGTCTCTTGGTTTTGCACTACTCTGAGCTGGCATCATTCCTGGGTCCTACATGTTTGTCAGTCAGTTAAAATTTTGTCAAAAATAGAATATATGTGTTTTTCAATAGTTCAAACAAAAGTCCTAGTCCTTTTGGATTACCTATTTTTCTTGAACCAATTACTATTATGTGATTTTTTTTTAATTGGCCAGGCTTGACGTATATACTTGGTCCTGGAACATGGGGAAGGAGGCAACCCTTCAGAAGCTCATGGACTCAGAGCAAGGAAGAGTTTGGTCCCCTAGAATAAAATTAAGATACTTATATCAAAAGATAAAACCAGTAGAGAATTCTGGGTTGCTGGTAACAGTGAAAGCATCATAATTTTTGGATCTGCTGGGACTCCAAAGCAACTAGATAGCAAAGTCAAAAACCTCTGGATGATAGTTACAAGAAAACCTAAGTGACAAGATATTCCTTGTCAAAATACAAGGAGTTGGGGACAAACAATCAAAAGCCATAGACTAGCATGATATTAGTCTTACAGGAGGAAGTTGAGGATGAACAAAGGGATGTCTGATGGATCTGAGAACAAGAGAACCCCAAAATAGCCACTAGCTTTGGAAAGCAACAAAAGAAAATCTGAGAACAACAATAGAAACTGAAAAAGTTTTCCCATTCCAATAATGGTTTAGTGCAAGTAAAATTTGAAGAAACTGAAATAGTCCAGCATATGTGAACCAGGGCTTTCTCCCAGGGCAGGTCTAGGTGAGAAACTGCTAGGAGTAAAATCAAAATCAAGCAATGGAGAGGGAGTCACAGTCTCATATAGCTAATCTCAGAAATGATACCCCAAAATTTTGCTATATTCTATTCATTGGAAGTAAGTCACTAGTCCAGCCTCAAGGGGTGGGGATTACAGAAGAGTGTGAATACCTTGAGGTGGATTCCACTGGAAGTTATTTTATTAGCTATTAACTACAGAGTTCATTCTAAAATGTGACAAGAAAGATTTCACAAGGGGCGCCTGGGTGGCTCAGTTGGTTAAGCGTCTGCCTTCGGCTCAGGTCATGATCCTGGGGTCCTGGGATCCGGCCCCACATTTGCTTCTCCCTTTGCCTCTGCCTGCCACTCCCCCTGCTTGTGCTCTCTTTCTTGCTATCTCTCTCTCTCTGTCAAATAAATAAATAAAATCTTAAAAAAAAAGAAAGATTTCATAAAAGAGCTCAGCATCAACTATATCTTGAAATATGGACAAGTATTCATCAGGCGGACTAAAATGTAAAATGGAAAGGGCAATCTAGACAGAGATTAACATAGCATAAACAGAGATAAACACTCTTGGAAACACTTCTTCCCGTCTGGAAAAAACAGGACTACAAAGTACAGAAACCAAGGAGTGCATTTGGAAGATGGGGCTGGAGATTAGGGTAAAGTCAAATTATAGAAGGCTTGATGTACCACATTCTAACCCTTACGCTTGGATGCACTGATTTGCCAGCATTTTCACAAAATTGACCCGTGTTGTCAAGTGTATTTTCAGGATGGCCAACGTAAGGCATTTTTCTAGCTTTGTTGCTTCCTGTCCCCATTTGCAAGAACATTTCCAAGAACATGGCCACACCAGAAGAATTGCAGCTTTTGGTCACCCCTCCCCTTCAGGTCTGACATATTTCATGTTAAACCAGTCTGTTGTAAACAAAGACAGAGTCCCTAATTATTATGGCAAGGTTAAATATGTTTAATTTTAATCAATAAGGAAATATTTCAGGCTCAAATCATGGAATGACAACTAGTATCCATTGCTATTGGATTGCTTTCCTCATATTTGGAGTAAAATAATACTTGTAAAATATAACTTGCAATAAATAAGCATATTTCTAAAATGATTTTTCAAAGAAACAGAAAAGAAACAGAGAAACAAGGCTTTTTAGGATCACAAACTACCTGAGAACAACAGACTGAAAATCCATGATATAAATGAACATGTGCATTGCACAACTGTAAAGGGAAGAAACTCTCAACAGCAATTTACAGAGGAATTTCACATGTAACATTTGCTTTATGTCAAGAATCTAAGCCTATGTTAATAGAGTTTAATATCTGACATTAATATTTTCCTCCCATATACTCCCATAGCATTGTGCTTTTAACTGTGCTAAAACACTGAGTACAGTCTACCTTATTAGAGTTGTCTCTCATAGATGTCTCTCCCACTAGATAATGAGCCTTGAAGTGAAGAGATCTTGTCTTATTTGACTTCAAATCTCTGTCTAAGCTCTATGCTTAACACAGAGAAGGCTCTTAGTGAATGATGAGGACTTAGAGGGAATTTAAATAGAGACTCTTAAAATATAGATTATAAGAAGGTAATCCAGGGAGAATTGCTCTTGTTATCAATATGCTATCACATAACGAAACATCAGTTTTCAAACTTTAGTCAACCAAACCACCTAAGAGTACAGAAGTAAAAATACTGAGTGATTATACATTTTGACTGTGAGGAAATTATTTTTAACAAATTCATTATTTGTTCACTAATTTTAGGCATTGATAAGCTTAAATGCCCTAAATGTGGTAGTGATGGAGCATCTGTTTTATATTAAGAACATAAGAATCACATTTCTGATTACTGATTAATGCTAACTATTAATTAACACCTATTATTTGCTGAACACTATGCTAGGTAATTAGTATGACGTCTGACACCAACTACCCAGAGTTAGGTCCAACTTTATAGGTTGAGGGGACAGTCTTACACAACACTACCTTTGCTTCAGACATCAGCACAAGTTTGGAGGTCCCCAGATGGCTACAGGGGTCCTCAGAGGTCTGACCAGATGCCTACAGATTCAGGTGTTTCTACTAACCCCTCAGGTTCAATAATCTGCTAGAACAACTCACAGAACTATAGAAAGCACTCTGCTTACAATTACAGTTTTATTGTAGTGAAAGGATAAATGGTAAGTCAAAAGGAGCCAAAGGGAGAGACACATAGGGAGAAGTTGGGAAGGGTCCTAAATGCAAAGCTTCCATTGTCTTCTCTTCTTTGAGTCAGGACACATCACCCTCCAGGCACATCATTGTATGATAATACACCAAAAGCACTATACAGTGCAATAGAAAGCACAGAGAAGCTCACCCAAGCCCAGAATCCAGAGTCTTTGTTGGGGTTTCATTATGTTAGCGTGACTGGTTAAATCATTGGCCATGAGGTTGAATTCAGTCTTCGGCCTCTCTGGCCTCCTTGGGGGTCAGGCTAACATATGGCTCAAAGCATCAACCCTTTAATCAGTCTGTTAGTCTGTCTGGTATGACCAGCCCCCATCCTGAGTAATCTTATTAGGTTAAAATATCTAGAAGCCTACCATCCGGTTAGCATAAAATATTGGGGTCTACCATGAATAAGAAATACTCCAATCACTAGAAAAATTTCAAGGATTTAGAGGCTACCTCCCTGAAACCAGGGATTAAGGTCAGCTAAATTCCTTATTACACAGGAGTGATTTTCATGTATTATCTAATATAATTCCTCTAAATCATAGATCCATCTGTTGAGGGAGGTGGCATTATTTTAGACATGAAGAAATACAAGTCTGGAAAACTTAAATAACTTTTCCAAGGCCTATCTAGCTAATGAGTGGCAAAGCCAGGATTTGAAGTGATGTCTTCCTTTTTTCAAGTCCTGTTCCCAAATTGGCCTAATCTTTTACTTCATTATGCCTCAAGTTCAATATTTATTACTAACATTAGAATAATTTTTCCAATTCCTATATTATAGTGACATGATCATAGTTTCAAGGGAAGAAAGAGCATTTTATATGAAAGATATTTAGCATGCTCAGTAATTATCTCAAAGTCAGAGGAGGCAAAGAAATGTTAAGGACAGAAGTAGACTTGAGTTCAGGGGTGCCTGGGTGGCTCAGTTGGTTAAGCGTTTGCCTTTGGCTCAGGTCATGATCCCAGAGTCCTGGAATAGAGTCCTGCATCAGACTCCTTGCTCAGCAGGGAGCCTGTTTCTCCCTCTGCCTGCTTCCCCCCCTGCTTGTGCTCTCTTTCTCTCTCTCTAACAAATGAATAAATAAAATCTTTAAAAAAAAGTAGACTTGAGCTCCAATTCCTGCCAATTGATAATGAGACCCTGAATCTGTGATCTGTGACTTCAGTAAAAGCATTCATAATCCCTGGGCATATCTATCTATCTATCTATATATCTATATATCTATATATCTATATATATAAAAGCATTCATAATCCCTGGGCATATATATATATATCAGTATATGTATATATATATATATATATATATATCAGTATATAGGCTCTCCTATATTCTAAGATTATTATGAAATTCACATAACAATTATGAAAGCAGTGGTTGTGTTTTTTTTCAAATTCCTTTATGTTCCTTTGTTTTTCTATGACATTTTACACCTTGTAACATTTCATATGATTTAAATATAGAAGTTCAATAATTAAACCAGATTGCAAACTCTACAAATAGCAAACAATCAGTTTTTCAATGATATATCCCAAATTTCTAGATTAGCTTATGGTAATAGAAACTCAATTTTTTGAACACTTACAAACACTGTATAAACAGTGCATAGACAGAACTTTAATTTATTCCAATCACCCCACTAGAGAAAACTACAAATACGTGAGGAAAAAAACCCTTTTAATATATGCATTCTCATAGGTAATATAAGAAAATACCAAAAACTTACTGGACCAAGAATCAAGAGACAAGGAAGGTCAAAGATGCCCTGTATTTTAGGTTTTGTACTCTCAAGGGCATTAGCTGATTGTAGAAGGTGCTGCAGAGTGGCAGAGAGGCTGTGGCCTACTTTTAACAGACTTGTGGTACTAGTGAATTAAAGACTAGAGGCCAGGAACCTCTGGCAGGTGGTTCAGGGAGCAGGGAGAGGGCTGGTGGATCTCTGTGGCTTTGGACTGGATTCTCTCAGGCTACCCTTACAGCATGAGTAAACTATAAATATACAGGTTCTTGTAGGGATTGTAGCTTTCTGAATCATGCCATTTCTGGAGATTTTATAAGTGGAACTAGGATTGCTAGCGTCCCTGGAGCACCTAGTAGATGCAAACATAAATCCTCTCTGGATGAAGATAACATTTACAAAAAATTTTGCAAATACAATATTTATTATATAATCAAACATAACCAAATACCCAAGAGAACAAAATTGCATGGATGAAAATCAGCAGAAACAGGCAGTAGAAATAGAGGAGCAAAGACTACAACTACTGGCATTATTGGGCATAGAGAGACAAAGAAAAGGAAGATAGAGAAAAGAAAACAGAAGACAGAGGGAAAAAAAACAGTAATAAAGTAATAAAGTCTAAACTACATGTAACCAGAGTCCCAGAAAGAAAGGAGAGGAAAAGAAAAATAGTAGTATTTGAAATAGAACATTCCAAAACTGAAGAAAGACATTAATCCAAAGATCAAAAAAGTTCTATAAATCCCAAGCAGAATGAATAAAAAGAAGCCTGCACCTGATTACATAAAAGTACAAGTGCTGAAAATATAACTAAAAAAATCTTAAAAATAGCAAGGGTTGGGGAAGGAGGGCGAAAAGAGTGTATTACCCTCTAAGGAATAATAGTGAATCTTTCAATAAAAACAATAGAATTCTAAAGGCAGCTGAATGATACTGAAAAGTGAAAATGATTGAAAGTGCCTTCCAACCTAGAACTCTATATCCAGTACAAATATTCTTCAAAATGAAAGTGAAATAAATACAAGTGAAGAAAAAACTGAGAAAATATTTCTCTAATAAACCTATATCAATAGAAATAAATTTAATGAAATGTTACAAACTTCCTCTCTAAGGTTGAGAATATACAAAAATGCCTGATCTGACCACCTCCAGTAAAAGATTATAAATGGAAATACATCAGTATTATTTGTCCATCATATGATTATATACAAAGAAAATCTAAATGAGCATATAAAATTATTAAAATTAATAAGCAACAGTGCCAAGACTTCTAGATACAATCTCTCTCTCTCTCATTCTCTCTCTGCCTCTCAAATAAATAAATAAAATCTTTAAAAAAAAAGTGATACTGCAGAACAATGAAAGAGAGTCTTTCACTGTATGATGCTAGGGCAATGGGCTATCAGTACCCAATATAAATGAAACTTTACATCTACCTCACACTGATCACAAAAGTTAAAAAATAAAACAACAATTCCTGGTGGGTTGTAGGTTTATACATGAAAGAAAGAACAATAAAACTTACAGAAGATAATATAGGAGAATATCTTCATAATTTTGGGTAAGAAAACTACTCCTAAAGAGAATATAAAAGCATTAACCAGAAAGGAAAAGATGAATAATTTGGACTACATCAAGAGACACTACTAAAAAAGTAAAAAGACAAACTACTCATAGAAGAAAATCATTTTAATACATGTGTAACCTATAAAGATTTGTATCTAGAATATATGAAGAATCCTACACATTAATAAGAAAAAAAAAAGCCCAATTTAAAAATTAACCAAAAGACTCAATCAGGCTCTTCATAAAAGAGGATATTTAAATGGTCAGTAAGCATATGATAATTCCCTTAACATCATTAGTCACAGGGAACTAAAATTAAAACCATAGAGAGATAATACTACACACCCACAAAAATGGCTAAAATTGAAAAATTGAAATACAAAGTGTGGATGAAGATGTGGAACATTGGAAAACTTCCACCATTGGTGAGAGTGTAGATTTGTACAAATCACTTTGAAAAACAGTTCAGAATTTTCTTCTACTACAGATCAAGATACACAAATCCTATGATTCTACAATTCCATTCCTAAGTATACACTGAACAAAAATGACAACACATAAGCACCAAATTTTATGCATGAGAATACTTATAGCAGCATTGTTTGTGATAGTCAAAAAGCTGAAAACAACTCAAATGTCCATCGACATTAAAATAGATAAGTTATGCTATACACATACAAAAAAACTACTTACAGCAATGTAAATAAACTTCAACAACACATAAAACATGGATGAATCTCACAGATAGGTTGAGCTAAAGATGGCAGACACAAACTCTACCTACTGTATTAATTCATTTACACAAGTTTTTGGGGGGTTTTTTTTGTTTGTTTTTTTAAGGCAAAGCTGAAGTATTGATGAGAAGATTATAAAGAGCTGCTTGGAAGCAATTGTTAAAGTCAGGATAGCATACCCTTTTGGGGAAAGGGAGAGAATAGTGATCACATGGGAATAAGAGGTGCTTCTGTCTTGGCTTTGTTCTTTCTTAGGCAAGAGTTAAGTGATGTTTTGTGATAAATCATTGATCCATATATTTTTTATTCTTCCCTTTTCTATGTCTATATTTCGCCATAAACAAAGGTTTGTAAAAATATGAAGATGTACTTACCAACTTCACAACGTTAACTCCGTCTTCAAAGGGAAGGGAATGGCACAAGCAAGGATGTATGATGAGGATTCAAGTATATCTGTAATGTTATATTTCTTAAAAGGCATCTGAAGAAATAATGTCAAAATGTGAGCAGATCAAGTCTCTTAAATCTAGGACATGGTTCTCTGCCCATTTCTGTAGGTTTGAAATACTAGAAAATAATTGTTTTTAAAAGAATTTTTCTACTTAACACTCCATTTTGTAAACTGTGAAAGGGCAATTTTAAACATGTCTCCCAACAGATTTCAATGCATAATGAGTTTGAAATAAATAATTATTCATTGATTAACTGGTTTGTGATTTATTGCAATTGTATTCCAATTGAGAAGACAAAATATCCTTAATTAGCTCTGTGTCTACCCAACACTCCTGGCCTTACTTCTCCTCCCAAATAAGATCTAGCCAAGCTGGCCTTGGAACTTTGTTGTGTTCTCTCTCCATGTTGTTTCTCCTTAGGGTTTTGCAGGGCTGGTGATTTTTTTTATTAATCAGGTTTTAGTTTAAAGCCTCTTCTTTACAGAGAGGGTTTTTTGTTTTGTTTTGTTTTCTGTTTTTTGTTTTTTGTTTCTTTTGAGTGTAGTATCCACCATCTCTGCTTAGTCAATCATTATCATATCTCCTTTTTACTTCCTTTGGACATTAGTCACTATCTGAAATTACATATCCATTATTTTTTCACCTGTGTATTCCTGTCATTAATACACAAAGTCTAAGAGGGTGGAATATCTCTCTATATTGTTCACCATCATAAGCAGCATGTAGAGTAATGCCTAACAAATAGTAGATGTTAAATAAATAACTAGGTCTTGGATAAATGACTCCATTAAGGCAATCAGATTTTTGCTACGCATTTCATTTTATTGTCTATTTGTCTACAGTTGATCCCTGAACAACATAGAGGTTAGGAGTTGCCAACCCTCCACAGAGTCAAAAATCCACACATAACTTTTGACTCCCCCCAAACTTAACTACTATATTGACTAGAAGCCTTATGGATAACTTAATAATTGAACACATATATTGTATGTTATATGTAATAGATACTGCAATCTTACAATAAAGTAAGCTAGGGAAAAGAAAGTGTTATTAAGAAAATCACAAGGAAGATAAAATACACTTATACTACTATAATATATTTATTTAAAAAATCCACATATAAGTGGACCCATGCAGTTCTAACCTGTGTTGTTCAAGAGTCAACTATATCTATTTATCTATCTATCCCTCCACTCATCCATCCATCCATCTATCCATCCATCCATCCATTCATCTATCCACATACACACACACATACACATAATTGAGGAATAAAAGATGAACTTGGGAAATTTGGAAAATTTTTCAGGATAAATGAAATTTACTAACACAATTCAGGCTGCAAAGTGTTATTTTATATTAACTACAAGCTAAAATTATTTTGATCCACATTTCAGATAAGGTTTAAAAGAAACTTTTACATGTTCTTTGGACTTAGAGAAGCAGTTAAAAATAGTGCCATTTAGTATCTAGCTAACATATTACTTGTACTCAACAAGATAATGCAATCTATTAAAACCAGACTACAAAACATTACAGAGGAAAACAGAACTTCAAATCATCAAAGAAAGAAAACACATTTCCTATTGGGGTATAATACTTATAAGTTACACACAAAAATAGTTGAATCATTAATATTTGTGGAAATTTTGAGAGAAAAAATCTATTTAAAAAAAAACATCCAAGGGGGATGCATGGGTGGCTCAGTCAGTTAAGTGTCCGCCTTTGGCTTAGGTCATGATCCCAGGATCCTGGGATCGAGTCCCATTTTGGGCTCCTTGCTCAGCGGGGAGCCTGCTTCTCCCTCTGCCTGCTGCTCTCTCTCTCTCTGGCAAATAAATTAAATAAAATCTTTTAAAAAATCCAAGCAAGATTGACCATGTAGCAAAAATCTGTTTTCTAATAATTATAAATTCTGAATGCTAGAATGTAGAATAATTCAATAAAGCTGACTTTAATTTCTTAGAGTATTGTGTGAAAATTACCTCAGTGATAAAGGCTTTATTTATAAGAATCAGAAAGTTTCTAGGAAGGGAATGCCATTTCACATCTGGGATATTATAAAGACTAAATTTCATTCCTGCAATGACACAGAAAATTACTGTTTTAAAATAAGGAAGCCACCCAGGCCATTACAGCATTTAACTGAAGCAATAATAGTGATAAAATTTTTAAATTAATTGTAGGTTGATGGGCTAAGTTAAATTCAAAATACCAACCATCAATAAGCAGGAAATATTTGTCTCCCTCTTAAATCACGTAATAACTTTTAAATACAATGAAATCACTAAATGAAAAAAACCTATAAAATTATAAATATAAAATTCAATATATAATATATAAACATTATAAAATATGTGTATAAAATCTTAGCATGATGCCATAAAATTTTTAAAAAGATGTTTAAAGGGAGAAAAAAACATTACAAGGAAGATCTATAACTGAGATAGTAAACTACAAGGATATCTTGAAAAAAATAAACATTTTATAAAATGAGTCTCATGAATATTATCTTTTTACAATTTTGTTGATGGCCATTTTTAAAGAATCCTGTTCTAGAGGCAGATACATGCTTTCCTTTTTTTTTTTTCTCTTCTTTGTTTTAACTCTTGTTTGTTTTTTCTTATTTTTCTCCTCCCAAACTACAGTTCCTATTGTTAGGTTGTTGTTTTGTTGTTGTTGTTGTTGTGGTTGTGGTTGTCTTTAAGTTACTTCTTTTCAGGGGGTGAAAAGAGGGACTCCACTGTTATTATCTAATAAAGTCCTTTTGTATTTGGAGGAAACTAGTGCCTTACAAGAAGGATGCTTTATTTTATTTTTTTAAAGACTTATTTATTTATTTAAGAGAGCGTGCGCACACACATGTGTGAGCAGGGTGAGAGGCAGAGGGAGAAGGAGAGAGAGAGAGAGACTCTCAAGCAGACTCTCTACTGAGTGCAGAGCCTGATGTGGGGCTCAATCTCATGACCCTGAGATCATGACTACAGCCAAAATCAAGAGTCAGATGCTTAGCCAACCCAAGCACCCCTAGAAGTATGCTTTATTTTAAACTAACAACTGTGAGATCAGTTGATTTAATGTGATAATAACCCAATGTGCCCCACTTGTTTTCATTCAAATTAGAAGCTTGTTGCAAAGGTGCTTAGCTGACTGTTTGGATTTGGTTAGGCGTCAAGCCTCATTCTAGTCATCATATTTCTTTTTTTTAATATTTTATTTATTTATTTGACAGAGAGACACAGCAAGAGAGGAAACACAAGCAGGGGGAGTGGGAGAGGGAGAAGCAGGCTTCCCGCTGAGCAGGGAGCCCGATGCGGGGCTCCATCCCAGGACCCTGGGATCATGACCTGAGCTGAAGGCAGACGTTTAACTGACTGAGCCACCCAGGCGCCCTAGTCATCATATTTATTGACTGCATATAGTGGGCCCACTTAGGTGCTAAGTAATAACAATAGGAAAAAAAATTTAAGAATAATAAAATAAATTAAGACATGAGCCCTTCTTTCAAGGGAACCAAAATCTACTGGCAGAGTTTCACTTATGAGTAGATAATTATCATACAATGCAGAAAGGTGAAAACTAGTAGAAACATCTTCAAAACAAAATGAAACAAAAAAGTTCCTTGGATTCCACATAACTTTGTAACTACTGTCATGTATCTTTGGACTCTCCCTTATCCAAACATCTCCTAAATGATGTCTAAACTTGCTACCCCCATTTCCTCACCTCCCACCTGGTCTGAACTAAAAAATTACAGCTACCCCATTGCACCCATGTTACTCAACATGTCTCCAATCCAATGGGCTTGGTTTCAGTTCTCATCCTACCTCCCTTTAGCAGTTTTGATTCCCAGACTTACTCGTAGACTTGAAACAGAGTTTCCCCAGGTTTTTCTGGCTTCACCCTCTAGATCATTTCTTCTAACTCCTCTGTCTTATTCTTCGTGCTTTCTCTAAACACCTTCTCCTCTACCAACCATTAAATGTGAGTGTTCCTCAGGATTCTACCCTAGTCTGGCTTCCCTTAACTCCACTCTCTTCCTGAGTGGTCTCATCCATCTACCATGGTGTCAAAAGCATTAATAGTCTAGCCACTTTCAAATTTGTATCAACAGCCCACACCTCAGTTTTGAGAATTAGATTCATTTATGCAACTTATTTCTAAATGTTTCAAAAGTTTCTTCAATGAGATATCTATAACTGCAATCATAATCTTTCCCCCAGAAAATCATTTCTCCTTCCCTATTTTCTCTTCAGAAAATTGCACAACATCCATCCAGTTGTTGATGAAGGAAACCTGACAGCCACGCTTCACAGCTTTCCCTACCTTCCCAATGATTCACATCAAGTCCATCACTAAGGTGTGTCTATTCCAGAATCAAAAAACCTATGAAAGTAATTTATTTCCCTGTATCTCCATTGCCACCACCTTAGTTCAAGCATCCATGATCTCTTTCTTGGACTTTATCAATAACTTTAAACTTGTCTCCATATCTCCAACTCCTCAATAATTTCCTCTCACTGCATTCAGAGTAATCATTTTTAAAAGAGTTCTACCTATATTACTTTGGTGCTTAAACCCCTTTAGTGTCTTTCTGTTGCTGTGGAGATATGAAAAGGAACTGGGTTTAGAGATACTTCTGAAGTACAATAAATAGGATTTGACATATGGAATGGGGTAGAGGGAGGAGTCTAAGATGTTTCCCAAATTAGCTTGAGATACTGGGGGAATAATACCATTTTAAAAGATCAAATGTATAGGACAAAGAAGAAGGGAATATGAGTTTAATATCAGACCTACTGAACTTAGAACCTTTAGGAAATTCATGTGGGATCAATAGTTGTGGGAAAGGTGGGAACTAGAGACAGGTTGGGTTGTGGAAACCACAGACATGAATCCAACACTCAGGAAATCTTTGTGGTAAGAAATAAGAACTAAGAACAAAAACCTGAGGAATATGTTTAAGGGGAAAGGTGTCAGAGGATGAAAAGTAAATAAAGGAGACAGAAAATAAGGAGGAAAGGGAAACAGGAAAGTTATTTGAACACTGGAATAAGGAAATAATGTATGCTGCATTTTAGTATACACTGAGCTCAGTTCTAAATTATGTCTTTTGAAAAAAATGAAACTTTGCAGAAAAACGCCTAGTAATTTGGTGTGACCATTTCTTTACCGACTGGACTTTGTGCTTTTAGACCTCAAGTAAACAGGATTGAGAGAATGTTGCTTCTTATTTTATTATACAATATCATTGATCCATATAAGGCCCTGTCTTACTGACAGATTTTATTACCTTTTAGCCTCCATACCCACCATTCTAGTAGATAAACATTCTATTGTGTATAATATATATCCTTCTTTTGTTTGTGTTCTTATAAAATGTGTTCTGATTAATGAGGAAATATATTTAATTAAATAAGTGATATTGCATGATATATTTGGTTCTGATCCTTCCTTTTCACAGGCATAGTTTTATATCCATTCATTGCTATGTGTACTTCTAATTCATTACTCCTAATTGCTGCACAATATCCCATATGTACAACCACCACATTTTAATTTATCTATATTCCCTATGATAGACACGCAGATTGCTTCCAATTATTAACAACAATAGCAATGTTGCAATAACATTTCCATTTATATATGTCTCCTTATGGGCTTATGAAATAATTTCTCTGGGTTATATATCCATGAACAGAGTTGACAAGTCAAAATGCATGCATATACTTAACTTTGGTTACTATTTCCATCTTGGTCTCTGAATGGCTGCCCCAGTTCCCAGTCCCTCCAGCAGGACATAAGGGTTCTTGTATCTTCACATATTGATCAAGAGTTGGCACATCTATTTTTTCTAATTATTGCCAGGCTAACAGGTGAAAAGTGATATTTTATTTCAATTTGCATTTCTGACCATTAATGATTTGGGGCATCTCTTCAGGTATTAAATTTTTTTTAGTTTACTTTTCAATAAATTGCCTGTTCATATCTTGTATCCATCTTCTTTTCTATTGTTTTGTTTTCTTATTCCTTTGAGGGCCTTGGATATTCTGATATTAGTGCCTTTTCAGTTTTAGACTGTGCATATATAGTCTTCCATTACATCATCCATCTGATATATCTGTCCATAATGTCTGTATTAGTTCCCTAGAATTGTTTAACAAAGCACCACAAACTTGATGACTTAAAACAAAAGAAATTTATTCTCTCACAGTTTTTAAGGTTAGAAGGCTGAAATCAAGGTGTTGGGTCCCTCTGAAGGCTCTAAAGGAATATTCTTCTTTGCCTCTTCCAGCTTCTGATGGCACCTGATGTTCCTTCTCTCGTGGCAGGATACCTCGAATCTCTGCTTTGATTTTCATATGGAATTCCTCCCTCTGTGTGTCTTTGTGCATCTGTGTGTTCACATGGTGTCTTAATCTATTCAGACTGTAATAAACAATAGACAGTTATTTCTCACTGTTCTGGAAGCTGGAAGTCCAAGTTCAGTGTGCCAGCATGGTCAGGTGAGTGCTCCTTCCAGGTATCAAACTTCTCATTGTATCCTCACATGGTAGAAATGTTCAACTAGCTTCCTAAAGCTTCTTTTATAAGAGCATTAATGCCATTAATGAGGGTTCTCTCATGACCTGAGCACCTCCCAAGCCCCACCTCCTAATTCCATCACATTGGGCTTTAGTATTTCAACATATCAGTTTTTCAGGGGCAAAAACATTTGGATCATAGCACATTCAGAGACAGCACAGGAATACAAACATTCAGACCATAGAACATGGCACCAGTTATTGGATTTAGGGCTCATCATAATCCAATATGACCTCCTCTTAACTTAAATTATATCTGTCAGGACTATATTTCCAAATAAAGTCACATTCTGTGGTCCTGGCTGGACATGAATTTTGGAGGTACACTATTCAACAATATCCTTCTTTAAATAAATTTTAAAAATTTAAGAATTTTTTAAGTAATCTCTACACCCAATATGGGCCTTGAAATTACAACCCCAAGATCAAGAATTGCATGCTCTACCAACTGAGCCAGCCAGGCACACCAAATAAATGAAATTTATTAGCGATTATAGTTAACAATATTGCATTATGTACTCGAAAGGTGCTAAGACAGCAGATCTTAAAAGTACTCACCACAAAAAAAGAATTGGTAATTACGTGAGGGGATGCTACTGTGGTAATCATTTCATGATATACAAGTGTATCAAATCAATCAGGCTATAAACCTTATACTTACACAAGTTATGGATCAATTTTTTCTAAATAAATCTGGGGGGGTACATATTGGTGTTGAAAGATAGACAAGTAGATAGATAAAAATTTTTGATAAAGCTACATTGTTCTACTGAGGGGGGGCCTTCTGTCAAAATATTCATTAGATAAGACTGTTAAAGCAAGATTTTGTATATGTGTATGCGAGATATATAACTATTGATCGACTTCCCAGCATTCAGCTGGGATTTGTGTACCTCTAGCTTGACCCTGATTAAATTTATTCCCATGGTCATAGTAATTGATTTAGGCCTGGACACATGACTCAACTGGGGACAGAGATTTGCTGAGGATTTCTAGGAAAGAAACTTCTTTACTATTCTAAAAGAACTCCCAGAAGAGATTCTCTCTTCTTGTTGGAAGTGACCAAGGGGACCTGAAGCCCATGAAGCTGCTTCCTACCGTGATGGACACTAGCCTGAGGACAAAACTAATCACAAAGTTGGGGAAATCCTGAGAAACTGCAGATAAATTGAAATTGAGTCCTAAGCTTTGGGCTTTCAGTTATGTGATATAAGTTTCTCTAGGTGAATAAGCAGAGTCAGAGTTCCACTACTTTCCAGCTATATGGCATTAGGCAAGTTCCTTAATTTCTCTAAGCTTTCCCTTTGTCAACCACAAAATGGAATATCCATAGTATCAAATTCCTAGAGTTTTGTGAGAATTAAATAAGACAATTGATATAAGGTATTTAGAATTAATCATTTATAAGTGTGAGGTAATTGTAAAATACTACATAATTATCATCCTGATTTTTTTTTTATTTTTTTTATTGTTATGTTAATCACCATATATTACATCATTAGTTTTTGGTGCAGTGTTCCATGATTCATTGTTTGTTCATAACAACCAGTGCTCCATGCAGAACGTGCCCTCCTCAATACCCATCACCAGGCTAACCTATCCCCCTACCCCCCTCCCCTCTAGAACCCTCAGTTTGTTATTCAGTGTCCATCATCTCTCATGGTTCGTCTCCCCCTCTGACATACTCCCCTTTTCTTCCTCTCCTGTTATCTTCTTCTTTTTCTTTTTTCTAAAAATATGTTGCGTTATTTGTTTCAGAAGTACAGAACTGTGATTCAACAGTCTTGCACAATTCACAGAGCTCACCGTAGCACATACCCTCCCCAATGTCTATCACCCAGCCACCCCCTCCCTCCCACCCCCAACCACTCCAGTAACACTCAGTTTCTTTCCTGAGATTAAGAATTCTTCATATCAGTGAGGTCATGTGATACATGTCTTTCTCTGATTGACTTATTTCACTCAGCATAACACCCTCCAGTTCCATCCACGTCGTTGCAAATGGCAAGATCTCATTCCTTTTGATGGCTGCATAATATTCCATTGTGTATATATACCACATCTTCTTTATCCGTTCATCTGTCGGTGGGCATCTTGGCTCTTTCCACAGTTTGGCTATGGTGGACATTGCTGCTATAAACATTGGGGTACACGTACCCCTTCGGGTCCCTACATTTGTATCTTTGTGGTAAATACCCAGTAGTGCAATTGCTGGATCGAACGGTAGCTCTAATTTCAACTGTTTGAGGAACCTCCATACTGTTTTCCAGAGGGGTTGCACTAGCTTGCATTCCCACCAACAGTGTAGGAGGGTTCCCCTTTCTCCACATCCCCGCCAACATCTGTCGTTCCCTGACTTGTTAATTTTAGCCATTCTGACGGGTGTGAGGTGGTATCTCATGGAGGTTTTGATTTGGATTTCCCTGATGCCGAGCGATGTTGAGCACTTTTTCATGTGCCTGTTGGCCATTTGGATGTCTTCTTTGGAGAAATGTCTGTTCATGTCTTCTGCCCATTTCTTGATTGGATTATTTGTTCTTTGGGTGTTGAGTTTGATAAGTTCTTTATAGATTTTGGATACTAGCCCTTTATCTGATATGTCATTTGCAAATATTTTCTCCCATTCTGTCGGTTGTCTTTTGGTTTTGTAGACTGTTTCTTTTGCTGTGCAGAAGCTTTTTATCTTGATGAAATCCCAATAGTTCATTTTTGCCCTGGCTTCCCGTGCCTTTGGCGATGTTTCTAGGAAGAAGTTGCTGCGGCTAAGGTCGAAAAGGTTGCTACCTGTGTTCTCCTTTAGGATTTTGATGGACTCCTGTCTCACGTTTAGGTCTTTCAACCATTTGGAGTCTATTTTTGTGTGTGGTGTAAGGAAATGGTCCAGTTTCATTCTTCTGCATGTGGCTGTCCAATTTTCCCAACACCATTTGTTGAATGAAACTGGACCATCCTGATTTTTATTTGTATCACTGACATTATTACTATCAGACTAAGTAGCAAAACTAGGATGAACTCTCAAATCTCCTATCTCTTGGTTTGTACTTCTTCTTAAAACATGTAAAGACAAATTATCTGTTGGTCCTATAGCCACTGCATTAAAATCTCCAGTACACTTGTTAACATCGCAAGTATTTATTTATTTTGCAGAGAATCCTATTGTATGCAATACACTAGGCTAAGTACCATAGACAGAGCTATGAACACAGCAAGGATGATTCCTAATTGTCAAGGAGGGTGGGAAAACTGAACTAAGACACTATCCACTGCTGATAAGTTAGCTACTCATGAACAAGGCATTTTGACTATATAATCAACTGAATCAGGATTTCCATGTTCAGAAACCATTGTTAAAAAGCAATCAGTTTGGGGGTGCCTGGGTGGCTCAGTCGGTTTAGCATCTGCCTTTGGCTCAGGTCATAATCTCTGGGTCCTAGGATTGAGCCCCACATAGGGATCCCTACTCAGTGGGGAGTCTGCTTCTCCCTCTCCTTCTGCCCCTCCGCCCCCCACTCATTCTCTAAATAAATAAATAAATAAATAAATAAATAAATAAATAAATACTATATTTTTAGAAAAGCAATCAGTTTGGAAACTACAAGAACAAGAATAAGCAAAAACAAAACAGAGAAGATCAATCATAGAAATTCTAGCCACCCAGAGCTATTGTGTCCTGAGAAGATAATAAAAGATACCTAGCGGAGGGGCGCCTGGGTGACTCAGTCATTAAGTGTCTGCTTTCAGCTCAGGTCATGATCTCAGGGTCCTGGGACCGAACCCCACATTAAGCCCCACATCGAGCCCCACATCGGGCTCCTTGCTTAGCGGGAAGCCTGCTTCTCCCTCTCCCAGTCCCCTTGCTTGTGTTCCTTCTCTTGCTATATCTCTCTCTGTCAAATAAATAAATAAATCAAAAAAAAAACCTATGAGAGAAGGGAAGTATGGGGCAGGGTCAAAAAAAAAAAATGCCCTTTCCATCTGAACTCATTTCAATTCTCTTTAAATAATAGGTCTCATTATGATTGTTATTAAGCCATTGTTGCAGGAGACCTTCATAACCTTGTTAATATTGCTCAACATAAAACAAAGAATTATACCTAAAAGTGGAAATTCAAAAAAAATAAGCACTACTTTTTCTTACCAACCTTGGTAAATGAGGCATATTCTAGCAGAATGCTGAAATAGGTTGATTATTTTCATGACTTAAAAGTAAAGAGCATTGTTTACTTCATGTGTATGTATTTTCCCATGCAGGCAGCGGAAGTACTTTATCGCAGGGGATAAACATATCAGACATATAATGCTGGGAGAAAGCTCCTCAAAAAACACTTGGGGGAAAAAAGTAAGATGAAATAGATTTTTTTTTCTTTATGAGAGAATAGCAAGGAATAAAATGAGCAAGCAAACGAAGGAAGAAAAAGGGGAAATAAAACACAACTGCATACCCTGAGGAGCAAGAGACAGAAAATGTATGTAGCCAATAAATAACCCCCTTGTCAGAGAATCTATACACCATCCAAAGAGGACGATATTGGGAGGTGCCGGCAAAGATAGTGAGGACTCAATCACAGCAGTTATTGGGAAAAAAAAAAAAAAGGCAAAATAAAACAATAAAAGAGACAGGAAGCATACACTTGACTCTTCTGTGAAAATGATTACAAATTGAATCTACTGGTTTCCATGGTTCCAGGAAGGTTTTTTTGTTTGTTTTGGTTTTGGTTTTGTATCTTTTCTAGGCTCAAGATGAGATGGAAGGAGGAAGGGCATTTCCCTTTCCTCCAAGAATTCTAATTCCCTTTCAGTGTGAGCAGAAATCACACCAAAACACCTCTCAGAGCTACCATCCAAACATGTTCATTTTCTGCCCAATCTTGTGTTTTTCCTTTCCTGACCTATTTCTCCCTGCCCTACCTTGTTGGGACCTGTAGTGTTCAGATCAGAAAGAAAGATAGAAAGGAAGAAGTACTGGGATGGGAAACAGAAGACTGTGTCAGAAAGGAGAGGTGGGGAGGGAAAAGTGAGGTGGATGTCTTCCACACTGTGCCCCACCAAGCCTCTATTTCCCTATCACAGAATTTATCACATTCGGTTCACTTATCCATATTCCCTCTAAAGGCAAAGATCATCCTATGTAGTTGTCCACTTGCTCCTAAGTCCTGAATAGGGGCATATCCAATATTTTATAACAGCAATTTTTTTTTAAATATACTTTTAAATCCTACTTAAGAGCCAAGTATCCCAAAGAATCTTTGCTAATTGACTTTTTGGTAGAACTCAGACCCAGTGGAAAGAGGACCAAGTCAAGGAAAACCTTTTCCTCTCATCTAACTATTCAGTGCTTCAGAGTCAGAGAGCCAGATAATCACTACATCAAGTGCTTCTCCAGGGCCTACTGAGTTATTAAAGTCATGGTTGGCATAAAATACATGTCACATAAGACCTAGGCCCTGAAAACTTGACACCAAAGTAGAATGAACCAGGCAGTACTGTATATTCAAATTATCTAATGGTTCAATTTAAGGGCTAAATTATGCAAAACAAATAATTGACGGATATGAATGCATATAGTAAATTAAGTGCATTGTGCATAGAAAATAAGTGCATCCTAAGAGGAGAAGGCGGAAGTTATTGGATATGACTTGGAGTCAAAGCTAATTACACCGTAAGGAGATGTTTAAGATAAAGCTTCTAGATGTTGTTTTTAATACTAGAAGATTAAATAAGGAACCAAGAATAAGTTTTAATTAAGTAAATTCCATTCATATTTCTTACAGAATATTAACCTTCTTAAGGTATTTTTAGAAATTATGATCTAAATATATGCAAATATTTTAGATCAGTAGAAGATAAGATATTATTCATAATTATTTAATTATCTCTTTAAATTGAAAATCTTAAACTTAATCTCCTTAAAATTTCCCCTATTCTTAAAATATTCTAATTTATTTAAAAACTTTATTATTAAAGTATAATATTTATTCAATCCTGAATAAAAATGGAATTTATATTAAAATATTTTTGTTATTATACCAGAAACTCATATTCATAAAAGAATTTTAAGAGAAGTCAGGTAACGAAAAGAAATTTTAATCACCCATAATCCTACCACTCAGTGACAGACATTATTAATACTTTGAAATAAATTATCTAGTCTATAGTTTATACAATACATATTTTATTAAAAAGGAATCTTATTCATATATCATATGATCTCACTGATATGAGGAACTCTTAATCTCAGGAAACAGACTGAGGGTTGCTGGAGTGGTGGGGGGTGGGAGGGATGCGGTGGCTGGGTGATAGACATTGGGGAGAGTATGTGCTATGGTGAGCGCTGTGAATTGTGTAAGACTGTTGAATCACAGATCTGTACCTCTGAAACAAATAATACATTATATGTTTAAAAAAAAAGAAGAAGAAGAAGATAGCAGGAGGGGAAGAATGAAGGGGGGAGAAATCAGAGGGGGAGACGAACCATGAGAGACTATGGACTCTGAAAAACAAACTGAGGGTTCTAGAGGGGAGGGGAGTGGGGGGAAAGGTTAGCCTGGTGATGGGTATTAAAGAGGGCACGTTCTGCATGGAGCATTGGGTGTTATGCACAAACAATGAATCGTGGAACACTACATCAAAAACTAATGATGTAACGTATGGTGATTAACATAACATTAAAAAAAAGGAATCTTATTATATATCTGCCTTTTGCCTGTTTTCTTTAACGATTTTCTCATGAGTATCAAAAGAAATGTATTTAAGACCAGAAAATGTTTAGATTTTTATCTTAGAACTTACCTATACGAAGTTTATTTTTGAATTTAATGTATTACTTATTGGATTTTTTTAAGTGGTTCTATTTTTCTTCTCTTCACTTTATTCCAAAGTAGATGAATATGAGGAGCCAAATAATTTTTAACAGTTATGATATCAAAAGCAGTCTGAGAATACTCTTACCATGGAACCAGGTGTGGTGCAGAGTCTGTACCAAGCACAAGTACCAAATCAGAGGTTAGCCCCAGGTGACAGAGGTCACTATATGTGAGTTCATGTTCTGGCTCTGCAACTGAGCATCTATGCCTCTTGGGCAAGCCACTCAGCACTTCAAGATGTACAGATGAGACATTTGATGTTAAATGACCTCTGAAACTCCCATGAATCTACTTAGAATGCAGGTATAGGATATTCCAGAAATGGGAATACCGATGTTTAAATATACAGAGTTGGTGCTGGCAGCCTCAAACTTCATTGGCCTTGGTTTGAAGACTGCTTCTATGCTATAGGTTTCTGAAGGCTTGAGTCTATAATGAAATCTGTGCACAAAATGGCAAACAAAATTTTGGCCAATGTCCTAAAACCTATTCTTTCAGTTAAAATGAAACAAAACAAAACAAACAAAAAAACTCCTCTGGAGAATCCATTTTGGCCACTAAAGTAAAACCAATCAAAAGTTAACTACATCTCTTCCTCTATTTCCATATAAATGACTTTTCCTCTCTAAATATATCTGCCATATTATAATTAGAAGTCATTTTATAAGTATAAGCAAACACCAGTGATATCTACCCATATTTTTAGCTTTTAATGGAATGTACAGATACAAATTACTCAAAAATGACACAAAAATGACATCAAAAAGTGAACACAAAGAAATTATAAAGATTCACTCCACTGCCTGGAATCTGATAAACAGGTTTTTGCTACTTATAAAATATGTTATAGTTTATCAGTAGATACTAAAAAAATATATTTTAAATGCATCAATTGTAAATTGATGATCTCAGATAACTGACCATTAGCATTGTCCAATAAAACATTCAGTAATGATGGAAATGTTCAATATCCATGGTGTCCAATATGGTAGCCCCTATTGAAAAGTACTAGTGCAAATGAAGAACTGATTTTTTTAATTTACTGAATTTTAATTAATTTAAATTTAAATAGCCATGTGTGGCTAATGGCTACCATATTGGACGGCAAGATATAGACCATATTTGGGACAGAAAATGTAATGGCCTTACCCACCTATCCATGTTATTCAAAATAAAACATGATAGAACACAAACTTTACAAGTCTACTGAGATTACATTTCTTAATTGCAAAATCCAAAATAAGTTCACCAAGGTTAGACTTGTGTTCATAGTTTTGTGCACCTGTTTTGCCAGATTCCTCAAGTAAAGACACTGATACCTTACACCTGATGACATACTTAGACCTGGGTACACATACAAAGACCAGCTTCAAGACAAGGATGCCCAAAATGCAATTGCACCTCTGATGAAATAATCTGTGGAAGACTGGTGCCAATCACAAAATAACATGGTGATGGAAGATTTTAAAAAGTTTCTAGAGCCCAGGCTTGGCACAGAATGCTACCCATTTTCAAGATTTCAAGAAGGCTTGGATAGAAAGCCCATCAAAGGTAAACTAGACACCTGCCCCCAACCCCAGTTATTTCTATCTACCTAAAATCCAGAAATTCTTTCTTTTTTTTTTAATTTTTTTATTAACATATAATGTATTATTTGTTTCAGGGGTACAGGTCTGTGATTCATCAGTCTTACACAATTCACAGTGCTCACCTTAGTACCTACCCTCCCCAATATCCATCACCCAGCCATCTCATCCCTCCAATCCCCCTCCACTCCAGCAACCCTCAGTTTGTTTCCTGAGATTAAGAGTCTCTTATGGTTTGTCTCCCTCTCTGGTTTCATCTTGTTTCATTTTTCCCCTCCTTTCCCCTATGATCCTCTGTCTTCTTTCTCAAATTCCTCATATCAGTGAGATCATATGATACTTGTTTTTCTCTGATTGACTTATTTTGCTTAGCATAATACCCTCTAGTTCCATCCACATCGTGGCAAATAGCAAGATTTCATTTTTTGATGGCTGCATAATATTCCATTGTATATCTATACTACATCTTCTTTATCCATTCATCTGTTAATGGACCTCCAAGCTCTTTCCATAGTTTGGCTATTGTGGACATCGCTGCTATAAACATTGGGGTGCATGTGCCCCTTCAGATCACTACATTTGTATCTTTGGGGTAAATACCCAGTAGTGCAATTGCTGAGACCCAGAGATTTTTAATTTGAGCTAGGGACAGTGAACGGAGTCCCAACAATGATTATGATTTAATCTCCTGCTAAGACAAGGAATGGGAGTGAAGCTTAAAAGAAAAATACACTTGATTTAGGGAAGTAAAGGAATATATTTCTTAAATCCAGAATTTGGAAGATCCTACTTCCTGATCTTACACTGAGACTTGCTCTATCTCCTATAAGAATGTCATCATATTAATATCAGAGAAAGTCTTTCAAGGAAAATGTTGATTAGTGTATTTGGGACAGGACTCAGACAAGTAGTATGGTTCTTATGCCTGTTTGGCAATAAATGTCTAAATGTGTAACAAAAGTTGGTCTGAGATTAATTTCACTGTGATGATCCCATAGTGTGAAATTTCAGGGTGGAAATGCATATCCTACTACAGTGTATAAACACTAGATACTAGGAGAGTCACCAAAATGAGCCTGACATTCACTGAATGAAGAAATTGGCTTTGGCGGCTAGCAATGTAATTATCTTACGTATAATTTTAATATTTGTTAGTATATTGCACTTATCTTTATTTTAAACAGAAACAGGATGACCATTTTTTGTATAAGAAAATGCATAGAAGTCAGTAAAATAGTAGACACTTGCCATCCCATCTTTCTAAATGTTTATTTTGTGAGGGCAAAATAAAACACTAATCTATTTGAACACACATCAATGGCCATTTTTACAGAAAATATAGGAAAGTGGAGCAAGCAAAGTCCACTGTAGCAGAGGAGAGACTGGTCATCCTACTGAGGTATTACTGGCTAGTCTTAAATATTTTAAGAGAAGGCATAGAAAGAGTATGCTTTCATGTTTAATGTCTAATGCTTGTCAGATACAGTAAGAGAGAACAAGAAGTGAATATAATCATGCTAAAAATTCCAAAGATAAGTAGTTGGGGAAATGATAATTCTTCTTTTTGATCCCTCATCAGCTGACTCATTGCCTAGGAGGTTTTTGTAATTTTGATCTCCTGAGAGACAGCCACCCACTGAGAATATATAAATTAGTAATGAGCAAAAAATCAGCAGATGGAAAGAAATCACAGAGAAAGAAGCAAGAATTTTCACTTTGCACAAATTACAAAACATAAGGGAAGATCTTTTCCCAGGAGAAAGCAAAAGTTGTATTGGCTTTGTTAATCAGAATTTACTCTACAGGAGTGAATATTGTTGTACTAACAAAAAATGAAACTAGAACACTGAGTGTCATTCCTCATGATACAAGTATTGGGTCACACTTAAGCCATCCTAGAAGTCTGGTTAAATAAGGGAAAGCCTCATGGCTTTGCTGTCTTTGCAGCCTGGTAATAGTCTCTCTATAGTCAAAACATCCACTTTAATGGCAAAGAAATAAAAAGCATTCTGGAAGCAAAAGACATATTTAAGTGGTTGGCCATGATTGAGTAAGTTTATCAAGAGATACAAAACTCCATCAGAATTACTAAAAGCACTAAAAGGTCCTGGTTAATTAACACATTAAGGAATCCAAAATGCTATCACAATCACTGAACAACCTACAATCGGTAGAAGCATGTTCATAGATAACTAGTTCACTTTAGCCATTCACCAACTAGGGTAGACTTTAGCCATTAGCAATCAACTAACTAAAGGAGAATTGTGGAGAATTAGAAGAGAATGAAAGGTCCCAAAGGATAAAGTTGGTGGGCAGTAAAATGAAGCATTTTTAGGATATAATCAAGAAATCAACTCTAAACTCCAAAATTAATCCACAAGGGGATAATAAGTAAGAAGCAAGGTTTTGAAATATTGTTCACCAAAGCAAACTAAATAAAGCTGGAGATGGCTTGAAATACCCCTACTTGAGAATGCCATAGCCTCCTTAACACACAGTTGATAAAGTATTCTCTAAAATACATATCCCAGATAAAATCTCCTCGGACACACAC
This sequence comes from Zalophus californianus, assembly GCF_009762305.2. NCBI lineage: Eukaryota > Metazoa > Chordata > Mammalia > Carnivora > Otariidae > Zalophus > Zalophus californianus. Next base: position 145,590,563 of record NC_045598.1, read on the forward strand.
ATGCAGGAACTTGAGTAATTACGATATCAAATGAAATTAATATCTAAAGCATGTTCATATCAAATAAGTAACTTAAAAATTTTTTTAACTACTAATTCCAGTTCCAGGCATGACAGAACAATTGGCATTGAGCTTACTATTCTACCTTAAACAATTATAAATACATGAATCAACCATTTAAAATAATTAAGCAACAGCCATCTATGATCCTTGGGAGAAAGGGCACATATGAGATGAGTTCCAAACGGCAGCATAAAAATGTAGCCTGAACAAAAAACTGTGTTCTTGCTGGGTAGGGGAAATAGAGACCAGAATTAAGGGCTGCTGAGGCAACAGAAACTTTCAGGAAAAGATACTGGAGAATGGTATGCAACAGAAAGAAGTATCTCCAGACATCTGCAGAGATGTCCATTTGAGTCTTTGGACCAATACTAAACTGCACACATTCAGGGCAAGGCTACATGAGGCATGGTGGAGAATGACTACTAGGGACTGTGAGGTGAATGAAGGACTCCACAATCACATAATGTACAGAGACACTGAAATTCTAATTCTCTAGAATACGTGGCTTCACTGAACTCCACATACATTCAGTTGAGACCCCAATACTACATTAAAAGTAGTATTATTTTTGTTGTAGATTAAGGACTACTCTAGACCTACCCAAATAGCCTCAACATGATAAAATTTATCAGACAGGAAATTGCTGCCAGGAAAAACTCAAGACTCTCAAAAAGATCAAAAAAAGTAGATTCTCAACAATGGAGTATTCACAATGTCCAGAATAAAACCAAAATTGCTAGGTGTTCAAAGAAACAGGGAAATGTGACACATAATCAAAAGAAAATGTATATAGAAAAACAACTAAACACGATGTAAATACTGAAATTAACAAGTATTATGGCATTAGAAATGTATTAAAGGATTTAAAGGAAAATACAGACATAATAAATAAATGCATAGAAAATCTCAGAAAATAAACATTTTTGAAAAACCAAATGACAATTCTATATTTGAAAAGTCCAATACTTTAAATGAAAAACAAATATTACTGGATCTACTTAATAGCAGATTGGACACTACAGAAGAAAAGACAGAATACCAGAACCTATCCATACAGAAGCACACACATACACACAGAGGGAGAGAGAGAAGATTGGAAAGTAAAATAGTCTCACTTAAAAAAATATAAATAAAAAAATAAAGTCTCACTAACATCTGGAACAATATCAAGGAGCTTAGCATAGATATATATAATTGTAGTCCCAGAAACAGATGAGAGAAAATGACAAAAATATATTTGAAGAATTAATCTTTGAAGAATTTCCAAATTTAATGAAAGCAATAAAGGCAAAAACACAAGAAGCTCAATAAAACACAAGCAAAATAAACACAAATAGAACACTAAGGTCTATCACAATCACATTGCTGAAAACCAGTGATGAGGAAAGAAGCTTAAAAATAGCTAAAGGGAGGAAAAATTACACAACATAGAGAGGAAAAATGATGTTACCTTTTATTTCTCATCTGAAACAGTACACAACAAAGTCAAAGGAATGACAAATTTAAAGTGCTAAAAGAAAAAATGTCAATACAGATGTCTATATCCAGCAAAAAACATTTTTCAAAAATTAAGGTTAAATACTTTTTCAGACAAACCAAAATAGAGTGAATTTCTTTCCAGCAGACCTGCACATCAAGAAAGATTAAGGAAAATTCTTTAGGGAGAAGGAAAATAACACCAGATGAAAAATCATATCTATACGAAAATAAATAAACAGTACTAGAAATTCTAAGTATGTAGGTAAATACAAGACTTTTTTATTTATAAGTTTTCTTAATTAATAATCCATTGTTTAGATCAAACCTAATAACAATGTATTTGGGGAGTTATGTCATTGTAGAGGTAAAATATATGGCAGCAATAGCACAATAAACAGTAAAAAAAAGAAAGAAAGAAAGAAAGAAAACGGACATTGCGGGAGGCATAATTATAAAATGTAGATTTCATTCTCTGATCCTCAGGATAGGATTGTAAAAATGATGAGCTATCATAGCCATGATTAACTTCTGTTACATGGCAAATGGTATTTTCAGGTGTAATTAAGGTTGCTAATCCATTCACCTTAAATAAAAAGATTATCTGTGTGGGCCAAGACTAATCACACAAGCCCTTTAAAAGTAGAGTTTTCTCCGATTTCCTTGAAAAAGGACATCAAAGACATTTGAATATTGGATGTATTAGGTTTACCATTGCTGGTACAGAATGGAGGTGGTCATATGAAAAGGAATCCTGTGGGTCTTGGAAAATGAGAGTGACCCTCAGCTAACAGCAAATAAGAAAACAGGGACCTCAGGGCTACAATAGCACAGGACTGATTTTTGCCAGCAATCTAAATGAGCTTGACAGCCAATTCTTTCCCGGAACTTCCAGATAAAAGCTCATCCAGGCCAACACGTTGATTTTGGCTATGTGATAACTAAGCATAGATCCCAGCCAAACTCCATTGGACTTCTGATCTAAAGAAATGTGTGCTAATGAATTGATGTTCTCTTAAGCCACTAAGTCCATAGTAATTTGTTAAGCAACTGAAAACTAATAGAGTATGCTTTGTAAAGTTCTTTCATCATACATAAAATGATGTAAGATTATTGAAAGGTGACTTAAGGGATGATGGAGGAGTAGGAGAACCTATACCAACTGGTCCCTAGAACTGAGCTGGATATCCACCAGACCACTCTGAACACCCACGAAATCAGCCTGAGATGTAAGAAGATACATCTGGATCTCCACAAACAGAATAATATCACTGGCGGTTGGTTTCGACCGATGAAGCAGGGAGCCATGATTCCACAGAGCAGATATCAGAGGATAAATGGAAGGGGGAAGGACCCAAGCCACCAGGATTCTACACCACCGGTGAGCAATGGCCTCCCGCGCTAAGGACCGGGCATAGACTCACAGACAGGTAGCGACAGGAAAGGACTTTAGGGCAGAACCCCGGATGGAAACCTGGAGTGGTGGGGCCATGCTTGCGAACTGGGGGGTGGCTGGTGGTTTTAGAAGCACAAAGGGCAGAGATGTTCCCCAACCTAGAGGCAAGGACTGGGAGAACTGCTTAAGGGCACACAACCCAGGACTCTGCTGTTTATAGCAACACAGACAGAAACAGAGATAGTGTGGCCTGGAGAGCTCACTGAAGAACAGACTGTGAGCTCTCTGCTCTGAGGCAGAGGCTTAGAAATGGTCTCTTCTCCTCTGACTCTCAGAAGAGACACAGAAAGCTGCCAGGGAAAGCCGCCAGAGAACAAAAGCCCCAAAAAACCGTTTTCACTGAGCCCATCCCCCACCACAGGGGGCAGGGCAACTCTGCCCAAACAGGGTTGCCTGAGTAACAGCATGGCAGGCCCCTTCCCCAGAAGACAGGCTGGGAAAACAAGAGGCCAGCAACCCTAAAGTCCCCAGAAAACACGTGCATCTTGCTTGGGTTGTGGTCAATAATTTGGACTCGATACATTCCCTCAACCACCCCTCAACAGAATGACTAGGAGGAGGAACCCCCAAAATAGGAAAGACTCAGAGACTATGATTTATACCACAGATTTACAAATGGATTCAGATATAACCAAGATGTCGGAGACGGAATTCAGGCTAGCAATTGTGAAGACAATAGCTAGAATGGAGAAATCAATTAATGGCAACATAGAGTCTCTAAGGGCAGAAATGAAAGCTGAATTGGCAGAATTTAAAAATGCTATCAATGAGATCCAATCTAATCTAGATAATCTAACAGCTAGGGTAAATGAGGCAGAAGAACAAATTAGTGAACTTGAAGACTAATTAATAGATAAAAAGGGAAAAGAGGAGGCCAGGGAAAAACAACTCAGAATCCATGAAAATAGAATCAGAGAAATAAGTGACACCATAAAACATTCCAATGTCAGAATTATTGGAATCCCTGAGGGGGTGGAGAGAGAGAGGACTGGAAGATATATTTGAGCAAATCATAGCTGAGAACTTCCCTAATCTGGGGAATGAAACAAATATTCAGGTCCTAGAGGCAGAGAGGACCCCTCCCAAGATCAAGGAAAACAGGCCAACACCCCAACATGTAATAGTAAAACTGCCAAATCTTAGAACCAAGGAAACCATCTTAAGGGTAGTTAGGGGGAAGAGATTCCTTACGTACAGAGGGAGGAACATCAGAATAACATCAGACCTATCCACAGAGACCGGGCAAGCCAGAAAGGCCTGGCAAGACATATTCAGGGTACTAAACAAGAAGAACATGCAGCCAAGAATACTTTATCTGGCAAGGCTCTCATTTAGAATGGATGGAGAGATGCAGAGCTTCCAAGACTGGCAGAAACCGAAAGAATATGTGACCACTAAGCTGGCCCTGCAAGAAATATTAAGGGGGGTTCTACAAAAGGAGAAAGACCCCAAGAGTGATATACAACAGAAATTTACAGGAACAATCTATAAAAACAAGGTCTTCACAGACAACATGATGACAATAAACTCCTATCTTTCAATAATCACTCTCAACATGAACAGCCTAAATGCTCCCATAAAATGACACAGGGTTGCAGATTGGATAAAAAGACAGGACCCATCCATATGCTGTCTATAAGAGACTCATTTTGAACCTAAAGATACAACCAGACTGAAGGTGAAGGGATGGAGATCCATCTTCCATGCCAACGGACCTCAAAAGAAAGCTGGGGTAACAATTCTTATATCAGACAAATTAGATTTTAAACTAACGACTATAGTTAGAGACACAGAAGGACACTGTAACATTCTTAAAGGGTCTATCCAACAAGAAGATCTAACAATTGTAAATATCTACACCCCCAACATGGGAGCAGCCATCTACATGAGCCAACTGTTAACCAAAATAAAGAGTCATATTGATAAAAATACGTTAATTATAGGAGACCTCAATACTCCACTCTCAGCAATAGACAGATCATCTAAGCAGAAAATCAACAAAGAAACAAGATCTTTGAATGATACACTGGCTCAGATGGACCTCATAGATATATACAGAACATTCCACCCTAAAACAACAGAATACTCATTCTTCTCAAGCACACATGGAACTTTCTCCAGAATAGACCACATACCAGGTCACAAATCAGGTCTCAACTGATACCAAAAGATTGAGATTATTCCCTGCATATTCTCAGACCATAATGCTTTAAAACTAGAACCCAATCACAAGAAAAAATTTGGAAGAAATTCAAACACTTGGAAGCTAAAGACCACTCTGCTTAAGAATGTTTGGGTCGACCAGGAAATCAAAGAAGAACTTAAACAATTCATGGAAACCAATGAGAACGAAAACACGTTGGTCCAAAACCTATGGGATACTGCAAAGGTGGTCCTAAGGGGGAAATACATAGCCATCCAAGCCTCACTCAAAAAAATAGAAAAATCCTGAATTCACCAACTAACTCTACACCTTAAAGAACTAGAGAAAAAGCAACAAATTGATGCCTAAGCCACGCATTAGAAGAGAAATAATTAAGATTAGAGCAGATTTCAATGAATTAGAAACCAGAAACACAGTAGATCTAATCAACACAACTAGAAGCTGGTTCTTTGAAAGAATTAATAAGATCGGTAAACCACTGGCCAGACTTATCCAAAAGAAAAGAGAAAGAACCCAAATTAATAAAATTATGAATGAAAGGGGAGAAATCACGACTAACAACATGGAAATAGAAACAATTATTAGAAATTATCAACAACTATATGCCAATAAACTGAGCAATCTGGATGAAATGGATGCTTTCTTGGAAACCTATAAACTACCAAGACTGAAACAGGAAGAAATTGACAACCTGAATAGGCCAATAACCAGTAACGAGATTGAAGCAGTGATCAAAAACCTCCCAAAAAACAAGAGTCCAGGGCCTGATGGATTCCCTGGGGAATTCTACCAAACATTCAAAGAAGAAATAATACCTATTCTCCTGAAGCTGTTTCAAAAAATAGAAACAGAAGGAAAGCTTCCAGACTCATTCTATGAGGCCAGCATTTCCTTAATCCCCAAACCAGGCAAAGATCCCATCAAAAAGGAGAATTGCAGACTGATATCCCTGATGAATATGAATTCCAAAATCCTCAACAAAATCCTAGCTAATAGGATCCAATAATACATTAAAAGGATCATCCACCACGACCAAGTGGGATTTATCCCCAAGATGCAAGGGTGGTTCAACATCTGCAAATCAATCAATGTGATAGAACACATTAATAAGAGGAGAGAGAAGAACCATATGGTCCTCTCAATTGATGCAGAAAAAGCATTTGACAAAATAGAGCATCCTTTCCTGATTAAAACTCTTCAGAGTATAGGGATAGAGGGAACATTCCTCAAGTTCATAAAATCCATCTATGAAAAACCCACAGCGAATATCATCCTCAATGGGGAAAAGATGGGAGCCTCTCCCTTAAGATCAGGAACATGTCAAGGATACCCACTCTCACCACTATTGTTCAACATAGTACCAGAAGTCCTAGCAACAGCAATCAGACAACAAAAATAAATAAAATGTATTCAAATTGGCAAAGAAGAGGTCAAACTCTCTCTTTTCACAGATGACATGATACTTTATGTGGGAAACCCAAAAGACTCCACCCCCAAATTACTAGAACTCCCACAGCAATTCAGTAATGTGGCAGGACACAAAATCATTGCACAGAAATCAGTTGCTTTCTTATACACTAACAATGCAACTGTAGAAAGAGAAATTAGAGAATCGATTCCACTTAAAATAGCACTAAAAACCATAAGATACCTCAGAATAAACCTAACCAAACAGGTAAAGGATCTACACTCCAGGAAATACACAACACTCATTAAAGAAATTGAAAAAGACACAAAAAGATGGAAAAATATTCCATGCTCATGGATTGGAAGAATAAACATTGTTGAAATGTCTATGCTACCTCAAGCAATCTATACTTTCAACGCCATCCTGATCAAAATTCAAAAGACATTTTTCAAAGCGCTGGAACAAACAATCCTAAAATTTGTATGGAATCAGAAAAGACCCTGAATTGCCAAGGAAATGTTGAAAAAGAAAAACAAAGCTGGGGGCATCACGCTGCCTGATTTCAAGCTATATTACAAAGCTGTGATCACCAAGACAGCATGGTACTGGCACAAAAACAGACACATAGATCAATGGAACAGAATAGAAAACCCAGAAATGGGTTTTCAACTCTAGGGTCAACTAATCTTTGACAAAGCAGAAAAGAATATCTAATGGAAAAAGGACAGTCTCTGCAATAAATGGTGCTGGGAAAATTGGACAGCCACATGCAGAAGAATGAAACTCGACCATTCTCTAACACCATACACAAAGATAAACTCAAAATGGATGAAAGACCTCAATGTGAAATGGGAATCCATCAAAATCCTAGAGGAGAACATAGGCAGTAACCTCTTTGACATTGGCCACAGCAACTTCTTTCAAGATACATCTCCAAAGGCTAGTGAAACAAAAGCAAAAATGAATTTTTGGGACTTCATCAAGATAAAAAGCTTCTGCACAGCAAAGAAAACAGTCAACAAAACAAAGAGGCAACCCACAGAATGGGAGAAGATATTTACAAGTGACATTATAGATAAAGGGCTGGTATCCAAGATCTATAAAGAACTTCTCAAACTCAACACCCAAAAAACAAATAATCAAGTCAAGAAATGGGCAGAAGATATGAACAGACACTTGTCTGAAGAAGACATACAAATGGCTAATAGACACATGAAACAATGTTCATCATCATTAGCCATCAGGGAAATTCAAATCAAAAGCACTTTGAGATACCACCTTACACCAGTTAGAATGGCAAAAATTGACAAGGCAAGAAACAACAAATGTTGGAGAGGTTGTGGAGAAAGGGGAACCCTCTTACACTGTTGGTGGGAAGGCAAGATGGTACAGCCGCTTTGGAAAACAGTGTGGAGGGTCCTCAAAAAATTAAAAATAGAGCTACCCTATGACCCAGCAATTATAGTACTGGGTATTTACCCCAAAGACACAGATGTAGTGAAAAGAAGGGTCATATGCACCCCACTGTTCATAGCAGCAATGTCCGCAATAGCCAAACTGTGGAAAGAACCGAGATGCCCTTCAACAGATGAATGGATAAAGAAGATGTGGTCCATATATACAATGGAGTATTACTCAGCCATCAGAAAGGATGAATACCCAACTTTACATCAACATGGATGGGACTGGAGGAGATGATGCTAAGTGAAATAAGTGAAGCAGAGAAAGTCAATTATATGGTTTCACTTATTTGTGGAACCTAAGGAATAGCATGGAGGACATTAGGAGAAGGAAGGGAAAATGAAGGGGGGAAATCAGAGGGGAAGATGAACCATGAGAGACTATGGACTCTGAGAAACAAACTGAGGGTTTTGGGGGGGGGATGGGTTAGCCTGGTGATGGGTATTAAGGAGGGCACGTACTGCATGGAGCACTGGGTGTTATAGGAAAACAATGAATCATGGATCACTACATCAAAAAACTAATGATGTATTGTATGGTGACTAACATAACATAATAAAATAAAATTAAAAAATAATAATAATAAATAAATAAAATGTAAAATATTTAAAAAAAGAAAGGTGACTTAAGTAACATTATTTGTGAGAAGTTAAATGTGCACCTTGTAAGCCATACAACAATTACATACACAAAAAGATATAGTTAGCAATCTAATAGTTGGATACAGTGAAATAGTAACTATCTTCCGTGAATTCCAAAGAATACTTTGAGCATTCTCAGATTGAGCAGGCACTTTATACCACTTGTTTTTAGGACAAAGAATAGTGTCTGGTATATAGTGGACAGTCTTTAAACATCTATGGAATGAATGAGTAAATGAATGCATAAATGGATAGTCAAGACCATGTGTTAAGTAATAAAAATTCATCAGTGGTTCTAGATCCAAAAATACCCAAATAAAGACATGTTTTAGCCCATAAGCAATATAAAGAATAATCAGATGGAAAATCACCACATAGAGAAATCAACAAAGACTTGGGCTTTCATTATTTATACCCCACCTGTTTCTAAAATGGATTTAAATTACTTGACAACAGTTAAAAGATCAAACCAATAACAGAAATAGAAAATCAAGTTTATTATATGTAAATGTAGAAGGATCCATTATAAATAAACAGAAAATACTTGCAAACATTCCCTGCTTTTAGAGACAGGAAATACGGGTTCTGGGCTTAATACTGTTCACTTTAGTTTTTGTTCTTGTTTTTGTTTTTGTTTTTGTTTTTGTTTTTGTTTTTTTGTCATCACGCTACACACAGTGGGAAGAATGTATACATGCAAAAGTTGCAAATCTAATTATAACATGCAAGGTCAAATAGCAGCCCAGAAATAGAAACTGAGATTTGAAGAAAGTGCTTACATCTCCAACTAGTGCATAGTCCATGAGATGAAGCAGCTTTTTAGCAGAATCAGCTAGAGTTTTATAAACTCCACATTGCTCATATCCAACCATGTGCACGCAAACTTTCCACCATCATAATCTCTAATAAATGGTAGGGTGAAGGGTGAGGGCAAAGGAACAAATGTATCTTAAGTGCCTGTTTTGGGTAGGAGAGGACCTCTCTAAAGACCTTATTGAAGTGTTGCATGTATATTCTGTTCCCTTTGGGCGAATTCCTGGCACAGGGATATAGTTTGCAAGAATGTAGACTAATGTACTTGGGGTCTTGGCAGTGCTCTGGTTTATTCTGGATGCTACTGCCTGAGATGTTTCAATTACTCTGTAATCCAAATCCTAGACCTGCACTTTCACATAATTGTGAAAACTGTTGTGGCTGTTCATATGTCCACATATTTCAGATAAGAATCTAAACTGTCTCAAGTTAACATTATTAAAACATGGAGTCTTTTCCCTTCCACTTCACATAACTGTACCTTTACATAGCCCTATTGGAAAATGCAAGGTATGTGTGGCTCTCTGGGTTTATGCAAGCTTGGTCTCCCTCTGAACCAATGAATCTAAATCACTAATTAACAACCAGGTGCAGGGTGTTTTACTAAAAAACAAAGTGACTTGATTGAACACAAGCTTTTGAACCAAATACAATAGAAGTGCATTTTCTTTTAAATTAGTCATTCTAAAGCACCTCTCTCTCTGAGGATATTCTATTGGGAAAATGAGCATGATCTTTAACCAGACCGTACATAATTCACACTAATTAAACAAGTAGTTTATAAGTTTGAACGCATGACATCGAGTTATAAATTATGTAATTTAAAAGCTGCATTCACTTTTTCTAGTAACTAGAAGCAAAGGAGAGGCTTCTTAGCAGTAGTTTAATCCAGTAGACACAAACTGAAATTTGTGGTCACTTCAATATTTAGCTAGTGGCTTCACTTTTTAAGAGGCTATTTACCAAACATGAAAAAGGGAAATAAATTAGAGGCAGCACCAAGCCTCATTTGGCTTGAAATATAAGAATCCTGTAGTACGGCTGAAACTAATATAACACTATGTTAACCAACTGAAAACAAAAACTTAAAAAAAGAATCATATAGTAACTAATACAGTAATTTATTCCTCAACTATGTGCCAAGTATTGTATAATATGCCAAGGATACAAAGATAAAAAAAGTGATTCCTTCTCCCCAAGTTACCTCCAGTCTAAAGCAAGAAAACAACACCAGTAAGTTCAGGAAGTATGCTATGTGTTCTGAGATGTGGCAGTGATCAATGATTTCATAAAGTATAAAACGCATGAGCTGGAGGCCTGAAATATAATTTAAATTATTTATTTTACAGGCAAGGGAAACTCAATGAGCAAAGGCAGACTGATGTGAAAGTGAAGACCATCTGGAAGAACACAGACGATTGGGTAAGTATGGTGAGAAAGAGAAACTGCCCTTTGAGGAGGTAGGGGCCTAAAATAAATGTATAGCTGTGAGGATAAAAGGGGAAATTTTTAAATTATGTTCCATAGATAACATTTCTAAGATTTATTATTAACTGTGGTTAAATTCTTATAAATTCCTAAATTCACAGTTTCTATTGCAGTCATTAAAGAGACGATTAACAAAAATGGGCTTCATATTTAATAATTATATTTATGTATAATGTGTTGGCATAAGATTATTAAATATTTAAGGGTATTAAATTTGATAACTTTCTCACATTTATTTTTCCCTTTTTAGCTAATTCCAACTCTAATTGTATATACAAACCTTAATAATATTCAAACTGACACTACTCATCTTTGAATCACTTAACTAATAATACACATTTGCTACCACTAGAGAACAAAGAAAACAGTAAAGTAATATCTACACATCAGTAGACAGTAAGAGGCTATTTACTATTTACCTCTTCAGTAGTCATGCTGGTGGCTCACTCTGATGTGTTTTATACTTACCAAGGTACTTCCCATACGTCATTTAATTTAATCATCCTAACAACCCTCAGAAGTAGACATTATTACAGATTTTGTTTTTAAATGGACACTCAGAAATTATGTAACTTCCTCAAAGTCACACAATTAATAAATACAAATCAGTCCTGGGACTCAATCCCAAGCCACTTTTTGCAGTAAAGACAACCAACATTCATTGAGTTCTCACTGAGAGTTAAACATTATATTAAGTGACTTAGTGATGTTACTTTTAATCCTCACAAAACCCCTCTGGAGTATACACTAGTATGCTTATCCCCACTTTACTAATAAAGGAAAAGAGGAATAAGGAATTTGTACAAATTTTCTCGGGCCACCCAACCAGTAATTAGTGACACCAGGTTTCAGACCCAGGCTCTTATTAAACTATGGGGCCACATTGTCTACAACTAAGCTAGCCCAAACACAACCACCTGCATTTTCTCTACCTATATCTAAAGAAAATGGACTACTAGGTAAACTAAAACCAGACATAATGTTGAATTATCCTCCCAGACCTTTAGCTAAACTGTAGGTTCTTATTCTTATGTTCCTTTCTGAAAACCTATAAACTAACATGCTCTAAGCAATATCTGTACCTTTTCTGGCATGCTACCATATATTGACTTCTTTCCAGAAAAGAAAATTTGTCTGACAGTCATTATGATGAACAACTCCAGGTCTCTCTTGCTCCTAACTAGTTAATAAAAAAATAACTTATGGTCTATATTCAGTAGTTTCCACAACAATCATTTTACACATATCAGATAATTGTGATCTCACACTGATTACTTTCTGCAAGGAGGATGAAACTAAAAAATAAATGCTTATCAGAACCAAACACTTAAAAACACATTTAAGTAGAATATGACCAGATTTAAAAACACAGATATAGTTTTTTCTACAATAATGTTCAAATTACCCGGGCATCAAAACTTACAAAGAATACTACCTTCAGAAAAGCCTAAAAGTTTAGCAACTTGTCTCTCTTTAAGATTTTTTTTAAATGCCAACATGCAGGAGGAACACAGAGCATCTCCTATTTCCCTGCTGTCCTGCATCCTTTCTTTCCTATGGCTAGCAGTGATATGTAAGTTCCTTCTCATTTCATATATCTCTATTTAGACATTTATTTCAAGACAGTTCTACAAATTCCAGAAATGTCAGAGATAGATGTAGGGACTGAACATGGGCCATGTGAATGCCAGAGAATTATAAATAACTCTGCCTGCTTGGACCTTATGGCAGAATGGAAGGTGGTCCTCCAGAAGGAGCCCCTTTCCGGTGAGTCCTGACTCTGGCTGTTACTTCTGCTTTTGTCCATCCTCTGCAAATTTTTAATCTTTTGCCAACAGTTCTGTGGACAGAGGGAGCCATGGTCATAGCACCCTTAAAAAAGCAATCTGGAGAAAGAAAAGAATAATGAGGAATAATGAAGAAAGTGGGATCTAGTAAGTCAAAATGATTCCTTGGAGATGTGCAGCCACCGTGTTCTAAAGCCAACTCCAGCTCTTTCCAGTTTGTTGTCTGTGACATTTAGATATCTTGAGGTATCTCACAACTTGGCAAAAACACCATAGAAACTGTGAAAATAGATTGTTTTCTTTCAGATTCCCTTCTATTGTGAATTGTTTTCAACCTACAATATGAACTTTGAAAATAAATCACACACAGTTTTTCACAGATAAAAAACGTATGTGCTGGTGGGACCACCACAGTGCACCCCACACTATTTCCAGCTCTGTGATCTTGGATAGATTCCTTCAAGTACCGCACATGCAAAATATGAATAATAGCAGCTGTTTCATTGGATAAGAATATTAGATAATGCATATATAAAGACCTGAGCACACAGCAAATTCTCCCTACATGTTAGGAAGAGGAAGAGGAAGAAAAAGAAGATAGAATTATTGTTTGCTTTCTTTTAGTTTCTAGCAGGAAGAGGATCAAAGCATTTTGGATACTCAATTCTGAGAATGCTATCAGACAACATAATGCTTTTCAATTTAAAAACTTAAGAATTCAAGTTTGGTCACTTTTTTTTTTTTTTTTTTTTTTTAGTCTTGAGGTCTTTTATTTTCTTTACATTTATCATGCCATGAATTCATAGGGAATGGGTTCCAGCAGTTCAGGCTCCTTTCCATTAGTTCTCACAAAGTGTGCTTCTCTGGGTGGAGCAGGCTGGCGCTTCAGTTGAACCCAAGTACCTTTCTCTTTGGCTTCCTTCTTTTTCTGATCATTTTCCTTCACATGCTTCAGGAAGCTGTCTCGGCTCTTTGAGTGTTTAATATGTTCAATGCATACATTAATTCTCTTGGCAAGAATCTTGCCCTTAACTTGTTTGTTTACAACAATGCCAATAGCATGCTGAGTAACATTGTAGACTCTTCCAGTTTTGCCATGGTAACATTTGTGGGGCATTCCTTTTTGAAGAGTGCCCATTCCCTTGATGTCCACAATATCACCTTTCTTATAGATTCGCATGTATGTGGCCAAAGGAACAACTCCATGTTTTCTAAAAGGTCTAGAGAACATATAGCGGGTACCTCTCCTCTTTCCCTTTGTGTTGGTCATTTTGGCAAATTACTGGAAGATGGCGGTTCTGGCCGAAAGGAAGTTTGGTCACTTTTTAAGAGGCAAGAAATAATGGGAGAATTACAAATTGACGTAAAGACAACTTATTTTAAGTTAGATAAACTGATAAGTTTTTCAAATCATTATTATTATATAATTAAGTAGAAAAATTCAAAAGTAACGAGATAAACTTTTAAAATTTAAACACACCAGAAAAAGCAGCTTTTTAAAGAATGCCGAAATAGTATATAAGAGGAAAAGATTTCATTTAAGTCTCACTAGTAGAATGACAAAAAGAAAATATATGAAAGTGAAGATTTATTTCTTATAAAATAGGGTGAGAAACCCAAGAGTTTTATGGAAATTTTGGCTGAATTATGAAAGAAAATGTTTTAAAAAGAGAAAGTAGGTAGCTCTTGGTGATTTAGTGAAATGTCCTCAAAATCCAAGGTTACAGGAAGGATGGAAGACTAATCAAAAAGGATTATTGTGAAAAACAATGGCAAGTGTGTAAATGATGAGTTTTCAGAAGATGCTTCACCCTGAAAATTTAACATCCTTTAAAGCCCCTATTTCTGACTCACTGGTCATAGTTTTTAATAAAGTCTGAGAGAAAGGGCAGATGAGTAATGCTGTAAGTCAGAGGTTATTTTTAACAAAGGTGATATTAGATTTTAAAATCTTCGCGACCTTTAACATTTTATAATGCCTGCTTTTCTAAATTATTCTGAGAAAGTTACCAAGGTTTACAGAAAAGTTGGCTGCTTCATATCCAGCATGAACTATTAAGCAAAATGTGGCAAAAGGTTTAGTTGTCTTAAGAGCAGTAGCAATGCACTAAAAAGTTTAATGCTACTTGGGTATCATTTTGCTAAGTTTAGGTCATAAAATTAATTTTCTCAGTGAGAGAGTTGCTTCTTAAAAGTGTTGCAGACATTTGGCATGTGCTATCAACCATATTAAATGGTAATCTATAGCCCTCTTTCCCTAAGATGTAGACCAAGTGTTTCGCTTTATATAAATTCAAAATTTTGCTTTATAATAGCTTTGACAATGGTGATAAATATAGAAAGGCAAATGAGGTAGCAGTCTCAGATTAACAGTAAATTCTTTTTTTTTTTTGTTAGTAATAGATATTGATTATACCACTTGGGAGAGAGTTCAGTTGTTAGGATTTTGTATGTTTAATATCTTCCTGTCAAAAGATCATAGTATTTAATGGAAATTTAAAAGTTCGTAATGATAGCCTAAAACAATGTTCTAAACCTGGGACTATCACATGTAGATATTTGCTGTTTGAGATTGCAGGTTGCTGCCTTATGGTGGAATGTGGTCAATAAAAGCTCATTTATCTAATGCTAAATTGTTCTCCTTACTATATACCTAATAGAAGTTGCTGACCAAATTGAAATCATTTCCAATCTTTATCCTTCATCTTACATGATTCCTGACAAGATGGAACTTAAAAAATAGATTTTCACTTTATATCCTTATAGACATTCATACACAGAGCTATCCACAAATATATCCATGTATAGAACACACCTATTTGCAAAAGAGACTGTTGATTTGAAAAATGGCAGAGGGATGCTGTCCAAGACCAAAGAAAAACTGTGTTAGAACTTCATATCAACTCAGGTTTTAAAAGTGATAAATTAGGGGCGCGTGGGTGGCTCAATCAGTTGAGCATCTGACTCTTGGCTTCAGCTCAGGTCATGATCTCAGGGTTTTGAGATGGAGCCCTCCATGGGGCTCCTCGATCAGTGGGGAGTCTGCTTGAGACTCTCTCTCTCCCTCTCCCTCTGCCCCTCCCCCTGCTCATGCACTCACTCTCTAAAATAAATAAATCTTAAAAAAATGATAAAGTTAATTCCAAAATAAAATTTAGTGAGTTGCAAAGCAAACTGTATATCACTATATTTTTAATTCCATGAAAAAGTTAAGAAATAATCTCTTTGTTTTATAACACACCATCTGTTAACTCAATGAAAGCAGAGTTTTAGAAATTTGTAAAATTACTTTAGAATTTATTTTTTAAACAAATGAGGCAAAATTAATTTTGTTACATTTTCTATTTTGAATCTAGCTTTCTTATGCCTCTGTACAAATCCTAATCAAACTTTTCTACATGGGTCATAAGCAATTTCTTGATAGGAGCTCTTTCATGTGTCCAGGTTTCTATATCAGGTATTGGTTTTACCTGACTACAGACCCTGCATCTGTTCAGTGCCTATACATCATGATAAGAGGTAGAAAAGTGTCTTCTGATTAAAGACCACCTGCAGTATCCATGTAAAAGCATTAAAGACTGTAAATTGAGAAAGCCTCTTTGCCTTAGAAAACCCTGGCACAGTTAGAATTGTGAGTCAATAAAGAAGCAACAATCAATGTGACATACCTCTCAGGGAGGCAAAGGGCTTCTCAAAAATATAGATGCCAATGTTCATTCATTTTAATGTAATTTCTTAAGATCAGGAAGGCCCTTCAATGTTTGCAAGAGAATATATTAAAATTAAAATATATTTGAAAGGAACCGATATTTATTGTTGGCTTACTATATACACTATTAGATGTGCTTTACATAAGTTAACTTACTTGTTATACATTTAAGCCTGTGCCTTAATTATTAGCTAACTTATGCATAAGGTTTAACAGGAAAGTTCCTGAAGAACTAGTTCCCAAAGAGTGTTCACAATTGGGCAGAAAAAAACCCTAGAAGGACAAAAAGGGCTGAACACCAGCACTAAATTTAGGCCTGTAATTCTTACCACTGACAGAGGAGAGTGATGATGACTTTGTGGTAAATATATCACTTATTCATTTATCAGTTCATTCCTTTATTTTATAACAAAATACTCTGCTATGACATGTGAAAAATATACAAGTGTATTTAAATGACTAGAGTAGTACAGAGTATAATGAACAAACATATTTGAAAGATACAAAATTTGATAATACCTTTCTATAAACAGTAACTTTTACTCGGCAGGATTACTTGGGAGGGGCAGTGCACAAAAATTATTTTGAAATAAGAAAATTAATAAATAAATTAATAAAATTAATAAATAAAAATATTTCTCTAAGCTTTCAAATATATGGTATTTTTAATTAACTTAAATGTTTTAATTAACTTAAATGTTTAATTAACTTAAATGTTTCCTAGTTAAATATTCTTCCTTAAAAAGCCTTGGAAATTAATGTTCATCAACCTATCAAAGCCCTAGCTCAGATCATATGGGAACTACTCTACCTTACATGAAAAAGATATTTCTCAAGTTTTTAAAATTATATCTTCTCTTCCATTAAGCAGTTTCTTCTAAAATCTATTCACATTGTTAATTTGCTTGGCTATGCTTTTGTGAAAATGCTCAGATGAACTTTCATCCTGTCAAAAATATAAAGTCTCTGATTCCAAATCCCAATTAATATGTAATATGCCCATCTGGATATGAAATTTTATTCTGTATTTTATATAATTTAGTTTTGCATTTAGAAGATATTATCTATTACATCATTCATTATCCTGAATATAAAGCCTCACGTGAGAAATTTATTTTAGAATTTTAAACTGGAGGGAATGTTTTCCCAAAAGAACTGCAATGTTTCCTCTTTTCCAATAATGAAGGTCATTTCTCTTTTTGCTCTAGCTGCCAGGAACCTCAGAACCAAAGAACCTCAGCTGCCAGGAACCTCAGAACCAAACCTCAGAAGTATAGTCACAAAAAAATTACACTAACTTGATGGTCACATTTAACAGTTTCTACTTTTCTGTCAGCTTCATTTTTTGTACCAATCTCTACTCTGTTTGTAGGCAGAGAAAGAAGCATAAATGTATTTTATTAATTAAAATATAAAGAATAATATACTATACATAACACCTAAGTCATTTAGTTTCAAAATATATATAATTGTCCACCACTTTTGAAATAAATGATCAATATATAAGCTTATTTGTCAAGCCATGTCAAGTGGACATAAACACCTCATTTTTAAATTAAAGTATAATTGACAGACAATATCCTATTAGTTTTCAGGTATACATCATCATGATTTAATATTCTCATACATTATGAAATAATCCCCATGATGGTTTTAGTTACCATAAGTCACCTTACAAAGCTATTACAATATTACTGACTATAGTTCCTGTGCTGTACATTACATGCCCATAACTCACTTATTTTGTAACTGGAGGTTTGTACCTCTTAATACTCTTCACCTATTTTGCCTGCCCCCTCAACCCCTCCCTGCTCTGGTAACCAATAGCTTGTTTCTTGTATCTATGAATCTGTTTCTGTCTTGTTTGTTTGTTTGCTTTGTTTTTTTAGATTCCACATGTAAGTGAAATCATATGGTATTTGTCTGATTTATTTTACTTAGCATAATACTCTCTAGGTCCATCCATGCTGTTGCAAATGGCAAGATTTCATTCTTTTTCATGGTGGAGTAATATTACACTATATATTTACCACATCTTTATGCATTCATCTGCCACTGGACACTTACACTGCTTCCATATCTTGATTATTATAAATAATACTGGAATAAATATCGAATGCTTATATTTCCTTGAAGTGGTGTTTTTGTTTTCTTCAGGGAAATAGCCAGAAGTGGAATTGCTGAGGTTTATGGTAGTTCTATTTTTAATTTTTTGAGGAACCTCCATATTGTTTTCCACAGTGACTGCACCAATTTATATTCCCACCAGCAGTGCATGAGGGGTTCCCTTTTCTTTATATCCTTGTTAACACTTGCTGTTTTTTTTTCTTTTTGATAATAGCTAGTCTGACAGGTCTGGGGTAATATCCAATTGTGATTGTGATTTGCATTTCTCTGATGATGAGTGATGTTGAGCACCCTATCATGTATCTATTGACCATCTGTATGTCTTCTTTGGAAAAATGTCTATTCAAGTCCTCTGTCCATTTAAACACCTCATTTTATTTATATGTAAGTTTATTTAAGTGGAAACCTGAGGGTGTTAAAGTGAGTCTCATTTAATCTTAATTTCACTGTTAAAGTTTTACCAACATTTTGACTTTAGAAAATGTCTGATCCACTACATTAGTAGTGTAGAAAGCCAGCATCATCATTATAAATCACTATGCCTGGTGATCACATATTAGAAAACAAAAAAGAGCTTAAACAGAAAGAAGAATAATTCCATTAACAAACAAAAAACTGAATGTTTTGCACCAAAGCGAAAACGCTGACCAATGTACAAGCTGAGACATACAAAATTAGGAGAATTCTTTAGACACAGAGGACAGAAGACACTGCAGATAGTCAAGCAGTATATGCAGAAAGCCTAAAGTCATAGAGTCAGAGGAAATGGTAGAAGCAGAATGTCATGGACCACTTGAAGAACTAAAGAAGATGGGCATAGCAGGAGTGCAGAGAGCTGAATCTAAAAAGACAGGTGAGCACTAAATGAAGGAAGACCTGGTAAGTTATATTAGGGATTTAGGTCTTTAACCTTAGAGCAGTTAAAACCACTGAAAGTTTTTAAGAAAAGTGATACAATTATATTTGGACTTTGAAATGATAACTCTCCCAGGATTAAGGTTGCAAGCTTGGAGAGATACGCAAAAATGGATAGAGACCAATTAGGATATTGCAATAATCCAGGCAGGAGATGATGATATTTTAACCTAATAATAGCTCACTTTAACAGAATTCATGTGCCAGAAGTATTTCATTTAATCCTAACATCAACCCTATGTATTAGAGGCTGTAATGATCTTTACAGATATGGAAAGTAGCTCTGGAGTTGACTTGCCAAGGTCACAAGATAATATGCAATATGAGTAGGATTAAAGCCCAGGCAGTGAGCAATCTGGCAATAAAACATGCTCATATCTGGTGTTCTACACAGCTGCTCAGAAATGGTAGTGGTAGAGTTGAAAAGAAGTGCACAGATTTAAGAGATATCTGGAAGCTTAAACTCCAGGACACAATGATGGATTAGTTATGGAGAGTGAGGAGGTGATATAGGTTAAAGTAAGAAGGAGATATCAAGGTTGATGTCCAAGAGTCTGATTTACACAGGTGGATGGAGGATAGTGCCATTTGCTGAAATAGGGAACATCGGAAGTGGACCAGATTATTTTTATTGGACACTAAAGTGGTAAGAACAGTAATCAGTAATAACTATTATAATAGGAAAAAAGAGTCCAGCATGAACTCAGCTCAACTTCAATTTCTACAGACGTGACTAAGAGTTTTAAAGGGAGAATGAGGGAATAAGGAGCCAGGTGAGGGATGGGACAGTATAGTTAGGGAAGTGAGTAAGTACAAAAAGTGGGAAGGATGATATGAAATAATAAGAAATATAGATATCTATCAATCTCTATTCCCAGTTTCTGACAAAGGGCTTCTGAAACCCTTTTATGTTCCTAAGTGATAAGAGCATAGGAGCATCTTTCGTTCTAATGAGGTGACTCTAGGTGGGCTCCTGAATGAAGGCTGGTCAGAAGCAAGACCTAGCCATAATTAGCAATCTGGAATTTTTAATCCTCCACCTCCACCCCCTGCATTCTCTAGAGAGGGGAGAGGGACTAGAAATAGAGTTAATAATTAATCATGTCTACATGAGGAAGCCTCCATAAAAAAATCCCACAAAAAATGCGAGAATTTCCAGATTGCCGAACACATCCATGAACCAGGAGGGTGACATACCCCAACTCTATGGAACAGAAGCTCCTGTGCATAAGTATCCCTATGTATCTCTTCATGTGGCTGTTCTGTATCTTTTATCATATCTTTTAATAAACTAATAAACGTAATTGTTTCCCTGAGTTCTAGGAGTGGCTCTAACAAATAATTGAATCTGAGGGGAAGGAGGTTATGGGAACCTCCAATTTATAGCCAAGTCAGACAGAAGCTGTGGGTAACCTGGGGACCTACTACTTGGCATTTGGAATCTGAAGTGAGGAGCAGTCTTGTGGGACTGAGCTCTTAACTTGTGGAATCTGACACTATCTTCAGGTAGGTAGTGTCAGAATTGAGTTAAATTGTAGGACACCCAACTGGTGTCACAGAGAATAGCTTGGTGTAGGAAAACCCATAATATTTGGTGAGCAGAAATGTCAGAAGTGTTGTGAGTATATGAGTAAAGGAGAAACATGGGAGAAAAACAGGTCTGTTTGGGTTTTTTTCCCCCATAAAACAGGAATTAGTCCATGTGAAACCCATCTGGGTTTGTTAGCTGGCACTTATCAAAGTTAGGCCACTACCTTTCCATAGGGTCTGGAAAAAGGGACCAATCTTAAGGTATTGGCTGAACAAACAGTAAATTCTTTTCATAGCCTTGACTTTTCTCAGGAAGATGCTTTAAGTGGGGATAGGGTCATTTTAGGGATAAAGCCCTGAACTGTTAGAAACCATGTTAGGGTTTTGTTTGCTTCTTTATAGACAAAGGTTGAAGCCTAGTGGAGAACACGGCTCAGAAAAGTCTGTCTAGAGATTAATCAAGGAGAGAATCTTTGGCAGAAGTGTTGAGAGGACTATGCGTTGAATATTGAATATGTTGAATTTGAGGAACTTTTAAGACACCCAACAGAAATATCAAATAGGGGGTTCAACAGTCTAGAGATCAGAAGAAAGAGAGATCAGTCTAAAGATTGTTTGGAGACATAAATCTGTAATCTGTCAGCATATATGGAAGATAATGAAAGTCACATCGTAGATGAGCTTACTAGGATGTGTTATTTTTCCCATGCCTATGAAACTCACTCTATGGGCCCACTCTTTCACACCCCTATGATGAAGATTTCAGGCAGATCCCATAGCTTTTCTGTCAGTTATGAATAATAGAAAGTCACTCACAAGTTTTAAGAAACAAATCCAATATAATGATTAAAACTCCAAAATCTCTAACTCTAACCTGCCAGAGCAAAGGATATGGTTGATTTTTTTCCTTAGCCCACTTTCTCTCTATTAGTGGCTGTTGCTCTGATTCCTCCTGGTGAGAACCAAGAGGGTTAGTGAGAAAAGAGCACACAGTTGAAGTAGCTGACATAGTTGGAATGTGGCATTTGTATCTGCAATGGAAACCTATATGTCTTACTGATTACTCAATAACTCCACTTAAACATCTAGTAGACATTTCAAACTTAATGTCTAATATCAAAGTTGATTTTCCCTCACCCTCAAAACCTGATCTTCCCGGAGTCTTCCTACATAAGCAAATAGCAACTCTCTTCTGTCAGTTGTCTAAGCCAAATATTTTAGAGCCCTACTTTACTCTCATAATCCATTTTCAATCCATTAGCATACCCTGTCACTATCTTCAAGATACAAACAATTCTTATTATTCACAGTAGTTATGTCCTATAAAGTCACTGCAAACATCAAATTAGCTCATCTTAAATCATCACTCCTTGGAGGAAAACAGAGTTATGTTCCTGTGTGCATTTTGGTCACATTTTCATCAACCAATCAATATATAAGCTTGTTTGATATATGTTTCTGTTTAAACACTTATTTAATATATATAATTGATTCATTAACAGACCTCATGGCCAGCAGGACTAGAAGCCATGCTTGAACAAACCTTATCTAATACATATATTTTCTCTGTAAGGCACATCACAGCCTTTTGTGCTTAGGAACTCCAGACAGCACTTCAGCACCATGCTTGGAATAATTTTAAACAGCAAAATCACCAACAAAAGGCACAAAAGTGAAAAAGATGTGGCACTAAATATACAATGAAAAGGACATTTATTTATGAGAGCTGAAACAAAAAGGGAAAGAGTGTCATCTTGTTGGAACTCAGCTGGTAATGTGCACACGAAGCACCTCAAATTTTTTGCTCCCCTGTGCCCACGCATGTCTGTGAATGGCCAAAAATAAAGCACTGTGAGTATTGACTTGGGGGGTACAAATAAATTTTAGTGAGAAGGCAAAATTATAAACCTGGAATCTGTGAAAAATGAATATTGATTGTATATCCAGAATCTGACCACTTCTCACCCCCATCATCTAACTACCACCTCTGCTCATACCACCATCATCTCTTCATTTGCACTCACCTGCCTCCCAGTTTCTCCCAAGAGTCTAGCATCCACACATCTTTTTAACTCAAATCAGGATCATGTCACCACTATGCATCAAACCCTCCAGTACCTTCCAATCTCTTTTGACATGAAATCCAAAGTCCTGGCCATTGCTAGCTACCTAAGGCCATTACTAGCTACCCAAGGTGCTGAATAATCTGGCCCCCTTCAATTTTAGTGGCCTTGTCACCCATCACTCTCTTCCCTCCCCAAACTCCTTTCTGGATAAGCATACTCCCACCTCCGGGCCTTTACATTTGTTTTCTGCTTATAAGACCCTTTCTATTACTAGCCATCTAATTTCCTTGAGATTTCTGTTCAAATATCTCCTTATCAGAGATTGGGCTTCCTCAGCTACCCCTGTAATAGCACCTCTATTACTTTCTATCCCCTTTGCCTGCTTTATTTTTCTTGAGTGTAATTATTGACATCTAACATGCTGTATATATTTTTATTCTTATTCTCCTCTCTTTTTTCACTGCTGTCTTCCCAGCATCTAGAACATCTTGTACAATATAAGTACACAATAAATATTTATCAAAGGAATGAAGAGTCACTGACTTTCTCACATGGCACACCTTTACAGATTCTGTGGTAATCTGGCTGGGACTGGAACTCTTCCTCGGTCTTCCAAATCTTGTGCCTAAGCTTCTGATTGGCAGAATCTAGCTGGCACTCTGCTGGCAAGGGAGAAAGTAGTTTCTAGGCTTTGTCCTGCAGCATTTGGAATGTCAGGATGGAACTGAAAATCTGTAAGAATATCAGGTAGATTCTACTCTCTGGATATTCAATGTCCATTCCCAGTCGTTAGCCCATTGTTACCTTCCAAACAATAATATCGAAGACATACTTCCAACTAACATAAATACAACTATTCATATACTAACAAAGGTACACTCAACTTTTCTCTCAAAAAAGAAAGATAAAAAGCCCCATAAACTACTGTTTGGTAGTTTGTCTGGATAATGTTCATTTATTTTCTAGCTCAGGAATCCTCCTTTGATAAATGGCTTGTAATGTAAGTAATGAATAAAATGTTAATCACAAACAATACAAATTATATGAAGCTGTGGGGGGAGAACAATTAATATATTCAAGCATATACACAATAAAGCAAGGATAAAAATATATATATAGTTATCATAGCCCTTGATTCTGAAACCAATCACAACATCATAATTAGCCGTCTTTGCTCTACTACATTCTATTTGCTTTTGCCCTTATCCTGCACCTAAACCAGTCATTGGAAGACAGTTCTTCATGGATCTCTCAAGTTTCTGCCTATTTTGCAAACAGGACTGTCATTTCAAGGACAGATGCATAACAAAGAGTAACTTTATTTATTCTCCAGTATAATAAAGACAATGTCTCCCACTGGGGCAAAGGTCAGACAGGCTTACTATCCATTATAAAGGACTGGGTTTCCAAAACTCAGAGTTCTTATCTGTGATGCCACTCACTGTATGTATATACATTGCCTGACCATTTTGTATTTCATTGTGGGAATTGATGCTTGAGGACCAGCACAAATGCTGACCCTCATCTATTACTATTACGGTGAGTAATCAAGTCTTTTTGAATGACCCAACAGTCTTGTTTCTTGCCAGCATCCAAACTGTGACAGGCTAACTTGTCTGGCAATAAAGTCTCAGCTTCTGCATAACTCTTGACATTTATGATTCTGTATGTGGTGACCCAAACTTTTATTCTTGAAGGGCCTGAGCCATGGGTGATCCTACTTTTGAGGCGTTGCTATATCTTACACTAAATTTTATCACTAGATTTGGAAGTACGAAGAGGCATCCAAAAAAAAAAAAAAATTCAGGGTTCCCAACATATTCCTCCCTGTCGCCATTAAGAAGTAGCACCCTATTTCTCCTTGGTAAACAAGATCAATCAGAGCTCTTTATTGATACCTTTATACATTTCTTGGTTCAATGTTTTTTACTTATAAGGCTCTCTGACTAGCCTTCTAACTTCCTTGAAATATCTGTTCAAATATCTCCTTATCAGAAATACAGCTTACTCAGCTATCCTTAGAGGAGCCCAAAGTGGCCAAATAATAGTCTCAATTTCCAATTCAATGGAAGTTATTGAGTCCTCTGGTAGAAGCATTGTTCCCTTGATAATTAAGACCTCTAAGCCAGCAAAGCATCGGACAGGAAACAAAATTTTACAAGTGATCATTAAGGGTAATATTTGGAGGAGCTAATCCTACCTCCACCACTTTGTTCTGGGACCTGGCTTAAAGAAAAAAATCACCATGCACTGGTTGCAGCTCAGAGCATATATAGTATCATGCAGGACATCACCTCAGCTTCACAAAGGGCTTTTATCTAGCCAGCTGTGGCTTTTTTCTTCTAGGTGAGGGGGGAAAAGCCAGATGAATGTTTGAACTTTGGTCTTCTAGAATTTTCTTTACCCAGTGTCCTTCAGGGTCATCTCTGAGTGGGGCTGGAATAGCATTAGTCACACCCATGATGTCATAGGTTTGAAGGAAAAGTGGCAATGCCACAAAACAAAGTGTCACCTGGGTCTGAGTCACATGTTCAAGCAACTAATACAACTGTGATTAAGCTTTTAACAGATCACTTCACCATTCTAGTCTTCAGTAGTTATTCCACCATTTTATCAGGCCAACTGTTTTGGATGATGGAGTACATGGAGACAATAATGAATCCATAGATATAAGCTTATTCATCATTTCTTTTGCTGTTTTTTAGTCAGTAGCAATATTGTGTGGAAAAGCAAGGTGGTAAACAAAACTAGGTGATGGTGATGGCAAAAGTTCGTGTATGGAAAGACAAATCTGTATCAAAACTAAATGTCTAGAAAATCTAAAAATCTATGGCCACTAGGGAGTAATATCATATTGAAGGCTCAGTATTGCTTTTGCTGTTGGCAGGCTGATCACTCAATAGTGGTGGCAGTAAGATTAGACTTGGTGAGAGAAAGTCTACACTGTTGACCCTTGCATAGCCCACACCCCTGACCTGTGGCAATTTTTTACAGACAATTATTGCATAAGCACTGGGTTGGCTGGAGAGAAAAGCTAAATGATATCTAAAACTCACTCTTCTTGTCCATCTGATTATTGACAGTCTTCTATGCAGTAGATCTCTATGATCATGAGACACAAAAATCCATACTCTGTGGCCATTCTGAAGTTGTTCATCCTCACATACCACTTTGAAGCCCAGATCTTCTAGTCAATAATTCTTCAGTTGTATGCCTTTGAAGACCCTGATCATTTGGCCAAAACTTCAGCTACTAGGAATAACATAATATATATCTACATCACTTCAGGCCTTCTTTTCTTCTAGGTGAGGGGGGAAAAGCCAGATGAATGTTTGAACTTCGGTCTTCTAGAATTTTCTTTACCCAGTGTCCTTCAGGGTCATCTCTGAGTGGGACTGGAATAGCATTAGTCACACCCATGATGTCATAGGTTTGAAGGAAAAGTGGCAATGCCACAAAACAAAGTGTCACCTGGGTCTGACTTACATGCTCAAGCAACTTAACTTATATCTTCGCTTCTGCTAAAGTTCAATATCATTGATGACATAATACAGCTGTATAGGCCTGAATTTATAGCTCAATAATTAGATGATATTTATTTCACAATTAGATAGTATCCAGGTGCTCCAAAACCCTGGTGCCCTTCATTACCATTCTCCTATCTGAGTTTCACTAACTGCATCCTTACCTATCATAGTTATTTCGAGTACTATTGGATCTGTTATGTCATAAGGCCCAACTGGTAGACACATGTATTTCCCGCACTGTCTGCAAAGCCTTCTTTTGCTTTGGGCACAAATCAAAGCTGAAAGCTTTACTGGTAACAAGAAATAGATTGGAGCAGCATTTTCCAACATATTCCAATGTATTATATTTTGACCTAGAATCCAACAATTCTATCAGTTATGTCACAATCAAAATGGAAATATGAGTGCTTAATTCTAAGACTTTCTAACTTCTGGTATGCCAGCAATAGTGTATATTCTCATCAGAGCAATCTAGATAAATCTTTGGCTGCAGGAAGCACTATTGCTTTACTTCCTGTGTGAGTACCAAAAGAGCTTGAAATCTTGTTTTCAATCTTTTGAGAAATTACAGAATATTGCTAAAGTTTCAAGCAGAATTACACAGAATAAAATGGTATAGTTTACTTCCTGTTTCTCTCTGAGGCACTCTAAGGTTAATTTGTATTGAAGCACCCTACAACTGAGTCATTCGTTTCCTGCCCTGAAATTAGAAATGACAAGAAGTCTTAATGCAGAAACCATTTTGAGATAATTATGTCTTGATTATAAGTATTTAAGTTTTCATATGCACGTAGGATTCATCAGAGATTCCAGTAAATACTTTAATGCCTGAAGTCTATTATTCTGGATCTAATATTATTCTGGGATAACTGGTTCAAGATGGCAATATTAACAAGCCAATTATATAATATCATGGCACTATAACTTTTCTTCCATTGTGCAAATTCATTTGAATTTTCCCATATAATGTTCTTATCTTGGAAATTCAGACTTAATGTCCTTCATCAAGAAAGCTGAAGACTACTCCATATTCTTAGTTGTTAAATTAATCATTGAATCCATTCCTTAGCACTTGCCTTTGACTCAAAAAAGAGAATAGGTCATCTTCATTTATTACTGGGTAAAATATCCAAAAACAAATCATCCTATAATTACACCAGTGATGTGGAATGAGGCATTGGCTATGTCAGGGTGGTTTTCAAGAAAATGTCAACAATCAGAAGCTTTCTGAGAAGTGACACTGAAATATGGCATCTTCCTTTATATATCAGAGAACTGAGGTCTTTTTTTCTTTAAGGATATCTTCAACCAGTGGTTGTTTTCATCCCAACCTATTACCTACTGATTACGTAGTAATGAATACTGATCAGCTTAGTAAGTAGAGAAAGAATTGTCTAAATCAAATCACTCCGACGAGCTGAATCATATTTTGGGTGGGACATCAATCACAATTTGAACTTCTTCAACAGTGCTGTTTATAGACTATAGCCAACTCTCAAATAAGCATATAAAATAACTCATTCTTAAATTGTCTCATATCAGTAAAGTATGAGCAATGTGTTTCTGCAGAGGGTAAATTTTAAAGAATTAATGATGGATTATTGAGTTATAGTATCTATCTTTACAAATGAGAAAGATAACTCACAAAGGTCTTTGCCATGAGGATAAATGCTATAATAGTTCATTTCATATAGATTATTGAACTTAATATTCTATTGCATTCTTCATTCCTTAAAATTAATTTCCATTGAAAAATTTTCCATTTACGCACCAAGACAACAACAACCACTGTACATAAGAGGAAAGCATGCTAATGAAGCAAATCTGAACTGAGAAGAAAAATACTCTGAAGCCACCCCTAATGCTTTGCCCTCTTATGTATGAAACTCCTAATGTTTTGCCTTCCTATGTATAAAACTGGCATGACACATAAATGAACAAAGAGGTCAGTCACTGTGGAGCAGATGTCCTTGCCCCTACAAAATTGAAAGTAATGAAATTATATTTTTAAGCACCTGTTTTGCTCATGAATTTCTATAGGTTTATTTCAAATAGATGGAGTGGCCTAAAACGTAAACTTACTCTTCAGCAACTTAAAAGCAGCATAAGGAGGAAGAAATTTCTGAGTAGCTTTCTCAACCAACATTGTATGCAATAAGATTTTGAAATCAGAATTATTTTGCAATGTGTTTTAAAGTAGTTACTACTGACAGAGCAAGATGGCGGAGGAGTAGGAGACCTAGATTTCCTCTGGTCTCAGGAATTCAGCTGAATAGGGATCACACCATTCTGAACACCTACGAACTCAACAGGAGACCAAAGAAGAGAGTAGCAACAACTCTCTGAACAGAGAAGCGACCACTTACTGGAAGGTAGGACGTGTGGAGAAGTGAATCCGAGGCGATATTTGGGAGGATAGACGGCGGGGCCGGGGGGGGGGGGGGGGGGCCTCCGTTGGCCACTTCTGGCAAGTGATAGAGCCGCGGAGCACAGAATCGGAACTTTTAGAAGCCGGCTCCACTGAGGGACATCGCTCCAGTGGCTAAGCGGGGGGTGGAACCCTCGCGGGACAGTGTGGTCTCAGGACCCTCAGGGTCACAGAAAGACCGGGGGTGCCTGAGTGTGGCAGAGCTCCCAGGTATCGGAGCAGGGAAGCCGGCTGCAGAGACGGAGCCGAGGTGCGGGCTCTCAGCTTGGGGTTGCCATAAATTGTGATCCGCGGCCCAGTCGGGCCACTGCTCCTCCAGCAGCGACCCAACAAGCTGCAGAGCCAGGGAGACTCCCTCCCTCCCCCGGGAGGAGTGTCGTGGGAGTGCACCGCAGGGATCTGCTGGGTTTGGAGACTCCACACGGGATCAGGTGCCAGAGATAGAAACGATCAGTCACAGGCCGGGTGAGCATGGAGTGAGGCCAGAGACCAGGGAGACGGGAGTGACTGTTTTTATCTGGGGGTGCACTGAGCAGTGGGCCCCGAGTTCTCAGCTCCTCCGAGTGGAGATTGGGAGGTGACCATTTTCACCCTGGTCCTCCAAAGCTGTACCAGAGCTTGGAGGGAACAAAAGCTCCTGAGAGCAAACCCGAGCAGCTTGCTTAGCCCGGACCGACAAGGGTGGGACAATTCTGCCTCCGGCAAAGACATATGGGAACCACGGCAACAGGCCCCTCCCCCAGAAGATCAGCACTAACAGCCAGCAAGCCAAGACCAAGTTTACCGATCAAGGAGAACAGGAGAACTCCAGCAATAGGGGAATACTGCACATAGAATTCATGCCTTTTTTTACCATGATTCATTAGTTTTTCAGTTAATTTTTTAAACGGTTTTTTTAATTTTTCTTTTTCCCTTTTCAACCAAAATCTTATCAATCCCTTTTTTTAAAAAAACATTTTTTATTTTTCATTTTTAGAGTCATATTTTATCCCTCCATAGTAGTTACCCTTATTTTTTGCATATATATATAAGTTGTTCTCTCTTTAAAATTTTGAGATACAGTTTCTTCTAACAGATCAAAATATACCCTAAATCACTAGTGTATGGCTTTGTTCTAGTCTCCTGCCTGATCACATTCTCACCCTTTTTATTTTATTTATTTTTTTTTAAATCTTCTTTTTTCGAACAACTTATTGTATCAATTCCTTTTATAAAATCTTTTATAATTTTCATCTTTAGAGTCATCTTCCATCCCTTCATTGTATCAACCCTTATTTTGTACATATATAAGTCTTTCTTCCTTTAAAATTTTAGGAGGCACTTTTTTCTAACAGACCAAAATACGCCCAGATTCTAGTGTGTGGCACTGATCTAATGACTAGCCTGATCATATTTGATCATATTCGGTTTTTTCTTATTGTTCTGTTTTTGTATTTATCTTTCTCTTTTTGTTATTTTTTTCTTTCTTTTCTCTTTCCTTTTTCTTTCTTTCCCTTTCTTTTCCCCTGGTTTCAGGTCTTTTCTGATTTGTATACAGTATATTTGCTGGGGACATTGTTAACCTGTTAGCATTCTGTTCTCTCTTTCATCTATTCTCCTCTGGACAAAATGACAAGACGAAAAAAATCACCTCAGCAAAAAGAACAAGAGATAGTACAGTACCGTCAGCCAGGGACCTACTCAATACGGACATTAGTACGATGTCGGACCTAGAGTTCAGAATCATGACTTTAAAGATACTAGCTGGGCTTGAAAAAAGCATGGAAGTGATTAAAGAAACCCTTTCTGGAGAAATAAAAGAACTAAAATCTAACCAAGTCGAAATCAAAAAGGCTATTAATGAGGTGCAATCAAAAATGGGGGCACTAACTGCTAGGACAAGTGAGGCAGAAGAGAGAATCAGTGATATAGAAGACCAAATGATGGAAAATAAAGAGGCTGAGAAAAAGAGAGATAAACAACTACTGGATCACGAGGGCAGAATTCGAGAGATAAGCGATACGATAAGATGAAACAACATTAGAATAATTGGGATCCCAGAAGAAGAAGAAAGAGAGAGAGGGGCAGAAGGTATATTGGAGCAAATAATAGCAGAGAACTTCCCTAATGTGGGGAAGGAAACAGGCATCAAAATCCAGGAGGCACAGAGAACCCCTCTCAAAATCAATAAAAATAGGTCAACACCCTGACATCTAATAGTAAAACTTACGAGTCTCAGAGATAAAGAGAAAATCCTGAAAGCAGCTCGGGAGAAGAGATATGTAACCTACAATGTAGAAATATTAGATTGGCAAAAGACCTATCCACAGAGACCTGGCAGGCCAGAAAGGACTGGCATGATATCTTCAGAGCACTAAACGAGAAAAATGTGCAGCCAAGAATACTATATCCAGCTAGGCTCTCATTGAAAATTGAAGGAGAGATAAAAAGCTTCCAGGACAAACAAAAACTAAAGGAATTTGCAAACAGAAAACCAGCCCTCCAAGAAATATTGAAAGGGGTCCTCTAAGCAAGGAGAGAGCCTAAAAGCAGCATAGATCAGAAAGGAACACAGACAATATACAGTAACAGTCACCTTACAGGCAATACAATGGCACTAAATTCATACCTTTCAATAGTTACCCTGAATGTAAATGGGCTAAATGCCCCAATCAAAAGACACAGGCTATCAGATTGGATTAAAAAACAAGACCCATCGATATGCTGTCTGCAAGAGACTCTTTTTAGACCCAAAGACACCCCCAGATTGAAAGTGAGGGGGTGGAAAACCATTTACCATGCTAATGGACACCAAAAGAAAGCTAGGGTGGCAATCCTTATATCAGACAAATTAGATTTTAAAACAAAGACTGTAATAAGAGATGAGGAAGGACACTGTAGCCTACTTAAAGGGTCTATCCAACAAGAAGATCTAACAATTGTAAATATCTATGCCCCGAACATGGGAGCAGCCAATTATATAAGGCAATTAATAACAAAAGCGAAGAAACACATTGACCACAATACAATAATAGTGGGGGACTTTAACACCCCCCTGACTGAAATGGACAGATCATCTAAGCAAAAGATCAACAAGGAAATAAAGACTTTAAATGACACACTGGACCAAATGGACTTCACAGACATATTCAGAACATTCCATCCCAAAGCAACAGAACACACATTCTTCTCTAGTGCCCATGGAACATTCCCCAGAATTGATCACATCCTAGGTCACAAATCAGGTCTCAATCAGTACCAAAAGATTGGGATCATTCCCGGCATATTTTCAGACCACAATGCTTTGAAACTAGAACTCAATCACAAGAGGAAAGTCGGAAAGAACTCAAATACATGGAGGCTAAAGAGCATCCGACTAAAGAATGAATGGGTCAGCGAGGAAATTAAAGAACAATTAAAAAAATTCATGGAAACTAATGAAAATGAAAACACAACTGTTCAAAATCTTTGGGATACAGCAAAGGCAGTCCTGCGAGGAAAGTATATAGCAGTACAAGCCTTTCTCAAGAAACAAGGAAGGTCTCAAATACACAACCTAACCCTACAACTAAAGGAGCTGGAGAAAGAACAGCAAAGAAAGCCTAAACCCAGCAGGAGAAGAGAAATAATAAAGATCAGAGCAGAAATCAATGAACTAGAAACCAAAAGAACAGTAGAACAGATCAACGAAACTAGGAGCTGGTTCTTTGAAAGAATTAACAAGATTGATAAACCCCTGGCCAGACTTATCAAAAAGAAAAGAGAAATGACCCAAATCAACAAAATCATGAATGAAAGAGGAGAGATCACAACCAACACCAAAGAAATACAAACAATTATAAGAACATATTAGGAGCAACTCTATTCCAGCATATTAGATAACCTGGAAGAAATGGGTGCATTCCTAGAGATGTATCAACTACCAAAATTGAACCAGGAAGAAATAGAAAACCTGAACAGCCCTATAACCACTAAGGAAATTGAAGCAGTCATCAAAAATCTCCCAACAAACAAAAGCCCAGGGCCAGATGGCTTCCCAGGGGAATTCTATCAGACATTTAAAGAAGAATTAATACCTACTCTCCTGAAACTGTTCCAAAAAATAGAAATGGAAGGAAAACTTCGAAACTCATTTTATGAGGCCACCATTACCTTGATCCCAAAACCAGACAAAGACCCCATCAAAAAGGAGAATTACAGACCAATATCCTTGAACACTAATGCAAAAATTCTCACCAAAATACTAGCCAAGAGGATCCAACAGTACATTAAAAGGATTATTCATCATGACCAAGTGGGATTTATCCATGGGCTGCAAGGTTGGTTCAACATCCGCAAATCAATCAACGTGATACAATACATTAACAAAAGAAAGAACAAGAATCATATGATCCTCTCAATAGATGCAGAAAAAGCATTTGACAAAGTACAGCATCCTTTCTTGATCAAAACTCTTCAGAGTATAGGGATAGAGGGTACATACCTCAATATCATAAAAGCCATCTATGAAAAACCTACAGCGAATATCATTCTCAACGGGGAAAAACTGAGAGCTTTTCCCCTAAGGTCAGGAACGTGGCAGGGATGTCCACTCTCACCACTGCTATTCAACATAGTATTAGAAGTCCTAGCCACAGCAATCAGACAACAAAAAGAAATCAAAG
Source organism: Zalophus californianus (assembly GCF_009762305.2). Classification (NCBI taxonomy): domain Eukaryota; kingdom Metazoa; phylum Chordata; class Mammalia; order Carnivora; family Otariidae; genus Zalophus; species Zalophus californianus. Next base: position 145,624,265 of record NC_045598.1, read on the forward strand.
GCATCCAAATCGGCAAAGAGGAAGTCAAACTCTCACTCTTTGCAGATGATATGATACTGTATGTGGAAAACCCAAAAGACTCCACCCCAAAACTGCTAGAACTCATACAGGAATTCAGTAAAGTGGCAGGATAGAAAATCAATGCACAGAAATCAGTGGCATTCCTATACACCAACAAGACAGAAGAGAGACAAATCAAGGAGTCGATCCCATTTACAATTGCATCCAAAACCATAAGATACCTAGGAATAAATTTAACCAAAGAGGCAAAGGATCTGTACTCAGAAAACTATAAAATACTCATGAAAGAAATTGAAGAAGACACAAAGAAATGGAAAAACGTTCCATGCTCATGGATTGGAAGAACAAACATTGTGAAGATGTCAATGCTACCTAGAGCAATCTACACATTCAATGCAATCCCCATCAAAATACCATCCACTTTTTTCAAAGAAATGGAACAAATAATCCTAAAATTTGTATGGAACCAGAAGAGACCCCGAATAGCCAGAGGAATGTTGAAAAAGAAAAGCAAAGCTGGCGGCATCACAATTCCAGACTTCCAGCTCTATTACAAAGCTGTCATCATCAAGACAGTATGGTACTGGCACAAAAACAGACACATAGATCAATGGAACAGAATCGAGAGCCCAGAAATGGACCCTTAACTCTATGGTCAACTTATCTTCAACAAAGCAGGAAAGGATGTCCAATGGAAAAAAGACAGTCTCTTCAAAAATGGTGTTGGGAAAATTGGACAGCCACATGCAGAAGAATGAAACTGGACCATTTCCTTACACCACACACAAAAATAGACTTCACGTGGTTGAAAGACCTAAATGTGAGACAGGAGTCCATCAAAATCCTAAAGGAGAACACAGGTAGCAACCTCTTCAACCTTAGCCGCAGCAACTTCTTCCTAGAAACATCTCCAAAGGCAAGGGAAGCAAGGGCAAAAATGAACTATTGGGATTTCATCAAGATAAAAAGCTTTTGCAGAGCAAAAGAAACAGTCCACAAAACCAAAAGACAACCGACAGGATGGGAGAAAATATTTGCAAATGACGTAACAGATAAAGGGCTAGTATCCAAAATCTATAAAGAACTTCTCAAACTCAACACCCAAAGAACAAATAATCCAATCAAGAAATGGGCAGAAGACATGAACAGACATTTCTGCAAAGAAGACATCCAAATGGGCAACAGACACATGAAAAAGTGCTCAACATCACTCGGCATCAGGGAAATCCAAATTAAAACGTCAATGAGATACCACCTCACACCAGTCAGAATGGCTAACATTAACAAGTCAGGAAACGACAGATGTTGGTGGGGATGTGGAGAAAGGGGAACCCTCCTACACTCTTGGTGGGAATGCAAGCTGGTGCAGCCACTCTGGAAAACATTATGGAGGTTCCTCAAACAGTTGAAAATAGAGCTACCCTACGATCCAGCAATTGCACTACTGGGTATTTACCACAAAGATACAAATGTAGGGATCCGAAGTGGTACGTGCACCCCGATGTTTATAGCAGCAATGTCCACATTAGCCAAACTGTGGAAAGAGCCAAGACGTCCATCGACAGATGAATGGATAAAGAAGAGGTGGTATATATACACAATGGAATATATGCAGCCATCAAAAGGAATGAGATTTTGCCATTTGCAACGATGTGGATGGAACTGGAGGGTGTTATGCTGAGTGAAATAAGTCAACCAGAGAAAGACATGTATCATATGACCTCACTGATATGAGGAATTCTTAATCTCAGGAAACAAACTGAGGGTTGCTGGAGTGGTGGGGGTGGGAGTGATGGGGTGGCTGGGTGATAGACATTGGGTAGGGTATGTGCTATGGTCAGCGCTGTGAATTATGCAAGACTGTTGAATCACAGATCTGTACTTCTGAAACAAATAATGCAATATATGTTAAGAAAAAAGAAAAAAAAGAAGATAGCAGGAGGGGAAGAATGAAGGGGAGTAAGTCGGAGGGGGAGACGAACCATGAGAGATGAGGGACTCTGAAAAACAAACTGAGGGTTCTAGAGGGGAGGAGGGTAGGGGGATGGGTTAGTCTGGTGATGGGTATTAAAGAGGGCACATTCTGCGTGGAGCACTGGGTGTTACGCACAAACAATGAATCATGGAACACTACATTAAGAACTAATGATGTAATGTATGGTGATTAACATAACAATAAAAAAATTTTTTAAAAAGTAGTTACTACTAAATAAACAGTAATTCAAAAGAAGTAATCTCCCAAACAGTGCACTCAGTTCAGATTTCATTAAGGGTCTTATATCATCATTATCCACTTTTTTTATGTGAATCCAATATCTCAGAGAGAAAATCATCATCATTTTTAGTGTTTAAGTTTTTAAGATAAAAGATTTTAAGATAAAAAGATATATCTTAGAACAACATCCGAAGATTGCATTCAATTACTTATAACATGAGACCACCATATCTTAAGAGTATTTAGTAACTCAATCCTCCTGGGGAGAGCACCTAAGATATAGCTTTTTCAGACTTAGACACATTCTCTATTCTATAAAATATAACAGTATAACAAGTTTCCAAATGTGGCAGAAGGTGAAATAGGCCCCCAAATTTATGTTTTGTTTTGTTTTTCTTTTTTATTGTTATGCTAATCACCATATATTACATCATTAGTTTTTGATGTAGTGTTCCGTGATTCATTGTTTGCGTATAACACCCAGTGCTCCATTCAGTACGTGCCCTCTTTAATACCCAAATTTATGTTTAATCAGAAATTGTGTTACAGTAGGAAGCCAATTTAAGCATTACCTAAATGTAACAGCAAGTGAGATATGTTCCCAAAATGCCCACTCTGAAACACAAGAAATAGTATAACTTGATTGAATAGAATGATTCCTGGATTACATTATCACACTGTTAACTTCTCAGTGCTTTTAAAATCTTTCTAAAATGTATTGGTAAACTTAACTTTCTCACCTCAAATAAGGTCATTTTCATGACATAATGGATAATTAAGGTCCTTGTAACCTCTAAAGAATATGATTACATACATCAGTTCTTGCTAAAAATAATTGTAGATGCAGGTACAGAGTTAAAGACAAACAAATGCATACTCCACAAAAAATGTTGAACGTCTTTTAAAAATAATTTCACTGATCTGAACTTATTTTTTCTTCTACTTGCCTACTTCCAAAAATAAAGTAGCTCTGTCCAAAAAATGCACTAGATTGGGGAGTTGGTGAAGGGATTCTGTGATTGAACAATTATTCTACGAAAGCCACAGTACCTGTGTTATTACATTACCTCAGTTAATATTCAGGAGAACCCTTGGTGATAGGAATCATTGTTCCAAGTTTACAAAAAAGAAAAGGAAGGTTTAGAAAATTTAGTTAACTTGCCTAGATTCACAGGCAATAAATGAAAGAAGCAGTTCTGTTTCCCAGACTTGGTATTTCTAGTACATTATGTTGTTTCAAAATCTAGTTAGCTGGAAAGTCTAGTTATTGGAAAGTTTTCAACAATATGAAAATATTATTTGCAAATGAACATTTGTAAGTTGTTCCAACAATTTTATTCATTTTTTTAACATCATTTATTGAGTGGCTCCTACTAACTTTGTATCAGGTACCATGCTAGGACAATTAACATAACAGTGAGCAATAATCTCTGCTCTCATGAAATTTATAATTTCGATTGAGTGAAAAGTAGAAAGACAAAATAATCACATACTATAATAACTGCAGGCGAGCAAACAAACAAGACAAAATAGAGAATAACAATGGGAGAGCTACATTTTATAGGGTAGTCAAGAATTAGCCAGGGGGTTGGGGTCCCAACCATGCTGGAATACCAGCAACACAGACTGATGGGAAAGGTAAGGGACAGAGCTGAGACTCAATTAGGCAAAAAGGCAGATGAGCAACCCACTTGATAGCCAGACCACTGAGAAGGGAAATCAAGATGAGTCTTTATGCTTGGAGTAAGAAAAATCCAGAAAAAAATTTCTTAAGGGAAAATGAAAGGGATGAGAATCTAAAACCCCAAAAAGAGACATGATTGAGACTAAGCACGTAGAGTCATTTACATGGGTTGTTGTCAAGGTATAACTTTAGTCCTAAACCTTAAACTGAGGTTCAAGTAAGGCAACCATGCAAAAACTATAGAGGCTGGATCCAAGGTGGGGGGGTCAAAGAAGGACGAGGTACATAGCACGATAGGCATAAGACCCTAGGACTGGCTGTCAGTGAAATGGCCTTAGGAGAGGGAGGGCATGTCAGAACTCTGTAATTAAGACCACGTTGGCATATCTCTGATTGAAAATATAAACATTTTTAGGATGCTGCTGAGGCCACTGATGTGACCAGACTCCACTCTCAGAGTTAGATTTCATTAGCCCAGAGTGTGGCCCCACCAGGAGCAATTTTTCAATAAACTTGTTACTTTGAGATAATAGAAGATTTACATGCAGTTGTAAAAAATAGGATTCTGTATCCATTTTACTCAGTTTCCCTTAATAACATCTTGCAAAACAAAAGCACAATATTGTGACCAGGGTACTAACATCAAGATATAGAACATTTCCATCACCTCAAGATACAAAATTTTCCCATCATGTTGCCCTCTTATCGCCATACCCACTTCCCTTTCACTCTCACCTCATCCTTAATCCTGGACAACTAATGTACTAATAATCTTGAAATTTTTTCATTTCAAAATGTTATAAAAAAGAATCATAGGTATGTCACTGTTTGGGGTTTGCTTTTGTTCACTCACCATAATTCTCCACTGACTCTTTTAAGTTGTTGCATGTATCAGTAATCTCCTTTTTATTGCTGAGTAGTATTCCATGATATAGATGTACCACAATTTACTTAACCATTTCATCCATGAAAGGACATCTGGGTTGTTTCCTGATTTGGGGTATTATGACAACAGCCATTAGAACCATTTACATACAAGTTGTTATGTGAATTTGGGATAAAAGCTCAGGAGTATAATTGCTGGGTCATATGGTAGTTACATGTTTAGTTTTTTAAGAAACTGCTGAATTATTTTCCACAGTAACTGTACTATGTTGCATTCCCACCCCAGCAATGTATGTAGTGATCAAGTTTTTCCACAAGCTTTCCAGCATTAGGAAATGCTACCCTTCCGGGGTAGGAAGCCAATATCCACTGACACTAGGATACCATAGGTACATTCTGAGGGTTCCTTAACACTAATAAATCTATTTTCGTTTACCATCACCAAAATCTGGGTGCAGTCATGTTAATTATACTGTTTTAGAATAATCTAATAAAATTAGAATAATAAATAAGCCAAATGTGGTTTTTAATTTACTATCAGCAATCTGTCATTCTTTAATTATCCTGCCATTTTGTAGAAATGAATGGTTAGAAAAAATATGTTAAACCTGTCATTTATTCTACCTTACACATTCCTATGGGGCCTAAAATAACAGACAAACCTCTTAAGTATATGACCTATATCAAAGTGTCATGTCTAAAATTTGGCACAAAGATTTTTAAGGTCATGAAGGGTAGAAATTAGAAAAAAAAAAGATTGTCATTTAAAAGCTGCAAAGTTTCTAACTCATAAGGTAAAATGCTTTTATTTTGCTTTGAGAAACACTTTCTTCACCTTGAGAAAACCACCTAAAAGGCTCCTAAGTTACTCAAAGTAAAAAGCAAGTATCTGCCCACTTTTCTGGGAACAAGTAAAACAACCAATAATTTGAAAGCAGATGTTTCACAGAGCGAATCTAAGTTTTCTGTTTGGCAATATAAATTGTATTGAGTGACTGTTCTAAGCCCTGAAACTGCAGCTTTTGTTGCTTTTAGTGGGGAGAGCGAAAATGTTTCTGAATGGATTGAGTGAAGAAAAAAAATTTTTTCTCTCTCTGGACCTTGGGATACTTGTATTTCCAGGATGGGAGAGGCAAGTGGGGATTGGGAAGTGTGGGGATTTCTGCACTGGTCACTGAGGTCTGAGGACAGTGGCAGGCTGTCTGTTTAGGAAACACCTTACTTTGTAAGTGAACGTAAGACTAACAGAAAATTTTCAAAAGTTAGCTTATGGTCACAGCTTCTCAAAGGAGAATTAAGAAAAGATCCTGTTTCAAGACTGTAAGAATGGTAAAGAGAAGGAGAACTGTCCCTTCCTGCCTGATAGCAGTCATAAGCCAGGAGACATCACTGATGTGGTCAGGCATAATCACCCAATGAAGAAGTCAAGCAGATTATGAGGAAATTTGCCTTTCAGCACATGGAATGCAGAATATGAGGAACCTCCCAGATATAACTAAGGGACATAATGAGGAGAGCCTAACTCCTGGGGTCCACGCTGAGGTTTATCGGCATTGGATGATTTCAGTGCAATCAGCATTGGAACCCCATTTCACTGGAAGTCAAAAAACAGTGGTTCTCATGCTTCAGCGTGCTAAGAATCTCCTGAGTGCTTGCTAAGAGGCAAATCCCGGGGTTCCAGTCCAGAGGGTCTGATTTATGTCTCCCATTTTAAAAAGCTCTCAGATAATGCTGATGCAGGCAGTCCAAGACAACACTTCAAGAAACATTGCCTGAAAAGTTAAAGCACTTTTATCAGGTATTAATGTGAGACCTACAAAAAAAAAAAAAAATCAAATCATTCTTACATAAAGTAAGACAATACATTTTAGCTCTTTAATTTACATTTTTGGCTAAGAGCTATTAGAGCAATGAGGACCCAGAGCCTCATTTTGGAATAATTATCTTTGGTGTGGGCTCTAGAAGCAATTATCTTAACAAATTCTTCTTAAATATCAATAAAATATATTTTTGTTTTATATTTTTTAAAATCAACAATTTTATTTTGTTCATTAAAAAATGTGTGTTGAATGTCTACTATGCATGAAAAATAAAGCATTATATAAAACAAAAAGTTAATTTACATGAACAAACTTGTTTCAGGTACTTTATAATCTATGGGTTTTTAGAACGAGGGAACTAAACATATCTATTGGATATTCTTATATATGAAAAATGTCTTATTCCATGGGGTTCAGAAATAAATATTTTCTTAATAATGATTATGTACATAATTCCTTCTCTTGTCTACTGCAATTGAATTTTAAATTATACATTTCTATAAATCTTTCCTATTTGTTATTTTATTGATTGCCTAATTACTTTCAGATATTATTTGTAGATATTTATACTGGATTTTTTTATTCAATAACATTGCATAATGCTCAAAAGTTATGCAGTTTATTTTCATTTTTATTTACTTAGCTAAGCCAAATTATTTTCAAGAAGGAAAGAAAGCATACTTATTAGACTGGGATATTTGATTCTCTGCTAGAATATATGAATGTGCCGAGTAATAAGAGCTAGTTTTTAAAAATTTAATTCCAAAATGTCAACACGTAGGGAAAATTTTAGATGGCTTTGAGTCCATTTATTATTACAGCAGTACAAGTATTTTGAGGAACAATTAGCTTTTCATCTTAGAGTTTTACAATTACAATCAATATTATAAAAACATTTCTGAAATATGCGTCTCTGTTTTGACTTCAAGTAAGATATTCATTTCTGAGCTTTTATAGGATTTGATAAGTTCTCAGCTATTAATACTAGACTAACATTTAAAAGGAACATTTAACAAAACTTTTTAAATAAGTAGTTCACAAAATTGCTCAATATATGCTCTAAGGATTTATTTCTTTTCATTTTAATTAATTGATTTATAAATTGCAGAATTCTGTCTATATCATGATAGTAATTACTGATCAGATTATAGGATTCATGTTGAACAGCAAGGGAAAGGGGACATATTAAAGCTAAAATTTGGTATCTGACCAGTTATGGTGGAGCTAAATAAAAAGATAAGGTAAGTCATTCAGTCAAACTTGAGAAATAGAGAAAAGGTAATAGAAGAGTAAAATTAGTGGAAAGCAGAGTTTAAGGCATGAGAAGTCACCTGTTAGCAAAACCGTTAAGAGTCGGATTGATACAAACCTGAAGGAAGTTTTTCCAAGAATCATTTATCTTTTCAAATATTTCCCCCTTCAGAGTATTAACATCACTAAAAATATTATCAGAAATCCCTAGCTTTCTTTTGGAGTTCTCTAAATTTTGTGTTGGGTCTGGGTTCCACAGACTCAATGGAATAGAAGAAACAGGTACGTGTAATTTATAAGCAAGAGTTTGTTATTATTTCATCTCTTCATTATATTAAAAGTCTGACAGTGATACTCTACATTCAGTGCCTGGGGCATCATGTTTCTAAAAGTTCAGTAGAAACCTAACAGTCTTATAAAATTCTAAATAGAAGTCAGAGCATTAACTGTGTAAGAGGGTTGTGTCTGATGTTTTATGGCATTTCTCTCAAATGTCCTTGCTGGATTTGGGCTTCACTCAGGCAGTAAGAACTACCATGATGAGTCAAAACACAGAAATAAAATCATATGGTATATTACAGATAAAACCCATACCACATGAGTTGAAAATATGAAACTATGAAACTATGGACTGCCCAAGTAGTGAAAACATCATGTTCAAAAAATGTAGAAATTCTTTTCCAAAGTGCTCAAGGTCCATTATGATTCAAGTCAATATAACAAGGATCTTTGTATCTCTATACTATTTGATTGAAAACACCGTATACTCATCCTCAAAAAATAAATTATGAAATGAATAAATAAGACACAAATGATTGTCTTTAGGGTATAGATCAGTCACACAGGTCCCATCTTTGCTTCTACCTGAAAACAGTGGCAACCTCAGCCATCTTTTTTTTCAACCTTACATAACACTTCCACCCTCACATTCCCATGTCCTAATTCTTCTGGTCGCTCTCCATTTCACTGCCTCAGGGCTAGGGCTAAGCGCTAGGAACAGATCCACCATCTTTTCTCTCCTTCTCTTCTAACATGGATTGTATATGGGAGGTAAACGTGCTAGGCTCAAAGCACTTATTCCCTGTCTCCCATGTGGTGAGGGGTGAATGTCTCACTCTGTTCTGGCCAATGAGTTATTAAGCGGAAGTTAATTGAGGGAATTGTTTTTATCAAAGTGCTGGAACCACTTTTTGCCTTTCATTTCCCCCCTTATCTTCTTGCCTAGAACTTGGATGCAAAGCCGAGAGGTAGAATGGCCATCCTTTAAACAAAAGAACCAAAGCCTCATGCCAAGGTTTGCAGAGCACGAAGCAAATAGAGCCCAGAAAGTTGATGACTGTCTTAAACAGCTGCAAGAGTTCTGGACTGCCTACCTCTGGACTTGCCACATCAGAAAAATAAAACTGCTATTGGCTTAAATCACTACAAACAGGGTTTCTTGTATGCGGAATCAAATGTAACACTAATCAATTTAAACAGGAAAAAATGGCTCCTCTCCTCACATTAACATGTGTATAAATATTTACACTAAAATTGTTTTCTATCTTACATCAATAAACATTTTTAAAACAAAGGAAGAAATAAACATACAGCAAAAAAAAATTAAATATACACAAATTGTTTAAGGATTTTGTTTTGTTGATTTTGTTGTTTGTTGGTTTTAATTTTTTGTTTTTTTTTTGTCCTTGGCCAAACAGTGTTTAATATTACATGCAATGGAAATAAATCCTAGTTATGGTGTTTTTTAAAAAATAATTGCTAACTCTTTGACACTTTTCCCCAAAGTTAGGATCTATGTGCCTTTCCCTTTGAATAGGAGTAGACTTGCTTGTAACCAACAGAATTCAGCAAAAATGACTCTGTGTGATTTCCAAAGCTAGGTCAGCAAGGGCAATGCAGCCTCAACCTTATTTGCTTGAACATTGGTATTTAGATCCCTGAGCAACTTGCTAAGAAATCCAACTGCTCTAAGGACATCATTCTTTAAGGATGCCAATAGAGAGGCACTCTTACAGAGTCCCAATCTTCCAAATTCTTCCAGCTCCCAAGGCAAACGCAGGAATGAGCAGGACTTCAGCCCCAGCAATTGAGTCCTTGGCCTTTGAGTCTTTTCAGGAGGGACCAGACATCATGGAACAGAGACATGTTCATCATGGAAGTTATCCTCATATAGACCTATCCAAACTACCGACCTATAGAATTTATTAGCAAAATAAAAGTTTCTTTATGCTGTTAAGTTTTGGGGTGATTTGTTTTGTGGAAATAGTGGCCACATTGGAGAAAGCTGTTCCCCCCCACACATTCAGACATACGTGAGAAGTTTTTCAGAATGAATACAATGACACATGGTAATGACAGAAATGGTATCCAAGAGGATTGCAGAAATAAGGCAAGCAATATTTTACACTTATAGTGTCCTTTGAGTCCATGGAATTCAAGACCCATTACCAACTTAACTCCCTAACAACAAAATACATAGAAACCCTGTTGTGTGTCTTGGTGTACTGTAATTCACAAGAAAGAGAATGTGTTCAAATAATCAGAAATGAAAATACAAAATCATCAGATAACACTGAATTTTCAAAATGCATTCAAACTTTTAGTTTGGCAAATAATACCCTTTTCCAGAATACCTGATGCTTATACTCCTCTTACTTTCTCCCAATATAAAAACAGCAGCAGCAGCAGCAGCGTGATCCTTTATCTCAATTCTTCAACCCAAATGCTGAAGATTCAGATGGCGAAATGCCATAGATTTCTATATCATGTAATGCATTTCTTTCATATTCCATATTTAATGATGTTTGATTTCATCTTTTCCCTTTTCATATTACAAACTTAGCAAAGGCAGAGCCAATGTTAGGAAAACCTGATCTATCTCTAAGTTTCTTACACTTAGCTAAACTAGAGTGTCCCATATTGAAAACATAATTTTATTGTTTGAATTTTATTGTTTCATTCTTCCTATTAAAACGTTAAAGTATCCTGTCTAAAAATCTTATTCTCTGAAAGATTTTCCTTTGCTTTTTATTTTTAAACAACAGCAGCATTTCTACAAGATGCTTGCAAATGACTTTGTGTATTTTGATCTATAATTATTTTTCTCTTCTTCATAGTCTGTCCAAAGAGGCACGCAGATATAGATGGGGTGATGAAAACAAAATGTCATGGAAACCAGACTCACTGACAGTCAGCCAAGAGTTTCCCTTAAATACTTCTCTTGAAACAAAGTTGAAAATTATGAACTTTTTCTCTAGTCCTGACACTGTCTTCCTCAAAATAATCCAACTTAGGTCTTTCCAAGGGTTTTGTTTATTGTCGAAGACAGACAGCTCATACCCTTCCTGAGGGCTAAAGTGCTCAGATTACTGTCAAAAATCACTCAATCCAGTACTTTGTTTGGATGTACCTGTCCTAAAATTGTGACGCTAACCTCCACATGCTTTGTACTGAAAAATGGAAATGAGATTCTCTGCTTTGTGCTAACTATAAAAAAGTACAAATCTCTAAAATCTGAATATAGATTTTAAAGTTATTAAATTATAGTAAAAAGTTTACAATAATCTGGCCAACTTATTTATGTTAGCTACAATACGAGTATTATAGGGTTTTGTGGGTTTTGTTTTGTTTTCAGTTTCCACCATAGTAGTTTATAGGTTTGTGGAGGCACACAAATAGTGCCGGGCTCAATGTGTTATATCATTGTTTGAGGTTTCAGATTTCATTATCAATGGTATAACTTTAATCATATATGTTTATTTCTTAATGTATTTTAATAATTGGTCAGTCACTACCGATTTTGTACTTTCTTACATGTTTTGAATCTTTCTAACATCTTTAAAAGAGTTTGCCTTCTCCATATATCAGGGAGAATTTTTAAGTATTTCCTCAAAGCAAATTAATTTTTCACAAACATAATTTATATGGAACTGATTCTTTTTGAGTTAAATGGGATTTTTATCCCATGGTTTGTATCTAAGTTGATTTCCAAAATATCAAATGTCTTGTGCTTTGCACTGTTATTGTTGGCTTTCCATTAAGTTCATCTGTTGGCATGACTCTTAAACTTAGAAAACATAACAAAGTATATTGTTATATTTCATGAGCTGATATTTTCGGAAAGCAAATGCTACATAATTAGGGAGTGGACAAACATTTGGAAGATTATTCAATTTTCTAACAGATTTGTTTTAACAGTTGTGGTAGTCGGGACTCTTGAGATCTGAGTGCTGTGTAATGGAAACATGTGTTTATTAAGTTTCTGTTGAGTGTCTTCCAGTGCTTTATAAGGAAAGGTGTGCTGCTTTAATTGAGACAGTGCCTAAAACAACACAATAACATTCTCTTACAATAAATGCCCTAACTGCCAAATATAATTAAAGAATTTCCAGATTCTGCCAAGAAAATCTAATCAAAATCCTACCACTAACAAGTCCATGCATTATTAGAAAATTAAAATGGTTACTGAAGCCTGGATCTGTAAACTTTTTCAGGTATTCTACTTAAGTCCTTAATTCACTCACCTTCACTTACCAGGACCCCACATTTTTATTCATGCAACTTGTTCCTATATACTGTAAGACTAGTTGCACTGAATTACAGTCTATATGTATATACTGTTTGTTTGTTCCAGTAAGATTTGAAGTTATCAAGGGCAGGGACAATTTTTTTTCATCCCTGTACTAATCAACTAACAGAGTGTGAAAAAGAGAGCACAGATATAAGTGGAATGGGGAGATGTGGGCTAAAATCTTACATTGAGAGGCATGATAAAGTAGTCTGTATGGAAGTTTAGTATTGTCATGACCACCGAAGTCCCCAAAACACATGCTAGAGTTTCTTAATGCTGCAGCTTCACCAAAAAATAGTTGAGAGATAATTGAAAACACAATTGTTTCTAGCACCATTTTGCATTGTTGGGACATTTAAATCCTACAAATGTAATCAGCAATATGAAAAGATGACACTGACTACTTTCCAGAGTAGCAGTACTTGCTTCCACATTGGTGTTCAGGGATTTTTTTTTTAAAGATATATTGTGGATCAGTTTGATAATCATAGTGAAAATAATATATACATGGAGTTAATCAGCTTAATAAATTTGCTTTTTTAATAAACTAAATTAGGCATCTGCAATTGTTACAGTGAAGGCCTGGCCAGGGAGATTATGTCAACACACATTTCAGAGCTTGAAAGCATAACTCCAAATATAAATGCTGGCCATGACATAAAGTCAATGGGATCTTACTGGAGGGTCAGCAGAATTTAGAAAATATAGGTTTCAGGTGAACTCAGACCTACATGTCCCTCTCAGACTACAGAGAGAGGTGCAAGTACTCTGCTGACACATTCAAGGATGTGGCTGAAATTTTACCAGTTATGTTATTCAATTCATTCCATTAAAATGAAGTTAGGCAATGTGACAACAGTTCACGTTACCTAATATTAATTTTCGACAAAAAAAAGTTAATGTATGAGTGTTTCCAGGCTTCCTCCTTATTCAACTAGCAAAAAAAAAAAAAAAAGAGAGAGATTTCTGGAATGACCCATTTGATCACTTTTACTCCCCACACCTTTTCTCCTGAGATCAACCCTCTCTGGCTTTGATTACAAAACTGGATAGAAGCAAAGAGGGGCAGAAGGAGACTAGATTTAAGAGTTCGGGGTGGGGAGAATTTCTCAGAGAATGTGGGATGTGAGACATGGCAGCTTTTGTACACAAGAGAAATAAGGAGGAAAGATGGTTTTTCTTTTTCAGTGTTACTACCATCTGCTTGCTCTTCCCCACCCTGGCCCTTTCACAGTTGTTGAAAATCAAGTAAAGAAGTACAAGTTTAGAGGACTGTGAAGCCCACTTTTCAAGGATTACATGGCATAACAATAAAGCCCAGAGGGTTTACATATTCAGGATTCAGCAACATTCTTCAGGATACAGCAGATGCTGCCAGACTTCTAAAGAGGCAGCGTTACATAATTAGAAGAAATCCATGATATAGGGTCAAATAAACTTAAGTTTGATACCTGGCTCTCCCACGTACTACTAAATAATATTGAGCATGTTGCTCTCCTCCTCCGGTAATAATACTGACAAGGCAGGATTATATACATGATACATACCCAGGTGGTTGTTGTAAATGTGTGTTCATTCTAATTGTGAAATACCAATTGTCGATAAAAATACCCTTATGCTATTTTCTCACTGAATCTTTTGTCAAATACTGAAAATAATGCGTTCTTCGGGGGTACAATTAATACTATACTATAAAGCATTTGCAGCTTATAAAGCCCTTTTCACAAATTTTTTATACAAACCCTCCCACTTTGTTAAGTATGCTCTTGTATTAATAGCCCTAACATATGGACAAACTGAGGCTCAAATAAGTAAAGGGGTTTGTACAAAGCCAACGAGCAAGTGATAGAATTAAGGCCTGAATCCAGATCATCTGGACCTAATTTTTATGCTATTTCAGCTGTATCTCTATTGCTGCAATACAGCTACATCAGGCAAAATGCTATAAAGATAGAACGAAGTTCCTTAAGAAGAAGCTGATCCACAGCATGGGAATTGACACCAAAGATATTCATATTAGTGAAGAGCCCCACTTCAAGAAATTGTTGACACAGTCACTGTCCTATTTCCTAACCAGAAAGGTAGTATCATTCCATCTGTAAAGAGGAAATATGCAGCTTCACAGGACAGGAGTTTTTTGCTTAAAGGAAGTAAATATCAGTGACTTCATTACTACTTGTATGCCTAACTTAAGCCCCTCCACCCCTTCCTTGCCTGGATAAATCATTTCATCCAGGAAGCTTTCCCTCATTCTTAGCTGCAGCCCAGGCTGAGTTAGAGGACCCTTCTCTGTCTCCTGACAGCATTTTTTTTGGCACATCTCCTTCATAGCCCTTACATGCACCAGAACAAAAGCCCAGGGATGGGCTTTAGTCTTCTTCACTATTGCATTCCTAAAATTAGAACAGTACTGGTCATTAAACAAACAAACAAGGTGCTCAATGAATATATGTACAATAAATGAATGGTACCCTTGAGTGCTTTTGAATCATTCAGTGTCTAGGCCACAAGTACACACATGCTTTGAGAAGAGAGGTTCTCCCATATCTGTACACTCAAGGCCTGGTCTAGATTCTGGCACATACAAACAATTAATACATATTTGTTAAATAATGCATACTTAAGCACGAGACACTAAGTCCTTCGTGGATATTCACTCATATATTTTTGATCATACTCTAGGAGGTGGGTGCCATTATCCCACTCATTTTGCAAACGAGGAAACCCAGGCACAGAACACATTGAAGTAACCACATAAAATCACACAGCTGGGAAGTGGCAAGGGCCAGAGCTACAGTCTCTGCGGTCTGGCTTCAGAGTCCATGATCTTAAATAAACAGAATGAACTAACCAACAAAATAAAGATACTACAGTGATACCTTCAGTAATAGAGGACTTTGTAGTTGTGCTACAAACACAGAGGAGGAAGTCATTACTTTGGCTTGGGGATGGTGGAAGCCTTCATAATATGGGTAATATTTCAGTTCATCATCAAAGAATGAAGTTCACCAGGCAGCAAAAGTAAGTATTTAGTGCTTACGCTACATATCACTTATTACAAACAACATTATTATCTATTTGAAATCTAGAATTTTAGCAGTTTTTATTTAGCATCAATATTAACTTCATGCACCATTTTTTAGTTCCTTGGAAACTTCTACCAGGAAGCATACCTCACAATTTTTTCTGTTTTCTTTGATAAGGACAATCTTTTGGGAAATGCAGGCTTTTATCTTTATGAAGTAGATTATTTTTGCTGATGCTCATGAAATGAACTAGAACAGAGCTGAAAAACATGAAGTAATTTTTCTTCTCCATTACATAAGGTTCGCTTTGGCTTTCAACTCAGAGGAGCTTAACACTGTATACTGATCGCTCCAGGAACCACCAATCTATCTTACAAGGTTCATGTCTGGTTTTGCCAAACTTCCATTTGAGACCACATCCAGACCTCAAAGGAGTCAGGAGAAGGGAATGATAGGGAAGGGGTAATAGGAAACATGGCCTAACTTGTCCAGAGAGTGCAATAGGAAAATGGGAGTCACAGAGATGATGTGGAGATGAGCTAATGCCAACATGGCAACATTAAGTATCAAGTTCCCCTGAACTATCCTACCAGAGATTAGACTGGCTAAAGCTGATTTTGGCCCTGCACCCCTTTGGCACATTAAGGAAAACAAGGCTTAGCTTCCAAGTGCACAGCTGTTAAGCTTGCAAAAGAGCCAAGAAACAAATGTGAAAAACATCTGCAAGCATGTCACTCAAAAAAGACCTTGAGATAAGTTAACTCTAAATGTGTGAAAGTTGGGACAAAGTGGATGAACACATTGTGTGATTTTGCCCAGTTTCCGAATTATGTGAGGAGGGAATAATATACACAGCTTCAAATCTCTGAAACGCTAGTTCCTTTCCACTCCAGAGGTCACTGTGTTGAATATTTTTGACAAGGAAATTCAAACCAAATCTCCATGAAACAAAGCTACTACATCTCCGCTTGATATCCTAAAAGAGACATTTTATCCCTTATTGTACTACACAGCATCAGTCTATAATCTCTCAGAGTGGAGTAAGATCATGCATTTATCTCCTAACTACCTGCAGAAACAGTAAATAAAACACAGGCACAGGTCAGGCTGACCCACAATTCTGCAAGCACAAGTGAGGGGGAGGAATTTAACCAGTAGAGCTGCAGAAGACACCAGGGCCTCTGCGAGACATCATCAGTACAGTTCACTGTGAAGGACAGGAAATAGCCCTGGAGGACTTAAATGTCCAACTAGTTAAAATGATGCAATGCATTGCTAAAACATTAAGCAAAAGTCAGCACTCTGTCTTCCTGCTATTGGATATTACTCTATTGGGTAAAATACAGTAATTCTAAAAACAAAAGTCCAATTAAACAAGCTAATTATCAGGACTTTCAAAATAAGCCCTGATCAGAGCAAGAAGTTCTAGTTTTCGACTCATGTATATAGTGTCAGACATCATAGTTTTCATTCTTAAAATGCTCCAGGCCCAAATGGACTTCCTAAGAACTCACAATTAACTTTTTAAAAGATCAGACACATGTGAACTTTGAGTTTTGATTCCACAAAGAATATAAATGACCTTAAATAAACCCACACAAACCAGTGGCAAATATTACTGAGAACCCAGTGGGAAATAAAACTCCATCACCCAGGGGGAGATAAAACATTATAATTTTTAAAATAGATATCATAGCAGGACTCTGTAGGAATTTTACAGTTTTAAAGTTTTCATTTTATTGTTCTACAAAAGACAACTTACTGTTTTAGGTATGGTATACAGCCTACATGGTATAGAGACCTAGAGAAGAAAGATTAAACCAAGGATAAATGATCAAATTGCTGAGGTCAGAGATTTCACTAATATTCGAATTAATCAATATTAAATCATTACGATAGAAAACAATATCCGTGTCTTCAGGAAAGCCTATATTTGATATTTAAATGCAATTTTTTGTCCCCTAAAGCATGTTTATCAGTATATATTTGTATTTGTATTTCAGTAACCCAAGAATGAAAGATGAACCTCAGGTAAAAGTTTCCCTGCTATACACATAAAGCTGCTCTAAAAAATAAAATTTATTTAAAAAACTAAGTAACACAGGGATGCTTTGGTGGCTCAGTTGGTTAAGCATCTAAGTCTTGATTTCGGCTCCAGTTGTGATCTCAGGGTCACTGTATCCAGCCCTGTGTTGGGCTCTGCAATCAGCATTCAAGTCTGCTTGTCCCTCTCCCTCTGCTCCTCCCCCGGCTCGTGCTCTCTCTCTCCCAGATAAATAAATGAATAAAATCTTTAAAAATATGGGGTGCCTGGGTGGCTCAGTCAGTTAAACATCTGCCTTCAGCTCAGCTCATGATCCCAAGGTCCTGGGATTGAGCCCCGCGTCGGGCTCCTTGCTCAGTGGGAAGCCTGCTTCTCCCTCTCCCTCTGCCTGCCACTCCCCATCTTGTGCTCTCTCTCTCTGTCAAAAGAATAAATAAAATCTGAAATAAATAAATAAAAATCTTTAAAAATAAATAAAAATAAAAACTTAAGTAACACATATAGCATTACCAATAAAATAAAATAGTTAATGCCTCAAAAAAATCTTAATGTGAGATTTAAGAGAGTTTAGGATTCTATAGTCTAAAACTTCACCCAATTGCTAAAATTAAAGGGTCTGACAAACGACGAGAGAAGAAATCCCAAATGAATATTATTTCTATTCTTTTTACTGTTCTATAAGTTCACAAATACTTAAACTAAAGAATACATAATTTTAGTAAAAGTAATCTAGTACTTCATTCCCTACTCTGAATTCTTTGGGTTCATATCAGAACTTGCCCTCAAAGAGAAGCTAAAATTCAATACATGTGATTATATACAAAATCAAAAGTATCAAAATCATATAGTAAGAATGCCAAAATCAGAGGTTCTGGCAGAATACTACTTATAAGAAGACAGTGCTGTATAATAGAGGTAATCTATATATAATCTATAAGTAGACTAGCCTTCTCTTTTGATTTTGTGAGTAGCCAGATATAAGCCCTCAAAAAATGAATTAACTTCCCTAAATCTCAGTTTTCTTACCTGCAAATAGGTACAAAAATATTTGTTCTGTTTACCGAATAGGATTGTTGTCATGTGAACGAAATGAAATAATGTAAATCAAAGGATTCCCAAAATACATTATTCCTCAATTTAAATAAAGAAAAGAATGATAACTTCCCCCCACCCACACATACATCCTCCTCTTGAAAACGTTACCTGAAATCTTCAGTGATGAGCCCATCACCAGTTGACAAAGAAAATATATTGACTTTTTCTTCCATATTCACCTACAAAAACCAGGAGTTGCACACTAAATTATAAAGTTTACGCATTTATATTTGTCATACACGTTTAAAGCTCTTCACTAATTAAATCATAATGATTAGAGAATTAAATTCACTTGCAATTCTAGACTGTCGGTTTTTAAAAAACTTTGAGATTTCCAACTCTCTGTACTCAACATTTTTAGTGAAAGAATTTTGCTTATTTACTATATGCAATCATGACTAAGAGTGAACCTGTTTGTTTTATTATTTTGTTCTCTTCCACATTCTATGTGCTTATCAGTCACTCTCACACCTCATTACCTGGAAGATGTGCCTCAGAATACACAACATCTCTCAGAGGTGCCTGACTTCAGCAAGCTGCAAGTCACTCTTCTCTGCTTCAAATGGAAATCAGTATTACATTAAGAAGGCTGGACAACATTGTCAGTTGTCACCAGTCTTTCATGGACAACATTCAAAACCAAATTTAGAATTTGTCCTTGCCTGGCTAGTCTTCCTTTTATGTTAGAAAAAAAAATTGTTTAAGGAAATAATGCTGAAGTTTGGGACTTGTTTTCCACAGAAATTTTTATTTTAAGACTTTGGGTAGCAGGAGGCTATGTCTTTGTAAAAATGGCTGCTTAGTAGGCTAATCGTCATGGTTTTAACCATGTAGATGACTTTTATTCCTTCAATCCTTAGAACCCTTTAATCCCAAGTATCATTTGGATAGACTATAAAATCCTTAAAGGCGCAAACCATATTTTATTCAACTTTGTATCCCCAACACCTAATCCAGTGCTTGTCACATAAGCAGGTATCCTTGTATAATCAGAAAATAGGCCCTTGATATTAATTACTGAGGTGACCTACTTCTAAACCATCAAAGCTTCTGGAATATTCTGCCTTCTCAGATTTGGACTAACATATTTCAAGAACTGGATTCCCCACTGTCAACCACCTCTCACTAAAACTAAACAGTTACCATGTATTTAATTCCATTTTTTTTCTTTTGATCTGAATGAGGCTGAAGTTTCCAGATAATGTGTAAGGCGGGGGTGAATATATATTTTACTGTATTGTATCATTTGTCTTTGAGAAATTTTAAGAAAATATGGCCCTTTTTTTTTAAGACTTTATTTATTTATTTGACAGAAAGAGACACAGCAAGAGAGGAAACACAAGCAGGGGGAGTGGGAGAGGGAGAAGCACACTTCCGGCAAAGCAGGGAGCCTGATGTGGGGCTCGATCCCAGGGGGGTCCATGACCTGAGCCGAAGGCAGACAGTCAACAACCAAGCCACCCAGGCGCCCTGGCCCTATCTTTAATAGATGTGAATTTTCTGAAGAGGATATCTATATAGTTTTCAAGTACCAGTCCTCTTGCCATGGGAGAAAGTATTCTATTCATGCTTAGTTGATAATTCATTACTTACATTAGTAACTTTTTTTCCTTTACGTATTTATAAGAACTTTTGGTCTCCATCTTGATTTTTAAAATGGATATTAATTTAAAAAGTGACTGTCTCATTATTTAAAAAATGATGCAGAAGTGGAAAGTGGTCCCCTGTTGGCCTAGGTAACATGGAATAAAGGAAGTCAGATCATGGCCAGTGTATGCCATTTTCTGCAGTGTATGAGATACTCAGTGTCACCACCACTTCCATGAATCCACTTCTCCACATGGTTCCAGGATAATGTTGTCAATACGAGTCCAATTCCATTTCTGATGTTTGACCACTGACAGCTTTCAAGCCACATCTCTCCCCTATCCCCTTCCTCCTCACGTCTTGGCAAGCTGATAAGAAAGCACAGGCACACCTTCCTTTGACGCTGGTGGAAAGTGCAAAGCATGCAAGCTCCAGCCTGTGTATGTGCAGGAATCATGCCAAGCCCACTTCCTAACTACAACAAAAACCATCCAGCCTCTACTCCCTGCTCTCTCAAGCTATCTCTAAACCCATTTGGTAGACTCCCCAGAAAGCCATGTTTTGTGAGTCATAAACTTTTCACTCTTTCCTACATGCATGGCTATCATCCATCTTGATATCTGGCCCAAATTTCAACCCATCTCATTTTTACAAGGTGAACCATAAAGTAGAAAAGGAATGAGATATCACATGGAGTTGGGTGAGAGGAGGATGTATTTTTTCCATACACAGTGCATTTCTGACAAATTTGTTGATAATTCGCTGTTGGTTATGCTGACATTACTGACCTTGGCAGGTCTCTTTCTGCTTCCAAGGAATCACGTGGCTCCCAATCTGCCTTGATTATCATGCCTTGCATGAGACCTGTCAGGAATGGAGTCCATAGACTTATCTAGAAGAAAAGCCAGGTATGGGTGCCCAAGGAAGTAAGAAATAGCAGTTCAAAAACTAAAGGTAAAATATGTATTCATTGAAGAGTCTCTAGCAAGGATTGTCAGAAAGTAAAACCAAGATGAGAACCAAAGAATGTGTATACTTCTGGCATGCAATCCCCTTGCTCTCATTTGTATAAATTCTTTGAGCACTGTATTGCAACTCAAATTGGCTTTAGGAGAGACTGTCTCTCCGACTCTTTCAAGTCGCTAAATAGCTCTTGGCATTGTTGTTGTTGTTGTTGTTGTTGTTGTTGTTGTTTTAAGTCTTATCCCGTTTTGGCTAACAGGTCGACAGAAATCAGCAACTCCCCTATTATGCCATGCATGAAATCATTTGCTGCTTCTGTGAACGTTTGTACTGCTAAATACACTAGTATCACAAACCAATGACTCAAATTTTTATTTGATATCTGCATGTAAACACTGCCAGAGTTTATCTGCTTATTATCTTTCTCTGATTCCTCTTCTGACCCTTCTTAACTACATCTCTGTCTTCTAATCCAAGATCAGTGGCTCCTTTTCTCTGAGTTAAGACTATGTACAACTCACTCTGGTTTTCTTCTCATTGACCTGCAAGATAAAAGAGAAGGCACTAGAAATTGCAAGGTATTTTTTATAAGTTTCAATCTACTGAAAGAGAAGGTATGGGAGAACTATGCAGGGAAGAAATATTCTGCTTGCTGCAGGCTAAAATCAACTTGTAAGGTACTGGATACAAATATAAAATAGTCGGCAGTGACCTCATAACTCTATATTTCCTACTGAGGCATAGATACATCTCTAGCTTTGTCCTTTGCTCTAGAAGATGACGCTGTCATCTGATTGAGCACTACGATCCTCAGTCTGGGATATATAAACTTCCAAAGCAGCAAAGACATGAGTGATATCATTTAAGCTCCATCTTGGTGAGGTGAGTGGCCAAGATGGCAGAAAGCTACGCAGAACACTGGCAATAAATATTGGTGATCAAATGTCTTATTTTTTTAAAGATTTTATTTATTTGAGAGAGAGAGAGAGAGAGTGAGAGAGAACAAGAGCCAGGTGAGGGACAGAGGGAGAAGCAGACTCTCTGCTGAGCAGGGAGTCCGATGTCGCTCGATCCCAGGATTCTGAGATCATGACCTGAGCTGAAGGCAGACGCTTAACTGACTAAGCCACCCAGGTGCCCCATATGTAATCAAATGTTTTAGAAACAATAATACAACACAGATAAATAAGAATGTGGTCTCATCCACATGCAAATTACTCATTTGTATGTTCTTTGTTATAGACACGTATACACAAAATCATATTCAGTCATACTTATCCTTTTACTCACGTTGGTTTACATGGGAATGTGTAGGCCAAGAGAGATTCAGAAACAGAGCTCCCACAGTTGCACTGACTGAGGTCTGCAAGCACACGTGTAGGTCAGGTCCACACCGCCCCAGCAGACACTCACGCAAACATGCTAGAGCAGTGCTGCTGCTATCATTCAGAATCCCTCAGCCACACGCGAGGTCCACTCTGTTGTGTGCGCTTATCTGCAATGTAATTGTGTAATGTGACCAATTTTTCCCTTAAGTGTTTTGTCTCTTTTCACTGATTAACAGTTAAGTTCCCATAGAAAGTTATTTTGACAATCTTATTGATGAAAGATTCACCAGAAAAATTAAAATAAAAACTGAAGCACACTTCAAATTGCTGAGTGCAAAATATTGAATCATCTTTTACTACCATGAAATTTCCAAGTTACTGTTTAGTCCTCTTCTAGTACTCTTCTAAAAGTTGAATTTTCTGGAGTGCTTTTTAGAACAGAGTAGTCATTTGAATAGTAGTATTTTCCCCTCTGCCTAGGATTACGGTCTGCACAAAAGTGCTTTGAAAGCTAGGACATATTTCTACACTAATTAAAGTATATAAACACTTCAGGCTAAGCGTAGGCATGTGAAGTCACTATTCAATTTTAGGAACCACGTACCTTAAAGAAGAAATAAATACTGCGGCATTAAATAGTACATAATTGAAAGAGCAGGGAAAAAAGGTCACCACATCATAAAATATATGCTGGAAATTTAGGAAAAGCCCACACTCACAGAAATAAAGATCTTCAAGTATAATAACTAAGACTAGTGACATTGTTAGCTATGACATAACAGAGTGTTTATCCAAAGGTCCTTTGGAAGGTTCATTCTAAGTTTTCCTTTGTGTTTAGAAATGGAATTTCATATATGTTAATTATACTATTCCCCTGCTGTTTTTAGTACTAATGCAAATTCATAAGGCTTGATGTCCCTTCAAAGCAATTGAGATTTCAACCTTCCGTTCACCTACTGATGTCACTATATCTCTTGAAGGAGGACAAAATTAACCTCAAAATCCAAGGCACAAATATTAATTTCATATGCTATTCAACACCTACATGAGAGTTCATCTGATTATAAATTATATTCAGAAGGCTCCCTCTTGCATATTTTCAGATTAAGTCCCTGTTATAAACATGCCAGAGTTCATGGTTGGTAAAGTGCTACATTTCAGTACAGTCCTTGAACCACAGAACTGCCATTAGACACAAATTGCTTTGCACCAAGAAGCACAAGACCTGTGTCTAAAGCAGAGGTCCTACTCAGTCAGCAGCATCCTGCAGACATCGAGAGTAGCAAAGAGACCAAGAGGTCAGGTAACCATTACAAAGACAGTTGGCTTTTCATTTTGTAATCTACAAGTTAGAAGATCCAGATGGTAATAATAATTATGTTCTTAATAAATAACAATATTGCCTTTTCTGGAATGGCTTACTCATCCATTCTCTCCTTTTAGTTCTCTCCTTTAAGTTAAAAAGATAGAAAGCCAGAGTTTATATTTCCCAGACTCCCTTGCAAACCTTCATTTTTTCTGTGTTTACTCATATTGCTTGCAATTGTTTTCACAGCATTTACCAGAGCTATCATGTGCTATATTTTGTTATCCCAGATTTAGGCTTCCCAAACTTAATTCAGGAACTCCAGCCTCCTGCAGATCAGTACAGACTCAGCTTACTTTGAAACTGATGGCTTTGTGTTCATGAGGACAAATGTTACTTAAAGGAAATTATACTGGTGTCAACATGGAATGATCTGGGAGTTACCAGGATAACTCAAAGTGCACAAAGATATGTTTCCTATCCAGATGTTATAGTATCTGACATTTCACTGCTAGAGATTCATTTCTTTGGATGCCTTAGCACCTGCTTTCAGTGTTAGTTACATCACACTAATTCAGACTGAAGAGTTGAAGGGTTATGTTCCAGCAAGGATTTCACTGCTATAGATGCTTTAGTAAAGATTTTTCTTCATTATTTGTAGCAATACTATCAACCATTTATTGATTTCCTAATGCATACTAAAGTACTAGACATTTCATAGTTCTATTATTTAACCTATACAATAACCCTATAAAACAGATGTTATTATCATCCATATTTTACAGATGAGAGGAACTTTAGGAGAGTAGTTGAAGAGTGCTGGCTTTGAGGCAAGAGAGACATGGTAAAACCTCAAATTCATTACTTACTAGCAATGTGTCCTTGGAAAATTTACAGTCCCTTCCCCTGTAAAAACAATGGCAATGGTATTTTTATCTTGAGCTTGCTATATAAAGAGTAAATAAGCACCTGGCATCCAGTGGGTCTGAAATACAGAGCTTGCTATATAAAGAGTAAATAAGCACCTGGCATCCAGTGGGTCTGAAATACAGAGGTTGTATAAAGAGAGATGAAAAACCAATGATCAGAGGTCAAACAAGCTGCCCCTATCACTAGTTAACAAGATCCCCACAGCCTGGACAGCTTCCACTGCAATATGGTGGGTTTTACAAAAGTTTGCACGTCTCTGTGCCTCTAGGTCCTTCTTCCAAAACAATTTGCACAGATATAAAACAGGAAGGCAACAGTCAGTATAGTAATCGCAGCAATGAACACACCTCAAAATGAGCCAGCCTCCCTCAGAATAGGCTGTCCTCTCCCAACCTGGATTGTTAAGGTCAGCTGTGGATTCAACAATGGCAGCCTCATTTCTCTTCCCTGGCTTCACATGGATTGGTCTGCCAGTCAATCCGTGACACTAACTCTGGTCTATTAGGAGCTGCATGAGTCCGTGCCAATGCCAAGGCTGAGTCACATCAGATAAACGATGATGCAGTCCTCAGACACTGGAGATAGCAATTAAAAATGACCTTTGTTGGTGAATTAAGTACCTCCACACTACTAGCTCCATACCCTCAAATTAGTATCAGGAGAGAAGTTACTTTGTGTTTCAAGAGAAGAAAATGTAAGTGTTGAGAAAGATATGGCTATACTAGTGAGAAGAAGAAACAGAGAGAAAAGGTTCTTACTCATGCTGTAATTGGTACTGGGCACAAACCTTCCATTTTGCTTTTCGGTATGTTCAGCTTAGCAGTACTGAGAGCTGTTTATTTCAAATTTGAACTTTTAAAGTGCTCATAAAAAGAGTCCCTTTCTCTCTTATTGACATACTTTTTTCTCTTTTAGCTATTTATACTGACCCTCATCCTAGTCTTTTGTGTCTGGTATTTTGTTAGAACTACTAAAATAACCAAACATAAATTCTAAGAAAAATCTTGCTTTTTTTCTACTTGCCCCTATTACTTCCTTGAGGGACACAAGAGATAGTCTATCTCCTTATTACCAATTGTAGATTATTTCAACAAGATCTTTTTCCTTATACCAGTAAGGCTGTGTTATAATATTCTCTAATATCATTCCCTGGGCCTGAACAAGTCTGATAACTCAGCTTCCAAAGTAAAAAAGGAAGTAGAAATCATCAACAAGCTTTCTCTTTACTGAACGTTCTGTTTTTTGAAGAAGAAAACCTTTTCCTTTGGTAGAAAATGCCAGTTGGTTCTGACAAACACTTGTGAAACTTCTGTCTTCTTGAAAATAGCAAATATCTAAAAATTCACAAAAATTTTCACAGATTATAAGAAATTAGTTGGAATAGGTGTGCTCTTAAAGGCCAAACTTCCTGAGCTCCAGCCCTGCTTTTGCAGCTGTCTCTCCTGCATCGTCGTGTGGAAGTCCTGCCAAAATCTTATGTTCAACTTGTTCAAAACTGAAATCTCCACCCCATCCTCCAGACTTCCTCTCACAGAAAAGGGCATCCCCAGCTCGCCTTGCAGATGTCTTCAGATTCTCCTTGCCTCCCAACCACTTATACCCAATTCACCATCAAGTTCTGGCAGCTCTCCATGTCAATGGGTCTTACCTACCGTATCTACCTCCTCCTCTACACTCCCCCTGCTTGGCACTCGCCATCCTCAAACGACCTTTTGCAGGCACCTCATCAGTGGTCTTCTTGCCCCCTCTAATATCCTTCACACAATCACAGCACAAGCTTTCTCAAATACAGAATAGTTTTTAGCAGCCTACAGAAGGAGGACAGGACATAGCCTGGCACCCACCTTCATCCCGGGCCCCACTTTATTTTGACAACCCCACACAGTAGGTGCTCTGGCCTCACTGGAAAACTCAGTGTTGCCCAAACATGCGTCACACTTCCTAAACTCTCCTTCTCTGCTTATGGACTGACTCCCTGTTTCTAGAATGCTTATCCCATCTCACTGATTAGAGTACTCCCTCCTTCTTGAAGTCCTCTTTCACTTTTTCAAAGTAATATCACTCCTTTTCTTCTTAGTGCCCAGGTAAAATCGTATCACTTCATGGCAGCCAGTAGGATCTTTTTTACAGGACAAATCAAATAATATCACTTTCCTGCTTAAGTCTTTTGGGGCTTCCATTAAACTCAAAACAATATATTAGACACTCCTGAACATGATGTACAAGGCCCTGCATTTGCTGGCTCTTGTCTGCATCTCCAGATCTCCTGCTACCCTGCTGTCCTCCCAGCTCCCTGGGTTCTTGCCACACAGTCTCATTTTTATTCTTCAGGATTCCAAGCTCATCTCCACGTCACCATGTTGGCACTCGTCGTGCCTCTGCCTGGATAACTCTTCCCCCACATCTTCACATGACTGACTTCTTCAGGCCCTCAAAAGCACTGTTCTTTAAGAGTAGCCTATATCAACTCAGTATCACAAACCTCTGCATTTTTTTTTCCTAGCACACACTGCTGTCAATAGCCAGACTTATCTTATGTGCATAGACTTACTTTGTGTTCATGCCTGTCTCTTTCCAACAAAACGTAAGCCCCTTGAGGACAGACTGCTTTTTCTTTTGTTTACCATGGAATCCTCAATCCTAATACAGAGCCAGACACATTCAGTAAATGTTTATGTTAGTCACTGCAAGTGCTGGGATTTGATAGGAGATCTGTATGAACAACTAATTGTAAATGCTAATAGTTATTTATCATTTTCTTAAATTACTCGAGATCCATTATTTTCCTGAGAATTCCACAGCTATCTTGATAAATTCATATATGCTAGAAGCCCAAGAAATCCCTGGAGGCTTTTTTCTTTAATTTCTCCTACTCATGTTTCTCTAACAACTGAGGTGTAAGCACATGGCCTGAAGTTGGCCGTGTTCTCGGGGGCTGAGTCTTGGTCATTGTGAGAGTGGATGGAGGAAGGAAGGGGAGTTCATTCTGAGCAGCAACGGTTTCTGTGTAACACTGTCCTCCAGTCCCCTGCCAGAAACAACTTCTGGGACTGCTCCTCTTCTGTTTCACGCCCAGTTCTCCAGTCCTGCCCTCAAATACAGTGAATTCCCTAATAGCCTTTCAATACATTGTGTCCTTAAATTTGCCCAATTCCGTTGCTAGCAAAAACAGAACCCCAACTGATAAACTGTGCAAAAAAGAAAAACAATGGGAATTATAATGAATTCTCAAAAAAATGTATAATGAATAAATAAGTATGCTAATGAATGAATATCGCTATTCACATGGAAGCATGTGAAGTATTAGATTACAGACTAAGGACCACGTAAAAGAAGCCACAAAAAAGGAATGCTAAAGATAGTGTATAATTAATTGCCAAATTAATAGCCCAGGCTGTAAATGTTGAAAGTGATCAGAGGAGAAAAAGAACACAGCAAGCTTGCATGGTCCAGAAAGCCTTCATAGTTAAATAAATACTCAATGAATGAAACCTGGATATTATTTCCTAAGGCAAACCTGAGAAAACTAATGAATGCAATTCTCTGAGACACAAAGAGTGGGGTGTTGGAATGATTCAACACATAGTCATCTGAACTACTATTCTTCAGCACTATGAAATTCAACAAAGGCCTGTCACAGAAAAACAGGCTTCTGCCATACTACTCTTGAGGGCTTTCAGTCAACAAACTTGATCAAGCTCCAAACCTATACCAAGCAACCAGTGTCCCAGACATCAGCGAGGTGCGAGGAATACAGAGAAGAGTCAAATTCAGACATATAGGTATGCACCATCTAAGTGAGGAATAGAGACACTAAATATTATTAAAATAATGCCCTATTGCATTTAGAGAATTGGTAAAGGGATATTTTCCCCAACTGGCCGGCAGGAAAGCCTTTTAGAAAGGCATGCCTAGCTAGGTCTTAAAGGATGGATAGAATTGACTAAGGAAGAGGCAAGGGAAAGGCATTCTAGGAAAAGAAACAAATATAAGCAAAAACAGAAACAAGAAATGCCAAGGTGTGTATGGGTATAGTGTGAGGCAGACAGCAATGAGAGATTAGGTCCTAGTAGAAGCAGGGGATAGATCATAGGGGGTCTGGGATGTGATGACACTGTACACACAAGAATATAAAACCCTAATTGACCAGGCCTGGGTCTCACGCCTACCTTTGGAAGCTGGAGAGGAGTCAATGTCACTCAAGTTACATGAATTGAAAGTGAATTAGAGTGATATCCTGGAGGATAATCAGGAAGCTATTTCCAGAAGAAAAAATAGATGCTCAGTGGGAAATGGCTGATAATACCCATTACTCTGTTCTGCTAAAGAAAAGACTGAAAGGGCTTAAACTGTAATCTACTAGGCCAAAGAATTCAATAATAACTACACTTCTTACTCATGAACAGTAATTTAAACTTCATCACGTGTGGGAATCAAAATAAATATGCTAGACAGTAACACCATCAGGGCAAAGACATTGTCTGTCCAGTAACTACCATGTCTAGTGCACAGTAGGTGCTCAACTAAATCTGTTTAATAAATAAATGAAAGAACGCATATAACACCTTATTTCGTGTTCACTATCAGTTGTATAAAGTTGGTATTTTAATTTCCATTTCATATAGATAAATTAAGCAATTAATAACATTTTTGGTGAGGAAATATGTACTCAGATGATTACAAATATGTAATCAGTTATTCTTCTTAACACTGAATAAGGATAAATAATTCAAAATCTAGAAGACAGAGTTTTTATAGTATTTACAAAAGAACTTGACTTTTAGGTTTATAAAAATTAGAACTATTTGCCCAGAAAGTCCACAAATCTCCTACTACAAAGATGTTTTAGGCAGAGTAAGATGTAGATTTAAATGAAGACCGCTTTCCTCAAAGCAGGGAGATGGACACAATGAGCTTCAACAAATTAGTCTATAATTTTTCTTGTAATGCTGTAATTTCCTAGGGAAAAAAAAAGTATACTTCTGCATGGCTGGTTTCTTTTGCTATAGCGACACCTACTGTTATAGACAATACTTTGTTTTTAAGAAAAAATATTTGGAAAATACAAGCTCTAATAAAAAGGTTGTTAATACGAATTTTCTATTTCAGTGATTTAACTTATGAATTATAATATTTAGGAAAGTTAAAAAAAATGTGTATAATTTATATACTTTTGAAATATATATGAATAAGGTATTTATCAAATACTATTAAGTGATTAGCTTAATAAAATAGTCATTACCAGATCTATACATATACATATATATGTATATATATAAGGCATTTTAGAGAATAATTCCAACAATTTTAATACTAAGCCTAAAAATCTTTAGACATTTTGTCAATTTAGTAATAAGCCTGTATATTTCAAATGCAGTATTAAAATAATAGAGTGGTTAAGGTGTTCAAAATAATCCTAAAATACCCATTTGAATAGTATTAAAGATAACCTATGTGCTCACTTATGTTCACTTTATTTAATAAACACCTAATTCTAATTTTTTTTCTCTTTTTTAAGGACTATAAAGGGCCCTAAGAGGATACCGGGCCCATTTTACAGGATCTAAGAAACTTGAATTTAAATTAACTTATGATTCTCTATTTACATAGCTTTCTGGAAATGGAATGTTGAATTCTCCCTCACAATGAAAATATCAGTATCTTTAAGACATCTTTGTATTTCCATTTTGGTGAAATAAATACACTAATCTACTTAAATTTGTCCAGGTTAGGAGTAAGCTAACATTATTATTATTATTATTATTATTATTATTATTATTATTATTAACATTACATTGCTAACTAGATAGACTTCACTGACTACTTACTCTGGACCAGGTCATGCTAACTGTTTTATAAGTTTATAAGTTATTATCTTGCTTAATGCTCACAATAGCCTGGAGAATTCTACATTCTCTATATTGCAAACAAGGAACCTGAAGCACAGAGATACCACATAATTTTCTCAAGGTAGATAGATCATCTAATAAGTAGCTAATGAAACTATTAAAGCCAGGGCAGTCAAAGTCCAGAACCCAAGCTAGGATCACCTATATCTATTTTGACACATGAAAAATAGCATGCAATTTAAAGGGGAGACAGGGAAATTTCAGGAAAAACAAAGCATAAGGGAAAAGTCCTCAGTATACCTATACTCCCCCTCTGCAAACCTATCCATGCTCTCCCTTTGCAATATTCGCCTGAATACTCCCAGCAAGATATAACCAAGTGGGAAAAACTCAGTATAAAATGATCAATGTCACATGCCTGATCAACCCCATAGCACATTTTTTACTTGCATAAAGACATGCTTTTTGGAAAACATACACAGCTACAATAATCTAATAATACAGAAATAAAGCATCATATAGAAACTAGGAAGCAAAAAACCAATTTCCTGTGATGAACATTGGAGTGTACCACCAATTGTAAATATCTTAACATCAGTTAAAAGTGGGATGCAAACTCAAACAATATTAGAACTAAAATGAAAGAGAGCCTCAGAATTAGGGATCTTTCCTAGTATTTCAGGAATGAAATATTAAGAGACAAGACAGTCGTCAGATCTATAGAAATTCTTATTCATTTGAAGGAATTTCCCTGATACAGATTTATAAAGATATCGGTGAATACATACAATGATGAGATCTACATAGACATGGAAATCTATATCTGAGCTTAACCTTCCTGCTTGATCTTCCATATTATCACAAAACTACAATAACAAGCAAAAAAATCTGTCAATATACATATTTTGAAGAGAATCTAGGCAGGCACTATGAAGGGCAGAAAGAAATGCAAGGATGGAGAGCAATGCAAGCAAGTTGGCAGAGATAGCCTACATGAAAAAAAGTAACAGTATCAGACAGAAAAGAAGAGCTTCATATATTAAAAAATGGAATTTGGGAATGAATGACAACTTCTAATTGAGATCATTATGGAGTATGTCACAGAGTTACAAAATAGATAAAGAATATGAACCGGATTTTTTAATTGATTTATAAATACTAACTGATAGTATTTATAAAGACCAAAAACAGGGGAAACATTCTGGGCAAGGAAGAAGAGTCAAGTGTAGAACACAAGGCGAAGTCAAGACTGTTCGGTATGCATTCAGAGGCAGTGCTTGGATCAGTTTGTCTACATAGCAGGGATCCTAGAGAGGCTGCAGGATCAGTGTCAAATGGTAGAGTCATAACTTACCATGAAGTGTGCTGAATGGAAGGCTAAAGAGTTAGTACTTTACTCTGTTTGGTGATTAGATTTTAAAAGATTTTGATCATAAAGATAGCACTGTGCAAACAGTATTTTAGGAATAATATTCGTAGAAATGTAAAAGATAGGCCAGGAAGGATAGAGAAAGATGGAACCGGATGGAAGTTGCTATATTAGTTCAGGTATGAGATTGTAAGAGTCTAAATTAGATTGGTCATGCTGAAGGCAGTAAGAAAAAACGGATGTGAGTTGCCAAGATTAAGTTTAAAGGATCTGGCAAAGAGCAAGGATCCCGGTGTTTGGCTTTAGTGTGGTTGCAGGCTACAAAGAGGAAGAAGAAAACAAAATAGAATAATGACTCTGATAGATCAGCTATATCCTGCTGCCTCAAGCTTTCAGAAATGCACCCAATCAGGTAGGGGGTAAGTACCTCTAGAAGAGGAAAAGAGAATAACAGCAAAATTGTTAAGAATAGAAGAGTTGAAAATTACACAGAATGTGCAGTGATTGGTCAATTTGTTACATAGAATGAAAGGATATTCTCTAAATAGTTCATAATGACTACAAGCACCAAGCCAATTTGTGCAAAATCCAAGCCGTCTGGACCAAGCAACAGAAAAAGATATAGAAGAGAAAAGAAATAAGAAAAATAAGCAAGTGGCAAGCAGCCAAGGAGACAAGCAAAAGAAGTGGTAAGGGAGAATAGAGGCATTGGGAGTGACAAAGAGCTGTCACCTTGACAAAAGAGAAAAATAGAGTTAACAGTAGAGATAGAGGTGTCCGTATAGCTCTAAAGTCTAGCATGACTACAAAAATAATGGTGCATCGCTTAGTAACCACTAGAGTGACTGTTTCTAGGAACAAAAATTAAGAACGCTGTAGTCACCAGTCCAGACTTATTATGAAGGCAACAGATAGAATGCTAGATATCTGACATCTGGGAAGGAGGGGTGGAGAGAAATTAAGTGAAAATAGAATGCAAGCCATATGAATAATCTCCCACGACCCTTGCTTCCCATTTTATGGAAATGTTCTTCCTTGGGATCTCCTCATAGCTCACAACGTCCTTTCATTCAGTCCTTACACAAATTGTCACTTCCCTGTGCTCACTAGCTAAATTAACCACTCAGTCAGTACAATCACTCTTCAACTCCCCAATATGCTTTGTTTTCTTTATAAAACTTACTGCTCTCTGAAATTGTGCTTATTTTTGAATATTTTATTTTCTGCTCAACTTAAGATGTAAGCTCCATAAGGGCAGGTATGTCATCTTTGTTTGTTCATCACGGTATCTTATAGCTTTGAACAGCACCTATATGTTTGTTGAATAAATGGAAAACCATATTTTCACATAGATGTTCTAATTCACACAAACCCGGGTTGAAATTTTGACTCAGCCATCTGCAGGTTTGTAGTGGGCAGGTCCTTTCATCTCAGCATATTTTGGAGGACCTCTCATTGCTAGTTTCATTCCAACTGGCTCAGGATTCTGGCCCCTCTTCCAGATCCAAGGGGGCACCTAATACAGGATGGGTTACTCGGAGGACCCAGTCACCCTGACAACAGTGGTTAGTTTGCGGATTGGCATGGAATCCAAACTAGGTCAATTCAGACTCATCCTCTTTTTCTGCAGCTACCCAATCCACATATTCTCTGGGTTCTCTTGTAAGTAGAATGTAAGCTTTGTTACTACATGAGAAGTAGCTGCTGAAAAATAAATCCAACATAAAGAGAAAGCTGAGAGATATGAAAAAGAGACACATTTTTTGATGACATGGCTTGAGCCCCTGGATACAAAGATACCTAAAATTTAACCTTTTCCACTTTGCAGGAAGGTAAGACAATCAAAACTCTTGTTTAAGCTAATTTGACTTGGATTTCTCTCACTTGCAATACAGAGTCCTGACAAGCAAAATTGTGAGAATTTGAGTCTCACATCAGTTCTTTGCAAAACAGTGATAATAACACCTACTTGGGTGGGCAGAAAATCAGTAATAATTTAACTTACAAAAAATATATAGCAATAACAACAAAGCAGATACTCGATAAATGGGAAAAGCAGCTCATGAATTGTGTATAGAAGACATAGCTAGAGTAGCAACAGCAGAGCTCCCAGTTTGTAAGACATAATTGCTAGTATTCAAAACAAGCAATGGAAAAACATTTTCATGTCAGATCTGCTCATAAGAAAGAGGGCTGATGTGAGCTAAATTTAGCAAGCAGCACATGAGAAATCTAAAACAAGCGTCACACCAGAAGGGAGAAGACAGGTCATAGACAATATGGACAGGAGGAAAAAAATGAGGTTAAGACTATCCATCAGGTCAGCAAATTATAGACACTGAGTTGATAGGAAGTGAGAAAGAAGTCAGGTTTTAAGCAAGAGGGACAAAAAGAAAAAAAGTATTGAGACATGGGTGAGTGAGGGACAATTGAAATAATATTGCAACTATTTGCACTGATCCTCTCACAGAGACCCTGGGCTGATTTACTGGACCAAGGACATGTCCTTGAAAATCAGAAACTTTGTCTGATATATTTTATTCTGAGTTAATTTGCCCAATTAATAAATCAAAGCTAGGTATAGACATCCTCTTAAAATGTGAATTCCTTTCTTTCTCAAGCTAAGAGCAGCGCTTTAAAAAGTTAAAAAGTTTCTGAAAGAGAAAATGACTATTTGTGAATGACTTGAGAAGAGCTAGCCCCTGGAACTAGCTAACAAATCCTCATGGTGTGCAATCTTCCCCATTATCTGACATCAAAAGGGCCACTGGTCACACTATTTGTCAGTTTTTAATCAACCAAATATTGTTGAGCATTACTGTACCAAGCAATTATGTGGGCAATTCACAGTGAGAAGATGAATGTATTTCCCTATCATGTGTTCAAAGTTAATTAAAAATAAATATAGATGTATATATGAGCAAATGCAATTAATTTATCGACAAGTATTTTCTGATGAGTAATTTGGTATTTTGAAATAAGACACATCAGAGAAGACTAACAATAGCAGCTTGAGAGAAAGACTCAGACAACTTTAAAACCAAAGAATTATAGCTCCCCAGTGGATCCAGATTGAAATCAAAAGCTCACTCATCTTCTATAATCCAACCCAAATGTCACTTCCTCTAGGAGGCATTTTTGACCTCTTCCCCCAGAAGAGCTGAACTCCTCCTCAGCCTTGTTTTGTCCATATGCTTATTATGGCACTCTCCACAATGAAGTAATTCTTTGCTTCCTTTCATTTTCCCATCTATCTCCATTACCCTAGTCCCAAAGCTATGACCTTCTTGAAAGCACATCCTTACAACCCTAGAATCTAATACAAAGCCTGGCACCAGGCAGGTGAGCAATGAGACAATGATAACTGAATGAATGAGCACAACCTAAGTTGAAGTGTTCCACATTGCTGTTCAAATGAATCTATTTTGGCAAACCTTACCATTATTTGGATAGCTGCCAGTGACTCAAGTTCGCCTAGATTTTAAGAGAACGAAAGTGAATCGATTGTTCTAGCATTTGTTAATCTCGAAATTTCTCGTAACTTAGAAAATACCATCATCTAGGAGCTTCCAAAGATATTTTCTCCTTGTTATTTACACAGTGCAAGCTAATTCATGGATGAATGAAAAACATTTTTTGTGTTATCATCTTTTCATGTGTTTAGTGAAAGTTAATTTCAGAACTAAATGCTTAGCTGAAGATAGCAAAGCTGTTCTACTGCTATAATATTGAAGAACTCACCCCGAGAAAGCAGGGTAATTGTCTGTTCATATTTTTAGCATTTTCCTGCTCCCCATTGTTTCCTCATTGATTCAACTAATGGACCGGAGTGTTTTTCAAAATATGAAATGCTATTAAGCATTAATCAACTGAGGAAAGTTGATTCATTTGAAATAATAACAAAAATTCTAAGCCCATTACAATATTAAAGATGCAATTTCTTTGATATTGCTTATACTGGCATTCTATTCAGAGTCAAATATTATGGAAAACTTAAGAGGAAAGTATGACCTGAGGTCAACATGCAGAACTGTTAATAAAGAATAACGAGCGGTTAAGAGCATAGACTCATGGAGTTGTCGTGCCTGAGTTCAAATCCACCACTTAGAGATGTTACTTTATCTCTTTAAATAGCTTCATTATTTGCAAAATGAGAATAACAACAATAATATTCATGTCCAGACTGAATTAGATAATCCATGTGGAATAGAGCATTCAGTACATTTTTAGCTAATACTATGATTATTACACTATGAGTATGAAGATATTTCAGGCTTGCAGATTAATCAAGTCTTTCTAAAGCATCCTCACATTTATGTTGAAATGATAAGGGTTATCCCTCCTTCACACTCAATCAATCAACACCCAGCTTATAAGGTAGACATGTGGTTTCTGATTCAGTAGACAATAAATAATATAGAATTGAATAATATTAACAGATGAAAGAACACTGGCTTCTACATAGAGGAGGAAAAGAAAAAGAATTTTTGGAAGACGGTGAGGGAATCATTTGATAGAAGTTTCTTCAGCTCAGACATGCTGAGCTGAGTGAGTACTATGTCCAAACATTGCCCTAGCACTTACTTCCTTGAAAGATTAATTAATGTGTATGTGCATTTGCATTTAATAACTTTATCTTTTTTTTCATAAAGGAAATATGAAATGCACTAATATAGGACCCCTAGATAGGGTTGTCAGATTTAGCAAATAAAAACTAGACAGCAAATATAACACTAGATAATTTTTTAGTATATGTCTCATGCAAACACCCCAGTTAGTATCCTGGGAGGTGGAGGTACTTACTATTTAATTAATATGGTTAGCCCTGCCCCAGAATCAGTGGTAAAAGGGAGAATGAACTTTGTGAAAATACCCATTTAAATGAGACTTTACAGGAAGAGGTCAGCATAAGTTAGGGGCAGAATCACTATAACAGCCTCAGTTGAAAAGATGTTGCACAGATACTCTCAAACCTTATTTCCCATTTTGTGAGGCCACAAGGTATCACAGAACTTTAAGATTTAAGTTTTTGGCACATAGTAGGCCTCAAAA
Organism: Zalophus californianus; assembly: GCF_009762305.2. Lineage (NCBI taxonomy): Eukaryota > Metazoa > Chordata > Mammalia > Carnivora > Otariidae > Zalophus > Zalophus californianus. The sequence continues at coordinate 145,661,260 of NC_045598.1, forward strand.
AATACATTTTAATTCAATAATTAGAAATAAAATTGTCATCAGATTTTACGATGAATTCTTTTCTCAAAGTAAATGGCGATATACCTTTGTGTTCATTGGTAATGAAAATTCAGCCATTAAAGAAAAGACCCTTAAATTCACTGCCTGCTTTCATATGTTTGTATGAAGTTTGAAAAATAATTCTCCAATCTATATCTAAGCTTCTTTGTGCCCCTGGTATTATACGACTAGAATCTTTCAAAACCGTTTTCCTTAGTCCTTTAATATTCTAAGTGTCTGTGCAGAAGTCGAATTTACGCCTTTGGAATTGAGATTAAATTCCCTGAATGCTTTTGGCATTGCTGAGTGCTGTCATCCCCATCACTGCTCAGCACCAGTGCCACTGGATAAAGTGGGGGAGGAAAAGTAAAACAATACTGCAGCAACTGAATGATATGTGGGGCGTGGAGCCTTAATAGTGACAGAGCTTGACGCACAGTCTTACTCGATATGACAGAGCATGTAATGCACCTGGAATTGGGCCCCGTGTAGTGACTAACAGTTTCAATTTTCTGAGTTTTATAGAATTCTGTATTATGTTTGACAGCTCTGTTTCACGCCAATGGCTGGTTCCATAATGCTAATGAAGTACAAAGATGAGAAAATGTCACACACACACACACACACACACACACACACACACACACACACACGGAATGCAAAACGTGTATGCAAGCTTCAAGCTCATAAAACCTAATTTCCTATAGGAAATTACCATTTTCATATTGTTATGACATTTTCAGGGTCCTGGAAGTGCAAAATCCAGCTCTTCCCCACATGTTTTCAAGAGTTCATTCAAGGGTATAGATTGGGGGAGGTGGAGTGAGGCAGGGATTTGCTAAACCTGTCTGTGCTCCCCCACGCATTTTTCTACTCCTTGCCTTATTCATCGTCACCCCTCACTCCTGCTCTTAAAAACCCAGGACTTTTTCCCCAATCTGGTTAAAACATAAGCTGACGTTCTAGCAAGACTGAGACAGGTAACATTCCATCTACCCCCTGGCAACATTCATATATAGTGAGGAACTATTTGTGCTATTTTGCGTATAAGAATGAGAATCTAGCTCACTTTCTAATGGCTAGTCTCTCCTCTGTGTGGTTCTTACTTCCTCCGTGCCTCACCACCTGCCCCCGAAAAATTATTCCAGGGATGATTTCCTGCCATCTCCTAGTACCTAGAGTGCAGAGAGTTCCAGCCCCCTAGCACCACACCATCTTCCCAGAAGGAACATTCCCAAGGACATGTAAAAAGGTAACAGGGATCAGAATCTCTTGGGTCTATCCCACACTGCCTCTGCCTTCTCTTCCTTTTCCAAGTTTCTTCCTGCTTCAGCCAAATCTACACTGGTTTCCTGGGTCCCCCTGCTTCCCTGGCCTCCTGATTCACAGCTGGTCTCCTTTTTCATGTGCAGCCATTTGTCAGACTGATTAATTATCTGGTAGCTGCTCCTCTGACTGGGCCTCCGGTCTTGTCTTGTGAGCTGCTCTCAGAGGTAACCCTGGAGACAGTTTTCTGTCATTTCCTGGGTCTCACCCTCCTGATTCTGGTCCCAGAGCATTGGAGGTAGACACCTGTTCTCAATTCCCTAACAATAACAACTAGTAATTAGAAGCCCTTCATAATGAGGCAGTGTATCATGTTGGACACCGTGCAGACTTTGAAGTCAATCAAGGGCTTGAAATCCTAACTCCTACCCTAATTAGCTCCATAACCATGGCAAATTTACTTAACCTTCCCAATCCTCAGTTTCTGCACCTGAAAAATGGAGTAATGATGCTGTGCCCATAAGGAGAGTAGTGAAACAAAGATGCCTAGAGTATGTATTGGACCTATGCCGCCCAAACTAGATTTTCTGATAACAAAATACATTTCATTGTATACCTTACTATCTTTTACCTTCTTTCCTGAACAAATGAGAGATTTCAAAGTTATTACTGTCCTTCTACTCATTCTCCATGTTCTATCTTGTACTCAGGTGAACATTTTTCTTTTTTGCAAGATTGTTAAAGTACACAGTGCAACTCAATGGGAAATTTTACTTTATTACCTAGCATTGCCCGATGGGAATATTTGTGCTTGTGAAATGTATTGGTCTCCTGGGTTTCTGTTTTATGTCATTATTAAATACAATTGAAATCTATGTACAAATGAAAAGTTATTCATTATTAAAAGGCAAAGATATTTTCTTTAAAAAGAGGCAGACCAGTTGCTATGTGTTTATGTGATCTTCTGAAGTCACTGAATTCTCATACATTATGGCCACTTGCTCTCTCATACCTCTACTTACATCCCCACTAAAGGGGCACAGAGGTAAAGTTATTTGGTACATCAGGCTTCCACAGAAATCCAGGCCAAAAAGTACATCAACAATAACATGTAATAATGATACAGTGATTGGTCACACTGCTCAGCTGCCAAAAAAAAAAAAAAATTACCTTCCTTCGGTCCTTTCAAATGCTTAAGAGAATCCCATGTGTCTGGGGCTTTATCACTTATCACTTATCACCAACAACAGATGATACATTGTGGCCAGAAACCACACACCACCCTCCCTGGTGAGAAGTCATTCCCAGAAACACTTCTTAGAATGTGAGGTTCCAAAAGTGGAAGTAATCCAAAATATATTGCCATCATTACTTATTGATGTTATTAGCAATGACCGTATGGATTATGCTATAAATGCTTATTTTTTTATAAAGGAAATTCCATCAGCTTTCTATTCCAAACATGAGTATTTGAAAGCTTACTTTATAGGGCTATAAAAATTAGGGCAACAATAATAACAATGTCTATTATTGAACATATAATATATACCAGATATTCTTTAATTTAATACTTACAACAACTCCAGTAGGTAAGAATTATAATAACATCTATTTCTTACAATTAAAAAGACTTGTTTTTAAGTCATTTTTACTTATTTAGTTATTCTTATCATAACCTTATTTCTTATAAGTAAGGAACTTGAGACAGAAGATAAGTAACTAGTCATCATAGCTACTGCAAAAGCCAAACTTAATTTCAGGTTTTAATTATAGAATACAACTACAAATCAAAACATATATACCATTTTGGTCATTTAGTCAGCCAGTTTATCCTGAATACCCAATGCAGTGGTTAAAATCTGAAATGTCTTTAGAAGTCAAAAAGATAAATGAATTTCTGCTGTTAAAATGATAGGAAACAGGGCACCTGGGTGGCTCGGTCAGTTGAGTATCCAGCTCTTGATTTCAGCTCAGGTCATGATCTCAGGGTCCTGGGATCAAACCCTGTGTCGGGCTCTGTGCTCAGTGCAGAGTCTGCTTGAGGATTCTATCTCTCCCTCTCCCTCTGCCTTTCCCCCTGACTCGTGGGAGGTAGGGTCTGTGACAGAACTGCAGAGTATGAATTTCCTGTTAAGACATTCAAATTCAACATTTTTTTTGTTTTTTGTTTTAATTTTATTTTATATGTTATGTTAATCACCATACATTACATCATTACTTTTTTTCATTTTTTATTATTATGTTAATCACCATACATTACATCATTAGCTTTTGATGTAGTGTTCCATGATTCATTGTTTGCGTATAATACCCAGTGCTCCATTCAATACATGTCTTCCTTAATACCCATCATCATGCTAACCCATTCCCCCCCCCCCTCCCCTCTAGAACCCTCAGTTTGTTTCTCAGAGTCCATAGTCTCTCATGGTTCCTCTCCCCCTCCGAATTCCCCCCCTTCATTTTTCCCTTCCATTTTTATAACACTGTAACAATCAAACCCAACACATCTAGTGGGCAGCCCCAGTACATAGACAATGTGCTTAAAACGCTCAATTTCCAGACTGATTTTAAGAAAACATCAGCCACAGAGTATTTTCAGAACATTCTTTGCTGTGTTCAGAATACTGATTCTATGACCACTGGAAATAAAGCAGATATGAAAATAGAAAAGAGTGAATTGTTAGCTTTCAAGGAAGAGACGGTTAGAAAAGAATATCAGTATGATTAGAAATGACTGCTCTAGTTTAATTAATAGAAAAGTCAATAGTAACCAAGAATATTGAAGAATAACTTAACAGGGAATAAAAGGTGATACAAATTTTAATAATAAACATTCCCTTATTTGAGAACAATTACAATAATACAAGTAGTTCAGCATATTCCCAACCACCAGAAAAGAGCTTTTTTTGTGGGAGGGGGTGGAGAAGCCAAGGTTGTGAGGAAGCAACTAACATGTATGAAGTGCTTGCTACATGCCATCCATTCTAAGAATATCAGCAAAAAGAAGAAAGAATCCTAATAAGTATTTTATAAAATCCCATAGTATCAAAAAGCCAAAATCATTCTTAAAAATTAGTGATAAATACAATTATGATAATGAAAATATTATTAATTCATTGATCACCTCCTATAATGCCAGAGCACATACTTAAAGGAAAACTTGCTACAGAATTTTGGATACAAATATTTATATTAACATATTGCTACTACATGATATTTTACAAAAATGCTCCACAAACCAGCAATAACATGTAATTTATGAAGTTTAGAAATAATTGCCTATTTTCATAGCTGCCTTTAACATGAAAATATTAATACTCCAACTTTTATCAAGTGTTACCTAATGGCAGACCTGACCAATATCTACATTTTATATATTTATGCATAAATGACACCTTTTCTTTTTATAATAATAGAAGTCATCAGTGGTCCTGGCATGATTCCTAAAGTAATGGCTGTTGGCATCAGGATCATAAAAAACAAACTAGGTTTGGGAATTTACCAAACTAAAGAGAACTGTAGGAGGCCTCTTGGATATTCACCACAACAAAGAATGATGAGTATCCAAAAAAGACTGCTGGGAAGGAACCCAGAGTCAGCTGGTAAAAAGGTTAGTTTTTTCATTGTCAAAAGAGACAGATGAACAAGGTATAAAGTAGAGTGTTATTACAGGAAAATAGATCTATGAGAAATAATCTTCAAGGAGAGATTCTCTTTATAATTACTAAATCTTACTAGGCAAAAAAAAGATTTTACAACAAACTGTAATCTAACAGGGGCAAGGAACTGAACCAGATTTTTTGAAAACTATTTAGTCAATATTATTCTATAATTGTATATTTCAAAACAATGCTATAAACTTGACTGGTAATTTAATTAGCAACTTGAGGCTTGATGCCAATGGCAAAGATGCAAGTTTTTAAAAAGCATCCCTACAGAAAGCAAAGCCCTCCTTCCTTCTTTTTTCCAAACAGAAATAATGTATTTTATTTTGAACTAAACAAATCAAAGCAAATCAAACATAGTCTTGAATCCCAGCCTTAGCACTTATAAACTACATGATTCTAGATCTAAACCCTGTGCATCCCAGATTCCTCTTTAACAAAACGGAAGTGGTGATAGTTCTCTTACACAGTTACACAATCTAACAGAAAAAACAAAACTGTCTATCACAACACCTGGTTCAGAGAAATCAGTCTACAAATTCACGTGTGCATTCATTCATGCAATTGATCCTTCTTGAGACTCACTATGGGTCAGACCCTATTCTGGACACTAGGAACACAGAGATGAACAATTCACAAAAGGTCCTTGCCTTCGTAGAATTTACATTCCAGTGGGGGAGATGGACAATAAATAAGAAAACAAATACACAATATAATTTCAGGTAACGATAAGGGCTTTGAAAAAAATAAAGCAAGGTAAGGGGAAAAAGAATGGAATGCAGAGAACAATGGAAAGCAGAATTAGATGGAATGGTGAGGGAAGGCTTCTCTGAGGAGGTGATATTTGAGATGAGATCTGAATTATGTTAAGGAGATAGCCCTGCAAAGTCTAAGGGAAGAGAATTCCAGGCAGAGGGAAGACCAAAAGTTAAATCTTTTAATTCTGGATTGAAGTTGGCAAAAATGAAAAGAAAGTGTGTGTGGCAGAAACACAGTTAAACTAGGGGAGAGCAAAAGGAAATGAGACTGTTGGAATAGCCACTGGCAGGTTACAAAAGATCTATATGCTAAGGGATCATATTCGAAGAATGATGTGAAGCCCATTAGATGGCTGCAAACAGCAGAGTGACAAAGTCTGGGAGGCAATGCTCCATGATCACAATTTGATCGATCGTTAACCCTAACTAGCTTGTGCACGTGTTAGACATCTGTGAACGGTGGCCAGAGTTTAGAAGCGGCACCATTTATTGACATTGTTATGCATTAAACCAGTCATTCATAAGTGTGTCATACTTACATATAATGTCTAAGCTAGATAACTCATTAAATCAGACATCCATACAAAAGAATACTGCCTATAATGTGTATAAATAATATTTGCCATAAAGCAGAAACAGAATACCTACAGAAAAAAATGTTGAAATTCATAAGCAAGTAACCATGGTCCTTTATCACTTCTTTCAAACCATTACTATTACTTTTCCACCTGCTGAGAATCCATTAAATGACTGATGTGAAAAAAATTCAAAGGAAATCTGCAACAACAGATTTGCAACAAAACACATGTATAATAGACTTCTTTAGTTTTAAAAAAAAAATGTGTGTGTGTCCCTTCAAAAATATATATTTACTACCTGAGGAGAAGCAAAATGAAAGGCAAATGAAAGAAAGGTGTCGTGCTGCATAATTTTGAATTCTTAAATGTTTAGAATAAATTTATTAATCTTGATACACTTGATTTATTTAACTAAAGAAAGAAAACCATAAGACCTTAATAACATGCATCAATGGATAGGAAACTAACTGCAAATTACCTAATTTGGTGGATTTGAAAGTATGGAAATAAGGGCAGTTTTAAAATCAAAGCTATTACATTAACAACACATCATCATGCAAATAAAAATGTTAAAACATTGGTCTCATTCCCACTCCAGAATGTACCAGAAACTGTTGTCCAAAGCAACACACAGTTTGATGTGTTGCTAAAATGTGCCTCCATCACTGCTCATTAGGAGGGAGCTCTTGACAGTCTAAAAGCAAACCACAATTCTTGTTGGAAACCAGCAACGTCTAGAGAAGCTGGCTAACAGACAAGGGACAAGATGAAGAAGCTGATAGGGCTAGATCCAGGGCTGCACACTCACATGAAAAGTTAGGCACTTGGCACCTGGACAGCACCACTTTGTAGCAGCATTACACACAGATCAGAGAGGAAGACACCTGCCCATACAGATGTGAGTAAATTCTTCATGGGTTCATGTGACCCCATTCTCCAATCTACAGAACAGGGCTCTGACTTAATTTAACTAGTCCTGGAGTTTACTTAGTTGCAGATATAACTCTTTGAAAAATATATTCCTGGAAACTAATGGCAAATGATGCAAATAGCTATATTTCAATCATTTGGGGAAACTAGATAAAGACCCTTTCAGACCAGGAACTAGAAATCTGGGTTTATAAGAACTATTCTCTTCATGGCTATTAGGTACCAAACTTGAGGCTGCTGGTTATGTAATACTGATAGCATGATCATAATAATAATGGGTAACATTGATTGAACATTCAATTAGTCCTATGCATGTCCTAAACCCTTCACATGTACTATCTCATTTAATTATCACAATGCCTCTCTGGAACAATGTTAAACAAAAGTATATGGTGGATGGATATTTATTAGTGAAAATGCATCATGCAGACATTGTATACAATTTCCTAGGAAAATCCTAAAATCTATTTGTATGCATTCCATCATTCCTTGGAATTAACTATAATGTTGACTTAATATCACCTACAAGATATATTTTATTATTTATCCATCCCTAGTAGGAGTTTAGTTTTTAAAAAATCACATATATATCATTAAGAATGAAGGACTTCATGCATGGTCCATTAATACATAGTTACATACCTGGTGATTAGTTCATTAATCTCAATGAGCTCAGAGCAGTAAAGGTCAAAGATGCCAGCTCCAATCATGTTCTTTTATTCATACATTCACTCATTCTTTCAGCAAGTATCTTCAGAACTGTACTGTTAAAAACAAGAAGAGCATATCTGACTTTGCTGTTATTATAGGCTTAGTGGGAAAACATAATTACCCACCGATCAAGCATAACACTTTGAATTACCTTGAAGGTGCTTGGGGGAAAAGTAATTCCTCTGTTAGACAATCAGGCAGTAACATAAATTGCAAAACATAACTGTTATTGGTTAGTAGGTGTTGGGCAAAATAGCATTTTCCTTGGCCAGCTCTGAGTGTGTAGGATACAAAGGATAAATAATTAAATTGGTTTTTTTGAATTTTGTATTTAAGCATGTGTGATATACACTGAGAAATTTAAGAACACTTTTTCAAGGGTGGCTTTCAACTCATTTAAAGACAGCAACTCTAAGAATGAATGATACTTTATTAGACCCAACTAAAAATAATCATTCTTTACCACATCCTGACACTAGCAGTAGGAACAAGGAATGTTTTATGGGTGAGCATGGTAGTTGCCCTATGTGATAGCAGTCTCAAAAGGCCCATTTATTGTCTCAGCATGAATGATTCCTCTACCTATTGTAAAAAGTAGCACTTGCTATTATTTGTCCTCCTTCAAGCTTTAAGATTTGCAAAAATCAGTATTCTAAAATTTGGTGTGCTTATTTATATGCAAATCACATATATTTGGTGTGTCAGTTTGTATCCAATTTGGAGTATATCCAGTGAGCGTATAGACAGCAATCATATTTCCCCCAAGTCATCACTTTTTTATCAGTCCACACGTGGAAATAACCCTAACCTTGATTGATTTGGCTCTTCTCTGAGTGTTTCTTGTACAGTATTTCTTTTTAAAGTGGCAGCTACTCTACACAAGACTTTCCAAAGGCACATAGTTCTGGTTTTTACTTAAGCTAGAGTAATGTTCAAAGAACTTTAGAAAAGCTACAGACAAGGGCCTAAATAAATAATTAAGGTTATTTACTACCACAGTAGTAAGTGCTCCCATCCTATAATTCTAAAATATTCAAAACAGAGCAGATCTTTATAAGAAGATAACTCCTTACTATATTGTAAACCTCTGGTGGCGGGGGTGGGGAGTCCTAATTTTTTTTTACCTCCAGTAAAAAAAAAAAAAAAAAAAAAAAGATTCTCAATACATTTTTATAAAGTTAAATTTGTATTAATTAATGTTATTTTGAAATAAGTATAACATATATTCCACAAAGAATCCAAAAGTTTCATTTTAACCTAAAATGCCCAACTGTATCAGGAGCAAAGTTACCTATTTGACATTCTCCTTGATCTCTACAACCCCCTCCTTTTTCAAAAAAAAAAAAAAAATGGCGGGGCGCCTGGGTGACTCAGTCCTTAAGCGTCTGCCTTTGGCTCAGGTCATGTTCCCAGAGTCCTGAGATCGAGCCCCGCATAGGGCTTCCTGCTCCATGGGAAACCTGCTTCTCCCTCTCCCACTCCCCCTGCTTGTGTTCCCTCTTTCACTGTGTCTTTCTCTGTCAAATAAATAAATAAAATCTTTAAAAAAATGGTAAATGAATAAAATGTCTAATAGTTAAGGAACAAGAAAGAAAGGAGGTCAATAGACTGGATGCTATACCACAGCATAATCACTGCCTCTCTCCTTTCATCCTTAGCTGGCTATGAAATTGTCTACTTACAGCCCATAAAAAGAGCCAGGTAACTGAAAATATGTCAGTGGGGCTGACCTTTTATAAAGGAAAGACTCCTTACAAAATGGAAAACATAACTCATTTAATGAAATAATTAAGGAAAAACTAATGGAATTTTGGATACAAATGAAAGCTAAGAGATTCTAAAAGTAACACTGGATTAATGAAAACTACTGTGACCTTCTCTCAAAATAAGTCCACACTTCAGAGAAGCAATTAAAAGAGCTCACAAAATGTAGACTGCATAGCTAATGCCACAGAATGCAAGTCTGAGGAATTTACAGGGTAATAATAAAAATCTCTAATAAGTTGTTGCACTTGAAAAGGCAAAAAGACGGTCAATGGGGTTAATCACTAGACTGCAAAGTTTAAAATATTTGCTAAAATGAAAACTAATTAAACACATAAAGTTTTGGTAAAAAGCAATCCTGAAAGTACAGGAGCTCACATAGAATATAAATTCTGTCTGCCTCACTTCTCCTCCTTTGGAAAGTAGGGTACCCACCACAAAGTTTTTCAGGGCAGTAAGAGCAAGAGTTCTCAAGAAAGACTTGGTAACCCTTCTGTCAGTGATCCTCCCTATATGAGCTGGATACTCATGTATATTTTTCCCTTTTCAATAATGTGATGTGGGGAGCAGAAAATCATATGTTGGTTTATTCACTGGGTGATGAGAGAAATTATCCTCTACCCCACAAGGTTTATTAACACACATAAGGGTTGTGAGGATGTATTGCTACTCTATATTCCTTATGCAAATAAGAGAATTTGGCACAGGAGCCCAATGTTTGGTGCCTAGATAAATCTGCACTAAAGAGCTTTCTACCAACTTTTGCTGTGGGTAAGAAAGGATATTTGTCCTCCTTTGTGGATTCAAGTGAAGTGTGTTAATGTGACTCCTGGCAATTCCCATCTCCTTTGGGGGCTATGGTCTAAATGGAATAAAGTTAGGGCAAAAAGTACTAGGCTTGGAGGCTCTAATTCCCACTAGGAATCCTCCTTAGGGTATAGTAAAAGCCCTTGCATAAAATTCTCAATACTCTGCAAAAAGCAGGGAGAAGAAGAGAGATCTACTAGAGTTGGTGCCCAGAGGCTACAAAGAACAGCATGGACTGTGAAAGCTACTCCTTATTTCCAGGAACTCAAATTTCTAAGTGTTGAGCAAAATTTGGAGGAAAGACAATAATTTAGCTAAAACCTAAAAATGAAATGGAAGCAAACTATTGCAACTAAGCAAACTACCCTTTTGAAAACGTAATATTATTTCATTACATTTAGGTAATATGCATTCAGTATTAAAAAATAAAGCTTAGCAACAAAGAAAAGTAAAAACTGACTAATGTTCTTATCATCCAGAAACAAGTACTAGTAATATGTTCACATATTATGTTCTAGGTGTTTTTATACATCTAAAATCTGTTTTTTGTAAAATGGGATAAGATCATATATACTATTTTATAAACTTTTTTCCTCCACATTGAACACTTTTCATAAATGTCCATTTATGTATATATGTTAATTTGCTTATTTCAACATTTCCCAAAGTATCTTATGTGAAACCACTAGTACCACAAGATATAGTTTAAGTGTATTAGTGGACTATAGCGTGCTGCATCTTCTAAAACAAAACATGCAATCATGAAAGATTTTTTTTTAGAAATCTCTCTGGATTAATGTTTCTGAGAACACAATTTTAGGAATCATTCTCTAGAGTGAATTCAAGCACTAATCTGAGTCAATACAAAAAACATCGGGCCCTGTTGTTAGGGAAGGGAATTGTCAAGAGAAGAAAATATGAGGTTCAGAAGTTCTCACATCAGAGATGCCTGGGTGGCTCAGTTGGTTAAATGGCTACCTTCAGCTCAGGTCATGATCTCAGGGTCCTGGGATCGAGCCCCATATCGGGCTCCTTACTTGGTGGAGAGTCTGCTTCTCCCTCTCCCTTTGCTGCTCTCTTGCTCACACTCTCTCTCTTTCAAATAAATGAATAAAATCTCTAAAATAAAAAAAAAGCTCTTGTCTCAATGTGGAGTAGTAGAGCCATGATCTATCTCTAACCTGGCAAAAGAAACCCCTGAAACTCATGATTTCTCCAGTGAAGATAACAGATAAGAATTTGAGGCAATGACCTTGCAAGTAAGGAAAGGTAGTTTTGTCTAATCTTTCCTCTATTCAAATAATCCTCAGAAACTTATGGCAATGTCTTCAGTGATAGTATGTTGTCAAGTCAGGAGAATAAAGCCCTAGCTACCTGTCTTTGGAGAACAGCTAACAACTAACCACTACGTCAGGTCCCAGAGTTGCAGAAAGTGGCAGGACAAAATATGTGACTCAGATTTAGGATCCCAACTGTTCTTTCCTTCTTTGGAGATGACTATAATGTAGTGTTAACCAACAGAACATAGCAAAAATGTATATAGGAAAATGGTAGGCTCACAATGGGATCTCAACCAGAAATTATCCTTCTTATGGGCAAATCCCACTTGGAGGGCAAAGCCCTTGAATTGGAAAGGATTTTGATCTGCCTATAGTAGTTATCTGAAATTTTTTAAAGGAAATGGAATCCAAGGTGCCTGGGTGGCTCTGTTGGTTAAGCATTCAACTCTGATTTTGGCTCAGTTCCTGATTATAGGGTTGTAAGATTGAGCCCCATGTTGGGCTCCATGCTCAGCATGGAGTCTGCTTGAGATTCTCTCTCTCCCTCTCCCACCTTTTTTATGCCCCTCTCCCCACTTGTGCTGTCTATAAATAAATACAAAATAAATAAAATGTTTTAAAAATAAATGGAATCCATTCTGAAAGCCAGAGCTTTGGGACCACGAAGCTAAGAAGGAAACTCCAGATCTTGCTGGAAACATCTCATGTGGAGTAAGCAGAAACTGGTCTGGGTAATAATTCAGTCCTGGAACCAGGGAAGACTGGACCCGTAGTAGGAAGAGTTTGAGTATAAAGCCTTTTGGTTTTGTTCACATCAGGCATTTTTCAGATGCAGAGATTTCTTACCCTAGCCTTCCCCCCTGCCCATTTGTTCTCTGCTACAGTCAAAGACAAGAGATTAGCATATAGATTTTAAAGGAAACCAATCTGAGACAAAGGTGCTGGAAAAAGATATTAATATAAAAGTAGCATAGATTATCCAAGACCCATGAAAAGCAGAAGCTTTGAAAAGGTAAGATTTCAGAGAGTCCATGACAGAAAGGACTTTTGTGAGTGATTGACAAACTTCCATAGTAAAACAAATGAAAGTTTAAGATCCCAAAAGAACTTTAAAAATACAGATGAAATTCATGATCATCACAACCATGAGTTGTTATTCTCATCCAAACAAAAGCTATAAATTTTAATAAATCTTCATTGAATTCAGAATCAAGGTACCAGGAACTTGTGATCAAAGGATGAATGGAAAGCCAAATCAAGTAGCTCCACGTTAATGATTTAAACAGAAAAAAAAATAACTACTAATTGCTAACATGTATTAAGTACTTCCTATATGTCAGGCATTATTCTAATGGCCTTAAGGTAGGAGCTATTATTATTCCCATTTGCAGATGAGGAAACTATTGCATAGAGAAGTTTAGCAATTTGTTCTCTGCTATACTCACACCAAACAGTAAATTGGAGATTCCAACCCAGGCTGCCTGGCTCCACAACTTGAAGAAGAAGGAGTTTTAGGACCTGAACACTGGGGACACCACATCTGTAAGTTTCTACTTTGCCAGAAGATGGAGGTGTTTTGACCACCTCTCCTCTATGAGAGAAGAGATCGTCGGCACAAGTAGTACACAATTTCCCTTCATTCCCAGGGACAGTGGCTATCATGTGAACCATGATGCTAGGAGGTGGCCATATCTGAGAGCAGAGTGACAAAATGGCAAAAGTTCTCACTTCTGTATAGAGTGCTCTTATGGAGGATCTGCCCCTTTTACTAGATCATTTTTCTGTGGTGGCTACTACTAGGTGACCAAATCATCTTGGTTTGTCCAGGACTTTCCCAGTTTCAGCACTGAAAGCCCTGGCAAATCAATTGGGTTAGTCACCCCAAATCATACAAAGTCATTATGAGAAGAGACATCTACCTTTTCCTCTCTCTTCCCAAATCAAAGTGGGGCTCAAGGAAGAGTAGACAAGTCCAGAAAAGAATTTCTTTTGTGATCTATTCTAATTTACAGGATGGGATACCAGGAAATATCCAGCAGCAGTATATAGACTGTCATGTATTTCATGGCTTCAAGTGTTTTATAAAACTAAACACAAAATCTGAGCCAAAATCAAGAGTTGAATGCTTAACCAACAGAGCCACCCAGGCACCTCGGATTCCATTTCCTTTAAAAAAACTTTCAGATAACTACTATAGGCAGGGTAAGTTGAAGATCTTATTGCAGTCCCAAAAAGTCTAGTCAGATGAATGTTTTTCATGTAATAAACGGGGTTGAAAGTTTTACATGTAAACCTGCCATTCTAAAGTTAACCTGAGAAGGGTATTTGGCCAGTATGCAAATGGACAGAGGGTCCAAGGACAATTCAGGTACACTGTTTATCGGAAACACTGTAACTGAATTAATTCCTTCCCATTTCAAGAAAGAGTAATCAGAAACCACAGGAAAAACAGTTTGGTAAACATGCTGCAAAACATGGGAAAAGTAACGTTACACCAAGCATACAGAAATCTTGGGATGCCTGAAACCACACTGGGAATATTTAAAAAGTCACTGAATCGTACACTTTTCAGTGGTAAAATGTAATGTATGTAAATTATACCTCAATAAAGCTATTTTTTAAAAAGAAATCTTAGGATGCAAATAGATGTGGCCTCTAAAAGCCAAAGAAAACTTTAAAAAGTAGAAAAACCGGCATGCAATGACAATAGAAGGATTTTAAAATGCCAAAAGATATAAGGAGAGAAATAAAATTCATAAACTGGGTGTTCAGCTCATGGAGTTAGAAAATGAAGCACTAAGGAATGCTAAGGAAAGCTAGAGAGTGGGAATAATAAAGAGAAAAGCCACAATCATTATTTTGAAAACAGATACAAGAGTCTATAAATAAAGTTAAACTTCTGATTATTGATTATTCCCTCTGTTATTATATTACATACAAAAAAAGCTAATTCCATTTTCATAAATTTAGATAGCAATACTTGAGATGGTCTGATTTAAAAGACAGGCTATGTCGCATAGCATAATTTCACTTGCTGTGTGAGTGGGGCCACAGAGGCACAAAAAAAACACAGGCAGTCATTCTTAACAGCAGAAGAAATGACATACTATGACAAACCCTGTGTGACTGCCATTTGAGTTAGGACATAGTAGGCACTAAAAAACAAGAGTGGTTCTGAAATATATAAATCCAAATAGAAAACAATGAGCACCAACTCTCCAAACAGTAGGCCATGATTTGTAATTAAGTTGCTTCTCCAGGGGGTAATTCTATGAAACATGCTCTCAAGTATCAGGATTTACTCACCTTTGCCGCAGACATTAGAACTAAAAAATATGGCATATAAAAACCTTTGTTTCAAAGTTAGAAATTTTACAGACCTGAGTAACTATAATTATAGAGCATTATTGTAAAGATACTATATTTTGAAATTAAACTCTATTTAATACTGGCTTTAGGGAGTCTCACATGTAGCGTCAGGTGATAAATAAATTCAAGAGCTGATTATTTTAAAAACAAATAGATTAAACTTTTATAAAACTAAACACAAAAAGGACCAAAAACTAAGAATTAATAAGAAGATACAACTAAAAAATGTGGAAGAGTTATTACATCATTTTTAAAGCATAAGTTATGGATGTCAAATTTAATAATTTTAAAGATCAAGAACTTTAACAGGTATTAGAATTACTTACAGAATTTGTTAAAACCAGAGTTTATGACTCAGTAGGTCTAGGGTGGTACACACACAAAAAAAACTCATTTCTAACAAGTTCCCAGGTGATAAAGATGCTACTGGTCTAGCAACTACATCTTGGGAATCACAGATTTATGTAAAGTAGAGGTATTTCTGGAAAAATGTGAATAACTGAATGATTCAGGAAGTTAAAAACCTGAAAAATTAAAGTTATTGAGGAATTACTTTTTTGAATGGTTCTTAATCTAGAGAATTTGCCTGTTGTGCTATTTAAAATATTAAGAAACATAATCCCAGGGCGCCTGGGTGGCTCAGTCATTAAGCATCTGCCTTCAGCTCAGGTCATGATCTCAGGGTCCTGGGATCAAGCCCTGCATCGGGTCCCCTGCTCCATGGAAGGCCTGCTTCTCCCTCTCCCACTCCTCCTGCTTGTGCTCTCTCTCTTGCTGTGTCTCTCTCTCTCTGTCAAATAAATAAATAAAATCTTAAAAAAAAAAAAAAGAAACATAATCCCTATGTCAGAGCAACTATTTCTAAGCATCAAAAAGTATGGAAATCTATCCAATTCATTTGGAAGTTAGTGTAACTCTGAAGGCAAAACTGTAAATAGCACAAAAAGAAAAAAAAGTATAAACCTACAGTTTTTGACCACTCACGTAGTTATGGAATCTCGTTCACATGAAATCTTATGTGGGAGGCCAATTCATAAGGCCAACAAAAGCAGAAATGCTTTCTATAGAGAGATGAGAGACTTCTCAGCCCTAACATAGTGGCCATATAGAGATTACTGTTTTAGTCCATACTCACATGTAACATATACTTAAATTCCTAAGGAAAATAATCACAAACTGATGAATAAAAAGAAACAACCAGGTAAGTATTATCCCATAAATGCAGGCATGCTTTAATAATAGGAAAATCTGTCAATATAAACCAAATCAATTGCTTCAATAAGAAAAAGATGGTTAGGGTGCCTGGGTTAAGCGACTGCCTTCGGCTCAGGTCATGATCCTGGAGTCCCAGGATCGAGTCCCGCATCGGACTCCCTGCTCAGAGGGGAGTCTGCTTCTCCCTCTGACCCTCTTTCCTCTCGTGCTCTCTATCTCTCATTCTCTCTCTCTCAAATAAATAAATAAAATCTTAAAAAAAATTTTAAAAAAAAGAAAAAGATGGTTAAAACAACTATTTCCATTAAAAATGTTTTTGCAAACTAGAAGTGAAACAGAACCTATTAATGATGACTAAGAATATCAGGTTCAAACCAGCAGCATCCATTATAGAGACCCTATGGAGTTTTGAGTACTTTCTCAAGCCCTTAAGACTTTTTTTAAGACTTCCAAACCTGCATAGATCCACTTTTCAAAGCAAGATGGCAGAAGAGGAGGGAACCTCATTTCATCTGGTTCCTTGAATTTAGTTACATATCTATCAAACCATTCTGAATACCTATGAATTCAACCTGAAATGTAAGAATGGCTGGAATTCTACAAATAAAACAGCAACCACTTTTTGCAAGGCAGGAGATGTGGAGAAGTGAATCAATATAAGGAGATATATATATATTGGAAGATAAATGGCAAGGGGAGGAAGCCTCCGTGAGCCAGCTACCAGAAAGTGATATAGTCCCGGAGCACAAAATCATAACTTTAGAAGTCTGCTCCAGTGAGAAACTTTCCTGACTGAAAATCGGGGCAGAATCCTAGGTGGGACAGTGTGGTCTCAGAATCCCCAGGGTCACAGAAAGAGCAGAGGTGTGGCAGAATTCACAAGCATTGGAGCGGGGAAACCAGCTACAGTCAGCAAGCCCAGGAGTAGGCTCTCAGCTCAGTTTGCCATAAACCTCAAACTGAGGCAGGATTGGGCAACGACTCTCCATGCAGGGATCCTACAAGCAGCAGGCCCACAGCAACTTTCTTACCCCAGGAGGATGGGTCCAGTGCACACTACAGGAGTCTACAAAGTTTGGCACACACAAAAGTGAAAACTGCTTTTTCCTGAGGGTTTACTGAAGGGAGGGGGCCAGATCTTTCAGCTCTGAGACTGGAAATCAGGGCGCCACCATTTTAATTTTCATCCTCTAAAGTGGTGCAGAAAGCCTTCAGGGAAAAAAAGCCACACAGAAGAATCCAAAGCAGCTTACACTGAGTCTGGCCCCCTGTCAAGGGGCAGTGCAACTCTGCCCAAGCAAAGACACCTGACAACAAGCGCAGCAATCTCCTCCCCCCAGAAGACCAGCTGGAACATCAGACAAATATCAAGTTTACGGAGCACACAGAACTGCAAAATTCCAGCACTAGGGGAAAATAGTATGTAGAATTCTAGGTTTTTTTTTCATGATTATTTTATCTTTCAGTTAAAATTTTTCCATTTCTTTTTTCTTTTTTTCCTTTTCAACTAGTTTCTTATTTTATCAACTCTTTGTTTTTAAGTCTTTTTTTTAACTTGCATTTTTAAATTTACATTTTATAGATACATTCTTCATTTCTGGCTTCCTTTCACCGTATTCAATTTTATATATATATATATATATTTAAGTTTATATGTATATAAACTTATATATATAAGTTTTGCTTTCTTTACAATTTTGGGATTTCCTTTCTTCTAACTGACCAAAATACACCTAGGACCAAGTGGATCACCCATTTTGTTCACCTGAGAGATTATATTCTCTCTTTCTTCCCCCTTTTTTTTTTCTTCTTTTTCTTTTCCTTTTTGGTTTCTGACCTCTTTGGTTTTGTCTAGTGTGTATTTCACTTGGGTCATAGTTGATATTTTTGATTTTGTTCTCTTGTTCATCCATTCTTCTCTGGGCAAAATGACTAGAGGGAGGAATTCACAACCAAAGAAACAACCAGAAGTAATACTCTCTGCCACAGGTCTAATCCATATGGATATAAGTAAAATGTCAAAGCTGGAATTCTGGATAATAATTATAAAGTTACTAGCTGGACTTGAAAAAAGCATAAAGACACTAGAGAATCTCTTAGTGCAGAAATAAAATCTAATTGGGCTGAAATTAAAAATGCTTTAACTGAGATACAGCCTAAAATGGATGCTCTAATGGCTAGGGTAAATGAGGCAGAAGAAAGAGTCAGAGACATAGAAGACAAGATGGTAGAAAGGAAGCTGAGGAAAAGAGAGAAAAACAACTAATGGACCATGAGGGGAGGCTCTGAGAAATCAGCAATTCCATAAAGCAAAACAATATTAGAATTATTGGGGTCCCTGAGGAAAAAGAAAGAGAGAGAGGGACAGAAAGTATACTTGAGCAAATCATAGCTGAGAACTTCCCTAATCTGGGGAAGGAATCAGGCATTCAAGTCCAGGAGGTAGAGAGAATCCACCTCAAAATCAGTTAAAATAGATCAACACCCCAACATATAATAGTGAAGCTTGCAAATTTCAGAGATAAAGAGAAAATTCTAAAAGCAGCTCGAGGCAAGATCTCCCTAACCTACAATGGTAGAAACATTAAACTGGCAGTATCCACAGAGACCTGGCAGGCCAGAAAGAGCTGGCATGATACATTCAGGGTACTACATGAGAAAAACATGTAGCCAAGAATACTTTATACAGCAAGGCTGTCATTCAGAATGGAAGAAGAGATAAAGAGCTTCCAGAACAAACAGAAACTGAAAGAATTTGTGATCACTAAATCAGCCCTGCAAGAAATATTAAAGGGGATCCTGTAAACTAAGAGAGAGCCCAAAAGTAACACAGACCAGAAAGAAACAGAGACAATCTACAGAAACAGGGACTTTACAGGTAATACAATGTTACTAAATTCATATCATTCAATAGTTACTCTGAATGTAAATGGACTAAATGCTCCAATCAAAAGACACAGGGTATCAGATTGGATAAAAAAGCAAGACCTATCCATATGCTGTCTACAAGAGACTCATTTTAGACCTAAAGACACCTCCACATTGAAAGTGAGGGTATGAAGAACCATTTTTCAGGTTAATGGATATCAAAAGATAGCTGGGGTAGCAATCCTCATATCAGACAAAATAGATTTTAAACCAAAGACTGTAGTAAGGGATGAAGAGGGACACCATATCATACTTAAAGGGTCTATCCAACAAGTAGATCTAACAGTTACAAATATTCATGCTCCCAACTTGGGAGCAGGCAATTATATCAACCAATTAATCACAAAATTAAAGAAACACATTGATAATAATACAATGGTAGTAGGGAAATTTAACACCTCACTCACAGCAAAGAAGAGATAATCTAAGCAGTAAATCAACAAGGAAACAAGGGCTTTGAATGACACACTGGACCAGATGGACTTCAGAGATGTATTCAGAACATTTCATCCTAAAGCAATATAATACACATTCTTCTCAAGAGCATATGGCACATTCTCCAGAATAGATCACATACTGGGTCACAAATCAGGTCTCAACTGGTGCCAAAAGATTGGGATTATTTCCTGAATATTTTCAGACCACAATGCTTTAAAACTGGAATTTAATCACAAGAGGAAATTTGGAAGAAACTCAAACACTTGGAGGTTAAAGAGCATCCTGTTAAAGAATGAATGGGTCAACCAGGAAATTAAAGAATTTTAAAACTTCATGGAAACAAATTAAAATGAAAACACAACTTTTCAAAACCTTTGGAATACAGGAAAGGTGGCCCTAAGAGGAAAGTACATAGCAATACAATAAGCCTTTCTCAAAAAATTAGAAAAATCTCAAATATACAAGTTAACCTTACACCTACAGGAGCTGGAGAAAGAAAAGCAAATAAAACCTAAACCAAGCAGGAGAAGAGAAATAATAAAGATAAGAGCAGAAAGCAATGAAACAGAAACCAAAAGGACAGTAGAACAGAACAATGAAACTAGAAGCTGGTTCTTTGAAAGAATTAAGTAGATTGATAAGCCCCTACCCATACTTATCAAAAAGAAAAGAAAAAGGACCCAAATTAATAAAATTATGAATGAAAGAAGAGAGATCACAACAAACACCAAGGAAATACAAACAATTTTAAGAACATATTATGAGCAACTATATGCCAACAAATTAAGCAATCTGGAAGAAATGGATGCATTCCTGGAAATTTATAAACTACCAAAACTGAACCAGGAAGAAATAGAAAACCTGAACAGACCCATAACCAGAAAGGAAATTGAAGCTGTAATCAAAAATCTCCCAACAAACAAGAGGCCAGGGCCAGATGGCTTCCCAGGGGAATTCGACCAAACATTTAAAGAAGAACTAATACCTATTCTTCTGAAGCTGTTTCAAAATACAGAAATGGAAGGAAAACTTCCAAACTCTTTCTATGAGGCCAGCATTACCTTGATCCCAAAACCAGACAAGGATCCCACCAAAAAGGGGAATTACAGACCAATATCCCTGATGAACATGGATGCAAAAATTCTCATCAAAATAATAGTCAATAGTATCCAACAGTAGATTAAAAAGATTATTCACCATGCCCAGGTGGGATTTGTTCCTGGGCTGCAAGGGTGGTTCAACATCCACAAATCAATTAATGTGATACACTACATAAATAAAAGAAAGAACAAGAACCATATGATACTCTCAATAGGTGCAGAAAAAGCATTTGACAAAGTACAGCATCCTTTCTTGATTAAAACTCTTCACAGTGTGTAGGGATAGAGGGAACACACCTCGATATTTTAAAAAGCCATATACAAAAAGCCCCCAGCAAATATCATTCTCAATGGGAAAAACTCATCAGGAACATGGCAGGGATGTCCACTATCACCACTGCTGTTCAACATAGTACTAGAAGTCCTAGCCTCAGCAATCAGACAACAAAAAGAAATAAAAGCCATCTGAATTGGCAAAAATAAATCAAACTCTCACTCTTTGCAGATGACATGATACTCTATGTGGAAAACCCAAAAGACTCCACCCCAAAACTGCTAGAACTCATACAGGAATTCAGCAATGTGGCAGAATATAAAATCAATGCACAGAAATCAGTTGCATTTCTATGCACTAACAATGAGACAGAAGAAAGAGAAATTAAGGAATTGATACCATTTATAATTGCACCAAAAACCATAGGAATAAACTTAACTAAAGAGGTAAATGATCTGTACTCTACAAACTACAGAACACTTATGAAAGAAATTGAGGAAGACATAAAGAATTGGAAAAATATTCCATGCTCACGGATTGGAAGAATAAATGTTAAAATGTCTATGCTACCCAGAACAATCTATACATTCAGTACAATCCCTACCAAAATACCACCAACTTTTTTCACAGGGCTGGAACAAATAATCCTAAAATTTGTATGGAACCAGAAAAGATCCCAAATAGAGGAATGTTGAAAAAGAAAACCAAAGCTGGGGGCATCATAATTCCAGACTTTAAGATACATTACAAAGCTGTAATCAAGACAGTATGGTACTGGCACAAAAACAGACACATAGATCAATGGAACAGAATAGAGAACCCAGAAATGGGTTTTCAACTCTAGGGTCAACTAATCTTTGACAAAGCAGGAAAGAATATCCAGTGGAAAAAGGACAGTCTCTTCAATAAATGATGCTGGGAAAATTGGACAGCCACATGTAGAAGAGTGAAACTGGACCATTTTCTTACACCATACACAAAGATAAACTCAAAATGAATGAAAGACTTAAATGTGAGACAGGAATCCATCAAAATCCTAGAGGAGAACACAAGCAGCAACCTCTTTGACCTCAGCCACAGCAACTTCTTGCTAGACACGTCTCCAAACACAAGGAAACAAACACAAAAATGAGCTATTGGGACATCATCAAGGTAAAAAGCTTCTGCACAGCAAAGGAAACAATCTACAAAACTAAAAGGCAACCCATGGAATGGGAGAAGATATTTGCAAATGACATATCAGATAAAGGGCTAGTACCGAAGATCTATAAAGAACTTTTGAAACTCAACACCCCAAAACCAAATAATCCAGTCAAGAAATGGGCAGAAGACATAAACAGATATTTCTCCAAAGAAGACATACAAATGGCCAACAGACACATGAAAAATGCTTCACATCACTTGGCATCAGGGAAGCACAAGTCAAAACCACAATGAGATACAACTCAGAATGGCTAAAATTAACAAAATAGGTTGAGCCCTACATCTGAAACTAATGATGTACTACATGTTGGCTAATTGAATTTAAATTTTAAAAAAATGAAAAAAATAAATTAAATAAATAAAATTAACAAAACAGGAAATAACAAATATTGGCGAGGATATGGAGAAAGGGGAACCGTCTTACACTGTTGGTGGGAATGCAAGCTGGTACAGCCACTCTGGAAAACAGTATGGAGTTTCCTCAAGAAGTAAAAATAGACCTACCTTACAACCCAGCAAATTGCACTACTAGGTATTTACCCCAAAGATATAAATGTATTGATCCAAAGGGGTACCTGCACCCCAATGTTCATAGCAGCAATGTCCACAATAGCCAAACTGTGGAAAGAGACAAGATGAATGGATGAATGGATAAAGAAGATATGGTATATATATATATATATATATATATATATACAAAATGGAATATTACTCAGCCAACAGAAAGAATGAATGCTTACCATTTACATCGACATGGATGGAACTGAAGAGTATTATGCTGAGCAAAATACATCAATCAGAGAAAGACAATTATCATATGATTTCACTCATATGTGGAATTTAAGAAACAGCACGGAGGATCATAGGGGAAGGGAGGGAAAACTGAATGAGAAGTCATCAGTGAGGGAGAAAAAACATGAGAGACTTAACTATAGGAAACAAACTGAGGTTGCTGGAGGGGAGGGGGCTGGGGGATGGGGTAATTGGGTGATGGGCTTTAAGGAGGGCACGTGATGTGCTGAGCACTGGGTGTTATATGCAACTATGAATTACTGAACACTACATCTGAAACTAATAATGAAATATATGTTGGCTAGGGGGGCGGAGCAAGATGGCGGAGGAGTAGGAGACCTAGATTTTGTCTGGTCTCAGGAATTCAGCTGAATAGGGATCAAACCATTCTGAACACCTACGAACTCAACAGGAGATCGAACAGGAGAGTAGCAACAACTCTCTGAACAGAGAAGCGACCACTTACTGGAAGGTAGGACGTCCGAGAAGTGAATCCGAGGCGATATTCGGGAGGATAGACGGCGGGGGAGGGGCCTCCGCCGGCCGCTTCTGGCAAGTGTAGAGCTGCGGAGCACAAAATTGGACTTTTAAAGTTGGCTCGCGAGGGACGTCGCTCCAGTGGCTAAGCGGGGTGGAACCCTCGCGGGACAGTGTGGTCTCAGGACCCTCGGAGTCACAGAAAGACCAGGGGGCCTGAGGGCGGCAGAGCTCCCAGGTATCGGGGCGGGAAGCCGGCTGCAGAGACGGAGCCGAGGCGCGGGCTTTCAGCTCAGGGTGCCATAAACTATGATCCGCGGCACAGTCGGGCCACTGCTCCTCCAGCAGGGACACAACAAGCGGCAGAGCCGGGGAGACTCCCCTTCCTCCCCCGGGAGGAGCGGCGCGGGAGCACCGCAGGGATCTGCTGGGTTTGGAGACTCCACACGGGGTCGGGTGCCAGAGATAGAAACGATCGGTCACAGGCCGGGTGAGCACGGAGTGGGGCCAGAGACCGGGGACATGGGAGTGACTGACTTTTCTCTGGGGGTGCACTGAGGAGCGGAGCCCCGAGTTCTTGCTCCTCTGGGGCAGAGATTGGGAGGCCGCCATTTTCACCTGTCCTCCAAAGCCGTACGGAAAGCTTGCAGGGAAAAAAGCTTCTGAGAGCAAACCCGAGCAACTTGCTTAGCCGGACCGAGAAGGGGGGGCAATTCCGCCTCCGGCAAAGATATTTGGGAATCACGGCAACAGGCCCCTCCCCCAGAAGATCAGCAGGAACAGCCAGCGAGCCAAGACCAAGTTTACCGATCAAGGAGAACGGGAGAACTCCAGCGCTAGGGGAATACTGCACATAGAATTCATGGGTTTTTTTACCATGATTCATTAGGTTTTCAAAGTTAATTTTTTTAACTGTTTTTTTTTTTTCTTTTTCCCTTTTTCAACCAACATCTTATCAATCCCTTTTTAAAAAAAAAAAACATTATTTTTTTTTTAGAGTCATATTTTATCCCTTCATAGTAGTTACCCTTATTTTTGGCATATATATATATAAGTTGTTCTCTCTTTAATATTTTGAGATACAGTTTCTTCTAACAGATCAAAATATACCCTAAATCACTAGTGTATGGCTTGTTCTAGTCTCCTGCCTGATCACATTCTCTCCCTTTTTTTTTAATCTTCTTCTTTCTTTTTTCAAACTTCTATTCGTATCAATTCCTTTTATAAAATCTTTTATAATTTTCATCTTTACAGTCATCTTCCATCCCTTCATTGTATCAACCCTTATTTTGTACATATATAAGTCTTTCTTCCTTTAAAATTTTAGGAGGCACTTTTTTCTAACAGACAAAAATATGCCCAAAATCTAGTGTGTGGCACTGATCTATGCACTAGCCTGATCATATTTGATCATATTCGTGTTTTTTTTTTTGTATTGTTCTGTTTTTGTTTTTACTCTTTTTCTTTTTGGGTTTTTTTTCTTTCTTTCTTTTCTCTTTCTTTTTTCTTTCTTTCCCTTTCTTTTCCCCTGGTTTCAGGTCTTTTCTGATTTGTATAGAGTATATTTGCTGGGGAAGTTCTTAAGCTGTTGGCATTTTGTTCTCTCATTCATCTATTCTCCTATGGACAAAATGACAAGACGAAAAAAATCACCTCAGCAAAAAGAACAAGAGGTAGTACCGTCAGCCAGGGACCTACTCAGTACAGACATTAGTACGATGTCAGACCTAGAGTTCAGAATCGTGACTTTAAAGATACTAGCGGGGCTTGAAAAAAGCGTGGAAGTTATTAGAGAAACCCTTTCTGGAGAAATAAAAGAACTAAAATCTAACCAAGTCGAAATCAAAAAGGCTATTAATGAGGTGCAATCAAAAATGGGCGCACTAACTGCTAGGATAAATGAGGCAGAAGAGAGAATCAGCGATATAGAAGACCAAATGATGGAAAATAAAGAGGCTGAGAAAAAGAGAGAGAAACAACTACAGGATCACGACGGCAGAATTCGAGAGATAAGTGATACGATAAGACAAAACAACATTAGAATAATTGGGATCCCAGAAGAAGAAGAAAGAGAGAGAGGGGCAGAAGGTATATTGGAGCAAATAATAGCAGAGAACTTCCCTAATGTGAGGAAGGAAACAGGCATCAAAATCCAGGAGGCACAGAGAACCCCTCTCAAAATCAATAAAAATAGGTCAACACCCCGACATCTAATAGTAAAACTTACGAGTCTCAGAGACAAAGAGAAAATCCTGAAAACAGCTCGGGAGAAGAGATATGTAACCTACAATGGTAGAAACATTAGATTGGCAACAGACATATCCACATCTGACATCTTCAGAGCACTAAACGAGAAAATATGCAGCCAAGAATACTATATCCAGCTAGGCTCTCATTGAAAATTGAAGGAGAGATAAAAAGCTTCCAGGACAAACAAAAACTAAAGGAATTTGCAAACACGAAACCAGCCCTCCAAGAAATATTGAAAGGGGTCCTCTAAGCAAAGAGAGAGCCTAAAAGCAGCATAGATCAGAAAGGAACAGAGAAAATATACAGTAACAGTCACCTTACAGGCAATACAATGGCACTAAATTCATACCTTTCAATAGTTACCCTGAATGTAAATGGGCTAAATGCCCCAATCAAAAGACACAGGCTATCAGATTGGATTAAAAAACAAGACCCATTGATATGCTGTCTGCAAGAGACTCATTTTAGACCCAAAGACACCCCCAGATTGAAAGTGAGGGGGTGGAAAACAATTTACCATGCTAATGGACACCAAAAGAAAGCTGGGGTGGCAATCCTTATGTCAGACGAATTAGATTTTAAACCAAAGACTGTAATAAGGGATGAGGAAGGACACTATATCCTACTTAAAGGTTCTATCCAACAAGAAGATCTAACAATTGTAAATATCTATGCCCCTAACATGGGAGCAGCCAATTATATAAGGCAATTAATAACAAAAGTGAAGAAACACATTGACAGCAATACAATAATAGTGGGGGACTTTAACACCCCCCTGACTGAAATGGACAGATCATCTAAGCAAAAGATCAACAAGGAAATAAAGACTTTAAATGACACACTGGACCAAATGGACTTCACAGACATATTCAGAACATTCCATCCCAAAGCAATGGAATATACATTCTTCTCTAGTGCCCATGGAACATCCTCCAGAATTGATCACATCCTAGATCACAAATCAGGTCTCAACCGGTACCAAAAGATTGGGATTATTCCCTGCATATTTCAGACCACAATGCTTTGAAACTAGAACTCAATCACAAGAGGAAAGTTGGAAAGAACTCAAATGGATGGAGGCTAAAGAGCATCCTACTAAGGAATGAATGGGTCAACCAGGAAATTAAAGAAGAATTAAAAACATTCATGGAAACCAATGAAAATGAAAACACAACTGTTCAAAATCTTTGGGATACAGCAAAGGCAGTCCTGCGAGGAAAGTATATAGCAATACAAGCCTTTCTCAAGAAACAAGGAAGGTCTCAAATACACAACCTAACCCTACACCTAAAGGAGCTGGAGAAAGAACAGCAAAGAAAGCCTAAACCCAGCAGGAGAAGAGAAATAATAAAGATCAGAGCAGAAATCAATGAACTAGAAACCAAAAGAACAGTAGAACAGATCAACGAAACTAGGAGCTGGTTCTTTGAAAGAATTAACAAGATTGATAAACCCCTGGCCAGACTTATCAAAAAGAAAAGAGAAATGACCCAAATCAACAAAATCATGAATAAAAGAGGAGAGATCAGAACCAACACCAAAGAAATACGAACAATTATAAGAACATATTAGGAGCAACTCTATGCCAGCATATTAGATAACCTGGAAGAAATGGGTGCATTCCTAGAGATGTATCAACTACCAAAATTGAACCAGGAAGAAATAGAAAACCTGAACAGCCCTATAACCACTAAGGAAATTGAAGCAGTCATCAAAAATCTCCCAAAAAACAAAAGCCCAGGGCCAGACGGCTTCCCAGGGGAATTCTATCAGACATTTAAAGAAGAATTAATACCTATTCTCCTGAAACTGTTCCAAAAAATAGAAATAGAAGGAAAACTTCCAAACTCATTTTATGAGGCCACCATTACCTTGATCCCAAAACCAGACAAAGACCCCATCAAAAAGGAGAATTACAGACCAATATCCTTGATGAACATGGATGCAAAAATTCTCACCAAAATACTAGCCAATAGGATCCAACAGTACATTAAAAGGATTATTCACCATGACCAAGTGGGATTTATCCCTGGGCTGCAAGGCTGGTTCAACATCCGCAAATCAATCAACGTGATACAATACATTAACAAAAGAAAGAACAAGAATCATATGATCCTCTCAATACATGCAGAAAAAGCATGTGACAAAGTACAGCATCCTTTCTTGATCAAAACTCTTCAGAGTATAGGGATACAGGGTACATACCTCAATATCATAAAAGCCATCTATGAAAAACCTACAGCGAATATCATTCTCAATGGGGAAAAGCTGAGAGCTTTTCCCCTAAGGTCAGGAACGCGGCAGGGATGTCCACTCTCACCACTGCTATTCAACATAGTATTAGAAGTCCTAGCCACAGCAATCAGACAACAAAAAGAAATCAAAGGCATCCAAATCGGCAAAGAGGAAGTCAAACTCTCACTCTTTGCAGATGATATGATACTGTATGTGGAAAACCCAAAAGACTCCACCCCAAAACTGCTAGAACTCATACAGGAATTCAGTAAAGTGGCAGGATAGAAAATCAATGCACAGAAATCAGTGGCATTCCTATACACCAACAAGACAGAAGAGAGACAAATCAAGGAGTCGATCCCATTTATAATTGCACCCAAAACCATAAGATACCTAGGAATAAATTTAACCAAAGAGGCAAAGGATCTGTACTCAGAGAACTATAAAATACTCATGAAAGAAATTGAAGAAGACACAAAGAAATGGAAAAACGTTCCATGCTCATGGATTGGAAGAACAAACATTGTGAAGATGTCAATGCTACCTAGAGCAATCTACATATTCAATGCAATCCCCATCAAAATACCATCCACTTTTTTCAAAGAAATGGAACAAATAATCCTAAAATTTGTATGGAACCAGAAGAGACCCTGAATAGCCAGAGGAATGTTGAAAAAGAAAAGCAAAGCTGGCGGCATCACAATTCCGGACTTCCAGCTCTATTACAAAGCTGTCATCATCAAGACAGTATTGTACTGGCACAAAAACAGACACATAGATCAATGGAACAGAATCGAGAGCCCAGAAATGGACCCTCAACTCTATGGTCAACTTATCTTTGACAAAGCAGCAGGAAAGAATGTCCAATGGAAAAAAGACAGTCTCTTCAACAAATGATGTTGGTAAAATTGGACAGCCACATGCAGAAGAATGAAACTGGACCATTTCCTTACACCACACACAAAAATAGACTCCAAATGGTTGAAAGACCTAAACGTGAGACAGGAGTCCATCAAAATCCTAAAGGAGAACACAGGCAGCAACCTCTTCGACCTCAGCCGCAGCAACTTCTTCCTAGAAACATCTCCAAAGGCAAGGGAAGCAAGGGCAAAAATGAACTCTTGGATTTCATCAAGATAAAAAGCTTTTGCACAGCAAAAGAAACAGTCCACAAAACCAAAAGACAACCGACAGGATGAGAGAAAATATTTGCAAATGACATATCAGATAAAGGGCTAGTATCCAAAATCTATAAAGAACTTATCAAACTCAATACCCAAAGAACAAATAATCCAATCAAGAAATGGACAGAAGACATGAACAGACATTTTTCTAAAGAAGACATCCAAATGGCCAACAGACACATGAAAAAGTGCTCAACATCGCTCAGCATCAGGGAAATCCAAATCAAAACCTCCATGAGATACCACCTCACACCAGTCAGAATGGCTAAAACTAACAAGTCAGGAAACGACAGATGCTGGCGGGGATGTGGAGAAAGGGGAACCCTCCTACACTCTTGGTGGGAATGCAAGCTGGTGCAGCCACTCTGGAAAACAGTATGGAGGTTCCTCAAACAGTTGAAAATAGAGCTACCATACGATCCAGCAATTGCACTACTGTGTATTTACCACAAAGATACAAATGTAGGGATCCGAAGGGGTACGTGCACCCCGATGTTTATAGCAGCAATATCCACAATAGCCAAACTGTGGAAAGAGCCAAGATGTCCATCGACAGATGAATGGATAAAGAAGAGGTGGTATATATACACAATGGAATATTATGCAGCCATCAAAAGGAATGAGATCTTGCCATTTGCAGTGATGTGGATGGAACTGGAGGGTGTTATGCTGAGTGAAACAAGTCAATCAGAGAAAGACATGTATCATATGACCTCACTGATATGAGGAATTCTTAATCTCAGGAAACAAACTGAGTGTTGCTGAGTGGTGGGGGGTGGGAGGGATGGGGTGGCTGGGTGATAGACATTGGGTAGGGTATGTGCTATGGTGAGCACTGTGAATTGTGCAAGACTGTTGAATCACAGATCTGTACTTCTGAAACAAATAATGCAAGATATGTTAGGAAAAAAAAAAAGAAGAAGATAGCAGGAGGGGAAGAATGAAGGGGAGTAAGTCAGAGGGGGAGACGAACCATGAGAGACGATGGACTCTGAAAAACAAACTGAGGGTTCTAGAGGGGAGGGGGTGGGGGGATGGGTTAGCCTGGTGATGGGTATTAAGGAGGGCACGTTCTGCGTGGAGCACTGGGTGTTACGCAAAAACAACGAATCTTGGAACATTACATCAAGAACTAATGATGTAATGTATGGTGATTAACATAACAATAAAAAAATTTTTTAAAAAAGATGAAGAGAGCACTAGAGCAGAGCACAACAGCTGCCAGAGGAAAGACGAGTCACGGCTAGGTATGTAAAAGCAGACACTAGAGATGGAAAACTTTTGGAAGGGACTTCTATGCAAATGAAGATTAGAAACATGTGGAAGGTCAACGAACAGGGGAATCGAGCACAAAACTGCAAATCCACTTTCACAAATTCTGTGTTCTCATCATATTTTTAAAAAGGTAATTTCATTCCACTTCAGAAGGGAATGATTACTTAAAAGCGTCAAAACCGTGTTTTTCAAGGAACAGTGTATTGAATTTTAAAGGAGTTTTTTTTCAGCTTTAGAGAAGAAAAATCAACAAACTATAATATATTTAAAGGATACAATTAATGATTTGATATATTTATATACATTGTGAAAGAATTCCCACCACTGAGTTGACTAACACGTTCATCACCCATTTTGTTTTGTCTTTTCATTTGTTTTGTTTTCTTTGTTTGGGTTTTTATTTTTGTTTGAGTTGTATGAGTTCCATATCCGTTTTACATATTAACCCATTATTGGAGAGTTTGTGAATATTCTCCCATTCTGTAGGTTGCCTTTTCATTCTATTGACTGTTTCCTTTGCTGTGCAGAAGATTTTTAGTTTGATGTAGACCCGCTTGTTCATTTTGCTTTTGTTGCCTTTGCTTATAGTGTCAAATCTAAAAAGTGATTTCCAAGATCAATGTCAAGAAGCTTAGTCCTTATGATTTCTTCTAGGAGTTTTACAGTCTCAGGTTTTATGTTCAGTCTTGGATCCATTTTGAGCTGATTGTTACATATGGTGTAAGATTCATTTTCATTCTTTTGCATGTGAATATCCACTTTTCCCAACATTTATTGAAGAAATTGCCCTTTCCTCATTGTATATTCTTGGCTGCTTCATAAAAACTTAATTGACTTTATGCCTGGGTTTATTTATCAGTCCTCTAATCTGTTCCATTGATCTATGTGTCTGTTTTATGCTAGTGCCTTACTGTTTTGGTTACTATAACTTTGTGATATAATTTGAAATCAAAAAGTGTGATGCCTCCAACTTTGTTCATCTTTCTCAATATTGCCTCAGGGTCTTCTGTGGTGCCATAAGAATTTTAGGGCTTTTTTTTTTTTTTAAAGATTTCACTTATTTATTTGACAGAGAAACACAGCAAAAGAGGAAACACAAGCAGGGGAGTGGGACAGGGAGAAGCAGGCTTCCCACCGAGCAGGGAGCCCGACGTGGGGCTCGATCCCAGGACCCTGGGATCATGACCTGAGCCAAAGGCAGACGCTTAATGACTGAGCCACCCAGGCACCCCTAGGGCTGTTTTTTAATTTCTGTTGAAAATGTCGTTGGAATTTGATAGAGATTACATTAAAACTACATCTTTTTATATTGTCTACACATTAAAAAATTATTGTAACAATTGTTATTTTCAATACTTTTTTCTTTTAATCTTTATATTGGTGTTGTAAGTGATTTACCCACCATCATTATAATAGTAGAGAATCATGAATTTAGCTATATGTTTGCCTTTACCTATGAATTTCATATTTTCATATATTTTCAATGTTATTAACATCCTTTCATTTAAGTTTGGAAAACTTTCCATAACATTTCTTATAAGGCTGGTCCACTTATGATGAACTTCTTCAGATTTTGTTCATCTGGAAAAACTCTATCTCCCTTTAATCCTGCCAGATGGAGTGTTCTTGGTTGGCATTTTTTTTCCAACACTTAGAATATATCATCCCACTCCTTTCTGGCCTGCAAAGTCTCTGCTGAAATATCCACCATAGTCTTGTAAGGGGTTCCTTTGTATGTAACAAGTTTTTCTCTTATTGCTTTTGAATTTTCCTCCTTCTCTTTAACTTTTGACAATTAATTATAATGTGTTTCAGTGTGGGTCTCCTTAGATTCATTGTATTTGATAGTCTTTGGGTTTCTTGGATCTGGATATTTGTTTCTTTCCCCAGGTTACAAAAATTTTCAGCCATCATTCAGCTTTAACTAAGCTTTCTGTCCCTTTTTCTCTCTTTTTTCCCCTTCTGCAACCCCTATAATGTACATATTTTTCTGTTTGATGATGTCTTCCCTTAAGTCCCTTAAGCTATCTTCACACTTTTCCTTTTTTCTCCTCTGATTAATAAATTTCATGCCCTATCTTCAAGTTAATTGATCTCTTCTTGCATGTGATCTAGTCTGCTGTTGAATGCTTCCATTGAATTTTTCAGTGCAGCTACTGTATCCTTCAGTTTCATGATTTTTCTTTTGTAAATTTAAAATATTTTATATTTTATATCGCTTGGTTGCAATTATCAATTTGTTCATGCACTGCTTTCTTAACCTGGGTGAGCATCTTTAGGATCATTAAATTGAACTTTCTAATGGGTAAATCACTTATCTTGAATTCCTGAAGATCAGTTTCTAGAGATTTATCTTGTTCTTTTGTTTGGACCATATTTCCCTGTTTCTTCATTTTCCTTAACTCTCTCTGTTGCTTTCTGCACATTAGATGAGATATTCATCTCTCCCAGTCTTGACAGAGTAATAGAGTGGTCTCATCTTGGAAATGAACCTAGTGAGCCCCAGCTCTTGGTTGTGTTTTAAATCATTGTGATTGTCTAAGCCACATCTTGGTTCTTACTGGTCCCTGGTAGTTGATGATGTGCAAACACCCATCAGTATCTCAAAGGATAGGTTCGTAGTCAGTACTTAGATGCAAACTAGGGTACTGATTAAAAACCAGACCCCACAGGCAGTACCTGGAAAAGTATGTAGTTAAGCCTACTGGGAGATAGAAACTGGAAGGTGGGCATTTTTACCTGTACTGAGGCTGCAGGTATATAACAGGGGCATATATAAACATTTAAAAAGTGTTTCTTTGTTTGTGACAATCCTGTGGGACTCATGAACGCAAGCCCAGTTAGCTATCAGAGCCAGGCAGTCTGGAGGCCTATCCCTTCAGTGGCAACTGCAAAAAAACCCCAAACAAACAAACAAAAATAACAACAATGAAAACAAAAAATAGGGCACTTGACATGTGTACAAGCTCCTTTCAGAGAGATGCTGGTGACCCAGTTTTCATTTTGGGATAAGGTAAAAGGAGAAAGTGAGGGAAATAGCTATCAGCTCACCTGGATTCAGTGGAGGACCACAGCTAGATGTGAGTTAATTAGAAGACAGACCCTCAGTTAGCAGCTCATAAAGTTAAACCCCTTCCAGGGAGAGATGGAGCATTTTTGCCTGATCCCATTGCACTGAGCTGGGGGTGGGGAGTGTGGGGGGGAGAGAGTCTTAGGGAAGGGGAGTAGAAGAGGCAAGTGTTCATGCAACCATTAAGCACTGCTTCTTTGCTATTGTCCTATGGATCTTGTGAATTCAAGCCCTATTGGCTTTCAGAACTGTGGGTTTGTGGGGCTTGGCCCTCAGGTAGGAGCCTTAAAAGTTGGAGTGCTAGATGAGTAGCTCAAATCCTTCACTCCTCCAGCATAAGCTGACACTATGTGCATTCCCCACCTATTGTAGATCACTGTACTGTGAGTAGTTTCTGGCAAAAGTGTGTATTGGTCTCCCGTTCTGATATGTATATTTTCTCTTTCATCCAAGTATAGGAGTCACTCAACTATTTTCTGAATTTCTCTCAGAAGGAATTGCTCTTTATGTAGCTGTACAATTGGTGTGCCTTTGGAAGGAGGGAAGTCCATGAGCCTTCTATGTCACTATCTTGTTCCTTCCTAAAGGAAATTTTAATGTCTTCAATAGAATATATAAAGTTTGATTGATAAAATTAAGCTAAGTCAAGAACCAAAATACTTGTAAATAATGTGCTTTAATTGGTTAAAAGGGCATTGAAAAGTATTTGGCCCCCTCTGCTTTCATTGGGTCTTTATGGAGGCAAAACTCTTATTCTTAGAAGGTAACAATACAGAATAAAATGAAAATAGTTGGTTGAGATGACAATGAAGTTATTCATACTAATATTTTCAGAGCAAATGAGAATAATAATCTGTTAACATTATAAGCAAAATTTTAAAAGAAGAGGATGGATACTTTCAGAAAACAAATCTATACAAAAGAGTCCAAACAAGCATTCCATGTGTTTTTGAAATATGAAATACTGGGTATTTTTTAAGGTCTTCAGAGACCACCTTATCCAAAATAAATATCAACTTCTTATAACATATTTGAGATAATGTTTCAAGCAATAGAAGATAATACACATATTTTCAATCACTATGTATATTTATCCTGTTTACCACTATATATATTTACATACTATATATATTAACCCCACTTGGTTAGAATCTCATTTTCCAAGCACATCTAATGTATAGTATGCCTGAGTGAGCCACTGTGTCCATGGGGCCCCTGGAGGACCATCTTGCACTCTCTCTTAACTTCAGTCATTAGCCTAATATTTGATTCGTTTCATAGGAACCCTCATTCTATTCTTTCTCTGCTGGCACACCCTAGTTCTCAACTAGAAATTAGGATCTTACCTGGAGTTCTCTCTCATTTGCCTAGCATCCCGATGGCTGGATACTGCTCCTGTGTCCATGATGTCTGCCATGAATAAATCTTGAATAATCCTGCCAGACTTCACACCAGAACCTCACTCTGCCAAATCCTGCTCTACAGAGTCTCCCACTCAATGAGCTCCCTGGCTACATTGGCAGTTTGACAGATGTTGGCCTCTACCTAGTTACCTTGTACTCTTATAACCAAGTCAATTTCTGAGATAAATCCAATCTTAGTTCTCTCCCCATCTTGACCACTGAAAGCTTCCTCTTATCCAAAATTATCCCCAATGTGAGAGATGTATACTTTAATTAAAAATTAAATTTATGCTCTCCATGGCCCATGCTCCCCCTGCTACTTGTCTTTCTTCTGGGCTCATTATTTCAACTCTTATTTCTGGATTCATTATTTCAACTCTCTCCCCTGAAGAAAAGGGAGCTTGTTTATAAAAATTTGCATAAACATCCCTAGGTGATGGTTGTGCAGAAGAAAAGAAGCGTTTGAACCCTGATCCAAATTTTCTTGAGGCAACTGGAGAGTGAATTAACTGGGACAATCTCAAGGAGCCACTCTAGCCATTCAAGGAGCCACTGTAGCCTCTCTCACATAAGTGGTCCACACATGTAGCAGCTGGACTAGCTCAGACCACTGAGGCAATTTATTCATACAGCTGGACTTAGGCTGCACAATTAACTTCTCTCTTAAAACTATTGGTTGCTCCCAATACCTCCTGATGTGAGAGGCCAGTTCAACCTGTGTCCACACCTAACCTAACCCAACCAATAGAGATTCACTTTCCCCACCACTTCAGGGTTCAGATGAAGCACTCATCATGGGACATGTAATCTGACTTTTCCAATGGCTACTCACTGGGGTTGGCTAATACAATCTGTAAGGACAGAGTAGTTAATGCCCTAGAGGAAATACATAACCAATGAGAAACAGGAGATGACAAAGAGATTTAAGATAAATTCATTTCCCTTCCTCTCTTTCAATTCCAATGAACTTTTCTAGGACAGATTGATTCCCAGATAACCTATCTAGAAATGTCCTGTAACTAAACCACTGCCCATGTTATGTGTAATGCTTCGAAATCCTTTAGAATACTGTAGGGAAAGCGTTTTTAAAAATTGGCTTATCCATTACCTGAGCTCTTAAGACTTTCTTTTTTTTTTTTTTTAAGACTTTCTTACAGCTAAAACACTAGGATTTATCTGCAGGGTTGCAGAGAGATAATCCTGCTTTAAATAGTCTGAAACAAAAACAAACAAAACCAGCTAATTGATATTATACTCAATATTAAAATCTATTTTTCCCCATTTCTTTCCCTTTTCTCTTCCTGCCCACACTATGCTTTTATTTTATGAGCTCCTGTTTCCTGGGTTTAGTCAAAAACAATTCAACTCTAAATATTGAATTTAGAAAGCTTTTTTCTTAGATTAAAAGTCATATACTTTTTAAAAAATACCTGTTTATTTCAGAAAATATATTGGAAACCATGCTGTTGAGCTTCCATTTTCTCTGATGTTTTGGTTCAATATTCTTTTATCATAAAACATAAAACTTAGAAAAATAAACTAACATTTAAAAATTTACTGATGTATGTTTAAAGCCAATAAATTGCTTTGTTAATAACAAACAACAACAATAACATGAGTTGTAACCAGCTCAGTAACACAATACCTTGTATTTGCTCTCCTTCCTCCCCTGCCCCACTTTCCTTCACTCTTGCTACCCTGGGATGGCAGGCCTAAGTAAAGCATGAATGTGAAAATTTTGCCTCATATGCTTCTTTCAAGGGAACTTGGACTAAGACGTAGCATATTAATATCAATTAATAATCATGACTCTTGCCTCATGAGTCTCCAGAGAAGAGCAGAGTCATATACGTAATCTGAGGTCTTATTACTTTTAAGCTTATGATTAGAAATCTCTCTGGTAGGGATGGCTGTTCACTATTAGCACTAACCACTCTGCCCCTCTCCACCATCTGCTTGTCTCTCCCACTTTCTCTCTCTCTCTTCCTGTCTGCCTCACCTCCTACTTTGGTTCTATCTCCCTCTCTCTCTTTCTTTACACCCCCTCTTTGTCTCCCTCCCTCCCTCTATCTCCTGTCTACCCCTCTCCTCTCTTTCTCTACCAACTCAAGAAAAATATCTTAATACAGTCAGATAAGAAGTGACATGAGGAAACTTAAAATTTAACCAATGCATGTGAATGATTGGGGTAAAGAGCTAAATAGAGATTAAGAGGAAATAAAAATATTTTCATTGACATCTAATAAAGAAAATTTAAATTTAAATTCTGGGTGACTTCCAGTGCAATTCATTTCAATATTCCCATTAGTCTCAAAAGTGTGGAGAACACAACTTTGAGAAAAATTTTCCCAAAATTGTTCTAAATATGTGTGACATCTGCCCCAAATTTTGACATTTAATTTTAAAGCACAAAGTGTTTTTGTGAAGAAGATAAGAAAATAGACCATGACCTTCTTAATAAATGTACTATATATTTTTTAATTCTAGATTATTCTTTTCCCAGAGATTTAAACTCTCCCTTATCTCTCAATTCAGTATTCATCATGGATTTAGAAATCCCATTAATTAATACAAAGAGTGAACTGGGCTTCACGTTTATAAGTGGACTGCTTGGTAAATTTATTCCCTTGGGTTTAAAATAACCACTAAGTAGAAAATTGTAGCAGCACTATCAATGCAACAGAACAAGGCTGATAAATTAGGAATGGAAGAGAAGAATTAATTGGTATTGGACATGAAAGGGGAATTTTAGTTCATAAACATTTGTGCTGTAATCTCCTCTAAACTTTAATTAAACTCTCTCAAGGTTCATAATCTTAAAATACATTTATTTTAAATTTACTCACTTGCCAGAAAGATTTATTCAAGCTGTCAGTTTTCTACTTTAAAGCATTTCATTTTGAAGTGACTGATTCCAGTCATCATCCCTCTGATGAGGTAAAGTCTTTTAAAGCTGACTCTGGAAAATTCTGCTACAAAAAAAAAAAAAAAAAAGACTCTTCCACTACAGGTATGAGTGTAAGTTGATACAACCATTTGTATAACAATTAAGCATTGTTTGGGAAATTAGAATGTGCATATGTTCTATAATCCAGTAATTCTACTCCTAAAAGACACAGAAAAACTCATGCATGTACAACTAGGTGACATTAACAGGAAAGTTCGCAGAATCATTGTTCAGGATAACAAAAAAATGGAAAAACTCAAAAATTAATGAAGAATAGAATGGATACATAAATTGGAATATATTCAAATAAAGAATACTATATATATAGATAGAAAGATGATTGATAGATGATCGATAAAATCAGCGAAAATAACTATAGCCATACATCAATATCTAAGCTTATTAAAAAATTATACAATTGAGTGAGAAAAGAGGATCACATTTATAAAATTCAAAAACAGGATACATAAATAAATCTACCTGGTAAAAGAGTAAAGACCCATAAAGTCATGATTCACATACTGCATGGAGCACAGGGTGTGAGTGAGCAGGGTTGAGAGGCAGAGAGAGAAGAGAATCTCCAGCAGACTCTGTGCTCAGCATGGAGCCAATGCAGGGTTTGATCTCACAACTCTGAGATCATGACCTGAGTTGAAATCAAGAGTCGGACCCTTAACCAACTGACCATCCAGGCACCCCCCAGAACCATCAGTTTGAACAACTATCCATGAAGGAAAATACCTTCACAAGAGCTAGTTTCCAGGTGACAGATTACAGCACCAGGGTGAAGCACAGAAATAAGAAAAGATGCATTGAGGAGGTTAGAAAAGATAGATTCATATTACCCCATCACTTTTCCCCCAACCCCAGGCAGCCCAGCAAGAGAGAGGCACTGTCCCCATGGGAGAAGGACCTACCCAACATCAGACAAACTCCTATGGTCCTAGATGGCCCCTGGTAGGCTCCCATGAACCAGACACCCAGCCCACACCAGGAAATCCTATGACCTTAGGCTCCCAAAGGCTTCCACAAATCCAAGCTCCAGGCACATCCCAGAGCTGGCCAGATCCCATGGACCCAAATGGCACTTGTGGCTCCAGGCTCCTAATCAGCCCTCACAATCCCAGGGTCCAGGCATTACCTGAGATCCCAAGCTCCCAACTGGGCCCAGCTCCAGGCCAACTACCACAGACTCACGCTTTCTATCCACCCCAGTACCAGGCCAGCCCCTATAGACCTAAAGTCCAAACCATCTCCTGTGGATACAAGCTTCCAGCCTGTCCTAGCACCAAGCCAGTCCACACAGCCCAGCCTCAAGACCAGCTCTCACTGACTTAAACTCCAGGCCCACACAAATACCAAACTGGCCCCTACAGATTAAATCTTCATGTGAGGCTCCAGGCTACAAGCCCATACACATAACTGCAGGCTACAGGCCTACCCTAGTACTAAGCCAGTTCCCATGGCCTCTAGTCCAGCTCCTCTAAAACCAGGCTTTCAGCCTGTCCCAGTACTAGACTGGCCCCCATAAGCCCCGATGCCAAGCCCATACCAGCAGTCCCCATCACTTGGTTGACCCCTGTGGACCAGGATCCAGGTCTACCCATGCAGACACAGGTCCCAGGTGCCTTACCACAGTTTCAAGAGCCAGGCCCTCTCCAATGAACCAAGGCTTTAGGTACACCCCCATGGACCCAGGCACAGGCTGATCCCCATGTACCAAGCACCGGGCCTGTTCACCTGCTGACCCAGGCACCAGACCTGACCAACCAAAAACTCCAGTAATAGGCCCACCCACAGACACCACCAGAGGGCCCACCAAGGATCTCTGGATGGGCCAACTAGTGAGGGGTTTTGCCTATGAAAGCCAGTCTTTAATGACTAGAAGAGATACCTATTTCCTT
Organism: Zalophus californianus; assembly: GCF_009762305.2. Lineage (NCBI taxonomy): Eukaryota > Metazoa > Chordata > Mammalia > Carnivora > Otariidae > Zalophus > Zalophus californianus. The sequence goes on from NC_045598.1 coordinate 145,701,122, forward strand.
AAATGTGTACACACTAACTTAATGCTGCAAGATCATGAATAACCAAGGAAACATGACACCACTAAAGGAAACTAATAAAATTCCAATGACTGACCCTAAAGAAGTAAGAACTGTGAATTGTCTAAAATAAAGAATTCAGGATAATTCTTTTAAAGAAATTCAAAGAGGACTAAAGAGAACAAGTAAACAACTTATTAAAATTAGGGAAACAATGCATGAACAAAATGAGAAGTTTAACAGAAAAATAAAAACCATTAAAAAAAAAACTAGAATTGAAGAAAGCAATGACTGAAGTGAACAATTCAATAAAGAGCTTCAATATCAGACTCGACCAAGCAAAGTAAGATTGAACTGTAAGACAGGTCATTTGAAGTCATCCAGTCAGAGGAGCATAAAGGAAAAAGAATGAAAAGTGTGAAGACTCCTTCAAGAATTATGGAATACCATTAAGAGAAATAACCTATGTATTATTGGAGTCCAAGAAGAAGAGAAAAAGGGGCAGAAACAACCTTTAAAGAAATAATGAAAGAGAACTCCTCAAATCTGGGGAGATATCTGGATATCTGAGCTTCTGAAGCTAGTAGGCCACCCCAAAATTTAAAAATAATCTTTTCCAATACACATTATGATAAAACTATCTAAAATCAAAGACAAAGAGAATTTTAAAAGAAAGAGAAGAAAATCCTCACATAGAAGGAAGCCCCCATTAGGCTATCAGATGTCTCAGGAGAAACCTTGCAGACCAAAAAAATGGCAGAATATATTTAAAATGCTGAAAGAAAAATACTACTAACCAAGAGTACTTACCCAGCAAAGCTGTCTTTCAGAAATGAAGAAGAGAAAAAGACTTTCTCAAACAAAAAAAGCTAAGGGAGGTCACCATTACTAGACCTACCTTACAAGAAATGCTGAAAGGAGTTTGTAAAGCTAAAATAAAACACTCTAGTTAGTAACACAAAAATATATGAAAATATAAAACAAACTAGTACAGGTAATTATATAGTCAAAGTCAGAATACTCTAATATTATAATAAGGTGGTGTGTTAATATTTTAACTTTAGTATAAAGGTTAAAAGACAAAAAATGAAAATAACTATGGTTATAATAACTTGTTAAAAAATAAACTTGTAAATAAATAAATATATAAAAACAGGTGAATTATAATATCAAAAACAAAATTATGGGGAGAGGAGTAAAAGGTTAGAGTTTTTGCATACAATTAAAGTTAACCTGATATCAGCTTAAAACAGACTTTTTTTAAAGATTTTATTTATCTATTTGAGAGAGAGGGAGAGAGAGAGAGCATGAGTGGGGTGAGGAGCAGAGAGAGAAGTAGACTCCCCACTGAGCAGGGAGCCGGATGTGGAGCTTGATCCTGGGACTCTGGGATCATGACCTGAGCCAAAGGCAGACATTTAACCAACTGAGCCACCCAGGAACCCCTAAAATAGACTGTATATGTGTGTATATATATATATATATATATATATATATATATATATATGCGCCTGGGTGGCTCAGTTGGTTAAGTGTATATATATATATATATATATATATATATATATATATATATATACACACAAACATACATATTGTAAACATATGTATAAAACATATATATGTTTGTATATTATTACATGTATGTATATAAATGTATAAAAATATATATAAGATTTTATATATATATACACACACACACACACACACATACATAAAATGTTTTGTGTAAGCATCATGGTTAGCACAAAGTGTAAACCTAGAACAGACACAAAAGATAAAAAGAAGGGAATCAAAGAATACCACTATGGAAAAATCATCAATTCACAAAGAAAGACAGCAAAAGGAGATGAAAGGTACAAGGGAACTACAAAAGAAAACCCAAACACATTAGTAAATGGCATTAGTAAGAGTCCTTACCTATCAATAATTACTTTAAATGCAAATGGATTAAATACTCTAATCAAAAGACATACATAGAGTGCATGAATGAATTACAAAACAACATTCAATTATATGCTGCCTACAAGAGACTCACTTCAGTTTTAAGGACACACATAGGCTCAGAATAAAGTGATGGAAAATATTATTCCATGCAAATAGAAACAAAAAGAGAACAAAGATAGCTCTATACCTATATTAGACAAATTAGATTTTAACCCAAAAACTGTAATAACAGAAAAAGAAGGTCATTATACAATGATAAAGGGGTCAATTAATCAGAACATATAATTGTAGAGAGATATATACTCAATAACAGAGCACCTAAATATATTAAGCAAATGCTAACAGATTTAAAGAGAGATTAGATAAAAATAACAGGTAATATAATAATAATAGGGGACTTCAATACTCCCTTTTAAACAATGGATTTATCATTCAGACAGAAAATCAATAAGGACACAATGGACTTCAAATATACTTTATATGAAATGAACCTAACAGACATATATAACACTCCATCCAACTACAACAGAATATACATTCTTCACAAGTGCACATGGAACATTCCCCAGGATAGATCATATGTTGGGACACAAAACAAACCTTGGCAAATGTAAAAAGATAGAAATCATACAAAGTATCTTTTTCCAGCCAAAATGGTTTAAAATAGAAATCAAAGCTGACAAATTCACAAATGAGTGGAAATTAAACAATATGCTCCTGAATAAATAATCCATCTAAGAAGAAAACAAGAGAAGTCAAAGAATATCTTGAGACAAATGAAATGGCAGCAGATCATACCAAAACTTATAGGCTGCAATAAAAGCAGTTCTGAGAGGAAAGTTAGCAGTGATAAATACCTATGCTAAAAAATAAAACAGAACACAACAACCTAACTTTACACCTCAAGAAACTAGAAAAAGAAGACACTAAGCCCAAAATTAGCATAGGGAAGGAAATATCAAAAATCAGAGCAGATATAAGCCAAAAACAGACCAGAAAACCAGTAGAGAAATATCAATGAAACTAAGTGCTGATTTTTTGAAGATAACAAAATTAATGAACTTTTAGCTAGACTAAGTAAAACAGATAAGTAATCAAATAAGTAAAATCAGAAATGAGAGAGAGATTACAACTAGCATCACAGAAATACAAAGAATCATAAGAGACTACTATAAACAATTATAAACAAAAATTGGACAACCTAGAAGAAGTAGATGAGTTCCTAGAAATATACAACCTACCAAGACTGAATCATGAAGAAAAAAAATTGAACAGACAAATTATGAGTAACGATATTTAATCAGTAACCAAAAACCTCCAACAAAGGAAAAGCACAGGACCAGATGGTTTCAAGGGTGAATTCCAGCAAACATTTAAAGAAGAATTAATACCAATCATTCTCAAACTCTTCCAAAAAAAAAAAAACTGAAGAAGAGGGAACACTCAAACTCATTTTATGAGGCTAGCATTACCCTTATAATAAAGCCAGAAAAGACACTACAAGCAAAGAAAACTACAGGCCAATATTCCTGATGAATATAGTTATAAAATTCTCAATAAAAGACTCTACAGGGGAAGGGAGGGAAAACTGAATGGGAAGAAATCAGAGAGGGAGACAAACCATGAGAGACTCTGGACGCCGAGAAACAAACTGAGGGTTACAGAAGGTGCGGGGAATGGGGTAACTGGGTGGTGGGTATTAAGGAGGGCATGTGTTGGGATGAGCACTGGGTGTTATACATAACTAATGAATCATTGAACACTACAACAAAAACTTATGATGTACTATATACTAACTGAGAACATAAGAAAAAGTTAAAAAAATAAAATAAAAAATAAAAGACTTGCAAATCAAATTCAGCATCACATTAAAAAGGATCATATACCATGATCAAGTGGGATTTATCCCTGATATGCAAGGATGGTTCAACATACACAAATCAATAAATATTATATAGCACATTAATAAAATGAAACACAAAAATCATATGATAATAGAAGTAGAAAAAGCATTTGACAAAATTCAACATCCTTTCATGATAAAAACTTTGAACAAACTGGGTACAGAAGGAATGTACCTCAATATAATAAAGACAAAATATGACAAACTCACAGCTAACATTATACTCAATGTTGAAAACTAAAAGCTTTCTCACTAAGGTCTGGAGTGCTCACTCACCACTTTTATTCAATATAGTAGGGGAAGTCCTAGCCATAAAACTAGGCAAGAAAAGGAAATAAAAGTCATCTAAATGAGAAAGAAGTAAAATTCTCTGTTTGCAGAGGATGTGATCTTATATGTAGAAAGTCCTAAACACGCCTCCAAAAAACTGTTAGAACTAATAAACAAATTCAGTAAAATTGCAAATACAAAACCAATACAGAAATATAAGGTGTTTCTATACAGTAACAATGAACTATCTAAAAAGGAATTAAAGAAAACAACCCCATTTACAGTAGCATCAAATAATAAAATACCTAGAAATAAATTTAACAAAGGTGAAAAATCTGTACACTGAAAATTATAAGACATTGATAAAAGAAATGGAAGAAAACACAAATAAGTGGAAAGATATCCCATGTTCATAGATCAGAAGAATTTATATGGTTATAATTTCCATACTATCCAAAGCCATCTATAAATTCAATGCAATACCTAACAAAAGTCCAATGGCATTTTTCACAGAAATAGAAAAAACAGTCCTAACGTTTGTATGAAACCACAAAACACTTCAATTGCCAAAGCAATCCCAAGGAAGAACCAAGCTAGAGACACCACAATTCCTGATTTCAAATTTTATTTCAAAGCTGTAGTAACCAAAACAGAATGATACTGGCATAATAACACAAAAACCGATGGCACAAAATTGAGAGCCCAGAAATAAACCCATGCATATATGGTCAACTAATATTTGACAAAGGAGCCAAAAATACTCCATGAGGAAAGGATAGTCTCTTCAGTAAACGGTATTGGGAAAACTGTACATTCACATGTAAAAGAATGAAACTGGAGCCCTAAATTGCACACACAAATATTACACTGAAAACAGATTAAAGACTCACACCTGAGATCCAAATTCGTAAAACTACTAGAAGAAAAGTACGGGAAAAGCTCCTTGATGATGATTGGTCCTGGCAACAATTTTTTGGCTATGACACCAAAAGCACACAAAATCAAAAATAAACAAGTGGGCCTACATCAAACTGAAAAGCTTCTGCACAGTTAAAGAAACAATCTGCAAAATAAAAAGACAACCTATGGAATGGGAGAAAATCCCTGCAAACTATCTGATAAGGAGTTAATATTCAAAATACATAAAGAACTCACACAACTCAATAGCAAGGAAAGAAAACAATTTAAAAAATGGCCAGGAGGAGCACCTGAGTGGCTCAGTCAGTTAAGCATCTGACTCTTTATCTCAGTTCAGGTATTGATCTCAGGGTCGTGAGTTAAAGCCCTGCATTGGGCTCCATGCTGGGCGTACAGGCTACTTAAAAAAAAAAAAAAAAAAAATTGGGCAGAGGACTTAAATAGATATTTTTTCCTACTAAGATGTACAAATGGCCAGCAAGTATATGAAAAATGCTCAACATCATTAATCGTCAAAGAGATGTAAATCAAAATCACAAGATACCACCTCACACCTATTAAAATGACTACTATCAGAAAGACAAGAAATAACAAGTATTGGTGAGGATGTGGAGAAAAGGGAACCCTTGTACCCTTTTGTCTGGAATAGAAATTGTTGCAGCCACTATGGCAAACAATGTGGAAGTTCCTCAAAAAATTAAAAATAGAGACAAAAATATTGTACTATATTTATATAATGTAATAAATATTACTACAATGGCAATCATGTTACAATATATAAATGTGTTAAAATAACACAGTGCCATTTAAATTTACACAATGTTATGTGTCAAATATATTCAATAAAAAAATAAAAAATAGAATTGCCTTATCCAGCAATCCTACTTTTGGGTATATACCGAAAAGAAATGAAAACGCTATCCTAAAGAGATATTCACATTCTCTTGTTCATTGCAGCATTATTCACAATAGCCAAGACACGGACATAACCTAATTGTCCATCAAAGGATAAATGGATAAAGAAGGTATAAAATATCTATACAATGGAACATTATTCAACCATAAAAAAGAAAGAAATTCTGCCTTTCTCAACTACCTAGGTAAACATTGAGGACATTATACTAAGTGAAAAAAGTAGTATATACAATAGTAAATAATGATGTGTGCGTGTGTGTCTGTGTAGAGAAAGACTATAGGTATACTCCTCACATTTCCTGATGATTATCTCAGAGTGGTGGGTTTTCAATTTCTTTTTTGTATTTTATACTTTTTAAATGATTTAAAATAAACAAGGTCCTTTTAAAAAATGTAAATATTTATAAGAAAAAGCATACACATAACTTAAACCTCTAAGTGAAGCTGTCAAGTTATAGAATTTTTTTCAAAGATTTCATAACTTTATTTCATATAAAATATAAATATAAAAGGTATAATACCTGAAAAAAGTAAGACAGAGAAAGACTAATACTGTATAATAACATTTATATGTAGAATCTAAAAGACTGGACTCAGAAATAGAGAGTAAAATGGTGGTTGGCAGGGATTTGTGGGTGGAGCAAATGAGGACATGTTGGTCAACGGGTACAAACTTCCAGCTATAGTATGAATAAATTCTGGGGATTTAATGTGTGGCATGATGACTATAATTAACAATATTGTGTTACATACTTAAAAATTGTTGAGAGTAGGTTTTAAATGTTATCTCCACCAAAAAAAATAAAAGGTAATTATGTGAGGGTATGGTGGTGTTACCTTACTGTGGTAGTCATTTTGCAATATATACCTATTCAACATCATGTTGTATATCTTAAGTATACATGTTATATGTTAATAATATTTAAGTAAATCTGGTGGAAAAAAATTAAAATTAAAAAGCATTGGCCTAATCCTAAAGAGAACAATATTTCATTTTAAAAGGGAATTTGTAGTATCATGATAGATCTGGATGCTTGTAATCCAAATAGTCTATAAACTTTAGAATGCTGTCCATTCAATTTTATAATACACTGGTCATTCCACATTAATAATGGAGGTGAGAATGACAAAGACGGGTCTGTGATGGACATATCATAATATGGCCCTCATAATCCCTGCCTCCTGGTATTCATGCACACAGCAACAAGAGAATGGGGAGAGCCACCAATGGTGGGGACAAAGGTGAAGGTAGAAGGAATCAAACAAAGCAGAATCGAATGCATCAGGAAATTGTTCAGTGGGAACACACACACTCCTTGGGACCTCTCAAAGAACTCACCCACATGTGGGATGGCCCAAAAGATCCAGCATTTGGATACTTGCCACACAGTCAGAAAATGTAACAACCAGTAGTGGAAATAGAGAGCAGTGACCATCCAGGAGAAGACTGCAGCCACAGCCAGTTAGGTAAGGAGAACATTTCTCTTTCCTTCTCCTTCCTTTCCACTCGAACACACTGAGTGCTAGGGCACTAGAGCCTAGAATAGGCAGGAGAAAAGGTATACAGCAGTGGTTCCCAGCAAGAGCATCACCTGGGATCTTATTGGAAATAATTATTCTCAAATCCTTCCACAGACCTACTGAATCAGAAACTCTGAGGTTAGGGCTCATCGATTTGTGTTTTTAACAAGCACCGCAGGTGATTCTGATGCATGCTAAAGTTTGAGAATCACTATTGTAGAGCTTGGCTAAACACAGAAATTTTAAACTGTACTGGAATGAGCTTTAATAACTTAAGTGATCTGAAAGTTATGGGATCTGCCTGAGATGTTACTAAATGATAGGAAAGGGAGATTGGAAAGAACACAGTTGAAAGCAGTGGCTTGAGAAAAAAAAACCATTTCATATTTTACCCCTGTGATTGATTAAAAGTTACATATTTCTTCTTTTAGGTACATTGACAAGAATTGCATTTGGGAATTTATAGTTGCAAATACCTATTACTTGAACAAGAGTGGGATAATATTCTTATTTTATTTTCAAAATGAAATCTGATCATAAGCTATGCAAATACCTGCCTTCCAAAATCGTATACTCAAAATAGCATGGTCGTCCAATATGAGAAAGCAGAGGTTACCTATACTACCCAATTCAGTACTCCTGCACAACACCCCATACAAGACCAAACAGATTTCCTTGAAATAATACAAGCAGTTTACCCTGAAGAGATATGATTGGTATGATGAGTATCTGGTCAATTATTTATATATGCTATTTCTTTACTTCTAAATTTATTGCTTTAATCACATCTACTAATAGTTACTGAGTGCCCAGCATATTCCAGGTGCTACCAGATGATAAAATACCTTAGGTAAATTTGCTTCTAGAATTGTCAACTGAATGTATTTTCTTTATACTTGTCACAATGCTTTATCCACAGTAAGTCATGAAGACCTACAAGTCGTGAACTATACATAGATACCCTTTGACTATCAAAGCCAGCATAGATGTAAAATAAAAAGACTCTGATAAAAATTATAGAAATTATTTTAGTTGCCAAAAAAAAACCTGTTAGCAATTATCTCTGATATACCTGCTGTGCATATTTTCTGAGCACAGTGGGGGAAAGATGCTGTGGCACACTCACCCTATAACTCTGCCTCAACACTGCTGAAATTGACCGCAGTCTTTGTATGTTTCAGGGAATATTAACAATGTTCTCTTTATATTAATAATTAAAAGATACCAGACATCATCCTAAGCACTTTACTCATTTAATCTTCACAACAAATCTTCCAGGTGGGAATGATTATACCCACTTCATAAATGGAAAAACCAAAGGTCAGAAAGATTAAGTAAACCATCAAGGTCATACCAAATGGTTTATCTACAATTAGAACCCAAGACTATTTTACTCCAGAGATGAAGCTCTTAAAGACTACAGGTTATGGCCTGACACATCCCTTTGAATGCACAATTTAGAGGAAGGAGGAGTCATAGGCTACCATCATGCCCAAGAGGGTGCACCATATCCCCATCACAAGGGAGAATCAGCGCCATTTAAGGAACTACTGAGGGAGAACAGGGAGGTGGCAACTAGGAGATGGTACAAGCGCCACATTTCCTCACTTGGCCACATAAACCTGCAAAGAAATCTCCCACGAATGGTTTGTGATTGCCCAGCCTCTAGCCTGAGGATGGCTGAAAAAGAAAATGACTTAACTTTTTCCCAGGGGACACTACCATGGTTTTGGTTAGGTCAGATTATTGTGAAGGTAATTTTTGAAAAACACAAAATTCACAAAATATACCAAGAGGGGGGAAAAATCAATTCCTAGGTGATCTTAAGCAGGTTTAGCAAAGCCATTGAGGCACAGAGGTAGGAGAGTATAGAAAAAATATACTGAGGTCTTAAAAATACATGTAATAGAAACAAAAAACAGTATTTAGGTTTTGTAACCTAAGTTCTTAAGAAGATGGATGAATAAGGATACACTAAAAATAACCCAAATAAGAATCCCCAAAACACATCTGCATGATTCCAACATCTTTGAGCTATAGAAAAACAACTGTAATTGGATTTCATTAAGAAGTCTCTTTTATTTGAATTTACTTTTCGAACAGATGTGTTGCTACAGACCTGAAGCTATCATGTTCAACCTTCCCTCGGCTCCAGCTCCTAATAAGAGTCAAATGGATTTGGTTCCATCTGTATGTCACAACAATGACATCCAGTGGCTAGTTCACTGAAGTACATCTTCAGGGAAAAATTATACAACACCCTTTACAAAAGTAATGAACATTTTGGCACTTAGCATTTTCAAAAGTCATCTCTAGTATGCACCTTCATACGGTATGAAAGGTATGAAAGGGTAGAATGAAGAATTGTGCTCCTCAAGCAATTACACTCTGTGTTCATGATGAACACTTATATGAAGCTAGAGAAATTAAGCCATAAACTGAGCCTGGAAATAAAGCCAGATCTGGTTGGCAGTTACTGAAGTCATCATTTAAGTAAAAAAATTTGGAATTCCTAGTAACTCCCTTTTATACTACTGTTTATTTATTAAGGCAGAGGAAAATGACAAATCATTTCCTTTTGTTTGTTTCTTTCTTCAACCTACAGTTTTTACTATAAGCATAGTGTTTCTCTTTAAGATGAAAAAAATATAAACATTTAGTGCAGTGTTTTAGTTAAAGAATTAACACAGTTTGCCTGGGAATAACTATATATAATCCCAGAATACAGTTGTTGGCACAACGGAAGAATATACTCCATGGTTTTCTTGCATTGTGGAGATTTTTTAGTTGGGAAGTGTACATATGCAGGAAAAGATTCCACTACACAATGTTTTGTTTGTTTTGTTTTGTGTTTTGTGTTTTTGTTTTGTTTTACACGGTGAAGAGCTAAAGTTGAAACCTGCAAGAACCAAGCTTATACGTTGGCTAAACTGCAATATATGGGTATGTGTATGATGTTATAGAAGACTTATATCACTGTCCTAGCCCATTTCTGAAGCAGCAGTATACAAGTGACAGTAAATCAGATAAGTGTGGTCCCAGTAAAGAGTGTCTCATTTTGGTTATATGCACATGTAACATAATCATCACTGATGGTATCTTTCCATCATTAATTAAATCAAGTTCTTACAGAATATCTGATACTGTGCCATTTGTGAGGGGGAGGGGATGAATAAAGGGACAGACTACAAAAAAACCACAATGTCTTGGGTTAATGTATGTAACCAATGTCATCTGCCTCTGTGTTCTCTGGCCTTCGGAGATCACCCTTTTTTTACTTATAAGTTGGCTCAAGCCCCCATACCACATAGGTGAGGAAACAAGCTACCCCTCATATCCCTTCCCCCTACTCATACTTCCAAATGATCCTTGTAGGGTTTAAATTTATCTTATTTACCTCTTGTTATCATAGCCTGCCTCTGCTGAATTCTCTCTACTTCTCTGCACCTGCAGCTCTTGCTCATTCTCATTCCAGCTAGACTGAAAAATAAGCAACTTAAAAGCAGGAGCCCTTTCTTAAAGTCCTGCTCCCCATTCTGTCCCCAAAGTCTAAATTAGGACTTGGTCCATAGTAGTCACAATATCCTCTCATTTTTTTAATTCAAGCAATTCAGCGATGCTTTCATCTATTCTCTCCTTCCAGACCCTTCCCTAAGCCCCATTTTTTCATGCCCATGGGACATAATTATGTCACCAGAATATTCTCCCTATTACTTGCATATGATGTGTTTAAAACACACCTAGATATAGAGGACTGATCCACCAAAAAGTAAAGTTGACCTCTTCAATAGAAGAAGCTGAAACAAGTTCAGCATAGTAAGAAAAAGAAATTCATCCTGGAGCAGATCTGAAGCACCCACTTTAGAAATCAAGCCTCCCCATCTCTACACAACAATCTGAGACTTCAGCGTAGGTCAGAGCAGAAGGCATGAGAGCCAGAGGGAAGGGAGTGGTGTGCTGGAAAATGTAACAATAGGCTCTCTGAATTTGGATGCAGATATTGGTTAATCTTGTCATTTCTATTAATGAGAAAGATGAATAGAGATGAACGGTAGAACTTAACTCATTTGTGGATGATGTGAGCAACTGTTTTGCTAAATAAGATAACAGTTCTCAAACACTAAAGATCTTGTATGCTTATCTGAATGCAAAGATGATAGACACAACACACTTTTCAGTTTAATCTGCATTACTAACGTTTTTCTCCATCACTTAAGTTAGACCAAACGTCAGCAAATTGCAGCCTGCAGGTGAAATCCAGCCTGCCATGTATTTTTCTAAGCAAAGTTTTACTGGAATGTAGCGATGCTCATTGTCCAAGCATTGCCCATGGCTGCTCACAAGCTACAGTGGCAGAGTCACGCAGCTGGGACAGAAACCATATGGTCTGCAAAGCCTAAAATATTTACTATCTGGCTCTTTACAGAAAAGTTTGCCAACCCGTTCGGTACTCTCTCCATTTCTGACAACTTCTCTCCTTGATCTTAGCTATCAACACACACTCCTCTGGCTGTTCAAAGTCCCTGCTACTCCCAGTGACCACCAACCCCTCCATTGCTTCTCTACCCTCCTTTTCACTCATAAAATGTTCATTTTCATCCATTTTAACTAAAAGTTGAGAAACAGATTATATAATTACTTTAGAGTAAGTTTTGACTGTGTATTAGATTCAATCCTCCTACTTTTAAAAAAGGACTGGTAGCTTGTTAAAGAAACCTTATTGGAATAACATCTGAAGAACATCAGTATGTTTACAGTACCACCGACCATGTTCCTGTCTTCTCAGCTTCTATCACAGACTCTCCAGAGAACAGTACTGGAGTGGACAGTGAGCCAGAGCCATCTACACCCCTGGCGACCCATTTCTGAAAGGGAGTTACTTTCAATCAATTCTCTGTGAAAAGATTAAGAGACTAGGTGAGCCTTAAGTACTATTTTAGATGAAATTTGGTTCATGTATCTCCTTCCTTCCTTTTCTAAAGATTTCTCCTACTCCTCTCGTTTCTAGGTAAAGATTTTATAGGAATATTCAGGTATTATACCTTTTACATTTATATTTTATATGAAATAAAGTTATGAAATCTTTGAAAAAAAATTCCATAACTTGATAGCTTCACTTAGAGGCTTAAGTTATGTGTATGCTTTTTCTTATAATTACTTACATTTTTTAAAAGGACCTTGTTTATTTTAGATCATTTAAAAAGTACAAAAAACAAAAAAGAAATTGAAAACCCACCACTCAGATAATCATCAGGAAATGTGAGGAGTATACCTATAGTCTTTCTCTACACAGACACATGCACAAAGGAAGGTGTCTCACACACACACACACACACACACACACACACACATCATTTACTATTTTATATACTATTTTCACTTAGCTTTATATAGTGAAGATCTTTCAATGTCATTGAATATTGCTTTACAAAGTCATTTGTATTGGCTAGCTAGTGTTTGAATGTACAGCTAGACCATGATGAATTTTTAGAAATAGCTTTATATATGGTATTGCATATTTAAAAATATTTTAAACACTGCAATAAATGCCCTAGGCATCCATCCAGTAAGTATTTCCTTAAGGAAATCCCTTTCTGAGCCAATAATTAGGTATCTTTTTATATGAATCGACTTTTAATTCAAATCGTTAAATTGCCTTCCCAAAATATGGTATTGTGGTAATAGTAATGATCTCTGAAGTGGAATTATGGATGGTTTTAAATTTACTTTTTATTATTTATCAGTTTTTCCATGTATTCTATAATGAACGAATAGAGATACCCAGGATATTCAGGAGCATCTTTCTTAATAGATAGATGTATAGGTACATAAGTAGATATACCAAATTATGTATTTATGGGTCTAAGCTGTTTTAGTTATAAAATACAAAACAAATTTTAAATGTAAAGTGCTTCTTTCATGGTATCCAGCTATTTAAAAGCAAATGGTTTATGCTGTATATATGCTTAAAAGTGTTAGAATAATATAACAGAATCTGTGTCTTTAATATGTACATTAGTGTCTTTCTCTAAAACATAAATGAGATCATTTTCCTTTCTACTAATAAATACAAGAGTACATTTAATGAATATACTCTCAATTGTTTCATGTCTTATTTCATTACCAGCAGTAACAACCTACTTCTGCCATCTTCCTAATGACAATTTTCATTATAAGGATTAAAAAAAAAAGGCATTACATTTAGAAACACAGCATCTCAGGTATAACTCCTAGGTGAATATTTCCATCAGCTCCTCTCATTTTCCTGTTCAACATTAATCAGCTCTTTCCCTATAAATATGCTGTTTCATTTAGAGATAATGTTTAAAGTTAATCAACTCCTACATTGTTGTTTCACTTTCAGGAACCATTTAGGTATGAATTAGGGGAACACAAATATTAAAGCTGTAAATGTGTTTCTTAATGAATTACAGTAACATTTCATTAATTTAAAACCCTTTCACACAAAGAAGTGCAGCAATAGAAAAACTCCTGCATTCTATTAATCTGTGAAAGTGACTGTGTCCAGAAGGAGGTTTTCTGAGCACAGTTTGAAAAGGAAGGTAAGGAAGATGACCTTGAGTGAGCTTGAGATAATCCATTGCAATTCCCTAAGCTACACAGAACAGTTCCAGTTTGATAGCTTTCAGCAAATATCTAGACATTTCTTTCCACAGATAATTCAAAGCAGCATAATTGATTTTCCTACTTATTGGTAGTTTCTGTCTTCAACCTGCCTTTAGACCTGTCTCACCATTCTTATTTAAATCAGGTCAGTGTGGTATGGATGTCACACAGTGGACATCAGAATGATTCTTCTTCAAGAAGTTCTTATAGTAGGAAACTGAAATTCATAAGAATGGGGTTATAAAGGATCAGCATGCTCCATGCATTATTCACTCAACAAATATTTACCAAATCATTATTGAGTGCTAGGCACTAGGCTAAATAATGCTGCCCCTGCTCCTTGTAGATCGTAATTCCTATATGATTTTATTTGCTCCAATATTACTATCATCTTTTAAATGTCCATTTGAATGATCCTTTGAATAACCTGGCTTCTGGGTTCCTTAATTTGGTTTCTCCAAAGCAGATCCTAAAACAAGTACTTGGCTGCAGGCAATTTACTAGAGAGATGATTCCCAGAAGTAACAATGGAGGAACAGGAAGGAGTGTATGCTACTGTATTCGTTGCCAGAATACACAATAGCTACTCAATCCTTCTGGGGAACCATGTGAAACTGAACTGCCCTTCCAAAGAAGAGGAGCTGGGGCATTTATCCATCCACTCCTGTTCCCAAATGGTTTAGATCTGTTGACAAAAGTACATACTCTTCCACATTTCCTGCCTACCCTTGCCTGCATTGAGGGAGCTCTCAAGAGAAAGCCCTGAGGCAGAAAAGCAAAGGGAAAATGGGTGCTCAAGGTAGGAGGGCAAAAGCAAACGGGAACTGTTTGCCACAGCTCCTGATGAAATCAGAGGTCGACCAAAGGGATGTGACCTAGGGCATGAAAACTGTCACTGCAACTTCTTCTTTTTCAGTAATCTAGTTCTCTACCCAGTTCAGATAGTCACTCTCATAGTCAACCCCTAGCCTTGTAGTTTCCTCTTCCCAACTTGCACATTTTAAGAAATCCCTTCCCCAGACACCCCTTTCATCTTTCAAACTTACTCTCTCCAGTACCCTGGTTTAAATAATTCTTAACCCCCATTAGATCCTACAGTCCATTAATCCTACCACCTTTCTATTGGCCACCACTACTCAGGTCCTCACTTCCTTTCACAGATTAAATACAGGGTCCATTTTTATCATCATGCCCTTGCACATATTCTCAACTCTCTTGTTTCTCTCCCACCTCCTCATTCTCTTTTAACAAAACTCTCATATTGGGTAAGTTTGTCTCTCCATCTACTCTGGTCCTGCGTCCATCCTGTAGCTGGATGAATCCAGAGGAAAATTGTTCTCATTTTAAGGGGATAGTCATTTTGCACAAGTAGCCTCTTAATGCTGCCCAACAATCAAACCAAATTTCCCTGGTTCCTTCACACACACACCCTAGATGGCTGTTTCATTTCTTCTATTCTCATTTCAATCCTCCAACTTCCTCTTTATCTTCACTTCAGTTGACAATCTTGCTTCCTGTATCTCTGAGAAAATAGAAGTAGAAAACAGAAGTAACTTATTTTGAATCCCCACAAGCTCCACCAACACATCTACCTATCTCATCATATATATGCCCATACATTCTAAATTACTCTCTTATTAGGGGCGCCTGGGTGGCTCAGTTGATTAAGTGTCTGACTTGATTTCGGCTCAGGCCACGATCTCAGGGTTGTGAGATCCAGCCCTACGTCAGCCTCCATGCTAGGCATGGAGCCTGCTTAAGATTCTCTCTCCCTTTCCCTCTCCCCCTCCTCACCCTCTCCCTCTCTAAAAAAACACAAAAACTCTACTATTAATACAAAGGGTCCATACCCGATCCAAGGCCAATGCTTCAACTCGTCCACTAGATCCCATCAACCTTCTCTTGCTTAAGGATATTGCTCCTAGAAATACTCTCTCTTTTTCCTATATCATAAATGTTTCTCTCTCTGCTGAATCCTTCCTATTAAGCATAAAAACATGCTAAATTGCGCCGTCTTAAATTATCATCGTCATCATCGTCTTTATAATCATCGTCATCATCTCCCTCATTAACTTACTAACCCTCCAACCTACACTCCTTTATAATTTTTCACTTTACAACAAAACTAATTTGGAGTTACCTATATTCATTATCTCTGATTTATTGACACTCATTCTTTTTTGAACCAATTCAATGCAGTCCCAGTCAATATTCTCTTGTCAAGGGAAAATATGAATTGTCCTCATATTTGTTAAATTCAATAAGAAATATTTATTCCTCATATTTTTTGACATGTCAGCAACATGTGACACAGATTTATCATTTGCTTCTTCCTGAAATACCTTTATCATTTGGTTCCCAAGATATTTCACATAGTTTGTTTTCCTTACTGACTACTCTTTCCACATCATTTTTGCGACTTCCTACTCATCTCCCTGGTTTCTAAACACTGTAGTACCCCAGTGCTCAATCTTTGAACTTCATATATATCATCCAGTTTCATAGCCTTAAATACCATCTATGTGCACATGAGTCACACATTTATCTCTATCCCAGACCTCTCTTAAAATTTTTTAATTAGCTGTTTTGAAGTATAATCTATATTCAATAAAATTATACAATTTATGAGTTTTGACAAATAAATACAGTCACATACCCACGACCAAAAGCAAGATATAGAATATTTACTTCATCCATAAAGTTCTCTCCTGCTCCTTTGCAGTAAAACTGCCGCCCCCACCCCACACACACCCTGCGTCAGCTTCTGGCAACCATCAGTCTGCTTTCTGTCATTATAGTTTTATCTTTTCTAGAACTTTGTATCAGTGGAATTATACATTATCTGGTATTTTGAGAATGGCCTCTTTCATGTAGCATAATGCTTTTGGTACTCATCCACATTATTATATCTATCAGTAGTTCTTTCCTTTTTATTGCTGTATAGATTTGCAGGCATGGATGTATAGCAATCTGTTTATTCATTCCCAGTCAAGGAACATTTGAGTTATTTCTAGTTTTATCTATTACAAATAAAGCTACCAAAAATATTCACATGTGAACATTTCATTGTGAGTTTATTTTGCATTGCCCTAATAACCAACATTGTTGAACATCTTACTTATGCTTATTTACCATTCATACAACTTATTTGGAGAAGTGTCTACAAATCTGTCACCCATTTTTATTTTCATATATTTATCTTATTACTGAGTTGTAAGGGTTCTTCTATTATGGACACAAGTTCTTCATCAGATACATGTTTTGCCAATAATTTCTTCCCATCTATAGCTTGCCTTTTCCTTTTCTTAATAGTGTATTTTGAAGAGCAAACATTTTACATTTTGATTAATTCTTATTTTACCATCTTTTTTTAAAACATATGGTTGATTCATTTTGTATCCTAAGATGTATTTGCCTAAACCAAGGTTATAAAAATATTTGCTTATGTTTTCTTCTATAAGTTTTATGGTGTTAGCTCACATTTAGGTGTATAATCTACTTAAAGCCAATTTTTTTACAGAATGTGTGCTAAGGGTCAAGGTTCATACGGCTATCCAATTGTTCCAACACCATTTATTGCAACAACTATTCTTTCCCCACTGAATTACCTTGAAATCTTTGTTGCAAATAAATAAGTGTATGTAACTACTTTGTGATTGTCTATTTCTATTTTTCTATATATCTATCCTTATGCCAATACCATGCTATTTGATTACTGCAAAGCTTTAGAGTAAGACTAGAAATCAGATAGTGTAAGTTCTGAAATTTTGTTCTTTTTCAAAAATTGTTTTGGCTCTTTAGCACTTTTAATTTGCATATAGATTCTTGAATCAACTTGTCAATTTTTACCAAATAATAAAAGGTACTGGGGTTTTAATAGCATTGAATCTATAGATAATTTAAGGAGACTTGACATTTTAACAATAATTAGTCTTTCAATCTGTGAACCTAGTATAAGTCCCCATTTATTGAGATTTTCTTTACTTTCTTTGAATAAATTTTGCATGTTTAAGTAAATAATTCTTGCACATATTTTATAAAATTTAAAATAAATATTTCATATTTTAAAACTGTAAAACTTTTTTAATGCCATTAAAATGTATTATTATAGGGGCACCTGGGTGGCTCAGTTAAGCATCTGCCTTCAGCTCAGCTCATGATCCCAGGGTCCCACAAGGCCCCGCATCAGGCTCTCTGCTCAGCAGTGAGTCTGTTTCTCCCTCTCCCTCTGTCCCTCTGCCTGCTTGTGCTCGCTCTCTCTCTCTTAAATAAATAAAATCTTTTTTAAAGATTATTATTATATTAATATATTGTATTATTTATTACATTAATATCATAATGTTGATTATAATTATATTATAATTAATTATAACAAATAAAATATATCATATATATTATATAATAATATAATAATTAATATTATAATATTAATAAGTATTATATTAATTTCAAACCCCAATTGTTGGTTGCAAATATATAGAAATACAATTAATTTGTTGAAAAAAAAGAAATACAATTCGTTTATTGAATATTGACTTTGTATCCTGCAACTTTGCTATTTATGTATTACTTCCATTAGCTTCTTTTTTCGCTCAGTACCTTCTGCGTAGATTCCCTAACTTTTGTTGTTTTAAATGTAGGTGATTGGGGCACCTGGGTGGCTCAGTTCATTAAGCTTCCAACTCTTGATTTTGGCTCAGGTCATGATCTCAAAGTCTTGAGATCAAGCCCTGCATCAGGCTCCATGCTGGGTGTGAAGACTGCTTAAGATTCTCTCTCTCTTTCACTCTGCCCCGCCCCCCAGCTCACACTCTCTCTCTAAACAAACAAATAAAAATAAAAAATAAATGTAAATGATCATGTCATATGCAAATAAGAGGTCTTTCCTTTCCAATTTCTATGTCTTTTGTTTTTTTCTTATCATATTGCACTAGCTAGAAATCACAATAAAAATAGAAAAGAAGTGGTGGGAGTAGACATCCTTCCTTGTTCCCTTTGTTCCAGTTTTAAGGGGAAAGTATTCAGTATGATATTGGTTGTATGGATTTTGTAAATGCCCTTCTTCTATTTTTGGTTTGTAGAGTTTTTATCATGAATGGGAGTTGAATTTTGAGAAAAATGTTTTTACTTCATCCATTGAGGTGATTATGAGTTTTATCTTCTTTATTTTCTGTTAATTGGTGAATTATATTTAGTTTTGAATGTTAAACCAACACTAAACTCCTGAGATAAACTTTAATTGGTCAAGATTTATTATCCTATGCAAACTACAGCCACAATGAGATATCACCTCACACCTGTTAGAATGGCCATCATCAAAAAGACAAGGGATAACAAATTCTGGTATAGATGTGGAAAAAAGGAAATCTTTGTGCACCGTTGGCAAGACTATAAATTGGTACAGTCCCTAAGGAAAACAGTATGGAGGATACTTAAAAAATTAAAAATAGAACTACCACATGATCCAGCAATTTCACTTCTGGGAATATATCCAAAGGTAGTGAAAACACTACCTTGAAAAGATATCTGCACCTCCATGTTCAAAGCAAAACTATTTACAATAGCCAAGACATGGTTACAGACACAGGGGGTAGGGGGGAAAAGGAACTGAAGGAAATAGTCAAAAAGGATTTAACTTTCAGTTATAAGATAAATAAGTAGTAGGGATACAATGTACAACATGATAATTATAACTAACACTAACGTATGATATATAGGGAAAGTTGTTAAGAGAGTAAATCCTCCTTATCAAAAGGAGGAATTCCTTTTACCTTTATTATTTTCTTCTTTTTTTTATTGTATCATATGAGAACACAGATGTTAGCTGTACCAACTGTGATAATCATTTCACAAATATATGTAAATCAAAACCCTCATGCTGTATGCCTTTAACTGATACAGTAATGTACATCAGTTATTTTTCAAATAAAACTGGGGGGGAGATGTATTATTCTCTTTTATATATGGTTGGATTAGATTTGCTGAAGTTTGCTAAAGGAATTTTTCATTGATGCTCTTGAGTTTACAATATGTCACTCTTGACTGACTAGAGTTGAGTTAATCATCTTCTAAGATGTCTTCCAGTAAATCTCTGCATTCTAGTGTTTCAGACTTAATATAGTCTACTCCCACACTGAATAGAGATGACCTGTGTAAACAATAGTACATATAAAACCTGACAATCATATGACTTCTTAAGCTAGGTCAAAAAGATATTGTGGCTTCCAACCTATCTTTTTTGCATCACTTACTCTGAGGAAAGCCAGCCGTCATGCCCTGCAGACACTCAGTAGTCTTATGGAGAGTTCACATGTAAAATAACTGAGGACTGTGGCCAAAATGCAGCACCAACTTTCCAGTCACATGAGTTGGCCATCTTGGAAGCAAACTCTCCATCCCCAGTAAAGTGTTCTGATGACAGCAACCCCTTTCAATCTTAACTGCAACCTCATGAGAGATCCTGAGCCAGAGCCACCCAGTTAAGCCCATCCTAAAGTACAGAAACTATGTGAGAAAACAAAGCTTCACTGCTGTTTTAACCTGCTAAGTTTTAGGGTAATTTGTTATTCAGCAATAGGTAACTAATACAACCATCTACCTTCAAATGATAAATCATTTTATGCACAGTATGAGAGACTTTCAACACTATACTTCTATTTTGCCATCCTGCCCTTTAAGCTATTTTTATTATACACTTTACTTCATATGTTTTAAACCCAAAAATACATTATTTTTTAAAGAGACTTAAAAACTAAGAACATAAAGGTAAATGATATTTTCCACGTATTTAACCATTTCTGGCACTTTCCATTCCTTAATAAAGATTCAAATTTCCATCTGTTATCTATAATTTTTCCTTCCGCCTGTTAAGTTCCTTTAGCATTTCTCATAGTGTAGATCTGCTGACACTAATTTTGCCTGCTTTAGTCTGAAAAGCATTTCTTTCACTTTCAGTTTTGAAAAATCAAGAAAGCTAGGTATAGAAGTCTAGATCGACTTTTTTTCTTTTAATACTAAGGATTGTCTTCTGCCTTGCCAAGTTTCTGACAAAAAATTCCTAATGAGAATATGTCTTTCTCCCTCTGGCTACTACTAGGATCTTCTCTTTATCATTACTTTTCCTAAAATGTGATTATAATGTGTCTTGGCATGGTTTTCTTTATGTTCTCCCTTCTTGGGATTTGTTGAGTTTCTTGGATCTGGAAACTCAGAGTTTTCATTAGATTTGGAGAAATTTGGCCATTTTCCTTTAAATATTTTCTGTCCTCTCCCCACTTTGCTTCTAGGATTTCAATTCTAAATATGTAGCAACTCCTGATTTGGTACCTCGGGGCATTAATGCTCTATTCACTTTTCTTTAGGTCTTTTTCCTCTCTGTACTTCATTTTTATAGTTTCTATTGCTCTGTCTTTCTGCAGTCTCTACTTAGTCTCTTCATCCCATCTATTCTTCATTTTGGATGTTGTATTTTTTATCTCTCAAAGTTTGATTTGGGTCTTTTTTATATTATCTGTTTCTCTCTTCATTACATCCATGTTTCCCTCTGCCTTCTTGTTAACATGAAGCAAATTTATAATAATCAATTTTAGTTATTCTATCACCTTTGTAATTTCTAGTTCTATTTCTATTTATTGACATTTTTCTTGTGATTATAGGTCATGTTCCTGCCTTTGAATTTCTAGTAATTTTTTATTGAACACTGGACATTTAGACTTTACATAATGTGGTGGTGTATTTGGTTGTGTTCCTTTTAATAGTGTTGGGCTTTCTTCCTGCACACAGTTAAGTTACTTTGAATCAGTCTAGCCCTTTTGAAGCTTATGTTTAAATTTTGTTAGGGAACCTCAGAGCATCTTTTAGCCTAGTGCTAATTTAGCCTCGCTACTACCTAACTACTAAGGTATCCTTCTGAGCATTCTCTCCAATGTCCCATACGATACAAGATCTTTCCTCTCGGACTGCTGAAAACACAAACTCATCCCAGCCTCATGTGAGCTTTAAGAATTTTGGGGGGTTTTTTGTTGTTTGTTTTTCAGTGGCTCTTTCCTCTGCCTGGGGTAGTTTCCTCTCTCACATGCACATGTCAGTATTCAGACAAAGGCTCAAGGGACCTCTGCAAATTTCTGAATTAATCTTTCTCTCTCTCTCCCTCCCCCTCTCCTTCTCTATTTCTCTTTCTCCTCCTGCTCCCAAGAAAGATTCTGGCTACCTTAACCTCTCTGAACTCCTATCTTTATTTCCTCCACTCAGCTAGACCACCAGGCTTTGAGTTTTCCTTCCACCCACTGAAGACTGAAAACTGCCTGCAGATGACAAGCCAAAATGGGGCAATAAGGTTTGCCTTGTTTGTTTTTCCCTCTCTCAGGATCCCCAGTGCTTGTTATCCAATGCTTTGAAAATATTGTTTTCCAATTTTCTAGTTGTTTAACAACAACTAAAGGGAGAATAAACCAGTCCTTGCTAATCTATCATGGCCAGAAGAAGTAGTGTTCTTCTGAAGACTTTTTTTAATATCAAACTGCTTGCTGGATACCTCTATTTATAAATATAATAGGTATATCAAACTTAATATGTACAAAGTTTAACTCTGATATCCTATGCATGTCCTGCATCATGTCTCTCTTTCAATCTTCCTTATGTCTTCAAAAATATATCCAGATTCTAATCCTACCACAACCACCCTATTTCACTCTAGTTTGCCATCACTCTTTGCCTAAATTATTACAATAGTACCTGTATGAATCAGGCTTTACTGCATAAAAAATATCCTTCCAAATCTCAGTGGCTTTCAACATAATTTACTTCTTGCTCATATATCCACAAGTCTGCTGTGACTTTCCTGTGCTTGGTTGAGCTTTGCTAGGTCATCTTGTCTTGACTCTAGGCTGCTGGTTAAGTTCCTATTTGCTCCACATCTCTCATTCTTGGTCCCAGGCTAAAGGAATTCTGGCTACTTGGAATATTCTTTTGACAAAGCAGAGGAGGGCTGAAACAACTAGCTGTGTCTTTTAAAGTCTCGTCTCTCAATTGGCATACAGTCACTTTTCACTCACATGTCATTGGCTAAAGCAAGTTAAATCAGCAAATCTAGTTTTAGTGGGTGGGGAAAATTTATTCTACCTTATATAGAACATAAGAATGTGAATATTTGTTGAATATTTGCTGAATAATAGTCTACCACAGCATCCTAATGGTCTTCTGTTCTTTCCCTGGCCTTTTTCAATCTGTTCTTAACATAAGATTCAGAGTGAACTTTTTAAAACAGTCCAGGACCCTACTTTACTAAAAACCCATCAATAGCTACCCATTTCACTCAGAGTCCACACAATGGTCTATAATATCTTGATCAACCCAGCATCCAGTCACCTCTCTGATTTCAGTTTCTACTCTTGCCTCCCCACTTTCTCCTTGCTAACCTGGAATAGACTATGCACATTACTTTCTCATATCACCTCCCACCTGTTAGGATGGTCATCATCAAAAAGACAAGAGATAATAAATGCATGCTATTGGTGGGAATGTAAATTGGCACAGACATTATAGAGAACAATATGGAAAATCCTCAGAAAACTAAAAATAGAACTACCATATGATCTAGGTTCCACTTTTAGGTATTTATCTGAAGAAAACAGAAACACTAACTCAAAAAGATACCTGCACCTCTATATTCATAGTAGCATTATTTACAATAGCCAAGACATGGAAACAACCTAAGTGTCCATCGATAGATGAATGGATAAAGAAGCTATGGTGTGTGTGTATGTGTGTGTAGGAATATTATTCAGCTGTAAGGAACAAAGAAATTTTGCCATTTGTGACAACATGGATGTCAAATGCATTATGTTAAGTGAAATTAAGTCAGGCAGAAAAAGACAAATACTGTATGGTCTCAATTGGAGAAAGGGGGGTCAAAGGTACAAACTCCCAGTTACAGGACAAACAAATACTAGGGATATAATGTACAACATGATAACTCCAGCCAACATTGCTAAATGATATATGGGAAAGTTGTTAAGAAAGTAAATCCTAAGTGTTCTCATTACAAGAAAAATTTATTTCCTTTTTTTTTGCTTTCTCTTTTTATTGTATCTATATGAGATGATGGGTGCTAACTAAACTTGTAATTGCAATCATTTTACAATATATGTAAGTCAAATCATTGTGCTATACTTCTTAAATTTATAGTGATGTATGTCAGTTATTTCTCAATAAAATTGGAAAAAATATTTGCTTCTCGGAGTCTTTGTACTTACACTGCTCTCTAAAACATTATTTACCCAGATGTCTCACACCACTTCCAGATCTTTACTCAAACATAACCTTCTTAGTGAGCCTTCCCAGAATCCCCTATTTATATTTCAAACCATTCAGTACTCCTTAGCCATCACTTCTGCATTATTTTTCTCCATAATACTTATTATACTTTACATGGGTACTGTCTGTCTCTTACCACTAAAATGTGAACTCCAGGAAGGTAGGTAATTTTTATGTTTAATTCACTTCTGTATCCCCTGGAATAGTGCCTTGTAGATAATAGCCACTCAATAAATATTTATGGAATGAATTAACAGTAAGTTAGCATAAATAAGGATGCTCTATTAGTATAAATAAATTGTCTTAACAGGGAGAGCCAGTCATTCTACCAGGACAAATTTGATGTTCAATCTGCAGTTATCCTTTGAATTCCAGAGACCACATCTAGACTGATGAAGAAGTTCAGGAATCCCAAGGTAGCATTAAAAAACAAAACAAAACAAAAAACTTTAAGGAGTTTTTAATCATAAAAAATATATTTGAGGAACTTAATGCAAATTTAAAACATGTACAAACGGGAATTATACAATCTAGGAACCTCTAGAAAGAGTACCTGTTAAGGCATTTGATCATTTAGAGGAGGTCAGCCCCTATTTTCCATATATACATATGATGAATTCAATATATACGATAATTCAAAATCTATGATAAAATGGATTTTCTTCAACTTTAATATGCATTTCTCCTATGTATATGGAATGGAAAGTGCATATTAAAATTGAAGAAAACTGGTTCTATGGTCTCTGAAGGGAGTCTATAGAAAGTAAACTTTGAGGACCAATGAAATAAGGTATACAAAAGTGCTTTGCAAAATTTAAAGGAAATTAAGTTTTAAAAATGCAAAATACATTTTTTTTCATTTTTTATGATGACACTAAAAGTGAGTCAGGGAGTTGGGTTTACCATTGGCACCTGTGCCGTCAGGACAGTAAAAGCTTTGGTGCCCACTGAAAGTCACACGGACTACTTTAACCCCTGTAGCTGAGGGCACTGGGAGCAATGGAGGCATGGGGTATGGGAAGGAAGAGAAGGCAGCTAAGTTACATAGTTAATTAGGGATGGAAAATCCTGCATGTTGCTAAGTCAGTGGTTCTCCAACTTTAGTGGTCAAAGGAATCATCAGTTCTTGCTACACACCAACTCCCCCTCCACCTCCAGAGATTCTGATCATGTTAAGTATGGGCTGGGGTCCAGGAAACTGCATTTAACAAGTACCACAGGCAGTTCTAATGGTGAGGTTGAAGAACTGGGCTTCAGAAAGCACTGCTGCAGTTGAAGTCTCCCCCGCCCCCCTGCCATTCTCCTGTTTTCCTTCATTTTAGAGGCATTCTTAATAATGTCCAGAAGGTGGCAGGCATAAACCTAACTCCAAAAATGTATAACCAAATATCCTCACATGAATTAAAGAGTTATATCACCCAAAATATGTGCCTTCAGTTCCCAATGGAGACAACATAAAATGACAAATAAAAGTTTGGGAAAATGAGCAGCAAAAAGGCAGCACACACACATCACTATTTCTAAACTTGACCACTAACACCATATGAGAAATCTGTTTCATTTTGAAATTCTAGTGTGTAAAAGCACTGACTTACAGATTATTCTGGATTTTTTAAAAATACAACTGTTGTTTGTTTGGTTGCCTGCTTTTTAAAATATCTCTAACCTACTAAGTTCTTCTTTTGAAAACAGCAGTAACGAACTCTCAAGGCATTTTATTTCAATAGTTCCTATGATGTAATCTTTATTAGGCTCCTCCCCTCATACCAAATAAGACTCCAAGTTCAGGGCTATGAAGAAGTGATTGTTCAATAATCAGAGAACTTCCTCCTAAGTCTGCCAAAGACAGAAGGGACAGCAGCCCTGGAAGAGCAAAATAAAGAGACCTTCCCAAACTGTTCTTTTCTTCCTGGTACTTTCTAGGTGGGTGACAATGGGTTCTGTATGCTCTAAAGAGCAAGGCACATACAAGCAGTTATTTTTATCTCATTATATTGTAATTCTCTGTTGGTAGCCCTGAACTTTTGGTAAACATTGTTAGGGTCTACAGAGTGGTCTCAGCTCTGCTGTGGTAAACTCATGAAGGGGTGTGTGCCCTTAGCGAGGCCTGGGTGCTAAAGATGGCAATGTCAACATCTTCCCTGGGAGCAAGGGTGGTGGTGGCAACAATGATTAGTGAGATCCTCAAAGGACAGAAGATATAAGTCCTGGGCACTAGATTCAGTTGTCCCTTCCCCCCACAGTTGAATTGTTTAAATTAGATGAAAGGTTATTTCGTATAGAATAAAATAAAAATTATTCTTTAACTGGGTTTCCAAATATTGCAACTTTTGACATAAGCTGCTTTGCAAAGGCTGATTATAGTGATTTTCTTCATAATAGATGATTAAAATAAGATGCATCAAAATCATGTCCTTTTCTTTACAATACCAAATATGGGCTTTATTTGAAGAGGAAAATTCAATTTTCCTTGTGGAAAATTAAGGAGTTACTGTAAGAAATTGGACTGACATACCAAAAGGGATATCCATAAAGGGGGACTAAAGAGGAGTAAATGGGAAGTTCTTTACAAAACTAGACTAGAGGATAGATTATAATTTAGTCAGTGTTACAGCTGTAGTCATACATCAAAGACTAAATGTATATTCTTTAGCTTGTCAGAACTAAGCAGAGGTAGACCCAGGGACAAAATGGAAGCAAAATGAAACTTCCCAGCATGACTGGTTTGCTTGCTTGGAGCCCATAGGAATGTGGACTATGAATACTTTCTCTTCCCTTCCCAAAGACTCTTTCCTTTCCCCCAAACATTTCTTCCAATTCTGCCTTCACTTTGTCACTTATTTTCTATTCCTACTCCTGTCCAGTTGTGCCACCTCACATCTTCGCAACTTATGTTTTTCTCCTTAATTTCTTATTCCAACTCATTTCTTGTATGTCTTTCATTCTTTTCCTTTATTCTGGCACCCCCTCTTCAATAAGCTTTTTTTTCCTATTTCCATAAGGATCACTCTAAAGCTATCTAAAACAGTAAAATAAATATTTTTTTTATTTTTGGTATTTAGTGGAAATTATATATGTATACATCTTTACAAGGACAAGATCTTTAATTCTGTCTAGGTTAAAATGCATCCAGTGCTATATACAATAGGTATTCATTGAGAATATCAGGGAAAGCAATTTTACTTAGACCACAGTATCTCCTGAGACCCTTCAGATATTCTGTCTTGTGCCACTAAAACTATGGTACATGGGTTAGCAGCACTGGGCACTACCTGGGAGCTTGTTAGATCCGCAGGATCTCAAGCCCCACCCATTCTGGTTGAATCACAAGATTCCCAGGTGATTCATATACTCAGTAAAGTTTGAGAAGCACCATATTAGAAACCATACAGAAACTCATTTTGACTTTTCTGCTAGAGGACTGTCAGTGTCCAGAATTTCATAAATAAATGCCACTAGCTTAGCACATCAGAGCAGAAAACTAAAGGCTATCTTGGTGGCTTCAAAGACTTACTGTCATGTAATATAACCTACAATCTAAGATGATGACCCAGGCAGAAAGGAGAGTAGAACAGGTTAAATGTTTGGTACTATTGCAGTGGGGGGTCATGAATAATTGGATATTGTTCTCAATAAAGGGTACTTGTGGTTATAGTCCATACAAGTGTGCATAAACAAATTACATATTTCCTTAGTTTTTATTTGAATGTCTGACTTGTTGGAGAAGCTAGACATGTATAACCAGTTTAGTGTTAACAATCATGTTCAGGAAACAGTATGTAGACTTCCTCCTAATTCTTCTATGGAAGGCCTCCCATGACCTTAAAGGAGTCCAAAATTCTCATGGTACTTTTGTGAATTATTTTGCTTGATTCATATATGTATCTTCATATAATGGCTTTTAATAATAAGGGATATTAGGAAATGAAAAGATTAGAGTAACTGAGCCCATTAAATTGGTATGTTGCCATCTTTTATAAGGATTTACCCTTCTGGTATACCATGTTTTCATTACTGTTTTTTGTATTATTTTTGGCTTAGATTTTGAGTCCTCTATTTATGAAAAATCAAATGAAGTCCTTTAGCTATGCTGCTTTGTAATTAGGAAGCATAATGTGAATACTTGTTATCATTCTCCAGTCACACACTTACTAGAGATAAAAGGTAGAATTCAAACCATAATTCAGGTGATCCAGGCTTTACTGTCAAGTAACTTGACTGAAAGATTATAGTTTTTGAATGACTAGGAACTGCTTTGCTCATTTTGAAAGAATTATTCAAAAATATGATCCCATGGAAAACACAGAGGGTGTTAAAAATGCAGAGTTTGTATCAACCTTTAAGAAATTCTGTAAAGAACCAGAACAATGATGCTCCTTACAAGGAAACATATGAGCTTCCTTATTCACTAATAATTTGATCCTTTATGATAGGCAATGGAGAGAGGAGCTGCAAGGGTCAAAATTCCAATATATAACTCCTTAATCCAGAGAGGGAAAGAAATGAAGCAGCTTCTTTTCACCATCCTTCTGTCTTCAAGAGTAAGAAAAGAGATCACAGAATATGAGGTATTAGAGACATGACATGAGGCCCTCTTGGAGAGCTGTAAGATATCCCTACTTCAAGAGAAGAACCAGCTAATTAGTGAGATGCTAAGACACCAGGTCAAGAAAGGAGGACTCTCAATCAGTGCACATTGCACTGAGAACTAAAAGGTTCTCAGCAGCCCCACCAAAAGCAGTTTTCCTAGAAGCACAGGTAAAACAGATATCAACTTTAAAGGAAATTAGTATTTATTAATCTTGCTATTTCTGGTACCTTACATGGTGAATAGTGGGTACTTAATGAATAAGGAAAAGACTCAAGGACCACAGCAGATGCAAAAGAATTAAAATGTTGGGGTTTTTCTCCTTTTTCTCCCATATTAGAAAGATGAAAGTTAAGGAAAATAGTACTTTTTTACAACTAAACAGCAGGTGTATATAGTAAGGATACCTAAAGTGTCTGCATATTCATTTATCTTTTTCTACTTTATTTTTCCATGTTTATACCTGGCAAAAATGGTTAATTACACATAGTAGGTATGTTGTATGCTCAGAGAAAAAATGACATTGATTGGGTACTTACTGATATTAACATAAAATGTTAACAATGGTTATCTTGTAGGAGGTAGAATGAGTGATTCTTTGAGAATCAGGAAAGGCTTTCACTTATTGCATTATCCACACTTGTTGAATATTATGTACAAATATGACTTTTTAAACATTTTTCTAAGTTTTATTCATTTAAGTAATCTCTACACCCAATGTGGGGCTTGAACTCATGACCTCAAGATCAAGAGTCTCATGCTTTTCTGAGTGATCCAGCCAGGGACCCCCAAATATGAAAGGTAACTTCCACTCCTTTGCCTCATGTTTACTTAAAGAGATTATACTAATATTCCTTGCATCGCTCCTTCCCAGATAATTCAGATAATAACTGAATTAAAACAAGAAACTGAGACAGTTCACAGACACTCTCTCAATCTTTTCAGAGCCAGTCTCTCAACCAGAAGCATGCATTTCTTTTTTGTTTCTGCTGTCTAAGGCACCCTGCTTTACCTCCTTTCCCCCAGAAACAGAAGAAGAAAAAAAAACATACAGGAGAGCAAGGATTTTGCCTCTTTTATTCAGTGCTGTGTGTCCAGCATCTAGAACAACGTCAGCACTCATGGAGTGCTCACTAAATAAATACTTTTTGAATAAGTCAATAAATTCCCTCTACTCTCTACCGTGTGGTGAGGTGCCTGCCCCATCTGGAGAACCTGGCAGTTGTCCATCAGTGCTGAAGGCTGAACCCACTAACCTAATTCAGAGCTGAAGTTGTCAAGTCCCCTGTGGCTGCACCAGGCCTTGTGTGTGTATTCAATCCATTGCTGCTTCACATGACAGCTGGTATTTGGTACCTACCTGCTGACCACTGAGTTCAACTCTTACTTGGCTCCAAGTTCAAGAAGAAAGATATCATTTGTTAGGTATATTCAAATCACAATATTTTTATCATTAAAACTTTTGATTTGAAATGGACTTATTTTATTAGAGAGCTATATTACTTTTTTTTTTTTTTAAAGATTTTATTTATTTATTTGAGAGAGAGAGAATGAGAGATAGAGAGCACGAGAGGGAAGAGGGTCAGAGGGAGAAGCAGACTCCCTGCTGAGCAGGAAGCCCGATGTGGGACTCGATCCCAGGACTCCAGGATCATGACCTGAGCCGAAGGCAGTCGCTTAACCAACTGAGCCACCCAGGCGCCCATAGAGAGCTATATTACTTTTTAAAAGCAACGTTAACTACGTTGTGTGCTCCTACCACTCTCTAACATGTATGAGTAACCAACATGGATATATAACCAAATAGAAGGCAGGTGTGAAAGGATACTGGGTTGACAGAAAGGAAAACTGAATTCCATCTAAAAGGCCAGCACACTTTTGCTTTTTCTGTGTTCTCACAAAGCCAATGACCATCCAGCATATTTCAGAGGATCAGAGACCTACCTCCACATGTATCTTTGTGAAACAACTTGCCCAATCCTTGCTGCAATTCCTATGTACCTACCCACTGAAGACCAATGAGAAACATAGCTCAGCTTCTCTAGGCCTTTTACAAATACAACATAAATTGGGTTACAGAAGTCTGGGGTCAGCTGCTGGAACTGCATGCTTATAGATAAAATAACCAGTTCCACAGAATTCTTTGCAAAACTATACCCACTAAGTGACCAAATGCTTATTGGTTTAGGCCAGTGCTGATCTCAAAGATTGTTCATAGACTTAAAAAGAGACAGAGAAGGTGGGGCACAGACACTTTCAAAGATGGATTGGAAGTTTCTTTCAAAACTATACATAGTTTTACCATATGATCCAGCAATTGAGCTCCTTCATATTTACCCAAAGGAGCTGAAAACTTATGTCCACACAAAAATCTGCACATAGATGTTTATGGTAGTTTTACTCACAATTTCCAAAACTTAGAAGCAATCAAGATGTCCTTTGGTAAATGAATGGATAAATAAACTGTGGTACGTCCAGGCAAAAGAATATTATTTGGCTAAAAAGAAATGAACTAGAAAGCCATGAAAAGACACGGAGGAAACTGAAATACATATTATTAAGTAAAAGAAGCCAGACTGAAAAAATTACATATTATATGATTCCAGCTATATGATATTCTGGAAAAGGCAAAACGATGGAGACAGTAAAAGATCAGTGGTTACCATGATGGGGGGGATCACGGGTGGGAGTGTGTAGCACAATTTGTAGAGCAGTGAAACTATTATGTATGATACTACAAATGATGGATATATGCCATAATATATTTGTCCAAACCTACAGAATGTATAACACTAAGAATGAACTCTAATTTAAACTATGGATTCTGAGTGGTTATGTATGTTTATCAGTTATAATCAATGTACTACTCTGGTGAGGGATATTGATAATGGGTGAGATTATTATGCATGTGTTGTGGGGTAAGGATATATGGGAAATCTCTGCACCTTCCCCTTAATTTTGCTATGAGCCTGAAACTGCTCTAAAATTTTAAATCAAGGGGCGCCTGGGTGGCTCAGTTGGTTAAGCGACTGCCTTCGGCTCAGGTCATGATCCCAGGGTCCTGGGATGGAGCCCCGCATCGGGCTCCCCGCTCGGCGGGAAGCCTGCTTCTCCCTCTCCCACTCCCCCTGCTTGTGTTCCCTCTCTCGCTGTGTCTCTCTGTGTCAATTAAATAAATAAATAAAATCTTTTAAAAAATAAAATAAAATTTTAAATCAAGAAAGAAAAGAATGTGAGAGAGAGAGAAAGAAGAGAGAAAGAAAGAAAAAAAAGAAAGAAAGAGATCATACTCTTCAAGAAAAAAAAAAGTGAAAGAGAGGCACATTCCTGTCAGGAAATTATTGGCACTATTTTCCCTTCTACTTAGCATTCTAAGGCAGCAGGGCCATATGCTTGCAAATGACATTTGAACCAACAAAACAAATGTTAAGATGAAGGAGTGGATGTGTTGAAATGGGGCAGAGGTGTTGAATATACCTCCTTCCTTTCCCTGCTGGTTCAAAACATAGCTGTCTTCTTGCCAGATCCTAGTATACAGTTTAGATTCATACCTTCCCCAATCTTAAAGCCTGGAAACACATCTTCCAGCAAAACCTTAAGTAGCAAAAAAATAACTCTACAGTCAAGCAACATGGAAATGGTATGGAATTCATTTTAAGTTGGATATTGGCTGAATATTAAAATAACAGTTTAAAGGCCCAGAATAATTTTATTAATTAAGACTTACCTATAACTTGAGAGTCATTAGTGTCTTAAATTCTTAAAATTTCAGAGACTATAAAAGCAATACAGCCCGGCAATATATTTCAGTCAACACTCAAAGCACTTAACACTAGGTAGGGTCAAAACATTTTTAAGAGACTGATAAAATGCCTGAGTTGCCTGCTAAAGCAGAGGAGGAAACAAAGCAAGAAAAAGAAGACAAAAATAAAACTGCAAAACAAGATCAGAATTCCAGTCACTTGATATGCTTTTAGATAGCTGACCTCCCTCCAGATTCCTGTAGGATTTCTTACTTGATCTGAGTCCCTTTATATATGGTACCCCTACTGTAATGGCTTAAGTGAGACATCCATTTGTTATATATGCCACTGAGTACCTTTTATATATTCTTCTCTTGAAACTCCAAGAACAAGTCACAAAGCTTGTTTTCCCTCAGAGACAAGACTATCAACTAGGCCAACTTCCTGAGGTTAACTTGCTGGTAACATTGTAAAGGGAGACTTATTTTGTTATTTATTTGTTTGTTTTGAGGAGACAGCTAAGATAGCAAGAAATGCCTTAGATTTCAAACTCAAGACTAGACTTTGTCAGACAGAACAGGAATCTGCCCGGTTCCCTGCTTACTAACCATTTGGCATGGGGAAGTAACATTAACCAACTATTACTTACTAAGGCATTGTTCTAAGAGCTTTGCTTGGATTAACCCACTCAACCCTCAGAAAGATCTTACAAGATGGGACCCTGTAAAATGAAGTAACAGAATAAGTAACATGCTCAAGATCACAGAGATGATAAAATAAAGAATTGAGATTAAACCCAGGTAGTCCTGTTGCTAGAGCCTATACCTCAACCACTTCATTGGTGGTTTGTTTTTTGTTTGGGGGTTTTTTTAGAGGGAGATGGGGGAGAGCAGAAGGAGAGGGAGAGAGAAAGAGAATCTTAAGCAGGTTACACACACAGGGCTGGATCTCACAGCCCTCGGATCATGACCTGAAACGAAATCAGGGTCAGACGCTCAACCAACTGAGCCACCCAGGCACCCCCGTTGGTGGTTTTTAAAAATTTTAAATATAACCTAATATAAGAAATATTTTTACTATAGCCCATAGAAAGTAAGAAATGTGTTCTATAACACAACCCAGTACATGCACATATACGTATTATATATAATTGAAACCATTTTATGAAACCATTCTTACTCTTACTTCAAGCAATGCATTGATAGTTTCTATTATATTTTATTTTTTTAGAACTGCTGATCACGCCTCATCAAACTGATTTCAGGATCCACTGAAAGTCATAACCTGAAGTTTGAAAAACAAGGCACTACATTTCTTTTTACCACCATAAGAATTTTGTGAGTATTACATAGGCTAATGTGTGCAGAACATTTAGTACAAGGCCTAGTGCATACTGTGTGCTCAATAGATGGCAGTAATTATTATTGAGCTTGTAAACTAGCTCTAATTATGGGAGGCAGAGACACTGAGGGAAAAACCATGACTGGGCTGTAAATGTTTTGACATTTAGGGAAAGAGTTGTATTAGAAAAGATTCCTTGGGGTCACCTGGGTGGCTCAGTTGGTTGCGTGTTTGACTCTTGATTCCGGCTCAGGTCACAATCTCATGGTTGTGGGATCGAGTCCCGCATCCGGCTCCGTGTTGGGCATGGAGCCTCTCTCTCCCTCTGACTCTCCCCCTCCCCTTCTCTCTCTCTTTCTAATAAAAAACAAAAACAAAAACGAAAAAAACAAAACTATCCTTAATCAGGTTGTGACTTACCTATATTCAAAAACATAGTATTAAGCTTTTGTTAAGAGTTTAGAGATTACACATGAGATTATATAAACAAACAAGTTACAGCAAGCATAGGAGATATAATAAACCAAAACTGACTGGCACAGCTAGAACCCCAAAGCCAGTTTGGTTACTCTTTGCACATTTTGCCAAATTCCATGTGTAAGATTAAATGCTTTATTATATGAATGAAGGTGTTATATCAATTACCTGATCCCTCTGCCTTATGTTAGTCAGTGGAGAAATCTTCATTGAGCTCCCCACAGATGAGTAATTTTAGAAATTATGTTAGCAGACAAACATCCAAGGGTGAATAATTGCTAAGCCTCTAAAAACCGCTGTCTCTTCTCTTGGAATTCCTGGAAGACAGAAAATACCCCGTGTTTTTCTATATGTGCCTAGCACAGTGCTTGCCCTCAAATGACACTAAACTAGAATAAAGAAAATCTTAAAGCAGAGCCTTGATTCAAAACTGAAATTAATTAATGTGTCCCAATTCATGAAGCACTTCCATATCTGTTATCTCATTCATTCCTCTCATAACCCCTATGAATGACAACAGCAAGTTTCAGTAAAGATAAGCAATGTGGGTACTAAAATAGAGACTGAGCTTGCAACCAAGCACAATATTATTAACATGTCTTTATATGTGGTTAAGGCCAGGCACACATTATGCAGAATTAGAGCCCTTGGCCATTTACCCACAAATTATAGATAAGCTATTACAAACTCATATTATGGAACTCAACTCTTAAAACATTTTATTGCCCCAGAGTGTAGTAGAGTACAGACTTGACTCACTATTGCTTTTGCTCCCTTATATCATTCAGGCCCATGAGTGGTCCTGAAAGACATGGTTTTCATTCTTGGACCTTGTAGTCCTCTCTAAACATACCAAAAAGTTTCTGGGAACAACTTTTCTCCTATCTGTAATACCAAAAATGGTCCCTTCCTTCAGATCACCTCTTTCCATGTTTTCCCAATCATTTAAACTCTACAAAATAACAGTGATTCAATTCATCATCCATTACCTGTCTAGCAACTGCCACGTTTTAGAATGAATATTACTGAATCTCCTTAGGTATTTCTGTTAAATATTTATATGTTTATACATATGTACACTCTGCTATGTCTCCAACGTAACCTTTAATAACTGAGGTATCTCAGGCATTTAGTTCAGATGTGCCATTTGAGTACTCACTAAGTAAAAATATACACAATGCATTTTTTTCTACAGAGTTCATCAACTAATAACAAAGAAAATACGAAAAAAGATGCAAATTTATGATATTTGGCTCTTTTATATTTGTAGGTCCTAGCTTTACTATAACTCTAGGATATACATCACAGACTTAGTTACAAGAGCTCTCTGATGCAATGAACGTGAGTTAGACTATCTGCTTAACCCAGTTCTATCACCTTCTACTTTTAATACTTGAGGCAGGAACTCTACTTTTAGGCTCAGTTTTTCCATTTTTTAAACTGGGAATTGTTGAGCAAAACACTTACCACCACTCCCCCATTCTAGTATTTCCTTCCAGGAGAAGAGTTTTTTTATTGGAATAACATATCTGACCTCTTGCTGCACCATCTATCCCCAGTACTGCTTCCTAGGGGAATAAGAGTATCTTGCCTGACTGGTGAGTTTAGGAGCACAGTAGCTCATCCCCTTTCTTTTCCTTGTCTCTTTGGAATCTTCCCGACTTCAGAGAGAATACATTCTGCCTAACTCCTACTGTAATACTGAACTCCTACTGTAATACTGCCTAGATGGGAGCAGGCCTCAGTTTGTTCTTCCTATGATTAAGTGGGTACAAGATTAGCAAGCCCACTTGCCCAATATCTCTAAATCATGTTCTCTAAATTTAGTATAAAATAGGTATTTTGGTCTCCATCCCCACTGCTCTTTTGCTTGCTTCTCAGTTGGCCCTGATCTTTGAGTAAAGAATATCATTTATTAGCCCCATCATATCTCAATACAGGGATAATAGTTACAACATAAGATTGTCTTATGATATTGTATTTTGTAGAATGTAAAACATTTTTATGTGTAAGGAAGTACTATTGAAATTTTAACACTTCTTTTTTTTAAGATTTTATTTATTTATTTGAGAGAGAGACACAGCAAGAGAGGGAACACAATAAGAGGGAGTGGGAGAGGGAGAAGCAGGCTTCCCGCTGAGCAGGGAGCCCGATGCGGGGCTTGATCCCAGGACCCTGGGACCATGACCTGAGCCGAAGGCAGACGCTTAACGACTAAGCCACCCAGGTGCCGCACAATTTTAACACTTCTTTCATCTATTTATTTCATAGCAAATTTTTAAGGAGATTCATTTATTCACTCAATGAGAGGATAGAGTTTTGACTAAATCTGCTAGAGGAATAAACTTAAATTAATATCTAATTATGTTTGAAATAAAATATCTTCCATCCAGTGTTTTCAGTTATATATGGTTTATTTTTTAATATTTAATAAAATTTTAATTTTCTAAATAGGTGATAGAAAATACTACTGCACTGGATAGAATCTACAGTTTAGATAACAGTTGGAACACTGGCTGCAAAGGTGTTTTAAAATCTGGTACTTTTGGGGTGCCTGGGTGGCTCAGTTGGTTAAGCGACTGCCTTCGGCTCAGGTCATGATCCTGGAGTCCTGGGATCGAGTCCCACATCAGGCTCCCTGCTCAGCAGGGAGTCTGCTTCTCCCTCCGACCCTCCCCCCACTCATGCTCTCTCTCTCTCTATCTCATTCTCTCTCTCAAATAAATAAATAAAATCTTTAAAAAAAATAAAATAAAATCTGGTACTTTTTTCATAGCTTTACCTCTGGGAACTATAAGGATTTTTAAATGTGAACTTTATAGCTTTGAATAGACAAAATCCTGAAATGAGCACACCAGATAATCCTGCATGCTTTTAACCAGAGAACTGCAGCCTTTGACTAAGCTATAACAACGTCCTTCCACAGCTTAAAGTGATGGTTATTATCACTCTCACTCATTGTCTTAGGCACTGGTGAGCAAAACAGACATGGCCCTTGTCTTCACAGAGCTCACATTTGAAACAAGAACATGGCTGCATACTATACTTGTGGTGAGCATAGCATAAAGTATGAAGAAGTGGAATCACTGTGTTGTACATTTAAAACTAAGGTAACATTGTGTGTCAACTACACTCAAATAAAAAAAAAGGTTTTAAGAAAGAGCATGGCCATATAGTTTTCAAATCACTTTTCAATATTTCACAAGCTAGCCTTAACAGTCATTTTACAATGACTAAACTCACTTAAATTAAAACTGGCAAGGCCCTAAATACTTCATTTTGAAAAAGGAAACAAGTATTTGTTGGATATAACCTTATACACATAATCCTGTTTGATTCTCATAACACCTTTAAGAAAGGTATTATTATCACCATTTAATAGATGAAGGAAAGAAGGCTCACTGAAATTACATGTTACCAAAGAGGTCACGCACATTGGTTAAGGAGGAAGGAGACTTTTAACTCACAGCCATCAGATTCCAAACACCCATATTTTTTTCTGCTAAAATGAATCAGTTAATGTCAATTATATTCTAAGACAAAGTTGTTATTATAATGAGAAAGATTTTTAAAGGATAAAAATGGTGAATATAAAGACTTTAGTCATCACCATTGTAGGTAGCAATGTAGAGAGTTTATTTATCCTTGTGTGTCCCATATCATATATCAAAGATCCATTCACATCAGAGACATTCAATAAATGTTGGATTAAATTGTTAATATGTAAAAGAAAAAGCAAATTATACTCAATGGAATTAGTTCACAACTTTTAAGTTATTCCTAACAGTAAGCTATTATTAAAGAGACATATTGACACTTTACAGTTACCAGACTGAACTGCTTTAAAAGATATTCTTGCTCGCATATAAAATAACTCTTCATATTATAGTAGGTTGAGCTTTACCGTATCATTCACACTCCATCTCTCAGCAGTCTAATACCACTTCATTAGAGCAGTTGAACAGATTCAGGATGCAGCCATATAATTTTCCTGGTTCAGATCCTGGCTCTGCCACTTAATAGCTGTGGGATCTTACACAAGTAATTAACATCTCTGTACCTCAGTTTCTACATCTGAGAAATGGGAATGACAACAGCATCTAATGCATAATACTGTTGTATTAAATGAATTATTATATGTAAATTGCTTAGAAGAGCGTCCGACACATAGCAAACATTAAATAAATGTTCTGTTAAAGCAATTGTTGTTGTTTTAAAAATTCAGTACCTGATGTCCATATCCTCATAATCCACAAAGAACTTGAAAGATGAGATTACGGAGATTATGGCCAGCCAGAGTCTCTTCCTCTGGAGTTCTGGGCTCTGAAACAGCACCAACACCACAGACAAGTGACTAGGGAAGTCAGAGGAGCTAGCTCGCTGACTGAGATGCAGATAGTAGGATTCCTGGCTGGGTATTAACTGCTCTATGAACCTGTCAAGGTCCTCTAGTCAAAAACCACCAGAGCACATCTATAGTTCTATAAAGCTTGGTGTATTGACTCATTGCAAGAAGAAATGTATACCATGGGGAACCGTGGGGTATCTCAGTAATGTTAGAAAAAACTTATTGCAGGACTTGGCCTTGTGTTAGATTATTTGGGGGAGCATTCAAGAAAACAGACATCTTTCCCACATTGGATGCTGTCTGGAAGCAGAAGTAATTCTCTGAGTATCTTAATAATTCTTATCTGTGAGAGGAATGAAGTTGAGCTAAAGTAATCAGTAAAAAAGTGGCAGTCACTCATTATTAGCCAGGAAAGGGGGATATTTACTCTCTTTTCTGGTTTGGACAATGTTCTTACTTCTGTCTGTTCAGACGTGATCATGAAATGGTCTAATTATTTGTCTGGCTCCATTACAGTCACAAAGCAGTCTTGTCTGAGGTTGGTCTTAAAAGAAAGTGTTTATACTGAACATGAGAACTTTGCAGATTCACTGTGAGTGTCTGGCCAGCTCCCATCTAATAGAGGGCTGCCTTTCTCTTTCTCGAACTAGATGAGAATGTTTTGCTTGAAGGGCAGGGCCGACCAGGAAAAGAACAACTATTATTATTATTTATACATATTGACAGGTTTCTAGTTTATAAAGTCCCTTTAGAGTCATTGTATAACTTGAGACTCTCAGAACAATCCTGGGAGATTGCACAACTGTAGGGGCCCAATTCATAATGTATTCCATGTGACTGGCACTGCCCCAATGTGAAGAGTGACTTCTGCAGTTGTGCAATAAGGCTACCCCATTCTTCTTTACAATTTATGAAAACTGAGTCAGAGCAGCTTTTTGAGTATTCTTTATTTCCCAATAAACCCTAGAGTTCTCTCTGGCAACCTGCTCAGCCACTGATGTTTTGATCCTTGATTCAGTCATAGTTTCTAGTTCCAGACAATTTCTTCAGCCTGTTCTGTCATAACCTAGACTATACTGGCTACCAAATAAAAAAAGCTCTGCCTTCTTCTACAACTTTGTCTGTGCCTTCCCTAAACAGGATGCTAAAAATGTTACTGAATTTACAACAAACCTTTTTCACACAGTCACTTCCTAGAGAGAGAGAAAAAAAGTGTGTGTGTGTTGCCTAAAAAGTTGATACACCATAGTATATGTTGCTTGCAATGTCAGAATGGCAGATGGAAAAAATGATTTTGAGTTCTGAAGAAATTTTAAAAAGTAGAATATCCTACTAATTTCAGGGGCTGAAATTTTTAAATGCAAACTGAGCTGCTAGTAATATATCTTTCCATAGTCTTGGAAACCTACCAAGTAAAATGACAAAGGAAAATGGAATTCCCCATGAAATGTCCCCTAATAGTGATTTTTTTTTTTTTCTGTCTAGCACCATCTTTTTGAAACTGGGAAATTCCCTCTTGCTACTAAATTTCTCTCCTGAAACATTCAACTGAAACTGAAAATGGAATATTCTAGTGATAGAATAGGCAGTTCCCAGAAAGACTAGGGGCTCTGATTCAGATTTGCTCAGGAAATCCTGTCACAGTAATTCACAAACTCTGTGACCCTGGGCAATTCATCTACCCTCTCTTTCATTAAGTTACCATGCATGCTTCTCTCCTCTATTATTACCTGAGAGTACCCTGGACTTCTCCTATCAGAACATTTATCACACTCTATGTTCAGATTTCTATCCTACTTGGAACAAAAAATGCATTTAGAGGACAGAGACCATCTGTATTTTGTTGTCCTTATACTTCTAGGCCCTAAAGTTATGGCACATAAAATATTTGTTAAATTTATTTGTTGCCTTAGGGGAAACGGAGTGGAGATCTAGAGCATCAGGAAGGTTTAATTTTCTTTTACATACCTTTTTATAACTTTGAATATTTTACCATGCCAATTTGGTGCATATATTTCTTTTTAATTAAAAATAACATTTACATGAAAAGAAGAAAGGGAGAAAATGTTTCTTGCCAATAAATATTTGGTAAAGGGATAGTAGTCACTCAGTACTTTTCAGCTGCCTTTCTTATTTAAGCATGGGATCAAAGTAGATGATTTTATGGCAAATTATTTTCTCTATTCTATATAATAACCAAATGTATAATTTGAGGACTAAGGTATAAATTTATTCAGCTGTGATTTTTCTTTTATTATGAAAAAGTGATAGACCAGCCAGTTCTATCTTAAATCCAGAACATTCCAACTTGAAGCTAGATGGAAGAAGACAGTGAGGGCAAAGATTCCTTGGACATTTTGCCTAGCACTCCAGTCAGCCAATCAGAATTTTAACAATATAGTACCACTTTTCCTTCTTTTGCCACTACTCTTTGTATGAATCACTCTATCAGGGCACCTCATGGAACAAGATAGCAGGCGACTGAGGCATGGTATATCTACTTCTCAGTTCCTTGTCCAAATGTTATGAAATAGCACCAAAATCCCTAACTCCACCCACTAACAATTTGCACGTTTTCGCAAACAAGTTTCCCTGCATGGAATACTTCCAAAGATTTTGATTGCTGATCATCTTACTCCGAATGATCACAATAAATCCTTTAGTCTTTCTAAAGGACTTCTGTTTCTTTAGCCACATAACTCAGATCATGCTGATATGGAAAGATTTGAGTCAGATTTTACATACTAATTGAATGTTTTCTGCCAAATTATGCCTTATATTTGCACTTCTAACAACTTAACAAAAAGGGGCACCTGGGTGGCTCAGTCCTTAAGCATCTGCTTTGGGCTCAGGTCATGATCCCAGAGTCCTGGGATGGAGCCCTGCCTTGGGCTCCCTGTTCAGTGAGGAGTCTGCTTCTCTCTCTGCTCCTCCCCACCGCCCCCCACCTCATGCTCTCTCTCTCTCAAATAAATAAATAAAATCGTCTATAAATAAATAAATAAATAACAAAAAATAAAATAAAATAAATCTTACCAATATGATTTGTTTCAATGAGCAAATAAAACAAGCACTTTTCCCAGGCTATAATCTAAAATGTAAAAAAAAAAAAAATTCCTAAAGCT
Source organism: Zalophus californianus (assembly GCF_009762305.2). Taxonomy (NCBI): domain Eukaryota; kingdom Metazoa; phylum Chordata; class Mammalia; order Carnivora; family Otariidae; genus Zalophus; species Zalophus californianus. Next base: position 145,743,156 of record NC_045598.1, read on the forward strand.
TTATAATCTGAGTGAAAAATATTTCCTACATAGTGGTTTATTTGGTTAATTAATGAAGAGGGGTCTCTAGTAGTGACCTCTAGATTCTGAACTTGAATTGTTCTGGTCCACATTTTTGTTGAATTGAAAAACAGAAGGGAATGAACATAACATCTATTGAGGGTATGCCACATACTAACCATTTTATATGCATTATCTTACTTCATATTTATAAAATTTGTTAGAGGAATAATTTCACAAAAGGAGAGAATAGGCCTTAAAGAATTTAAACAGGCTGCCCACAATTACACAGTTCATAAATAAAGAAGCAGAGAACTGAAGTCATAGATGTATAAACTCAAACATCACATTTCCTGGAATAGCCAATACAGCAAAGTACATATTTAAGAGAATCATGGAAGGCTGGAAGAATGGATCTACAAAGATATAGCAAAACTTATTATGAATAAATTCAAAAATTGAATATGGGTCTACAAATGAGACATTATGATATACTTATTAGACAACTAAAATTAAATATAGTGAAAATACCAAATGCTGGCAAGGATGTAGGAAACTGGAATCCCTTATCTATTGCTGGTGTGAATTTAAAATGGCACAGTCACTTGGAAAATAGTGTGGCAGTCTCTTTTAAGAAAAACTCAGAAATTGGGGCACCTGGGTGGCTCAGTCGGTTAAGCATCCGACTCTTGGTTTCGGGTCAGGTCATGATCTCAGGGTTGTGGGATGGAGCCCCACGATGGCTCTGTGCTCAGCAGGGAGTCTGCTTGGGATTCTCTCTCTCCCTGTCCTTCTGCCCCTCCCCACTGCACTCTCTCTCTCTCTCTCTCTCTCTAAAATAAATAAAAACAAAACAAAAAACACTCAGAAATCAAAATGTATGTCCACACAAAGACCTATATATAATTATTCATAGCAGCTTCATTTGTAATAGCTAAAACCTGGAAACAACTAAAATGTCCTTCAATAGGCGAATAGTTAAACAACTTTGGTATACCAATACCATGGAATACTGTTCAGCAATAAAAAAGAATCAACTACTGATACAAGAAACAACTTGATGGATCTCAAGGGCATTATGCTGAGTTGCCAATCCAATCTCAAAATATCACATACCTATCATTAACATAACATTTGTGAAATGATAAAATTATAGGTATGGAAAGCAGATTTTTGGTTACCAGGCTTTAAGGATGGAAGTGGGTGGAGAATGAGGGGAGGGAGATCTTTGTGGTCATGTAATAGTTCTGTATTTTGACAGAGAGAGATGGTGGTACAGGAATCTATGCACGTGATAAAATGATACAGAGCAACCATGCACATTGGATGAATGTTAAATTGCTAGTTTTGATATTATATTTAAATTATGGAAGATGTAACCATTGGGGAAAACAGGGTGAAGGATACTGGGACCTCTCTATATTACCTTTGTAACTCCCTGTGGCTCCATTTTTAATCCCAAATAAAGAAGTTTTTAAAACTTGCACCTGGGGATCTTAGCTTCCTGGGGCTACCATAAGGAAGAACCACAAACTCGGTGGCTCAAACCACAGAAATGTATTCTCTCATATTTCTGGAGGCTAGAAGTCCAAAATCAAGATGTTAACAGAGTTGGTTCCTTCTGAGGGCTATGAGAGAGAATTTGTTTCATGACTATCTCCTAGCCTCTGGTAGCCTTAGGCATTCCTTGGCTTGTAGATAGTTTTCTTCCTGTGTCTTCACAGTATCTTCACTTTATATGCCTGTCAGCATCAAAATTTCTCCTTCTTATAAGGATACTAGTCATATTGGATTAGGCCCCATCCTAATGACCTCATCTTAACTTGAGGCAGAGACCTGTTTCCAAACATGGTTAAATTCACAGGTACTGGGGGTTAAGACTTCAACATCTTTTTAGGGTACACAATTCAACCCATAACACTGCGTCTAAAAGCATCAACTGCACAAATGCAGGAGAGAAAACCGGATCTCAAGGCAGTTTATATTAAAAACAAACAAAGAAACAACAAACAAAAGCTCCAGTTTTAGTTGACCACAGGTTCAACCCTAAATTAATAGTTTAACAAGACTGCTTAAAAAAATTAATATTGTCTTCCATTGTACTAACAGATTCAGATCAGAGACAGGCATAGCCACGTCCCTCTCACCTATCAAACCTCATATGGAATTTTCTAATCTATTTGGATTTAGGGGAATACTGGTGAAGTTGAGTAGATTCATAGGAAAACCACTGTGAGTCTGAAAACCAAGTTGAAATAAACAAGATACATTAGATGCCAAAAACTAAAGATGACATAACTGCTTTCAAAGTATTCAGTTTTTAAATCCCTCATATCACCTTAAAAAGTGGTATCCCCTTTAGGGGCACCTGGGTGGTGCAGTTAGGCATCAGACTCTTGGTTTCAGCTCAGGTCCTATGATCTCAGAGTTGTGTGATCTCAGGGTCATCAGATCAAGCCCTGCGTTTGGCTCCACACTCAGGGCAAAGTCTGCTCGAGACTCTCTCCCTCTCCCTCTGCCCCTCCCCACCGAGTGCTCGTGCTCTCTCTCTCAAATATATAAATAAATCTTTTTTAAAAAAGTGGTATCCCCTTTGTGTTTGCTGAATGAATGACAAAGCTCAAATTGTCTAGGTAGAAGAATTAGGTCAATTTAATATAGCATAAGCAGCTAATATGAAGACCAGAAGAACTTTGTAAAACTCAGAATGTTAGAGAATTTTAATAATAGAAACTTCTAATCAATCAATGGAAACACCTTGTTCAAAATGTAGTTTATTCCCTATTGTCAGGAAATGTTCAAAGGAAGCTGAGCAACCCTTTGCTAGGTATTCATTCAATGGGAGATTGTACTAGCATCTTCAAACTTTTTTTTTTTTTACTTTTCAGCACTTTCACAGAAAGATACATTAATTTAACTTCTTAGGAATTTTTAAAAATAATTTCACCTTTTTCTGAATGCTAAATGATAAAAGTGCAACTCTAGATTGAAAAATGTTTGAGAAAACTATTATCAATACTATATTAATAGGTTGACTTTAATGTTCTTTATTAATAATTCTAGCATGAGAACTGTTTACTTTTTCCAATTGAGATGAAGAATTTGGTTTAATTTAGCTTATCAGAAAAAGCATCATTTATCAACAATTTTAAAATAACACGTTCAATTTTAGGAGTGAGCACAATTAGAATGCTAAATGAGAAACATTATGGTGCTCATTAACTGCAAAATTGTGTACTTCTCTGACTCTCCATAACAATAGACTCCACATCATCACAGAGTTTATCAGGTATTTTTTGAGATTTTTTTAGGAAGAAAATGTACCAAATGTACCCCAAATGTTAGTTTTCCCATGCAAACTGTTCACTATTATGTAATTATAGAGATTTTCCCAGCATTTGTATTATTAAAACTTACTAGGTGCTTTCAGACTGAAAAAGAGAAAAAATTAGAATGAGATGTTTGAAATTCTTGGATTTGTACTTTACGTGGTTTATTTTTTAATTTTTCCATCTTTTTTCTAATTGAAATATTAGAGATTTCAAGCTACTATTTCATAAAAGAGCACCTGCAGTATAAATAACCTTAATTCTCAGTAAATGGAAAAATCTTAGTGACTTTAAAGAATTTTTTTTAAGATTTTATTTATCTATTTATCAGAGAGAAAGAGAACAAGCAGGGAGAGCAGCAGGCAGAGGGAGAAGCAGGCTCCCCGCTGAGCAGGGAGCCCGATGCAGGACTTGATCCCAGGACCCTGGAATCATGACCCGAGCAGAAGGCAGACACTCAACAGACTGAGCCACCCAGGAACCCTTTTTTTTTTTTTAAGATTTTATTTATTTATTTGTCAGAGAGAAAGAGTGATTTTACAGGATTTTGAACAGATGAATTCAACATACAAATGTGATAATTGTTTTTTACCTAATTTGTATAACTATTCTCATTTTTTCTCATTTAGTTGATGTAATTCAGCATCAGTATTCTTTAAGTTTTCTGTCTTTAGCCAATTAATTATGGGAACTAAACAATACATATATGACTAAGAATACATTTTTAAACTCTGTCATGGTGAACACATTCATGAAAGCTAAAGGTTTGAGGTTGTGATAAATAAATTGAAGCAACCATTTAGAAGTCTTGCAATAAAAAGAATCTTAGCATTTAAATGAGTTTAAATGAACTCCAGCAATCATCAGGCCAAAATTGCACCATCTATCTCAAAAGAAAATGAAAGCAACTGTGTGGAGGAACAGTACTCTTACTGTCTGCAGGAAAAAATTTGGTACAACCTCAATGAAGAGCAATTCGACAATATAATTTGACGATATAAACCAAAATTACATATGGGCATAACTCTGGTTCAACAATTCACTTCTAGGAATTAGATATATAGATATATTTGCACAAGTACACATGACATATGTAAAGATTATTTATTACAGCATTATTTGTAATAGCAAATATGTGGAAACAATCTAAGTGTCCACTAATGGAGGACAAATTATGGTATAAAGAAAGGATAAGGAAACTTATGCATTCACATGGAAAGGTATCCAAGATAGACCGTAAGTGAAAAACAAGTGAGGTGAACAGGGTACAGTGTGAAACTAATTATATAAAGTGAGAGACATAATATACATCCACATATATATTTTATATTTAAACCTATTAGCTTTTTATTGAAGTATAACAATACACAGAAAAGTGCATGTTAAGTGTAACCTCAAAGACTGTTCGTAAAGTGAATACACCCATTTAACTGGCATCTAGAGTCTAGGTCCTAGATCAAGAAACAGAAAATTACTATCACCCCAGAAGTCTCGTCATGCCCCTTCTAGTCACTACCCTTCTCTCTACAAGATAAGTCAGTATCCTGATTTCTAAAAGCATAGTGTTTTTTTTGCACTTAATAGAAACGGACTCATACAAATATATACTCTTTTGTGTCTGATTTTTTTATCCAACATTATACTTCTGTGATTCATCAATATTGTTGTACACTGTCCAGTCTCATTGCTGTTTAGTGTTCCACTGTGTAAATGTGCCACAATTTATTTACCCAATTCTACAGTTTATGGGTATTTGGATAATTTCCAGTTTGAAGCTATTATAGATAGCACTGCTACGAATACTCCAGCATTTGCATATACATATTCACATACCTAAAGGAGGAATTGATGTTATAGAATCTGCATAGCCACAATTTTAATAGAAACGGCTTTACAGTTTGCAAAATTGGTTGTACCAACTGACACTCCCACCAGCAGTGGGTATGAGAGTTCCAATTGCTACAAATCCTCACCCACACTTGGTATATTCTGTCTTTTAATTTTTAGTTAGTATTTGTGTAATGGTATCACACTGTGGTTTTAACTTGTAGTTCCCTGGTAACAGTGTTGAGCACGTTAAGTCTTTCATTTGCTATCTGCTATTTAAATAGCCCCTTTTGTGAGATGTCTAGGTCGTCTGCCTAGTTTCCCATGGGATTATCTCTTTTATACTTTTAAATGTTGAAAGATGTGCTTATATTACTTATTTTTTAAGTACTGTAATTAAAATATAAATTTTATAGCGTTCTATGCTTCATGCTCTCTCCTTGGAGATTTACAATATACTGATATTACAAAAGCTCTGAAAAGTCTTACCCTTTTCACCATCACCAGTTTGTAGAAATGTTGTTTCTGTTTTTGTATGATTTTTATTTCTCATAGACTTAATTGCTTTTCACTTAGATTTTTTAAGTTTTCTCTCCAATTTTATCACACATTTCATTAGATCTATCAAACATCAATATAATTTCCCCAAAACTCAAAATTAGATAATGTATAAAATCAATTACTTTAACTAGAGTCTTTCCCTTGGAATCTGCCATCTCCCTGCTCCAGGGAAAAAAGGTTGCTCTCTAATTCTGCTGCATCCTGGGGTTTAAACCTTCACATCCTCCTGGTTCTGTTTTCTGGATCCCATGTCTTTCTCTTTCTTGATTTATTCCCATGTTTTGTTGGAGCACATGTTCCACTCACTTTCTTTCAAGAAAAAAAAAAAGAAAAGAAAAAGGTGGATGGAAAGAAAAGAAACATTTGCATCCTTGTATATGTGAAAATGTTTTTATTCTGCCCTTATACTTGATAGTTTGGCTGACTATACAATTGTAGGTTGGAAGCTACTATCTTTTAGAATTTGAAGAAATTTCATTTCACTGTGTTTTAGCATAAAAGTGTTATTGTTGAGAAATCTAATGCCATTCTAATCCCCATCCCTTTATTCTTGTTTCTTCCTTCTGAAAACCTGTAGAATCTTCTATTTGTTCTCAGGGTTCTGACCTTTTTAAGGATGTGCTTACATATAGGTCTTTTTTAATTCACTGACGGTACTTGGTGGCCCTTTCAATATGGAGACCCCTGTCCTTCAAACCTGCCAAAATTTCTTGAATTATTGTTTTGATCATTTCCTCCCTTCCTATTTTTTGTTCTTTTTCTGGAACTCTTAGTTTATTAAGTGACTGGAAAATTAAATGAATGAATGAACGATGAATGAATGAATAAATGGGGAAAGTTTTCTGAGCACTTTTTGTAGCAAACAGCGTATTAAGCAATAAAGCACAGAGTATCAGACCAGATCTTTAAAACTAAATATTTTATTTTAAATCATCAAAATTTTAAAATACAGTGTTTCATCACAACTTCCCAGTATTGTAAAATATAACATTGCTATTCTCATTTCAGGCAACACAAAGATATAGGAAACATTTGTTCTCTGCTGACAAAAATACCCCATTCAAGTCAGGTATTCCTTATTACTGTAGCCTTAGAATTCATTAAAATGCCTAGTATGTACTTAGTATTGTATACAATATTTGCACTCACACTCTACAAAATAATCAAGTAGAAAGGTGTTTGTTCTAAGGTAAAAAACAGAAAGATGTTTGGTTGTTTTTGGTTAAAAATGAAATGCATTCCTCCCAGATCTATGAAAAAGAAATTTTTGCAGTCTTACCTGGAATCAGAGGGACTGACTCTTCTCAAAGTTATTTGTCAATCTCCGTATAGTTATGGACGCCAGAGAGAAGAGAGAGAAAAGTAGCTCCCTAGTAGAGGAGCACGGAACAGGAGCTAAACACCAGAACTTGTTAACAGAGTCAGCCTCTGACAGGATTTATCACCCACCTCTCACTCCTGACGCACCTGGAAGTGAGGGATGACCGGAGTCCAGGTAGGCAGGTGAATTTACACCCTACCTGACCCGCGGGGCTCATCAGTGCCCAACTCTCGAAGTCACCACCACGCCCACCCCTCACCGGCGCGTTTCGCGCAGGCGCGGAGTCGGTAATCCGGCGTCCCCGCCCGCACCCCGCCACCCCTGGAGTCTGGCGACTCCCCCACGACTATGAGGCTCAGAGAAGATTCCTCCCTGGTGTGAGAGCACGTTGACCAAAATCGGACACCAGGCTGCTGAAAGGAACTTTTTTTTTTCCCCTCAGAGAAAACTTTCCCAAACCTGGAAAGTTGGGGGGAAAGAAGACAAAACGAGCGTCCCTGGCTCCCTTCCCCACCCCTAGCCCCCGCCCCAGCCCCGCGGGTGTCGCCCAGAGCGTGGGGGCCGCACCACATAAGGCAGACCCGAGGGCCGCGGGCCGGGGGCCCTCTCCCCGCCTCAGGGTCTGCCGCTGACGTCACCTGAGAAGTTTGGGGAGGGAGGAGCTTGGACTGCCCGGCTCTGGTGGCTGGTGCGCCTGGGAAGGCCAGGTCGGGGGAGGAGGCTCCTCCTCGACGCGTAGTCCCGGCAGAGTTGACTACGATACCCAGAAAAGTCCGCTCTGACTCCAGAAAAGCAACGACTGGCGTGGGCCGCGGAGGCCATGGGCTGCCTCGTGACCTAGTGTCCCGCCGCGGGAAGTGCCCGGGTGCTCCGGCTCCGGCACGGGGGTGGGGAGGCGAGTGCGGGCGCCCGAGCGCAGCCGAGGAGCCACGGAAGCCGCCGAAGCGGCGGGCACACCCAGAGCCGGCCAGCGGCCTCAGAGCCCGCGCCGCCCGCGACCATGAACCGGGAGGCTATCTGCAGCGCCCTGCCCACCATTCCCTGCCACAAGCTCGCCGACCTGCGGTACCTGAGCCGCGGCGCGTCGGGCACCGTGTCGTCCGCCCGCCACGCAGACTGGCGCGTTCAGGTGGCCGTGAAGCAGCTGCATATCCACACCCCTATGCTCGACAGGTAGGGCACCCCCGCGGAGCCCCGAACACCAGCCCCGAGCAAGCGGGCTCTAGAGCCCGAACGGCGGCGACACTTGCGGTCGGCCCCACCCCTCGTCACCTCTGGGCAGCCCTTCAAGGCTCGGGGCTTGCGTGGTGGGGAGAACTGGCTACGCTGGAGATGCAGCTCTCGCATTCCTCTGCTCACCCCGTCTCTCCACCGCCCTCTCCTGCTCTGTCCCTCTTACTCCTGGACTTCCTTTCTCCAGAACACCAAAAGTCAGGGTGTTTCGGTGTAGGCCTGCGGTTGTTTTTGTTTTGTTTGTGGTTTATTACGTATGGTCATGAAAGTTGAGATACCAAACTCTACTTGCTTTAGTTTCTCTTCTCACTCTCGCAGGGAAGCCTGTCCCCAGAGGATAAGTGTATTATTTTGCTAACAATACGCTGAATCAGAAGACAAACGACCAGAAATTTTGAACGTCTTTCACATCCTGAACAATTTCCCTGCACTGTCTAGGTTTTAAGGGAAAGTTAGTATTAGTTTCTGTTTCCAGAAAAACATTTCATTCCTGTACCATTGACCTGGGATCGAAGGTATTAGTCAGTGGGTCTAGTCATTTAGTCTTGTGTATTTGCCTTCCAGTAGGCCCTGCATTCAGTCCTTAGTGAGTTAACATCCATGATTGCAACACTCTCCTCTCCTCCCCCTCTATCTAATGTCAGAATTCATCATGCTGGGTGCCTGATTGGTCAGAGGCTGTTGGTGTCCAATGTCAGATAAATCCCTCAGCTTCAGCTCTACCAATGTTACTGGACTTTCATCTGCCTGTAGCTTTACTTTGCTGTCTTGCTATCAGGCTTGGGTGGGCCAGATCTCACAGTAAATTTGAGACACTTGTGGAGATTGTTCCCACTTTTTGTATATCATAATCCAGATCTAGTGATAGATAAGATGTGGTGTCTCTTTCACCTGGACCTTGAGTTCTGTGGAGCAAGTGCTAGGCAAATGTATGTATGTGTATGTAGTCAAGTTTGAAGGGTGGTGGTTGGTTAAAAAGACTGAAAATATTTTAGAATCAGCTCTGTAAATTTATGGATATCTAACCCTAAGGGACCCTTTAGGTATTCTAAAGCAAGTTGATCTTCCTGTTTTGGATGCTGCTTCTCAAGATTTTAATTTATCCGAGTTTTGTGCTATTTGGGAGCAAAGGAATGAAGAGGGGGTTCCCTTTCTATTCTTATTAACAGTTTTCATAACCTAAAACTCTTCAGTAAATTGGTAGGAAATTCTGTTGTCCAAGAAGTCATAAGGACCAGTTAAACCCTCTGGCATTACTGCTTCAGGTTCTTTTTCCCACTTTGTTACCTAAGATGTTAACCTTAGCGGTATTCTTGTAATCTCAGCATAGGACAGGGCTATGCAGTTGACTCACAGGGTGTCCATTTCCTCACATAAAGTGGGAATAATAAATGCATGGACTTGGGCTCTGGTGTGGAAAAGGTTTGCATTGTTCTTTGAAACCATCTGGAAGAAAAATAAGTTTATGTGCAGTTACGTGTTCTTATTTTAGTGATTGGTGAGTCATTCTCCGTAACCTGACTTCTCCCCAATGAGTGGGCCTTCCCCAGCAATCTCCCGACTGTTTATGTGTGGATGAGTCTGATTGGTTTTTCAAACACTGTGTGGATGACATAACTGTTTTGTGACTGAAATTTTAAGTTGGGTAATTTTGGTGATATGCCTATGAAAACTGTAACTTTTAGTTTTTAAAAATATAAAACCTATTTTAGACCTATTTATTTTTGGCTTTTTCTGTTTTGCCACTTACTCGATTTTCCTGAAATCTGACTTCAAGAACTTTCCTTGATCCTTTCCTTTCTTTGATCAAGCGGTGGAATGGAGAGAACACAGGCTTTGGAGTCCCACAACTGCAATTCAAATCTGACTCCAACCCTACCACTTAATGTTGGCCTATTAGAAAATTATTTATCTGAGCCTCAGTGCCCTCAATATAAAGTGGTGTTAAGGTAACCAACTTTAGAGGGTTGGTCTTTGGATGATAGTACATATAAAGTGTATGACACATAATAGGATCACAGTAGAAGGAAGAATGCCTGATACTCTTAATGAGAGAAAGAACAAGTGTATTAAGTATCACTGAGACTTCAGCGTGCTCTCTCTATAGTTTTTTTTCTCAGTGTATCCAGAAATCTTCAAGTCCATCCTCTGTCTCTCTGCAAGAGTGCTAAACAATAAGATGTAGTTCTTGTTGACCTCCATCTCTTACCTTTTCAATTTAGGGAAGATAAGTTTTAATTAAAACAGGTCTCATAAACTGAATAATAGGTTGCCTCACAGAGTATTAAGTGGCTGAGAACAGGGAGAAGGAAAAAAGCTTTTTACTTTATGTCCTCTTGTAACTCTTGAATTTTAAAACATATATTACCTATTCAGAACATAAATAAGATTTTTTGCTTTATTTTGCCTTTTGTTTGCTTTTAGAGCAAGCCTCATAGTCTGATGTGGAATGTCTGTTTTCTTATTTCAACAGCCATTCATCCAGAGCTTGAGTGGTTTAAGCACCAACTAATCATCATTGCTTACCCAATAAACTTCTGGAAATGTTTCTATTTTGTTATTGCTGCTACCAACACATCAGTCTATGGTAAAAACCAGTGACATCTCCAATTCCCTTGCTTTTTTTTTTTTTTTTTTTAATTTGTCTACCGTAGTCACCACCACCTGGGCATTCTATTCAGCTAGTGTTTTTCTTTCCATTTTCACTGTGACCTTTATAGTTTCAGACTCTCATTGCTTCACATCTTTAATTAGTATTGTAATATTCTAACACATGACTTTCAAACTCTGCCCATTTCTGCTGATTGTACATCCTTCTGCCCAGATAATTGTCCAGAAAGTTTGCTCTGCTCATGTCATTACCCTGCTCAAAAACCTACAATCACAATTTGCTAACTACCAAATAGAGTGTAAATACCCTCACCTGGCTTTAGGGCTCGGAGATGAGGCTCTAGCCTACCCTATTCACCTTCATTCCTTTCACATGCTCTTTAGGTATCCTGATTCATATTAAACAATCTGCCATTTTCCAAACACAACCTTCACTGTAACTTCCTTGAATACATTTGATACATATCTACCAAGTGCCGGGTCCTGTTTTCAGGTCTTAGGGACACACAGATGAGAAAGAAAAGCAAAAGTCCTCCCATCTTGGAGGCCATATCCATCTTGGCCCTTTTACCAATGGTTGATGTTCTGTCTTCCCTTAAAGTACAGTTGAAATCCCTCTTTAAAGACTGTCAACTCCCCTAGCCCAAAGTTTACTCTTTTTCTGAGTTCCCCATAGTTCTCTATTTATTCATTTGCTTACTTACTTAACTTGCTTGCTTATTTATTTGTTTATGATGGTACTTATCACATTCTGCCTTATGTTTTAAGTATGCATTTTCTTTCTTTTTTTTACTTGCTTTCCTTTTTTTAACTTTATTGAGGAATAATTGACACATGTAATTATATATAAAGTGCACAACATGATGATTTGATAGACATATGCGTTGTGGAGTGATTACCAAGATCAAGATAATTAACACATCCAAAGAATACCTCCAAATGGCCAATAGGTATATATGAAATGGTCTTCAACATCACTAATCATTAGGGAAATGCAAATCAAAATCACAATGAGTATTTATTTTTCTTAGAAAATTTCTTGGCAGCTTGAGGACACAGACTATGTTTATCTTTATATTTTCCAAAATGTTGAGCATAGTTTTCATTCATAATAAATGTTCAGTATTTATTTGTTTTGTGAATAAATAAGCAAATGAACCTGGGATCCAGAGTTGCCCCAGGGATCTGTTATAAGCATTTACCTGTCCTAAGTGTTCTTTTCCTGAGTTCCATTGTATAATTTCTAAGCATTTTTGACCCATATGCAACTGTTATCGTCTAGTCATTTAAATCTACAACATTTAAATGTATTATTTAAATATTTGGGAAAAATGCACATGGTATGCAACCATGATATTTAATATAATATTCTAATCAAATATCTAATACAACATAAACTTTAATTCAAACAGCAATAATTCTAATATCAATAGACTTTATAAACTTACTCAAATATTGTGTCCTTTTCCTTTCCTAGGAAAGTACAATAATAATAACCTGTGTATATCGCACTTTTTTCTGTCAGTGGCTCAGAGAAGTTATTATGGACTCTAAACAGACCTGTGGACTGTATAGGGCAGATATTATCCCTACTTTAAATATGAAGAAACTAAGGGACAGAGAAGTTGCATAATTTACATGAGGTCAATTAATGGGGGAAAAAATCTAGTCTTAATGTTATAGGCATGATTATTGTGTATTTTTCATTACTTTGAAATAATTACGCATTTTCTTTCTTTAGTGAAAGAAATGATGTTTTAAGAGAAGCTGAAATTTTACACAAAGCTAGATTTAGTTACATTCTTCCAATTTTGGGAATTTGCAATGAGCCTGAATTTTTGGGAATAGTTACGGAATACATGCCAAATGGATCATTAAATGAACTCCTACATAGGGTAAGTATTGTGCATTTTTAGTAGCTATCATTCTGTTATTCAAGCTATCTAGTGTTTTGGTTTTACATATGATCAGATTATTTGGAGAGCTGTAGATGAGTCAAAATAAGAATAATGGAAAACAATTACAGTGGTAAAGTTAGACAAGTTATGGCTTCTTTTGTGTTGTTAAAAATATCAGAGAGTCAGGCCCTACATTCTGCAGGACTGAGGTTATTTTGCTTAGGTTACTGTTCCTGAGGTGTAACTGAATTCCAGTAACCACATGTGTATATACAGAGGTAGGAGAGGGAGAGAGAACAGATAAACTCTGTACACTATATAACCTCCTGTTAGTTAAGCCAGATTTTATTTTATCTTAAAAACAATTTAGGATTCAAATTAAATGTTAATAATACCCGTCCATAAAGTTCTAAATAGGCCAAATAAGTCTGTCTCTGAGTACCAAATACATCGGTTTTTCCAATAATAGACAAAGGCATGAGCCATTTACCTTTTTATCAATGTACTAGTTACTCTGGCTTTGATTGTGAATCCCATCAGTAAGCAAACTGGAGGGGTGGGTCCTCATTCTTATCAGTAAGCAAATTTGTGAATCCTTAGTCTCAAACTGTATGTATTCATCTATTGTTTGCTTGATCTTATATTATTAATACTATCTGCAACCTGCAGTTTCTGTTGAGAAATCTTTTTTAAAATCACTGGGTCTCTGGGCGCCTGGGTGGCTCAGTTGGTTAAGCGACTGCCTTCGGCTCAGGTCATGATCCCGGAGTCCTAGGATCGAGTCCCACATCGGGCTCCCAGCTCAGCAGGGAGCCTGCTTCTCCCTCTGACCCTCTCCCCTCTCATGCTGTTTCTCGCTCGCTCTCTCAAATAAATAAATAAAAATCTTTAAAATAAATTAAATAAATAAATAAATAAATAAATAAAAATAAAATCACTCGGTCTGTTTTGTGAGTGTTGGTTTAGTTAAAATCTGGTAACATGATCTATAAATTCCAATTAGTGGATGCTCCTAAAGTCTGATACATCACAACGTTCTGTAAGCAAACGAGAGAATGGATGCCACTCATGGAGTGACTTCGTCTTTATTTCAGCAGATAATCACTTTCTATTTATGACGGGACCATCTGAGACAAGGACAGAGTATGATAACTGGTGTCTGTGTATAATATTTGTATAACAACACAGCAATTGATATAAATATTACTTAAGCACAATTTCCTTTTTAAAAAAATGAATATAAGTATAAATTCTAATATTTTCTTCCCACACTCCAGTACCCATTAGATACTCTGATACCCAAAATTGGAACCCATTAGAAATTATAGAGCCTCCTTCAGGGGACTGCCAACTCCTAGAAGGAATCATAACATATAGAGTGAGTGTTCTACCTCTGTCTCCATGATCAAAAGCCTCCATGTGATACTATACTGCACAGAGGCCTTGTGACTCCTTTGAACTACATAATTTTCAGAAGAAAATTACCTTTTTACAGACTAAAAGATTCAGTTACTCACTGGGATGGAGGTCTGTGTATACCAGAGGAAGTAATGTCTTATGTTTCTTTTGGTTTTCTTTGTTGTATTATTAGAGCGGGATTTATCTTGAAGTACTCTCCCCCAACCTCAAAGAAGATTGTTAAAAAAAATCAAAATAGAATGTAAACAGCTGGTTAATCAAAGAGCTATACACTTACCCATTTGCAGAAAAAATTCTCAAGAACAGATTTGAGCTTTCAGTAAAAGCATACTTTTTCATGTCATTTAGAATGTATCCAGTAGCTTGGTGCCTGGTGATTCATTGCCAGATCTTCCCAAATTATCTAATTTTTCTGAGTATGTTCATTCTCCTAGGAAGCTACACTAACTTTTATGTTCAAAAAGTTCAGATGAATATCACTTGTAAGTACCAAGATATATAAAACATTATATTTTAAATATGTCTATTGCATACACTTAAAAATGAAGATGATCTTTGTCTCTTTCACAAAAGCAAAACTTCCAAAGGCTAATTTTTCAATCTAGAATACAAAAATTGTATGATAAGTATGAGAAATTCATGCTTAGTAAATAAATATAATATGGTCATAATTTTAATTGATGTAATGATTATTGTAATAAGGTATGATTTTATATCAATAGGAAAATTAAAATATAAATTTTGAGTTAATGGTATGTACCAAGAAGAAATTTTGTGTGTGTGTGTGTGCATGTAGTTTTTTGATACAAACCATAGAATGAGAGATAGGTGTGAGTATAGGTAATGTGTTTGGGTATTACACAGAAAAAAAAAAAACTGAAAACTGTTTAAATGAAGAAAGAAGAGCCAATACCATGTAGTTGTATTACCAACATAAACTAAAAGGAAATAACAGAACTATAAAGTCATCATTATTTTTTCTAAAAACTGAGGAAAATAAGATATACATGGATGTTAAATAATATCAAATTGATACCATGATACTATGTAATAAAAATGAACATATGTCTTGACTTTTGTTTATACTGTATTTCCACATAGAATATTTAATTTTCTAAGTGGAAATGTAATGAATATGGTCACTTATTTTCATTTTGTTTATTTTCATATATCTGAAGAAAACAGAATATCCTGATGTTCCTTGGCCACTGAGATTTCGCATCCTGCATGAAATTGCACTGGGTGTAAACTACCTGCACAATATGAATCCTCCTCTACTTCATCATGACTTGAAGACTCAAAATATCTTATTGGATAATGAATTTCATGTTAAGGTAATTACTTAAAAAAAAGTTTATCTGCATCCTTGAGATTAATCGTTTTAAAGACTTTTTAGTGTTTTTTTCTCAACCAATTTAATATCTTTCCGTTTTCCATAGCCTATAATTCTTTTCTTCAGTGTCCCTTCTTCCAGCTTCAGTGGCTTAGTTATTCCTAGGCTTGAAAGATAAATAGAATTATGGTACAAAATACAAAGTCATTATGTCCTTAATTGAAATGATCAAGTAAGCCCTTTTTTTCTTCTGATTTTGCAGTTATTATAGATTCACAGGAAGTTGCAAAGATAATACAAAGAGAGTCCATGAACCCTTCACTCAGTTTCTGCCAGTGATTACATTACATGTAATTACAGTACAATTTCAAGTCCAGGAATTTGACATTGGTACAGTGCATGTATATAGTTTATGTGTTACTTTATCACATGTGTGACCATCACAGCAATCAAGATATAGCACTGTTCTATCATCACAAATATATCACTCATGCTACCCCTTTGTATTCACACTCATCTCCTCCCTTCCACTATCCCTAACCACTGACAACCACTAATCTGTTCTCTATCTCTATGATTTTGTCATTTTGAAAGTGTTGTATAACTGGAATCATACAGTATGTGGTATTTTGAGATTAACATTGTTTACTTAGCATAATACCTTTGAGATCCATCCAAGTTGTTGCTTATATCAATAGTGGTTCTTTTTTATTGGTAAATGGTATTTCATGGTATGTGTATACCAAAATTGTTTAACCATTCACCTACTGAAAGGTATTTATATTGTTTCCAGTCTTTGGCAGTTACAATAAAACTCCTGTGAACAATCCTGTGCAACTTTTTGAATGAACATAAGTTTTTGTTCCTCTAGATAACCAAGAGCTAATGTCTAGGAGTGCAATTGCTGGGTAAGGGTTTGTTTAGTTTTTTAGGAAACTACCAAACTATTTTTGAGGGGCTGTACCTTTGTACATCCTACCAGCAATGTATGATTGACCCAGCTTTTCCATATCCTGACCAGCATTTGGTATTGTCACAGTTTTATATTTTAGCATTATAATAGGTATATAGTGATAGCTCATCATAGTCTTAATTCCATTTTCCTAGTGGCTAATGATGTTGAACACTTTCTCATTTGCTATCTATATCCTTTTCAGTGAATGTCTCTTCATGTCTTAAGCCCATTTTCTAATTGGATCTTTTGGGATTTTTATTACTGGGTTTTGAGAGTTCTTTAGATTTTTAAATATGAGTCCTTCATCAGATATGTAGTTTGCAAATATTTTCTCCCGCTTGGTGGTTTGTTCTTTTCATCCTTTTAACAAGGTCTTTCACAAAGAGAAGTTTTTAATTTTGATGAAGTCCAATTTATCAGGGTTTTTTTTTTTCCTTTATGATAATTCTTTGCTGTCATATCTAAGTAGCCTTTATCAAGCCATAGGTATTAAAGATTTTCTTCTATGTTATCTTCTAAAAGTTTTAGAGTTTTATATTTTACATTTAAATCTAGGACCTACTTTGAATTAACTTTTGTATAAGTCATAAGATTTAGGTGCCTAAAGGCACCAGGTGTAGTAGTGATTTCATAGTTTACCCTCTATCTAACTGATGACAGCAAATAAAAAGTAGTTGCTAAGTAACTAACACTAAATGTAACTCACTTTATTTTTATGTTATTTTGTTATACTTCTTATAATAATATATGTAATTAGAGATTACTGTAAATATCAAAAAATGTTCAAAGAAAAAATAACAGGGAAGTTGGAACAATAGAAAAATTAATACAAAAAATGTGAGAAAAGTTAAATAAAAAACAAAACCTCTGTTAAAGGCACTTCCTCTCCCTAGAATAAAATGGGAGGGGAAAGGAAAAGAAGCAAGCTGCCATCTCAGTACTACTAAAAAAAGAAACTAATCTATTACATCAGCTATGAAACCACACAGGTAGAAGTGCCTTAATGGTCAGCAAGTCCATTCAAGTCTGGATCCTCACTATAATAGTCCCTTATCTCCCAAGGCAGTTAGTCTATGACAGGGGAGTCTTAATCTCCATACTTAAATGACTGTGACATTTTCTTATATGATTAATCAAAATGCCTTCCGTTTGTTTTCATCCATGGGTCCTAGTTCTATTCTTTGTGATAAACTGAATAAGTCCAATTCTACTTCCCATATGACAGCCCTCTCAATGTTTACAGATGGCTATAATCCCCCTGCCCCTGACATACACTTGTGTTTTGTTCTTCTGTGTTCTGAACATCCTTAGTTCTTTCAACCAACTTCCTTATTACATTGCTTTTAATCACAGGTGCTATCCAGATGCTTCTGTGTTTAAATCTCTGTTAAATTTTTATCCTCACAATGAAACAAAATACTCCTTGTGACCTTATGAATATAGACTTGAATGGAAGTGCCATTTCCCTGGTCCCTAAGCACTTTGTTTAATAATTAATGAATCATTGGCTTTTGGGGGGTGATCATTTCACAACGTTTAAATTGGGCTTAGCATCAACAAGCCCTGAGAGGTTCTTTTGTTTAGGTATTACTGCTTAAGCCACATCTCCTTATCGTGTACTTTGCAGAATACTTTCTGGACATCATCAAAGTTTATTTTGTTAGATTTGAGCGATCACTTCCACCTCTTAAGATCTTTTTCAGCATTATTTCTGTAGCTCAAGGGTTTTAACTTTGTCTCCCAGCTTTATGTCATCCTCAGATTTAATTAGCTAGTTTTTGTATCTTTAAGTCATGATTAAATATTAACCAGTACAGAGCTCAGATCAGAGCCTCACAACATGGTGCTTAGAACCTCCTTCCAGGTCAGTATCAATCCTTAATTAGCACTTTTGGAGACTAATCATTAATTTTGTGTGGACTACTTTGTGCAGAACTGTTTTACATATTTCTCCATTTTTTCCTTGAGAATATCATCAGGAGTCCTTGCTTGACTACTTTCCCAGGTGTCCTCCTGGCTTATTCCCTCACCTTCTTTAGAATGGCTTTCCCTGATGACCCACCCAGTTCCTCTGTGCCTTTGCACCTTGATTTATGCTTCTGCATATTATTTTTCACCATCTGTCATATTTTTATTAATATGTTTATTGACTGTCTCCCCCAATTAGAAAATAAACTCCACGAAGACTGAAATTTAGTCTATTTTATTAAACTGCCACCTGCTCAGCAGTTGCCATATTGAAGCATTAACTAAGTATTTGTTGAATAAACAAATGAATGAATTCCAGATCTTCTATAATATATGGATAGGCCTGATAACTTAATAGTCAAGCATGTTATTATAAAATATAAAGTGTTTTATAATATGCAAACTGTTTTAACATTTACTCTTTGACAGTACTATTGTCAAAAAAGGAAATGAAATTGGTCATAATTTTAGTCAGTAAACATTTATGGAGCAGCAGTGGCATTGTGCCAAGGACTTGGGATATAGCATGTGAGACCTGAAACTGACCACTGGTCTGATATGATTTGTTTTTCATGAATTCTTGCTGGTATCCCTTTTATTAAATTTTCTAAATTTTTAAAGCAGGGATTAAGGATAGTGTCCACCAATAAGTAGATTTGCAAAAATCAACATTTTCTTTCCTTTTTGAAAGTCAGAATGGCATTTATTTTTCTCATATCCTGTAGTACCTCTCCATTCTGTCCCACAAAGAACGCTGATAGCACCATGGAGATATTTGCAAGTATTCTCAATAACCTGAAATATATATAAAATAACCTGAGATTTGCACTTTTTAAACCTTTCAATGTCCTTGGACTATACTTTCTTCATCTCAGTCTGGAAACTATACTTAGCAGAGTAAACAGAAGCAAAGTAATAGGTAATGATTCTTACTTTCTTGTTTTCACTGATCAACAGGGTGTCCTTGGACTTTCTTTGATATGAATAAAATTTAGAATAGTTTGGCTAGGTGTAGTTTTTATAATTTTTATTAATTTAGTACATACAGAGCTGTGACCTTTCTAATACTATTCTTATAAATTAGCGACATTCTTTTACATGCATCTTATGTGTCTCTACTTTGTACTTTATAAATGTCCGTTAAAAGTCAAAGTTCATCACTGACTCATGAAAAAGTAACAGTTATTTAATCTACCTATCTTCTTGGAAAGGCCTTTAAATGAAGTGCAAAATATCTTTAAAAATACTTAATGAAATTAAATGGAAATTTACACCTTGCTACCATTTTCTGAAGTTATCTCACTGGAATGCTGACCAGAAACATAGTATCTGAAAGAAAAATGTTTACTACTGATTAAGGTCAACTGAGACTTTTCTACTTTAAAAAGGATACATTAGTTTGGTTATCTGCCACGTGTCCATTAGTGCACCTTAGATACAAATGAACTAGTAATAGGCTTCTTTGAAATGAAAATATTTATATGTGCCATATTTGCTTTCTCTGCTATTCTCTCAGTCCAGTGTGGAAACCAGAATACTTCAGGGTTATTCTTTGTAACTTCTTACTGATGATAACTTTATAGTTTTATAGATATGGATAGTATATGTAAATGAAAATAGCTATTCTACTAGGGTGAGAGGATTGTGGATTTTTATGAGTAGTGTGTTTTAATTTCCTCTAATTTTTAAAATCATCTTTTTAGTTAAAAAGAAAGCCCTTAGCTTCGAAATGCATATTAAGACCTTGTGTAGAATGGGAAAGTTCTTATTCTCTATCTTCATGGCTGAATGATAAATTTATCAAGACCTTCAAGAAATCGTGGCATTCATATTCCTTCCCTCACATTATTCACTTTTATTCTTCTGTTGAAGATCCAGATTTAATGAGTCATGCCTTTCATAATGGTATTATTTGTAACAGAGAAAGGGGAGAATTATAGTTCTATGTGAAAACCAGACTAAATCAGCTCATAGAATTCTGATTAAGGTTTTTAGGTCAGGTTTGAAAATAAAGATGAAGATCTTAGGTGAAGGAGCACATAAGGAAGCAAACTCAGGAATACATTTTCTACAACACTGTATTCAAACCAACATTTAGCCCAGGAATTTGCAAATTATAGTTCAGGTATAAGGTGAGACCACATCTCAGGTTTTCTTTTTTTTTAACATTTTTCACTTTTGGGGGCACCTGGGTGGCTCAGTCAGTTGAGTGTCTGCCTTCGGCCCAGGACATGATCCCGGTCCTGGGATGGAGCCTCACATTGGGCTCCTTGCTCAGTGGGGAGCCTGCTTCTCCCTCTCCCTCTGCCCTTCCCTCCTCCCCACTTGTGCTATCACTCCTGTGCTCTCTCTTTCTCTCTCTCTCTCTCAAATAAATAAATAAACATTTTTCACTTGTGGCATAAAAATAAACTCTATTTATCATAGTAATGCTTATTATTCTAGCAAATGTGCAACTGGAGTGCTGTTTTTTTTTGGTTTTAGAGGGTAGGTGGGAAGAACAGATTGTATTGAATAAGAGCAACCTGTATATAAAACAATAATATTAACACATATGGAACACTTATTATGTGATAATGTTTTGAATGCTTTGCTTAGAATAAGTTATTTAATTTTCTCACTACAACCCTGTGATAATAGTGTTATTATCCCCAGTTTGCAGGTGGGTAATCACACAGAGGCACAGAAAACTTTAAAAACTTCAAGTTCACACACAATTAAGTGGTAGAATTGGAATATAAATGTAATATAACCTTAGGCTCTAGAACCCATGTTCTTAGCCACGTGGTATATTGCCTTTCAGAATCAATCCAGCTTAGCTCTTCATGTATTGGCACCATGTTTTCTCTTGGTCTTTTCTATTTTTTTTCTTAGACTTACCCTTTTATTTTAATAATGTATGAAAAAATTCATATAGTCTGCCCCCTCCTTAAAAGTAATGTTTTTTAATATCAAATTCATCTAAACACTAAACAAATTTTTTCTATTAAAATTAGTAAAAGTATATGAGTTAAATAATTGAAACACAAATGGTGTGCTTGATAGAATTCATTTCCCTCTGGTGGCTCTAACTTATGCAGTGTGAAGATCTAAATAATTTAAATTAAATGTTTTTAAAGATTCACTACACCCTTTTGTCCATTAAATACTGTTTTGTTCTTATATTTTGTCTTCCATTTTTTAAGGAAACCTTTAAATAGAGTTATAAGATGTTATATAACATCTATATGAAATTTACAAGTGAAGCAAAACTGTAAAGGATATATCAAAAGTGCAGAATGTCACCAGTAATTCTTTAGGCAGTACTTGTCGTGGACATAAATATGTTTTATTTGCTAAATAGACTGTTGCCAACAGATATGATTCTTTTAGTGGTACGCATAAATCATGTAATAATGACCTATACTATATTGGAATTTTACTTGCTTCAGAATTTAAGGTTACTATTTTTAGGGCATTGTAAATAAGAACATATAAACCTGAGTCACAAACAATGCCCAGTGGCAGTCGTATTAGATACCAGTAGTTTAGCAGTTCTGTGAGGTGTAGGACAATTTTGAAACCACATGCTGTAAAACTACCGGTCTTAAAAAGTAGTGTTTGGCATATATGCTCATTCAGAATTTAAGACAAAAAATACTGTGTTTAATTTTTCAAAACTCAGTTTCCATTTTAAAATTTGTGACATGAACTTCAAGTCAGTATATATTGCTTCTAGAGTTACTGGGTTCAGCACTCTAGAATTTAATGTATTAAGAAACTCATAGTATATGTAGAAATAAAATATTAATATAGAACACTTCCTCTGGTCTCATACCTAAATACAATGAATATAAACAAAGACAGTTCTTGTTTTTTTTTTTTAAGAAAAAATTTTTAAATTCAATTATTTATTCTTTTCCCTTACAGATTGCAGATTTTGGTTTATCAAAATGGCGTATGATGTCCCTCTCACAATCACGAACTAGTAAATCTTCACCAGAAGGAGGGACAATTATCTATATGCCACCTGAGAACTATGAACCTGGACAAAAATCAAGGGCCAGTGTCAAGCATGATATATATAGGTATAATATGTTATTTTTGCTCAGAGTTAACCTTGTCTAAAAACAAGATTAATCAGAATTTTGAAGCTACATTTTAATTTAAAATTTTTTAAGATTTTATTTATTTGAGAGAGAGAGCATGAGCAGGAGGAAAGGCAGAGGGAGAGGGATAAGCAGACTCCCCAGTGAGCAGGGAGCTGGATCTGGGGCTCCATCCCAGGACCCTGGGATCATGACCTGAGCTGAAGGCAGACGCTTAACTGACTGAGCCACCTAGGTGCCCCGAAGCTACATTTTAAAGTGTGATTTTTAGTCTTCTCTCATAAGTGTGGTGAAAATAAAGTAAGAGACCACAATAGTTAATATTTTTCAAATTAAAGATGCCTTGCTTTAAGCCACTTTTACATCCTTGAAAAAAATTTAAAGTATATATTATTCTGTCAATTTATAATATAGTACTAAAAGGTTTTTATCTTATGTGACATTGATGGAGGAGGGAGGGAAACAGTGTAGTTAATACTTAACACTACCAAAGGAGACAGTACTTCGACCAGAAAAAAAGTCAGTAGAATAGGGCTACATGAGATCATCTTTTTTATTGCTCTTTATTTTGTGTGAATAATAGAATCATGTAATTAGAGGTGATTAAGAATCATCCACAACAAGTTATCCTTGCCTATAACTCCAAATTTTTTATTACAGTAATTTGTTAATTTTTCAAATTAGATTAGTTCCCTTTCAGAACAAAACTATATAAACATTCATCATTTTGATTATGGTGATTCTTTATATAGCATTTCCCTACCTTATTACTTGCAAAAACGATATCTCCACAGTCAGCTTTTAAAATCAGTACTATTTTAGTTTATTGTTCATAGTTAGTTTATAATGTCCTGTATGTATATTTTTATCTTTAAAAGCTATGCAGTGATCACATGGGAAGTCTTATCCAGAAAACAGCCTTTTGAAGGTAAGTGTACTTTCACTTTCTTATTCTAGATGACAGCATGTTGGTAGGCCATATTCAGAACTATCTAAATAAAGCCCATCTTATTTTAAATCTGCCTACCATTCATTTTTTGGAAAACACACTATAAAAACATAACAATTTATCAATTCTGAATCCACTGTATATTGGAAACTGTACTGGACTAAGGGTCAGAAAAATGTAGATTCTGATTCTTGTTCTGACAGTAATTAGCTCTGTAATCAAGCCACTAAATCTCTTGAGTCTTCATTTCTTTTTAATTTGCAAAATGGAAATTTTGAATTCTAAGATTCATTCCAGCTCTAAAACTCTTTATTTGAAAATTTAATTAGTGCTCCTTCTATAACAAACTTTAAAGAATAACTTTTAAGTTTTCTGATAACATTGTCCATTTCTTTATTTTGAGGATTGTATGGGTCAGCTTTCTGTGTAGCAACCTCAGAATCTCAGTAGCTTACAAAATAAGTATATGTTCCTCATTCACATTAGGTGTGAGTGGCCATCCTTGGCTGTGCTAGGTTCCACTCAATTCTGCCGAGCTCTGCTCTATTCATGTTCCATTGGCCAAATCAGATGACCAAGCTTAAAATTAATGTGGTGAGCTGAGGCTATAAATACCACAGGAGGCAGACGAATCTGTCACTGGCTGGGATATATATGTGTATATATGTGTTTTTAACAGAAAGGGGGGTAATGCATTATTCCTATGATTTTAAGTTTCCCTCATTTTCATTTGGTTGACTTTAGAATGTATTTAATTAATGTATTAAATCATAATATATTTCTAATGAATGAAATATATTTGTTTTGACAGAAGTCACCAATCCTTTGCAGATCATGTATAGTGTATCACAAGGACATCGACCTAACACTAATGAAGAAAGTTTGCCACTTGATATACCTCATCGAGCACTTATGATCTCTCTAATAGAAAGTGGATGGGCGCAAAATCCAGATGAAAGACCATCTTTCTTAAGTGAGTGTACAGTTTTAGTATGGACCTTTTGAATTACAAAAATAGTAAATATACTGTGAATAAAATGTTCCTTGAAAAATCACACAAGTTAGATGGCAAGCTTAAAGTTTTTTTTTTTAATTCAGTTGCTGTTTTTATTTTATGAGATGAGATTGGAGAGATAAGGAGGGGTTTTGGCTGTCATTAAAAGGCTAGAAATTTATTCCAGGTACAATGGAACACCATTAAAGTGTGTTTTGTATGGAAATGACATCTAATTTAAGTTTTGGAGAGATCACTCTTGTTGCTGTGTGGAAAATTGACTGGAGAAGGGTAGGCATGGAAGCAAAGAGACCACCTAGGAGACTCTAGCAAGAGTTTATTAAGGTGATCCATGATAGACAAATTAGATAGAATTAAGATTTATTTCAGAGGTAGAGCGGATCATCATCTAAATGTAAATACAGGAGAAAGTTTTTATGATCTTCTGTTAATCAAAGAGCTCTTATATATGACATCAAAAACAAGATCCATAAAAAGATGATAATTGAGCTTTGAAAAAACTGAAAATTTTTGCACTTCAAAAGATGCTATTAAGAAAAAGTGAAAAGATAAGCCACAGACTGGGGAATCATCTTTCTAACTAAAAAAGCAGTGAAATATATTTTTTATTCAAAATTTGTGTCCAATGCTCGTTAGTACTATATTTAAAAAAAATCAAAAGTTGCTTGTAATGGATTCACATTTTATTTATTTCCCAGAGCTATGTGGGAGGATATATATCTCCTTTGTCCCCAGTGCCACTTCCAAATATTCATTTCTTTTCCATTCTCTAAAAATTCCAGCTTCTCTGCAGATCATACCATTAGGCCATACTTTACAGACTTCGTGGTTTTTCCCTATTGTTCTTTAAAGACTTTTGCTGAATACTTAAAGGAGCCTTCTGCAGATCACAGAGCTCTCTCTCTGTATGTCTCCCCTCTCTGGTACTGCCCTATGAACTCTCTCTGCCTTGGTCTACCCAGACTTTCAGCCCCATCTCTTCAATTAAGTTTCCAGTCAATTGAGAAGTGAGGTTCCACCTCACTTCCCTCTTAAGCTGCAGCTAGAAACTCTCAACACAGGAAGCATGGGCAATCATAAGGCTAACCTGATTTGTTTCCCATCTCAGTGATCACTGTCCTTTGTTGTCTGGTATCTAGTATCTTGAAAACCACTGTTTCATGAATTTTGTCTGGCTTTTTTGGTTGTTTTAGGCAGAGTGGCAAATCAAACCCTGTTGCTCCATCTTGGCCAGAAGTAGGAGTTATTGGTTTCTCTTTAAATTAATGGCCAGGGCACCTAGGTGGCTCAGTTGGTTAAGCGTTAAGTATCTGCCTTCAGCTCAGGTCATGATCCCTGGGTGCTAGGATCGGTGCTTAGGGCTCCCTGATCAGTGGGGAGTCTGCTTCTCCCTCTGCCCCTCCCCCTGCTCATTCACATTCACTCTCTCTTTCTCTCAAATAAATAAGATCTTTAAAATTAATTAATTAATGGCCAGAATTGGACACTAAACACTACTTAGCAATTCTGTTATGCTTCTCAAATACGTGTACTATTCCATTTTCATAGATCAACTGTTCTAAAGGTGTGTACAAGGGCCCCTGGGGTGGTTGGTCCCTGAGACTTTCAGAAGAATTCACAAAATCAAAACTTTTCACCAAAATAATAAATACTAAGATTTTTTTTTTAATTCTCATTCTCTCATGAGTATATAGTGGATTTTTCCAAAGGCTAAATGAGGTATGATGGTTTCATTGCTCCAACAAATAATGGAATGTGTTCTCACATATATATTCTGATGTCTTAAATTTTTCTCAGTTTTAATTTGTAATATAGTAAATATCAATAGATACGACACAAAGTACAAAAGCTATTTTGGATAGTCAATAATTTTGAAGAATCCCAAGACCTAAAAGTTTGAGAATTGCTTCCTTATATCAATGATCATTTTATACTATTGTAGGAGATACCTAAGGCCCATTCTTTATGTTTCCAAAGTGAAGATGAAATTCCATTTCAGTCCCTAAGAAGGAAAGTATAGAAAGAACATTTCCAGCTTCTATGTGCTCCTCAGCACTCTTCCTCAGACTTACCTCATTTGTTAATTTTGGAGAAAAACTGAGCATGCTTATCTGGTTCCTTCTCAGTTTTTTTCCTTCTTTTAGAAATCAGCCTGTCTAAAGGATGCATACATTTTCTGCTCCCACATGTGGAAGTAGATGAGGCCTGTGGCTGAGTAAAGCTGTGAACTCTTTCCAAGCCCATTGGCTACAGATCTAAAGGTAAATTCTCCAGTTATCTTTATCAGTAATAAAGGTTGATACTTTGATCATCATTTATCATTATTCTGTGGCTTTTCTTGATAGATTCTGAGCTTAGGAAAAGAAGACAGTGGTTAATACCTTAGCCTCCCTTCTTAAACCTCCAGCACTTCATGCTCCATCTTTCCTTTGAGCTGATCATCTGTTCTCACACTACATTAAGAAAAGAGAAACCGTGAGAGAGCCCTACTGCCTCATAGATCCACTGCCACATCTACAATCTTGTTGTACTTGTATCCATCTTTCCTGCCTTATCTCTTTGACAGGGGAAAAAAGTATCCATATACTTAGACAAATGTAAATGTATCACTTGTGCTCTGGATACCATTCCCAAGCCCTCTCCAGCTTCTGTTCCTTTATATTCTTGCTCTACTCTGGCAGTGCCAATCTCAACCTGTCTACTGGATCATTCAGCTATCACACAGATATATTCCATTATTATCCCCTATTTTTATATAGAAAAAAAAGCTCGACTTCATATGTTGACTTCAGGTACCACCTCATTTTTTGGCTCCCATTCAAATCTAAACACCTTGTAGGAATTGTCCATACTTGTTGTCTCTGCTTCTTTCCCTCTAATTCAGTTTTTAACAAACTTCTATCAGTCTTCTGTTTTCATATCTCCACTAAAGCTACATTTTTGGGGTTACCAAGGATGGCAATGTTAGAGAATCCTGCTTACCTTACTTGGCTTCTTGGCAGATTAGACATGACTAACTAGATGTTCCTTCCTTGAAACTTTCTTTCTGGTGGCTTCAAGACACAAGAGGCTACACAATTTAGTATCCTCTCTTCCTCAATCTCTTTCTCTTCCTCTACTCAATTTCGAACTGTTGGAGTGCCTCAGAGCTCTAACATGGGCCCTTTACTATCTGTATCCTATCTCTGTTCACCCCCTAGATAATCCGGTCCAGACCATGGCTTTATATACCATCCATATGTTAGTGATGCTCAGTTTTATATCTGGAGCCCTGACCTCTCCTTTCAGCAATAAGTTCATATATTATGTAGTAGTTGTAGTAGTAATTATGATTATTTCCATTTGTTGGCTATTATGAATAATGCTGCTATGGCTGTTCATATGCAAGTCTTTGTGTGAACATGTTTTCATTTCTCTTAGATTGCTATCAGTGAGTTGAATTGCTGGGTTGTATGGTAAATTTATCTTTCATTTTTAAGAAACTCCTAAATGTTTTCCAAAATGGCTGCATCATGTTATATTCCCATTCTTAAATGTGGTTATTTGTCTTATTATTGTCAGAGTTCTTTATATATTCTAGATATAAGTCCTTTAGCAGATACATGATATGAAAAAATGTCCTCCCAGTCTGGGGCTTGTCTTCATTTTTCTTAGTAGCAGCTTTTTGAAGTGCAAAAGCTTTCAATTTTTTTGAAGTGCGTTTATCAAAATTCTTTATGGATCCTGTTTTTAATGTCATATCTAAAAATTCTTTGCCTAACCCAAGGTCATGAATATTTTCTCCTATATTTACATTTAAGTGCATGATCAATTTCAGGTTAATTCTATGTATGGTTTTAGGTAAGAGTCTAAATTTGTCTTTTTTTATGTGGATATCCAGCTGTCCTAGCACCATTTGTTGAAAAGATGATCCTTTTCCTGTTGAATTGCCTCAACAACTTTGTCAAAAAGCAATTAACCATAACTATAAGGGTTTATTTTTAGACTCTCAAGTGCATTCCATGATGTATATTTCTATCTTTATGCATATAATAAAGACTCTTAAGAGGGTTAAATGTCATCAGTTTGGGGAAAAATTGACTTAGGGCCTTATCAGTGAAATATTAGCATTTATATTTTGTAGTTTAATGATTAGAGCAATCTGAACTCAATTTTTTTTTCTTATGTAGAATGTTTAATAGAACTTGAACCAGTTCTGAGGACATTTGAAGAGATAACTTTTTTTGAAGCTGTTATTCAGCTAAAGAAAACAAAGGTAAATTCCTAAATGAAATAGTAGAAATTGAATTTAAAACAATCATATATTATTCATGGAGATTTTCAGCTTAGTTTAATTTAGTTATTATCTATATTTTTCACATATATAGGCTACAGTTTAACAGAGACTATGAATACTGTTTTCTCTGTCACCAAAGAGCTTTTCCATTTCATTCAAATGCCACTTCTAGATTTCAGAGGCATTTCCAGAACTCCCATATATCAAATGTAAGCTTAAAATGTGTAATGAATGCCCGTTATGTACAATGAATGCCCTAAATCACTAGGATTTCTTAACCTAAAGTTTTAATATATACAGAGTAATAGAAGTCTGGGTTCTTACACTTCTTTTTATTCAATATTCTTGGGCTTTTTTTGAGATTTATTGCCAAGTTAAGATATAGAATTGTATCAATAATTGAAGCCAAAAGGTATAGTTTTAATGCTTTATTTTCTTTTGTTTTCCCACTCAAAAACTCCATATTATATAAATCAAAGTAACAGTTGATATGAATTACTTAGAACAATTGTCTTATTTACTCATTCTGGCATTTGTAGATTAGAACAATTGAAAGGACCTATTACTGCAAGGTTTTCTTAATATTATCAAAATTTGTTTAAAAAGCAACTACAGGGGCCCTGGGCTGCTCAGTCGTTAAGCGTCTGCCTTCGGCTCAGGTCATGATCCCAGCGTCCTGGGATCGAGTGCTGCATCACTTCTCCTTTTCCCTCTGCCTGCAGCTCCCCCTGCTTGTGCTCTCTCTCTGACAAATAAATACATAATATCTTTTTAAAAAAATAAAAATAAATAAATAAATATAAAAAGCAACTACAGTCCTTTAGGGACAAAGTAAGCATAGTTGAATACTTGCTGAGTTTCATTAAATTGCATCTGAGATATAATAATAAAAATAATCAGTTATTAACCAAAGTCTTGAGTTGTAAACAAGCATAGTCTACAGTTTATGTATCATTAAATGACATTGATTGCCTCTTGCAGTTTGCTGGATCTTTTGACATAACCTTTAGTTTAAAAGGGAAATGCATGAAGAAACAGCCACCTTTAGCCAAACTAAAAATTGATGGTGGCAGTATTAGTGCCTGTGTTTTAAGGAACTAGAGAACTGTGTTTTCATTCTTTTGATAACTTTTCACTGACCTTCCTGCTTCTGAGTAGGTACAGTCTTTTCTAGAACATTCCAGTCTCTCCACTTCTTAGTAGCTACAAACTTCTGTATTTTTTTTTTTTTTTTGCTTTATCTTTTCAGTTCTCTTTTCTCTCCTTACAACTTTCTCTTCTTCTCCCAAGCAAAGGTGGATAGAAGAATTTGTTCTCTTGGTTATAAAGTGGAAGAGAACCATTCCAGTTCTTTTTTTTTTTTTTTTTGTCCCCAAACAAACACTCAGATCTATATTTTTTCACTTTTTTAAATTTTAATTCAATTAATTAACAAATAATGTATGATTGGTTTCAGAGGTGCAGGTCTGTGATTCATCAGTCTTATACAATACCCAGTACTCATTACATCACATGCCTTCCTTGATGTCCATCGTCCAGTTACCCCATTGCCTCACCCCTCTCCCCTGCAGCAACCCTTAGTTTGTTTCCTATGATTAAGAGTCTCTTATGGTTTGTCTCCCTGTCTGGTTTCTTCTTGTTTTATTTTTTCCTCTCTTCCCCTATGGTCCTCTGCCTTGTTTCTCAAATTCTACATATCAGTGAGATCATATGATAATTGTCTTTCTCTGATTGACTTACTTTGCTTAGCATAATACCTTCTAGCTCCATCCACATCATTGCAAAACACTACGATCTATATTTAAAACTGTTCATTTTTTAGGAGAAATTTAGGCTTTTTATATAAAATAAAGTACATATTTTCAAATACCTGAATACCATTTAATAATAACATTGCTAAATTACTAAAAAAGCATTACTTTCTTTGTTGTTCTTAAGTAGCTATATTGTTTTTACTCAGAATTTTAGTATTTTTTTCTATTTAAAAATATTCTTTATCAATTCTCTGAAACTGGTAGGGGAAGAATATCGTCTCTATTTATGGGTAAGACACTGAGGTATAGGAAAGTTACACAACACTACACAGCTAGCTAATGGCAGGGCCAAGAGTAGCATACAAATTTAATAAGATTCTTCATCAGAAAACTTCTAGGGACACCTGGGTGGCTCAGTCAGTTAAGCTCCTTACTCTTGATTTTGGCTCAGGTTGTGATCTCAGGATCATGAAATCAAGTCCCACATCAGGCTTCGTACTCAATGCAGAGTCTGCTCCAGGTTCTCTCCCTCTCCCTCTGCCCGTCCTACTTAAGCATGCACTCATGCTCGCTCTCTCAAATAAATAAATAAATAAAATCTTTAAAAAAAAAAAAAAAAAGGAAAGAAATTTCTGAAAACCTGGGGCTCCTGAGTGGCTCAGTCAGTTAAGCGTCCACCTTCGGCTCAGGTCATGATCCCAGAGTCCTGAGATCAAGCTGGCATCAGGCTCCCTGCTCAGCGGGGAGCCTGCTTTTCCCTCTCTCTGCTCTTACTGCCCCCCACCCCGTGCTCATGCTGTCTTTTAAATAAATAGATAAAATCTTTTAAAAAAAGAAAGGAAAAGAGGGAGGGAGGGAGGGATTTCTGAAAACAAAGACCACCAGTTAGGGTGACTTGTTTTGTTTGATGTTCCTACATTTTTTTCAGTTCTTTGAACCAGGTCCCATAAATCATGTTTTCACAGATAGCCTTTCCTATATCTTAAAAAGTAAAAACTGAACCAAAAGAAGTTTTTCCTTAATATTCCATTTCATTTCTTTCTAAGGGTTGATTTACTAGTTAATAAATAATTTGAATTATCATAACATCAGTTATGAGAAATGATGTTATTAATTCAAGGATATTGCATTATCAGAAATGTTTCAATAAATTTAAAAACACAGAAAAACTTATATAACAGAGACAGATCCAAGGAATAATTCTAAAGGTTCACATAAAAAGGTATTTAACAAATGTTCATTGGACTGCTTTGTGCAAAATACTATGCTGGGTGGATTATATATACAGATGAATAGTGGTTTTTTTCTAAAATTCCTTACCCGTGTAATGGAGCAGACAGTCATAGGTATGAATAATGGAGGGCTGGGTGTAGTACCCACCAATTTCTAAAGTTCTGTAGAGCAGTTGACATTATTTTGGTTTGGAGAAGAGAAGCATACTAACAGGTTTGTTTTTTAAATCACTCACTAATGATGGCAGCTAATCCTACTGGTTTATAGAGATGGGAGTAAATCACTAAATGATTTTAATACAGAGATTTAGCATATAAATAAATCATCTGCTCAATAGCTAGCATGTATTGAATGCTTACTAAGTAATCTTAGGACTTTTTTTGTTTATAATCCTCCTTACAATAATCCTGCAAAATAGGTATTCTTATCTCCAGTTTACAGATTGGTAAACTGAGAGTAAGTCTCATGCCTAAAATCCAATTAGTTAAGTATCCTGGGATTCTAAATCGGACCTGACTGGCTACATGATCCCCATCATTCCATTAGGACACTCTGTATCCTTTACTTTAGCCCTCAGTTTCTTATCCGTAAAATGAAAATAATACTTGTACTTACCAGCACAGTGCCTAAAATACAGTAAATACTTAAAAATTATGGTAGATACATAGATACATATACTTACACAAATTGAAATTTATTAAGTACCTAGTTTATACCTTCTGTTCATTATCTCACTTAATCTCTTAAACAATCCTGCATGTAGGTATTAGTCCATCTTTTTTTTTTTTTAGATTTTATTTATTTATTAGAGAGAGAGCAAGTGAGAGAGAGAGAGCACAAGTTGGGGGGTGGGGCAGAGGGAGAGGGAGGAATAGACGCCCAGCTGGGCAGGGAGCTCAAGGTGGGTCTCCGTCCCAAGACCCTGGAATCAGGACCTGAACTGAAGGAAGATGCTTAACCAACTGAGCTACCCAGGCATCCCCAATATTAGTCCATCTTTAAAGATAAATTTGCTCAAGGTAACCAAATGATACGAGGCAGGATTCAAAGTTTGTTTCTCTAGTTATTACCTTTAGGTTATATATTTATATCCTTAAATGATTTAACTTTACTTTCCATTGATTCTGTATAAACATATAAAGTATGTTAAGCAGATTGTATTTTACATAATTTCCTAGTCACCTTCAACTAAAGGACATATATGCATTCATTCCCGTTACAGAGTGCTTCGAGCACTATTCACTTATGTGACAAGAAGAAAATGGAGTCATCTCTGAACATACCTGTAACTCATGGACCACAGGAGGTAAAAAAATTATGTTGATAAACTCAAAATATGAGCAGAAAATGAAAAATCATTTAGTCTTAATTCCTTTATATGTGGGAAGCTAAAGCCCCAGGAGATTTTAAGATTTATTAGGTAGCCAGTGGCAATCTCCATTTCAGACTCCAACACTCCTAATTTTCATGCCACTGTTCATTTCATTGAATCATACATAGTCCTTGCTTCTTTGTTTGCCATTAACTTTAGTCCCTGTCATTGTTTCATATAATGAATGGTGTTCCAATGTGTCCATAGGCAAATCATTGATTACATTTTTACCATTATATTTATGCCTTCTTATCCAAATGTAAACTAGCTATAATACTGCTTTGTCCTTACCTCTTACAATGATTAATGAAAGGCAAAATGCCATTTCCGTGGCTATCTAAAAGGAAAGATTTCTTTTTTTTTTTTTAAAGATTTTTTATTTATTTGAGAGAGAATGAGAGATCAAGAGCACGAGAGGGAAGAGGGTCAGAGGGAGAAGCAGACTCCCTGCTGAGCAGGGAGCCCGATGTGGGACTTGATCCTGGGACTCCAGGATCATGACCTGAGCCAAAGGCAGTCGCTTAACCAACTGAGCTACCCAGGTGCCCAGGAAAGATTTCTTTAGTAGCATTCATTCATATTTCAAATTAATAATTTCTCCTAAGAATATATAAGATTTGTTTTATATAGGTGTTTCTTTAATTTTATAAGGTATAAATTGTAATAGTTTTTATTCTTCTTTATAGTAACCCAAAATCAAGAACTATTTAGAAATTAAAGCTATGTATCTTTAAAAATGATTTTCTATTAATCTAAATAATTTATCTTCTATTTACTTTAGGAATCGTGTGGATCCTCTCAACCCCATGAAAGTAGTGATTCTAGTAGAGCCTCAAAGTCCCTGTCAGCATCTCCAGACAATGATTTTTTATCTAGTATGTAAATTTTTCAGTCAGTATTACTTGCATGTTTTCAATTTTTTTTTAAGATAATATTATTGGTCAGCAGTCATGGTTTGTATGGAACACAGCTTTCATCTGCAGCCATCACTCATTTTTTTTAAAAATGTTCTTAAGTTGTGAAAATAGTAGTGGGGTGTTCCACAAATACATTAAAATATTGAAGGCATTGTGTTCGACTTTGTGAAAAGATATTTTAAAAAATACCTTCTAAGAGAAGAGAAATGTTTCTGAGTAACCATAGTATGAGATAGAAAATGATGTAAAGGAGATACGGATGGAGAGCTATGATAATACACTGGAAAAGTAACATTTTTTATAAAGCATTTCACAACAACCTTGTGAGGGAGATATTCCTCATTTTACAGATTTTTAAAATCAAGACTTCCTGGATCACATAGTTAGTAGCTGGCAAATCCAAGACTTGAAGCCAGGTCTTTTGATAAATATTTTCATGTCACTCCACTACACCATGTTGTCATCATGAAGAAATTGTTTCTGACTGAAGGTTGGACCTATAGTTATAAAGATGGGCATTCCAGGCAAAAGGAACAACATAGAGGCACAGAAGCAAGAAAACACAGAGAACAGTGAGTAGTTGGTTTTAGCTGGTAAAAAGGATGAATGAAAGGAGATAAAAGATCAATAGGGTGGAGTCATATCATCACAAATTCTAACACTTGGCGGAGCTATTTGGGCTTTTTCACTTGGGTAGGGAGCAACTATTGCAGATATTTGAGCAAGGGTGTGACATGACAAAAATTTTTTGCTTTAGGAAGATTCGTCCTGACTGGAATATGTATTGGAAGGAAAAGGAGAATGCAGGTGGGGAAACCAATCAGTAGACTGTTAGTCTGTTACTGTAATATACATGAGAGGTTGTGAGACCTGATCCAGAATACAAGAAGGGAGAAATGATGAGAGAAATGTTATGGAGGACACACTGAAGGAGTTTATAGAATTCTACTTGTAGGAAGAAAGAGAGAGAAAGCGAACAAGTTGTCAAACCTGGTCACTGGGAGAACATTGATGCTATTAACAGAAATAGTTGAAATAGGTTTTAGAGTTAGATGAATAATTAAGTTTTTAATTTTTTTTTTCAAATTTGAGGTGCTTAGCGCATATGAGGTTGATGTCTAGTGGACTGTTGAAAATGTAAGACTAAGGCTCAGTAAAGAAAGGAAATTTAATTGTATAGATTTTGGAAGAGAGGTGACAGTTGAGACCCTGAGGTTGAATAGGATTACCGAGGAAGAGTGTAGAAAGACACATATCATAAATAGATTTAGAAGACACATTTAAAGTACAGAAGGAAGAAGACACAGAAGAAATACGGAATTATGTGAAGAAGTAAAGTTTCATGATTTATAATTTACATAAAACAGGCAAGCACAGACAGAAGTGTGGTAAAAACATTCATTATAAACACATTTTTGTTCTAAAATATATTTACTTGTGGAATTAGGTTTATGAACCAGCTTTAATAACAGTGAAAATTTAAACACATTGAATACTATCCTCTGTGTGACCCAGATGTTGATATTTTAGCTAATAGGAATAGCTAAGGACTATTCTACCCCTAATGAAGATACTGTGTTTTGTAGGAAAAACTCAAGACTTTTCTACGCTGTGTCACTATCCTGTAAATCACAGTTGCAATAGTAACATTTCTGCAGCTCAGAAGGGGACATTTTGTGATCACAAGACCACCCTGTGCTCTTTAGCAGTAATAAATCCACTCCCAGCTGAGGGAAACTCAGGTAAATATTTAACACTTTGTAAATGATGCTGTTTACCTCGCAACTCTATGTTCAGTATATTTGCCATGCAGTAAGTTTTGTCTTTATTTCTTCAACATGATAAATATATACCTTCTTAAGTAGGAAAGTACTTCCAATCCTAGGAGATAAGAGTGCTAACATGTAATAATAGGCCCACATGGTATTCCATGAACATCTAACATCTATGTAGGGAGGGAGTGCTAAAAGGTGTGACTTAATATGTTACTAAAGGTGAAGTTATTTTTGTTTATTTAAAAAATATGTGGATATCCTTTATATTAAAAAATATATATATCTATAACATAGATTGGGTTTTGCCCCCGTGGATTTATAGCATATAAAAAGTCTTTTTCTGGGAAGGGAACTGAAGGGAAAAGAAGAGATAACCCAAATATCTGAGTGTTTCCTGAAAATTAGCAGCATCCCCCAAAATACTTGTGTTCCATATTAGCATAATCGTAGAAAATTAGGGGTTTTATTCCTTGTTACTTCTTTGTTCATCCAGTGTTACTCATAGCTGTTTACCTGTCCTCACTCATCTGTCATGCTTTGCTCTTCTGCAGCGCAGTCACAGCCTGGCATAGCCCAACAGTGGATCCAGAGTAAAAGGGAAGACATTGTGAGCCAGATGACAGAAGCCTGCCTTAACCAGTCGCTAGACGCTCTTCTGTCCAGGGACTTGATCATGAAGGAGGACTATGAACTCATTAGTACCAAACCTACAAGGACCTCAAAAGTCAGACAGTTACTGGACACCACTGACATCCAAGGAGAAGAATTTGCCAAAATTATAGTACAGAAGTTGAAAGATAACAAGCAAATGGGTCTTCACCCTTACCCGGAAATACTTGTGGTTTCTCGGTTACAATCTTTAAATTTATGTCAAAATAAAAGCTTATAAGGGACTCTTTTTCAAGAAGAAAAGTCATTCTATAAAAGGGTATTTTATATTTCTGTTGCCTTTATCTTATTGGCTTTATAAAATCCACATGAGTATTGGAAGCTTTAATGAAGTTTCTTCTTCAGGTAAATATTAGTCGTCTTCCATGACATAGTATTTTTTAAAATTAATATATTAGAAAGTCTGCATTTTGCTACAGAGTTCAATTGTTTGTCTCTTTGGTTAATTGAAATTATTTTTTAAATGTAATAATTATATTCTTGTATATAACAATGTCTTAAGGTGTGATGCATTTCTCATGGAAGCCATT
This sequence comes from Zalophus californianus, assembly GCF_009762305.2. Classification (NCBI taxonomy): domain Eukaryota; kingdom Metazoa; phylum Chordata; class Mammalia; order Carnivora; family Otariidae; genus Zalophus; species Zalophus californianus. Next base: position 145,780,188 of record NC_045598.1, read on the forward strand.
TTCATATTCACTTTCTTTATGGGTTATTTATTACTTGTCTAAGATGCAGTTTGGCTTTTGGAAATGTAGGCTTTATACATAAATTAGAGCTAGTACAGCATTTCTAACCTGTAGTACCAGGTTCAAATCCTCACCAAAAGTTGTTCATTAAACTTTGTTATCCAGACTACATTTTTAAATCCTATTCGTTGAATTCTTCTTTAAAAAAAAAGTTTCAAAGGTAAAATGACAAAGTCTATGAAGAAAAAAATTAATCTTTCAATATATGTTTCTACCTTCATTTCTAACCTCAACTAGCAACCAAGGTAACCAAAAATTAACAGCACACTGTTCATCCTTCTATATCCTTCTTCCTACTCATATGTATACATTCATGTGGGAAAGGGTCTTTCATTAATATTATTATAATACATGATACTACAACCTAATTTTTGCACTCAATAGTACATCATGTGCAGCCTTCCAGATCATGAATAAATCTAACTCATTCTTTTTAATTACTGCATAATGTCGAGGCTGCTTTTTTTTTTTAACTTGTTCACCAAGTTTAGCCAAAACAATATAGTGTGAGTAATTTTTTTGTTTAATAGCTTATGTCACTAAGTGAAAATTTACAAGGCATAATCCCCCTTCTGAAAATGTTTATTAATAATGTCAGCAAAAAGTATGATGCAGGTTAAATTCTAAACAAACTTTCAAGAAGCACCAGACGCACTGTATGAAAAAAGAAGGAGAAGGAGGTTGGGGCAAGTAAATATTTTATTAAAATTATAAAATAAGTATTTTAATCTCCATTTGGAGCTTGACATTAACCTGTGGTACCTTATTACTATGTCTCTGAGAAATACGGAAATTAGGTAAAAATGGAAACCAATTAAGTATATGAGTGATCTATTATATCTCTTATTTTTAAGGTGTTAGGATAAAGATTTAATTAAGAAATAAGTTGAGAAGATGGGATTGATTTAGGTTGTACATAGACACAGCACTAAACATTTAAGTCAAATAGTAAGGAAGTTCTTTTCAGTTCTTCTTTGAACCTTCTAATTAAGTAAAGGAGAATGTCACAATTGTGCTGTCATCTTTTAATCCCCCTTGTTAAGAAAAAGAATAGGCTTCAGAACTTCAGAAACAATATTTAGCGGGCGCCTGTGTGGCTCAGTCAGTTAAGCATCTGCCTTCGGCTCAGGTCACGATCCCAGGGTCCTGGAATCAAGTCCCACATCAGGCTCCTTGCTCAGTGGGAAGCCTGCTTCTCCCTCTCCCTCTCCCCTTCCCCCCTGCTCGTTCTCTCTCTCTCTCTCTCTCTCTCTCTCTCTCTCAAATAAATAAAATCTTAAAAAAAAAAACAATAGCAAGAATTTTATAGTTTTTTAAATTGTATTTTATTTGAAAATGACCTACATATGACAAGTGGTACTGATTTTGTATTTATAATATATAATGTTTCATTTTATAATATTCAAATAAAAAGACAAGCAGAAATACTAAATTGTAATATAGGTAGTATATGAGTGTGACAGCAAACATAGAAGTAATGGAAGGATGACATTAAGATTGTCACTCAAGGAAGGGACCTAATAATCTATAATTATCTGGTTTTTTTTAACTAGATAGTACTAGATAATCTGAAAATGGCATTCTTTGCAGTGTATTTTAAAAGAGTTTTACCCATAAGTGTAGTCCACAGAGCAGCTGCATTAGCATCACCTGGAGCTTGTGAGAAATGCAGCCTCATGGCCCCTATCTCAAACCTGAATCAATCCCAGGTAGGAAAGTTTAGAAATCTGTTTTAACAAACCATCCAGGCCATTATGTGTGCTAAAGTTTGAGACTCTGGTTTTTTTGTTTGTTTGCTTGCTTTTTTTTTTTTTTTTTTTTTTTTAAGATTTTAGTTATTTATTCATGAGAGACAGAGGAGCAGAGAGAGAGAGAAGCAGAGGGAGAAGCAGGCTCCCAAGGAGCAGGGAGCCCGATGCGGAACTCGATCCCAGGACCCTGGGATCATGACCTGAGCCGAAGGCAGACGCTTAACCATCTGAGCCACCCAGGAGCCCTGTTTGCTTGCTTTTTTTACTGTGAATTTTTTTTTTTTTTTTTGGTAGTTGTCACTTTGGTCTTTTTTTTTTTTTTTATGTTATGTTGGTCACCATACAGCACTTCATTAGTTTTTGCTATAGTGTTCCATGATGAAGGGGGGAAATTAGAGGGGAAGATGAACCATGAGAGACTATGGACTCTGGGGAAACAAACAGAGTTTCAGAGGGGAGGGGGTTGGGAGGATAGGTTGACCCAGTGATGGGTATTAAGGAGGGCACGTACTGCATGGAGCACTGGGTGTTACACGCAAACAATAAGACTCTTTGTTTTAAGAGATGCAATAGAATTATGCATAAAATAATTGCCCTTTAGGTTCACAAAGCTGTTTTCCTTATGTCCGTTTGCCACGTTGTCTTCACGATGTATAGTCTCAGAACTGAGGTTTGATTAGTAAATTTAACTTTTTTCTTTTGCATCCACTTGAATTCCCAAAACAATTATAGACATGTTTTACATTTTGGAAAGATCATTTAAACATGATAATCAGATCAGTAGATTGAATCTACCACTCAGCTTTTTAAAGAAGTACTTAAGAACGGGACAAACACTCAAATTATGACAGCAGAAGAGCAGAGCTGATGTGGGACAAGACAAGAAGCAAGAATAAATTTGCTGAAAGTTATACTAAAGAAATGGGCATCACTATGAAAGACTGGGGTGTGGCAGTGGCAGTATCCAGCAGTGGGAGCTGGTTTTTATCTTCTTCCTCTGTCATTAAGTCTCTGCTCACCCTCCCCCACCCCAAATACTTAATTTCCTAATTTACAAAGAAAAATTATCAATTGGGAGAACAGAAGAATCAGTAATCTTTCATGTTAAGCCATCCTCGCAAACATGTCATTGGCTTCAGAAATGTGTTTCTTCTCTACAATCAACTCCCATCTCTCAGAGCCCAGTTCCCAATCTCCTGCTTTTCCACCCCTTCTCCCCTGGACCCTTTCTTTTTTTTTTTTTTTTTTTTTTCCCCAAAGTCAAATACCCAGATTTCTTTTAAAAACAAAATTCCTTTGCTTGACTTGTCTGTACCTTCTCCTTTTCCTGGAAAATTATGCTGCCTTTACTCTTGTTACCAATTTCATTCTTAATTAAAAATTTTTAAAGGGACGCCCGAGTGGCTCAGTCAGTTAAGCATCCAACTTGATTTCAGCTCAGGTCATGATCTCAGAGTCCTGGAATCAAGCCCCGCATCAGGCTCCAAGCCTGGCAAGGAGTCTGCTTGAGGATTCTCTCTTTCCCTCTCCCTCTGCCACCCCCCTGCTCTCTCTCTCTAAAATAAATTAGTAAATATTTAGAGAGAGAGAGAAAGCACAAGCAGGGGGAGGAGCAGAGGAAGAAATTCCTCAAGCAGACTCCCTGACCAGCTCAGAACCTGATGCAAGGCTCGATTCCAGGACTCTGAGATCATAACTGATCCAAAATCAAGAGCTGAATGCTTAACTGACTGAGCCACCCAGGTGTCCCTAATCTTTTAAGTTTTTTTTTAAAGATTTTATTTTTATTTTTGTGAGAGAGAGAGAATGTGCATGTATGAGCAGGGGAGAGGGGCAGAGGGAGAAGCAGACTCCCCACTGAGCAGGGAGCCTGGTGTGGGACTCTCTCCCAGGACCCTGGGATCATAACCTGAGCCAAAGGCAGACACTCAACAGACTGAGCCACCCAGGTGCCCCGCTTTTAAAATTTGATGTCATAGAATTAATGAATCTCTAGGTTGAAAGGATTAATTACACATGGTTATGCCTCAAATTCCTCAAATAAAGACATTAGATAGACAAGTATCTCATGATCAAAAACTTCTATTGATGTTGGAGGAGCCTATTACCTATTCAGGTCATGTTCTTCATGTCTAGACAGTTCTGTCAGTTCTTTCCTACACTGATTTAAAAATCTATTTCCCTAGTGTATGTGTCTATCGCTCCTGGTTCCAAACATTGGGACAGTTTATATAGAGAACATCTATTCCCTCCCCCACATGACAACCCTTTATAATATTTCCAGGTAACTCTTCTATTCTGAGGACTCTTTTTTTTTTTTTACTTTGAAATAATCCCTTCTTCCTTCAGTTGCTATTTAAGAGGTATGTTCTGTATTTCTTTCAAAGTATGGTACCCGTAACTGCATGTGATACTTCTAATCCATTTAGGTCTTGTCAGCACAGTTGGATATCTCTTCTCTTGAAAGTAATATATTAAAAGCCTATTTTTTAAGTCACATGACATTGCTTAGTTGATATTTAACTAAAATGAACTAAAAATCCTCTGTCTTTTGTAACTATGCTGTTTTGCCTCATCTCTCCTTTTTTATACTCAAAGTTGGGTTGGGTTTTTAGTCCACATATAACACTATACCTTTATCCATCTTAATTTTTCTAAATTCATTCTAGTTCCAGCAGTGCACTCAGTATGGTTTTGATTCCTAAATCTGGAATCTCCCAGCTTGTCATCCACAAACTTGACAAAGTTTCCTTTTGTAATTTCATCCTAGTTACTAATTGTTGAATGGTACTGGGCCAAGGAAAAGTCTGCAAAATGCCACAGGCTTGCTCCCTTCAACATGACAAATCTCAACTAATCATCATTATTAAGGTACAACCATGTACCTATTCACTAATGAATATAATTGAAATATTTTTAAAGTGTTACACAATATCATAAAAGACTATGTAATCTACAAGTTTAACCAAATAATCTCTATTTCCAGGTCAGTTTTTAAAGCATTGGCTTATTTTTTCATCCAAAATGTGTGTTTCAATGTAAGCACACTTTTCTTAAGGGTTTGGGGGCTGAGTACATTAAAATATTAAAAAGGAACATGTCTCCTATCCTTACATAGAAAAAATATGGTATTGCTCAGGCTCTGCTTATGAAGTCTAGATGCAAGGCACTGTGTCCATCAAAATCTCATGATTTAAGGATACCAACTGTATAAAGAATCCCCAAATTAAACATCTGAAGAAAAAAAAACTAAGAAAATTAAAGATTACACAGAAAACAACTTTAAAATAAGTATAAATAATACCCTTAGAGAGATTTGACTGGCTATATCTTTAAAATTACAAGTTGCTATGAAATAGAAACAAACATCTAGAAAAAGTTCAAACTATGATCCTCAAAATAATAACCCAGAAGCTGTTTATTCATTTTTTTAAATATTTTTATTTATTTATTTGAGAGAAAGAGAGCGTGCATGCATGAATGGGGCGGGAGGTGGGGAGTGGGGGGGAAAGGAGAGGGAGAAGCAGACTCCCCACTGAGCAGGGAGGTGGATACAGGGCTCCATTCTAGTACCCTGAGATCATGACCTGAGCTGAAGGCAGACGCTTAACTGACAGAGCCACCCAGGGGCCCCCATAAACGGTTTACCGTCCCACTTCTCATTCCACTACTGACCTAGGGAGTTTGTTATGGTAGATAATTAGTCTGCAACATCCATAATCTGTGGCTAATTCCTTTATGAGGATATTTTGAGACCCTGAGCAAATGGGGAAGTACCAATAAAATAGCTAAAAGTGTTTTCATATCCAGTTTGAAGTCTCTTCCCCTAGTTAAGAATACAAAAAAGAAAAAATTAATCAGTTCTTTATTGATTTATGTAGTTAAGTGAGAGTATGGCTTAAATGACCAGATACTCTGCTTCTTCAGAAAGGACATAAAGAGGGGCGCCTTTGTGGCTCAATTGGTTAAGCGTCTGCCTTTGGCTCAAGTCATGATCCCAGGTTAAGAGTCCACCTTCGGCTCACGTCAAGATCCCAGGGTCCTGGGATCCAGCCCCACATCGCGCTCCCTGCTCCGTGGGAAGCCTGCTTCTCCCTCTCCCACTCCCCCTGCTTGTGTTCCCTCTCTCGCTGTGTCTGTCAAATAAATAAATAATCTTAAAAAAAAAGAAAGAAAGGACATAAAGAGACTGGATGGAATATGATTTAGTTTCTGGCATTTTACCAATCAGAAATTAAGTTTCAACCTGTGGCCCTTATATGACTTATTAAGATAAAATCATGCTCTGGATTTTTCCGTTATTCCACAGGGAGAAACTACTTTGCATAGGCTGTCAAATCTTAATTTTTCTCTTTATTTTTTTCACTTTTCTTGGTGAGAAATTTTAAGTTCTAGTCTCAGCATATTTCAATTAAAAAATATCATCATGTCAGTTATAATCACCATGTTTACCATTAGATCCTCAGACCTTACTCACCTTATAGCTGAGAGTTTGTATCCTCTCACAAACCTTTTCCTATTTCTCCTACTCCCCAGCTCCTGGCAACAACTTTTCTACTCTGTTTCTGTGAGTGAGTATAACTTTTTTTTTCTTTCTAGCTTCCACACATAAGTAATATCATTCAGCATTCATCTTTCTCTGTCTGGCTTATCCCATTTAGCATAACGCCCTCAAATTCCATCCATATTGTTGCAAATGGCAAGATTTCCTTCTTTCTCATGGCTGAGTGTATTCCAGTGTGTGTGTGTGTGTGTGTGTGTGTGTGTGTGTGTGTGTGTGTGTGTGATATCTTTTTCATCCATTCGTCCATTGTAGTACATTTAAGTTTTTTCTATATCTTGGCTATTGTAAATAAAATTTTTCTTTTAAAAGAAAAGAATAAAAAGCCGTTTTCTGTACTATTTCTTTACTGTTTCGATACCTTTTTACTGCTCTGATTTGCTTCCCATTAACCCGACCTTGATGAGTTTTCAGTGATTCATATGGCATGTCTGGTCTAGACAAAAGCATTTTAGAGGCTAATAAATACAAACTGTTTTCAGAGACTCAGAGAAAAACTTTTGTATGTTTCCTTCTAGGCAAACTCAGATTTTGGCATAATTGTTCTTCAATTTGGTGACATGTATTCAAAATCGTTTCCTTAAATACTCTTTGAACCTCAGAAATAATTAAATATTTAGGGTGTTAGAATGGAAGAAATGCAATACTGATGGATAAATTGTAGTGAACAAAGTATTTATTAAGGGAAAATTTCCTCTCAGTAGGCATAAAAAGCCCTACAATCTCTACCAAAAGCCCCAACCTACTTTTGAGATTATAAAAAAGTTTTTCACTGGAAAACATTGCAGAAATTCCCAGTGGGCTAGTAGAGGGCGAAAGGATTTAAAAGTCGTAGCTAGCTGACACCCTGGGCACATTCTGCTAAGGAAAAAAAAAAAAATGCCACAATTGCCTCAGACAGTATCATCCACAGTGTTAGATTTCTTGACTTCTTGCTGATGTACCCTCTCCCCGACAAGGAATGTAACAATGAAATTTACTATTCATTCATCCTAGAAATCACTAGTGAATACTAACCACGTGTCAGGTAGTAGAGATGTAATGAAAAAGGTAAAAAGCCTGTCCTCAAGGGATATATATTCTAGTGCGAGAGGAAGACGAAACACAAACAAGAATTGGACAAATTTATTTAAGTGAATAAGAGCCCATCAAATAACAATTATGTTGTGAAGAAAACAAAGAACAGTGGGTTTCAGAGGGATTGGAGGAGAAGGGCCTACCTTAGATTTAAAAAAATGATTAGGATACTTTTTAAAAAGCAAGGTCTGAGAGATTTCCCCCAGTGAAGAGGAGGTGCCTGACAGGTGAAGATTAGGAGGATGAGTGAGGCCAGTGTCGTTGGAGGTGGTGACTGAGGACAAGGGAGCTGCGAGCCGAAGCCGCAGTAGTGAGAAGAGGCCAGAATCACGTAGGACTTTGGGGAAAGAGTTTGAATGTCATGGTAGTGTAACGGAAGCCACTGGATAAATTCAAGCAGAGAAATGATATGATGTACTGTAGTTTACATATTTGAAGATTACTAAAGATGACTAGAGAGGGGCTAGATGATGCCTGGACTGCAGTGGGTAGAAATGACCAGATTTCAAAATTGAATTGATGGGATTTAACACATTTTTTAAATTATTGTAAAGAAATGCCCATTCAATGCTAGACGTCTTTCATCTTTCTAAAACAGAATGTATCATGCCACATCTGTTTAATCTTCAAAGGTCCCCAAACATCCACAGGACAATCTCTTTATGGAAAGAAACCCTTTAAGTTAGCAGCTACATAGCTTTGCAGGCTCTGCTCCTAACATCACCCTCTATGCCCTGAACTTCAGCTACACCAAACTACTCAGTTTTTCTTTTGTCATTGCCTTGCACATGCTGTGAACATTACCTGGAATGCCACTTACCCCTCCTCTCATGCACCCAAGAACTCTGAGTCATCATTCCCAACCCTCAGGACGCTCTCATAATCCCAGAGACAAGTTAGTTGCTGCTTCTCCGTGAGCTCATTGCAGCCCAGGTGATTTTTTTAATTGTGTTCTAACAGGCTGATATCCCTGAGGGCAAGGACTATGCTTTGTTATTTGTATTCCTAGACCTCTCTCTCCTTCTGCTTTGTTATTTGTATTCCTAGAACCTCTCTATCTCTCCTGAGTTCTTTAACTGCTTTGGAAATGAATAAATGAATGGGTGGATCACGCTGAAAACTGCGTCATACGGCGTATTCACTCAGTAACAGAATTTCAGGAACATTCTTCACATTATTGTTGGTTTGAGAGTTGCCAAAAGTTTTTGCCATTTTCTTGTACCATCTCATGAATGGCCACTTTTTTCTTCTCATCAACCCACAGGTATGCTATTCTAGCACAAAACGGCTGGTCGTTTTTCTCTGTGCTGTGGTAAACATGTCACACTCGGTAATGGAGAACCAGGAGAAGGCAAGCAAGACAAGGACCAAGAAGAAAACGTCCAAAGGAAGCAGAACATCACTGTACTAAATAGCATGGGTCCCACGGCGGGGCCTATGAGGCTCAGGCATACTTGTATCGCCCAAGAAGGTTCTTAGAATAGTGTCTCCTCTAGGCTTTTCCTGATCGTTTGGGATATTACTGGACTTTTTTCACTGTTTGGGACTTTATATTATGCAGAGCTGGGAACATACATCCAGAAGTCAAGGACAAGCTGTGCATACGTCTTGGAAGCATTTCATAGATTTACCATCTTCAGCTGATTTTAGTCATCTTTACTCATTGAGCCAACAGAACAGGCCATAAAGGCACCCACATTTATGAAATTTGTTATCACACCTGTTTGGACAAACTATGATACCCCATAGGAGGCCAGGAAATGGACCCTGATTGCCTGCCTATGTGAATATAGTACTTTGCCCTTCAGGCTCTTAGAATCTTACTCTAATCAAGGAGACCTCATAGCTATCTTTAAAGCCCTGTCAACCTAATATTTCAAATTTAGCTGAGAGCCCGTCTATTTGTGGGAAGTGGTCACTTGTATTTCTGATAATACTGAATGTTTAAACTTAGGGCCTTCGTGTCCCTAAAAGTTACATTCATTTATTTCATCTTGATTTTACTTACAAATCTTATGAAAAATAGCTGGTAACTTCAGGTTCGTTATCCACTAATAATTTATGAACCTGGACTAAGAATCTAAGTCCCAGGTTTAATTCTATTCTATGAATCTTCTACATGTTATAAACTGTGGGGACATAGAAATAAGGTCTTCCACAATTAGCATATATTCTAATGAGAGTATAAGACACATATAAAGAACAGCATAAGCAAAAATGATACTCCATCAGAAAAAGTATAAATGAGTGCTATAATATTTCAAAAGTGAGGGAGCTCACATTTGCATTGGGGATCAGAAGAAGTTTCTTAGAGAAGATGACTCTCAAGATAGACTTTGAAAGACTGGATTTTGACAATATAAGGGCATGTACAGTAGAGCATTCCATGTGTAGAAAACAGCATAAGGAAAGATCTGAGGACAAGAAAGTAAGAGCGGTGTCCTATGTGAGTGTCCTCCTTGAGATGCTGCAACAGGTACCAGTGTTCCCCACATAAGCGGAAGAGGATCCTGGTGAGATGCAGTGAGGCATTGCGACCAAATTCTACTTTAGGATCATTTTCCAAACTCATCAGGCCACTTTATTTTTTGTATTTATTTATGTTTTTTAGTAGACTCCACACCCAGCATGGAGCCCAATGTGGGACTTGAACTCACAACCCTGAGATCAAGACCTGGGGTGATATCAAGAGTCAGATGCTTAACCTACTGAGCCATTCAGGCACCCCAAGCCACTTTACTCATGGGTTGTAGAAGGGTAGGGAAAATGAAAGTAGATAAATTCTTAAAACACTATATAAAACTGTTTATCAAATGGAAAGTGTGCGATTTTTGTTTTTTAAACAATGGACTTTTATCCTATTAAGAGTCCTTCCTGAACACTGATTCTTGTGAGCGGCTGTGCCTGTGATGTAAGCAGCATAATGCTGTGTTTCACGTACTGTGTTCCTTCTTTCTATAGGAACTATAATATTTATTCACTGCAGGAGTGTTAACTAGGAAAGCAGAGTTCAGGATATCTTCATGTATGTAAAGATCTTGACACTCATCTTAGTTATAACTAAGAATGGCTACTTTGTTTTTAAAAGTAAGACCAAAAGCTAAATAAACAAACGAATAAAAATACCCATGAAGTAGTTAAGCAAATATGAACTACTATATTACATAAATATCAACCTACAATATAGTTCTCAGAGTCTAAGCTAGACTGTTTAGTAGGTTCCAAGTTGTGTCACCAAGTTTCAAATGTAGCCACTATTAAATGTTCTGACCATAAAAAAGTAAATCTATCTAGCTTTTACATTTTTCAATAGCTTTTCAGCATAATATCTCATTTAATCATCAAAACCAACCTATGTTACCTAACGGCCATTTTAGGAAATCTAAATGTTGTTTATTCATAAAAGACATCTTAACAGTTGTTTTGTTTTGTTTTGTTTTTAATTTTGACTGCAGAGTCTGAATTTGGGATAGGCAAAATCAAGAATATTTTTTAAGAAGACAAAATATGTCATAAATATTTAAAGATAAGAAATGTTTACAGGCAACATTATCAAAATACACAGCAATAAACAACAATGTTTATTAGAAACAATTGTTTTTTAGAAACAATTTTTTTAAAAGCAAGGGATCTTTGAAAACATGATTTGAGAGAATGTCAAAAAGCACTAACAGTTGTTTGTGATTAAAAGGAATTTCTACTATTTCAGGCATAAAATAACTTAGTCATTTTACGGAAAAGAAAAAAAAGACCCAAGCTCTAATTATAATCCTTTATCCTTTTGTTCATTCCTGTAATAGTTTGCAGTAAAAGATTTGACAATACACTTTTATATGTTTGTATTTAGCTATATACAGGTATATAAATACACAATAATTGATACATATAAAGCTTTAAAATATTAACTTATCAATATATCAAATGAAACAGTGTATATATATTTTTCATTGTATGTAAATATATATTTTTCAAAATGGTAATTATGTATATCATAGTAAAGTTATCACTTTGGAAAACCATAAAAATTTTAATAAGCAAACAAATATATATTTAAAAAACATCCTGTGGAATAAATAAGGTGAGTTTTATTCCCACTTTACAGATCAGGAAGTGAGACTTGGGAAGATAAAGTGATTTCCCAAGGTTATCCATGAAAGACACTCATGAAACCTTTCATTTGACAAATGCTGGCTCTGGCCCTGGCACAACGCTAAGCATTAGCTAAACAAAGACCGACAGGACATTCCCCTGTCCTTGAGGAACCACATCCCATCTTAAATTCAAGTCTTCAAAATCTTAGATATATATATATAAAACCACCATAGTAACAGACCATGGAAAAGGCACTCGAATATCAAGTCAGGACACTTAGGTTGCAATTCGACTCTAGCAGTGTGGAGCCATTTGAGAAAATTACTGAAATATGCCAATTTTCAATTTTCTGAGCCACTAAATGAGTGGCTCTCAGGTGAAATTCCTAAGGACATATCAGTACCAAAAATTGCATGAAGTGTAGAGCATTTAGAATTGGTACTTATGGATCTAAAGTCAACATTAAGACCATCGTGTGATAAATATACCTTTTCTTATGAGCTTGCTATTTTTGTAAGATATCTACTTTTTAAAAACCTTCTGGTTATAGTATTTGTTTTATGTATTACTAATGTACTTTTAAGCCATGAAAATTAGCCGATCCAAGGAAGCTCCAGTAATACCTCAAATGAAGTCAAAACCTTCACAAAATTATCTTTCAACAAGCATGTATTTTCCTCTCAGAGAGGAAAAAAAAAAGCATTTTTGCCTTTAAGGAGATCAGATCAGGGATAAAAGGAGAAAACCAAAACCAAAACAACTATCCAAACTGTACACGTCTACTAAAAATAGGCCTCAGAGCTGGAAAATCTGTGCCAAACATGATGTGAAAATTAGAAAAAAACAGACACAAGTTGCACTGACAGGATAGTCAAGAGAAGACCAGTTGGCTGTTTCCCAAGACACCTGGCAGGTGCTCTGACGTTCCCTTACCAAACTTCACGTTCCGCCTTCAGTTTCATAAAAATCATCGGAACCAACCTATGTTACCTAATGGCCATTAGGGGCCTTGGCATTAAGCTGAGAATGGATCCATCCATCAGAGTGGTACTGATAAATAAAATCAGAATGCAATGCCATTTTATTCACTAAGGATGAGAAATAGAACTGTTGTTGGGCTTCTATGATTTTGTGAAAAACATGTTTTCTTGCACTAGTGAGATCTGTGCTGAAACATAAATGATAAACAAAAGAAGACAGAATAAGGGGTGTCTGGTTATGTCCCCAACAGAGATATCATAATCAAGGCTTTAGACTTGAGTACTTTTCACCCAAGACATGCCTCCGTGGACATGACAAGGACCACTTCTCTGACCTTCTGCCATCTCTTCCAATTGGTCATTCCTTAAATATGTTAGTTCCTCCCAGAAAACTTGCTCCTTTTCAAATTATGAAATATCTCAAATGTACAGAATATAACAAGGATTCCATATCCCACACATTCTAAGTGCTGTATTTGTTTCAGACTTCTTTTTAAAGAAACAAAACAATATAAAGAGAACCAAAGCTCCATTCCTCTCATCACCACCACCTTTTCCTTCCCAGAATAAATAACTGTCCGATGTAAACACAAATCACCCCATGCATTTTTTAAAAAATCTTACAACATATGAATATATCCACAGTAGTGTCATTTCATAAATAGCACTACCTTATACATACCTATTTGCAGCTTCTGGTTGTCTCTTAACATACTTTTTAAAAGATATGACCACATTGATATATGTAGCACTGCATTTGGCATAGTACACTATGGCAGAAAGTAGACTTCATTATTTTATGTATGTATGCATTTTATTATATGTTTGTGTGTAAGACACCAGATACAGAGCTCGCAGGGCTAAAATCTAGGTGTAGGCAAGGCTGCATTCCTTTTTAGAGACTCTAGAAGCAAATCCATTTCCTTGCTCTTATAAGTTATTGCCAGAATTCTGTTCCTTGCACTTGTAGGTCTGAGGTCCCCATTTCATGCTACTGTCCTCTGAGATTTGTTCCCAGCTGCTGCTGCTGCTGCTGCTGCTTCTGCTTCTGCTTCTGCTTCTTCTTCTTCTTCTTCTTCTTCTTCTTCTTCTTCTTCTTCTTCTTCTTCTTCTTTAAAGATTTTATTTATTCATCTAAGAGACAGAGCACAAGCAGGGGGAAGAACAGAAGGAGAAGGAAAGCAGACTCCATACTGAGCATGGAGCCTGATCCCAGGACCCTGAGATCATAACCTGAGCCAAAATCAAGAGTCAGACGCTTAACCAACTGAGCCACCCAGGCACCCCGAGTTGTTCCCAGCTTCTAGGGGCTGCCTACACTTCTTGGCTCGTGGTTCATTTCTTCCATGTTCAAAGCCAGCAAGGATGAGGAGAAGCCGTCTGAAAATTTCAGTCTCTCCTGCCTCTCCTCCAAATGATACAAGGTAACCTCTTGATCTTCAAGTCATCTGGTTGGCACCCTTAATTCCATCTGTAACCTTAATTTCCTTTTGCTATCGATGCAACATATTCACAGGCATGACATTGGGTTTAGACTGAAGGGGACAAAATCTGCCTGCCACACTGCTAATGCCTCAGAGTGTCTTCTTTTGTCACCTAGCTAGGATAGGGGAAGGTACTTTCTCTGATGGGAAGCTTCATGACTGTTATGTAGCTATATGCTTGTAGAAAGTGAATATAATTGACTTTTTCAAAACAAAGATCATACCAGTTTGTTTATTTCAGGATGACAGTTTCTTAATAGATTAGAGAGAAAGAGAGAAAAGATGTCTTGGCGAAACTACTCTAAACTCTGAGGAGAGTCATCACCTTTGCCCATAAGAAAATCTTCCATTTCGATGCAAATGCTTGTATTTTTGGTTTCTTTTTCAAATGTTCAAACAGTAAAATGTCCTTTAATTTTTCTTCTGAGGAATCTACCAGCGGCTATTTCTGTATCTGTCCCCATTGTGACCATCCTTTGACCATTATTTGTGACCATTACTTGCTGACCTATGTGGCTTATGATGTCATCCTGCTTATGCCTTCTCCCTTAACTAGTGAAGTTGGAAAGGATCCACAGCTCTTTGCCTCCATTGAGAAGTTTTTCATAAGAGGAAAATACGAGCAATTTACACCTCTCCGTGCCAGATCCCTTGTTGGAAAAAAATGAGGAAAATAATAACATGGGAACATTGTGAGAATTAAATGAGCTAATACATGTAAGTCTTACCACAAAGCTTGGCAGAGCAATCAAGTTTCACTCTTCACTGTTCTTATTGTTGCACTAACTTCAGTAAGAAACACTCATTACAGTCACAGTTATCATCTAAAGACCACATTATGCATACCAGGCAGCACCATGAGGGGTGGTTCTCTATGGCAACTTAGTGTAGACCCACAAAAACAGGCATAGGATTTCCCCGCCAAATCTGCTTATAGCCAAGGTAATCACCAGAGTTGAGACAGGAATTTTCCAGCCATGTTTATGTCACCGTATTGGTGACCTGACATGAGAGTTTGGCCTAGTGTGCCTTTATAAATTCAGCATTAGATAATTGAGGGGAACTGAATCTAGAGAAATGTTTGTAAACATGTATGATGTGGATTCTATTTTTCTTTTAGGTTTTAATTGGCTAACTTACAGGTCATTGATACTTCTCTACATGAACCATAGGCATCATCAGTTTCTTAACCAGTATTGAGTCCATTTCATTCCAAATCTCTAAATCCTGAGATTAGTGCTAAAAATAAACTAGACTCCCCATAATGAGTTTTCTTTTTACTAATAACTTTCTTTTCTTATTCCCTCCCTGCCCCCAGACATTTGGTAATAAGGCCCTAAGCCAAGTTCAGAGATTCATTCCCATAGGGCTTGTGTCAGTGGCTTAGGGCTTGTGTTAGTGGCTTAGGGCTTGTGTCTCTGAACTTGGTTTAGGGCTTGTGTCAGTGAACTGAACTCATCAATCATTAAAGCATCCAGGTAGGAAAATCAAATTGTACTGTGGGTTGTTTGTGTTTTCAAAGCTCAGCTAAGGGAAATCAATAACTTCTTATGTTTAGTGTCACTAGTGAACAACAGCCAAGCCTTTTGATTATTTCTTGGTCTTGTTTTTAACCATAAACCTATTTCAGGGATTTCAAATGTTAAAATAGAGATTCTGTTTTGTCATGTTTGTCTTTCACTAGTTAATGCATAAATGCGGCCCATTTTAAATGGAATCTAAAAAAGAGTCAATCTTTTCCAGGATGTGGAAAAGCAGGGTTTGCATGAAAACTGTTTAGTAACATCACATACTGCAAATAGTTGTCAGTTAGGATAATTGCAAAACAAAGTACAAATGTGGAGAAGTGCGGAATGAATGAAACCACTGGGAGAAGAGCCAAATGATGAACACAACAAAACAAGCGGTAAAAAATCAATGCTAATACACACCCGCTTACCCAGTGTACTTAAAATCAGATCCCTTGGTTGGCCACCTTAGCTGCCCTACAGCTGGCTAGAATAATGGTGGGCCATCAGACAGCTGCTCAGTAAAGTAATTTCAAAGAGAGAAGAGGAGATTAGGGTGTAGGTGTGCTGGAAGGAGATTTTTGGGAAAACATTTCTAATTTGGGATGGTGAGTAGGAAGGATGGAGCAGTTCCCACCATCATTCAAGTCTCGCCTATTTTTATTGAAATGATAATAACAAATTAGTTTTGCTAATCTTATCTCATTTGCTATAACAAACCTGTGAAATTGTTGCTAACAATGGTATCATTATCCTTATCTTCAAGTTGAGTAAACCAGCTCATTCAAAGTGACCTAACAGATCCAAGGTCCTATCAGTAATCATTAGAGCTCAGGACTCACATTTCTGACTCCAGTCCTAATGGCTTTTCCACCTCACCCTGCCTCCTCTTGCTAGTAATGACTGAGGTCTGCTTCTGTCCAGTGCAAGATAGGATTTGGCTCCCATTTTTCATTTTCTCTTGGTTGTCTTATTTAACGGTTGCACTAAATCTTAGTGGGCAGTACTTGGTCCTATCTGCTCTTTTTCCATCCTTTTTCTCACTCCTAATAAGCAACTAAAAAAAAGCAAGTACAAGGGGATGTCCAGTTATACTATCTGGTTCCTGTGTGGTCTTTGATTTTTCAGAAAAAAAAAAAGTATCTCATTCTATGTGCCATCTGAATTTCTCTTTTTCTTGCCCCGCATATTTACATTAGAAATATCAATTGCTGTGTTTGCAGAGCATCTAACTGATTACAGCCAACACCTCTCATTCTTCACACCCATTTTTCAGGCTCTTTTATGTGGACCCAACAGAAGGGCACCTTCCCTGCAGTTTAACCATGATCCATGTGGAGTAGTTCATACTGGTCCCTGCTCTTCTCTTCAAAGTAAGTAAATCTGATGTCCATCTTATAGAAACTGTTATTGTCAAGAATTCCTTGCTTGTCCCCCTCGTTTTCTATATTCATTTACTTGAGAATGTTGAGATCTCCACCCAGCTTTAAGATAAGGAATGTGAAGGGCCTATGTCTTGCTGAGGCCAAAGGGAGAACAGCACCTTAAAGCTTCCTGCTCTATGAGGCACCTAAGACCCTGGGCCAGAAACTGAGCCAAGATAAACAAGATGTAGAGTCTGAAGATAGGAAGGCTTCCAGAAACAGTAAGTAATGCTGGCCTGCTTATCCCTCAACTTTCAGGTCTTATTTCAAATGCTTTGAGAAGTCTTTCATTAGCACCCTGAGATAGAAGCCATCATTCCCCAACCCACTACCCAAGACTGTCTCTGCCCCATCTCCCTGTTTTACATATAATCCCATAGTATTGATTAAACCTAAACTGTCCATTTGCTTTGTATTATCTGCTTTCTCCAACAATCATAGAATTGTTATAGGAGAAAAAATCTTATAGAAGTTCTGTGGAAACAGGAATCTTGTCTCTTAGACAGTACTCTATCCTCAGCATCTAGAAGATTTGGCAATCATCTGTTGGATAAATGAATGAATCACTGTCATGAGGGTGAGTAAGCTGAGGAGTGTTCATGATCAGGAGAAATGAGATTATTTTAAAGGATTTTTCTGGGTAAGGTTTTCCAGAGTAGAAAACTTAAAGGCTGGAGGCTCCTGGGGAGCTTAGTCAGTGAAGCATCTGACTCAGTTTCGGCTCAGGTCATGATGTCAGGGTTGTGAGACTAAGCCCTGTATGGGGCTCTGCACTGGGCATGGAGCCTGCTTAAGATTCTGTTTCTTCCTCTCCCTCCGCCCCTACCCCCATGTTTCCTTCTTAAAAAAAAAAAAAAAAAAAAAAAAAAAAAAAAACTTGACACTTTTCATGACCAAATGAAAGTTGGGCTAAAGATTTCAGTACTAGGGGGTTACCATAGGCAGTCAAGAGTCATGTATTCCTGTGACTCAAATTTCTTGGGCTTAGGGTCTCTCAAATGTCATAAACAACTCTGAATTTGTCCCTATGTTAACAAAATTAATTCTATAATTCTTGACCCACTGTTTTTATTTCTAACATGAGGGGAAACCATGAGGTGGAGTAGAACAGGGGAGACAATACAGCAACAGTTGTAGGCACCTTACACCAGGAAAAGAGAGCTGGTGAAATAAAGAACAAGTGTTAGAAAGGATATTTTTGTTTATATTATATACTCATATATTTTAGAACATATATTTTTGTTTCCTTTTATCCATAGTTAAGACTCTTCTTCCCTGGGCCCCTGGGTGGCTCAGTGGGTTAAGCATCTGCTTTCAGCTCAGGTCATGATCCCAGGGTCTTAGGATCAAGTCCCACATCAGGCTCCCTGCTCAGTGGGGAGCCTGCTTCTCCCTCTACCTTCCCCCCCACTTGTATGCTCTCTCTCTCTCTCTCTCTCGCTCTTAAAAATAAATAAATAAAATAATTAAAAAAAGACTCTTCTTTCCTGTAGTTTATTGCTTGTGTACACTCTTCCTGGTGATATTCCTTCTCTAGGTGATAAAATCAACTCCTTAATTGGATTTGGAATTTATCTTGAATTTCTGCATATTTCTTGAGAGTACATTTATCAGTAAAAAATGATCTTCAAATTTACAAAGGCTATGGTAAGGAATACAAACTCAGCGTTCTTTCCATTGCATTCTGTGACACCAATGCAAATGGAATAAAAGCTTGTTGTGTAAAATGCTAGGACTTCCCTCTTTCACTTCCCTCTAAAACACACTCACACATACACATCTGACAGCGTTTAGCAGTGTCTAGAACAAATCAGGCACTTAACAAATGTTACTTTCCCTTTCCTTTATATAGAACTCTGTTCATCACCAAGCACTGGCTTAGGGAATAATGGCTAAAGCAAAAAGCAGGGAGATAACTCAGCTGTTAGCAATGTGAGCTTTGGTATCAGACCTGGTTTTGGAATTCTGACTTCACCATTTAACAGTTCTCTGTCCTTAGGGGAATTACTCAAACTCTGATTCTTAGTTTCCTCATACACAAAGTAAGGATACCGCTAAGCCACAGGATGGTTGTTAAAAGTAACGAGCTACTACATGCAAAGCACTTAACAGCATACCTAGCACATAGTATGTACTCAATTATAAAAACAAAACATTTTAAATTAAAAAAAATAGTGCATACTTACTAATCACTAGAGAAATGGGAAACAAATCACAATGAGCCATTAGAATGGCCACTATCAAAAAAAAAAAAAATAGAAAATAGCAAGTGCTGGCAAAGATGTAGGACCTAGTAGGGAGGGTCCCCAAAAAATGAAATATTAGAATTGCCACATGATCCACCAATCCTACTTCTGGCTATACATCTAAAAGAACTTAAAGCAGGATCCCAAAATGATATTTATACACCCATGTTCATTGCGGCATTATTCATAATAGCCAAGAGGTGGAAGGAGTCAAATGCCCACTGATAGATGAATAGATAAAGAAAATGTAGTAAATATATACAATGGACTATTATACGGCCTTTAGAAAGAAGGAAATTCTCTCACATGCTGCAACACAGATGAATCTTGAGATTATTATGTTAAGTGAAATAAGCCAGTCACAAAAGAACTAGTATTGTATGATCTCACATATATGAGATGTCTAGAGTAGTCAAAATCATGAAAACAGAAAGTAGAAGGGTAGTTACCAGGGACTGGGTTGGGAGGGTGAAATGGGGGGTTGTTCAATGGATACAGGGCTTCAGATTTGCAAGATAAAGCTTCTAGAGATCTGTTACACAACAGTGTGAACATAATAAAAGTGCTGTACACTTAAAAATAGTTCAGAAGGTAAATTTTACATCATGTGCTTTTTACAATTAATTTAAAGAAATAGTTCATATTAAAAAAAAAAATAGTGTATCTGTAAGAATGTGCTCTCCAGAGCTTCTCCAATACCGGAAGAGAGAATGGGAAGGAGAAAGGAGAAACAGGTGAAGAAAAGAAAGAATGACCTTCAGTGCTATAAATATGTTTGTGGAGTTCCTTTAGATTAGAGGGAGAGGAAAGGCCATATAACATAGAAAACGCTGATCAGAAGCAGCCTTTTTCCCTCAACTTCGGGGGTACTCAAAAGAAGACACTGGAAATAACCCATCATGAGCAAGCAAGTGTCTATCAATGTATTTGTATAAATGCTTTGCCTCAAAATTGGGAATGAGAAGTGCTGTGAGGAAGGACACAACACTTTGAAAAGGAGGGAAGGAAGAAAGCATTGCAGAAAAAGCCTGTAGTGTGGTGTCAGGATGATAAGTTTGAATTATTTTTCTACTACTTGCTTATCCTCCCAGGGAATGACTTTATTCATTAGTAAAAATGGGGATGATCTTGCTTTTCTAACAGAAGCATTGTGAGAGTTAACCCAAGATACTGTGTGCCTGAAACATTATTTTTATCCCATGAAACAGAATACACATTTTAGTTGTGATTTTACAGGTAAGCAAACTCTGGTTAACAACCAGAATGCGGAAAAACAAGAAATAATTTCCACATGCCTATTCACAGGGCTAATCATTTATTATTTTGATATCTATTAGTCTTGTTTATAGATGTCAATAGTGATTCAGCAGGGAAGTGTGGGCTACTTCTTATATTCAAAGTGAAAATGTAACAACTTGCTCTGTGCTTTACAAGTTCTTACTAAAACAAAGATGCATACCTATATCAAGGATATACACTAATGATCTTAAGGAGTTCATTAACAAAATTCATAAGTAGTTTCACATTAATAAAGTAAACAAGTTAACGGAAGTCCAGCTCCCACAGAAGTATTGCTTATTTAGTGGCTCACAGTTTCATCTCACAGAGTCAGGTATTTTTTGCCAATGCTTCCTGAAGATAAACAATAATAACATTGCTCCACTGGTTTCCACTTCACTGATCTATTCTTGATTTATACCAGTTGTGAAACTTTCCACTTAGGTATCTCTTTGAACTTGCTCTCAACATATCCTCCTTCTGTGCAGACAGTAGAAAGAGAAAAACTTGCATGTATATATGAGCAGAAAGAGAAAGATGAGAAAATAAAAAGGCTATGAGGAAAAGTAGAAATTTTTATGACAATCTCCGGTGCATTTTTTAAAAAACATTCTAAACAATCTTCATGAATCATCCAGCTGTTATACAGCAAATTCTTTAAGATGAGGAACTTGAACATTTAAACAGAAATGAATGACAGGTGCTTTGTCACATTTCCTTCTCTAAGTAAACCAAGAGTACATCATGGAGATTGTTCTTCAATTAGGCTTCACATCCATGGCATTCTGGTTTAGAGGAATGAGCACTAGAATTGGAGTCTGAATTCTAGGCCTGTCTTTGTCCAGTGATGTGACTATGGCACTATCTTTTAATTCACAGGCTTTACTCACTCTTCAAAGTTGCCTAAAATGTCTAACATTAGAGATTAGGAAATATTGCATCTTACAAGAATTCATAAGTCCAAATTTATCCTCTAGAAAGAAAAAAAAATGCCTGCTTTGGGCTCTTTTATGAAGACATCAGTTTGGGTTGTCCTACTGGATCAGGAAGACAGAAAGCTCCACTGGGAGGCGCAGAAACAAAGAGCAGATACAGTTGATTGAGGCCGCGTGTCTCAGTGGAAGGAGAAATAGAATGGGTTATCCTGTGTCTTTCTGCTTGCCTTTTTTACTCAAGGTCACAGTTGGCTGAGAACTGAAAGTGGTGTGGTCTGGGGAGAGGTTGTTAAGTGATAGGAGAACAGTTGCTCAAAAGTGTCACCAGGAAGCTGGGAGAAAGACATTTACCTGAGACTTTTCGATGGCATTCAGGAGTGAGGATTATATCTGAGATTGCATTAGAAAAAGAGAAGGTGAAATATGGAAGCATGGATAACATAAAAAATTATATTTTTATTCAAGTAATGCATGCACATTGTGGAAAAGTTCAAAGGTGTAATTGATCACAAAGTAAGCTCACTACCAATAAGCACAAAAATGAGTTCTTGTTAACATTTTGCTGCATATTATTGCAGGCTTTTAATGTATAATCTACACATAAATATATACCTTTTAAAAATAGGATTATTCAAAATTGCCATCAAATTTTAGGTTTAGTAGAAGTTGCATCATGTTGATGAGAGTGTTTTGTTTTCACAGTGTATGTTTGTTTTCACAGTGTATAGCAATGGCCTTTCAATTTGGGAACTTCTGTATTGTTCAGACGTGGACCTTTACAGTTGTAAGAAGTATCAGATTCTACTGTGGGTTGCATGTGCTAGACAAGTCTTAAATTGTGATTTTTAAAATCAAGATTATATAATTTCTTGTAAATCATTGTGAGAGGGTCAAGAACTCAGGACAGCTGTTTCTCTAATTTCCATTTAAAATCTATTATTTTCATGTTGGTAGGACCATTAAGTTGTTACCAAGCAAAACTATATTTAAAACAAAATTTTAAACCATGTATGTGTATATGTTCATAGGCACATATGTAGTTAATGTATTTAATCCTGGTTAAAGATAAAAGTTTATATATATTTAATTCTGGTTAGAGATAAAGCTTTAAAATTTGGGGTATTCTTTTTTTCTTATTGAGGTATAATTGACATACAACATTATATTAGTTTCAGGTGTACAACATAATGATTCAAAATTTGTATACACTGCAATAATTACAATACTTCTAATCTCCCTTGTCACTATATAAAAGTATGTAATAAGCAATCCAATATTATTGACTACAGTCATCATGATGTATATTACATCCCCATGATTTATTTATTTTATGACTGGAAGTTTGTATCTCTTGACACCTTAATGCTATTTTATTCATCACATTAACTAACTGCCTTCGGCTCAGGTCATGATCCCAGGGTCCTGGGATCGAGTCCCGCATCAGGCTCCCTGCTCCTTGGGAGCCTGCTTCTCCCTCTGCTTCTCTCTCTCTCTCCCTCTGTCTCTCATGAATAAATAAATAAAATCTTAAAAAATATATATATATTTAAAAAAACATTAACTAGCTGTAAAACACTAACTTTTATCTATAGCAGGCAAAGAATTTCAGGATTTATATGCAAATAGCCTATAAAGTTATACAGCTTGAAAGTAGTTTTTCATTAGGAAGAACTCACAAGTTTCTTGTAAAGCTAATGTAATTAGAAGGATGTATAAATGTTCTTGAAAAAAATGGGCTCCATGCCTTGGCACAACTGTGTTCTTGTCTATGAGGCTTAACCCATCCTTTTGAACCAGACCTCCTCTCTTTGCCAAATCCTTAATCTCCTTTATCCTCCTTACTGTTTTTCCACAGCACTTACCACTTTGTAGCATACAGCATAATTTACTTACTTAAGCTTACTGTCTACCTCTCCTCACTGCAGAGTAAGCTGCAGGAAAGCAAGGGTCTTTTTCAGTTTTGTTCATTGATGTGTCCCAAGTACCTAGAACAGCGTGTAGCCCATAATAAATATTCAGAAATATTTGCTGAATGAATGGAAGTGGGAAGGGAAAGGGTTCACTGCCAGGGAGAGATACAGGTTTTCTTAGATCTGATGCTTATAAAATTTGGGAGGGCTCTCTTTAAGGAAAAAAAAAATTTAATATCTTATTTCTGCAAATTTTATGAAAGCATGTTATGACTATGTGAACACACTTGTAGCCTGTGCCAGGGTATATGAATGGCCTTGAAAGTTAAGTTTCATTAGTCCCATGGTAATGGAACTAGAGTTTTGACAATTACCAATTTTATGTTTTAGACATTGATAGATTTAGATTCAGATTTAGATATTCTTATCAAAGGATAGTAACAATACTGCTCTGTGAAAGAAACAAGTTACAAATGGGATGTATACTATGATACCATTTGGTACAAAATGAATAGAAGGATATACAAAGTATATCTCTGGGTGGTGGGATCACAGGTGTGATTTCTTCCAATGCTTGTCTGTATTTTCTAAATTGAATGAATATGGATTGCTTTCATAATGAGAAAAAAAAGTTGTAATTTTTAATTATAAAAACAGACCCAATTACAGTTAGAAGGATGTGTTCTAATTCTTTTTAAAATATTGATGTAGGGTTCCCTAAATTATTTATACTGTTTTCCCTCTTCCTGATGAAAAAATAACATACTTTTTTAAAGAACTGATCAAGATTTGAGAAGCCTTCTTGGTCATAGCTACAACTACTGCCTGCCCACCCCTTTCCCCCAACCGCCCCCCCACATCTCTGCTCCTATCTCCCATCGCCCCAAAACACTCTAAAAAGTTAACCACACTAGCTAAGTGGCCCATAGAAGGTAAATAATACAATTCACTTCAGATGAAATTTAAAAAGAGTTAATATATATACAGATATTAGATCTGTCAGATCTGACCCCTTTATGCCAATAATAACATGGACATACAGACTTGGCAGGGAGATAATGGTCTACTCTTTGCACATATCCAGGTAGTTCTTAGCATTTCCAATTAGACTTCCTAGTTTTGTTTACAAATGGTTATTATTATTCTGAATTGTATTCACTAATTTAATGTAGCAAAAATGTTTTTAAATACAATTAGAAATAGGTTTAAGCAGCTTTTAAATACCAGAGTATTTCTGCCATTTGTTAAGAAACCACTTCTATTTTCAAATTGTGAGGGACTATCTCAGCACATTTTTAACCTACCAGGCTTTTGGCTGCTTTTCTTTTCTTTCCAATTCCATCTTTTGTTTCGAATAACCTAAAACTGAAATATTTCTCACACAGCAAAAATAACATTCTGAGTTAAATAAGTTACATAAAAAATATCATTTTAGATGTTGCAAGCTTTTGCCTTTTCAAAAGGATTACAAGTTTTAATGCATGAAAGGAAGTAGAACCAGCAAAAGAGATTGAGAAGGACCAGAAAGGTAAGAGGAAAATCAAGAGAGCATTAGATTAATCAAGCCGAGGAAAGAGTTTCAAAGAGAGGAAGGAGGGGTCATAGAAAAAGGCCAGGGAAAGAGGGTGCTTACTGCAGGTTCCCAGCGCCTTCCTCTGTGCCTGAAAATAGCCAGTTCTTCCCTAGCTGCTAGCTTCCTCCTTCTGTTCAAAGAATTGTTATGAGAACGGCAAGGAAATTGAGGTACAATAGCATACATGAAAGAGCTTTGTAATCTGTAAAACACTGTGTACCTAATTAGGTGAAAAGTCTGCCCGTCTAGATGATTCAGACATGTCTTCTCGTGGAAAAGAGTTACTACAACACAGATCAGAGGTGACTGGTGGGCTCCACTTCCGTGGCTGGGAGCCGTTACATGGGAGATACTTCACCAGTAAGTTCTTCAGAATTCACTATTCGTGCTGCCAGTGTTTCATCACCAATGATTCACTCCTTATTCTCTCATGTTTAGTTTCTCCCTCGACCTCAATGCTTCTGAGCTCCTAACACTGTGCATGGAGTTCTTTCAAACACTCAGACTTTAAAAGGACAGGTACAAAAAACAGTAGCGGAGGTATGAAATCAAAAGCAAATTGAGAGTTGTGGTCAGACCCCTTTGAATAATGCCAGCAATGCTGAAGCTTTAAATGAGGTTAGACTTGAAAAGAGGGGGAAAAAAGAAAAAAGAAAAGAAAAAGAAAGTTGAGAGATAATAAAGGCAAAAGTGATTCCTTATCTTTACTGATGGTGACGTAATGTCCAACAGATTAAAAAAAAAAAGTAGAATACACTACTTCCATCTGACTTTCTTCTTTCCTATCAAAAAGATATTCAATGAAAAGTTCCAAATAGGGGCGCCTGGGTGGCTCAGATGGTTGGGCGTCTGCCTTCGGCTCGGGTCATGATCTCAGGGTCCTGGGATTCAGTCCCACATCGGGCTCCTTGCTCAGCAGGGAGCCTGCTTCTCCCTCTGCCTGCCACTCCCCCTGCTTGTGCTCTCCCTCTCTCTCTCTCTCTGGCAAATAAATAAATAAAATCTTAAAAAAAAAAAAAAGAAAAAGAAGAGTTCCAAATACTTGGAAAGATAAACCAAACACATTTAACAGGGAAGTGAAGTCCATCTGACAGGTGAGGAATGATAAGATGATTTAGCTATTTTCAATGTTCAAGTGAAATAGTTTGCAAAGCACTGAAAGGAGTTGTCAGTGTCAGCAAAGGACTGCTGTCAGTAACCTTTGAAAAACTGCAAAGAATGGTTGGGATGCAAGAGAAGTGGATATAGATATGCCCTAATTTAAGAACAAAGAAAAAAATTATCTCTTCTTAGAAACCACATGCGGAGAGAGGTTGCTGTGATTCCCAGTAGAACTTTCTAAGGATCTGTTACCACAGAAGGGGGTCGATGGCTTCCTGCCAAAGCTGGCAGACTAAACACATGCACTTACCTCTCTTCCCAAGTCCCAAAGAAATGTCAGAAGAGTAAAATTAAATCAAAATAAATCTAAGTTTTAGTTCAGAAGGCGGTTACTAATAGTCAACCAGAACAGTAAGAAATTTCTGGAATATATAGATGCTGAAATGAAACAGAGCTAGTAACCCACAAATCCAGACCATGAAAGAGAACTTTAAAAATACAAGTTTTCCCTTAAAAACCTAAATGTGACACCTGAAACCATAAAAATCCTAGAAGAGAACACAGGCAGTAATTTCTCTGGCATTGACCATAGCAACATTTTTCTAGATATGTCTCCTGAGACAAGGGAAATAAAAGCAAAAATAAATTATTGGGGCTACATCAAGATAAAAAGCTTCTGCACAGCAAAGGAAACAATCAACAAAATTAAAGGCAACCTCCTGAATGAGAGAAGATATTTGCAAATGACATATCCAAGAAAGGGTTAGTATCCAAAAGCTATAAAGAGCTCAACACCCAAATGTATACACAATTCAACGTCAATAATAATAATAATAATAATCCAATTAAAAAATGGGCAGAAGACAAGAACAGATATTTCTCCAAAGACACGTGCAGGTGGCCAACAGACACATGAAAAAATGCTCAACATTAATGAGCAACAGGGAAATGCAAATCAAAACTACAATGAGATATCACCTCACACCTGTCAGAATGGCTAAAATCAAAACTACAAGAATCAACAAGTGTTGGCGAGGATGTGGAGAAAAAGGAACCCTCAGGTGGGAATGCAAATTGGTGTAGCCACTCTGGAAAATAGTATGGAGTTTCCTCAGAAAGTTAGAAATAGAACTACCTTGGGGCGCCTGGGTGGCTCAGTTGGCTAGGCGTCTGCCTTCAGCTCAGGTCGTGATCCCAGGGTCCTGGGATCGAGCCCCTCATTGGGTTCCCTGCTCACTGGAGAGCTTGCTTCCCCCTCTCCCTCTGCTCCTCCCCCAGCTTGTGCTCTCTCTGTCAAATAAATAAATAAAATCTTAAAAAGAAAGAAAGAAAGAAATAGAACTACCCTATGATACCTATATTAACTCCCAAAATACAAAAACACTAATTCAAAGGGAGACATGCTCCCCTATGTTTATTGCAGCATTGTTTACAGTAGCCAAAGTATGGAAGCAGCCCAAGTGTCCATCAATAGATGAATGGATAAAGAAGAAGTGGTATATATGTACAATGGAATATTATTTAGCAATAAAAAAGAGTGAAATCTTGCCATTAGCAACAACATGGATGGAGCTAGAGTATAATGCTAAGCAAAATAAGTCAGTCAGAGAAAGATAAATACAATATGATTTCATTCATATGTGGAATTTAAGAAACAAAACAAATGAGCAAAGGGGAAAAAAAAAAGAGAGTGAGACAAACCAAGGAACAGACTCTTAACTTTAGAGAACAAATTGATGGTTACCAGAAGGGAGATGGGTGGGGGATGGGTGAAATAAGTGATGGGGATTGAAGAGCACAGTTATCATGATGAGCCCTGAGTAATGTATAGAATTTTTGAATCACTATTTTGTATACCTGAAACTAAAATAATACCATATGTTAACCATACTGGAATTAAAATTAAGAACTTAATTAAAAAAATACAAGTTTTCCCAGCAGAATTCTACAAAAGCCTTACAATGAAAACAAGCAGAAGCTAGCTGGAAGAAGTGAGCCCTGGGCTGGGGGTGGCTAACTAGTTAAGGAAAAGTTGGTCCTTATTCCTCCTAAACTGATTCTGATATATGCCTCAGGCTATATATAGTCACTTTTCATGTGAAATTCTCTCAAAATGAACATCAAGTCCAGAGAATTAGGACCTTGTTACAGGCAAAGGAGAGTCGCATATCCTTTCTTCTTTTAAGATTTATTTATTTATTTGAGAGAGAAAGAGGTGGGGGAGGGGCAGAGGGAGAGAGAACCTCAAGCAGACTCCCCACTGAGCACAGAGCTGGACACGAGGCTTGGTCCCACACCCTGAGATCATGACCTGAGCTGACATCAAGAGCCAGCCGCTTAACTGACTGAGCCTCAGGTGCCCCAAGCCACATATCCTTAAAACAGACAATACTCACATCTTAAAGGAAAGCCCACAACCACTGAGTCAGAGCTGATTTACTCTAAACTTGAGCTTCCGGCCAGGAAAACAAGAATTCTTACTCTCTCCAGCCATCAATAATATTCAAATTGAGATCTCACTTACAAATATGACCAAACAACCAAGAATATGAGAAGAAAAGCGCTGAACCCAACAAGCAGAAATAACCCCTGGGAAAACACAATATAGGACACAGAATAAAATGCTAAAATAAACATGTTTGATATCTTCAGAGAGATTCTAGAGGGTTCTGAGTCTATAAAAAAATTAAGTACAGAGAGCTACTAAACATTTAGGAAGATGTTTAAGATTATTCAAATATTTAAAATAAGAAAATGAGGAGAAAAAGGGAAGCAGTGATCACTCCAAGTCAGCATGAACTCATGAAGCACAAGTTGTCTCAATTGCTTCATTTCCTTTCTTACGAGGTCATCAGACTGGTAGATCGGGGAATACCAGTGGCATGGTGTGTCTGTCCAGAATCTAGCAGGCCGTTAAATTGTTTCATGACACAATACCCTGAAAACAAGTTATATCCTACCAGTGACTGACAATTCAACAAGCTAATAGAAGTTTGTATCACCTATTTTAAAAATCCCTAATTTATTTATATTTCCCTCCAGATTGTAAACTTCTTAAGAAACCATTTTTGCTTTATTGCATTCAGCCTCTCCCCATTGTCTATAGGATATTTAGTGAATGACAGATTCTCAATAAATATTTATGAAATGATAATTAAATTTAATATTAATTATCACAGAGCCTCTGTTTAAAAGTATGTATGAGATGAAAGGGGAATAGCTAGCTTCTCTGTTCATTTGGAAACAATCTAGGGGTTTTAGCTGATTGCTGACTTAATGTTGTCAACATTGTGGCGCGGCTGACAAGAGAACCCTAAGAAAAAGGCTCTAGTAATGGACAAATAGGAACAGAAGAGTTGTGGTAGATTGTATTTTGCAAAGATGGCCACAACAATATCTCTTACCTCACATGCTCTATTTACAATGTGACTGTGACTTTTGACACTCCACCCATTGAGAGGTAGGGTTTATGTTCCCTCCTCTGGAATCTGAGTGGGTTTGTTACTATGGCAGAAGTGCCACCCTAGGACTTTCTAGGCTAGGTCTTAAAAGGCAATATAGCTCCTGCCTGGTTCTCTTGGGACACTTGATCTTAAGAGCCAAGATGTTACATGGACAGCTCCAGTTGAGGTCTCAGTAGAGAGCCAGCATGAACTGCCAGACATGAGGGAACAAGCTTTCAGATGATTCTAGCTGTGGGCATCAAGTCATCCCAGCCTTCCTATCTTCCCAGCTGAGGTCTCACACATTGGGAAGAAGAGATAAGCCATCTGTTTAGGAAAAAGTCGGGTTTCCTCCTTCTGCGTAGGGTAAAACCCAGTTCTTTCCTAAGATGTGTTTCTTCCCTGTGTCTTTCCTTTAACGCAGAGAACACTTCACTTCTGGTCACCAAATATGTGGAGGTTTTTCCTCACACCAAGCAATTCTCTGTGACACAAACTGGGTGTCTTAAATTTAATTCAATTCTGACACTATCTACTTGGAGATAACATCAGCTTCCATAGGTTTTTGGTTTGTTTTTTTTTTTTTTTTTTTTTTTATTCATGAGAGACAGAGAGAGAGAGAGAGAGAAGCAGAAGGAGAAGCAGGCTCCCTGCTGAGCAGGGAGCCCGATGCGGGACTCGATCCCAGGACCCTGGGCTCATGACCTGAGCTGAAGGCAGACGCCTAACCATCTGAGCCACCCAGGTACCCCAGATTCCACAGGTTAAAGGCTCAGTCCCACAAACTGCCCCCACCCCCTCCACACACACACACACACACACACACACACACACACACACACTTCCGATACCAGTTACAAGCTCCGGTTAACACCCGTACTTCCAAGCAACAATCTATAGATCAGAGGTTCCAACAATCCCCCCCTTATTGGGGCCAATTAATTTGCTAGAGCAGCTCACAGAACTCAGGGAAACACTTATATTTACCAGTTTATTAAAGGATATGATAAAGGATGCAGATGAACAGCCAGATGGAGAGACGCTTAGGGAGAGGTCTGAAAAAGTCCTGAGCACAGGAGCTGCTGTCTCTATGGAGTGAGAGATGTATCACCCTCCCAGTGTGGATGTGTTCACCAAAATGGAAGTTCCCTGAACCCCCTCCTATAGGAATTTTATGGAGGTTTCCTCATGTAGGCATGATCAATTATAAATCCCAAGTCCAGTCCCTTTCCCTTCTCTGGAGGATAGGGGACAGGGCTGAAAATTCCAAGGTTTTAATAATGGCTTGATCTTTCTGGTGACT
Source organism: Zalophus californianus (assembly GCF_009762305.2). NCBI lineage: Eukaryota > Metazoa > Chordata > Mammalia > Carnivora > Otariidae > Zalophus > Zalophus californianus. The sequence goes on from NC_045598.1 coordinate 145,810,914, forward strand.
GGCCCCCATTCAGGAGCCCATCCAGAGCTACCTCATTAGAACAAAAGATGCTCCCCATGTTCTTATCACTTAGGAACTTACAAGATTTTAGAAGCCTTGTCTGGGACAGGGTGAAAGACAACTATCAGAAATGCTCCTAGTGTTGTTATCATTGAAGGAATTACAAAGGTTTTAGGAGCTCTATGCCAGGAACTAGAGGCAGAGACATATATATATATATATATTTTTTTTTTTCTATTATCCCACATCAACTTTCGGTACCTTTTCAAATCCCTGACCCACAGAATCTGTGGACATATGACAAAGTAGTTTTCTGTGCCACTAAGTTTGGGATGGTTTGTTATGCGCCATCAATAACTGGAAAGATAAGAAAATGGATGTGCAAGTTGTGATCTCGTTACTCGATGGCCACAGTAAGAAGGCTTTTGTATTGAAATACAAATAGAATGTATGTTATTATTCATTTATTCATTCAAGAAACATTTTTGAGCTTACTATGTCCTAAGGGCTCTTCTGAGGCTACAACACTAAACAAAACAAAGTCTCTACTCAAAGTCCTCTGCCTGGCCTGTGTATTTTGGTGTCCCCATGTTCAGTTTTTAATTCTCTTAGCTTTAACCTCTGATGGTGTCCAGAATTCTATCTTCAGCTTTGATCTCTATCCTGAGCTCCAGATTTATGTATTTGAATACTTACTTGTTTTCAGTTGGATATCCCACAGGCACCCCAAACTGCTAGTTAATGGTGCTAATACCTGCACATCCAATCCAGAGCCAACAACCTAGAAATCAGTGGAGATTTCTCTCTCAGTCCTCACTTCCCACCACTGGACAGCCCTTGTCTGCACAGTCAGAGAGGCCGCTGAGCCCACCTCTTGTCACCTGAGTCCAACCCTTGTGTTTGTCCCGCCACCATTGCCTGGTTCCTGTCATCATCATTTCTTCCTTGTGTTCCTTGATCTTTCTGCCACCATATTACCTCAAATTTACACTATACTATGCTGTTGTGTTCTTTCATAATATACAAATATGATTATGTTACCCTCTTGTTGAAATTCCTTCACTTATTCTCTTCAGAAAAAGGCCCAAGATTCTGGTCATTGCCGTATAATGGTGGGAAGTCACAAAACAACATGCATGGTATGATCCCACTTATATATTTACACACAAATAACCATATGTTTATATACATATAGAAAGATACTGGATGTTCAATAAAATGCCAATAGTTGTCATCTCAGAATGGAGAGAGTGCAGCTGATTTTTACTTTTTTCTTTATACTTCTATATATTGCGAAAATACCTATAATCTCAGAATTTTTTCAAAAAATAAACACATTTCACTTTTACAGAAATAATAGAACAGTAAAAATATTAAATAAAGAGACTCTTCATTATCTGGCCTTGGCTTATTCAGCTTTCTCGTTTCTCTTCTCTCTTCTCCTAGTCCTTACCTGAGCCCCTGCTTCATACTATATTGGTTACTTCCATTCACTCAGAAAATCATGCTCTTTCAAGTGTTCACCATCCAGTTTCTTCCACCCATTAGGCACTTTACTCACTGTCTTTGCCTGTCTGATCTCTACTCTACTCATTTATCAGGTTCAGGCCAGGTATTGACTCTTCCGGGAGGCTTTTTCTAACCAATCCCTTCTCTGAGTTCCCATGTTGACTTCTACTAACTCTTACCCCACTACCTTATAACTATATTTGGCCCCCATCTTTGTGGTGAATCCAACCCCAGGTATCCACAGATCCTGTACAACACCGACACACTGAAATTATTCCATACAATGCTTCCCAAGGAAATCCATGAAGCACTGTTTGGGAAGATAAGAGCTTAAGGGCAAAGGTTTTAGTATTTCACTCCCTGGGCTCAAATTTCCAGTTTTGTCATTTGCCAGCCGTGGAGATCTAGACAAGTTACGTAAGCTTTCTGTACCTGAGTTGCCATATCTATAAGGTGAAAATAATACTAACCATATCATCGGATTGTGTGAAGATTAAGTAATGTCAAGTGTAAACAAGTTTCACATAGAGTAGGCATTTAATACATGGTTATTATTATTATTGTTATTATTATTTGCTGTCTCTCATTGACCTGTAATCCCCTTGAGAGCAGGGCTGTGTCCTTTATAATTGTATCCCCAGAATCTTGGATATAATAGGTGTTTAACGGTTTGACAAATAGCTGTATGAACTCATATATTCTTGACTGTTCTGAAGAGTATTTTCCCTTTACTTAATAATTACTTCATGATTATTTTCTCCCTGGAATCAGTCCTCCACTAAGAGCAGCAGGAGAGAGCCTGCAGTAATGGAAAAACCCTCATCTCTTTCCCAGAGGTTTCCCAATGCCCAGAAAACCACACCCAGATTTGAGGGCACATGGCTGATTGTGCCCCTTTCTTTCCTTTTTAGAATGTCCTTTGCTGCCACCCCCTCTGATGTGTATTATATTGTCCTGAATCTGAACATGTCTCTCTTCATTCCTATGTCTTTCCTCCTCTGCCCATATTCCTTATCTTTGATGAGAGGTGTTGAATAATAGCAAAAAGAGTCACACAGGAAGGTGTGGAGACATCCAATCCAGCCCTGGGTTTCTGGAATAAGACCTGCCTCCGACCATTCAAAGGAAATAGTGATTCCCATGGAGTCCTAATGAAAGGATTCTGTTCAGTGGCCCATTTGGACCTTCAGAAAGGAGTTAAATATGCTTCTCCTATTCTCATTCCTGGTCACTTAAGGCCCATTTGAAAAATAATTTTTGTGAATTTGTAGGAAAGATGAAATGAGATTACAAATGACTATTTTGACAAATGATGATGACAAATGATAATTTTGAAAAATTAAAATGTGTACATTCTTAGGTTAAGTTTTGAGGATTAATTATCCTGTGTCTTCAGGTAATCAAAACTGGTGATTTTTACCAATCTTAATTTTAAATGCCAAATTTTCCTAAATCTGAGGATAAGTTTCTTTGTGTCATATTCTTATGATATTCTTTGTGTCATATCTTAGAAGTATCCGGGCCTATTAATTTTGGCAAAATCAGAGACTTGGGAAATATTTTGACAGTAACCAGGAAACCTCTGGTGAACACTGAGCCCGGTGTCCTCTTCCATAACAGGAGTAACCATGAGGATGACAGAGCTGGGATCTTCCCTTTCTCCACCCAGGAGAACGGCCTGCCTAAGGTGCCCCAATATCACACAAGTACATTATAATATTTTTAAGTTAGTTACTGAGAGATGCGTATAGTGTACTTTATACTCCACAATAATTTTCCTGAGTTAAACGTCTGCCAAGGAAGTGGTATTTTAGCTAATCCTCAAGGATAGTGACAGAGAGGATTGGGGTGCATGCCAATCTAGGAAGGAAGAATGGAGGATAGAAGGAGAGAGAGGGAGAGAGGGAGAAGGAAGGGGTACGGGAGAGATAAGGCTATGTCTGAGCACAGTGAATAAACCAATTTGAAACAGTAAAGAATTTATATTCAAAATAGTGGGGTGTTACGTTTGTAAAAGTGAGTCTCAGAAAGACTGTCCAAAAGTTTTAGCCATGTGCAAAAGAGTCTGACTCCATTGAGTCAATAGGATGAGGGAGGAACAAACATGGCTTTTGTTTTGTTATTGAGGAGACTCTAACAAACCTCATTCTTCAAATAGAAAAGCCTTATTTAAGAAAGCCTGGTGATGAGAGACCTAGGTATAATAACCAGCACGGGAACTGGCCTCTGCCTTCTTCATCGGACAGTACATCATACTGCTTGGGTTTTGCTATGTGTCAGGAGCTTATTTAGTCCTACGAAGTAGGTACTGTTATTATTTATCCTCATTTTGCAGACACAGTTAAGCAACTTGCCCAAGATCTCCCAGCTGGCAGGGGTCAGAACCGGAACATGACCCTGGGCAGTGTGAACCCAGGTTGTTAGCTCCTATCACTGCACTGCTTCCTCCTCCAGGCCCTGTGAGTAGGGCAGTAACAAGAGAAGATGGGGCTTTTTAAAATGTCATTCTGGTGCTAAGGTAGGGGAATGATAGGAGGTAAACAGCAAGTGTCCAATAGTTGTTTCTGTTCTAGTCATGATTTTAGCTTGCAATTTTCTTATATTTAATTATGAATACAAATTTTGAGAATAGTTGATAAGTTGTTTTGGTCTAGAAAATCAAAACAACCAGTACCATGTTGGTCTCTTTGGACTTTTTAAAACACATTAAAACGCATCAACAGGCAGATAGTCTCACCTTCGCTATCGTGCCGGCTGCGCCCTTGCAGTGTGTTCAGTGAATATCTCTACCTTGTTCTACTTTGGGTGAATTCTTTCACCACTGTGCTGCTGGCCTCCACCCAAGCAGGTTGCCCCACATTTGGTGGCCCTCACGGGGAATTTCTGCTGGCCTGGGGTTTTCCCCGGATTCTCCAGGAATTTCTTGGGACTTTCCCTCAGTGGACAGACTCCAGTACTCCTTGGGGAACCGATAACCTCTGGCTGAGGTTACTCCTTGGTGAGGATCTGAAACCCCGGAGGGAACCAGCTGGACCACCCTTTCCTAAAAGGGTGAAGGATTTCCCCTCTTGCCCTTCAGAGGGATCCTTCTCTCCTTCTCCTTTTTCTTTTTGGCCCTTTGGGGGTCTAACCCTAGTACTCCTCAGACAACTGAGGTCTCTGGCCAGGACGGCTCCGCCAGGTGGTCTAAAGGTCTGCTGCACTGCCTGTACCTGGGAGGGGGAAGGATGCCTTTTCTCTCCCCCCGCCCCGCCCCAACTCCGTCTGCAGCTCATCCAAAGCAAATCTGCACACCTTAGGGACTCACTTGGGACCCTTTCCTGATGCTGACTGACTCTCAGCCATCTTGCTTCTTTCCCGTCTCTCCTCTTCCTTCGTTCCTGCGAATCTAGCCGCCATCTTGATCTGCGAGCAAAACACCTTCCTATGCTTCTGTGTGAATCGGACAACTCCATACAGGAATGATGATTCAACAAGGATTCCGCCCATACCATGAGAGGGTCCCTTCTCCTAAATCCCATGGACCTAGCCACCAGGGAATTTCATTCAAATCGCATTATCAGCACGTTAATATAATACCACACTGGTATGGTCTAAAACCGGACAGAACCCTTGACAGACCGACAAGTTTCGGCAGGGCTAGCACGACCTACTCGGCCCCGAAGCCCCCACCTTCCAGCATGAAGCAGCTACTGAAGCTGAGACCTGTGCCCAAATGCCAAAGATTTGTCATTGTCGATCTGTGGGGCGGGGGGATGTAGAGGCCACTCAGGCAATGGGCTTGAGCAACAGAAACCTGAATAAGGTAAAAGGGCCCACAGTGACCATCAGGCTGAATGCAAACAGGTTCATTAGGCGACCCACCTCAAAATAGCCATTAGGCTCTAGCTGACCAATGGGTTACTTATAACCCGGCACAGGTAACCAAAAAAGGAAATTCCATAGGTACCCATGCCTCCCTATTTCCCCATCCACCCCACCAACTACAGCCCCCTCCCACCGCCTCCTGACAGTCTCTCCTTTGCTGTCCTACCGACTTCTCCCTTGCAGTGAGTCAATAAACTCTTATCTCCTTAAAAAAAGAAGAAGGCATAAACATAGCCCTAATGATTCGTCACTAAGAGACGCCTCGTGATCTCTGTTTTATTTTTCCTGTAGTGGTAACAGTTATCCCCTCCAGATCCGTGGAGCTACCCTCATCTTACTCAGCATGCAAATGAAGGCGATCCTTATCCGACAAATAGGGAAGGTTGGACATCAAGGTGAGTATATTGGAATAGAGGTGGTGTGTGTGTGGGGGGGGTGTTGCAGGGAGAGGGGGCATCTTATACAAAGTGAGCTGGAGTATTGTCTTTTTTATACTATGCTATAATCACATGAAACATTTTCCCTTATTATAATTTCCATTTTTAGTGATCTTTTCAAATTATAGTTTTATAACTTTCTTAGTGAAATTTCTAGCTCGAGAAATCTCTGTTGTATAAAATAAAGTGGAGTGGAAAGTAACTGAATTTAATGGAATTAAAGATAATTGGATCACATTGTGAAATATATACACTGTCGAGGTTCTTAAATGCCTCTCTCTTGTGTCACTAGAGGGAGCTCAGCACTTAATTTGTGTACTGAAAGAGCGGCACACTGGTAATCGCATCGCAAGGGCAGTTTGCATCCTGGCGGGCTGTGTGGAAGGGACGTCTAAACAAACCAAGGCCAGGGGCGCCTGGGTGGCTCAGTCGTTAAGTGTCTGCCTTCGGCTCAGGTCATGGTCCCAGGATGCTGGGATCTAGCTCCACATTGAGCTCCCTGCTCGGCGGGAAGCCTGCTTCTCCCTCTCCCTCTCCCCCTGCTTGTGTTCCTGCTCTTGCTGTGTCTCTCTTTGTCAAATAAATAAAATCTTAAAAAAAAAAAAATTTAAGCAAACCAAGGCCATTATTTCTCTTAGAAAATGAAAGTGATTGAAAGCATTAACTCTCGTGCTTTTAATGGTATTTGGGGCAAGTAGAAATGCCTGTGTCTCTGCGGCGCCACTGTCAAAATAACTCATACACTTCTTTGAATGCCCCTCTGAAATGGCTCATGCTCTTTGCAACGGTCCAAAATGGAATGGATGAGTAAAGATTGGAACACAATGCATGAAAGCTGCCTCAGCCCCCTGCCTCCAATGAAAGGTCTATGCAAGACGGTCAGTACAATACCCACAGGAACAATATCTGGCCCTCAGATGACGCTCCACCTTTAAATCTGTAGTATTATTACAATGTATGAACTGCCCATAAATACACCTCTTGTGATAGATGCACTTTTTAAAAAAACGAGGGACACCTCAATTTTGTCACCACTATTTACGGCCAAAAGCCAGTGAACTTTGTACTCAAGCTGTTAAAAAAAAAAAAAAAAAAAAAAAAAGATTAAATGAGACTCTTAGAAGACAGTAAGTATTCACTAAGTCCTGCAGCTGAAGGATTTTGAACAAAAATAAAAGACAGCTCTGGGCCTCATAGAAATAATTGGATGAGACTTGCAAATAAGAATGAGAAGGATATTAGCATCACACGTATGTTTTCACAAGCCACATTTGTAGTGAAGAAATAAAATATAATGGAAATAAGAGTTTTAGGTATTCCTTTCTACTTTCCAGGCAGGAGCCAGTAAATATGAGCCTCAAGTCTCTCAAGACATGGTTATTTGCACGTCCTGGGGAAAAGGCTAAGGTTCATAAAATCCAGACCTTTGCATTTGGAAGGAACCCAGGAGGCTTTGTCTACCCCTCCTGCACAGGGAAGTCCTTTTGCTGCCTTTGGGCCCTTGCGGTGCTCAGGTACGTGGAGGAGATCCCCCCGCCCACTAAGGCAGACTCGTCTCTTACTGGATGGCCCTAATTCTGCAAAAGAAACTCTTCGATCTTCACAGCTTCATTTTTCTGCTGTTTAACATTGTACTTTTATTCTGCTTCTGCCCTCTGGCCGGAGGTAAGAAGTCTTTTTTCTTATTCTCAGGAAAGACATTGAATCTGAACATGGACATTATGTCCTTTCTTCTTTCCCAGCGCCACACTCTCTCCCACCACAACTTCTTATATCCAGCCAAAATAGTACAAGTTTGTTTGCAACATTTGTTATTAAAATACATTTTTATCATTCTTCCCTTGGGATAAAACTCTGTAGAAAAACTAGAAAATTCAGACATGCCAAACAAAGAAAAATAACCTTACTGCTCAGAATCTATTTTTCTACGTCAATATATACGTCTTTATTAAATATGTTCACAAAGATAGACTATCACCCATTTTGTTCAAAAACCTTTTTTTATGTAACCAACCAATAAATCATCTATAAGAACATTTTTTAAAAAGATTTTATTTATTTATTTGGCAGAGAGATACAGAGAGAGAACAAGTAGGCAGAGAGGCAAGCAGAGGGAGAGGGAGAAGCAGGCTCCCCGCCGAGGAGGGAGCCCGAGGAGGGAGCCCGAGGAGGGAGCCCGATGCGGGGCTCGATGCGGGGCTCGATGCGGGGCTCGATGCGGGGCTCGATGCGGGGCTCGATCCCGGGACCCTGGGATGATGACCTGAGCTGAAGGCGGCCGCTTAACCAATTGAGCCACCCAGGCGCCCCACTATAAGAACATTTTTAAAGTTGAATAGTCTCCATTGTGTGCATCTTTATTTAAATAATTCACCAGTGTTGGATAGTTTGTAGTCTTGCATTTTGGCTATTAGAAAAATCACTAAAAAATTCTCACAGATGCATTTTTTGCAAGACACTTGTGTTATGTTCTTATGTTTTAGTTTCTTATTTTTTAGAAATTAAGATCTTTCCATCTTTTCGAAAATAATCGTTTCAAAAAACAAACAAACAAAAGTAAAATACGTTTACTTCCTCAATAACTTCTTACGGAACATTGTCCAAATCTATCATGATCTTCACCAATCTTAAAATTGAAAAATTTATTTCTGTCTGAACACTTTTTCTGAAGAGCCATCCCCTTCCCCCAGTGCCAATCTTTTAGGTTTCCTGAGCCCTTGGTCTAGGTTAGGTCTCTGTCATAATGCCTCATGATACTTTTTACTTGTCCTTCATGGTATTTTTCATGATTGTAATTACATGTTTCACTGTGTGATGATTGGTGTAACTCTGTTGGCCTGTTAAAATCACAAGGACAGAAATCGTGTCTGCTAATTCAGCACAGTGTCTACAGTGACTACTAACACAGTACCTAGCAAAAAAATACGTACTCAAAACCCTTCTTGAATAAATGGAAAGAGTCGTAGATTTTAAGTGGTGGCGGACTAACAGAGTTCACCTTCTCAGGTAGATAAGAATCTATATTCTAAGTCCTTGTTCTACAGGGCTGGCAGAAAATTCACCACAGCCCATTGAGGAGTTTCTATATCTTGCCTACCTCCCCGCCTCCTGAGCCATAGTTGCTAGATCCCACACAGGGCAAAAGCTTTCAAAGAGGAACTGGTCATCCGTCCTCTGTTCCTTTCTGCATGGCCTCATCAGGTCTCAGGCTCGTTCCAGCTTCTCTGACATGTCTGGGACATGTGAACCTTCTCATAAGGCTGCCTGCACAATGGTCTGCATCTGCAAAATCAATTTCTCAAACTCCGTGTGCATAAGAATCATTTGAGGGCCATTATGAAAATGCAGCTCCCTGGACTCCACTCTCAGATATTCTAATACAGCAGGTCTGGGGTAAAGTGCAGGGACCTGTCCTTTTCACAAGTACCACGTGACCAAGGTGACCATAAATCAGGTAGATCACAAGTTGAGAAACATTAATAAAGGATGTTTTTTAAAAATATTTGCAGACTATCATTTCATCCCCTCAGTTATATTTTAACGTAAGGAGGACCGGGATTGTTTTCATCTTATAGACGAGGAGGTTGAGTTTTCAGAAGATGCAGGGGCAGCCAGATCTTTCCTACAGGATGGCCCTGTAATGATCAGAGAGACTGAGTTTATCGTTGACATAAAATACATATGTATTTATTCACCAAACTGTATATTCCTTGAGGATAGCAAGTCTTATTCATTTTCATATTTCCAGTACTTAGCAAAGCACAATATTTAATGAAAGAGCTGATTTCTGAATATCTAATAATTCAAACAAAGCACCCTTTGAAACATTTTTAGTTTTTCTCAATCAACAAAAGTTCTGTAAAACAAAAACAAAAACCTTCAAGCTACAGTTTTCAGAAAATATAAACCTTTCTTTGTTTCTTAATAGCTGAGCTAAAAGTAACTTTCTCACAGTTGGGGAAAGATCATGAGGTCACCCAATTCCACCCTGGAATGGAATGCCCCCTTGTTGCTTGTTCACGGAACTGATGATGCCAACAATCCTTTGTTTTTGGTATAATCAGACTCTGAAGTTCGTCCAGGCCTCTAGGTCCAGGCTGCCAATGCTGGCAGCCTCTCTTCCAGATAACCGACTCAGTTCTGCTGACTCAGAAAATCAACTCCCAGAGTTCCATAGGGCCCCTATTCAGATGGGACCAGTTTCTTAACCTTTTTTTGTGGGGGAGGGGGAGACACAAAACCCTCTGAAATAAAAGGGGATTCATATGAATCCTGCAGCTTATGTCAATGGACACCTAAAACAAGATTGTAAAACTATTTTGCAAAGCCTAATTTTTTATGATTACCCTTATAAGATATTTTCTACTGGAAATAATTTGTCATGGGTAAGGGTATAGCTTTAAGTGGCTTATCTAATAAACTGAGAGACAGCAGAGTGATTGTTGATGTGCATTACGACCCCAAACATAGTTTATTCAGCAGCAGCTCGTTCAAGGCTATTCTTTTCATTCTACTGTTGGCAGTGGAACATTTGAGGAAAGCTTGTATTCCAACAAAGGTAAACATAGCTTAAAATGGAAGGAAATTTGGTCCAGAAGTTGTATAATGACAGTGCTTACTGCGAAGAAAACTGCTCAATATAATTATATATTCACTGATGGAGCTTGGCAATATTTCACAAGTTTAATACCTGAAGTTTACACATTTAAAGGCGACAATACATACTGAAGTATGGACTAAGTGCCTCTCTCCACCTGCTCGTAGGTTCAAGACAATGCCCAGACCAGTGGTTTTGACTTTACAGTATCTGCAACTACAAATAGCACAGAGCGTTCTTAAGCACCTTCAGGGCAAAACCAGTTTGGAAACTTTTATCTTACTGGTAAGGCATGTTTCTCTTTTGTAATTCAGCAACCTGTGATGATTCACAAAGGCCAGCAAGAATTGTACCCTATATGGAATTTCTAGGTCAGAGGTAGAATAACAAAGGAATATCAACTGATAAGACTATAAACATAAGAGGTTTAATCCAGCTGTTGTTGAGTCAAATTGTGGTGATCCAACCAAAAGCCTGCTATTTCCTTTGATAAATCTTAATCGTTGTATCTAGTTTACACCCAGGGAAAACAAGCTTTGGAGAATTTAAATAACTTCCCCAATATCACCTAACCAGCGGTGAGAAAACAAACTCTGCCGTATGACCCACATATCCTAATACCACACTAACTCCAACACACTTTCTTTACCTGAACCTATGTGAAAAATACTATTCTTTAGCTAATTCAGATACTATGGCAAGCAGCATTAGTGTGAATAATACAGAGAATAAAAGACATATTTCCTTAAACTTTGGAATGAGTTTCTATACCTGTGTTTGGATATGGGTGTCGCTAATATTCTGAAAATTGGTAAAATTGTCTTGTTCCCCAAAGCCAGGATAGGTAATTTGCTATCTTGAGTTTGACTCAAACCTCATACCTCCTTCCCTGTCAATAACTTTTTGATTGGAGTCGCACAAAATGAGATGAGTGTAATTAGGGGGACAAAAGAACAGACTGAAAATCAGGATTATCTGAAATAACTCATTGCTGTTTTGGTAACATTTAACTAGGAGTATAAACAGGAAAGGTGATCCTGTTAATAGGAGAACTGTTAAAACTTAGCAGATGAAAATGTCATAGGAAAGTTAAAGGCAAGATTTATTTGGTATAAGTTTGCGTTGTTCATGCATTCACAAGACCAGGCAGGTGATACGTTAGCAACAACATGCCTTGCTATTTCGAGATCACTGAGGAAAAATGCTTGGAACTAAAAGGCAGCCGAACTAATTAATTTGCAATGGTGCTTTCAGACTGAAATGTTATATTCAATGTTTCTGAAAGAATTACACTTTGTGGTCAGCTGAAGATTTTGGAAGGGAATAAACATATTAAGCATTCTGACAAATACTTTCCTATTTTTAAATCACTAAAATGCCTGCAGCATGTGATAACAAGGCAAATCTAAACAGTGAAAATTGTTTTATACAATATGGGCTTGTGATTTTTCATTAAATAATAATAAAATGGGGTGCCTGGGTGGCCTAGTTGTTTAAGCGGCTCAGGTCATGATCCCAGGCTCCTGGGATCGAGCCCTGCATCGGGCTCCCCCTGCTCAGCGGGAGCCTGCTTCTCGCTCTCCCTCTGCCTGCCGCTCCCCCTGCTTATGCTCTTTCTCTCTGTCAAATAAATATATAAAATCTTTGAAAAAATAAATAATAAAACATTAAATAATATTAAATCAACAATAAAAGTAGTTCATACTCAGAGAAAATTTAAAAAAATTTTAAAAAGAAAATTTAAAAATTCAATATACTGAAAAGTAAGCAGCAAAGACAAATTCCAAACCATCTAAAAATAGAAATAATGATAACATTTGTAAAATTTTTTATTTGCGCAGTGCCTGGATGGCTCAGTTCGTTAAGTGACCTACTCCTGATCTCGGTTCAGGTCATGATCTCAGGGTCCTCAGATCCAGCCTCATGAGGCTTAGTCAGGCTCAGTGCGGGATTGGCTTGAAATTCTTTCTCTCCCTCTGTCTGCCCCTCCCACTGCTTGCGTGTGTGCACTCTTTTTCTCTCTAAAATAAATAAATAAATAAAATCTTTAAAAATTTTTTATTTGATTAATAAGATTTTGATGTATCTTCTTCCTATCTTTCTTCTAAGCATAAGTTTTGGGCATTTTAAAAATATACATAATTGAAATCATACTGCACTGTACACCTGTTTTACACTTTGCATGAATTTATCATATCTTATTTAGCTATTCCTTTGTAGCCAGAGAGAGAGAATATTTTAATTTTTATGAATATAAGTAACATTGTTGTGAACATCTTTGTATACAGACTTTTCTGCACTTGTTATTATGCAAGATAGAATTATTGCTAGCAAGAAGATCAAAATATATAATCAGTTAATTTCGTATAATATATAATCAAATATAATTTTGTTCACCATTGCAAATAATATTTTACTGGTTCTATGATGCATTTTTCTTTCATTTATTATCTCTGAAATCAGAAGGCAGCATACAATCCACGGTGTCAACATCAGGGTCTGCCAAGCATCAGTTACTGACCTAGCGGTCATTTCCTGTGTACATGTGAATGTGGTGGTTATACCCACTGGCAACAGCTGGAGCACTGTGACCCTCCCCAATTTGGTCAACAAACCTACTAGAAACCATCTGAAGAAGAAATGAGTCCTGGTTATTCACCGAATACTTTCCACTGACACCTTCTGCTAGGACAAAGAAAGCACATGTGTCAAAATTTACAAAAATGGTTTTTAACCCCTTAGAGTTCACTTTGAAAGAAGGATCTAACATCTTACCCTTGATGGCAGAGAGGACAAAATTATGTAGAAAAACGTGGACACAAACAACCCCAAGTGAAAGAGTGACACAGAAGAGTTGAATTCCAAGTATAAAGAAGTTGGCTTATGTTTTTCCTTTTTATACATGCACTAGAATTATAAATGATACAATTTCACATCTAAAAATGTCTAAACTCAGTTAAGTATAAAATAAATGTTACAAATGAAAGAAATCATTGTATCAACCTACAGATTTTATTTCTTTCTTTGCGATAAAGTTCTATCTTAGGATCAATGACATCTTCAGTTCACCAAAGCACTTTGAATTGCCAAATTACTTTTCAAAGGTGTTATATCAGTTTACAAACCAGCAGTTTATGATGGCGGAAAAATAGTTTAAAAGGTTTAAATTCTATTAAAATTCTATTAAATATAGAATACATTAGAAAATAGAGTAATATAGCATATAAAAATGATGAAAGAGTACTTAAAAGATAAATTTTCACACACTTTCACCTTGTGTGAAATAGGTACACAATAAAAATTAGGGATGATAATGCACTGCTTATTGCTATCATAGCGATTTTAAAATACAATATTATTAAGGTAATACTTAAACATTAAATGTTTTAACATGAAACTATTCTTTTTAGAAAAAGATTTATAGTAAAGGAAAAATAACAGATTTAGCTTCAATTCCTTCACAACTAATATATTAAGAGTTTTCCTAAAATTGTGTCTCTTTAATTGTCAAACAGTAACAGTTGAGTTCAAATCAAGACGAAGCAGTAGCTGGAAGTTCTGGAGACCAAAATAATAAAAATTCACAACAAAATAACTTCACTTCTTTTTTTTTTTCAGGAGGATGTAGAAATGTACCATTTTATTATTACAAAGATTCTCACGAAAATGAAAATAGTATCTCAAAAAGGGTACTAGACTACTTACTAGTCTCCACCTGCAGAATTGGGCGAGGGTAGAGGGCAGGCAGTGGGAGTTCCTCGGCTTACACGGGGCCAGTGGGAAGGCATGATAACAGAACCAATCTAAAAACAGCTGTTACCTTAAGGAGCCTGATTGGGAGGGGTGGTCCCTGAAGACCCAGCCACTCCTTCTGGAATGCTCAGTAAGGGCACCTTTCCAAAGCTACTAAGCAGACACTTGGCATTTCAGGATTTTTGTCCCATGGCTGCTTAAGAGTATGCCTTCCAGACCCGGCACCCTTTATGGTTCAAAATTAAGAACTGGGGAAAGATGGTGGCAAGGCAGCCACTAGAAAAGCTCACTCATAACATGTGCCCTGGGCTTGGGGCCCTGGTTCCTGTCTAGTCCCTGGGGATATTTATATTTAATATAATTTTGTATAAATACACAGAGAAATAGAAAATATAAAATCTGAGGGGTTGTGGAAGAAAGGTGGGGAACTTGGCAGGAAGCCAGAACTGGAGAGGTCGGCTCAGGCCAACTTGACTTCCTCCTTGACCCCTTTGGCTTCTTGCTTCTCCTCCTTGGTTTTCTCCTCTTCTGTGACCTCTTTCTTCTCTTCTGGGTCTTTCTCTTTTTCATCCTCAGTTTTGACTCTCTTGGCTTTTTTGAAATTGAAAGAGTTCTTGCACCCACCTTCTCCCTCCTCATCAGAGTCTGAGAACTCTTCCTCACAGGCTATTCGTTTGTCAGAAGAACAGATCGAGATGCGCTTGTCAGGGTCTTCTTCGTCCTCATCGCCACTGTCCTCTGGAATGGCATCCTCAGGGATCACCTGCATTTGGACCCCAGGTGCGTGGGGTGGCCTTCTCAGGTTCTCAAACAGTCACTGTTTGATCTTCTCCAGGTTTTCATTGGTATTCTGGTTGGTCATATTGCAAGAACTGATGTGAAGTTTGAAATCTGGTCCAAAGTATTCAAAGTAGTTGTATGGAAGCTCATTCGGGGTCTCTGTGTCCAGGGCCACGGCTGTTGCATACGTCCAGCAGTGGACTGCGCTGCGGATGGTGTAGCCGTACCCCGCGCCCCCCCCCCCCCCCACCCAGCATCAGCATGGGCAGGTTGAAGTTCTTCACAAACTCCACACACTTGGTGTGCCCTTTGATGGTCAGACTGAAGCAGCCTAACCAATCCCTGGACAGGGAGTCGGAGCCACACTGTAAGACAACTGCACTGGGCTGGAACATCTCCATCACTTTAGATATGACCAGCTTGAAAATGGCCTCATAGGACGCATCATCGATCCCATCTCGGAGAGGGTAGTTAAAGCGTAATACTTGCCTTTGCCAGCCCCAATATCCCATAGGTCCCCAGTTCCTGGGAAGTACTCTCTGTATTTATGACTAGGACACAGTCATGACCTGGTCTGTGGTAGAGAAGGCCTCTTCCACGCCATCACCGTGGTGAATATCAGTGTCAATATACGGCACCCCGGGGTGATACTTTAGCAGTTCCAGGATGGCCAAGACGATATCATTGATGTAACAGAGGCCAGATGCCACAGACTTCTTTGCATGGTGCAGGCCCCCGGCCCAATTCACAGCGATGTCTGTCTGCTGCTTATTCAGTTTCACAGCACTCACCACAGAGCCACCAGTAGACAACTGACAGAACTCAAACAGGCCATCAAATACTGGACGGTCCTCACCGACGTTGAATCTCTGCATCTGCTTGCTGTACTCAGACATGTTATCTGGGCGGATGGAGCACAAGAATATAATGTAGTCGTCACTGTGGTACTTGGTCCTCTCCTCAGCATTGGCTTTGTGAGGGCGATAGATTTCCATTTTTCGGTACAGACCATAGTTAAGTAGCAAATTGTGAGTCATGCAGATTCAGTGTGGCTTCATTGGGTGGCCTTGTCCATAATAGTAATTTCCAACATCCCGGTCGTAGTAGTAACAGACTTTCCTCCGGGTGCCCTGAGTCTTGCTTGCCTCCTGTCCCTCCCATCAGTCGGTCCGACCGGCCAAAATAACTTCACTTCTTGAGCATCTCCAGAACCATCTACACCATATCAAACAGGATTTCATGCATTAGGTTATTATTATCCCTAGGACATTATCCCTAGAACCCTATCCCAGGACCCTGGGACCATGACCTGAGCTGAAGGCAGACGCTTAACGACTGAGCCACCTAGGTGCCCCTCCTAAGTGTCTTTAATTTAAAATATTCAATATGCCAAAGTGGCATATTCTAGAATCCTTTACCAGGCAAGTGAAGGAACATAAATACAAATGGCCAGTGAACATAATTTAAAATATTTAACCTTACTAATGGATGGGGACATGAAAATTAAAGTAAGATATTACTTTTATTTAGGCAAAAATTCAAAACATCACAGTGGAGAAAAGGATACTCTTATATACTATTTTTAGGAGTGTAAAATAATACTTACCAAAAAAAAGTAAAAATACACATATCCACTGCCACAGTAAATCCATTTCTTAGTATCTCTCGAGCAGAAATAGTCATTTAAAATGGGCAAGGATAGTTGCTCAAGACTATTCTTAGTAGCATTTTTGAAATTGTTAAGAACTAGAACAAATTTAAAGTAAATCAGTTGAGGACTGGTTTAAAAGTTGTGATACATTCTTTCACTAGAATAAAATTCAAACTTAAAATAATGAAGTGGATGTATAAGCAGTAGAAAGATACACGTGATATGTCACTGAATAAAAAACAAGTTTCAGAATAATATGTTAGTCATGATACAATTTGGTTAAAAAAAAGATATGTATATCTGAATTTGCATAAAGAAAGGTGTGATAGGATAAAAACTGAAATTGTTAAAAATGGTTACATCTAAGGGGAGAAAGTTGTAGGGAAAAGTAAATACGGAAGAAACATTAAATTCTATAAGATTTGATAATTTTTAATCATTTCCAACTTTTTAAATGGAAATATTTTGTAAGTCAAAAGAGAGAAACATTTTAAGAAGTGAGAGCAACACATTCCTCAAAAAGTGTCGCATGGGTAGAAACTGAGGAGAAAATCTCAATGGGAAGGTCAAACTCAAGCAGAGTTGGAAACCACTCAGTCCAATTTTTTCTCAATTGAAAATTCTTCCAACCCTAAAAACTGAAAGGTGCAACATTCTGTTTGCTTGATTTTTTTCACTTGAATTATTAAGGTGCAATTTACATACAATAAAATTGAACCGGTTTTAAGGACACAGTAAATTTTGACAAGTGAAAACACCACCATACATTTTGTTTTAAGGCTCCGGGTGGCTCAGTCGGTTACATGTCTGCCTTCGGCTTGGGTCATGATCCCAGAATCCTATGATTGAGTCCCATGTGGGCTCCTTGCTCAGCAGGGAGCCTGTTCCTCCCTCTGCCTGCCACTCCCCCTGCTTGTGTTCATTCTCTCTCTTTCTGACAAACAAATTTTTTTAAAAGCCTTCTTATTTCACTCTAGCTAAGGATTGATAATTCATCCTTTCCAGGCACATTTACACTTTAACAGAAAGCTATTCAAGATGCTTTAACCCAAGGCGATAAAATTCTTAATTATTAGAATTCTACTTCTGTGAAAATCCATTAAACCAGGACAAATTACCCCTGGCTGTGCCCCAGGCCATTCATGTAAGCAAGATACAAATAAACATTTGTGATGTCTCTAGAATTTAGAAAGTACTCAGATTCTAGAAGATAAATCACTCACTGGAATTCCGATCCATATCCTCCCTATTTGTTTCCAAATCAACTGTGTCTGCTCCTTCTCTATGCCCCAGATCATTGATTCAGTAGCCTAGGTTTGATAACTCACTTTTGACTCTTAGATTTTGGTTAATCTCTAACTCTTCACCTGTTTGTTGTTTTTATCTTGGCACACATCTACAGTATTTAGCTAAGCTCAATTCATGAATATTTGCATCTTCTACTCCAACCTAGCCTTTTGGAATAACCTATCTCACTCCCTACTGTGGAAACTTGGAATTCAGCAGAAATTTAAAAGAAGAAAAATATTTACTGTGAAGAACTCTTTTCTTTTGTCCATGGTTAATTCTGGTCCTCTGTTCTTTCTCTCATCTCAGATTTCATACTAGGTTTGCCTCTTAATTTTGAATAGGCCTTTTCCCCAGTTTCCAGTCAGGCATTCAAACTTGAGCTCACATTTGGGGGTGAGGAAACAACATTATAAACATTAACATTATAAACATCTATTTCATTTGACCATTTTTTTTCCCCAACCAACCTATATTACTTTTTGTAACTTCTTAAATTTCATTCAAAAAGAGTGAGATAAGATGATGTGGATATTTTAAGGGAATTATTTGTCAGATCTTTATCTTCACTCTTTCCCAAGAGATCTTAATAATGGCTCATCTCCTTTTTCACAAAAGTCTATCATGCTTCAGGTATGAACAATTCTAAGGTGGCAAAGCAAAGGGAAAATTGGAAGTATTGACGTTAATGCTGAGAAAGTGAATTATTCTAATGACTATTCTAATGAAAGTAAATTATTCTAATGCTAATTTTTGAGCTGTTTTCTAATTATTTGCTTTCATCAGAAGTGAAGGAAAGCCTAATCTAACTTGTCAGCTGATAGATTTTAAAATAACTTTTAATAATAGGTCTATTTTAATAATAGATCATTATGGAGTTTTTATGTGTATATGACTTGGAAAGACATCAAAATGACATTGCTACTACAAAGTTTTCACATTTGTATCTATTTTCTAATGTAAACAGTTTCTCGGCACTAAATATATAAATATTAAAAAGTAGGGATATTTCAAAATATTCCATATTCCTAAAAATGGGCATAGAACTGATGAGACTAGAAACTGGTCTCATTCTAGTAATTAATAATATGCATCTCATAGAGGTACACTGATTTAAAAAAGTTAAAACACAGTTCCATCTCTCCTGAAAAGGTGTAAATCTAAAATATTTTAGCTTTTATTTATCAAAGCTGCATACATCTTATGTAATATATTTATTTTATAAACAAATTATGATTGTATTAAAAACTCAATTGGGGAGACATCTGTAGTACTCAGAGCTTTAGGATCATAGAAAATAACTTTTCAAAATTCACTTTATATGACTATTGTTGCAGAGAAGTATGTTAGGGTGATCAAGATTTTCAAGCTTAAAAATTACATGAAGATAAAAGTATGTAGGGACTGTGGAATGGCAAAGCAATTTCAAAGAGAAAAGAGAATTACACAATATTTAAGAGTGCTGGGAAGCCTGGGTGGCTCAGTCAGTTAAGCGTCTGCCTTCGGCTCAGGTCATGTTCCCAGGATCCTGGGATCGAGTCCCACACTGGGCTCCTTGCTCAGCAGGGAGACTGCTTCTCCCTCTGCCTGCCACTCCCCCTGGTTGTGCTCTCTCTCTCTGACAAAGAAATAAAACTTAAAAATATATATATTTAAGAGTGCTAAAGGGGAACTTGTCATCTGTACTAAAACAGCACCAAAATGTTTTATTATGGAAATTTTCAAATATATCCGAAAATCGAATGATTTAGTGGACCCTCATTATCCAACTTCAACAATTACTAATATTTTGCCAATATTATTTCATTTATTCCCCACTTCTTTTTTTCTGCTAGCATTTTTATGCCAAATCTCAGACACCATATTATTTCATAATAATTTGTGTATTTGTAAAGTGGGTGATGGTAGATATCAGTCTAATATTTTACTTAGAGTTCATTAGAGACATTGTTAAAAAGCAATATGACAGCTCTATTTCAAATGTCAATATTTACAAAAATACCAGATACCTTTGCATTTTTTTATTCTAAGATATTTCAACATCTGAAATTGGATGAAAAAATAAATTTGACATTTATTTCTTCCCCCTTTTAATGAATTTGCACTAAAAAAACCCAGTAACTTCTAAAATATGTGTTTTATTTTGGACACCACATAGCTTATAACTAGAGAAAAATATAATATTTTGCCTTGTGGCACCCTTATAGATCTATTGTCCCTTCAGTTACAAAATGCAAAAATTCTGAAGACTAAATGTCTTTTCCTAATTTTGGTGTAAACTCATCAGACAGCAAAACCTGCCCAAAATGATGTGAGGTTATTCATAGTCTTTATTTATTTCACGTAGTGTGAGTGTTTCTGTATTTTGTTGTAAACACATTAATGGGTTTGATTATAGGGTGCTTCCTCAAACTCTGAGAAAGTTATTATGTGCACGATAGAGGGCATATGTTTGAAAAAGCGTTTGAAACACATATGAACCCAAAAGTTTCATATAAGGGGTGATGAACCTGTATTAATATACTCTATTTGATTTATCTGCAGACAACTTACTTTCTGTATTTTTAATCCATTTATTATATTACTGACTTTGCATCCGGTGGTCTTCTCTCTGCACAACATTTTCATATGGCTGAGGACCATAGAAGCAGAGAGAACTATGTTTATAACTAAAAATACCAGGCTCTTTAAATAGAACTCAGCTAACACATGACAAGCTTTTTTCTTTAGAATTAAACTTGTTTTTTTTCCAAAATAGAATCAAATGCTAAGAGCTTGCATATATTATTAGAGCCATTTATGTTACTTCCCAAACTCACCCTGATCTCATATCCCTCACACTCCCCAAGGTCCAGGGTCCCTGCCCCAAATAGTATAACTGGGGTGGTTATGGCTAAGTAAACAATGAAGTATATTTTGTCTTTTAGAAAAAAGAAACCAGACCAATTCTACAAGAATTCTCCAAAATAGAAACAGTATGTCTTCCTCACATTTGACTGTTGCAAATGTTTTATTTTTACAGTCCGAGAAAAGCCTCAATTGTCCGACGTAATGTCAGTGCACAGGAACCAAAACCATAGTGAACGTCAAAAATAATCACAGCAGTAAGCATGTGAATCATAGAAGAATCAAATTTGTTTAACAATTAATATAACACTAAAAATAACAAAAATTAAAGAGTAATTGTTTATGCCAGGATATTGGGCTTATGCTTTTTCTCAATGTTCAAAATCCAACTCTAGGCCTTAATAAGAAACTATTGATGTAATGTATGGTGATTAACATTATAATAAAAAAAAGAAAAATGGACAAAAAATAAAAATAAAAAAGAATTACATTCATTATAGTTTTATTTATGAAACTACCTAAGAAATAGATAATCTCATCATCAGAATGTTAATCAAAAGTTTTAAATTCTAAGAACAATGAAAACTGTGAATCTAGAAGGTTTTATCTTTTCCTTTGGCTGGGAGGAGGTCTGGTTATTATTTTATGATAATTCATTTCCTCTGTCAGAACTGTTACAATAACTGAGAAGGTATGTGACCAGGAAGAAGGTAGGATCATCTTCTCCTTTTTTTTTTTTTTTTGGTCTAGACTAATATTCTGGTTTAAACACGTATTCTTTAATTTTGGTTTATCTTTAATGTTATACCAATTGTCAAACGATTTTTAAGGGACTTTTCTGTGATTCACATGCTTACTGCTGCGATTTTGCTTTTGACTGAGTTAATCACAGTCAAGAGCAGAAGTTATATCTGTGGTGCTTCTAGATTATTCCTTCCCAGCGTAACCGCCCCCCCGCCCGCCCAGCCATCCACACAACTGAACCATCTCTTCCCCATCGCTGGGCTCTAGCGTGTGGCACAGCAGGGCAAAGGCAGGGGCCGCAGCACTCAGACGTGCGAGGACACCTATTTAAAAAGAACCAAGAGATACTGGGGCACCTGCGTGGCACAGTAGGTTGAGTGGCCAGCTCTTGATTTGGCTCAGGTCATGATCTCAGGTCGTGAGATTGAGCCCCACATAGGGCTTCTGCTCAGTGTAGAGTCGTTTGAGAGGTCTCTCTCTCCCTCTGCCCTTCCCCCCTGCTTGTGAGCTCTCTCTCTCTCTCTCTCTCCCTCTCCCCCCCCCACAGTAAATAAATAAATAAATAAAATCTTTAAAAAAATAAATAAAAAGAACCAGGAGATGAAGCGTACAGCATAGGGAATATGGTCAATAATATTGTAATACTGTTGTATGATGACAGACGGAAGCTGCAGGTAACATGGTGAGCATTTTGTAATGTATATACTTCTCAAATCATGTAGTACACCTGAAACTTATATTGTGTGTCAACTATACTTCAAGTAAAACAAAAATTAAGGAGCACCTGTGTGGCTCAGTCGGTTAAGCGTCTGCCTTTGGCTCAGGTCATGATCCCAGGGTGCTGGGATTGAGTCCTGAATCAGGTTCTGTGCTCAGTGGGGAGGCTGCTTCTCCCTCTGCCTGACGCTCTGCCTACTTGCACGCTCTCTCTCTCTCTCTCTCTCTGTCAAATAAATAAAATAAAATAAAAATAAAAAATTAATGAAATAAAATAAAAACAACCGGGAGAAGGAGAGCATAGAACCGCAAGGACATAACCACGCTCCTCGCACCCGCTGCAGCACCATGGGTCACCTCACTTAGAGTCGCCCCTTCAGTAGATCGGAGCGGTGAGGGATCTCCAGCCCAGTGCTCACCTCCTGGGTGTCATCGTGAGACAGACACTGAAGCCACCTGCAGAGTCAGTGCCACAGTTCCTCCAGGAGTAAAAGGAAGTACCAATATAATGTTGGCTTTTAAGGGAGATCTCCCAACTGCCAGAGCTTTACGCTTAAAACAATGAAAAACAACACCTTGTAGTATTATTTACACAGTCACATATGTTATATCATTTTTCACTCTCAAATGATTTACCAAGGGGGGTAAATCAAGGAAAGGAAAACAGAGAAACAAACACAGTGACGTGTTCAAGCGTTCACATCTGGGTGGACAGAGAACTGCGGTTCTCAGGGGGTGTGGGTTGGAGATCCAGACTTGGAAGGTTGTAATCATGACTTCAACATGTCTGAGCTTTGTGTTCTTGGGTAAAATATTTAACCTCCCTGTGCTGTGTGTGGGGATTTTCACAGGGCCATGTTGTGGATTCCATGTGTTAATCTGTGTGAAGCATTCTGGAAGGCTCTGTCGGTGTTTGCTTTTATTCGCCTCCCATGTAATAGCATTCTCTAATCTCTTGATTTGTTTGTAAGTAAAAGTCAACATTTTTGCTTCTAGTTTATATTGCTTATCTAAACTTTCAGCCAGCAGTCAGTGACATTCTAAAGGAGGGGAATAACCTGGGGGAAGCAGCTGCCCTAGAAAGGCACTAAATGTAGAGGGTAAAAAGGTAATCACTCACCTGTTGCAAGCCAAAACCCACCGACTCTCAGAATGTAAAGGAGCAGCCTAGTAACTTGGAGCTGTCCAGGTCTTCCCTCCCCTCAAAGCAGTTATCTACCTGCCCTTCTTAAACTACTTTTTACATGCTTCCCTATTCAAGAGGCAAATCGATACAATCAAGAATTAGGTCTTCCTCTGCTTCACTTGTGTCTAATGACCGACATGCAGAAATTACTTAGCATGATATAATCAGAAATAAAATATATTTTATAATGAAAAAATGTCCTTGGTATTGCTATGTGGTTTAAATGGATTAGTATGTATAATGCCCTTAGACGTGCCTGACAAGTATTCCCTGTTAATTATTATGTGTCCCCTTCCTTATTCTCACCCACTGACCCTTTAGAATCATGCCAGTCACACATTCTGCATCCTTGCTTATAACTGCTTTCACCAAATTAACATAATATCTAATGGGCAGCACCAGAAGTCCATCGACATATGAATGGATAAAGACGATGTAATACACACACACACACACACACACACACACACACACGCAATGGAATATTAGTCATCAAAAAGAATGAAATCTTTTTGCAACGATGTGGATGGAACTAGAGTGTATTATGCTAAGTGAAATAAGTCAGTCAGAGAAAGACAAAAATCATATGATTTCACTCATATGTGGAATTTAAGAACCAAAATAGAGGATCATAAGGGAAGGGAAGGAAAAAGAAAACAAGATAAAATCAGAGAGGGAGACAAACCATGAGAGATTCTTAACTCTAGGGAACAAACTGAGGGTTGCTGGAGGGAAGGTGGGTAGAGGGATGGGGTCACTGGGTGATGGGCATTAAGGAGGGCACTTGAAGTCATGAGCACTGGGTGTTGTATGCAACTGACGCATCACTAAATTCTACCCCTGGAACTAATAATACACTATATGTTAACTAACTTGAATTTAAATAAAATAAAATACAAAATAAAAAAATATCTAAGGGGCAACAGCATCCTAAGATGTGGCTCACTTCCACAATAAAGGCTCATCTGAGGAAGAAGTCTTGAATCATAGCTCTGCACTCTCTGGGTCTGGGTGTGGGACATTTAAGTTTTGGAAGTGGCTATAGGTTCGTGGTGTGAACCCAGTCTTTGTCCTAATGGTAGAGGCCTCATCCAACTTCTATGAGGAAGGAAGAAGACAGCTGTGGGCTGTGGGAAAGGGAGGTCATGAACCTCTCTCTCAGTCCTGGTTCCCAGCCCACCTAACCCTCCGTGTTCCTATTACCAACTGCATGTCTAACTTTTCATTAGGATTGTTATGTTGCTGGCCTAGCTTAGCTAGCCATTAAGATCTGTCTTATTTACACAGTTATGAGGTTGATTTTTCCTAAAATGTAAGGGACATAGGATTCTTAAGTTTTTTCCTTTACAATTTTATCCAGCTGGTGTTTCTGAGTCTACATTTTCAGATCAAATTAGTTTTTCTTAAAATATCCTCTGTAGAAAGTACAACATTGCATCCTCAACTTCTTTCATCCATTTCAAGATTGATTCCAGATAAAGATCTCTGGTAAAGGGGCGCCTGGGTGGCTTAGTTGGTTAAGTGTCTGCCTTCGGCTCAGGTCATGATCCCAGGGTCCTGGGATGGAGTCCCGCATCCGGCTCCCTGCTCAGTGGGAAGCCTGCTTCTCCCTCCCCTCTGCCCTTCCCCTGCTTGTGCTCTCTGTCAAATAAAATTAAAAAAGAAAAAAAAGACTTCTGGTAAAGAATTACTTACCTTAAAACCACATCCCTCTTAAAGCAGTGACTAGCCTGATGCCTAATGCAATCTGGGAGTGTGTGGCACCCGTTAGAACACAGCATGGTTTGCTTTCCCCTCTTGCTTTGGAAGACTGGCCTGTCAGACCATGGCCCTATTTGGTGAGGGGGGATAGGACCGTGATAGATAGGGCCACAGTGACCTAGCTGTCTGCAGACAACTGGATTTGATACAAAAAGACCTCAATGATCTGAGTCAACTCAAACTTACATTGCCCCGGGGAATAAAATACACACGAAAGAGCTCGGAATGGAATTTTCCTGGTTTAGATGATTAAGTAAGTCCCATGTTTTATGCCCAAATGTTCAGTGGGAGGGAATACTGTTAAACATGTTAGATATAAAATATAGAGTGTACTATTAGGAAACTATTATAGTATGATTTTCAAAAAAATATTTAATGAAAGCAGGACCCCCATTTTAAAAGTGTTTATATGTATGTATATATTATGTATTTATATGGGTATATACATGTATATTGTAGAAGGGAATGTCCAAAAATATTAACAGTGGTTACATTTAGTGATATGATTCTTATAATTCTTTTTCTTCTTTTGATAGAAATGTATACTCCTTTCTTAACTTTATGTAATGACCAGGTATTATTTCTAAAGTAGAAATTTCAAATATATATTGTTAAAGGAAGAAGTTTATTAGCTTAAACATATTTGAAAATTTTTAAAATATGAATGCTTTTTAAAACATTCCAGATATTTGATAACTGCCAAAATGTCTATTCCTAACAATGTTAATTTTAAAAAATTACTAAACTTCATGTATCTGAAATATCCTATTTTCCCCCCTTAATATTTGTCCATGTCTTTGGGCATAATACAAATTTATACTTTTACAAATTCATTCATTTTATAAATTACATCATTCATTTAGCTTATGCATTTATTTGCTGCTTGATGACTGATTTACTCAGATTAGCTTCTATCAGACTAAGAACTTTATGAAAAATACCAGTGACCCTGGAAATCTTTGCTTCTAAGTATTCCAAAATGTGAGGTCTGTGTCCACAAATTAAATCCATGCCTTATTTTTAACAAGGATCAACTTAACTCAGTGTTCCTAAAACTTACTAATGTTGAATCCTACTTGCTATTCACTAATAGTGCTTCGAAGGAGGTGGTAGAAATTAAATGAACAGCTTTCACAATTAGAGTACTTAAAATATCTCACTACCTCTTATTTTATACCGTGTCCCTGCTTCCTTGGGTACTGACTGTAGCACTTTGCCAAAGGACCAGAAAAAGCATACAGTGATTGACAATAGCGCAGAAACAGAGGCTTAGACTTGGAAAGAACACTGAAGACCAGATGGTTGAAGTTCTGTCCAACGTTTCCACAACATGCTAAGGGCTGGTTGTCCAGCCTCTGCCGGAATATTACCTCAGGAGGCAGGAAACGCCCTTCTTCTGAGGCAGCACGCTGAATGCTGACCAATGCTACTTTCCACACCTATTTTTTATTTGTATCACTAATGGCTCTTCCTACTAATTCTATTGCATTTGTACAGATCTTTCACATATGTTATCTCATCTCATCTTTACAAAAACCCTTTGAAGTAGAGGAGATACCAAAAATTACTATCCCTGTTTTATACATCAGGAGACAGAATGTGAGAGTTTAGGCGAGTTGTCCAGGATCACATAGTTAGCAAATGCCAGCCCACAACTGAACTAAACTCCCCGGCCGTTTCCTTCCACATGAACAATTTTGCTCTTTGTTAGAAAGTTTTACTGTGGGGGGTCTGGGGGGCTCAGTCATTAAGCATCTGCCTTTGGCTCACGTCATGGTCCCAGCGTCCTGGGATCGAGCCCCGCATCGGGCTCCCTGCTCAGCGGGGAGTCTGCTTCTCCCTCTCCCACTCCCCCTGCTTGTGTTCCCTCTCTCGCTGTGTCTCTCTGTGTCAAATAAGTAAACAAAATCTTAAAAAAAAAGAAAGTTTTCCTGTTCTGAACAAAATTTTCTTCCTTCCCCCTACATTAATGCAAATCACTCTCCCCACCACCAAGAACTCCATTAATGTTTCAAGTCAAAATCCTTTGACTTTGATATTGACTATTAGAAGGAAATTAACCAAATTCTTCAGGAGGTTAAGAAGAAACAGGCAAGATACTATGATGGTTGGTATCTAGTTCAGCTACTAGATAGAGAAATCCAAAATAACTGTGGCTTAACTCACTCTCTCTCATGAGATGTGGAGAAAAGCCATCCAGGGTTGATAGCATGACTTCAGGAACTACTGCACATCTTTATTGCCCCAAGGAATAATGAGAGGAAGTAGTTGAATGGAACCCTATATAGAGAACCTCTGTGAAAGAACTTGTATTCAGAATCTAAATAAGCATATGAAAAGATGCTCAACAGTATTAATCATTCATGAAAAGCAAATTACAACCCAAATGAGATGCTAGTTTACATACTACCAGAATATCTAAAATTAAAAAGACTGACAACACCAAGTGTTGTCGAAGATACTGAGCAACTGAAACTCTCATTCATTGCTTGTGGGGATGCAAAGTAATACAGCCACATTGGAAAACAGTTCTAAATTTTTTTCTGAAGGTAAGGATACACTATCCGATGACTCAGCAATCCCACTCCTGGGTCTTTCCCAGATGAAATGAAAACACACATCTACACAAAGACATGCTTGCAAATGTTTACAACAGTTTTTTTTTTTTTTTTAAATGTTTGTCCATGATAAGCCCAAACTGGAAATAACTCCAATGCCCATCAAATGGTAAATAGTTATGGTAGTTTTTATAATGGAATACTACTCAGTAATTTTTTTTTTAAAAAGGTCATTCCAGAGAAAAAAGAAAGCTGGCACAAAGGTTCAAGACAAGAAATATCTTGGTGTATTGCTGAAACTACTAGGATTTGGAGGTCACCAGAAAGTTAAGGGTAAGATGTTAAACAGCGGTTAAAATCGACCACTTACCTTGAATGCTTTGCAAAGGCTTAAGATTTATATTTTTGGTGAAGGTATAACTTTTACACTTTGATTTGGGCAGGATAAGGAAAACAGATAGGTATTGAGATAAAATAAATAGAAAAGAAAATATTTGTTCAATGGAGCATAAACTGACTTATTGTCAAGGAATCCTAACCTGTGCAGGTAGGCTAGGGAGTCAAAGACAGGAAAGAGAATAGTGACACCCATTGGAATTTTCCAGAGTGTGTGATTGAAATATGCAAGATAGGTGAGATCCACAAGTGTGTTTCTATGTCATTTCTGTGTGTTTGCTTTAGATGTACAGTTTCTCTTTCAATGTTCAGGTTAATATATTATGAAACCCAGAGAAGCAGTAACTGTATTGTCACAATCGGAAATATGATACATTTTTTTTTTATTTGAGAGAAAGAGCATGAGTGGGGGAAGGAGCAGAGGGAGAGACTATCCAAGCAGACTTCTGCCAAGCGTTGAGCCCAACGTGGAGCTCGATCCCATGAGCCATGAGAACAGGACCTGAGCCAAATCCAAGTATCTGACCCTTAACCGACTGAGCCACTCAGGTGCCCCAGAAATACGATATTTTTCTAAGTAATCAAAAGACTTAGAAGAAAAAAGAAGATAATATTTTCTTCTGTTAAGAGAGTAAATAAAGCTTTGACTCTATTTTATTTCAGGTCTTGGCTCTAAATTATACCTTCATAAGATGAAGCCAAGAAGTGTAACACATCCACGAATTACATAGGGTTTGGGCCATTCCTCAATGTAAGAAAATAAGAAGCTTTGTTGAACAAAACCCATCAGGATGGGCTGATGGTAGGAGCGCCCAGCTAGAAATATAAAGCAGGAAGAAAAGCTGGATTATGGTCAGTAGGGAAAAGCTGGAATGGAAGAAGTGGAAGAGGTAGAGAAGGCAGTTACCAGAGTTGTAACAAAGCCAAGCTGTATTAATGGAAGCTCATTGCCAACTGCTGCCTTGGCAACAAGTTTGTCCTTGCCAGTCCTGAGTGCTCTGCCTGGGCCTGGAGAGTCTTAGAGGATAACAGAGGATCATGTCGGAAGGAAGACATGCATTTCTGAAGGAATGGACAACATATAGGGGACTGAAGAGGCAGCGGAACACAATGAATGCGCTCCAATAGCCTCTTCTCTAAGAGCTTATGACCCACTTGGCCTCATTTAATTTGTGGCTGTGCCATGAATGTCTCAACTCAGCACATGTGTGGACTCTGCCTGATGTGTGCAGCTCATCCACCTTGGGACCCAATTCTCGTCACTAGATTTCTACTGCAGGCCAAAACCCTCCTGCCCGTTTTGACTTAATTCAGATTTAAAAACAGGCCTGCTTTGTTCGCATGTGTGGGTGTCATTTTCTGTTAGTTTTCTTGTACTTCAGTCTATTCAGAGCTTTCTTGGCTTTTGCTAGTCCCACTCCCATAGAATGGAATCCTGACTCTGAGTAATGAGCAATTAGGTATGAATTCTACTGCCAAAGTAGTTTTGCTGGCTGTAATTAGATGTCAAATAACAATGAAGTATTATTAAGCATCGTGCGTATCGGTAGTAAATTCAAGTACAAAATACTAGTCTGATTCTTTGGAGAGAAATAAAAGAACTATCATACCCTAGGAATGATGAACATTCAGAAACCATATAATATAAGACAAAATTCAGTCAACCATTTTAAGGGAGAAAAAGGGGGGAAATTATTTACCATCTTTATATCCAGGATTCCAGTAAGTGTGATTATGATAATAGGGAAATAGCTAACAAACTCAGCTGGATCTCACAAGGAGCAGGAAGACTTGCATATATTAAAGAAATTGACGAATTTTCAGAACAAGTTGATATTGGAAGGACCCCTTGCTCCTAACACAGACACCTGGATCAACTCTAACAATGGAAGCTTGGGATGTACTCTCAAGCTAGAAGTTGACAGGAAAATCTCCACTCTGTAGAAATAAAGAAAAGCAAAATGTGGGGCAGCGAGTAGTGAGCAGGAGCAGAAGCCAAAATAGCTCACACCTTGGAGTGACTATAGGTTTACCACACACATACTGGTTTGAAAAGGACGGCCTTGCTTTGTACCTGCTGCTTCAGAGTAATTCAAACAATGTCCCCTTCCAATTTTCGAAGTGCCCTGATTTGGATGCTAAGTTATAAGGTCTTCCCAGCTAATGGATATGTTGAAACCAGATATTATGCTTGAGAGCAGGGTGCTGGGATTCTGAGAAACATGAAACATGTCATAGCCAAAAGACCCACCTGTAAACTTCCCGCATATGACCAGGAGTCATAAGAAGCTGGCCTGTCCATGAAAATGGAAAAACTACAGCTACTGATCCTGCTTAGCAGACTGCAAGGAAGCTGGGTGGAAAAGGAATCTAGCGCCTCAGCTTGTGGGGAGCTCTAGAGTCAAACTTCATTCTCTCTGTTTGGCTCAAATGATCCCCAACTAAGATATTTTCATTAAAACTCATCTAGTTATGGTAGACCCCTTCTGGTCTTCTAAGCAGAAGCAAATATGAAACTGGGCTGTGGTATCTACATCCTGAGTGTGTGGCATAAGTCCCCAAATCACCCCCCACTGGAGATGAACTTATAGCTAGACATCATATCTTCTTGAAATCAATCACTGGAAAGAGTATTAGCAGACACAACAAATAGAAGAATTTGCACACCAAGGACTAGAAAAAAGGATACAATCTAGTCTGAAAGATACTTTGACATATTTATAAAGGAAAGAATATAAATCACAATGAAAGAACGAGAGAGTACATTAAATACGAGCAGACAGATTTATAAACAAGCCAAACAGAATCTTTCTGCAATAAAATATATACGCATAAGAAAGAAAATACTGAGTGGATAGACTTCAAATGTCTTTATTTAATTAGTTTATGTAATGCTTCTGTGTCTTCCGTGAGTTAACCCTGGCAATTAAATCTTGCATATGTAGTATTTTTACACAGGGAAGAAAATTGATCCTCCTGCCCCTCCCTGGAATCGCATGTGGAAGCTAGATGTGTTTTACACGCCCTTACAGAAGTTGAGTCCAAACTCTAGTTCTGAGCTCTGGATGCCACATTAAATTTCTAGCATACTTAGTATGAGTTTTTATGGCTTTTTATTATGGTTCTTAAAAACAAAATGCAAATAAGCACATTCCTTGGCCACCTTCCAAATGAACAACCCTATCAAAGATTCTAGTTATAGAAATGTAATAGGCAGTTAGACAGTTGATAAAATGATTAATTTAACTATGTTATGACTGGTACATATTTTACCATAAAATTTAAAAATAACTATATGTTCACATTTATGGTTAAATTTATTTCTGAGATTTATAATAATCTGTTTTGAGATTGAGAACAAGGACACATAGTTATTTTAGTAATACTATATATCTGATGATATCACTATTATATAAATAGAGATTGTCATATTTTAAAATAATTTAATAATTTTTAAATGCCTTAAGATGCCAGGTTTGCAATTCCTCTTCTTTTATCACTGAAACATATCAAGAAGAAATTATATAATGGTGGAAATTCAATTGTTCTTTCCAAGT
Organism: Zalophus californianus; assembly: GCF_009762305.2. NCBI lineage: Eukaryota > Metazoa > Chordata > Mammalia > Carnivora > Otariidae > Zalophus > Zalophus californianus. The sequence goes on from NC_045598.1 coordinate 145,842,561, forward strand.
AATCTATTCGACATCATAGTCCTTTCTTTCAAATCTATAGGAAATAAATGCAAAATAGCAGTGGATGTTCAATAGGAGTGAGAATCTTCAAATAAGTCACTGTTAATTGTTAAGCAACTTGAAAGATCCTGAGATCCATACATATAAAAGAACTGCTGTATTATTAACCAAGGAGGCCAAATAGTTGCCCCCAAATATAAAAGAATAAAGTTAGGAACAAAATAACAAAAATCTATTTTAAAGTAAAAAATAATGTCAATGTCTTTATGAAATTATCCTATTTGGTGGCATAAATTGAAATTCTAGAGCCTCTGGAGGGAAATGTCAGAAATGGGTCCCTTTCCAAAAATAACTTTGCCAGGCATTTTAGAATTTTCTCTGATTTAATGAGCAAAGAATTATTGAAGAGGATGATTAGGTATAAAGGATATCTATAATTATATTTGTTCTAAGCCTTTTTTATGTATAAAACTGATTAATGGAAGGTAATGTACTTTGCAAGATGCTGATTGGATAAGTTTATATCAACAAAATATCAACATTTAAATCAAATAAATAAGTGATCTATTACAAAACTAAAACAATCCATTTTTCTCCAGTCGATATTCTTATAACCTTGCTAATAAAGCTTAGCTACTATCATCATCCAAATAGAATCTCCCACTGGAACTAAATTGACTCTTTTTTCTTCCAAAGATTTATTTGTTTGTTTGAGAGAGAGAGCAAGCTTGTGAGGTGGGGGGAGGGATAAAGGGTGAGGGAGAATCTCAAGTCTACTCCCCGCTGAGTGTGGAGCCTGACTTGGGGCTCCATCTCATGACCCTGAGATCATGACCTGGGCTGCAATTAAGAGTCAGACGCTTAACCAACTGAGCCACTAGATGCCCCCTAAACTGACTCTTAATGGAAATAACATCTAAAACCACTATATCGAAGTAAACAAATGAACTGAGTTAATTAAATTGTCCCCAGATTTAATATTATTCTGAGATATTAAAAAGCCACAATGAAGGAAATTAAATCCTGACTTGTTTTCTTATGAATCTGAGACGCTGAATATGCAAACAGATTATATGATCAGACCATATATAAAAATAAAACTTTGACCCAAAACCTGCAGCCACCTGCTCAGGAATCCAACCCCTTCACCTACAATAAACAGCCCAGGAAGCCAGGCTGCTATGTCAGACTTACAGGAAGCTAGACTGCTAACAATAACTTCCGTAATAATCGGCTCCAAATGTCCGGGACTTGCTAAATAACTGATAGCTCCCCTATTTTTAATTCCTGCTTCTGACTTAGTACCCAACAGAGAAAGCCAAATATGCACCCCAAACTAATCACATGGGATGCCTGGCTTCTAGCTAGCCTGCCTAGAATTACGCCTTGCCAACAGCCTCCAATCAGGGCCTTCCTGAGAACTTCCCCTCCCACTAAAAGCTTTCCCACTCATCTGTTTCCCTTTGAGTGTCTGCCAAAATGCAAGTGGTGGTGGCCGACTCCATTCTACAGCAAGCTCAGAATAAAAATAGCCTTTGCTTTTCTCATCTTATGAGTTTTCATTTATTTCCACAAACAGAAAGTATTGCAAGATGAATATTTCATAAAAAGTTAGTAACTGTTATTGAGCCCTTACCATGAACCATGCACTGTGTTAAATGTTTCACATGGATTATCTAATTTCACAGTAAATATAACAATGACTTCTGAAATTGGTACTATTACGATTTTCATTTTACAGAAGAAGGAACTGAGGCTGAGAGATGTTTAATAACTCGTTTAATACATAGGTAATGAGCAGTTAAGCAAGGATTAAAATAAGGACAGTCTGATTCCACGGAGGATAACTTTTAACCACTATACTAAATTCAACTTGCGATGCGGAGATTGGTGCATATTTTAACTGTTTTTATAATAAAATAGAAAACAACATGAATGTAATGTTGTGTTTCCACCCCACCTTTGGTAGTAAAATATTGTATGACAGAAGAGGAAGAGAACTTGGAATTCATTTATAACAAACGCCTTTTACAGATTATGTAAGTGAGGCTCAGAGGGGTGAAGATAAGTTGCTCAATATTATATACCTACTTAACGGACAAGACTAAAGCCCAGGTTTTCTGACTCCCAGCCCAGATTTCCAGCACGCTTCACTGGGAGACAGAACTTTTGCTTGGGTAGATTCGCAGCTCCATAAAGACATTATGTAACAGTGGAATGCTAGCACGTTCCAAACACATATTATTGTAACATAGCCAAACACATATCTTGTATGGAATGATATTTTAAGAGGCCACTGAAGTTCAGCAAATATTTGAGTGTTAACTATGTGTTAGGCACTGTTCCAGACACAAGTTTCATTTGTGAAAAAAATGGAAAAAACCCTCTCTCTTTGATTTACATTCTAATGGGAGGGAACAAACATTACACAGTGGATACATTAAGCAGGCAAATTATATAATCTGTTAGAAGGTAATAAGTGCTATGATAAAAAGAACAGTAGAGTAGGTGAGATTGGTAGTACCGCCTTGGGACAAGGAGGGCAGATTACAATTTTAAACAGGGTGATCAGAGTCAGCCTCATTAAGAAGGGGATATTTGAGTGGACTCTGAGGAGGGGAGGGAGTTAGCTGTGTGGATATGGTGGGAAGGGTGTTCCAGACAAAGGGAACGGCCAATGCAAAATCCTAAGGAGAGACTTCTCTGCTATGTTTGGAAAGAACAGCATGGGTGGCACTAGGAATAAAAGGTGAGATGGGAACTGTAAACTCATATGTGTGTGTAGGGGGCTTTTAACCAATAAGTTAACTTTATTAATTAAGTATAAGCTACACACTTTCCGTTTACGCTATAACTATGTATTATAGGGTCAAAGAAGTGAGTGTGCTCTTTCTCAGCCTGGCTATAGTATGAATATCAGGATGAAAACTGGTTTGAAGCTCTATTCTGTTTTGTCAGCTTGATCAATTGTGTGAACATTGCTTGTGAATTCAGTGTTAATGATTTGAACCAGGTGCCTGAAGTCCCTTCACCAGAGACTTTTCATTTAATCAGTATTAGGGAAGGGGCTACACCTGGGCATTGTTTTCTAAACGCTTTTATGTGATTCTAAGCTGCAGCCAGTTTGAGAAGCGCGACTCTGTTATATGTGAAAAAGAGAAGGCTTTTCTCACTCCTGCTCCTAGGTGGCCTGCCCAATATATTCATCATGCTTGCTGCTCCAGCTCACATCAGTTTGCAACTCCAAAACCACAAATCACCTCCACAGAAATCCTGAGACCTCGCCAACCGCCCCACTGGTGTAGGAAAGGCACCTTCCTCCTTTGCTGCCTTGCCCCCAGGTTCCCCACAACACCAGCAAACAACACTGGGTATGGGGGTCAGATGACTGAAAAGTGTGTGTTCAAACAAGACAACTCAAGAGGAAGGGCACGAGAAGGGAGGAACAACACGGTTGGCATCGATTGCCTAATTAAAAAATTTCGGGGGCGCCTGGGTGGCTGAGTCGGTTAAGCGTCTGCCTTCAGCTCAGGTCATGATCCCAGGGTCCTGGGACGGAGCCCCGCATCGGGCTCTCTGCTTAGCAGCGAGTCGGCTTCTCCTTCTCCCTCTGTGATCTCTCTCGCTTTCACTCTCTCTCAAATAAATAAAACCTTAAGAAAAAAAATTTCGGAACAAGGCTAATATTCAATTCCAAATTTTGGCATTGTCATGGTAGAAAATATTCTGTGTCCCCAAATCTTCTGTTTCATTCCTGTGCCTGGCACATTTTGGTACACAACAAATATTCGTCATGTAAATGAATGGATCAATTCAAGCGGGCTGAACACAAAGCAATGAACCCCTAACCCCTCCTTGCCCAAACCTCCCAATGTTGCTCCCCAGAGGCAATCACATTTAGCTCATTGCTACCCTCCTCTTTCTATGCCACTAATTCTGGACATAATCAGTGTTAGATCTTGCATACTCACTTCCTGCCAATACAGTTAAGCGTTTATTAAACCACCTCAAATTTTCCCTACCTGTAATACCTAATAAATTATACCACCATCGTTAGCTTTTCCATTAGTTACCTTTGTGATACTAAATAATAATCTTAAAATGATTCTTTCAATTATAAGCAGTATTATAAGTTTCAATTACTTTGTCACATAAGAATATTGTATTCCATACCTTTCTCTTCTTCTCTTTCCATTATCATGATTAACATTTAAAATGTTTTGTAACCATAGTTAAGAGATTCTTGCTTCATCTACAGGTGAAGTGTAAATTTGAAAATCAGTAAACAACTCCTCTTTTTTTGTTTACTCCTGTTTTTTGTTACTCCAGTAAACAAAACAAAATCAGTAAACAACTCCTGCCCATGTGACTTGTATTCCATGACTATGCGATACCTGTTTTTTGTATTCTTTTAGTCATACACCCCCAGCCCTCTTGACTTCGAGTTGCCTTTTTACTTTTACTTGAATGGTCTGCCTTCATGCACCATTAGAATAGTTTCTTCTGACATTTGCAGGATACTGTCATATCTAAGGACTCTCTTCTTTCCATGGGCAGTTCTCTTGCAGCCCTGAGGTCTCCTTTCAATTTGTATGGGGGGCTTTCAGGCCTGCTGCATGGTTGTCCTCCTGGGACTTGCCTTCATTGCTTTTCTGAGTTGGTCCTATTGTTCATACATTCAACCTGCTCCAATTTCTTGGATAATTCCCTTGTTTTGCCACCCCACATTCTTAAGTAACACCCTTAAAAAGAGTATTTGGGTGAGGAAGCTTTCTCAGTTCATGTTTAACTTTCTTTTTCATTCTGCCCCCATATTTTATTGATAGTTTGGCTTGGTTTAGAGTTCCAAGTTCAAAATCATTTTCCCATGGAACTTTCAGGCTTGCTCATCTCCTAATTTCCGGTCCTGTTGATGGGAAGCTAGCCTATTGCTGGCCTGATTCTCATTCCTTTATAGAGGACCTATATTTGCTCTCTGGAAGCTTTTAGAATCTTCTAATTCTTGCTATCCTTAAATTTTAACATACGCCTCCATGCAGACCTTTTCTCTTTCCTTCTTAGGACTCAGTAGGTCTTACACATTTGCAGACTCATGTCTCTCTTTAGTTTTGAATATTTTTTTCTTGTAAATTTCATCCAACCATCTTCTCTGCCCTTACTTTCCAGATCTTCTATTCTGATGTTGAAACCCTGATTAATTCTGAATGACTTATCTTTTTGGTCACACTGACTACCTCTCTCTATTCTCTACTTTTCTCCTTTTCTCTAATCTTGTAGTAATGCAGAGTGTATAAGTTGACCTTACAGGCAATGAGACAGACAAATGAGTTGTAATTCATATTTCCCCCTTCCATTTAGTTAAAGGCTTATCCAACAATGGCCCTGCTGGTTTACTGGATGAGTGTTACCTATGATGCTATGTGTTTATCCCTACTACAAACCAAGATCTGTTCTCAGTGCTGTGGTATATAACCATGAACAGAAAAACTAAGTTCCTTTGTATATAGAGGGAGACAGACAATAAATAAATAAAGTATTGCAATGTCAGGTACAGCTCTGGAATCAGCAGCTGTAGCCAAAACACCAAATTTGGCAGGCAGCATCTTGGCCATGGATAGGCAGCAGCTCCTCTTTGCCCTTTGGTTTACCCTTTCATTGTGACTTTGAGTATTTTTTCTTAGGTCCTACCTATGTTCTTCAGTCTACCTATGATTCTGCAACATGTCAATACCCTGTAAGAAATTCCTTTTATTCTTAAGTTAGCTTGAGTGAATTCATGAGTTCTGTTCCTCGCAACAGAGACTGACTGCTACAAAATTCGCAAAAATAAATTGTATTTTTAGCAAGCAGCCTCTTTGGTATTTTTCTCTCTGTCCTAAGTTCAAGCTGCAGTAATAAACTTCATCTTAAGTCTCTAGCACCAGCTTCTGTCCCCAGTTTTCTGTGTAGTCAAGAAAGCACTCACACTATGCCATCAATATAGAGAATTGAATTAGTTAAGAATTCCAAACTGACAGCTCAACAGAGGTATTCACTGTACCGAAAATTATTGATAGGCTTGAGGATAAGAAATCTGAACGGTATCTGAGCTTCCTGGAGCTTCAATAAAGGAGGAACTGTTTTTTTCTACAATGTTTTCTAGAACACTCTAAAACTGAGTATTATACTACCAAACTACTGCATGAGATGATCTTTTGATAGATTACCTAGTTTATGAAATGCAGTGGTTTACTTCGAATAGTGTACATTAAAATTTTTTGTTTGCTTCTAGAAAATGCAAAAACATACTGTCTTAGTGAGGTTGGGCTGCCATAATAAGATGCCACAGACTGAGTGGCTTAAACAACAGACATTTTCTCATAATTCTGGAGACTGTGAAGTCTGAAATCAAGGTGCCTGCCAATGTGGTTCCTGGTGAGAGCTCTTCCTGGCTTCCCACCCTCTCCTGGCAGAAAAAGAAAGCTGCTCTTCTTATAAGGTGCCAGCCCTTCTGGATTAGAGTCCCATACTTATGACCTCATATAACCTTAATTACCTCTTTACAGGCCCTGTCTCCACATATAGTCACACTGGGGGTTAGCACTTCAACATATGAATTTGGCAAGGGGCACAGTTCAATCCATACTTTCTGAATTTCTGCTTTAGAAAATGTAAAAATACTTTACAGTATTATTATTGATAATGAAGACTAACATTTATTCAGTGATTAACATGAGCCAGACACTGTGATGAGTGCTTTATAAGTATTTTCTCATTTATTTTTTTTTATTTTTTTAAAGATTTTATTTATTTGACAGAGAAAGACACAGCGAGAGAGAGAACACAAGCAGGGGGAGTGGGAGAGGGAGAAGCAGGCTTCCGCCGAGCAGGGAGCCCCATGCGGGACTCGATCCCAGGACTCTGGGATCATGACCCGAGCCGAAGGCAGACAGACGCTTAACGACTGAGCCACCCAGGCGCCCCAAGTATTTTCTCATTTAATCCTTACAACCAAAGAAGTAAGTTCATAATAGATGAGGAATCAAAGCCCAGAGATGCTGAGTAACTTGTCCAAGATCACCTTAGCTGCACAGTGAAGGTTCCAACAGACAGTCCTTTGAGCCACTTGGTTATAATTAAATGTATGACATACAGCACATTATATACCAGTAAGAAGAGTTGTTCAGTAAGGATTCTACAACCACGTAATGCTGGGAGTCCAGAAAGTACTGTGGAGTGGCAAGGCTTCTGGTGTGAGATAAGCGCACTAGTGTGGGGGCTGAAAGGTCCATGGAGGTTCTACTAAGCAGGTGAGGGAGTATTGGATTACATGCTAATTTACCTTCTCACCAGCTGTATCTGAGTCTGTTGCCCCACAACCTCACAATTTATATTATTTTTTATTATAAAACCTGAATTTTATATTTAAATAAGACCTCACCTACAATTCAAAATAAAAATACAAAATCTCCAGGACGCCTTTGGCTCAGGTCATGATCCCGGGGTCCTGGGATTGAGTCCCACATTAGGCTCTTTGCTCAGCAGGGAGCCTGCCTCTCCCTCTGCCTGCCCCTCCCACCACTCGTGCCCTGTCTGACAAATAAATAAAATCTTAAAAAAAATACAAAAACTCTAACTGTAAGAAAAATCCTCTATGTAGTCACTGTGGCCTGATTTAATCATAAACCATTATATAGTGTAAACCACAATAGCCAAGTTCACAAGGTTTAAATACAAACCAGATTAAGCCTAAAATTTGATATGCTCACTTTACTATTTGATCTGAAATACTTCAAAAAAACTCAAAGTAAAAACAAAGCCATAAAGGAAAAATTACACAAAATACTTATAAACATTCTTACAGTTTTAAATATTTCAATTCTCTGGATTGGCATACATTTTAGGAATTTAGGTCCTTTAAAAGGATAATGTTATGCCTAGTAACAGAAAAGTAACTTCATGCTTCACTTTTCGAGACAACATTAAATGAAATGAACGTGTCAAATTGTCAATAAGACAAGGGAAAAAACAGAATTTTTTTATAACCCTGGAGGCAGGCTGAGTCCTACAATTTTCTGTTAAGCTCCACAGAATCTAAAATACCTGCTATGTGCAATTTCGTTCAATGACAACTTTCAGCAAAACTAGAGAACTTAAATAAAAAAAATATTTAAAAACAGAAACTATGTGTCTTATATTTTAACCGCAAAAATAATTGGGATTTTTTGGAAGTGGGGATAGGAAGACATCTACATCTAACAGCACATGCAATCAATCACTTCTAGGAGTTTTTCCCGCCTCTATTTTTTTGACAACATCGAATAGGGACACTCATTACTCGGTACTTTCCTAACTTTTCTTGAATCCTGTTCACCTGGAGGGACTTAGAATACGCGTTCCCGCCCTTTCCCCCGCCCGGAAACGGACTCAGTAAGTCTTGGGCGGGGCTAAGCACCTGTACTTTTTAGCCAGCAACGCCGGTGATTCTCACACTAGTGAATGTTTGCGAGCCACTTACTTAGGGAAGGGAGGCTCCCCCCCATTCAGGAAGGAGGACTTCCACAGTCAGAACAGTTGGGGGTGGAGCCCGGGCACCTGTGGTTTGGTGTGTTTTCCCCCACCCCCCACCACGCCCCAGGCGATTGTGATGCAGGGTCGAAAGCGAGAAGCGCGCAGAAGCTCCCAGCGTCTGCGCCCAGCCCAGCGCGAGAAAAGGCGCTAAGGTGGGTTTCTTGGGTGGGACTCTCGGCCTTTCCCTGGCCTCCTCGGTGGGAGTCCCGCGCGGACGGACTGGGGTGACGCCGCGTTGCTCCCCGGTCGCGGAGGCCGCGGTGTACGCAGGGGTCCCCCCCGAGCCGTTCCGCTACAGCTTTCTCTTCCTCTCATCATCCGGTCCTCTCGACGCGCATCCGCCCAGCCCTGCTAACCCCCCAGGCCGTGGGTGCACGCGGAGGGGCCGCGGGCCGCGGGGCGCAGGCCGAGGCCCGGGTCCCCGGTTGCCGCCGCAGCGGTCCGGTTGGCGCGAGGACCTCGGCCCCCGGCCCGCGCAGCCGCCGCTCCGTTAGGCCCGGCCCCTCGCCCCGGCCGCGTCTCCACCAATCGCCGGCCTCGCCCGCCGCCGCACCTGCGAGGAGGAGCCCGCGCGTCTCCGCCGCAGCCGTCGCAGCGTCCCCGCCCCGTTCCGCCCCCATCGCGGCGCCCCCAGATCATCCGCCGCCGGCGTCTAGCTCCCCGCAAGCGAGGAGCGGAAGCCGCTTTTTCTGAGGCGGAGTTCGGGGCGCCGGAGCCCGGCCCGCTGCTGAACCGCAGCTTCCGGGCAGCCGCAGTAACGGCGACGCGCGGAGCGCTGGCGCCCCGCGGACCCCGCGACCCCGGGCGAGTGGGCGGGCGCCCCGAACGGGCAGCCCAGCCGGGGCAGGCGGCGGCGGCGGCGGCGGCGGCCGTGGCGGTCGCGCTCAGGCGCCCCGTGCGCCGCACTCCATGCCGGTGTGGTGCTGCAGCTGCTCCCTGGCCGGTCATTTCAGGTGACTTCTCAGCCGGGGAGCGGAGGGAATGGGAGCAGGCGGAGGGTGGAGCGCTTCCCGGCCCCGTGCTGGGGCCGAGATGGGCAGAGGCCGGGCGGGGTCGGGGTCAGGACCGGTCTGGAGTCGGGACGGGTCCGGGGTGAGGGGCGAGCGCCGGGACTGCAGCGGCCTCCCGCCTCGGCCGCCGCTTCCTCCTGGTTCCTGCCTCATCAGGGTTCCCGCCTCGGCAGCCTCTGCTTGGGGGCACCTCGCTCCGGGGGGGTGGGGAGGACTCTCCTCTCTTGTCCTCTTATCCTCTCCGGGACCGGGCCAGTCACGGGACTTCGAAACCGGCTAGACCCGGAGCGAGTCGGTTACTGCGACCTGAGACTTCCGAGTAGCGCAAAGTTTGAAGAGTTGCGAAGGTCTCCTACCCCACCTTTACAGTCTATAGATTTTTTAAATAAACGTAATAATCTAATTTATTGGGTTGAAAGGAGGTAGGAAACTGTTTTAAGTCTGATGGTCTAGTTAAAAGTAGGTGCTAACTTTGTTCTAGGATGCTTGTCATTGCAAGCTGTATATTATAGAAATTTGAAATAGGTGGCCATTCAAGACTCACATTATGGGAACGTTCTTAAGGGTGATGAGGTTAATGCATTTGAGAATAAAAGTATGTGTTCTCTTGCACGGTTGGCAGACATTTAACTCAGTTACGGGGAGAAAGGCTAAAGGCACTTGGAAGTGATTTTAACCCTGTGGTGAATAAATGTTCAGTTTATCGAAGACTTAAGTAAATTACCTTACTTCGCATATATGAATGTGCTAGAATAATGATGTATAAATTTTTCTCAAAATATGAAACTCTGATCAAGAATTTTAAAATTGGAGTTCGTAGGTAGAATTTAAGTGGCCATGAACTTGCGTGGAAGAAAGGTACAACTGATATTTTTGCTAAACTTTAACCAAAATCTAATATGTCTTTCAATTATGAATATAAGCAACAAGTCACATAGTACTTATGAACTTATCATCAATAAAATTACAAATATATCAGTTGCACATACCTAGAAATACTGTATGCTTATTTTTTCAAAATTACAGTAATTACACATCACCAAACTTGTTACTTATTTTTTTTTGTGCAAATAAACATGTCACAAGTTTACTTTTTATAACTGTATTTTAATGTAATTGGTTTCCTTGTAAATCCTATGTATCTCTTTTGTATTTAATAATAATATTCAACGAAGAGGTTCAGAGGTTTCACCAATTTGCTGAGGAGTGTAAGGCACCAAGAAGGTTCAGAACTCCTGTTTTAATAGAGAGCAACAGTTCGGGCTTACCCAACTTCTCAGTGAGTTTTGTAGGGGTTTCTAAATTCTAGATATTAAAAAAAAAAATGTTTGATGCAATTGCTGGATTTTTAAGTTTTAGGCAACTTTGTTGACTACTTGACAGACATTGGTTTGAGAGTATCAGATCCACTTTGGAGAGTTTGGGTGAAAACAGGTTCCTCTAGTGAAAACTTGTTAAACTGAAGCCCCTTGAGAAATTAACATGCCTTTCAGACACTGCTGTCTAAAATTTAGCCTTTTGACTGCACGGCTGTGAATTGATTGCTTTTGGTATAGTTGAACTCTAAGGACACAGGTTGGGATTCATATCCATTCAGCTAACCCTCGGTTGTGGATACCATATGCCTATTACCACTTTGTACAGAAATTTGGAGGAGATGAAGACAAAAGTAGTTGGTATGTTTTGATCTTGAGGGATAAAGGAAAACAAGCCTTGCTAGCCAAAAGAAAAAAATTGTGATTAATAAACCTTATTTCCATTGTAAAAATAACTACATTGTATCTCAGATTTAAAAACTAAAACATTTAAGACCTCTTCTTTAGGAAGGTGTCTGTAATTTACTCATGCTATTTTTTTGAGCAATTTTATTAGGAACCCACATTTTAAAACAGGTTGTGACAAACCTGTATGTTTTGGATCTTGTGCCATACCTGAAAGGAATAGGTATTGTGATAACTGTCCAATGACTTTCCAGCTGCTTGTTCCATACCTACTGTGTTGGAAGATGAACAGTGTGACTGACTTCATTTGTGACTTTAGAACCTTTTTTTCATATAGTAGTATTAAATTGGTGACAATTTAGGATCATACTTCCAAAGACTATAAAAATTCAGATACTAAAGCATTTCATTTGAGTTTGAGTCATCATTTAAAGAAGTATTGCTAGATGTGAGAAAAGTCTTTTTGTTACCCAAATTTTATGCCTGTGCCATCCTCTTAAGTTTGTTTTGAGACTGGACTATAATATTTCAAGAACAAAAGATGGAAGTGCTCTAAAATCCTCTCAAATATCAAATAGTCTTTATGCCTAATAGGGCAACTATTTTTGCATGTGTGTAAAGTGCTGTTTACTATTTCCTAAAATGTAATTATATGTTTTCTTAGTATCCCAAATAAAGGAAAAGTAGATTTTTTATTACTCACAATACTGTTTTAAACATAACATTGATCAGGTTGGATATCTCAAGTAAAAGTTGAAACTGTTCATAGACCTGTGATATATTATGAATATATTATAAAACGTGCAGTAATAATGAATTATAACTTAGGCTCTGAATTTTTTAGAAAGAATACTTATCAGGCCTTTGTTTCATTGTTGCTTTATGCAGAATCAGTGAACCATACTTTTGTTTTTTGTTTGCTTCTCTTGATTCAGTTTTTCATCTGTGTTAATTAGTATTAAATTTTCCAAATACCAGGCAAGTTTATTACAAATAGTTTATACCAGAATTATAGGTCATATACAATTATATACATACCAATATTATTATAGATTATATACATATTGTATATTACAGATTATACCAATGACCAGTAGAAAATCAGATCTAATTACTTACACTCTATAGAGAATTTAGATAAGCTAAAACTTTGGCTCTACTTAATGTTCTAGAGTCTTGGAACAGACTAGACTTAAATTGTTGGAGGCCCACACACAAAACCTACTAGACCTAATAAATGAATTAAGCAACATTGGAGAATATAAGGTCAACATACAAAAATCAGTCCTATTTCTACACACTAACAGTGAACAGTCTGACAATGAAATGAACAAAATTCCATTTACACTAGCATCAAAAAGAAAGACTTATTCCTAAGTCTTAAGACTTGTACACCGAAAACTACAAAACATCTTTGAGAAGAACTAAAGAAGGCCTAAGTAAAAGGAATCCCATGTTCATGGATTGAAAAGCTTAGTATTCTTAATTAAGATGGCAATATTTTTCAAATTGATCTATAAATTTAGTGCAGTCTTATCAAAATCCTAGCACCCTTTTTATGCAGAAATGACAAGATCCTAAAATTCATACGGAATTGCAAGGAACCCAGAATAGCCAAGACAATTTGAAAAAGAACAAAGTCGGAGAATTCCCACTTCCTAATTTCAGACTTTACTACAAAGAAACAATAAGCAAGACACTGTGGCGCGTGCATAAAGATTAATCAGTGGAATAGAATTGAGAGTTCAGAAATAAATCCTTAAATTTATGGTCAGTTGGTTTTTCCATGGCATCACAAGACAAAGGGGAGATCACAGTCTCTTCAACAGATGATTCCAGGACAAATGGATATCCACAAGCAAAAGAATGGAGTTGGACTCTTATCTCACACATCACATATAAAAATTAACTCAAAATGGATGACAGACTTAAATCTAAAAACTAGAACTATAAAACTTACAGGAAATAGTAAGTCTTAGTGATCTTAGATTAGGGAGTGGTTTCTTAGACACCAAAAGCACAGTAGCAAAAATAAAAAAATTGAAACTTTTGTGATTCAAAAGACAACAAAGGGAAAGACAGCCCACAGAATGGGAGAAAATATTTGCAAATCATCTATCTGAAAAGGAACTTGTGCTCTACATATATAATTTCTAAAGCTCAATAAAAAAGCCCAGTTTGAAAGTGGGTGAAAAATATTTCTACAAAGAAGTTAATACAAATTGCTAAAAAGTGTATGAAAAGATGCTTAACATTATTAGTCATTAGGGAAATGCAAGTCAAAACTGCAGTGAGATGTAACTTCACACCAATGAGGGTAACTAAAAAAAAAAAAGGTAAGTGTTGGTGAGGGTGTGGAAAAGTTGGAACCCTCCTATATTGCTGGTGGGAATGTAAAATGATGCAACCATTTTAGGAAACAGTTTTTCAATTCCTTAAGATGTTAAACAGAGTTTATGACCCAGCCACTGCATGTACTCGTAAGAGATACGAAAACATTTATCCACACAAAATTTATACATGAATAGTCACAGCATTATTTGTGTAGCCAAAAAATGGGAACAACTCAAATGTTCATCAGTTTGTGAATGAACAAAATGTGTTCTCTCTCTACAGTGAGAAATTACTTAGGCATGAAAAGAAATGAAGTACCAATACCCCCTACACTGTGGGTGAAGCTTGAAAACATGCTCAGTGGAAGAAGCCAGACACAAAAGGCCACATAATGTGTGAGAGGTTCCATTTATATGCAATTTCCAGAAGAGGCAAATCCAACAACACCCAATGAGTGGTCACCAGTAGCTGGAGGGAAGGAAGAATGGGGAATGAGTTTTAATGGGTACTGTAGTTTAGTAGTAACTAGTTTGCTACTGTTAACTTAGTTTATCACTTTTAGGGTGATAAAATTTTTCTGGAATTAGTAGTGATTGCAAAACCTTGTGATTATACTAACAACCCTGAATCGCACACTTGAAAAGGAGGACATGTTTGTTAAGGTTTGAAGGAAACATCTCTTTGATTAACAAAGTTAGTGATGATCTTTTTTTAAAAAAATTTTTTATTTTATTTCCCGGGTGATATATATGGGAGCAACAGTGTTTGAGGTGGGGGTATCTGGAAGATGAGGTGTGCATCGTCTGAAAAAGAATTGCCTTTACAGCCACCACAATATCAATCAGGCCTGGGTATGCAAAAGGACTTTGATCAGAAGCATCCAGAGGGAGCTGGGGGACCTGTCCTCGGCACACATTCAGGAGAGAGACCAGAAATAGGCCTGAGTATAATACACTCATTTGAGGGCAGTTGCGCAGAAGCAGGCTGGGTAACTAGTATACCTGGATCTGCTCAGAGAAGTAGTTGGGATGATCTGAAAGGGATGCATTGAGCTGAGCATAAGATACTTCTTCCGGGAGCAGGCTTCAGTATAAGGAGGGGCTTTCCCTAATAGACCTATCCAAAGGGTATCTATTCTGGTCCCAAAAGGCTATGTATCATTAGAGGAGTCCAAATATTTGGGGTGGAGTTTATACCTTCTTCAGGAAAGCTGTTAGCATATCCTGGAGAACTCTATCCCACGGTAGACTGGGACCTTCGGAGGCTATTAGGGAAGCAGAAATTTTGGTCTCTGCCTAATTCTTTCTGTTTATCATTCTCCAGGATCTGTGAGTCCTGTGAAATAACTGTTTTCCTTAGTATTATGACTATTTTGTTCCAAATATGCCACCTCTAGTGCACCTATCTTTTTATTAATGAGAAAAAAATAAGAAACTAGCCATTCCTAGGAAATCTCAGAGAATTCTAAAAATCCCCAATACAATGCTGTCTCTTTGGTCTTTAAAGATAGCTTCTTATTTAGAACTTGTGTGGGACTTGCCTACATGGTACTACAGAGACATTAACAGCTATTTAGGATTTCTGACATTAAAAATGGTACAGGTTGACAGGTAAGCTAAGCTACTAATTTGAAAGCAATCAGAAGAATTTCTTTTTCTCCTTTTATGGAACTATTGCATATTTTATGGCCTAAATAAAATCTGAATAAAGACAGGTTTTTATAAAGGCACATATATAAACTACATCTCTTGTTTTTTGTTTCATTTTTTTTTTTTTTGAAGAAACTATAGTGACACTGAAACCGAAGGAGAGATTTTTAATTCCTTAGTGCAATATTTTGGTGATAATTTGGGGCAGAAAGTTAAAGCTATGCCATTAGTTGAAGAAACTTCTTTACTGGAAGATTCATCAGTGACTTTGCCTGTGGTAGTAATAGGTAAGTACTACATTTTACTTTTAAAATTACAATTCTGATCCTTACTACTACTATATATGCATAGTTACATGGCACAAGGTCTTAGGATTGTATTGAGAAGTAGTCTTAGGTTTTTTGATATGATTAAGTAACCAGTAACCAAGTCTTGGGAGCGAGTAATTGGTTTATCTGATACTAGATTCTGTGTTAGAATGTAACATTTTTTTCATTGAAGGATTGATACTACCCTATTGTGTTAAAATACTGTCAATTGTGTTAATTATTATGATAGTGTCATGGCAATGATTATAACCAGGATTAGTAGAGCCCCATACAGAGCATTCTGTGTACATAATTGGATTATGCCTTAGAACCCTAGAGTCCTCTGTTGTGGGGTGGATACAGTCAGGGCAACTCAGAAGTTGAGTAACTTGTGCAAGCTAGTAAAGGTTCTCAGTAATGACTGTTAGGGTACTCTGCTGTGGTGTGTACTGTAATGACCTTAACCACAGTATTATCATTATAGATCCTTTGTACCAGCTCAACAGATAGGCATAGAAGGTATTAAAAGTTAAGCTATTAGTGCAACCTAATTACTTCAGAATTGTAGATATTTTTATGATTTTGTTTATTGCATGTTTTTAACTACCTGTCACATCTTGCATCTAATATTCAAACGTACTACAAGATAAGTGCTGTGGTGTGAAGCAATCTGCAGGAAGGAATTACGGGGCATAACATACCTTGATGGCATATAGCTTCCTTAGCTTCTCTGAAAGCTTTTCTTTCTTTTTTTTTTTAAGATTTATTTATCAGAGAGAGAGAGAGAGCACATGTGCCCGTGTGAGGTGGGGGAGGGGCAGGGAGAGGGAGAAAGATCTCCAGCAACTGTGGTTCCTTTAGTCTGGGAACACTGACCCACTGAGCATGGAGCTTAATGTGGGGCTTGATCCCACGACCTGAGATCTCAGGACCTGATCCAAAATAAAGAGTTGAACGTTTAACCGACTGAGACATCCAGGGGCCCCTGATAGCCTCTTTCAAAGTTAACAGGAAGGAGAGAAAAGTCCTGTCCTCTGACTGGCATATGGGGGGATACAGTAAAGGGAGGGAGGGAGGGAGGGAGGGAAGACCATTCTATCCTAGATTTCTTTTCAGGGGTGATGCTAGAGATGATGGTGTTTGGAGTAGTTCACATCCAGGGTATCTTGGCGACTCTACCTCATGTTCCATTTTCTCACTTCTGTCCAACACTGGTTTTTCATCCTGAGTGTGTTGGCATGAGTAAAGGAACCCTCTTCTTGTTCTCGCTGGCTGTGGGCAGGTCAGAAAAGAAAAAAGTACCATCATCTGTACCTGCCCACCTCACTCCCTCCAAAACAATCTGTTTGTGTTTTGCTTCAGCTAGCCAATGAGTAGCTTAACCTAATGCACATTGGACTGACAGTAGCACTCCATCAGAGCACAGAGAAGGAACTATTTTCCTTAATGTGTGTGTTTTCTGTTGCTGTCATAACAAATTTCCACAAACATAGTGGCTTTAAACTATGTAAATTTATTATTTCACTGTTTTATAGGTCAGAAGTCCACTAGTCTCTGTAGGCTAAAGTCAGGATGTCAGCAAGATTGCATTCCTTTCTGGGGTGTCTAGGGCAGAACATTTGTTTCCTTGCCTTTTCCAGTTTCTATAGGTTATTCTCATTTCTTGACTCCTGGACCCCTTCTCCATTTTCATGATCTGCAGTGTGGGTTCTCTCTCAACCTTCTTTCATTGTCCCCTTTCCCCCCTCACCAAAGCTGGGAAAGAGTCTCTCTTTTTAGGACTGGTATAATTAGGTGATGTCTACCTTTACGATCCAGGGTATTCTCCCGATCTCATGATCCTTAATTTAATCACATGTACAAAGTTACCTTTTGTTATATAAAGTAACACTCTCAGGTTCTTGGGGTTAGGATGGGGACTGTCTTTGGGAGTAAGGAGCAGTCCACCTATGTATTTATTTCTCTGTAAACTGCCTGTTTGTATTTTTTGCC
The DNA here is from genome assembly GCF_009762305.2 of Zalophus californianus. Taxonomy (NCBI): domain Eukaryota; kingdom Metazoa; phylum Chordata; class Mammalia; order Carnivora; family Otariidae; genus Zalophus; species Zalophus californianus. Next base: position 145,860,125 of record NC_045598.1, read on the forward strand.
TATGTCTGTTGAGTGTTGTTTTTTGATTTAAGGAACTTAGCTCTTTGCCTCAGATCCTAAGTCTCACTATTTTGCATTTATTTAATGTTTATTTTAATTAATAGATTTTTTTAGAGCAGTTTAGGTCTACATGAAAATCGAGTAGAAAGTACAGAGAGTTCTCGTATACTCCCGTTCTCCTGCCACCTCCAGTTTCCCCTATTATTAGTATCTTGCATTGGTGTGCTGCCTTTGTTATAATTGATGAACCTCTGATTATACATTATTTTTAGCTAAAATCTGTAGTTTGCATTAGGCTTCACTTTTGTGTGTTGTATAGTTCTGTGGGTTTTGCTGAATGTGTAAGTCATATATCCCCAATTGCGGTATCCTACCGAGTAGTCTCACTGCCCTCAAAATCTTCTTTGCTCCATGTATTTACCCCTCCCTCAACCCCCAACCCCTGGCAACCACTGACCTTTTACTGTCTGTGTAATTTTGATTTATTTAGAATATCATATTCATGGAATTATACAGTATGGAACCTTTTCATACTGGCTTCTTTCACTTAACAGTATGCCTTAAAGATTCGTCTAAGTCTTCTCATGGCTTGATAGCTCATTTCTTTTTTATCACTGAATACTATTGCATTGTATGGATGTTTGAGTTTGTTTATGCACTGATTGAAGGACATCTTGGTTGCTGACAATTTTTGACAATTATGAGTAAAGCTGCTATAAACATGCATGTGTAGGTTTTGCACAGCCATTGAGTTTTCAGCTCATTTGGGTAAATACCTAGGAGTGTGATTGTCGGATCATATCATAAGACTATGTTTAGCTTTTTAAGAAACTGTCAAACTGTCTTCCAAGGTGGCTGTATCATTTTGCATTCCCAGCAACTGTGAATGAGAGTTCCTGTTTCTCTAAATCTTTGTCAGCATTTGGTATTGTGTTTTAGATTTTAGCCATTTAATAGGTGTGTAGTGGTACCTCATTGTTTTAGTTTGCAGCGCTGTAATCATACATGATGAACATCTTGTCATATGCTTATTTGTTAATCTGTGTATCTTTGAAATGCCTGTGCATCTCCTTTCTGTACTTTTTAATTGATTAGGTTATTTTCTTATGATTGAGATTCAAGAGTTCTTTGTATATGTTAGGTTTTGCAAATATTTTCTCCCAGTGTGACATCTTTTCACTCTCTTAATAGTGTCTTTTGCAGAGCAGAAATTTTAAATTTTAATGAAGTTCTGTTTGTCAGTTTTTTTCTTCCATGGATGATCCTGTTTTTAGTGTTATATCTAAAAACTTACTATCAAACTCAAGGTCACCTAGATTTTTTTCCCCTATTTTATCTTCTAGCAGTTATATAATTTTGTGCTTTGATTTAGGTCTTTGATCTGTTTTGAGTTAATTTTTGTAAAAGATAAAAGGTTGGTATCTAGATTCATATTTTTGCATGTGGATGTCCATTTGTTCCAGCACCATTTGTTGAAAAGACTCTCCTTTCTCCATTGGATTGCCTTTGCCCCTTTGTCAAAGATCAGTTTGACTGTATCTGTGAGAATCTATCTCTGCTGTCTTCTGTTCCATTGATTTGTCTCCTCTTTAATAATTTCCACACTGTTTTTTTGATTGTAGTTTAATGGAAGACTTGAGTTTTGATGATGTTGGTCTTGACTTGCTGCTTCAGTATTGTGTTTGCTATTCTGGGTCTTTCGCCTTTCCATTCAAACTTTCGAATTAGTTGGTATCCACAGAGTAACTTGATGGGATTTTTACCTGGATTGCATTGAATCTGTAGATGAAGTTGAGAAGAGCTGACGTCTTAACAATATCAAATCTTCTTATTCATGAGCATCTATTTAGGTCATCTTTATCAGAGTTTTGTGGTTTTCCTTGTATGCATCTTATATATATAGTTAGCATCTTAAATATATATAGTTGGATTCATACCCAGGTATTTGTGTGTGGGTGTGTGTGTGTGGGCACATGCATAGATTAAGCAGTATTGTACATTTAATTTCAAATGCCACCTGTTCATTGCTGGTATATAGGAAAGAAATTGGCTTTTGCATATAACCTTGTATTGTGCAATCTTGATGTTAGTTCTAGGAGTTTTTTGGCCCATTCTTTGGGATTTTCTACATAGAAATCATGGCTTTTATGAACAAAGACAGTTTTATTTCTTTCTAAGTCTCTTATTTCCTTTTCTTATTGCATTAACTATGACTTTTATCATGGTTTGTGTTGAATAGGAATGATGGGAAGAGACATCCTTGTTCTTGATCTTGGAGGGAAAGCATCTAGTTTTTCACCATTAAGTATGATGTTAGTTGTAGGTTTACTGTAGAAATTTACCAACTTGAGGAAGTATCCGTCTGAGTTTACAGAGTTTTGTTTTTTTTTTTTTTATGAATAGTTGTTGGATTTTGTTAAAGGCTTTTTCTGTATCTTTTATCTGTATTGATATTATTATATGATATTTATTCTTTAGTTTTGTCTTTGTTTTTGATTCAAGGAAATTAACTCTGCCTCAGATCTTAACTTCCACTATTTCTCATTTGTTTTTAATTTTTATGAAGGCAAATGGTTTACTTTCCTTTCTGTCTTTTGAGTTTTGTGTCATGCTTAAAGGCTTCCCACTTCATTATTATAAGTAGAAGTAGCAATCCATTTTCCAGTATTCTTGGATTTTACTTTTCATATTTACATCTTTGAGCTTCTTTTATTTGGGGCAAAATATTAGAGAATGGAACAGAATTTTCTTCCTGAGGCTAGCAGTTATCCCAGTTGGATTAAATTTTTGGTAGATGGAGATAATAGAGAAGTGAAAACCTAGACTAAAGGAAGTACAGAAGTGGAGCTGGTTCACCAGGGTTCAAGAAAAAATCCAGTTTGGTTTTAGTTTAAGCATATAAAAATGTAGGAAGACACTATGAGGAGATGGGTCTGGAAAGATGATTGAGACCAAAACATGGTGAGCACTGGGTAATCAGAAGCAAGCAATTAAAGCTTTCCAAATGGAGGGGGTAGCATGATGAGGACCTTGTTTTATCAAAATTCATCTGCATGTAGAATGTGAAATGATTTTGGAATAGGTGTATCTTTAGGATGAACAAGAGACTTTTTGTCTTGGAGTGACACAGAGATGACTGAATGGATATAGTGACTAAATAGATTTAGAGTCAGAACCTGATTAATTTAGGATTTTGTTAGCACCAGACTCTGAGAGGGGATGGGATTTAAAGGAGAGAACTTCTGAAGGAAGGAACTCAAGAGTATGCTTTTGGATACATTGTGGTTAGATTATTTAGTGGTTCGATGAGGTGGAGTGAAGGGGTGGCATATGGAAATGTGGGATGTATTTTTGGGCAAGAGGTCAGCCTACAGGTCTAATTTGGGGTCAGTAGCATAGAGACTTAACGCTTCGAGTAGATGAGACTACCAAAAGAAAACAGAGAAGACAAAAGTCAGTATCCTACGAATACTTGGTTTTAAGAGTTTAGGGAAGGAAGACATATTGGTAAGGGAGAAAAGGCATCTTTGAGAAAAGCCAAGGAATAAGAATGTTAAGACAGATGATGTACCTCTCCACCTTTTTTTTTTTCTAAATAGGAAATGGACCCTCAGGAATCTGCCTTTCTTATATGTTATCAGGCTACAGACCATATTTATCATCAGAAGCAATACATCCAAATACAATCTTACATAGTAAATTAGAAGAAGCAAGACATCTTTCCATTGTTGATCAGGTATTTCTTACATGTCAATTTTTTTTTTTTATACTCAAATTTCCCAAATTATTTCCTGGCGGGAGTTCTAATAGGTGCTCTATGTTCAAATAAGTTTGGGAAGTGCTGCTTTTTGTTATTGGAATGTTACAGTAGACATATTAAGGCATATTAATGTATTTTAAATGCATCTTCAAGAGTTGCAGTAAAAGGATCTGATTAGTTTTGTTGAAATCCAGTCTTTTCCTATATTCATTTGACCAAAGAATCTGTTAAGGTCTCAGGGAACATCAGTGTTTTATAGTAACACCACCAAGGAAATGCTGGATTAGAGTGATGGCTTTCACTGTTGTACCAGCTGAGGTTTGGTTTTGTTTTGTTTTTTTTCCTTCAAACTCTACCTTTTTTCTTTCTTTTTTTAAAAAATTTATTCAGGACTTAGAATACTTGTCTGAGGGCCTTGAGGGCCGATCATCCAATCCAGTTGCAGTACTTTTTGACACACTTCTTCATCCAGATGCTGACTTTGGTTATGATTATCCATCCGTTTTGCATTGGAAATTAGAACAACATCATTACATCCCTCACTTAGTTCTTGGTAAAGGTCCACCTGGTGGAGCTTGGCATGTGAGTATGTTTTTCTTCGCGTTTTATAGTGTATGTAAGTTGTTATATGTCATCTTGATAAGACCATTTGAATTTTGAAACATTATGATATACAATGTTATACATTATATACATTTACCACATTTTTATCTGAGAATTTTAATGGTGTTCAATAAAATATGGGTTACGAGAAGTTAAGCCAAATTTGATTACCAGTATAGTCTTAGAACTAAGCTTCTCTATACTATTTTACAATAACTATATAGAAAATATTTCAGCATTGTTTTGCATAGTAAAAAGTTTTAAATTCATTTCAGACTTTATAAAATCTCACACAGTATTTCAGGCCAATACCCATTATTTCCCTATGTTTTCAATATCTTAAGTGAAAAGTGGATTGTAAAAGAAAGAAGTTGTATTAATCTGGGCTGCTATATGTGCCTTAAACAACAGATATTTATTTCATAGTGTGGAGCTGGGAAGTTCAAGAGCAAGGTGCCTGCTGTTTAGTTCGTGTGAGGGCTCTTTTCCTGGTTTGCAGACAGCGCCTTTCTTGGTGCATGCTCCTTCCTCCCCTCTGCCCCTCTTCTAATAAAGCCACTAATCCTATCATGAGGGCACTACCCTCATGACTTCCTGTAGCCCTGGTTACCTCCCAAAGGCCTCATCTCCAAATACCGTGACACTGGGGGTTAGGGCTTCAGCATATGGATTTTGGGGGTGACACAAATTGAGTTCATGGCAGGGGTTAAACCAGAGAATTGATTAACATAAAAATTCAGTGCATTTCCTTAGGGGTCAGGAACTAATCATTTTTCTTTTCTCCTGTGTCCTTAGCTGTTAGTATGGCATCTGGTATGTAGTGAATGCTCATTTGTTATACAAATAAATGGTAAATAATTTTTGCTATTTTATGAATAAGGATTTCATCAGAATTTTAACATTAAATATCAGATCTTCATTACAGACTTCAGTTGAATATTCCTATATTAGTGCAATGCTGTATGTCTAAGTAGTTATTTACATTTAATAAGTGACTGTTTCAGGGTATTTGGGGGACTTTCTAGATTAAATATATCACCAACTTCTTAATGTTAAGTTCCTTAATGGTAACAGATAGCAACTAACTTTATCTGTGCCTTTTGGCTTAAGTGTTTATTATATTTGTGCTGTTAATGAGTAGCATTGTTAAACGGTAGTTCCTGAAAAAGCCATAATGCATAATGCTTCTCTAAATTCCTGAGGTTTTATTGTACTTATATTTTCCAGCTTAGAAAAATGTACAGACAATAATCTATTAATATCATTTTTTCCTCTAATATAGAAAAGTTAAAGCATGTGTAAGCCTTGATTACTAAAAACATTTGAATCAGTGGTAAAGCTAAAATATACTTAAAACTTGCTGAATTTTTTTCATGCATCATATAGGATATCCACTAGAATAGGGTTATAAATAAATGATATTTTAGCTATTATCCATCTCTCAAGCATCACTTCTATGAATTGACCTGACTTTTCCAGGCATAATTATTTATTCCCTCCCACCTCTGCATTCCATACCTTAATCTTAAAACTCTTGACTGTAGTACTATCTTTTTAGACAGCCCTCTCCCCTGCCGTACTTCACGTACCTGCTTGTTAACCTAAGTTATGACTCAGGATGTAAGCTCCCTAAGTCATTTGTCCTCTCGTAGTCATTTCTGTATAGTTCTTTGCTTCTCTTGTGTGATCCAGTTTCTCACCACTCTCCTCACTTCCAGACTTTCTAACAGTGTACCCCTAAAACTCCATTTGCTAATAAACAAGCTTTTGTTTACTCTTAACCATTTCAGTTATTATATGCTGCTTTTACTCCCTTCCTTGAAATCTTGCTTTCCTGAAGATACTGTTCTCGCTGCAGCCCTCTGAAGTGGAGTCTGTTCACTTGGCCCCATGTCCTATCAGGTTGACTAGTGAGGTTGGGGTTCTCTTTCTTCCCCATCGCTCTTCTGTCAAAGTCCCCGTTCCTTTGAACAGGTCTTGTTATCTTCTAGCTCGACTGTGCCTGCTTGTCCCCCCTCAGTTGTTGAATCTGTGGCACCTAAGTCATGGTTTTCCATTGTATCTCAGGTTTTATTGTCAACTTGAGTACCTCTACGTATGTGACACAGAAGCAACCCCTTAACCTCTTAGTCTCTTCATTCTCAATGATCTCCTCATCTCCTCCTTAGATACTGACTCCAGGGCCACCACTGTGACTACTCAGTGAAAACCTGAATTTTCAAATATGTTACTTTATGATCACAACTTTTTATTCTTCCAGCTGCATCACCCAATTACACTGAACCTAATCTTCAAACACAGAGAGTTTGAGGCTCTGATCTTCACCTCCTTACCTACCCAGCTTGGGTTCTGTAGTCTCTTGACCCATTGTCCTTCTATCACATGGGCTTGGTAAAAAAAGCAATTTATATGACTGTCTACGTTATCTTTTCCCATACTTAAACTGTTAAACATTGCCAGGAAAAAAAAAGTTGGACAGCTGTGAAAAGTATTCTGCAACCTCATTTGGGTCCTGAATACTACTTAGTAATCCTTTGATACTTCCTTATTAAATATTCTTCTCAAATCTCAATCCCTTTTTTTTCACCTTCCTACTTAGAAATACTCTTGATTTTTAGAAAATAGAATCCATCAGGATTGAACTTCCATAATTTTGTGCTCAAACCTACAAATGTATCTGCATTCATGCTACCTTTTTGTTTCTTATCCCCTGTTATTGTAGAAGTGGTGTCCCTTCTATCTAAGACTAACCTTCCAGCTATGTTCTGGACCCTTGTGTTCTCCAAGGATATTGCTTATTTGATTTTCCCCTTCTTGTATCTTAAGTTTCTCTGGCAGCTCCTATTTATCAGTATATAAATACACTAAAATTATTTTCTATTATTAAAGTTTTTCTGTTAGCTTATCTGTATTCTTTGCTTTAGAGCCACCTTCTTGAAATAGTTACCTATCCATTATTTTTTTTTAAGATTTTATTTATTTATTTGAGAGAGAGAGAGATAGCAACAGAGAGCATGAGCTGATAGCATGAGCCAGGGAGGAGAGGGAGAAGCAGGCTCACCACCAAGCAGGGAGCCCAACTTGGGGCTTGATCCCAGGACCCTGGGATCATGACCTGAGCCGAAGGCATACGCTTAACTGACTGAGCCATCCAGGCACCCCACCTATCCATTATTTTTTGCCTTCGCCTCCTATTCCTTAGCCAACTTAACTCTAGCTTCTGTCACTGCATTTTCTGATTTTTAAAGGTTGGTAACTTCCTTTTTTGCTCAGTTTGATAGTCTCAGAATTTTCTTTCCTGACCTCTGCAACATTTGACAATGATGATACCCCTCTTAGATTCTCTGAACCTTTCATCTCCTTGTTTTTCTTATAGTCACTCCTTTTCATTACCTTGTGGACTCTTCTGTAAGCTCTCTGCCAAGCCATGGTCTTGCCTTCATTCTCCCTGGCTTGTCTCATATACTTCAGTGACTTGCATGTGACTGCTGAGTGATTCCCAAATCAGGACCCTGGCCCACATTGCTTTCTCTTACAGATTCACCTAGATACCTTCCCTTGATTATTCCATAGGTGTTCTCAAACTCAGCATGCCTGCATAACCAATCATCTTTATCATCAGATTTCTTCCTTTCCTTATCATGGAGTAATAGCCCTGGAATGTTGTTACTCAAGCCAAAAACCTTCCTTGATTGTTCTTGCCTCAACTCCCATTTCAAACCAGTTAATTGTATTTTCTCCATTCTTTCTCATAAACATATTGTGAGTCCTTCCACCCTACTTTTCCCCATCGTAATTGTGTTTGGCCATCATCATCTTTGACCCAAATTATTGCAGAGGTTTCCTACTCCAGTCTTTTCTTCTTCATACCAAAGCCAGAGTTATCTTTCTTTTGAATGTTAACACCCATGCATAAAACCCTGTAGCTGCTCTTAATTCATCTAATGAATAGTATGCAAACTCATTAATGTATTTTACCAATACCTGGGTGATCTAGCCCCCATTTGACTTTCTTGCTTTACTGCTCTCTTACATTCCATGCTCCAGAATACTCTTTCTGGGAATCCAGGTTCACACTCAGGCTGTAGATTCACTAGGATTCACAGGACTCCTTAAAGGTGTTGTACTCATGGTTATAGTTTATTACAGTGAAAGGATACAGATTAGAATCATTAAAGGGAAAAAATTCATGGAATAAAGTCCAGGAGAAAACAAGCTCCAGTTTCTAAATGTTCATTTTTAGTGGAGTTGCAGGGGGCTGCACTTAATTCTCCCAACAATGATTTGTGACAACATGTTCAAAGAGTTGCCAATCAGGGATGCTCACCCACACGTTGGTGTCCAGGATCTTCTGGGGGCCAGTCGTGTAGAAAAGCAGCACCCATGTGACTGACTCCTCTGCCTCCCAGAGCAAATGCTAGCGTTTACCATAAATCTCATTGTTAAGATAAACTTACAGTCACACTGTACAGTTACAGGTACAGCAGGGCCCAAGGCCTCTGGCATACAAAAAGTCACTCATCAGGTAGAATATTCCAAGAGCTCAGGGGTTGTTTCCTAGGAAGCAGCCAAAAGCCAGGTCCTAAAGACAGACCTTTCTTAGTAATGTGCACGGTTTAAGCAACCCAAGTCTGTTAATACTTTCTTGCATAAGGCTGAACTTCTTTTAATTTCTTGAAGGACACTGCTGTTCTTTCTCTTTATAAAACTCACATAACATCTTTATTCTGCCTGGAATATTCTCCCTAATGGTACACTCCCCACAGCCCATTTGTGTCCTTTAAGAAATATTCTTCTCTTTCTGTATGCCCCTGGTACTTCTGTCAGGTTTGTGTTCCTTAATATACTATAGTCTCCCTGGCAGCAGGAATGCATGGCATAAGGAAAACAAGGAAGACTGGGAGAAAGATGAGATCAAGGGACTAGGGCTCGCAACTAACTGGAAGAGCTGGTGCTGTGGGAATAAAGTGTAGATTGTAGAAAGTGGAATATTTGTGCCTTAAGGTTTTTGAGTTTCAGATGAGACAATTACAGCTCCAGATAACTTCTGTATATAATACATTCTTAAGTTTTCCTTGTGATGTTTTCCATCTTCTTGGTTCATATCCTAGTATCAGGCCCAGTCTGCCCCAAAGCAGTGGCACCTTGCTGCCTTCTCTCCCAGGAGTGATCTACACACTGTCACAAATAATAGGCTTCTTAAGGCCCAGCACATAGTAAGTGCTTGGAAATGTTAGTCAATAATAATAACTATAACAATAAGTACCATTCCCAGTACTGGGTTGTATAGAAGCAGGGCAGGAAGACTTAAGAAACAGCCATAGCCTAAAAGACTTGGTTGAAAGAGATCATTGAGGTCATTGGGACAGGTGCTGTTGGCCCTCGGGGCTTTTTGTTGCGTTGTAGTGAGCAAAGCAGAAAGGAGGACGACAAGGGAGCCTGAAGGGCTCACGTCCTCAAAGGCAGCATTAGCTTCTTCAGCAGTGAGTCTGTTCTTAATCAGGTAACCACTGCTTCTTTCCCTAGTTTAAGAACGAGATGTTGCTGTATCCAAACCAGCTGACTTTGTAATTATAATTGATGGAGGGGGAAAAGCTGTTCTGCACATTTTTAAAAAAATCCGTTAATATTAAAATGGATTTACATCTAAAGTGTTAGAAATTAATGAACTTTTCTCCTTTTGTTTAAAAAGTGAAAATACTGATTTGATTTGTTCCTCTAACATATTCTGTACCTGGATTATATTATTATAGGCTTAAGCTATTAACATTGTATAGGCATCTGGCAATATTATAATAAACTTGTTTTATAAGTGTATAACTTTATGAAAGAAGGAATATAGATCCTACAAAATGATAAAAGTATTTGTAATTTACACATCCATTTAGAACTTCTTTCAGCTCTCCTTATCCAGATTCTTAATTACAGTGAATGAAGATGGATTTGGTTTTTTAAAAAAAATCCATGTCACTGCTTAAATGTATTTGTGCATTTTTTATTCAAATAGAATATGGAAGGTTCCATGTTGACAATCAGCTTTGGAAATTGGATGGAGCTACCTGGACTTAAATTTAAAGATTGGGTATCTAGCAAACGAAGGTAAAGATCAAACTGTTACAGTTCTTTGATATACAATGAGAAAGTCCATCAGCAAATTTCAAAATATTTGTGACTCTTAGAGGAATAATATGTCTTTCAAATAAAACCTCTTTGTAGCAGTGATCATGAGCTAATTTCCATTTAGAGAGATGTTATAAGATAGATTGGGTTCCTTTGCTTTTGTTAATTATGGATTTATCCCACTTTCTGATTAAACCACTCTAATTTCTCATCCACCCACAAATCCTTTCTATACTTACTTATTCTTATCAGTCGATATACAAGTTTGTGTATGGATATCTCATGTATGTATACCTATAGTGTTTGACTTTCAGAGTAGAAGAGTGCATATGATTAATAATTTAGAATGATGGAATAAGCCAGAATCTGTGATGTGATTGGTTACCCTACTGGCTACTATAGAGGTAAATATTAAGAAATATGAAAATAGAAGAAAGAAGAAAGCTCTGCTTGGAAGAATATGAATTTATTTGGGGAAAAATACCTAAAATGTAAAGTAATATGAAAAGCCTTTTTTTTTTTAAATTTTATTTATTTATTGGGAAAAGTTTTCAATTAGCAATAATCGTGCCTCGGATAAACCTCATTGGCTACGATACTGCCACTGCGCAAAGCTTAATTTTATTTATTTGACAGAGAGACCGTGAGAGGGGGAATACAAGCGGGGGGGGTGGTGGGAGAGGGAGAAGCAGGCTTCCTGCTGAGGGTAGCCTGATGCGGGGCTTGATCCCAGGACCCCGGGATCATGGCCTGAGCCGAAGGCAGATGCTTAACGACTGAGCCACCCAGGCACGCTGAAAAGCCTTATTTTCAAGAATAGTAGTATTAAATTAGATAGGAATCGCTAATACAGAGAATCTAATTTGCTCACAGAAACAATAAAGCAGGGAAGTTACTTGACCTTTGTTAGAACAGGGTTGCAACATTTGAGTGCTTGACTTCCTTTTAGACGAAAACCGTATTACTCCATAGAAATTATCCTTAATTTGGGAAGATTTAAGGAGAACAAATTCAGGCCAGCATGAGTCATTGAGAATTAAACCTTTCAGATTTTTTTTTTTTTAAGTTTTATTTAAGTAATCCCACCACCCAGTGTGGGGCTTGAACTCATGACCCCGAGATCAAGAATCACGTGCTTTTCTGAATGAGCCGGCCACGCCGCCCCCCGTTTTGGATTTTTTTTTTTAAATATTTTATTTATTTGACAGAGACACAGCGAGAGAGGGAACACAAGCAGGGGGAGTGGGAGAGGGAGAAGCAGGCTTCCTGCTGAGCAGGGAGCCCGATGCGGGGCTCGATCCTAGAACCCTGGGTCATGACCTGAGCCAAAGGCAGCCGCTTGACTGAGCCACCCAGGCGCCCCAATACCTTTCGGATTTTTTAAAAATGGATTTTATATGGGTTTGAAATGAAAAGTAGTAAAATCAGGCAAGTTGTACAAGTTCTTGATTTTCATAAGCAAGCAAGTGAAAAATTGCTTAACATTCTTCCTTTGGTGATATGGGTAAAAAAGGGGAAGCTTTATTTTTTTATGTGCTAGAAGTGTTCATCCTTTTACATTGGGCATATTGTATATTGAAGTAATATGTGAAAAAGAATCTTGTGATTAAATATTGGCTTTACTTCCTGCCTTTGCATAGTGTTGACTATTAGATCTTGAGAGACTGACTCTTGAATCCTGACTCTGACTTATAATTTTGTGACCATGGTCAAGTAACTTAAACTAGCTGTTAATTTCCTCATTTATAAAATGGAGATTATGATAGTATTAACTGCTACATAGGGTTTCCGTAAAAAGTGAGAGTTAACATTTTAAATTTTAAGAAAAACTTTTATGAATGTCCAGTTATAATTTGTAATGAATTATGTGAAATTATTGGGTATGTTTTTATTGCTACTTCTTTCTAATTGGGGCCCAGGGTTTAGGGGTATTAATGCCTATTGCTTTAAAGTTCAAGTGGAAAATGAAAGAAACTGCACTTTATGAAAAAAGTACAGTTTTATGTTTACAGTTTTATGAAAAAAGTACAGTTCATTTATAGATTTCCTTATGAACAGGAAAACACAAATGTTTTATGTACTTAGATTAAGATGATTTTCTTCAGAAGATGGATCTGAATTTTCAGTCATTAGGAAACAACTCATGAAAAATCATGTCAAAATCATGTATATTAAGAAATATATATACTATAGACTTGCAGAATCTCAATTGTAATCTAATTCAGTCTATTACAGTGTGTAGACTGAACAGTAGACTGAATAGTTGTGAGATAAGACTATAAAAGTGTATTTCCACATTTTAATTCATTTATTTAATACATTTCTTGATAAAGGTAGCTAATCTGAACAGATCCTGTGCAAGGCACTGGGGAAACAGATGCATTAAAATAGTTTCTACCCTCATAGGACTTCTATTGATAAAACTAATTCTTTAACATTTTTAACTAAATAAAAAAACTTGCTTTCTTTGTAAAAGGATAATTTATAGCTAAGACAGTCCAGAGGAATTAAAAAGATGTTTATAATAGCTTACTAGGAGGAGCAGGAATAATCATGGAAACTATCACAGTACTCTTCTCATAGGATATTTTTCCTTTTCCATTTTTAGGAACCTAAAAGGAGACAGAGTTATGCCAGAGGAAATAGCTCGCTACTATAAACATTATGTAAAAGTCATGGGTCTTCAGAAGAATTTCAGAGAGAATACTTACATCACCTCTGTATCAAGACTCTACAGAGATCAAGATGATGATGGACAAGACAGAAATATTTCAACACAGCATTTACAGATAGAGAAGTCTAAATTTATCAAGAGAAATTGGGAAATCAGGGGTTATCAGCGAATAGCGGATGGTTCCCATGTTCCCTTCTGTCTCTTTGCTGAGAATGTAGCTCTGGCAACTGGAACATTGGATTCTCCTGCCCATCTGGAAATTGAAGGGGAAGATTTTCCTTTTGTGTTTCATTCAATGCCTGAATTTGGAGCTGCTATAACCAAAGGAAAGTTGCGTGGCAAAGTGGATCCAGTGTTAATTGTAGGTTCTGGGCTTACTGCAGCTGATGCAGTACTGTGTGCGTACAACAATAATATTCCTGTGATTCATGTGTTTCGCAGACGAGTAACTGATCCAAGCTTAATTTTCAAACAGCTTCCCAAAAAGCTTTATCCAGAATACCATAAAGTCTATCATATGATGTGTACTCAGTCATATTCTGTAGAGTCCAATCTTTTATCTGATTATACCAGTTTTCCTGAGCACCATGTGCTTTCCTTTAAGGCGGACATGAAATGCATTCTTCAAAGCCTCTCTGGATTGAAAAAAATATTTAAGCTCTCTGCAGCAGTAGTACTCATAGGTTCTCATCCCAATCTGTCTTTTCTGAAGGAACAAGGCTGTTACTTGGGCCATAACTCAAGCCAGCCAATCACATGTAAGAGTAATCCTGTGGAAATAGATGCATATACCTACGAATGTGTTAAAGAAGCCAACCTTTTTGCATTGGGTCCTTTGGTTGGAGACAATTTTGTTCGATTTTTAAAGGGAGGGGCATTGGGTGTGACACGCTGTTTAGCTACAAGACAGAAAAAAAAACATTTATTTGTTGAAAGAGGAGGAGATGGGATAGCTTAAAGCGAGTTTATAAGTAATTAATATGGGCAGTTAACCATTAAAGATTTTTCATAGTGGTTTTGCAGTGTACTGGCTTGAATTTTCTGGACTTGAATTAACTGTGGAAGAGAGCCTCAAGCTATAGTAACTATTTAAAGTTACAAGAACTTGGTGTTCTGATTTATATTGTATCAGAGGTGTCACTGTCAGACAAATAGAAACACTGCCAATTTGGTATACTTTAAGCTTTCACTTAACTAAAACATTCTTTTCTGCCAAGACTTACTTTTTGTGATCATTTGTGGCTACGTTTGATTCCAAAATCTTACAGCCTTGAATAATCTATAAAACCATATGGTATATTAGGCCAGAAACCATCTTCGTTATACTTTAGGTCACCTTGCTGCTCAAGGGTGGTCTAAAGACCAGCATTAACTTCATATGTAGCTTGTTAGAAATGTGGATCCTCAGGTCCCACAACAGAATTAGTGAATCAAACTGCATCTAATGAGATCCTCAAGGAATATGTATGCTTACTAAAGTTTGAGGCACGCTGGTCTAAAAGAAAATGTGATATAAGTTATGTATGCTGGGGGTGGGCAGGGTAGGAGGCATTTACAACTCAGGTTTAATTTATTTTCAATTATCAATTTCTATAAATCTAATTTATTACCAAATGCGGTATTTTAAAAAAATATTTTTATTGTTGAAACCTTGATAAGTACTTCATATTCTTAGCTTCTAATAAAGTCCAGTAATGTTGGCATACACTTAGACATTCAGGAACCTGCCAAGATATTTTTGGAGATTTATTCTCTAACTCACATAACCACCTAATTTGCAATTCAATAAATTGTGAATTAAACTACTTATCCCCGTGTGAATATTGAGTTTCTGTCATTAAAAAACTAACATTTGGGCATAAATACTTATATTGTAATACTGTTTGGGTACTGCTAGAATTATTTAGGGTTAAAAACTGTCTTTCCCATTCCAATGCTGATTACTTTGAAATCTGTTCATTGGAGATGACATAGTAGCTTATCCTATGGTTATTCATTGAATTATATGCCCTATCTTGACTTACATTTATTTAGATGTGCTTAATGTCCATATTTTCACAGACATCTCCAGCATTTGTAGTGTTAGGCAGAAAAGTCTGATTTCTGAAGTTCTTCATGGCAAATTTAATTTCTCAGCCTTCATTTCTTTTTGTAAAACTTATTTCATCTGGAATGTGTTTATTGAATGTCTTCCTTTTTCTTTAGTATAAAAAGACTAAAATGTCTATTTTTCTAATTGCAGTGTTATATGCTTACAGAATCATAATTCACCTTAAAACATCAGTGTTTATAGTACACTTCTACAAGTAGCTGTTTCAGATGAATTGAATTCTTACACTCAATATGTGTCATGTCTGATTTAGTTTGGATTATAAATGATGTAATCCATTTTTAGTTAACTATAATTGTAACTTTCAAATTTCACACCTATTGAAATGGTTATAACATCCCCTCACTGCATATGATTGAGCACACTCGCTTGTCCTTTTGAGCTCTGAATGAGTTGGGCTGGATGTTTTTATAAGATTGAGAACTGTTAACATCCCCTTGTGTCTCAAAAGTTTGCTCTTAACCAAACGATAGCATTTTTGTAATGAAAGTATTCATCAAAAAAAAAAAAAAACTTTAGGGAAAATAAAGCTTCAGTAAGGGCCTAAATAAACCTGGTGAATAATTTCACCTGTAGTAAACCCTCATTTCTCCCTCCAACCTAGCTCTTCTGGGGTACAGATAACATTCTAGCCTTTTCTCTGATATACTATACTCTTGTACTTTTAACCAATTTCTGTCCCATAATTCTAAATCTTTTATTCAGTATCAACTAGCTATTCAGGTGGTGGGAGAAGCACTAAATAACTGACTAGTTATTCCATGGATGTCTCCTTCATCCCTTAAAAGTCTAGCTCAAAAAAAATGTTTAAAAAGCATAATTTTTGGGGTTTGAAAAAATAAGATTTAGGCAGTCTGAGTATGTGAACTTAGTTCATCTTTAGAAACTAAACTGAAGCATAGAGAGGTTAAAAGGATTAAAAAAAAAAACGAACAGACTTAACATATAAATAGCAAGTGATCTAACATGGACAGCTGGAATCCAGGAGAGGGAGAGAGATTAGGGCAGAAAAATATATATGGAGAAATAAAAGTTGAAAATTTTTCCAATTTGATTTAAAAAATAAGCACGCACAGATCCAAGAAACTCAAACTGCAAACAAGATAAATATAAGGGAAGTCACACCTATGCACATCATTATCAAACTGCTGGAAATCAAGATGAGAAATTTTAAAGGAAAAAAGACAGCAGGGAAAAATGGTAAGAATGAACAAATGACCAGAAGAAATGTACAAATGGATTACAAATGTCTTCATAGTGCTTAAAAAAACTGTCAAACTAAAAGTCTAAATGCTGATCTTTACATAAAATTCTATATCCTTTATATTTAATGAAAGCTGAGAAAATTTGATTTCAGAAGACCTGCACTACACAAAATACTAAAGGAAATTCTTCACATTGAAGGTACATGATAACCTGATGAAACATACCTTCATGAAGGAAAAAAGTGCCAAAAATGATAATTACTTTAGTGCCTAAATTAAAATCCAATTAACTTTAAATTCAATATATATTATTTGTTTCATGGGTACAGGTCTGTGATTCATCAATCTTACATAATACCTAGTGTTCATTATGACACATACCCTCCCCAATGTCTATCACCCAGTTACCCGATCCCTCTACCCCCTTCCCCTCCAGCAACCCTCAGTTTGTTTCCTATGATTGAGTCTTTTATGGTTTGTCTTCCTCTCCCGTTTTGTCTTGTTTCGTTTTTTCCTCTCTTCCCCTATGATCCTTTGCCTGGTTGGTTTCTTAAATTCTGTGTATCAGTGAGATCATATGGTTAATTGTCTTTCTCTGATTGACTCATTTTGCTTAGCATAATACCTTCTAGTTCCATCCAAGTCATTGCAAATGGCAAGATTTCATTTTTTAATGGCTGCGTAATATTCCATTATATTCAATATATATACACACCACATCTTTATCCATCTCTCGATGGACATCTGGGCTCTTTCCATAGTTTGGCTATTGTGGACATTGCTGCTATAAACACCGGGGTGCAGGTGCCCCTCTGGATCACTGCATTTGTATCTTTAGGGTAAATACCTGGTACAATTGCTGGGTTGTAGGGTAGCTCTATTTCCAATTAACTTTTGAAAGGAAAATAACTATTTAAAACAATTTAAAGTAAAATTTAAAAAACTAAGATTTAGGACATGTAGAAGTAAAATATATAATTACACCATAAAGGGATAAGTGGAGTACACATATATGACATATATTATACAGGCATAAATGGTATGTTATTTAAGGTAGGCTGTATTAAGAATGTATATCCTTCTAGCAAGTATTAAGAAAATGTAAATGGTGTAGTTATAAAGCCAAGAGAAGCAATAAAATGGAATATTTAAAAATACTTGATTAATGCAGAGGAGAAAAAGGGACAAAGAGGAAAAACATGGTAACAGACCCTAACCCAACCACAAATTGTGTACAGATTAAGCATCACCAATAAATGCAAATATCATCATACTGGATAAAAAGCTTCAATGTTGTGTTTAAAAAGACTTAGGAAAATATAAAGACAAGCACTGGTTAAAAAAGGATTAAGAAAGACAAAGACATAGGATGCAAACACTAAAGAGAAAGGTGACTTCAAGACAAGTATTACTAGAGATGGATATTTCATAACAAAAAATATAGTAAGTCCAGAAGATGTACCAACCTTAAATGTATATGCACCTAATTACTGAGTTTTAAGATAAATGAAGTTCTGGTCAAGACAGTGACACAGGAGGCTCCTGAATTCATCTCCTCCCATGGATACACCAAATCTAATACACCAAATCTAGAGCTACACATGGAACAATTCCTTCTGAAAGAAATCCAGAAAATAGCTGAGAAACGCTGCCATGGTCAAACAAGGAAACACCCCCCACCCCCCAAAAGGGGTTGGAGAGGTTTAGAGACACTCTTGCCATGAACTCCACTTCTGGCACAGCAGCAAACAATCAGGAAGGAACTTACATATACTCCCAGAGGACTGAAGGGTGTGGATGCAACATCTAATGTCCCCATTTTTAAGACTTCTGAGGGATGAGCCCCTGAAACACCTAGGTTTGAAAGCCAACAAGCCTGGTGCCCACAGGACCCACAAGAGAATGGTTAACTGGCTTGGATTTACTGTGGAAAACCCACCAGAGGCAGCAGAGAAAAATGCCCATTTTCCTCCCAGTCTTTCCTGAGGCTTCTTTGCATATCTTACAAGCTACAGCCTGAAAGTCTGGTTGCTGGTTTAGGAACAGATTATTTTCTCTGAGCCCAGCAGGTATCATCTCTGCACTCTCTTTTGCTCTAAGTCACTCGTGTCTTCCTCCAAGGGGCTGGCACACATACCAGGTGCAGGAGCTCTTGTAGCTGCCACCCAGATGACACAGTCCTTGATAGCCTGGCAGTGGTGGCCAGCAGGGCTTTTGTTTGTGGGTTGAACAAGACTATGGCTAACAAAGAAACAGGTTTAAACCAGCTATATGCCCAGGGTTCAAGAAAGAATCAGTAGGCAAAAATGCCCTTATCTCAGTCTTTCCATGACAGAGGCCTAGCTGCCTATCTTTTTTTTTGGTAAAGATTTCATTTATTTATTTGACAGAGACACAGTGAGAGAGGGAACACTATCTGCGTACCTTAAAAGCTGTAGCTGTAGCGTAAAGGTCAGGCTTCTAATCTATCTCACACCTAGGGAGAGACTGCCATCCTATTCAGAGACCAGGGAAGCCAGCAGACACCATGGCTGCATTCTCCCTGTATGTAGCCCAATCCAAATCACCAACATCACTGGAAGGAGCTTGTGTTCATAGGTCACACAGGACTGTAGCTAAACAGAAACAATTCTTAACTAGCTACTCCCCCAGGGTTCAGTGGAGAAGTAGACAAACACCTAGCTCACAGTTCCATGAAAGATGGCTCAATACTTTAAAAGCTTCTGCCTGAGGGTCCAGCTTCCCGTCAGTCTGTATCTAGATGCTAAGATCCTCCCCTTTAAAACACTTAGAGAACTTGGCACACCCTCAACTATGTTATCTATGTTATCTCATACACAGAAATCAACACAGGTAGTCAAGGAAAATGAAGAAATACAGAAACATGTTCCACATTGAATAACAAGATAAAAATCTAGAAGTAGACCTTGAAGATTAGTGATTTATCTGATAAAGAGTTAAGAATTATGGTCATAGAGATGCTCACCAAGGTCAGAATAACATATGCACAAAGTGAATATTTCAACAAAGAGAAAAGAACCAAACATATCACAAGGCTGAAGAATACAAAACTGAACTGAAAAATTCAATAGAGGATTCAAAACAGACTTGATAGGGGAAACAGGAAGAAAGAGTGAACTTGAAGAGCGCGGAATCAGCATAATCAGAGAAGAAAAAAGAAAAAAAAGAATGAAAAAGAGTGCAGACAACTTATGAGACTCATGGGACCAATATTTAAGCCTCATGGTAAATACAAAGCATCTACATTAGATATGCAAAAGATAAAAAGAAAGGAATCTAAATAAACCACTACAGAAAACTGTCAAATCACAAAGAGAAGGACTCAAAGAATTAAAAAACAATTTACAGAAATTAATTAGCCAGAAAACAATTAGCCAAATGACATTAAGTTCACATATATCCATAATTACTTTAAATGTAAATGGTCTAAATCTTCCAATGAAAAGACATACAGTGGCTCAATAGACGAAAACAAAACAAAACAAATAAGACCTAACTACATGCTGATTGCGAGAGACCCATGTCAGCTTTAGGGACATACACAGAATGAATGTGAAGGGATGGGAAAAGATATTCCATGGACATGGAAACGAAAGCAGGAGTAGCTATATTTAAACAAAACAGACTTCCATCCAGAGAGTGTAATAAACAAAGGTCATGATATAATATTAAGGGTCAATCCAACAGGATATAACGAATACAAATATTTATGCACCCAACATAGAATTACCTAAATATATAGAATAAATATTAATAGATTTGAAGGAAGAAATGGACAGCAATACAATAATAGTTGGAAACTTCAATGCCCCATTTTATGCAATGGGTAGATCAGACAGAAAATTAGGAAATATGGGGCTGAAGTGATGCATTAGACCAGATGGACTTAACAGACATTTACAGAACATTCCATCCAACAGCAGCAGAATACCTATTCTTCTCAAGCACACACAAATATTCTATAGGACAGATCATATATGAGATCACAAAACAAGTCTCAAAATATTTAAGATTGGAATCCTATCAAGCATCTTTTCCAATCACAGTGTGAAACTAAAATTCAATTACAAGAAGAAAATTGGAAAGCTCACAGTATGTGGAGATAAAACAGCATACTACTGAACAATCACTGGATCAAAGAAGAGATCAAAAGAGAAATAAAAGTACCCTGAGACAAATTAAAATGTAAAGAAGTATGTCAAAATTTATGGGATGCAGCAAAAACACTTCAAAGAAGGAAGTTCATACCAATAAGCTGCCTACACCAAGAAACAAGAAAGATCTCCAATAAACCACCTAAACTTACACCTCAAGGAGCTAAAAAAAAGAACAAACCAAGCCTAAAGTTAGAAGGGAGGAAATAACAAAGATCAGCGCAGAAATAGACTAAAAAGACAACAGAAAAGATCAGTGAAACTAAACCTGTTTTTTTCTCAAAAGATTAACAAAACTTTAGCTAGATGTAACAGAGAGAGAGAGAGAGAGAGAGAGAAGGGACTCAAAAAAGTAACATCAGAAATCAAAGAGGAGACATTACAACTGATACCACATAAATAGAAAGGATAACAGACTATGATAAGCAATTATATGCCAAAAAACTGTAGAACTTTGCAAGAGTGGGTAAATTTGTAGGAGCATATAATCGACACAGGTGCAATCATGAAGATATAGAATATCTGAATAGACCAAGTATTACTAAGGAGATTGAATCAGTAATCAAACACCTCCCAACAAAGAAAAGCCCAGGACTAGGTGGCTTCACTGGTGAATTCGACAAAACATTTAACAAGGAATTAAAACCAATCCTTCTCAAACTCTCCCAAAAAACAGAAGTGGAAGAAATACTCATTTTATGAGGCCCGCATTATTCTGATGGCAAAAGCAAAAAATAGCACAAGAAAATAAAATTACAGGCCAAAATCCCTGATGAACACAGATGGAAAAAAATCCTCAATAAATATTAGCAAACCAAACTCAACAATACATTAAAAAGATCATATACCATGACCAGGGACACAAGGATGGTTCAACGTTTGCAAATAACTCAATGTGATACAAACTTTAAGAAAATGAAGGTGAAAAATCAGTCATCTTAATAGATGCAGAAAAGCCATCTGACAAAATTTGACATCCATTCATGATAAAAACTCTCAACAAGGTAGGTATAGAGGGCACGTACCTCCACATAATAAAGGCCGTTCACGATAAGCCCACAGCTAATATCCCACTCAATGGTGACCAGTTGAAAGCTTTCCCTCTAAGATCAGGACCAAGATAAGGGTGTCCACTCACCATGCCTATACAACATAATATCAGAAGTCCTAGCTAGAGGAGTCAGGCAAGAAAAAGGAATAAAAGGTATCAGGGGCGCCTGGGTGGCTCAGGTCATGATTCCAGGGTCCAGGGATGAAGCCTCACATTGGGCCCCTTACTCCGCGGGGAGTCTGCTTTTCCCTCTGCCCCTCCCCTTGCTCATACTCTCTCTCTCTCTCAGATAAATAAAATCTTTAAAAAAAAGGTATCAGAATTGGAAAGAAAGAAGTAAAATTGTCTCTATTTGTAGACATGATTTTATAAAAAATACTAAAGACTCAATAAAAAAACTGTTCATCTAATTAATGAATTTGGTAAAACTAAGGATACAAAACAAAATTAACTTACAAAAATCTGCAGCATTTCTATACAGTAACACTAAGTTTTCTGAAAAATAAAGTAGATCCCATTTGAAATGGCACCAAAAACAAAATACTTAGGAACAAATTTAAGGAGATAAAAGATCTCTACTCTGAAAACTACAAAACACCAATGACAGAAATTGAAGAAGATACAAACAGAAAAGTATCCCTTGTTTGTGGACTAGAAAAATTAATATTGTTAAAATGTCAATACTACTAAAAGGCATTTACAGACTCAATGCAATCCCTATCAAGATTCCAATGGCATTTTTTAGAAAAGTAGAAAAAGCACTCCTAAAATTTGTATGGAACCACAAAAGACCCCAAATAGCCCAAAAAATCCCAAGAAAGAACACAGCAGTAGGCACCCCCTTTCCTTATTTCAAGCTATTCTATGAAGCTATAGTCTGCAAAACCATATGGTACTGGCATAAAAACAAATACACCAAGACAAATATATAATCAAGAGCCCAAAAATAAACCCAAGTATATGTCACCAACTAGTATTTGTCAAGGGAGCCAAGAACACTCAATGGAGGAGTCTCTTCAATAAATTGTGCTGGAATAATTGCATATTCACATGTGAAAAAATAAAGCTGGACCCAGAAGAAAACTCTGAATGACCAAAGCAGTCTTGAGAAAAAACAAAGCTGGAGGCATCATACTTCCTGATTTCAAAGTATATTACACAGCTATATTAATCAAAACTGTTTGGTATTGGCATAAAAAACACATAGAGGAATCGAACATGATAGAGAGCCCAGAAATAAAGTCACACGTTTATGGTCAATTAATTTTTGGACAAAGGATCCATGAGTATACAACAGGAAAAAGACAGTCTCTTCATAAATGGTTGCAGGAAAACTGAACAGCCACATGCAGAAGAATGAAACTAGACCACTATCTTGTCCCATATGCGAAAAAATCAACTAAAAATGGGTTAAAGACTTAAACGTAAGACCTGAAACTATGAAACTCCTACAAGAAAACAAAGGAGGTAAGCTTCTTGACATCAGTCATGACAATGATTGTCTTTGGATTTGACATATAAAGCAAAATCAACGAAATAAAAAATAAACAAGTGGAACTACATCAAACTAAAAAGCTTCTACACATCAAAGGCAGCAATCAACCAAACAAAAAGGCAACCTGTGGAATGGGAGAAAATATATGCATATCATATATCATATATCTGATAAGGGGTTAACATCCAAAATATATAAAGAACTCCTACAATTCAACAGCAAAAAACCAAACAATCCAATTTAAAAAATGGGCAGAGGAGCTGAACAGACTTTTTTCCCAAAAAAAGATATACAAGTTCATGAAGAGATGTTCAACATCAATAATCTTCCATGAGGATCTAGCAACAGTACATATTAACTTTCAATATAATCTTTCATGCTAGGTTATCTCTAACAACATAAAATGCTTAGCTCGTTAGGGTGGCAGAACCTGTGAGAGACCACGAAGATTTCAATCAGTATAAAAAGCTTGTTCTACCTCCCAGAACTTAATGCATCAGAGTTGATAAAAAGTCTACTAAAATTCTAATGTACAAAGTTGTCTATATTACAAAATTTGAAAAAACATTTTTTTCTTACTATAGTCCTTTAACAAAGACAATCTTATCATTTCTGTTTTGCAGATAGGAAAACCAGGACTCTAAGAAGCTCAAGAGCTACACACCCAGCTCAGTAAGACCACCAAATAAGTCTTCCCATTCTAGTAAAATCTATCCACAAGCTTGATGAAGTCTTCCATATTTTGTCTTTTCTAGTACTAGAATAATATGTGGGTGATATCTTCACCCCTGAAATCCATTTGGGTCACTTCAGCTCAAGGAAGACTACAGTGTAATAGGGGGAAAATGTATGCTCTGATATGTATATGATCTTCCAATCTATTTGGCAAAAAAACAGCAAGGTGCAGAATACTGTATATGTTATGCTATCATTTCTGTAGGAAATCACTGGAAAAATAATACACACAGAAATTTGAAGAGGCAGCAAAAATCTCTGGAAAGACTCATAAGAAATGAGTATCATGGATTTTTTCAGAAGAGGGGAACCAAAAAGCTAGACCAGTGGGGAAAGGGAGATTTTATCATTTCTTATCCTTTTATACTTTTAGAATTTTGAACTGTGACTATATTAAATATTCAATAAGTAAAAAGCCACATTTAGAAATGAAAAAATTACCATAAGAGATGAGATGACAAAGACTGAAAACTGAATAATACTGTCACATACAAAAAAAATGGAGTTTGTGCATTTTATTCAACAAATTTAGGCCATAAAACCTTTGTAATTTAAATCCCTTCTATATACTTAATGAATGTATGCCAGAGGAAACTTGATGTAAATGCTTGAGAGGAAATGTTTTTCTGTGGCTCCTTTATAAAACCCTCAGTTATCGTCTCCTTTTTACATTAGGATTGTATCTGCAAAGAAAGAAATAAAATTAAAGGGCTTTCAAAACAGTCACACTTTGGCAAACACAATGAGAATGTCAATTTATCCTTAGGATCCGGTATTAACCACTGACATTTTTACTTTAACTTATCCTTTTGATGTTGGTTTGATGACTATTTGGTAAAAATAAAACACCACCAATAGAAAAAGTCCCGTAAAAGCATTAAAATAATGAAAACGGTTTAAAAATAAATACATGTTTACACCTATCCTAGTATGGCTTCAAACTCCTTCCACTCCCAACTAAAGTATAACATCTGCATAAAAGAGTATAATATGAGCCTAAAATAAACATACATTTTCTCCTATAAGTAATTAAACAAATTTAACTGGCAACCAGATAGTCTTAACTACTTACGAAAAATCGGCACCATTTGTCAACATTTTCACCAAGACATATACTGTCAATAATGAAATTAAAGAAATCAAAACTGGCTGCAAAACAAATTCAAAAATACAGTACTTCTTGGTTCTGCCTTTACATAAATTTGTGAAAATGTTATCCTCCCCTAGTCAGTACCTACCTATAAGTAGATAATTTTATTTTATACTATTTGTATTTGAGAGCTAATTATTATAAGGTTTTGGGGCTGCAGGAATGCTGAAAATGTGTTAAATCAGAATTAAATTGTAACCACCCGTTATAACTCCTCTAAACCTCCCACAAAAACCTGATTTGAAACTCTAATCCAGCCTCTTGTTTTTATGCTTATGCCAACTAAAACTGAACAAATGCTCTGGTATTTTATTTGTCTTAACTCAAAACCCATTCATTCATAACGCAACTCAGAGCTGAAAATCTCACAAATGTCATCAGCTAAATTCACCAGTTTAGGATCCTTCTTTTGTGTGAATGCCTTCACAGCAATTTTAAGTATCTTGTGATACAATTCAACTGAATCGCCCCCAAACCTTGAAGATATATCCAGCAAACCCAATTGAGAGGTGCTCAAGTAGTTAAAAAAAAAAAAAAAAAAAACATCAAAAATGAAACATTCTTTAGGTGAAGGGACTAAATGTCTATTTTTTTTTTTTAAGATTTTATTTTTTTATTTATTTAAGAGAAAGAGAGCACGTGTGTGTCGGGAAGTGCGGAGGGAGAAGGACAAGCAGACTCCACCCTGAGCACAGAGCCCGATGCAGGGCTGGATCCCACGACCCTGAGACCGTGACCTGTGCTGAAATCAAGAGTCAGCTGCTTAACCAACTGAGCCACCCAGGCGCCCTGTGTCTATTTCTAAAGACAGAATAAATGAATATTTAATCTCTACGAATAAAACTGAATTTTATATACATCTCAAAGATTCATGAGAAAGATGAAATTAAACTTTACCTGAAGAGATCATCAGCAAGAGATTCTTCTTTCGCATGTTGATTTTGCACCTGCCAAAATTAACATAATTTCAAACGTGTTCAATGATGAATATATGGTTAATTAACTGCTATAGTGGGTGGTCAGTCATCTCAGATATTTCCACATTGAGGAAATCACCAGGTCTATGAGCTCTTGCCTCTACGGTATTTCCCTCATTCATCAAATCCTCTCCATTTTCACTTCATGCCAAGATTACTGCAAAAGTCCTCTAATTAAACAACTTTCTCCAGCTAATCCCCTCTCCATCAAAAGCAACCAACATATGTATATACTGCTAGCTTGTTGAGTTTTTAAATATTTTTTCCAGAAGAACTCTTTTACTAAATGAAATGCCACTGTTTTGAGGTCACAGGACTGATGAAGGGGCTGAGAGGGCAAAATCTATCCCATTTCAACTAGAGCAACTTTATGGGTGAAGTGGTTCTCTTGCCCTTGTCCCAAGTCAGGGCTCTGAAGCTGCTGCTTAACTACATCACTGACAAAGTAATTTTAAACACAACCTCGTCAAACTCCTAATGCACTTCTGAGAGTGAGGACCAGAAAAACTCCAGACTGGGTCCCTCTTTCTAAAGTCTAGATCCCATCATATGCCATTCAAAACCCTTCAATGACTTTTTTTTTTTTTTTTTAACCTACCAAAGAAAACACAAACTCTTGAGTTTGACCCTCAACATGGGAAAGGCTCTTCATAACCTGGCTCGATTCCACATTCTCAATCACTTCTCACGCTCCTCTTCATGATCACTGTATGCCAGTTAAAACTGAATCACAAGCCAACCAATCAGACTCACCTGTTAACAAATACCCTGTGTCCCTCTGTTTGTGTTCATGTTTTCCCCTCTGCCTGGAAAATGACCTCCTGTTTCTCCTCTTCCCATCTCTCTCTTTCAGTGTGCATTCACTTCAGTAACAATTTAGTGCCTACTAACACGTCCAGGGACATGTTCTTCACCTCTTTACCAATGGTTTTTCAATTCTCTTCATTTAAAAATATAAAAATAACGTCTGCTATGAAGAACTCCCATAAAACTTCAACTATACAACTCATAGATGCCTATCAAATGATTTCCCTGTTATAATTCTGTATCTTATCTTCGCTGAAGTTAAGAATTTATAGTTAAGAAGTTATAATTCTGTATCTTATCTTCGTTAGTTCCTTGAATGTACATACTATTTTTTTTCCAAATCCATTTATTAGTTCTTATTCTTACTGTGCTGATAGCTGGCATCATTAATACTTTAACAAAACTACTTAAAATTAGCCAAATATCTAAGATAGTTACATGTACAAAAGATATACAAATTAAAACCATTTAAAAAGTAATAGATAACATAATTTGTGCTTGACCATAACTCGATTCAGAAATGATTGTAAAATTAAAACCTTACAAAAACTGTACACCATATACTTTGAGTGATTTACATCTTAGAAAACAAAGGCAGTCTTTCACTGTTACACATTTAGTGTGTCTGGTGGGTTGAGGAGAGAAACACCATGACACTTTGAACTTTTATACTTTTCTCTTATTAACTGTTGTGCATGCTGTGGTGCTTTGAGGTAGGTCTGGTGAAGGTCCATGAGACAAGGCTTAAGATTTTCCAAGGTATATCCAGTCTTTTGAACTAAAGATTCAGGCCAGCTTTGTCCCGTGACTGTGTAGAGTGCTAAATGAAAAGCTGCTGCAGCAATAACTGATGGCAGATACTTTAGGTAGGGGTCAGCATCTATCAGACTTAGTTCTCCCAAAAACATTGCTAAACTTTCAACTTTGCAGTTGGCAGACGGCTGGTGCAGAAAGTATTGGGTAAGAAACTGATTTATTGTTGGTGCAGCTAGGTCAAAAGCAAGCACTTTCAAGACTAGGTGCTCCATTCTCAGGACATGTTTCTTGGTATAGGTATCATCTGTAATCTACACAAACTCTGCTACTTCTGGGGGATATATTTCTTCAAACTTTGAGGCCAATAGCATAGCAGCAGTGCCCACAAGCTGAAGTTTTCCTCTCAACACAGACATCGATGAAAGGAACCTATCAATGTAGTTCTCAGCCAAGTGCAGGGTCTCATTCTGTAGTTTATATTCTTCTCCTACTTCAACTAACCACTCCACAAGGATAGCCCTCATACTGTTAGTGATGTCTGGCTGTTTCTTCATGTAACCCACTTTAGGCTTACATTTAACCTCCATTTACCTAAGGTGTGTGTGAATGTCCTCATGATAGTCTGGGACTTCATTGACACTCAGTGGCTTTTCATCTTCTAATACAATTGATATGTCCATAGTAAGTGGTGACTCAAAACTACCATCCATTGGATAATCAAGAGGTACCAGTGGTTTTCTTGGTCCAGGTAAAGTAATAGCTGAATTAAAAGCCAGGACATTTTCATGTTGTTTTTTTAGATGCAGGTGGCCTCTTTTGAGTCTCTTCTTCTGCTTCATCCACATGAATGGTAAATGCAGGCTGTTTACTGTTTGTTTTCCAGGGAGGAATAGTGACATGTTCATCATTTATAGGAAGATCCTTAAGAGGTGCAACCCGTCATGTCTTGGGCCTCTGCTGCGGCGCTGGAATGCGCGGGTTCCCGGTCTTCAGTACCGCCAGCCCCGCCCGGGTCCGGGGCTGCCAGGCGGGCACCACCTTCTCGGGGTTGATGTTCTCCTGGTCCTCTTGGAGTGCCGTATGCTGCAATGTTAGCAGCGACGAGCCCGCCTTGCGGACCGCAGGCCCAGGCTCGGAGCTGCCCAACATCACTGCTCCCGGGGTCGCGGCGGGATCAGCCTGTGGCGCCAAGCAGCGTGTACTCCGTCCTGCCGAGAAACGCTCCAGCCGTAATCAGCCGCCGCAGCCCGGGCCAGCCTGCTCGCTCGGGATCGCGCAGGTCCGAAGAGGTTGCGAAAGGCGTAGGTAGGAACTGCCGGGCATGGAAAGCTAAAGAGGCCCCCGAGATGCAGCGAGCAGCCCGCCGGAGCGGCGGCTGTTCGTGCAGTTCAAGTATCCCGCGACTATTGAAATGGGCCATACTATTTATTTTTACTGTTAATAACTTACATTTGTTTTTCCAGATATTATCTTAAAACTCCTTCTAAAAATATCTCATTTAATCTTCATATAACTTCATTATTACTATTAGACTATTATCCCAGTTTTTTTTTTTAAGATTTTATTATTTATTTATTTTGAGAAAGAGAGAGTGAGTGAGCACAAGCAGGGGGAACAGCAGAGGGAGGGAGACGCAGACTCTCCGCGGAGCAGGGAGCCCGACGCGGGGCTTGATCCCAGGATCCTGGGATCATGACCTGAGCCGAAGGCAGATGCTTAACAACTGAGCCCCCCAGGCGCCCCCTATTGTCCCAGTTTTAACCAACAAGGAAGCAAAAATTTAGGTTAAGTAACTTGCAGAAGATAAAAAGGTTGTCATATGGAAGAACTGGGATTTGACCAGGTCTTAACCAGGCTACTACACTGATTCTGAGTCTTTGGAAAGGGCCGAGAAGAATGACTTGCAGGGATTCTTACAGAATGATTTTCTACTCATAAGGTGAAATATCAAAATGACATTACATCTTTACACATTTTCTAATAGGTATAGCAGAACATAAATGGTAAGACAATGATTTTCATAAAGCAGCTGTCAAAAAAGCAGTTGGTATTATTATTGTAATTATTTTGAAATGCTTCCTGGCAGGGGATGTTAATTTTAAAGTTATAATATAGTAAAGAAAAATCAGTAAGGAAAAATCAGTTTTTATGTGTCTTAGTAAAAACATGAAGTAAAATAGTTTTAAGAAATAGAAATCCTCACATTACTGGCATTTTTTAAGGGTTGGGGAGAGTTACATATCTAGTCTTTCAAAATTCAAATCAGGTTAGATAGTGTCTCAGAGTTATTATGTTTAATGCACAAAATGAAAATATCCTAAATCTAAGGAAACTTCAGGAATGGATTTGGTGGTTATGAAAACAAAGACTGGTCTGCAGCAGACGTAGAGAAAGAAAAACTGAAAAAGAATGAAAGGCAAAAAAATACTTAAGAAGAGTAGCTGGGACAAGCCTAAGGAAATAGGACATCAAGGCAGTAGCATACTTATACACAGGCACTGTAAGTGCACAAGAAAGTCAACTCTATTATCTTAAAGAGTAAATCCAACCTAGTGCACCTAAAATTGCTCTAGCAGAAACAGAGATTTGGTGGAATAAATCTAGAACATGCGCTAATTCTAATCAAATAAACAAAAGACAGAAAAAAGTCAGCAGCTACACCGTCAATCTCTCAACTCCTCTTTAGCCAAAAACCAACAAAACCTATGATAATCAAGAAGCCACAGACTTGAGACAAGTAGCCTGCAGAGAACCAAAAGACTGCTGCAACATGTTCTTAACACTGCCCTAACTCATTAAACAAACTAAAACCAAACCTGAGAATGCTTAGTAATACTCCAAATTTGGGAAAAAGTAGCCTGAGCAGAAAAACACTGCTGGTAGACTACTGGAAAGGGACAAATGGCATAGGGAAGTGAGTGGTACTGACACTGACCAAAGGCACAGCCCCATGCAGCCCTGACAAATTAGGTAAACAACCTAAAATGGCAGGTTGTTGTCTTCTGGGATAAGATACACCCCCCCTGGTACACACTTAATTCCAGTTCCAGGAAGGAGCAGCACATAGCTCCAGCTGAGCCCTTCCTTTCCTGGATTCAAAGTCTTCAGACAACAGAAATTAGATGGGACATGCAATTCGCCTCTGACTGAGCACATTGCCATACTAATGGAATGGAGCCACCAGGATAATTCTGTTCTCTACCAGAACACTAAGAGCTTGGGTAGGAGTAATTGTGACTACATTCACTTTTGACTCACAAACTGTCTTTAATTTTTTATTTAAATTCAACTTAGTTAACATAGAGTGTATTATTAATTTCAGAGGTAGAGTTTAGTGATTCATCAGTTGCATATAACACCCAGGGCTCATGACTTCAAGTGCCCTCCTTAATGCCCATCACCCAATTACCCCATCCCCCACCCACCCACCTCCCCTCCAGCAACCCTCAGTTTGTGTCCTATAATTAAGTCTTTCTGGTTTCCCTCCCTCTCTGATTTATCTTATTTTTCCTTCCTTTCCCCTATGTTCATCTATTTTGTTTCTTAAATTCCACATATGAGTGAAATCATATGGTATGTGTCTTCCTCTGACTTATTTTGTTTAGCAGAAAACACTCTAGCTCCATCCACGTCATTGCAAATGGCAAGATTTCATTCTTTAATGGTTGAGTAATATTCCATTGTGTATATATACACCATTATCTTCTTTATCCATTCATCTGTTTTTTTTTATTTAAATTCAATTAGCCAACATATAATACATTAGTTTCAGATGTAGAGTTCAATAATTTATCAGTCGCATAAGCTGTCTTTAGACTGTAATCCCTGCACAAGATAGCATACGATGCTTCACAAAGCAAACAGAGTACCTGGACAGGGTATTTTATTCTAAATAGCTGCAAGATGAAAGAAAACTGCAAGCTACCGCACATACTAAAGGGGAAAAAAGGGGCAGCAACTGGAACAGAACATTCAAGACAGATGAAGAACCTAGTCCGTAAGAAATAATAACCCAAGGATAAAAAAATGAAGTTACTAAGAACATGAAAGCAATAAAACAAAAACCAAAAAGTTAGATGACAAAAACCACAATGACAATGAAAAGGGAATAAATGCTAAGTAAACAAACTAAGACCTATTAATAACACCATTTCAGAATCAAATAAATTGGAAATACCTAATAGTGACTGTTTCCACTGTTATAAATGCTTTACAAGTAGCATCTTATATAATCCTCACAAAAATTCTGTGAAACAGAGGTATAATTATTGTTCCCATTCTACACAGGAAGAAATGCAAGCATAAGAAAGTAATTTGCCCAAGATAACATAGCTGATGAGGAATAGAACAGACACAAATGAAATTTGATTTCTGACATAGTGAAAGAGCTCAGGAAAACCACAGTGAATGCAGAAGAAATGGATGTGGAAGGCAAAGGTGATCCAATAAAAGGATAGTTACATCTTAAATGTAGAGAACCCAACAAATATAAAAATGCTTTCCAAGATGTATTAGAAGAATTCCTTGAAATAAAAAGACCTGCATCTGCAAATAAAAATAACATACTGTATTCCAAGAAAAATGAATGGAAAATTGATCAACAATGAAACATATTCTCATAGTTACTGACGTGCAAGCCTAAGAAGGAATGGGGCAGGCATGCAAGTCACCTTTTAAAAAGAGAGAAAGGACTGTCATAAGATGGTGGGGTGTGGGGAGGGGGGTGGGGGAACAGAGGAAGCACAAATAATTTCCTCACTGTTTACAGCAGGGACCCAAAAAATATATCTAAAATCAAAATAGGCAGTATGAAACAAATACTGATTCTAACCTGACAGTAATTTTGTTTTGGGGTTTTTTTGGTCATATCACCCTTGGTCTTAGATGGAACTCAGGAAATAAAACACCTTAAAAGAAGAAACATTTGCAAAAATTCAGCAATGCTTTCAGCTTTTCTTCCTTCTATCAATCTCTCTCCCTCTCTTCCCACTCTGTCTCTGGCAATTACTCCTCTTCAATAAAGAGATATCTGGAATAATTCACTTCATGTTTAAATGGGTAATTCCTGGACTTCATGATTTTAACTTCGTCATTCTCTTGTGTGGTACCACAATTCTTTGAAATGCACATTTTAAATAAGGCCATTTATTCTTTAAAAAAGAAAGGAGGAAAGGATGTGACTTCCATTCTTTCATTTTTTGACACTAAATATCCTGAGTGACCTTAACAACCCTACTTTTTGGCAACCTTCCTAACAATTTTTTGATTAAAAAGCATTTTTAAAACACAAACTGCTGAAGACTTCATTAACCCACAATGAAGCAAAATAAAAACCCTGAGAAGTTAACAAGTACCATGGTCAGCTTTTGCCTTGCCCTGTGGGTTTCTGCAAAGCATAAAAAAACTGGGCTCTGCTTTGATGTCTGTATGGGGGATAAGTGACATGAAAGAAAATCAAAGATGGGGAATCTAAGAAAAGACTCCAGCATTAAAGAGAGAAAGTGGAATAAACTGTACAACACAAAAGAAGGCAAGAAAGAAACTTGCCTGCCTCAACCCTAACACACGGGGTGAAGGAAAAAAAAAAAACTTTTGAGTTTATAATGACAAGCTGGCCTTCACTCGGGCTTCTAGTCCAAATATGTATTAACTACCTAGGTGATCCGAAAAAATCACAAGTGGAGGCTAAAGTGGGTCTCATTTGGTAGAACAAGACTGGCAGACACAAACAAATCTTTTCTAGAGGAAATAAACTTGATCTTAGGACTCAAGGAATTCCCACAGATCAAATTCCAAGGAAAATGAGCAGTTCACATTCAACTATCACAAAATATATACTTGGAAACAAGACTCCATAAGAGAAGAGTAGCAGAAACATATCAACAAACACTTTAGGCAAAGAATGTAAGACGAGCTTCAAAATATTAGCAGGGAACAATAAGACCTGGAGATGAATGAAACAGAGAACCAGAATTGAAAAAATACAATAGGCTGAATGAAAACTCAATGGATAGGTGGGAATACCAACCAGACAGAGTGGAAAGGAAAAGTACCAAACTGGAAGATAATCTGGAGAAGTTGCCAAAAAATACTATCCAGAGAAAAAAAGAGATAAAATATATAGAAAATAAGATAGAGAAGAAAGTGAAATTTGACTTCTGTCAAATTGGAGTTTAAGAAAGAGATAATACCCCTACCCGTAATTACCAAATGGCCCTACTTCAAATAGCCTGCTAAGAGGACCTATCTGGAGCCCACCTTTGGGTTCTAGGAGCACTAGATAAGCAGGCAATATAAAGGCTAAGAAGAAAACTGTCTAACCTTGGAAGAGACCTCTGGTTATCTCTCAATTCAATAGTCATGTGTTTCTGAAATCTTAACTTCCATGCAGTAACTTCCTCTAGAGCAAAAAGTTGCCATTTTATTGAATTTTATTAAATTCTCCAGTTAAAAATAAGTAAGGGGTAGAAAGAATTAGGAATAAGCTATATGGCTGTTTTACATGATATCCACTAGGACTCAAAATACCCAGGAAGAAAGTAAAAAAAGAGAAGCATATTTTCATAATCTTTCCTGTGAGTTCTCATTACAGAGTATATAAATATACACAGTTGATATGTGTAAACAATGAATTCTTGAAAATGACAGTCTAACATGGAGAGTTGTAAGCAGTTCACATCTTCCCAGAAGAACAGTGTTATAAGTGGTTTGGTTTCCTGAGACTTAGGCAACATATTACTTATAGATATGATCAAAGACATGCCATGAAGTATGCAAAATTATAAAACTCTAAAGCAATTTCAAGTGTCAAATTTATGCTGCTGGTCCTAATCTAGGATTTAAAACAATATGAACTGATCATGTAAGTATCCTCCTGTGAAAGTACATAGAAAAGCACACTCTGACATAATACATATTTGATCAGAAATCTGTATATGTTTGAACATATAAATATAAATGAAATGATAAAATGACTGGGATTTGCTTTAAAATACTCCAGGAAAAAAAAAAAAAGTTGGAAAGAACAGATGAAGCAAGATGTGCAAATACTGGTATTTGTTGAAGCTGTGTTTTGGGTTTCACACTCCCTTTATTTTGTATATGTTTGAAAAGTTCTTGTAATAGAAAGTTTAAGAATTTGAAC
The DNA here is from genome assembly GCF_009762305.2 of Zalophus californianus. NCBI lineage: Eukaryota > Metazoa > Chordata > Mammalia > Carnivora > Otariidae > Zalophus > Zalophus californianus. Next base: position 145,894,887 of record NC_045598.1, read on the forward strand.
TACATGGAAAGACTCTGGGGAAAAATGAGATCAGTAACAACTGCCCATAGGAGGAAGCATTAAGGCGAGTTTCCCACAGCAAGCAGTTGTCAATAGTATAACTGACTTAAGACTCCCTCCCTCACTATTGAGATGGTGTGCTCATGCATCATTAAACCAAAGTATAAAAGTATACCACAGAGAATGAAGTCAAACTCTAACCTTATAATACCTATGAAAATTAACTTAAAATCAATTCAAGATCTAAATATAAGAGCTAAAACTATAAAACTCTTAGAAGAAAAAAGGGAAAAACTTTCAGACATTGGATCAGGCAGTGAATTTTTGGATATGATGCCAAAAGCATAGGTATCAACAACAAAACTGATAAACTGAACTACATCAAAATTTAAAATTTCTGTGCATCAAAATACACAAACAACAGAGTGAAAGGCAACCCAGAGAAAGGGAGAAAAAAATCTGCAAATCATACATCTGATAAGGGACTATTATCCAGACTAAAGAACACCTCTAATTCAACAACAAAAAATAAACAATCTGATTAATAATGGGAAGAGATTTTTGAATAGATATTTCTCCAAAAAATATATACAAATGGCCAACAAGCATAAGATGCATGACCTCACTAATCATTAGGAAAGTGCAAATCAAAACCACAGTAAGGTTCCAATTAGATGCCCACTATCAAAAACAAGAGAATAACAAGTGTTGGAGAGGATATGGAGAAACTGGAACTCTCGTGCACTATCAGTGGGAATGTGAAATGGTGCAGTTACTTTGTAGAACAGTATGGTAGTTCTTTAAAACATTAAACATAGGGGAAAAAAAGATATAAGAGAACAGGAAAAAGGGGTAATAACTCAATAAAATAATGACTGAGAAATTCTCAGAACGACTGAAAGATAATTTCCAGATCTGGAAAGCCCAGTACATTCATATATTATGTAATTAATATTATTTGCATAACACCCATATGACTGTACAACCTTCTTTTAATTGTTATCCTTTAGCTTTCTTTTACATTTTTGTAGGTTAAGTCTCCTTTCTCCCCCTTACATTAGGATATAAACTTAATTCATTTGTTTTTTTAACTAGTAAGTCTAAAAGTATCTTAAAGAAGCTTTATGGAAAGGTACAAATTAATCTTAATGCTCTATAACTTAGGAATCTTCCTGATTGAATGACCTTAGGTCAATTATCTTAACGTTTGGTTTTAAGGATTTGCTCTAAGGAAACCATAAAGGACCAAAATTTAAACCAAGCAAATTACCAGGCCTCACTTCCTACTAACCTCCATTTCCTGCCTTAACCATTCTTCTAATTCTGTATTCTTCTGAGCACGATGAGCTATTAGATCTGATCCTCCAATGATGTGTGGAAGTCTTCCTGCTCCAAGAAATGTGACCTGTTATATAGTAAAAATAGTAAGGTTAAATGCATTAACCAATTAAGACCATCTCATTTTTTTTCGTTTTTTTTTTTTTGAGATCGAGAGTGTGTGAACAACGGAGAGGGTCGCAGGAGGAAGAGGGAGAGAGAGAATCTCAAGCAGACTTGCCACCAAGGCAGAATCCAACGCGGGACTCAATCTCCCAACCTTGAGATCATGGCCTGAGCTGAAATCAAGAGTCAGACGCCTAACCAACTAAGCCACCCAGGTACCCTCAAAACCATTATTTTTTAAAAAGCTTAATAATAGCACAGTATAAATCATGTATAACATAAATGCCAAATATGTTTATATCCTACAAATGAAAGTGAGAGAGAAGTAACTATGCTAGACCCATGTTTTTGCCCTATTTTTTTTTTTTTTTTGGTTATTGCTATACCTAGATTTAGATGTCATTGGGATTTATGTACCAAGAATTTAATTAAGATTCTTAATTGGGAGTTTTTATTAAAAAACGGCCTTAGCTCATCATTTAGCAGTTAAAGCAACTTAAGGCAAATATAGAGACTATAAAGTACCATATTTTGTTCTAAAGATTTCAAAGTTTAAGCCTTGTCTAGTACTCATGAAAATTTACATCTTCAAAACTTTCTAATTTATAGATCTCTAGCAAAAGATGTTGGAGATGGCAACAATTTATATTTTTAATTAAAATTTTAATGGCTTATTTTAAATAAAGAGGTGCTAAAAATATTGTGAAAATGCAAATGAAGCACACTGCTAATACTGAATTTAGGAAATAATAAATTCTTAGTATCTATGGGACATACCTTCAAAATTTCAATATACAAAGTGGAAAGGGAATTTTAAGATTAGAGAGAGAGAGAGGTAGAGTACGCACGCACGCATGAGCAGGGGGAGGGACAGAGGGAGCCCAGTGCAAGGCTAGATCCCAGGACCCTCGGAATCATGACCTGAGCTGAAGGTAGACACTTAACCAACTGAGCCACCCAGGTGCCCCGGAAAGGGAATTCTAAAATAGTTTTCATCATTAAACACTATTTTAAAAAGCACAAATAGAGCCATGTCATTGGATTTGGGCATATAAAGAAAAACAGAGACAAATTCTTTCATTAGAGCCAATCTAGTTAAATCATCCTGCTATACAAATTTTGGTTTGAATTTCTTTTACAGTCTCAAAAAAATTCCTTAGTCAAAGATATTATTTTTAAGAGTTTAAAATTTTTCCAAACTACTTTCCAGAAGTTTGTACTACTCTATACTTCACCATGCCTGGGTCAACAGTGAGTATTACTACTTTAATCTTTGGTAACTTCATTAATAACAAAAAAATACTATGTCTTTTGAATTTTAACAATGAGACTTGGTAACATGATACTGAACATGAAGTAACTATACAGTTAAGAATGACCCTGTGGTGGGGCGCCTGGGTGGCTCAGTCGGTTGAGTGGCTGCCTTCGGCTCAGGTTATGATCCCAGAGTCCTGGGATCAAGCCCCACATCCGGCTCCCTGCTCAGTGGGGAGTCTGCTTCTCCCTCTCCCTCTGCCTCCCCCTTGGCTTGTGTTCGTGCTCTCTCTCTCAAATAAATAAAATCTTTAAAAACAAACAAAAAAAAAAACACTGACCCTGTGGTATTCATGAGCCACACCTGTGGGATGGAAAAGAGAAAGCAGGTGCCATCTAAGTGGGAGATATTTCCATCTAAGTACAAGATATGGAGTTTAGAACCTTTTACACATTTGTCATAGTGGGCAAAAAATTAACTGACAAATGTTAATAGTAGCTCACATTAGAGAAAAAAAGCTACAACACCTCACAGTAGAGCAAGAATCATATATACCATATTCTAGTGAAAAGCAGTCTTCCACAGAAATCACCTGTATTCTGATTAAATGTTTAAGCAAAAGGTAGCAGTCAGTAATAGATATGGAATAAGAAGCAAATATTCCAGAAAAGACAACAAAAGAATACAGACTAGATCAGAAATATTTTTAACCATACTGATAAACATCTTACTAGTTCCTAGAGGAGAAGAAACCTAGGTCTGATGATAATATTCAGGATACATATTTATATTTTTTATATATACATGTAATAGTAAAGTGCCTACTTTTCATGATTTAATGTGCTCAGCTATTTTCAACAAATCTGTTATCTTCATAAAGTCCTAAGCTAAAGAACCCCTTCAGGTAGACACAGATGATTATTAGAAGTAAAAGACCCTATCACTATAACACAAAGCCTGCCACTCAAGGTGGAGAAGACGAGGTAAACAGCACCCTTTAGGGAATACGGTTTTGAAGAAGTTTGTTTTCAAGTATTCATTATATATATTCATCATACATTTATTCATATATTCATTACCTGTCACTTCATGTCCTTCCTAGAGTAATTTTAACTGTTTTAAGCAGAAAAAATAACATTAGTTTTCAATATGAACGGCTTTTACTATTTAGCATCAGTGGTATTTCTAAAAGCATTTCAAACACTGCCCTCTTGTGATATTTTAGTTAAAAGGAATACCATACCTTTTTGAATTTCTTGAAATTCTTTAGTTGACCATAATCACTATTTACACTGGATGCATTTCTGGAGGCAGAGTTACTAACCACCAGTGATCTAAATTCAGTTAGTAACACCTTCCTTGGAAGCATATCATCATCCTCCTGAAGTTCACCTTTGATCTTAAATGGGGTTAAGATGGATACATAAACAGAAAAAAATAAGGAAAAAGAAAATTACTTGTCATTTGGGGAGCTATAGAAATAAGTTCAAATACCTGAAAAAAATTGTAAAAAAGGTTTATTTCTGGCACCCAAACTTTGTATTTGGAATCAAATCATATCTACTTCAAACAAGAAAATTACTCAAATACTCCACAACTTTAGAAACATTTATAACATCTATGCTAGAAGACTAAAAGCATATAGCATTTTAATTTAGTTTATTCTAACAAATGTCTCAATTAATAATTTATCTTCTTGTATATATTTTCTTAGCAAGAAATCTCAGTATTGTCTACCTCTTTTCATTAAAACCCTAACATTATTACAACAATCTGTTCTACAAGTTCTCATCTAATATATTTAAACTTTCTTGGATTTTCAGTAATTTTATTATTTTGACACCTCAAAAAAATTATTAATTCTGGATATACTACCTCATTACCTGAAAGCCACTTTTTAATTGCAGGTTAATCGTTACTAAATCAGCCTGAAGATTCCTTCCTGTTGCTGGATAAGATTTTTTTTTTTTAAGATTTTATTTATTTATTTGACAGAGAGAGACACAGTGAGAGAGGGGTCACAAGCAGGGGGAGTGGGAGAGGGAGAAGCAGGCTTCCTGCGGAGCAGGGAGCCCAATGCGGGACTCGATCCCAGGATCCCTGGGACCACAACCTGAGCCGAAGGCAGACGCTTAACGACTGAGCCACCCAGGCACCTGATTTTAGAATTTTTTAAAGAGAGCAAAAGGAATTCTTAACTCATAAAATGAGGAAACTTTTTCTGGGAAAAAAACCTGGATGTATTACATCAGGATCTTCTGGGGTTTTGGTCTGGGTACCCCTACTTTTAAAAAAGCTCACCAGCTGATTCTGACACAGCTGGTCCACAGAAGGGCATTTAGTAATGAGGATTCTCTCCTTCATATGAAGATGCCAGTATTTTGACTAAACTTTGTTTTTTCAACAGCAGTTATAGATTTATCGTGCTTGGTACACACTAGGTTCTCAACAAACACCTCCTGAATCATTGCACCTTCCAACCACTTAATCCTTATCCTTTTCCTTAGGCCTATCCTTCTGCAGTAGCCATTCATGGAAGTGACGGCCACAACCGTGAATGAGACTGGAGCTAACAGACCTAGCTGAAGGGTCAGAACATTACCTTTCAACTCCACGTGGTCAGTGCTCTCAGCCAGTGACCTCTAACTCTTCTACAGATAGTAGGCAACTTACTCACACATAAAACTGGAAATAATCTGAAGTGGTAAGACAAATTACCAACATTCAGGAAAACGGGACAGGATATTAAAGATCAAAATGAAAATAAAAATTCCTAGTGATAACTATTTTATCTAAAAATTTATTTAGTAGTTTGTTTTACTAACTTTCTTCATTTTTCTGTCTGTTTCCTCTATGAAGTCATCTCCTATACTGACCAGCAGGGCCAAAGGTCTGATATAGTAGTATAGTAATAGTACAGCCTGGAAACAACAGTTTTACTTGCTGTCATTTATTATATCCTGTCAGAGAAACACTGCATTTTTAATATTGACCTTATCAACCAACAAATTCTTATACTTAATACTGGTTTTGAAGATCCTAACTTTTTCCTCAAGGAAATAAGAGTGAATGCTTATACTATCACAAATTTCTTTTTAACATTCTAAGTTTCTCTTTGTAGTACTTCTCATTAAAAAATGTTACTTACAGATATTCTGTTACTTTCTGATATTGCTTCATCATTAAAAGTGCCATTTGTTTCTATATCCAATCTTGGCCTTTTTCTAACATTGACATCTTCCTCTTGTTTTTGAACTTTCACTCCAATTTCTAACTCTGCTTTTGTGTTCTTGAATAACTGATCTAATACTTCATCTTCTATGGCTAAGTCATCAATTTCTTTTTTTTCTGATCTTAGTTTTTCTGTAGAAAGAGATTTATTGGCAAAATTTTTCACAGTGGATTTTAAATCTCTATCTGTAAGTAAATTATCTGGTTTCTTTTCCACAGGCTTATTCTGAGATAGATGCTCCTCCTTATTTTTCCATACTGAGGGTGTAGAAGGCTGTGTTTGTTCTAAAAGAGAACAAGACATTTCTACTCTTGCTGATTTGGGTGAAGACATTTCTTGATTTTCGTCATCTCTTTCCCTTAGATTTAAAAAAGGAGAAAAGAAAGCAAAAACAGAAAATGAACACAGCTAAGTAATTTTTTGGTAATATTCACCCCATTTAATTCACAACATTAATTTTATTAATTAATATCACTGGAAATAAAAAATGGGACATCTGACAAAAAGCATAATTCATATGGACACTGTTTTCGTAGGACTGTCAACCCAATGGCTAAAACAACAGGGAGAGGTTTATCTTCTCTGCTAAGGCAGCAGTAGCTGATAAGTCAATGTAGAGGAAAAGGTAGAAAGATATAAAAATACAAAGCACTTGTTGCCAGGAAACAATAGCTTACTTTACAATGTAGGGAACTTATAGGAAGGGAAAAATTACCTTGGGAATAAAACCTGATGGGTTAGTGAGAGCTAGATTCAAGATAATAAGTCAGAGTGGCTAAATCCAGAATACAGTACAGACTATAAATTGCAAATAATATGTGAATATGACTAAGAGTTTTCTGTACAATACTGTTTAAGTACTGAATAAGTACTTTATTCATTTAAATTGCACTAAGGTCCATAGAGAACATAAAAATGTGGATCTCTGCTTCCCAGAAGTTTACCAAATTCATGTTAAACTGGAATAGTCAAGGTGATATTTTAGTAATACTAATCTACTATCAGGATACTGGACAGACTTCTTCAAAAGGAGTGCAGCACAGTGAAACAACAGATAAGCTTAAGGTACCCACAAAAAAAAGGGATGAGGGAGAATCTATCCATAATGACGTTAGTGAAGAAGGAGATACAGACATTTTTGAGAGGGAATGAGGTCAAAGGGTCAGTTTTCCACAGAAGCATATTCAAGCAGAACACAGACTAAATGCCATTCTCTTAATATTTTTCAGAGACAGAGAGGTATTATTTAAAAATAGACCTTTTTTTGGTAGAAGGCTGAAAGTAGTTTTTGATGGAGCTGGTCTGCAGCTGCTGAGAAGGCTGATCTCTACTTTTATTTACACCTGAGAATTTACTTGGTGAAAGCTGATACGTTGGGATTTTCATCCTTTCAAGAGTATTTGATACTGCATTTTTATCATTAGAGCTTATTTTGGGGGATTCCTTCACAGTGGATGTTTCTTGTGAAGGCATTCTGAATTTTTGTTCCACTCTGGAGATTGTGATTTCTTTAGGTTTTTCACTAAAATCCATACTGTAACAAAAGAAAAGAATGCAACATAATCAGATTTATACCAATTTTTATCTAGGAAAAAAAGGCTTCTAAATAGTACTAATGTGATACAGCTTTAGAACATAATTATCTTTAGACAATAATTTAGGGAATATATTTCACTATCCCAAAAAAGTTGTTCCTTTTTCATCAAGGCTCCATAAAGGCAAATGATAACTCTGCATTCCCTATAGCACACAATGTCTAGCATACTCTACTATAAAAAACTGTCATACACACATGGAGTATCAACTAGTATTCTATTATAAAGTAGGTGATAATCTTAGATAATTTTTGCTTTGTTTAAAATTTTAGAATTATTTTCATGCAAAAAATTTATTAAAAAAGGAAAATCAGAAAAAGAACAATCTCCTATAATTCCAGCGTCATAACGACATATTTAGATCCCATTTAGATCTAAATGAGATGAATTTAGATTCAGATGAGTTGATATGGTTACATTTCAGCCAGATGGCAGTCCCTAGAATAGAGTATAACTCTATACTACCAGAAAAATATTTAAAACACACACACACAGTTTCACAATGTATGGTTACATAAACTACCTTTAATTCTTATTTCACAAAAAACAAGTAAAGTGGCCATACACATGACTTTCAAAACATTAACAGTTTCTTTAAAAACTCACATCTGGCCTCTATAAAAAAAGGATGTATTAAAAATTTAAATATGATCTAATATAGTGATATCACAAGTATTTTTCAATGAGTAATTATGTATTATTTAAAATACAATACACTCTCTTAAATGAAAAATACCACAAATACAAACGACCTACCCTTGCTCAAAAAACCGCCCCCAAAGAACAAAAAACCTCTTCAAATAGAGAACCACTAGAAAACTATCTTTATAAAAATATTAATTATTTAGATAGCCAGGTAGACACATAGAAAGTATCTCCAAAGTTAAAATAATAAAGGAAACATTATAGTACAAAGAAATTTACTTCAAACTTGTTTCAACAGTCACAAATAAAGTAGTGTAATTCTTTACAGTCTTCCATGTACGTTTGTAAGGAACAACAACAACACTTTACTGTAAGACAGGGGTTAGCAAACTATGGCTTACAGGCCAAATCTGGCTTGCCACTTGTTTTCATTCATTTTCATTTATTGGAACAACAAAGCCACACACATTCATTTACATGTTGTCTATGGCTGCTTTCATGCTACAATGGCAAAGTTGAGTAGCTGTGACAGAGATTAATGACTCAGAAAGCCAAAAATATTTACTGGTCTTTTATAGAAAGTTTACTAATCCTTAAACCTAATATATTATTTTCCCTGGCATCCCATTCTCCCATGCTTTATCTCTTAAGAGCTGATCTGATAAAGACACTGACTTTACTTCTTGAATATACTATTAATTTATTCATAGAATAACAACAGTTTGTCAACAATGAAGCTTTACCATGTATCTGCTTGCTCTGATTCCGTGTCAGCTACATATGTTGTGGTATTCACGGTGGCACTTGGCATTAGCTTTTCATTGACTGATAAGCCTTGGGAAAGGCTTGGCCCTGGAGTCATCTTCAGTGCTGTAAATCACACAAGTGAAGCGAAGAATCACAATTGCTAGACACAAGATGGACATTTTGTCACTTAAAATGGCTAGACTGTGCCATGCTGAGGGAATTAAGTAGGCAACACAGAACACAGTCATCTTCGCTCAGTGGAACCAACAAACATTTAATGAAATAGCCTAAAAGCAGCCTGTTGGCATCTGTAATGGACTCATCTAAATCAAATCATTTTAAAGCTACATCAAATCTTTTGTGAAGTATTACCAACTTAAAAATAAAATCAACTTAAGTAATAATTGAAATTATGGTTTAAATTAGGAGACAAAACAATTGCATTTCTTCCCCACAGAAAGAGAATCAACTCTACTGCTGACATAAATCAAAATTAATGTGAGTTTCACCTTCTGAAGGAATACTATTTGAAAAAAAGACATAAATAGCTTTAGGCATAAATTCTGTGGCCACTCCAGAAAACCATAAAGATTACTTCATCTTTTAATTTACTAGAATAGCAACTTAATTCAAGTGTCACTCTTCTGGCATACATTCCTTGAACCTCCTACATTGAATTAGGTATCCTTCCTTTCAGCTTCCATACCACCCTTTACATCACTCTGCTAACTTTTAACACACTAATCATTAGCTGTATGTGTTATTTAACCTCTCTGTGCCTTAGTTTCCTCATCCATTAAATCAGGACCATTTTGTTTTGAGAACAAAATGAATCGATACATGGATAGCAGTTAGAAAAATGCTTGGAACACAGTATGATGCAAATATTAGCTGTTATCATCATCACTTTACACTACACTTGTTTACTTTGTTACTTTCCCTTATTAGAATCTCCTTGAGAATAGGAACTGGTTGTTGTTCACTTCTAAATCTGTAGTCCCTGAGCAATGTTTGGGACATTACAGATATAAATAAGTTAATGGAATTAAATCACTAACTGAAAATTTTAAAAAGCTGACATCTACTAAGTATCTAAGCTAAATCATCACTTATTAGGTCCTCATGACATAGGATGTGCTTAGTGTTTATTACTGATTCCAAATTCTGCCACTTCTCTTATATGACCCCCATAGAAGCTGTCATTTCCTTAAATACGCATATCCCTAGAATTCATTTCAGCTTGCACAGAAGTTTGCAAAAAATAGTAATTACAAATGCTTATATTATCACTAGAAAAAACTATAAGTTGAATCTAATGACCCAGAATAAGGGTTTGCCAATAAAAGATTTATAATGTTCTCCTCGCTAAAAATACTACAGGGGTAGGGCTTTGATTTGCTCACCTCTTTATTCCAAGTATTTAGAATAATTACAGGTATGTAACAGATGTTCAATAAATGTTTGCTGAACTCATAAACAAACAAACATGAATGGAAGAAAATAAGGTGGGGAGAAAGGGAGGGAGAGACACATGCATTTATTCTATTCCCTCCCAAAGGGTTGTATTCTAAAATTGTTTATAAATCAGATGTCTAGGACATGGAGTCTACACAGACCCACCTATGAGTATGTGCAAGAAGTAACACTACTAATTAAAATGTTGATTTTTACTCCTTATGACTCTGTATGAAATGATACAACAGAAAAGGTACTGGTCTAAGTGTTCAGAAAACCCAAATTTTAGGATTGGCTTGGCCATGAATTATTTATGGAATCTTAACTGTTCTCAGCCTTACAAGCTCGCTTACCTTTTAATAGAAAGACAGATTAGATGATCTCTAAGGCCCTTTTCGCCATGAACACATTTCCAACAGTGGATGATAAAACTTTGTTCCTCCACAATGGCAAAGATAATTCTGTATGCCAATAATTTAGTTCAGTTAAGCAAATATTCATACCCTAGTACAAACAAGTACTATGGCTTGGTGCTGTCAGGGAATCCAAAATTAATTAGAGCTTATGACCAATTTAGTGGCTGAAAAGGCATGGAAACAACTGGTTATATTTCAAAGTAGGAAGAAAGTCTAGCTAGAATACAAAAGAAAGTTATTGGGGAATAGAAAACAGAACAATTCTGACTTGGAGGAGAGTTATGGGAGAGAAAACAACTTAGAAAAACTTCATGAAGGAGGTGAACATCTGCCAAATGAGTCAAATTTTGAAAAGCAGTGTTGGAACAGGGACCATGATGAGCAAGATCGAGGAGTGTGGAAATTATAAATAATATAGCACATATAAACTGTAGGGAGATGTATTTAAAAAAAAATGAGGATGGGAGGAGAAAGGCTAAACTGTTGAGGGCTCAGAACTCTAGACGAAGGGCTTAGGGTTTTATTTTATAAATAATGAGCTAGTAAAAGGTTTTAAGAAAAGGTGGTTCTACTGGCAAAGGGAACTGTTAACTGTAGAGATGAGTATGGAGGCGGGACCATTACTGGGCGCTATTATAACAGCCCTCACGAAAGGAAGACAATGTAAAGTTCAAGAAGTGGGGCAGTGGCTGTGAGAACAGATGGCAACAGACCTCCTGAGCAGAAGCTGCACAAGGAGAATTTCAGGTCTTGTTTTAGCTTTTTCTTGGTGCTTGACTTTAACTGAACTGATCAGATATGTCTGTTTGCCTGTTAACTGTTTGAAACCTGACCTTTAGAATATAAAGTTCACAGTAACAGATATCTTGTTTTACTTTATTCACCACTGTATCTTCAGCACTTCTTTAGAAACAGTACCCAGTATTACATGGCAGCCACAAATATTTATCAAATAAATAAATGAAATGGTAAATAGATGAGTTTTAAGAGATGGTGAAAATGGTCATCCCTAACAAATACAGAGTAATGTGCATACAGCCTATCACCAAGTTACACATAAAGTTGCTAAAGAACCAATAAAATAATGCTTTAATTACCTGTACTGGGCTGGCCTTGAGGATCACAGTAATTCTCTGTAGTCATGAAAATGACCGCCAGTCCAATTTCTGCTTCAGGGATAGGTCTAAGCCCCTGCCTATGAGAATAAAATAGTTTAAGCATGATAATATATTAAAACTAACAACTTCTATTAACGTGATGTCAAGTGGAATCTTTTTATTCCTTCCCCAAAGAGATAACACAATTTTATGGTATGGAGAGAATTTCAAATACACACAGTACTGGCTTACTCAACTGGGGCAATGTTATATTGGACAAGCCCACCACCTTTAGCAATTCAGTCATCTCATCTGTAAAATAAAGGCCTAGAGTAAAGGAGATAGCTCTATCTGAATCAGAAATTCCATTTCTGAAATTCTATAATTTTCAGAAGAACAGTAATACCAGATGAAACAATAAAATAAATTTTTATAAGCACATCTATTACTAGGATCCAAAGATAAAACTTAAAAGAGAGACAGAAGAGGGGAGAAAGGGAAGAAGGGAGGAAGTACAAAGAAATACCATAAGCTGTATCTATACATGTTTTGTAATTTTGTTTAGTAAATAAAATTTTACCAAATTTACATGCATTAAGGAATCTTCTTAAAGGAATCTTATAGTAAACCTACCTTCTGTTTTCTATTATGTGAATGAAACAAAGACAATTTAGTAACACTGCTATATAAAACTATACCTCAGACTTTAAGAACTACAAAACTACTTTTAATATTTATTGCAAATATGTTTTAAGTGGTTGTTATTAGTTTAAAAGGTATTTTTCAAATGCTTAACATTTGTTTTTTGTATGTCCTGGGTTAATGTAACAGAACTCAACTATATGTGCAATTATGATAGGACTCTATGAATATTTTTTAAGTATTATAATCAAGTGATCACATATACCTACTTATAATTCAGGCAATTGAGAATTGGTATTTTATTATCTTACTTTTTTGAAACTGTAAATATATTATGTAAATTAGTTAGAAAGGTTGGCTTCATAAAATAAAAACATTTTTAAAATGTAATTAATAATGTTATACAGATAATTACATTATCCTAAATGGGGAAACATCCTAAATGGGGAAACACATCCTTTTAGTCAACAGTGAGATAAATGTGGCCACTAATACTTTCTCTATACAACACTGCTCTACACGTCCCAGTAGATACAAAACAGAAAAAGAGAAAAAGAAGCATCAAAAGTATAAGGATTAAAAAAACAGGATAGAAACATTATTCATAGATAATATTTTTACAAAAAAAGGACTATACATACATTAGAAATAAAAGGGGAGTCTAACAAGGTGGCAGGATATAAGATTAATTATCTAAATGTCTACTGAAATTATATACACCAATAATAAACTAGAAAATGTAATTAAAGAGATAATATTATCTATTTATATTCTACCTATCAGACATATAATATCTACCACAGAATATACAGTACCTAGGAATAAATCTAATAAAAGGTACTCAAGATCTTTATAGAAAAATTGTAAAAATTGTTAATTCTCACCAAACTGATTTGTAAATTCAATGGAATTCCTAATCAAAATCCCAACAGGGTTTTTGAAAAGATGATTTAAAATGTATATGGAAAAAAAACAAAATAAAATGTATATGGAAAAACAAAGAACCAGGAATGGACAGGATGCTTCTAAAGAAGAGCAGAGACATTTGCCATACCAGATATGAGGACTTAATTGAAGTTACAGTAGTTAAGACAATGTGGTAAATGTGGTGTTGGTACAAGGACATCTTGACGAATGGAATAGAGAAAAGCCAAAAACATTGCTACGCATATATGGGACTTTGGTAAAAAACAGAATCAATTCCAAATAGATTAAAAGCAAATTTCAAAAACAAAGTATCAAAACACTAGCAAATTAGCAAAAAATACAGGTGAATATCTTTTTGACCTATGAATAGAAAAAGATTTCTTAAAATACAAAAATCACTAAGAAAAAAAGGTTGTTAATTTTTAGTATATTAAAATTAAGGACTTTCATGTATCACAGTAAAACATTAATTACAAAGTGGTTATAAGATTTTGCAATATATACAAGTGAAAAAAGGATTAATATCGAGAAATAGAAAGAACTTCTACAAATAAAAAAGAATACACAAATATATAATTACCATATGATCCAGGAATTGCACTCTTGGGAATCTATCCCAAAGAAATGAAAACTTACATGCGCAAAGAAACTTGTACATGCATGTTTATAGAGGTTTTATTCGTAACAAAAATTGGAAAAATGTAAGAATGACTCAAAAACTGCAGTATACACACACACACACATATATATATATATGCACAATACTGATCAGGAATTAAAAAGGATGAACAACTGATACACACAACTTAGATGAATCTCCAAGAAATTGTGAATGAGAAAACCAGTCCTAAAGTGTATATGCTTTCATTTATACAACACTTTTTTAAAAGACAAAATTTTAGAAAGGGAGAAAAAATTAGTGGTTTTCCAGGATTTGGGTACTTGGAATGGGAAGTGGGAAAGGTAGGGAGGGAAGTGGGTGTGGTTATAAAAGAACAGGAGGGATCCTTGTGGTGATGGAACTGTTCTGTATCTTGACTAAGGTGGTGAATATATGTACCAACAAGGGATAAAATTGTATAGAACTAAAACACACACTCACACAAAAACTAGGAAATCCGTATAAAAAAATACAATTAGAAAACTGGGTAAAAGACATGAGCAGATACTTCAGAACAGGAAAAACACATGTCCAATAAATATCGGAAGAAATGTTAAGCATCACTAGTGATGAGAAAAATAGAAACAAAAATCACAGGATAGGATTATATATCCATTCAACTAGCAAATATGGTAAAGTCTAACAATAACAAGTGTTGAAAACAATGTGCATCTACTTGATCTCTTACATACTGTGGTGGGAGTATAAAGTGGCAAACAATTTGATACTACCTCCAGAGGTTGAGTATTCACATAACCTATAACCCAGCAGTTCTAACCTTAAGAATATTCTCCAAAGAAAACCTTGCAGAAGTACCAAGAGGAAACATACAAAAATGATCTCAGTAGCAACGTTTACGCGATAAAATGTAATTCTTGTATATCCTTTATCTTAATTTGGTATAAAAAAGTTACACACAAAATTGCCTTTATTTATTTTTTTACCAACAAAGATAATTCTGTACCTTTGGAGCTTATCCATAATTGAGTGAATCCATTTTTTCTGAGAGTCAGGAATCAGAGTCTGTGAATTTGTTATTCCTACATCAACAACACAAATTCCAGGGACTGAAAAGAAACTATCTTTTTCTTCATTTTCTTCTGTTATCAACCTAGCATCTCCTCCTCCAAAAACAATTGCTGAACTTAACTTTTTATGCTAAAAATAGAAATAGAAAAAATATAATGAAATAGCCACATTTCAATTCCTTGAGTATGTTCTTTTCAATTTATTTTAATTCCAGTATAGTTAACAGTGTTATATTAGTTTCAGGTGTTCAATACAGTAATTCAACACTTCCCTATCATCCAGTGCTCATCACAAGTACACTCCTTAATCCCCATCACCTATTTCACCCATCACCCCACCTCCTCCCCTCTGATAACCATCAGTTTGTTGTCTACAGTTAAGAATCTGTGCCTTGGTTTGCCTCTCTTTTTCTTCTATTTGTTCATTTGTTTTGTTTCTTAAATTCCGCACATGAATGAAATCATATGGTATTTGTCTTTCTCTGAATGACTTATTTAGCTTAGCATTATACTCTAGCTCCATCCATGTCATTGCAAATGGCACTATTTCATTATTTTTTATGGCTGAGTAATATTATTGTATATATACCACATCTCTTTATCCATTCATTTATATTAGGGAAGTAAAATAAAAGTAGAACTGAAATAGAATTGGTTCTACTTTTTGAGAAGACAATCCGAGTTTCCACTCAGAAAATCCCCAGTTTACCAGGTATCTCTGCAGCCCTGGAATTGTTACATTCTTTGCACTTCCTTATCATACTTACTTCACAGTGGTCTAACTGTGGGCTTGCTTGCATTTTCCACCTACAACATAAACTCTTTGAATCCCCATTTCAGCACACAGAAGACATTCAACATCTATTTACTAACTGACCAAGTAAGGACTTGAATCAGTTTTCTATCCCCACCCCCTCACTTATATATTTATATAAACTTAATTTATTGGCCAATTAACGTATGCCAAAAAAATATATACATGAATACCAGGCAAGTTCTGGTGCCTAGACAGTTTCACTTCACACTTCTATACAAAATCTCAAAAAAAATATACTAACTGTTGATAACAGTAATAATTTATCCTAGTTTATAATGTTTTAAGAAAATTTAGCTCATAAGATTACCTGTTTGGCATTTAGAAATACAAACGTTTTCCCTTTGAAAATTTGCTTTCTTTCCTGTCGTCCTGACAGATCAATGTTTTTATTTCCAATAGCTGGTTCATCAACAGGTGGGTAAAAGCTGTACAAAAAATTTAAAGAATATTTTAATTATGTATTATTCTGTATGTATACTGTTAAATTTATAAATAGAGTGGCTATCTAGACACTAGGAAGGTTTAATTTTCGTAACATCATTAATTCATCATTATTTTTTTTAAAAAGTAAGAGTTTTCTCTAGGACAAAATGGTGACAGATGCCATATGGAATTGCATTACTGCTCATTTTCTGAAAAAATATAATCCATGGGTAGACAATCCTAAAATATGATTTAATATACAGGAGTCGAACAAGTTATGCGAATTATAAAAGACTGAAAGAGACACTGTCCATAAAGATCAAATTCTATTCGCATCTTAGGTTTCCTGGGAACCAATATGTGTTAACAATGTTCACATCCAATTCTATAAACCACTATTTTAAGTGCTTTTAGAGATCCCTTCGGAGAAGCTCAGGAAATTTTAAAACTTAAAATATTTGTCAATTTAAATAAAATTTCCAAAGTGAGATTAGAAAACACAATCTTTTGGGGCGCCTGGGTAGCTCAGTTCATTGAGCGTCTGACTCTTGATTTCAGCTCAGGTCATGATCTCGGGTTTGTGGGAGTGTCAGGCTCAGCACTGGGTGTGGAGCCTGCTTGGGATTCTCTCTCTCCCTACCAAGAACAATCTTTTAGCTCTTTAACATAATGCTGTAAAACATCTTAGTCATCCATGAAAATGAAGGAAAATACATAAAATCAACAGATAATTATTAAGCCTCACATCAGCTCAGTTTCAATGTTCTGTATAATCAAATCTTTGCTATAGCAATTTATAGCTGATCAGTCTTTCAGCTTAACTCTACTTTCAAGTAAAAATTCCTAATTATTAATGCTCATGGATAAGAAAACTCAGTATTATCAAGATGTCAGTTCTTCCCAACTTGATCTATAGATTAAATGTAATCCCAATAAAACCCCCAGCAAGTTATTTTGTGGATACTGACAAACGGATTTTAAAGTTTATATGAGAGGCAAAAGAAAAGCCAACATAATATTAAGGAAGAACAAAGTTGGAGTACTAATACAACCCAAATTCAAGATTTACTATAAAGCTACAGTAATCGAGAGAGTCTGATATTATGAAAAAAACAGACAAAAGAGAATAGAGCGCCCAGAAATAGACTAACATAAATATACCCAACTGATCTTTAACAAAGGAACAAAGGCAGTACAATGGAGCTCAGATACTGTTTTCAACAAATGATGAGGTTACTGGATACTGGACATTCACACGCAAAAAAATGAATCTAGACGCAGACCTTACAGTGTTCACAAAAATTAACTCAAAATGGATCACAGACCTAAAGTAAAATGCTAAACTATAATACTCCTAGAAGATAACATAGATAATACAGCAGAAAATCTAGATTACCTTTTTATGGCAGTGACTTTTTAGAATACAACAGCGGGCATGATCTATGAAAGAATTACAAGCTAGACTTCATTAACATTTAAAACTTTTAAAAAAAATTTTAACTTCTGCTCTGTGAAAGACAATGTCAAGAAAATGAGATGATGTATCAGAAAGTGGAAGAAAATATTTGCGAAAGACACATCTGATAAAGGACTGTTACTCAAAATATACAAACAACTCTCAAAATTCAACAGTAAGAAAACCACCTGATTAAAAAATGAGCCAAAATCCTGTAGCAACTTCTTGCGAGACACGTCTCTAGAGGTAAGGGAAACAAAAGCAAAAATGAACTATTGGGACTTCATCAGGATAAAAAGCTTTTGCCAGCAAAGGAAACAACAAAACTAAAAGGCAACCTAGGAAAAGGAAGAAGATATTTGCAAATGTCTGATCAGATAAAGGGCTAGTATCCAAAATCTATAAAGAACTTATCAAACTCAACACCCCCAAAAATAAAAAATTCAATCATAAAATCTTAAAAAAAAAAAAAAAAGGGGGCGCCTGGGTGGCTCAGTTGGTTAAGCCACTGCCTTCGGCTCAGGTCATGATCCTGGAGTCCCAGGATCGAGTCCCGCATCGGGCTCCCTGCTCGGCAGGGAGTCTGCTTCTCCCTCTGACCCTATCCCCTCTGATGTGCTCTCTCTCTTTCTCTCTCTCTCAAATAAATAAATAAAATCTTAAAAAAAAAAAATTCAATCAAGAAATGGGCAGAAGACATGAACAGACATTGCTCCAAAGACGACATACAAATAGGGCGCCTGGGTGGCTCAGTCGTTAAGTGTCTGCCTTCGGCTCAGGTCATGATCCCAGGGTCCTGGGATCAAGTCCCACATCGGGCTCCCTGCTTGGTGGGAAGCCTGCTTTTCCCTCTCCCACTCCCCCTGCTTCTGTTCCCTCTCTCGCTGTCTCTCTGTTGAAAAATAAATAAAATCTAAAAAAAAAAGACATACAAATGGCTAACAGACACATGCAAAACGCTCAACATCACTCCTCATCAGGAAAACACAAATCAAAACCCCAATGATACCATCTCACACTGGGTCAGAATGGCTAAAATTAACAACTCAGGAAACAACAGATGTTGGCAAGGATGTGGAAAAAGGGGAACCCTCTTACACTCTTGGTGGGAATGCACACTGATGCAGCCACTCTGGAAAACTGTATGGAGGTTCCTCAAAAAGTTAAAAATAGAACTACCCTACAACCCACAATTGCACTACTAGGTATTTATCCAAAGGATACAAAAATAGTGATTCAAAGGGACACATGCACCCCCAATGTTTATAGCAGCAATATCCATAATAGCCAAAATATGAAAAGAGCCCAGATGTCCACTGACACATGAACGGATAAAGATGTAATACACACACACACACACACACACACACACACACACACACACACACACACACACACACTGGAATATTACTCAGCCATCCAAAAGAATGAAATCTTGCCATATGCAATGACATGGATGGAACTAGACAGTATTATGCTAAGTGACATAAGTCAGTCAGAAAAAGACAAATACCATAGGATCTCACTCATGTGGAATTTAAGAAACAAAACAGATGAACATAGGGAAAGGGAAGGAAAAATAAGATAAAAAGAGAAGGGAGGCAAACCGTAAGAGACTCCAAACTATAGGAAACAAACTGAGGGTTGTTGGAGGGGAGGGGGGTAGTTGGGGAGATGGGGTAATTGGGTGATGGGCATTAAGGAGGGCACTTGATGTAATGAGCACTGGATGTTATATGCAACTGATGAATCACTAAAGTCTAACCCTGAAACTAAGAGTACACTATATGTTAACTCAATTGAATTTAAGAATTTTTTTTAAGGGCCAAAATCTTAACAGCTACCTCACCAAAGAAATATACGGATAACAAATAAGCACAAGATGCTCAACACATCATGTTATCAGGAAAATGCAAATTAGAACAATGAGACACTATTACACATCTATTACAATGGCCAAGATCCAGAACACAACCACCACCAAAGTTTGTGAGAATGTGGAGTGACAGGAACTTTCATTCACTGCTGGGGAGAATGCAAAATGGTAAAGCGACTTTGGAAGACAGCTTGGCACTTGCTCACAAAACTAAACACATTCTTATGGTATGATGCAGCAACTGCACTCCCTGGTACTTATCCAAAAGAGCTGGAAAGTTATGTCCACACTAAAACCTGATATGGATGTGAATAGCAGCTTTATTCTTAACTGCCATAACCTGGAAGCAACCAAGATGTCCTTCAGTAGGTGAATGGATAAACTGTAGTACATTCAAACAATGAAATATTACTCAGCACTAAAAAGAAATGAGCTACCAAGCCATAAACACATGAAGAAACTTTAAATGCACGTTACTAGGTGAAAAAAGCCATTCTGAAATGGCTACCTACTATATTATTTCAACTATATGACATTCTGGAAAAGGCAAAACTATGGAAATGGTAAAAGTTCAGTGGTGGCCGGGAGTTGGGGGAGTGGCAATGATGAATAGGAAAACAGAGGGTTTTCATGGCAGTGAAAATACTCAGTATGATATTATAATGACTGATATATGTCACTATATATTTATCCAAACCCACAGAATGTACAACACCAAGGGAATAAACCCTAATGTAAACTATGAAATCTGGGTGATTATGATGTCAATGTAGACTCATGCCACTTTGATGGAGGTACCCCTTTTGGGGGAGGCAAAGCATGTGTGGAAACAGAAGGTATCTGGGAAGCCTCTGTACCTTCCTCTCAATTTTGGTATGACCCTAAAACTGCTCTTAAAAAAAAAAAATCTTGGGCGGGGTGGCTCAGATGGTTAAGCGTCTGCCTTCGGCTGAGGTCATGATCCCAGGGTCCTGGGATTGAGTCCCGCATCAGGCTCTCTGCTAGGCAGGGAGCCTGCTTCTCCCTCTGCCTCTGCCTCTCTCTCTCTGACTCTCATGAATAAATAAATAACATTTAAAAAAAATAATTAGGTGATTTCTTAAAAAAAAATCTTAAAAAAGTTACTAACATATCATGGTGATGAGGAGGAAACAATGTAGGACAGGGGAAATTCACAACCTGGACAATTAGTCACTAAACAATCAAGACTTAGCCATCTGCAGAGAGCAACAGCCAATACGGTAAAAATATTTTGGTCATGAGGATCACCATCCCACATTTTACAACTTTTTCTCTCAGATTTCTCCTTGGCAACATACTATTTCTCAAAGTTAGCTAAGTCATGATTAAAAGATTACATTTTTTTTTTAAGATTTTATTTATTTATTTGAGAAAGAGAGAATGAGAGATAGAGAGCACGAGAGGGGGGAGGGTCAGAGGGCGATGCAGACGCCCTGCCGAGCAGGGAGCCCGATGTGGGACTCGATCCCGGGACTCCAGGATCATGACCTGAGCCGAAGGCAGCTGCCCAACCAAGCCATTTTTTTTAATTTAGTAACTGATTAAACCACAAATGTATGTGTTTTAACCTGCTACAATGGATACTGTACATCTATTCCAAGACAGTGTTTCCTAGAAACTGCAATCTCAAATAAATGAGTTATCTGCAGGCAACAGCTGACCTAGCCAACAAGGTGAAATGCAACCCATTGCATTATTCTGATTTTCTAAATAAGTGACTTTATAATTCTATTTATTTACTTTTAAAGACACAGGTAATAGTGGAAACTATTTTAACCATTAAAGTTAAATCTACAATAAGTAGTGCTAGAAAATTAGTAAATATTCTAATTCATAAATAGGATAAATTTTTATTCTCTTTGAATGCCTTTTATCCTCTCCCTTTTAGTAAGAATTCTCCCATATTTCACACTTCTTTCAGTGTGAAAGGCAACTATCACTTCACTTAAACACAAATGGCTAGTCCACAAATTAGTGTACATAGTACTGTAACACTGGATGATGGAGCCAGTCCTAGGCAAAAATGGTGTGTAAATGTTTGACACATACATATAGCTGAGTAGATGCTGAGTCTGCCTTCCAATGACAATGAAAAATGATTTTTAAATTACTTATACCACTGTTAATTACACTGTCATTCTTAATTTTGCCCCAAATAATAGTTTACTGTCCCCAGAGAACAGTTAATTATAGCTGAGTTCAATGAAGAGTAAACATTTGTTAAACCTTGAATCAGGTTCCTAAAGACAGGTGCCTGATACACCCTTTTCTCGATGGCACTACCAGAGTTCTAATTTTAATGTGTGTGATTTTTAATGTTTGGCTCTTCTACCAAGTGCAATGAGGGCAGAAACTGTAATGTTTTTTGGCTCATCACTATATCCTCAGGTCTATCTTGCCTAATTCATGGTAGGCATTCAGAAATATTTGGTAATAGGGGCGCCTGGGTGGCTCACTCGTTAAGCGTCTGCCTTCGGCTCAGGTTATGATCCCAGGGTCCTGGGATCGAGCCGCACATCGGGCTCCGTGCTCCGCGGGAAGGCTGCTTCTCCCTCTCCCACTCCCCCTGCTTGTGTTCCTTCTCTCGCTGTGTCTCTTTCTGTCAAATAAAATCTTTAAAAAAAAAAAAAAATCTGGTAATAAACTGATAGTACAAAATATAAATTAAAAATGCATCTAATAAAAGCAGACAAAATTATAAACATCCCTTCATTCCCTGAATATACAGATCTGAGCTTTAAAATTCTGGGATTGAAAAAATATGTTTTGGTTTTCTTTTAAAAACAGTGGTAAATTGTGGCACCTGGGTGGCTCAGTCATTAAGCATCTGCCTTCAGCTCAGGTCATGATCCCAGGGTCCTGGGATCGAGTGCCGCATCAGGCTCCCTGCTCAGCAGGAAGCCTGCGTCTCCCTCTCCCACTCCCTCTGCTTCTGTTCCCTCTCTTGCTGTCTCTTTCTAATAAATAAATAAAATCTTAAAAAAAAAAAAACAACAGTGGTAAATTTGAGCCACTAAGACTGATTTTGCAAAAAAATACATCATTGTATTGTGAAGAATCTAACCAAATGCTGGAGTCAGGTACACATGTATACATATACATATGTATGATAAAATTATTAATAGGACAGTGATAAATAATACACTGTGCTTTGAACTTTATATACCTAAACAAGTTTTCTCTTTAATAGTATAAAGATGAGAACAAGAAACTAATAAATGTGAGGAAAACATCACTAAAAATCAGTATTTCTGAAGCAATATGTCCTAGAAGTTTTAAAGCATTTCTGAGGCTCCAGTGATTTGATAGCTAGTAAAAATATGGAAAAGAGTAACTTAGCAGAGACCAAGATTAGAGGCACATTGCCTAAATAATAGGCTACTCCAAATATAATCTCCAATTTCTATAATGAAAAAATTACTTTTTTTGGCACACTTATATAGAAACTTTGAGAGCTACAAATAATGTTATATTATATAGTAACTAGTACATATAATTCACAAATTCTATAAAATATTAATCTAGAAATACTAATTTTTCCTGTACATTTTATGACTTTTAAATTCTTTGTCTCATCATCAATAAATTTCATCTAATTCAAAGCACAGCATCTTAATTTCTGTCCCAAGATTTTTCAAATGCACAATTTTTCTCAATTCATGTATAATTCTTGTCATGGAAACTGTATTTCAAGCCACAACATTCAATTGCCCAACATCTGGACAGCTGTTTATTTCATTAGTCAGTCCTATAGGCATGTGTTCATTATTTGTACAAGAACTTATACTACTTCCTTTTGGTGATCTCTAAAAGGCCCAAGTTACATTGACATTCACAACCTGTAAATATAAGGTTATACAGTCAGGAACAAATTTCTGCCATATGTTAAATTTCTTTGCCTTGAATTTTGATTGATTATATACAGTCAACTCCATTAACTAAGATTGCTTCAGACTAATGTGTCTCTTGGGTCTGATATCTGATTACAAGCCAATAAGTTAGCCTGTTCCTGTTTCTTGGATGTGGGCAGAAGACACAAGACTCCTGGATCAGAGACAAAGTGAGCAGCAAGCCTCTGCATATCTGTGGTAGATCTCCTCCCTGACCAAGTTCGGTCAGGATGATATATAAGCACATACAGGGGCGCCTGGGTGGCTCAGTTGTTAAGCGTCTGCCTTCGGCTCAGGTCATGATCCCAGGGTCCTGGGATTGAGCCCTGCATCGGGCTCCCTGCTCAGCGGGGAGCCTGCTTCTCCCTCTCCTACTCCCTCTGCTTCTGTTCCCTCTCTGTGTTTCTGTCAAATAAATAAATAAAATCTTAAAAAAAAAAAAAAAGGCACATACAGTAGGTTGTGTTACAGGAGAGAGCAACAATGAACTTGAGAATCCATGAGTTTCATAGCAAGCTATAAGCAGGCCGTTCTTCGTCCTGAAAGGGACACTACCTCTTCCCTTAAGGCTTTTCAATGCAAACCATGAGAAATGGCCTGGGTATATAGGGCAGTCAGTGCCTTGCATTCTTGGCACATTCGACAAGCTGTATATGAATGCAAAGGTTAACTTTCTCCTAAAAGTATTTTCCCAAAAACAATGCTTGTTATTTGAAATACAGTAATTGAGAGAGCACTCCCATGATATGAAACTAAAAATTCAAGCAAAAGGTAACTCCTACTTTTTAAGGGATGAACTTCCTTTAATAAAGTACTGATTATCAAAATAAATATTTTAAATGGAGTCTTCTACAAATGACTTCATCTACATTGGTATTTTGATGACAGTTTAGGCAAATGAGATCTCACAAATTATGTCAGGTACATGAAGCTTAAACTCTGTCTTACCCTGTCTCTTGGTAACAGTGCAAAGATGAAGACACAACTGCACTAAATAGAACTATACTTTTTGTTAGGTTAAAAATATCCCTTTTATTTTAAATACAGTGAAGTTATTAAACAATCTTAGAGCAGAGATGTTTTATTACAGTCATCTAAGTTAATACAGTCATACATTGAAGCCAGAAAAAATTATGCTGAACCTAAAGTCAAAAATAGACCCAGGTTAAACATACTGTGGAGTCTGAACAGTAAGTAGAAATCAATGACTAATCCTAAGACCTTCAAGACCATAAAAAACATATCATCAGTAGTAAAAACCTATCAGATTATTCCACTCCCAAGTAATATAGGATTAACAATTGTTTATTATCTGTAGCAAACATCTTTATGGTGTTTATTGGCTTCCATATGGAGGATCATGAAAAGGCTTTAGAGGAAGATGTGATTCCTTTGAAATACTAGGCACGTTGGTAGTATGAAAGTGAAGTTTCTGGAGGAAATTGTGAAAACAGTGTTTTCACGTTCTCACAGGAGTCTAGGATTCAAAAAAGGTTTACAATCACCTATTTTAAAATCTGAGGACCTCTTTCTAGAGTCCAAAAAAATTATATTGTTAAGCCGAATATAAAATACAAGAAACCCCCCAAATGGAAAACAAACAAGAAGAAAAATCTGACTTTCAGTTACTTTTAAAAACACACATATTATTAGGCATAGTCTCCCCACCTCAAAAAAAAACAAAAAAGCCCAGCATTAGGCAAAATTGTTTATGACAGCTAATGATATTTTACAACTACTAATAAAATTCTTAACTTGCATAACATTTTAGATTTCTAAAGACTCAAATATTCAAAGTTGTCTTATAAAGATAAGCTTATAGTTTGCCTATTATGCCATATAGACTATAATCTATTGACATTTTAAGCAAGCATGTTCTTGTGCTAAGTTGACCGAAAACACCCACCATTTTATAGTCACCAGCAATTTAACCATGCACTGAAAATAAAAATCCAAACATCTTCCTCCTCAACCACAGCTTGTATTACACTTCAAAGCATCACAAATACTATACAGTAGATAATTCCCTTAGTCTGGTGGTTCACAAATTTAACAGAGCATCTAAAATCATCATCACCATCATCATAAAGCTACTGTGAATCTTACACAGTATTATTGCAATTGGCAGCATTTCTTTTAGCAAGCACCTATTATAGTGCCAGGCAAAATGCTCAAGACTTTGTATACTCTATTAGTTAAAATAACTAATACTAATACTACTAAATACTTAAATATAGGACAGGTATTAGTCTCATTTTTCAAGGGAGGTAACTGATGATCAAAAGAACTAAGCTCCATTCCCAAGGCCACAGTGCTGTTAATATTCTGGCCCAGGACTATGTGACTCCAGAACAGGGTTGCTGCACAACACAATTCCAGGGGTACTGTTTCCATGATGTCCAGCACTGGAACATGTTGTGGCCTTTTGATTGTACCTCCATGCCATTTGCTGTCCTTCAATTTTTTGTTTAAATATTGGCACATATGGGGGCACCTGGGTGGATCAGTCGGTTAAACATCTGCCTTCAGGGCAGGTCATGATCTCGTGGTCCTGGGATCGAGCCCCACCTCAGACTCCCTGATCAGTGAGGAGTCTGCTTCTCCTTCTCCTGCCCAGCCCTCCTCGTGCTCTTTCTCTAATAAATAAATAAAATCTTTAAAAGAAATATTGACACATATGTAACATTTGTTTTACTGAGATAAAGAACACCAACAAACTCCTTTTACATACTAACAAAAAAACTGTTAAACTGAACACTACATCCTGAAACAGTCATTAAAGAGGGAATCAACCTAAATAAAATCAGTCCTACTGCCTTCTGTATGTCATATTATGTTTAAAATACATGATACAGGAGCTTCCAGGTTGGTGAACACATGGAGGTGCAGTGCAGGGAGAGTAGTGTACCTGGAGAGAGCATGAAGCTCCTTGCCCTTTCTCCATACCTTGCCTTGTGTATTTCTTCATCTGGCTGTTGGTTAGTATCCTTTATCATATCCTTTAATAAACTGGTATAGGTTAAAAAAAAATACAGATATACCTTTCAATTTGTGGAGGCTGTTTATTGGACTTAACTGCTTTAAGAAATTCAGTAAAATATTCTGGCTTTACAATCGGACGTCCACAAATGAGCGCGCATATCGTCTGGAAAGAAGAAAACATATGTGAATACAAATACTCATGTGCTAGCTTTTCTTTAAAGAAAGGTTTTAAGTTAGAGACTACAAAGGGGCTGTTCTGTTTATTATGTTTTTTCTTTCATTCCTCTACATTTATAAAGGAGTCACAATCTATAAAACTGAAATCAGTATTTGGTCACTGTTTAGTTTTAGTATACAAATCTCTATATAATCACTTAATTTTAAGAAGCCACCCATTATAATATTAATTTAAAAACTGCTTTGGGGAGGGCAGAACAATGTAACATAAAATAAGTCAATTTTAAAGTGTATTCCAATTTAAAAGTTCTTAAAATGTTAAAAAGTGATCGCAGAATTAAGTAAATGTAACAACTACCCTAGAGAAGACAGTATCAAGAGATAAACATGAGCTATAATAAGATCTTTTCTGCCTAAATACCTTTTGAACAGATTGTAACTATGGAATAAAGTATTTTCAAGAAAGGAAATAAAGGAATAACTGTTTGGAGTGGGGTAAAAGCTCAAAATAAGTACACAGAGATCGGGGGTAAGGGTGGAGAAACTTCAACTAGCAACTGACCTAAGCTATAAACATCAAATAAAATGTACCACAAAATCTGAAAAAGATTAGAAAATACCAACACTGGAGATGAAAATAAAGATTCAGCATAGTCTTAGGAAATAATCCCACTGAAGAATTTCTAAGTATGCTTCTAATAACATGGGGTATTACTTAAATATGAGCAAGCAATGTATGGTGCCTCTCAAAACTGGAATCTGAATACAACAACCTCGAATGTGAGTGAAATAATTGGCCTCTGGCAGGAAGCAAACTCCAATACATGTGATCCTGGGCAAAGGATTTCAGTGCTCCATGCCTCAGTTTCCTCTTCAGGAAATAAAAATTGAACCAAAATGTTCCTTAAGTTTCCTTTTGGTTCTAACATTTAACAATTTTAAAAATATAAGGTAACCTGTACTTTTGGAAAATTTACTCTAAAAATAGCTAGGTTTTCTTTTTTGGCACATGACTGATCAAAAGTACTGAAAAAGGATTGCTCTGCAAGTCATTGCTGGTATATATACAGTGACACTCTAATATCCAGTGCCATTATCTCAGTCACTGGAACAGTGTATACTCCGGTGAATGGACGCTAGTTCCAAGTCTGTCACAGACTCAGTAAAATCTCTCTCAAGACCATCTAACTGCCCTTGCTCTTATTTCATATCCACCAAGGGAGCACCTAATGACCTAAATCTCATTTCTCAGGTACCTTAGTATCTTTAAGGGGATTGTGTTGGAGTGCACACATAAATATGTGGTCACTATAAAGTTCCATACCTACTATAAACTAATAAATGGACATTTTAATTTATTAGCATAAATTAGTACTCAGGAGGCCAATTACTCTGAATTTATAAACTTCATAAACTTGCAAAGCTAGAACGATCCTTCATCAGCGATAACCCCACCAACATACAAGTTTAACCTGAGGTTCAACCTGAGCAGCAAGCCTTTCTCTGTGACATCTGTTTAGCTGTAATATACATATTCTAATTATATTAGATATTAAAGGATTTTTGTACCATCTAATGAAGGAATCTAAATGTTTCTTTTTACTATAGATGTTAACCTAAAACAATCTCACATATCTATAATCAACCTGTTTAAAAAGAGACAAATCACTTCCCAGTGTCATTCTTCAATTAGCTTTGGATATAACCAAATCTGATGAAGATGCAAAATCTGAAAACATACCAAAATATATCACTGTTTTAATGAAGAGTTGGCATCTTCTAATGGTACATATCTACATATCTCTAGATGGTGAAGATACATTAAGGTAATATTAAACTATATGAACTTAAAAAGTCGGGGCGCCTGGGTGGCTCAGTCGTTAAGCGTCTGCCTTCAGCTCAGGTCATGATCTCAGGGTCCTGGGATCGAGGCCCGCATCAGGCTCCCTGCTCAGTGGGAAGCCTGCTTCTCCCTCTCCCACTCCCCCTGCTTGTGTTCCCTCTCTCACTGTGTCTCTGTCAAATAAATAAATAAAATCTTAAAAAAAAAAAATAATTTAGAAAGTCTTTTAAGAGCATTATACGAAACAGAAACTGAGTAAGAGAGGATGAGACAATGAGATGAGGAAGACAACCTGAGAGAAGGGACTAGAGATGCTAACTTTGGAGACTGGCAGTGGACTTCAGCCAGTTTGCCTTTAGACTGAAGATACCAACTACACACTGTAATAAACTTATTGGTGAAAATATAACATATATCATTTTGAAAATGTTAAATCAAAATCAAATATAATTTTATATGCTTTTGCTTGTCTCAAATGATAAACAGGTTACCTGAAACATCATTCGAGCCTAAACGGCACACGAAGGCATGGGTTGACATATATAAAGTCACAACAGTTCTGATAGTTTTAAAGTTAATGGCTTTAAAAATGTTGTGTGTATAGTTGGTGAGTAGCTTAAATACACAGAACTTATTTTAACATAATAACATGGCATTCAACCTACTTTAATGGTAACTTTGACTGTTATCATGACAAGATGAGTACATTCTTCCGTCCAATTGTTCACAGTAAGTCCTCCAAGTTGCAATATAGCTTGATTTAAAGAAGTTTTCCCAGAAACATCTAAACAAGAAGAGCATGCAACCAAAGGCTCATATTCTACTCTGTAAATGAGAATAAGTTACATAAAGTTATATTATCATAGCTCCAAAGATGGCAACTTACAGTACTTTAAGCTCACATCACATGCTATTATTTTAATTTTTATGTATTATTAAACTTTCTAATTTATGAAATTATCACTTCCTAAGTCTTGAGTTGCACTTAAGAAAAAACAATGATCAAAGTTAATATTATACTTTCACTTATGTGAAATCAAAAGTAATCAAACAAATGTAGCTCCCATCAAAGTCCTGAGAGACCACTTGAACTCTTATTCACTCTTGGCACTATCTGTGATTGACAAAATGCACTAACCACATGCGATGCAAAGGGCACTAATGTGCTAAGCAGGAACTAAATTAAATGTTTTTAAATTCATTATCCACAAATATCATATCCTTTAAAATTTGATCAGTGCAAAACAAAACCATCCATTTTTAATATCAATTAAAAAAATTCTTACCTGAATTTACTTTCAAACACTCCAAAAGTAACTCTATCCCCTGTCTTCAAAGCTTGGGAAAGGCCATTCTGCATTTTTTCCTCATTAACAAAGGTACCATACTTAGAATTATCTTTTATTGTCAATATAGGAGTCTCATCTGTTTGACTCTGAAACAAACGAACAAAAATCAATACAGTTAAAGTCTTTTACCAATCAATAAATACAATTCCCGGGGGAAAAGGTTTCAAAACAAAAAGCTGGTAACTTTTTGAATAGGTAACTGGATAGATGGCTAACTCCCAACATAGAAGGCAATAGTTACTGTTACGGTTGTGGGCACAGAATGATCACTCAACTAGAAATTAATAGCAAATGTCTGAATTCCAGGATCACTCCTCTTAGAACATGCATTTTCTTTATTTTTGTAAGTCAGTGCAGATTTTTCTGACCCCTCAATTTCACACATTCGAGAATTTCTTTGCTTTTGTGTAGTCTGTTTTATCCATGACAGCTTTGTCCCTAAGTTTTTTTTTTTACATTACCAAATAACACAGTAAAAAAAAAAGTCCAATGAGAAAAGGTTAGAGTGTCTGACTTAAAGGAACAATTTTATTTTTCCTTTAGGAATTTCAATAATCTTCTTTTATACCTAAAAGAATACAGGCACAAAAGTTAAATATTACTGAAGGATCCAGCATTTGTTGATATGTAGTCTTTGCTCAAAATAATGGCTTTTCTTATTATCACCAGTATTATCATGAACACAGCCATTTATATTTTTTTACTACCCAGTTGTGATTAAAACTAACCAACCAAAACAAACTCAAAGCCAAAGAACTGTGAGACATAAGCAACAGCTGTTTTTCCTAATAAACCAATTCCCACTGTGAAAACCTACATTATATGGAAAATGCCTGTGTTCACGTGGCTATACAATCTCTTATGAGCAGGAGGGTGACAGTATGTTCACTGCTCTATTACCAGGTTTGGCACAATGATAGACACTGTAAGCACTTAATGTTCATTAAGTAAGTATAAATGTGTTCTACTTCGAGTTTCTAAATCACTACAACAAACACTGGAACAGAAACTTCAAATACCAAAACAAACACCGCTGTTACCACTACCACAATTAAGTATTTAATTTTAACATTAAAAAAACTAACACCCTTATGGAATTAAAAATCCTACAAACTCTCTTACATACACACCAAAGTAATCTTGTAATTTCCACCCCCTTACTTTAAGCTAGTGAAATAAAATTAGTAACATACCAGGTTGGTTACAGAAAAGTTAGCAGTTAACACAGCATGATTTCGACTGATTGACTGATCACCTTCAATTAGAATGCCACAGTTTTTCCGTCCAACAATGTATTCGACACCAGTCAAAAGTCTGAATGGTTCTATTAAAAAAAAGAAAAAAAAAAACGTAGACACACACGATTATGTATACATAGGTACAGCAAATACATAAGTAAAATATTTTTATTTTGCTTTTAAATGTTAATAATCAACTTCATATAAATCAAACTTGTGATTTCTAGTAAAACCTCACTGAAAGATGCAAAAGATTATTTTATTTTTTTATTTTAAAGATTTTTTTTATTTTTTGACAGAGACACAAGAAAGGGAACACAAGCAGGGGGAGAGGGAGAACAGGCTTCCCGCAGAGCGGGGAGCCTGATGCGGGGCTCAATCCCAGGACCCTGGGATCATGACCTGAGCCGAAGGCAGACGCTTAACGACTGAGTCACCCAGGCGCCCCGCAAAAGATTAAACAGATGGAAAGCTCTAGCATTTTCTAAAGTGAAAACAATACTGAAGTGTCAGAGGTGATTGGCGCAGTCTGTTAAGCGTCTGACTTTTGGTTTCGGCTCAGGTCATGATCTCCAGGTCATGAGACTGAGCCCCATGTTGGGCTCAGTGCTCACTGGAGAGTCGGCTTCGGGTTCATATCTCTCCCTCTGCCTCCCATGCACGTGTCCACTGGCTCACCCATTTGCGTGCTCACTCGCGCACTCTTGCCTTCTTGCAAATAAATAAATTTAAAAAAAACAAGTGTCAATGCTTGCCCCAATTAACTTATACATTTCATACATTACCAAACAAATCACAATACTATGTTTGGAACCCAATAAACAGATTCAAAAATCCACTGGGAAAATAGAATGTAAAAGAACTGTAAAGAAAAATCTGAAATTTACAGGAACTTCCCCTACAAGATGGTAAACTATGCCATAAAGCCATAGTAATTAAATTATATGGTACTGAATTAGGAGTAAACAACATAGGTCAATGCAAGCAAAGTTCAGACCTGATTTAAGTGTATATTTTGTTTTGTTTTTATGTTAAAGGTAGCATCTCAAGTAAGTAAGTGTTTAGTTTCTAAAAAAAATGTTGAAAATCACAAATTGTTGTGTAACAGCATATTTGTTGGAGATTAGTGGAGCTTAGTATGGGAGCCCATGAGTCCATCACTGGAGTGGTAGGGTAATTAGGGCATATAAACTAGACAAGCAGAAAGGCAAGTCATGTTTGGATATTTTGTTATTCAGAAACTCAGCCTAGAGTGGGGTGTTTCAAGGAAAAAAATTGTACCTTGGTTTACTTACATTTTCTTCTAGAGGAATGGGCCCATAGTGTCCGTTAGATTCTGAAAAGAGGTCACAATCTCCTAGAAGTTAAGAATGCTGGCCGCTGATGATAAAAGCATTTTCCCACTGTTATCTGCCTCTCTCTACAGGAACTGAGAGCCAGCCACAGACCACAACTGTTCCTGGAAAGGAACTGAATCCTGCTTCCCATCAACAGCTTATGTTCTACCTCCGCACTGCTCCAAGTCCACAGGGATGCCTGGATCTTAAGAGTCTTTTTACTCTTTATTTTCCTAACCATTTGTTTGGTCCTCTTCATACACTGTTCGTAAATTTAGCTTCGAGGTAGATCTTTGGCCGATCAGAATACACTCCCTGGGGGCAAGACCTAATCATAGGCTACATCTGCTTATCCACTAATAAGGACTTCGACTAGGAAATCAATTAACAGGAGATAACCATCTGCCATTGATGCAAGTGCAGAACAGAAAACAACAAAAAACCAAAAACCCCACTTTCTCAGTTCTGATGGAAAAAAAAAGGCTCTAAAACAAAACCGAAATTATGCCTTCCCTGTGGCTGCCATTGACCCAACTCATCTCTGTGTTTTTTCACAAAATCAAACAATGTGCTCCAAACAAAATCATCTGTTGCCACAGTGCGTCTAGCCTGTGATAACTTATTCTAGGTGTTTGGCCAAAAGCTCAGAACACTAGAGGCCACAACAGGTGGCCCGCCAAGACTCAACTCGGCGGGGCCTGTAAGCCGCGTCAGCGTTGGTCTTGCCGGAGGCGCTGGTCCCAACCACCGAGAACCTGGCGGTAGATCGCGTGAGGGACGCCGCCGCCAACGATCCGCCCCGCGCCCGGGAAGACAACGCGGTCCCCACACGCAGTCCTACGGTTCGCGTATCCCGTTTCCGCAGCCTCCCGGGGCGGGGACTAAGGCGGCGCCGGAAGGCGGAGAGAGGAACAGGCACCGACCGAAAACATCCCTCCTCAGACCCTCTGCCCAAGGCAGCTGCTCCCGGGAAAACAGTCCCGGGGCATCGCCCCTCCGCCCTTACCTCGGGCCGGGCCCGCGGCGGGGAGCAGCTTCCACATGGGCCTGGGTCCTCTGAGTCTCGGCCGACTCGCGAAGGCGTAGCCGCAGCTGACCGACGTGCGCGGCCGCAGCTCCCGCAATCGGCGTGGGCTCCGGAACGTGCGCGCTCCCGGGAGTTGGGCCGCCTGGGAAGAGGAGGGAGGAGCAGGAGGGAGACGTGGGCTCCTGGTCGCCACCTGGTGGTTAAGGAAAGGAAAAGCGCAGTCTGTATAGAAATGAGTTGTATTATGTATGAAGTACGGATCCCTTGCAAGGTGTTCAACGAATATACGATGAATTACGTTTTCTGATTGTGAATGGAAATAATTTGTAAAATTAGCTACAAAGCAATGTAAGGAAATTTTCTAATTAAAGACATTAACATGCTAGCCAGTTATGTAATTTCATGCATTTGTGATTTCTAAAAAATTGCTGTTATTCCTTTGTATGCACCCTAATGATGGTGACAGTTATGATGAAGATAAAGATTTTACCCCAAGTCAGCTTATTATTTTTGCTCTTCTCCAAGCCGAAATCAACTTCTCCCAACTTCTCTATTTCATAATGTTACCCCTCCATCTAATCTGGAGCTAAACACTGGGGAGTCTATCCTTCCTTTTCATTTCTACTTGTACCAAACTGGTCCAAGCTCTTCTCTTAATACTCCAGGAGACCCCTAATCCTTCACCACTCATTCTACATCCTGTACATCACAAAGTAAACACCCTAGAGAATGCTTGTGATCATATAATTTCTGGTTTTCTAAAGCATTTGTAACGAGAAGAAAAAAGTGTTAAGAGGCAGTTTTAACAATCTCTGTTATAAACATAGATGCAAAAGTCCTAAAAACGAAATTAGCAAATGGAATCATCCGAAGTCCTCAAAAAGAAATAAACCTAGAAATAAATCTATCAAAAGATGTGATACAAAGCCTTACTGACTACAAAACATTGGCAGAAATTAAAATAAATCCTAAATAAATGCAGTTATACCATATTTGTAGATTGTTAAGATGTCATTTCTCCCAAAACTGATCTATAAATTCAATGCAATTTCAATAATGTCCCAGAAGATTTTTTGAATGGAAATTGATAAGCAGATTCTAAAATATATATGAAAATTCAAGGGCTGAGAATAGCCAAGGTAATTTCAAAAACCAAAGCTGGAGTACTTAAACTACCAGATATTAAGATCTATTATAAGGCTAAGGTTATTAAATCAGGTCTTTTGGCACAAGGATAGAAAATAGGCAAATGGTCAAGAGAAACTAAAAAAGATCCACACATGTAAGGTAATTTGATTTTTTTTTTTCCTACAGAACGTAGGAAAGTTGTTTTTTTGGAGGGAAGGGTTCAATGTATGATCCTGGGGATATGGATTAACAGAAGAAATAAAGGCTGCCCACCTACCTCACACACATACAAAACATAAATTCCAGATGGATCATAAACCTAAATATGAAAGTAAAATAATAAATATTCTATAAGAAAACATGACTGGGAAATAGGCAAATTTTTCTTAAACAGGACACAAAAAATATGCTCTGGACCCCATAATTCTTAAATTTCACTGATTTGCTGGATCCCCAACAATTTGTAGGGATTTTCTTCTTATTCTTCTGGAGTATACATGCTTCACCAAGGCCTCCAATCTTTGTTAATCTAACCTGATTAGGATAATGCCATCAATGTAGCAGACCAGTGTTGTGTTCTGTGAGATGTCCAAACATTTCAAGTCTCTTAAAACTATATTATGACAGAGGGTGGAAGAGACAACGTAACCCTAGGGGTACACTATAAATATTTTTCTATTATTCATTCTAATTGAAAGCAAACACTTTCTAATAAGGTTGGGAAAGAACACAATCATCATATTGATCACCTCAAGCCAGTTACCTGAGGTCATCTGGCTCTGCTCTTGTAAAGATACCACATGTGGTACAGTCGCTCTAATTGGGGTTATTACTTGGTTGAATTGCAGTAGTCTATTGTTTATTCTCCAGGAACTGTTGGGTCTTTGGAGGGACGTGTATGGTGAATTAAATGGAGATACGATGAGAACCAAAAGTGGCATTAATATCTACCATTCTCCTATACTGTTTTTTATTTAATATATTGACTGTGTAATTTCAGAGGCTCCCCTTTCCCACTTTGACAACTCTTATCCCATAGGCCAAGGAACTGATGTGGGTGTTATACTACCTATCAAGTATGTCTGTTCCAATGATGCATTTAGGACTGGGGAAATGATCACCACATAGGCCCATGTGCTTAATGGACCCACTGTATGCCAGATCTGGGCAAAAACTCCATTCATTCATTATTTGGCTCCTTTAGACCTCTACTCTAATTGGGGACCATAATAATACTCAGAGTTCCTAGGTGTCAATAATGATTGTGTCCAGCAATCTTCAAAATGTTTAGGCATTCTCTTTTCAGTGTATGGTTTTCCAAGGGGATGGCCATAGGTCTCTTTGGGGAAGAATTGGGGGTGAGGTGGGGGTGGGAGAAGTCATTACCATACATTCTCACTACGGTGTTTCGGGGTCCTCCCTCCTTGCATTCCTGCCTCTCCTCAGCCACTGGGCTCTGGATTGATGAACTGGCTCAAGTCAGGAACCTGGGGAAGAGACTGAAACTTTTTATTGAGGCTGCTGCTCTCAGGCTTGTGTTCATCCATCCTTGATTTTTTTTTTCATTGAGCACGCTCTTGTTGGCTAGCTTCTGTCTTTTCCCCCAGGGGTGCCATATTGTATTAATCATCTTTACAGCTCTCTCTAGGTCAAGACCGCTGAGTGCCACTCCAATTCTGCCACAGTTGTACCCTTCTGATGGTTAAGTGCTGCCACCTGGCCTCTATTGTTTCAGGATTCTATTATCCTTGTTGCTATCTTTGAACCTAGTTTGGTGATAGCATCTTTTATCATCAGCCATGACCCACAGAGGAGAGCCACCATTGAGCTTCTCAGTGATGGGGTACCCCTCTCACCAGAAAATTCCTAGTCACTTTGACAAATGGAGCATCTGAATCAGAACTTTGTCATCTGGTGCAATTTCCAGCTTTACAGGGGATAGCCACTCTAGCATGCCCACTTGCCTGAGCATTTTGCTCCCCTGCTTCCACCCTCTGGCATGACAATTCTCCTTCTACTTCTCTCAGTGTGGGTCACCACTTTCTTCAAGCTTCTAAGAGCCATCATGGAAGTACAATAGTCATGTTTTCCAGGATCCTTCCCAGGGCATTCATTCTTCTCTTCCTGATGAGTGCTCCCAAATTAATAAACCCTCCCTTATCCAAATTCATTTTCCATTTGCCTCTTGTTCAGCAGCCTCAGAACACAGTCCCCAAAAGTACTCTCCTTGCTCCTGCTGGCACGTGTTGATGGCCCTGCTGCTCCTTTACTGTAAAGCCACTCTCTCCTCAGCAGGCCAAGTCCTTCCCCAGCTGGGTTACACTGTCTTAGCCCTTTATTTTTTGGTTGCCAGAAGGGAAGATGGGACAATGTCAAAGTGATAGAGGAAAATGTATCTGTTGCTTGGTAACAACATAGGTCTGATAATCAGAGCTTAGAAAAATTTTGAAAAAGGTAGCAAATTGCTTACTATTCCATGCTCCCTGTTTCCTGTAGCTTACTGGCATCTGCTCTCACCCCCTGTTCTGTTGTAAACAAACCCTGCTCGATTTTTTTAAGTCTTCATGAAAACTTCCCTCTATGTTTTGCTTTATATTAAACATGGCTCTCACCCGAGATCAGTTTTTCTCTACTGGTTCTAGGATAGTTGCTCCAATATCTCTCCTATAGCTACTGACCAATAGGATAACCACCATATTTTTTGGTCAAGAGGATTACTCTTTCTCCCTAAACCTATACCTTAACTTTCCATTTCAGCATCTTACTCTTCTCCAACTTGCAAAATCTCTCCTAGATAGAATCATTATGTGTGAATACCCACCCTTTATGAATCCTGTTCCTGCTACCTATTGCAGACATATCCATGTTACTTGTCCATTTTCATTGAGAAAATTGCCACCTGCGTGAGAGCTTTCTGCTCTGTCCCAGTTCCTGCCATTATTCTTAAATAACTGTAAGACACAAGTGGAAAACTCACTCTACCCATTAGGCTCACATTTCTTTGACTTTCTCAAATCCTATGATTTTCATCTCTACTTCATACACACAACCTCTTCGATGGCCACCCTTTAGATCTCTCCATCACCAGAAACTTCCCCATCTTTAAGATCCTACTTCTGAGTGGAGCTGCCTAGCCTTCTAGGTTTCTTATATACTTGTTCCATAACACCTGCTTCTTGGCTTCATCCAGGTCTCTCATCTCTTGATCCCTCCACTTTCCCTAGGTGATGAGTCTCCTGTCCTCCAGCATATTTGGGCTGGGTACCGGGATCGGAGCTTGAACTACCCTTACTCACAGCTTGGCTTTCAGTACTAGGAGCTGCTCTCAGAACTACTTTTAGTCTCAGAGCTCTCAACTCTGTACCTCACTTGTGTATGAGCCCTAAGAAACCCCAGCCAT
This sequence comes from Zalophus californianus, assembly GCF_009762305.2. Lineage (NCBI taxonomy): Eukaryota > Metazoa > Chordata > Mammalia > Carnivora > Otariidae > Zalophus > Zalophus californianus. The sequence continues at coordinate 145,932,994 of NC_045598.1, forward strand.
GAGCCCATTAATTATACAACCATCCTCTATACTAAAGCTTCTGGATTAAAACTGCCTATCTTTGAAAACGTGGAATCAATGAAAATTCATAAGCTCTAATATCAGCTGAACTATAGAACATGACTCATCAGTCCCACTTCCTGCTTTTTAAAAAACCTATTCTCTGGGGCGCCTGGGTGGCTCAGTCAGTTAGGTGGCTGCCTTCAGCTCAGGTCATGATCCCAGAATCCTGGGATCGGGTCCTGCATCACGTTCCTTGCTCAGTGTGGAGTCTGTTTCTCCCTCTTCCTCTGTCTGCCGCTCCCCTTACTTGTGCTCTCTCTCTCTCTCTTTCTTTCTCTCTCTCTGTGTCAAATAAATAAGTAAAATTCTTAGAAAAAAAATTCTCTGAAATGCTGAAGAGCTATTCCACACCTTTGCTAATATCTACTCAGATCTGGCCATCTCCTGGCCTCCTTCAAAGAATATGGTGTTGTATCTTACTGAGGAAATTCCTGTAAGGACCTCTTTACAATTTCTATCCTACTCTGCCCCTATCCTAGTCATAAAAGAAACTTCTTTTCTTTTAAAATCTATACCTACACCTCATCCTTACCCCTTCTCTCTCGTTTCAGGGTATGATTTGACCCTTCAGTTCAGGATCAATTCCTCCATTTGTGCTCAATTTAAATCCATCTGCTCTCATCTATCCCAAGGCCTTGCTTTATCAGTTACCTCCTTCTCCTACATATTTTCCATTTTTCTCTTTGATTCCTTCACCTTATCTTAAAAACATTTAAAAGGCCATGTTGCAGACAAATCAATGGAACAGAATAGAAAACCCAGAAGTGAACCCACAATGCTATAGTCAACTAATCTTCAACAAAGCAGGAAAGAATGTCCAATGGAAAAAAGACAGTCTCTTCAACAAATGGTGTTGGGAAAACTGGATAGCCACATGCAGAGGAATGAAACTGGACCATTTCCTTACACCATACACAAAAATAGACTCAAAATGGATGAAAGACCTCAATGTGAGACAGGAATCCATCAAAATCCTTGAGGAGAACACAGGCAGTAACCTCTTTGGCATTGGCCATAGCAACTTCTTATTAGATAGGTCTGTTGAGGGAAGGGAAACAAAAGCAAAAATAAACTATTGAGACTTCATCAAAATAAAAATCTTCTGCACAGTGAAGGAAACAATCAACAAAACTAAAAGGCAACCTACAGGATGGGAGAAGATATTTGCAAATGACATATCTGATAAAGGGTTAGTATCCAAAATCTATAAAGAACTTATACAACTCAACACCTAAAAAACAAATAATTCAGTTTTTAAAAATGGGCAGAAGACATGAATAGATATTTTTCCAAAGAAGACATCTAGATGACAACAGACACATGAAAAATGTTCAATACCACTTGTCATCAGGTAAATACAAATCAAAACTATAATGAGATATCACCTCACGCTGGTCAGAATGGCTAAAATGAACATAGGGGACAACAGGTGTTGGCAAGGATCTGGAGTAAGGAGAACCCTCTTACATGGTTGGTGGGGATGCAAACTGGTGCAGTCACTCTGGCAAACAGTATGGAGGTTCCTCAAAAAGTTAAAAATAGAACTAACTTATGATCCAACAATTGCACTACTAGGTATTTACCCAGAAAATATAAGAACACTAATTCAGCAGGAGATACCCAGCCTTACATTTATTGCAGCATTATTTACAATAGCCAAATTATGGAAGCAACACAAGTGTCCATCAACAGATGAATTGATAAGGAAGAAGTGGTATGTGTATATGGAATATAATGGAATATTATATGTGATATAGATATGGAATATCATGGAATATTACTCAGCCATAAAAAGAATGAAATCTTGCCATTTGCAACAACATGGAAGGAGTGAGAGACTATTAGGCTAAGCGAAATCAGTCAGAGAAAGACAAATACCATATGGTTTCATTCATATGTGGAATTTAAAAAACAAAACAAATGAATATGGGGGAGGAAGAAAGGAAAACCAAGAAACAGATTCTTAACTTTAGAGAACAAATTGATGGTTACCAGAGTGGGGGTGGGTATGGGAATGGGTTAAATAGGAGATGGGGATTAAGGAGTACACTTATTGTGATGAGAACTGGGTGTTGTATGTGAGTGTTGAATCACTAAATTCTATACCTGAAACTAATATTACACTGTACGTTAACTGGAATCTAAGTAAAAACTTGGAAAAAAAGATAAATAAAAGACCATCTTGTCTTTCCCCCAAATTTCATTAATTTGGCCATTAATTTCTAACTAATGTTATGCTAAAGCATAGGTTTAATGGAGCTAGGATTTTATTGTCTCAGGATCTCTCACACACAGGTAACAATAAAGGTAGCTCAGTCTCCTCTTACATGTAAGTGGGCTTAAATTATATCCACTTTGCAGTATTATTGTTAGCGTTAAATGAGACACTACACTATGCATCATGGGTTCAAACAAACATTGGTTTCCTTTCCTTTCCTTCCTTTCTAGTTCCTTAAGGGTAGGGGCTGTGTCTAAATCATTTTTGGGTCCCTACTGTCTAAATCACTTTTAAATCTCTAATTTTTACCCTAGTGTTGAACACCTGATATAACTGTTTATTGAGTTTAACTACTCATTGAAACACTTTTGCACCTGTGTCTAGTACTTATGTTGAACTGTGAAAGTAGGTGTGGTTTGGAGAAATGAGAAGCATGTGGAGAACCAGTGATGACTCAGCCTGCATCTTTTTTAGTCTGAAGATTACTAGATAGTAAGGAACAAATGAGTTCTATTTTTTGTAGCTCAACCCCAATTCTATTTTATTGTAATTAATTTAGTGTAGTAATTCTATTTTATATTTTCCTAGAATAAAAAAATTAACTTCTATGTGTCTTAATTGTTTTATCTTTATATGGGAGTAAAATGGTTATCTATCAAGTTAATCTATAAATTATTAGTAGAGTTACCTGAAGCAGCAGTGGATTACTGGAATAAAATTGGCTGTTTAAGTATAATTTATTTTTTAATTGAAAAATAAATGAATGTAAGATCCCAAATTGACAAGTTTAAGACTTGCCTTTACAGAACGAGAAAAAAATAAGCCTTTGTTTGGGATCATGGGTAAGCTTCCCTTCCAGAGGTCATTCAAGAAGCTAATTAATGATTGTAAAGCACTTTGAAAATATGAAGCTTAATATTCACCTAAAATGTGTAAAATTAGATGAGGTACTCAAACACCAGAGATACACTAGAGCTAATATATTAAAGAAAGAATATTATCTATCAGTTTTTTTAAATCGTAATAGCATTTTACAATGACCTTCTTCCTTGATGGTTACATTTCAAGGAGATGGCCCCAGGTGGCCTATAATTACTTTGCCAAATCTAATTTATTTGTAATCACAGATTTTTAGAACTACAAGTGATTTTAGAGATAGTTTACACCAACACCCAGTTTTATGATGAGGAAAATAAAGTTGATGAAAGTTTACTTGCCCAGTAGCAGAAAGCCAGTCTGTAGCAGAATCATGACAAGCATGTCTTCTGCTTCTCAGTGCAGAATCTCTGTAGATCCCTTCAGCAGCAGCAGCCTGGACCACGTCCTCTGAGCACTAACTGTGCACTAAAACTGCAGTAGGTGAATGATGTTAGCCTCTTGTGACCCTTTCAAGTGAGCTCCAGGAGAAACCAAAAACAAGAATCAGAAAATCAGTCAAGTGGAGGCATGAGGGCAATATTTTTATTAAAATATGATAGAAACATAATGAATGTATTAAGATGACCTAATGGTCTCGCATGTATCTATGTGGAAATCAACAAACCTTGATTTTTACAACTGAACAAATTATACCATGTGATGTGCAGACCATGGAGAACTGCTTGCAAGCACCTCTACCCTCTACCTTTTTTATATATAATTCCCTGTAAACTGACAAGCTTTGGAGCAGTTTTTTTCTGCTGGGCTATAGTACTCAGTAGGATGAGGACTAAAGCATTTACTAACCCACTTTGAGGGTGGCTTTTCTTTCCAGCTGATACTACCATTTAGCAATCCCCCCCGTGCTATGCAGCCAGGAGTGAATGCTGGATGGAAAACCAGAGGTAGGAACATTATCAATTGTTGTTCCCTTTTCTCAGACTCAGACTTGTACCTTTAAGAATGTTACTGGTCTGATGGCCACCTTTTAAAGTACTCATGAGGTCCCCCTTTCAGGTGAGCCTTCCTCCTATTCTTTAGGAGTGAAACAGAAGCTGGTCAAAGGACTGCTCATTCTCTCTCCAAGACAATGCTAAACAACTCTCTGGCCTTTTCTGGAAGACACGGTTCTTTATTACCCTGGCAGTCAGGCCTGAGCTGATGTAACTATGTGACTTTAGACCTGGGCACTAAGGGGTTTGCTGCAGTTTGAATGTCATTGCTATTGGGAAAACTTAATTAAAACAAAATCTTCTGGCACCCCAATAGAGAAGAGAAACTGTTTTATTATTAAATAAGAGTAAACCAGAATCACAATCTGCTAAACAGATGGCTGAGAGAAATCTCGCCCTTTTAAATAGGCAAGCAGATAAAACCCATTCCATACATGTTTTCAAGGTAAACAATGGCTAGTCTTTGAGTAAGAGGACTTGGCAGCATCATTTGTCACACATAGTTCATCCTAAATTCACTCGGCAATTGGAGTGACCACTGTGTTAGCTAATAACATTTATCCAAAGGACAAATAAACTTCTCAAATCTTTACGACAGGAGATAGTTTTGCAGGTTGAACTAGGAAATGGCTCTATCTTCCTTGATGGTTACATTTCAAGGAGATGGCCCCAGGTCCTGACATGGCTGGGTTGTAAAGGTGGCAGAGCTTTATCCACCCTTTTAAAAAGGATTTACATACATTTCAAGAAAGAATTTATAATGACAATCTTTCTAAAGTAATGTTCTAAAAAAGGGAGTCTTTTCCCTTATTTTCAATAGGGAGAATTGTCTCTTATTGTAATGCGCATTCCCACCTGGACCAGAGGGTTGAGGTCATGGAGGCTCCTTACCCCCTCCCCTGCCCTTGGAATGTGGGTTTGACTTGCCTTTCCTGCTCCCAGAGGCTGCTCTGAGGACATAGCCTTTGATGTGAGGTGATGTTGAAAACGCCTGCAGGTATACACAAGACTGAGCCCAGTTAGGGCCTCTTTATAAGCTTTCTAAGATTTGGAGGGCAGGTGCAGGGACCCATCTGTCTTGCTGTCCATTCACCCAAGACAAGCCTCATATGTAAGTTGCCTTTGCTATTATTAAAATTGCTACCTACTGACATGGAGTGGCCTGTCTCTTTCTTCAGTCTCATCCTGCCTCTGGGACAGGGGGCTGGTTTCTGATCCACTGTTAGAGCTCCCAGGACACCTGGGAGCTTACACTGCTTAATTGCCAAGCTGATTGAAACTGATTGTCACCCTCTTCAACTTCCTCCCCTGAGGCAGAAGCTGTGGGCCTTGGTTTCATCAAAACACAACTTTGTAAACTTATTTTGGACATTTCATATTAGGTGTCTGTAGAACTCTCTTAACAAAAATATGAAACAGCACCGAGCTTAATTTCTAGACAATCTTGAGCAAGGCATTTTGCAGGTATTTTGCTTTTTTTCTTCCATGGGGAGTTTATCTTCTGGGTGATAATCTTGTTGAACTTGGGGCACCTGGGTGGCTCATTCGGTTAAGTGTCTGATTTCAGCTCAGGTTATGATCTCACGGTCCTGGGATGGAGCCCCTGGGATGGAGCCCCGCATTGGGCTCCCTGCTCAGCAGGGAGTCTGCTTATCTCTCTTCCTCTCCCTCTGCCCCTCCCCCTGCTCATGCTCTCTCTCTGTCCCTCAAATAAATAAAATCTAAAAAAAAAAAAAAATTCTTAATAGTTACAGCCTGTGGTTCCAAGAGAAAAAAGAAAAACCATTGTATAGTGGTTTCAGGGTTTCCCTTAACTCTGCGTTACCTACTGCTCAGTCCCTAAGTGCAGGATCATAGTGAGAATTTTCTGTTGTTTTGTATGTGCCAGGCCCTGTTGCAAGTGCTTTAAATATATTATTTCATTTAAACCTGAGTAAAACCTTTTGAAGTTAGCACTCTTAATACCTGCACTTCACAGATAAGGAAATGAAACAGAAAAAGTTCTTAATTGGCTAACTGTGACACATCTAGTGAGCCTTATAGCTCTGCCTGAGGCCCAGGAGTCTGACTCCCACGTCTATGCCCCACTAACACAGAGAACAATGCAATGGCTGACAGCTGGAGCCCCAGAGCCAGCCTGGGTGGCTCAGACTCTGTCACTGTTAGTTATTAGCTTCTCAGTTTGCCTAATTGTTCTGTGTCTCAGTTTCCAAATGGGGATAAGAATAGTATAAACCACAAATGCCTGTGAAGACTAGGACACACGTAGGGTGCTGAGCGCCGCCTGACACACAGAGAAAGTTGAGAAATATTAGCTTTCAGGAGTAATACATCCTCAGGCATTGAAGTCAAACCCCTTGGTTCCTGCCTAATTGAAATAACTCCTTACATTTGGAAGTGGCCTCTTTTTTTCATGCCCCCAGTCTATTCTTTAGTCATGCTGAACAGTGCTACAAGTTCTCTAAATTATATTTATGCCACTGCCTTTACAAGATGGCAACAGCCTCAATGCTTATTCGTTCAGCAAATATTTGTGGAAGGCTCACTATGTACCAAGCTTTTGATAGAAGGGTGGCTTAAAAAAAAGACACTCACCTCCACACCCTAGTATATAAAAGAGAGGGCAAATGATGTGAGGGTTGGTACCTTAGTGGGGGAAGACAAATATGGAAACAAATACTATGAAGACAACAAGCAGTTTTTTGGCCGTCACCGATGGGTTATATATACTACTGAAATGAATGGCAAAAACACATTTTGGGATGTGGATGGAAACATGGTGCCCCCTGAATGGCATCGCTGGCTTCCCTGTATGACCAATGATCCTCCAAAAACAAGACAACCTATTGCTCGTAAATTCATCTGGACAAACCATAAGTTCAATGTGAGTGGCACTCCAGAAAAATATGTACCTTATTCTACCACTAGAAAGAAGATTCAAGAGTGGGTCCCACCTTCAACACCTTACAAGTAAAGACACTGGAAAACCGTTTGAACATGTGAAATATGGGGCTCTTCATGCAATTGCACTTTTACTGCTTACTATTCACTTGATTAAAATTGTTTGATTTAAAAAAAAAAGAGCTGCAAAAGGAAAATTCGGAGCTCTATGAAAATGTGTAGTAAGGGCAAAGGTGATGGACCTGGAGCTGGTAAACTTTGGGGCCCCTTAAGCATACAGCCCTTCCAAGATGCCAGGGCCATTTATTTTCCAAAATTTGCAAAAGTAAAATATCGTACCATTAGTGGTTAGGATAACTGTTTTCATTCCTACTTTTATTTGTCTTTGTGCCCTGCTCTCTCTTTCCCTCTCAGAATCATGAGAAGGGTCCCAGGTTTTACACAGGCCTTTGGGGAGACCTCTCTGGTATTCAGTTCATAGTGGTTATTTTTTCCCTAGCTGGCTTGTTCTCTTGAAGTCCAACCCTCTGCCAAGGTGTACCAAGCTTGGTGCATAATCAGTTAAGCCAAGTACCCAATGTCTTCCCTGCCTGAGTATATTTTATGGCTCTTCTCCTCTGACTGGTGGTAAAGTGTGGGTCTACCTAAAATGTGTCCAATCGCCTTTCCTTCCCATGTATAGCATGGTGGTTGTGGTAGGCAAAATTTTTAAGAGGTCCCAATAATCGCTACCACCTGGTATTCACCCCAGTTATAATCCCCTCCCTTTGAATACAGATGGGACCTGTGACTTGATTCTAGCCTACAGAATATGGCAAAGGTGAAGGGATTTTGCAGATGTAAGTAAGGTCCTAAATCAGCTGATTTTTAGTTCATCAAAGGAGATTACGATTATTCTGGGAGGGCCTCACTTAATCAGGTGGTTATCCTTAAAAGAGGGACTGGAGCCTCTCTGAGGTGAGAGATTCTCCTTGCAATCTTGATAAAATAAGCAGTCACCCCAAGGAAGCTCATATAGAAAAATTATAAGTGACCTGTAGAAGCTGAGGGTGGCCTCCAGCCAACAGTCAGCAAAAGCTGTGGGCCTCAGTCATACGGGCACAAGGAAATGAATTCTGACAATAACCTGAATGAACTTGGAAGCAGATTCTTCTCCAGGTGAGTCCAGATGAAAACATGGCCTAGTGGACAACTTGATGGCAGTCTTTTGAGAGCCTGACCATACCTGGATAGTCCTAGAGTCTGTCTAGGACTATCTCTGAGCATATCTGGATTTCTGACCCATAGAAAATGTGACATAATGAATATGTATCATTTTAAGACACTAATGCTGTAATATCTCTGTGGAAACAAGATAGATTCCCATCCAAAATTTAGTTTGGATGTTAAGACTGATGATGCCACATACACACACCACACACCACACACCATGAGAATATAAAAATGTTTATTTATGTTTGGGAGGACAGAGCAGCCCTCCTGAGCTGATCTAAAAATGGTTTGACAGAGCAAGTATTATGGGCTCAATTGTGTCCCCTTCAAATTCATATGTTGACGTCCTAACCCCTAATACCTTACAATATGAGAAATAGATCAAATCATCTATTTTAGAGATAGGGCTTTAAAGAGATAATAAAGTTAAAATGAGGTCATTATGGTGGCCCCTAATCCGATATGACTGGTGTCCTTATAATAAGGGGAAATTTGGACATAGAAATGTAAAGAAAGAAAACCATGTGGAGACAGTGTAAGAAGGCACCATCTATGAGCCAAGGAGAGAGGCTTCAGAGGAAACCAATCCCACCAACATCTGGATTATCAGATTTCCAGTCCCCAGAATTGTGGAAAAAAAAAATTTCTATTGGTTAAGCCACTGAGTCTGTGCTACTTTATAGTGGCAGCCCTGGAAAATTAATACAGTAAGGAAAAAAGAGTGGCTTGGGGGGTTTTATTGTGGTTAGGGGCTGGTTAGGGGTCAGAGTGTGGGTATCCATGTGTGAGAAGGGGCTTGACTGCAGCGCCAAAGGAGAGAGTTATCTGGGCTTTTCTGTTCACTTGCCCAGCTGACCCAAGACATAAGAGAAAGGGAGGTAATGAGCCTTAAAATTTACCAGCAGTCAACATCAACAAATGAGGACAGATTTTTGTTACAGCTAAGGTGGTGGTAATTTGTTACATTCGAACAGGAAAAAAAAAATACAGTGGTAAAGAGCTCAGGCTCTAGGGCTTAACTGCTGGAATCCCATCCCAGCCCTACCACTTAAAGGCTGTGGAGCTTGAGGCAAGTTCCTCACCTACCCTGGTTTATGCCTCTGGGAAATAGGGAAAAGAATAATAAGTCTTATAGGGTTGTGAGAATTAAATGAGGGTGGTGGATAGTGTGGCATCCCATTCTTAGGTCCCTTGGGCCTTACCACTTCAAGGCAGCATGTATACCAACTACAGTGCCTACATTTCTTTTCTTGAGATCTTTCACTGAAACCCTGATGCCAAGTCCACAGGAGAGAAGGTCTGGAGAATCAACATCTACACCTAGCAGCCCTCAGCCATTGAAAAAGGAGTGGTGTGTAAATACTCCAGCTCCCTCATTTCTCAGGTGAGATTTCTCTGAGGCAAGTCTGTTAGCCCATTCAGGCTGCTATAACAAAAACCATAGACTGGGTGACTCATAATCAGAAATTTATTGCTCGCAGTTGCAGAAGCAGGAAGTCTGATGCTAGCATGGTCAAGTTCTGGTGAGAGCCCTCTTCTGGGTTGCAGACTGCCCACTTCTCCTTGCATCTTCACATGTTGGAAGGGATGAGTTAGCTCTCTGGGGCATCTTTTATAAGGGCACTCATTTAATCACTTCCCAAAGACCCCACCTCCTAATACCATCACCTTGAGGGTTAGGGCTTCAAACTATGACTATTCAGTCCATAGCAGCATGTTTTCTCCATCTTCTTCCAGAGTTTCCTCTGTGGTGTTAGCACTAATTGCCCACAGTGTCTGCTAGCTGAATAACTTATCCTGTATTGCCTGCCTCTTTTCCCTACTGGTGATTCCCAAAGTTCCCAAATGAGTCACTTGCACTGGATCCTTGTTCCCTGATCTGCTTTGGGGGGACCTAAGGTGAGACAATGAGTTAATACTGTAAAGGCACTGTCAATGCCCTCCAGCCAGAGTCCACCAGGGACACACCTATGATCAAACCAGTTGGGTTCATTAATTTTTGCAGCAAGGAAGGACACCATAGTTTACCATGGTGTGTCTAAGTAAAAGGGTGTTAGAAACCTGTTACAGGATTTGGACTTTGGTTGGACGACTAAAGAGATGGTGCAAGGAAGTAGGCGGTTCACCCTAGGTTGGATGCTGTCAGAAAGCAAGGGCAATTTATGAAGGAAGATCTGGAGTGGATCTGGAAGGAAGATAAATTTTATCTGGAGTGAAGGGATACTAGAATGAGGTAAAAGCTGTAATTGGTAAAGAAGTAGTCACTCATTTTAGCCACGAGACAGGTTGTTAGGTATTTTGGTGGGTAACAACCGTGATCTTCTCTTTGTGCTTAGACAAAGTTATAAAGTTGGCTTGCTTTGTCTCACCTTCTGATCTCGGAGTCAAGTGGTGAGGTTGGTATTCTGTGAGATGGTTTATATTTAAAAGGAGATTAGCATGGACTACCTGTGAGTGCCAGGCCAGGTTCTGAATGTCTGCTTTATGTTCTTCTTTCTCACCACTTTGTAAACTCTCACTGTCACCTACCATCAGCCTGAGCTTGGGGCTTCACATCCATTCTCTTTCAATCGTCACAATAATGCTGAGTCAGGTATGAAAAGTCACATTTTAGAAGTGAGGAAGAAAATGTGATCTGAGTTTATGCAGCACGTCAACAGGTACCTGACATTAAGATGGAGAATGATGTACTAAAGGCACGCCTTGGCTTCTAACCTGTGTATTACTCCCTTTGCGAGAAAAGCAAAGGTGGGACCCTAGGTCAAAGCTCAGCTGCCTCTGGGCGATAGGGGGCAGCGTGTCCCGCGGAAAGTCAAAGCCGCCCAGAAGCTGCACGTTTTGTTAGATTTCAAGCGCTTCGCCCCTGGACAAGGGAGGCTGAGTTTTAAATCCAAGATGTTACTACTCTGATGATGTATGATTCAGCGCCACACCAACCACGAATTAGACTAGAGATACGGGGCGCGGGGCGTCGCAGTCACCGAGAACCGCCCCGGCTCCCCTCTCTCCGCTCCAGCCCCAGGCCACCCCAGCTCCCCTCTCCCGGTCCCAGCCCCGGCCCCGCCTCCGCTCTGGCCCCGCCCCCTGCTCCCCGCTCCCCTTTCCGCCCCAGCGCCTCGCGCCCGCCTGGCCCGGCCGAGCTTCCCGCGCCCGCTAGGCCCCGCCCCCGCCCCTTCCCCCCTCCCCGGCCCGGCCCGGCCCCGATCCCGCCCCCGATCGGCCCCCGCCTGGGCCAGGCCCCCGCCCCGGAGCCCCGATCGCACTCCCGCTTGGCCCCCGCCCCGGCTCCGGCCCCGCCCCCCGCTCCCCGGCCCGGCCCGGGTCTGCCCCGGCTCCGTAACCCGGCCCCGCCCCCTGAGCCCTGCGTGTTTCCCAGACCAAGTCCTGGAGGTCCAAGATGGCGCTGCTAGACCGGGTCTTCCTTGTTCGGGGCCACGGTTCTCGGCGGGTAAGGCGACGCTGGAGGGACTGAGGGCCCGGCTCGCCCCCAGCGAGCGCCCTGCCCGTACGGGTCTCTGGGACGGCGCCCGGGGGCGCGCACAGCGAAGCTTCGACCCCGGGATGCGGGAAGCCAGGACAGGGGATTCCGGGGGCGCGGGGACCCGCGAGGGAAGTGGGAGCCGGGGGATTGGGGTTAAGAAGGAGCAAAGTCACATTCTGCTGTCAGAGAAAGTGTGTGTGAAGTGCATGGTGTGGCTCTCAAAGTTTTCATGTCCCTGGAAGCTTCAAAATTGTGTGTAAATAGGTAGAAAGACTGGAGGACACTGCACACGTTGGCCCTTTGAGGGGTGGGAGAGGAACTGGGGTCCGGAGGGAGCACTGGCCTTATATCCTCATATGAGTCCTTGTTTTATGAGGAAAATCCATTCAGGTGTTAGTTGTGCAAATTAAACATATAATACAAACATATTCACTTAATTTTTTTAAGAAAAAAACCCAAACCCAGCTGTCTAGACTCCCCTTCCTAGAGATAAAGCTGGGAGAGTTGTATCTTAGGCTGGCTTCCGCCTCTATCTCCCCCATGCTTTGGGAGAGGCAACTTTTCGTTTTGTCAACTTATGTATGTCCACTGGACCCAGAGTCTAAATAAATAATGCAAATGAAGACAGCTGGAGAGGATAAGAAAGAGAAAGGAAGATATAGAAAAAAGCAGTAATATCCAAGACGGTCCCTTCCCCCAAGCAAATTAAAAAATCTTAATAAACTAAACTAAACCAAAAAGTTCAATTTCCTTAGCCAGGTAGAAATTATTCTGCCAGCCATGAAAAAAAAACCTTTTTTAGTCCAACAGAATGGGCAGCCATGGTGTTCTTTTTTGAAAACCGAAGACAGTAGTTACAAATGTGAACATGAGGAAATAGTATGGGTAAGTCTCTCAAGTAAGAGAACTTTCTTTGAAAAAGTGGTATTTGTTCAACACTAAGGTTTTGTTGATACTGTTTTCCTGTAAAGATTTTGGTTATAAGTCATTGTGAAAGAAACCTGTGTTTTCTGGCCTCTTCTCGAACTTTCTCTGTGTACAACAGCTCTGTGAGGTAGAAGAGCCTTCACATCGTCTCCCCTACCCCTCAACAAATCATTAGGACTGTAGTAATAGGGTCACACAGACCATACCCCAACTCTTCTGACACTATTAGTACAGTATGAGAGGGAGAAAATGAACTCATTTAAAAATTAACTGTAATCTGACAATTTTGAAATTCTTTTGCTTAAGAAAAATAGAAGTTTTGAGAATCAGGGTTCAGAGCCAGCAAAGGCGCCTTTTGGTGTGTTTTGTTTTCCTGGCACATGCCGCCTTGGGTTTGAATTCCTGGGAGAAGCATTTTCACATCTGTGAAGTGGGAGGTTGTTCCAGGGAACATCCTGTTTTTGTGGGCAAATACTAGTTATTACAATTAAAACTCCTAATTTGAGTATATTTGTTACCAAGAACCAAGAGAAATGTTTCATTTGTTAAACGTCATATTTATGAAGTGTTATATTAAAATTGTGCTGTTTAGCTAGTAGGCCTCAATTCAGTGCAACAAACATTTATTTTGATCTCCACAAAGATCATTATAAAACAGTTTGCAAACTGGCTCTGTGCCCGGCCCTGGGGTTGCAAAGATGGAAAAAAAAATGATCTCTGCTCTCAAGTTGCTCTCAGGAAAATGTGCACACATTAAGTTGTTTATCAGGAAATGCTAACTAAGTGCCTATTAAATGTTGGGCATTCTTTGGAGATAACTTGGTTGAAAAGGTACCTGTACTATCGTTAAGCCTCATATATATTTTTCAAGCTATGGATAATCATGAGTGGACATGGCAATCAATTTTGTGGAGCAAAATGCCTTTAAGAAAAATAGAATAGAGTATGAAATACCAGAATTCATCTCATGTAATAAGGTTAAGTTTACTTTGTGAAACCTGGTTTTTTTTTTTTAATTTCCCATTCTTCCTTTTGTGGATTAATTATTAATGTCTGTGATGCACACTGCCATACTTCCTTTCCTTTTGTTTTTATCAAGAGATTATAATAACTTTAGGATTTTTATAAAAATGATACCTGACTAATATGAATTCAGGTAATATGGTTAAAAAAAAGTAACACAAGACCCTAAACTGGCCACCCAGAAATAACCAGTCTTGACACTTGGTGAACATCATTCCAGGTGTCTGTGCTGGTAAAAAGGATGGGTGCATAGGCATAATTTTGCTTGGATGTATTATGTTTGTTTTCCCCTTAGAACTGAATCAACATTGTTTTCATTGTCTTCTAACACTGAATATTGTCAGGGAAAAATGGAAGGCCAGTGGATTTTTTTTTCCTTGTGTGTTTTGAGTTTTCTTTCTTTTTGAGCTTTCCTATCTGAAAAGCTTAAGAAATCTTTCTGTACCCAACCTAAAATTCCAGAATAGAAGCTTCTTGGAGGCAAGGATTTATATCCTCTTTGTTCACTGCTGTATTTCTGGGCCTAAAAGAGTGCCTAGCATAGAGTAAACATGTAATAAATACCTGTTACATGAATGAATGTGTGTACTGTGTTGCAATATAAAGTGTATTTTTTGCTCTGCTTTATAGAATATATAAATGTCTGAAAAACGGTAGTCTAGTAGGTCACACAGGATATGAGTAGACAGAAAATGCAGAGGTACGTTAGAATGCATATATAAACAAAATGGTGTGTGCCTGGAGGAGGCAGGGAAGGCTTCATGGAGGAGGTGGCTTCCGGGGCTGACTTTTAAAGGAGGACTTGGAATATATGGGGCCTCAAATATGATCTAGACCTAAGGAATAGCATATATCAAGAAGTGAGGGAGCATAGCCTATTTCTAAAAAAAAAAAAAAAAAAAAAGTGGCTTAATATTGTGGAGTTTAAAATACAGGGTCAGAGAAGAGTGCAGTGGAGATGAGACTGGAGAGGTTGCTGGGGTCAGGGCATGGTGGGCTTCACTCATATGGCAAACTGGGCATTTACTATGTGCTAGGCAGGGTACTAGAGATATGAGGATGAGAAAGAGCTGATTCCTGCTCTCGGGAAGCTTATAATAGAATGACATTATGGTATAATATGGTAAGTATTATGATGAGTGTTCTTGATCTCAGAAGAGGTCCAAAAATAAAGCATCTCTCTTCTCCAGTTTGGAAAACAAAGAGTAAAGATAGAGGCCAAAGTATCACGTATTACCATTCCATGTGAGAGCCAACTGGCCCTGTTAACTGGACTTTCTGAATTAGGCAGACTTGCTGCCTCAGAAGGACAGTAGAATTGCTCTCTGAGGGCAGCTAACTCTCAAGAGGAGGAAGGCTGAAGGCCTAGTCGTGCCCAATTATTGTCTCAAAATGTACCAGTCAGATAAACTATCTCTGGGGACCGGGAAACTAAGGGTGTGGAAAGAAGCCCGGACTTACACTAACTGAGCTCCCCTCTGGGAAGGAAACGTCAGGACTGGGGAAGAAGCATTTCCCACTCCCAGTGGGAGGAGTGTACAATTTTTATGGAATATATTTTGGGGTACACATCTAGGCTGAGACCTGAAGGATGAACAGGAGTTAGCTGAGGGGAGGAATATGAGAAAGTACTAGGTGGGAGAGTGGCTTGTGTAAAGGGCCAGGCTAAAGTGTATAGGTAGAGAGTAGGGAGGCAGGTGGGGAGAGGCTAATGAAGCTAATGAGCAGCCAGTGTGCCACATTAAAGAGTGAGAGCTTTGTCCTGACAGCATGGGAGTGGGGGTAAAAACAGAGGCATGTAATCAGATCTGGGTATTCCTCTCTTCATAGTGGCCTCAGATAAGGAATGGCTGTAGATGCAGAGAAACTCAAAGTCAAGTGATATTTAGGAGGTAAATTGAGAGGCCTTGGCAAGTAGGAGGATTGGGCCATATTGAGGTGATATAGCACCATCACAATTGTGAGCAGGGAAGTAATATTATCAGGTAAGACTTGAGATAGGGAGACGGGAAGTCAAAAGTGATAGGAGTCTGTACTATGGGCAGCATTAGAGCTATGTAGGACTAAAACAAACTGGACTTTGTGGTTTGGATGTACTCTATGAAATTAAGCCCAGATTTCTGTCTTTGGCCCTTAAGCTAAGGGCCATGCCACTGAGAGAGGGCACTTACCAGGGGAACTGGTTACAGGGATGGAGATAAGAATGTTAATTCTGTCTGGGAGTGTTAGGGAAGGCATCGGAACTCTTAGAACTACCTTTGAATGATGAATGTTGAGTGATGTGGGGATCGATTTGGTATAGATAGGAAGGTAGGAAACAGTTTATGTTTGGGGAACCCTGTGTATTTTGTTTTCCTGAGTGCAGATTTCAAGGGGGTAAAGCAGAGGGAAAAGAGGCTGGAGAGATGGACAAGAGTCAAGTCACAAGGACTTGACATGCTGTGTGAAGCTAAGGAATCGACTTCATGCAGCTACCAGGGAGCTATAGGTCGATCTTAAGGTGAAAAGTAGCATGAGCAGATTTGCAGTATTCTGGAGGGCAGCATCGCAGACGGGCTGGAGAGGGGAGACACTGGGGGCCAGAGACAAGAGATGACAAAGTATGACCTCTGTATTTGTGGGTGACAGGAGATACGGACCTGTGAAGTCAAGTGGTGGATAGAGAGGAAAGATACCGACTGGGAGGTAAAATATGTGGGACTGGAGATGAATTGGATGTATCAGGCGAAGAGAAAGAGGCCTTGAAGGAGTCACTAGAGGGAGTCCCATAGATGAATGGTGGTTTCAGAGCTCAAATATGCATGTGAAGAAATTTCAAAACAAACTTCCTCCCAAAACTATAAAGCTAATTTTAGAATATTAAAAAATATGTACATCTACACAAAGATCATTATAAAACACATCAAAAGGGGAGGGAATTTCTAAAGTTAGGGTTGTCTACAGCCCATAATAAAAGGCATTCCGTCAAGGTTTGGCAACCCTTTGTTTTAAAGAAAATTCCAGGTAGAAAATGATTAGCATTCTCAGCTATCCTATGCTGTTCTCTCCCTGAGGTGATGATTCACCTTGGAATCAGAAATGCCTGGGTAACCTTCAGTTTGTTTCCTGGAGTGGTGGGGGATGGGAGGGATGGGGTGGCTGGGTGATAGACATTGGGGAGGGTATGTGCTATGGTGAGCGTTGTGAATTCTGTAAGACTGATGAATCACAGACCTGTACCTCTGAAACAAATAATACATTATATGTTAAAAAAAAAAGAAGATAGCAGGAAGGGAAAAATGAAGGGGTGGAATCGGAGACGAACCATGAGAGACCATGGACTCTGAAAACAAACTGAGGGTTCTAGAGGGGGGTGGTGTGGGGGGTGGGTTAGCCTGGTGATGGGTATTAAAGAGGGCATGTACTGAATGGAGCATTGGGTGTTATATGCAAACAATGAATCATGGAACACTATATCAAAAACTAATGATGTAATGTATGGTGATTAACATAAAAAAAAAAGAAATGCCTGGGTAAATATAAGTAAGTTAAGAGTAATGGGACAACTATACTTTGGTCCCTTCCAGTCTGGAGAAACACCCACGCTGCATTGCATCAGTGGTAGAACTGCAGGCTTTGGCAATTATTGAATAATGTTGCCGTTTACATTTAGCCCTGAGTTATTTTCTGTGCTCCAAAACTGTATTTCCAACCGCAGGTTAGGTGTGTTCACCTGAATGTCCCACAGGTGTTGCAGGTATGGCGTCTCTAATACAAAACTCAATGTCTTCAATCCTCCAACTTGGCTCTTCCTATGTCAATCCTGTCATTTATAGCAGCACCCAACAAGTAGCCATGTCAACTCTCCCTTCTTGCTCACCACTTCCAGCTGGTTGGCTTCTGAATTCAGGCTGGACTACATTTTAAATTTGTGTGGAAAGTGTTGTCTTTATTTCTCCTGCCCTTGTTACTTCAACCCTAGACCAACACCTGTCTGACTGGTCTCTGTTTCCTTTTAGCTCAGAGTTAAATCTTACTTTCTAAAACACAAAGGCAATGCAAAGAGTAACAGAATACTGAGGTGTAAGGGAGAGAGGTGGAGAAGTCTCTCTCAGCTGAATGGACTTGATGTTTTCAGGAAAGTGGGGGGCCTCTTATCCGCCTTTGGTGAAATAGGTCAACATGTGCTGAGGTTGGCTTTGAGGCAAGAAATACTTGGACCAGACAATATTAAGTACAGTGATAATTTATTATCTCCTCATTTTTGGGGCCCTTCCTACCAGCAAGTAATTTCATTTGCTAACTTCCTACCCCTTCTGATGATGGCATCCAGGTCTAAGCCATCATTACCTCTTGCCTGGTCTGCTACAGAAGCATCATTCCTGCTTCCAACCTTACCTCCTACATTCCTTCTCAACATAGCATGCAGAACAGTATAGAGTAGCCCTCTAAACACATATGTTTCCCCACAGCGTTTATTAGCTTTTAATATGCTAAGTATATATTTTGTTTAATTTATCCCCACCCTCCAAAAATAATCTCTCAAGTAGAATATTGTATCTGTTTTGCTCACTGCTGTATTGCCATTTCCTAGAAGAGTGCCTAGGGCATAGGAGATGCTCCTTAAAAACTTGTTAAAAATAGATAAATGAGTTAACTCCATCCAAATCATAATATGTTTATCTCTAATATTTTTTTCATATATGCAAATTCCCAAACCAAAACAAAGCCTTTTGAAGAACAGGGGTGTTATTTTTTTGGCTCAGAAAAGATAGTCATGTTAGTTATGACTAATGTGATGGGCATCAGTGAGTTTACTCAAATGAGAGGTAAGCAGGAGTGAAGTCCCCAGTTCAAAATTTCAAACTGCCTGCTAATTTATCTCCTTGATTTCATCTCCCTTTTTTGGGAAGTATTCGTGAAGCATCTGTTTGGTCCACATCTAACTGCAGGCAGGTAGGAACTGTAATAAAAATGGGAAATATACCCTGAAGCTCAGAGCAACTACTTTTTCAAAGACTCATGTTCATTGCTATAAGGTGTATCATTACTTAAAAATGTAATTTCTGTCTTGCTACGGGCAACAACTACATAATTCAGCCTAGCCACTGCAGCTTGGAGTCCAGCTTACTTCCTTTTATATTTGCTCAGCCTTACCTTCAAGTTGCTGTGGCAATGAGATCTGTGAACTGCAGAAGCTTAGAATATCAGTGGCCTCTGTGCAGTGCCCTGCTTTAAGTGAAGGAGAGGGTAGAGGTACTCAAGCAATCCACACATGCAGAGAGCTCGAGTACAACATGGCCTGTGGCAAGCCATAGGTGTGGGTAGAGTTTGGGCTCTTCAGTTCTTTTACAGTCTGTAGGATTGCTATTGGTATTCGTGGGCGGGACAATTCTTCATTCTGCAGCACTGTTTCTGTGCTGGAGCATCAAGTAGAGCATCCTGCCCAGCTCCCTCTTGTATTTCCAGATGGTTCCAGCTAAGAGCCACCTCCACTGTGCTGAAGTGATAGTGGTCTAGACACTGAAAAGTGCATGCAAGGCACAGACATGTGCCTTCTAACAACTGGACAAAATACATTGGGGAGTAGTTACTGGAGGCTTACTGTGTGCACAGACTATCGAGTTGCATTGAGAATGCAAAAATACCCATTTTTCAAAGTCATCCTTTGAAAAATAAGGTTGTCAGGTCTTTACCAAGCTGACATTTTTATATGACAGTCAAGACCCAGTCTGCAAAGCTCTTATCCTGTGAATTTGAGTCAGGATAAATTTATTCTTTTTTTTTTTTTTTAAAGATTTTATTTATTTATTTGAGAGAGAGAATGAGATAGAGAGAGAGCATGAGAGGGGAGAGGGTCAGAGGGAGAAGCAGACTCCCCACTGAGCAGGGAGCCCGATGCGGGACTCGATCCCGGGACTCCAGGATCATGACCTGAGCCGAAGGCAGTTGCCCAACCAACTGAGCCACCCAGGCGCCCAGGATAAATTTATTCTTAAAAAATATTCATGTTAACCTAAACTAACAGGTACTTAGAAACCCCACAAAAATAGATATGTCATGTTTCATTTTCCTTAGAAGTATAGCTCACACATAAGTGTGGAATATATAGTACTTACACTTTAACATTCTTGTAACAGTGATCATATGCTAGTGTTCTTGCTGTAACTTTGTTTTCCTCTATACCCTTATTATATTGTGTGCTTGCATATATGATTTGATTTTGTGGTAACTAGTTTTTTAAAAATATTTATTTGCTTATTTGAGAGAGAGAGAGAGTGTACAAGGGGGGTGGGGGGGCAGAGGGGAAGCAGACTCCTGCTGAGTGGGGAGCCCTATGCTGGGCTCTTGATCCCACAACCCCAAGATCATGACCTGAGCTGAAACCAAGAGTTGGACACTCAACTGACTGAGACATGCAGGTGCCCCTATGTTAACTATTTTTAATAAAAAACTAATTTGTGAACCTATCCAACACTACACAATACAAAAGGATATGTAGTGACTGTACAGAAAGTCCCTCTCCCAAGAGATTAGTGCTATGAATAGTTTCTTGTGGATCCTTCCAACAATTTTTGTTCATACGTCAACATATGTATGAAAATATTTTCATTAAGAGACACCACACAAATGGGAACATTTTATATATATTTCCCTACCTTGGATTATTTTCCTTAACATGTAATGCCTTGCATTGTTGGTATTCAACAAATATTTGTTGAGTGATTGAATAACCATATATTGTTATTAGAATAGAATATATTCTATTAAAAGATACACAGTATTTTGTTATATGGTTGTACCCTAATTGGTTAGGTATATCTGCTATTGAAATGCTGATAGATTGTTTTCTAGTCTTTTTGATTACAAACAATGCTTTCGTATATTATATGTTTGACTATTCTGCATCCCTTGCATTTCTGAGTCCCTAGAAATGAATTTTGAGATATGGTTGTCAACTTGCAAAAAGCCAACTGGGAATTTTGATAGGAATTGCATTGAATCTGTAAATCAATTTGGGGAGTATTGCCTAAATTTAACAAAATTAAGTTTTCCAATCCATGAACACAGGGTGTCTTTTTATTTATTTAGGTCCTCTTTAATCTCTTATGAGCTTTTAGTTTATAAATCTTATACTTTCATTACATTTATTAGTAGGCATTTTATTCCCATTGATGTGATTGTGAATAGAATTGTTAATTTCATTTTCATCTTAGTGAATATCTTTGAACATAGCTTTTCCCTCCCACCCAAATGAATGAGTATATCCGTCGGATTAATTCCTAAATGTGGAGCTGCTGGGTTAAACGGTGTGTATATTTTGGATAATATTTTGATATATGTTACAAATTGGCCTCCAAAGAAGTTGCCCCAACTCCTATCAACAGATTTTAAGAGTGACTTTAATAAGCTATTTTTTGTATTATGTATTATGAAATTTTGAACCTTACCAATCTTGTGAGAGAAAAATGATACCTTCTTTAATTACATTCACCCAGTTACAAATATGGTTGTATTTTTTGCATGTGGACTATCTTTTTAAGGCCTTTGCCCACTTTTTCTATTTGCAAATAACTTGTTAATATTCATATATCAATAGATTTGGATTTTGGGGGGTTAAACTAATTTTTAAGATGGCATAATTTAGAGTCATTGGAAGTGACTATTTCAACTTGATGAGACAAGAGGCAGAGAGCTGGATTTGTAGCCGTAGCTCCATAAGACTCTACTTGTCTGCACTTGTGTACTTTTGATGGCTTTGGAGTCTGGCCAGTCAGGTTACAGGCAATAAAACAAGCATTTACTGAATGTCTAATTGGTGTTAGAAACCCTATTATAGTAATGAATGGAGACTGTTCTGTCTTCCTGGGTGCTCACAGTCTGGTGCAGAAAACTGAGATCCTGCTGGAGGGAGGGATTCATTTGGCCCATTTTTAACAGAGACACATGTTCAAAAGTGTCAACAGTTTTTGACACTTTGGCTTGGTTTTGAAGGCTGGTTCTGTTAGGTTGACAAATGAAGTGGGGGCAGTTCAGGCAGATGATAAATCAGGAGCAAAGGCCAGAAGAAAATTTTGCAAGTTTCAGGAGTGCTGCGGGGTTGGTAGGTATTGGAGTATACCTCTGAGTGGTGGAACTGGTTAGAAGTAGGGTCAGGAATGTAGGTTGAAGGTAGGTTGACTTTTCTACTTGAGTGTCATGCTAAAGAGTTTAATTTTTGTATTTTTGACTCTGGAGGACATCAGTGTTGTTGTTTATTTATTTTTAAGATTATTTGAGAGAGAGAGGAAGAGAGAGCAGGAGTGGGGAGGAGGGGCAGGGGGAGAGGGAGAAGCAGACTCCCTGCTCAACAGGGAACCTGAGGTGGAGCTCGATCCCAGGATCCCGAGATTATGACCTGAGCTGAAGGCAAATGCTTAACCAATCCAGCACCCCATGGACATCAGTGTTTTTGAGGTATGGGATTTTAATGTGGAGGCCCAGTCAATTAGTAATGGTGACAATCATGGTAAAATTTCTAAGAGTTATTTAAATACTACCTTCCTTAGCTCCACAAATTCTGTGTGAGGGTCTGTTAATGATTTTTACAGATTTGAAACTCAGTTTTCTTAATAGTATACCTAGAACATTAAACGATTATTTTTACATTGGTATAAAAAAAAAGAAAAATCATTTTTCCCCTTTCTATTGTGTATTGGATTCTTGGGTTTTATTTAGACGAGGAGTCATGCACTCAAATGCCTCAAGTTCTGGATGGCCCTATAAATGACAGTGGTTGTCCAGTGAAAAGGGTTCACTTTACCTGTGTGTGTGGGGACTGGTTGGAGCTGAGGTGTTGTCTCAAGGGGGCATTAACTCAGTCTTATTAGAAGCTGGACGTAGGTGTTGCTAGAGCTTCTGATTTTTATCTGAATTCTCCCGGTATCCAAATTTTGGCTCAAAAATTTTAAAACACTGGGCAGGCCTAACAAAACATCTGGCTTGGATCACCAATCTGCCTTTATTGTAGGCGTTTATTCTAGCATTCGAGACCAGCCAAGATACTTAGGTAATTTAAGATTAAATCTCAATGCTATATAGTCTTCATCCTCTAGGGAAGAGAGAGTCAAGACTCTTAAAAGAATTGCCATTCTGAGGATTAGAAGTATAATCATTTTTCATTAGTTTAGATGCTATCATTTAGGATCACATGAAGGAGGAAGATATTGTTTACATGATGTGGGAGAGTCATGAGTATGGAGCAGAAGGCAGATGATAGCTGGGTTTTTTAGGGGGAGGGGAGATTTTAGAACTTCTGATAAGTAAATTTGTTTGCCAAAATCAAAGACATTAGAGAGTTTTAAGAATTTTAGATTTTAAAGCTGTCCAGAGAAAGACAAAAACCGTATAATTTCACTCATGTGGAATTTAAGAAACAAAACAGATGAACATAGCGGAAGGAAGGAAAAATAAAATGAGATAAAAACAGAGAGAGAGGCAAACCATAAAAGAGACTCAGCTATAGGGAACAAACTGAGGGTTGCTAGAGAGGAGGTGGGTTGGGGGGTTGGGGTAACTGGGTGATGGGCATTACAGAGGGAACTTGATGTAATGAGCAATGGGTGTTTCATGGAACTGATGAATCACCAAATTCTACCCCTGAAACTAATAATACACTACATGTTAACTAACTTGAATTTAAATAAAAATAAAAAAATAAAGATGTCCAGAGAAATCAATCTTGATATGAAAGATACTTATTTTCAGAAGACAACTTATTTCTAGAAAAAATACAAAGCAAGATTTGAAAACTTAAAAGTCTATTTTGTATCCACTTTTTATGACTCGAAAAGGCCAAAATGCTATTTCAGGTTATTCAGGATCCTTCTTTGTAGAAGTAGGAGACCGAATAAAACATGATTCTGTGAGGTCTGTTCATATCTATGTGTCTTAATATTGAAATGAACAACTTGTTTTTAGGCAAACAGATGGATTGAATTTAATTTTTAATAGCATATATGCTATGAATTATCAGAAGGTAATATGAATTAAAATAGCATATCAATTTCTTCACTTTTGGTTTGGTGGGAGAAATCAGTATTGTTTAGATCAAATAAAATACAACAGGTAAGCCTGTGCTATGTAGTAACCTAATACCTTATAGATACTAAGAATTATTATCAAAGTGATTATGTTTTTGCCTCTATATTCTTTCTTCTATTGGGAGGTTGGGAAAATGTTTTAAGATAAACAAAAAAATGTATATGCAAATATTTTATTTATTTACTTAATTTATCTTTCATAAAGCACCACATCATATTCCCTATACAGATCAACACTAAATAAATAAAAATTCATTTTAGAGCCTTGAACAATTAGAACACATTTTTTTCATTTTTGGAATGAAACATTTCATCATTATTTCATCCATCCATAATGGAAAGTGACAAACTCACCAGCCTACTTGTGCAAATTTCCTGATTCATCATCTTAATGTAATAGTCCTGGAGGTGGTGGCAGCCTTAAGTAAAACTGCCATTTATGTAGAGAAAGATTATTATTGTAGGTTGCTTGGATTATTATGCTTTGGCAAAAGGATACAAAAAGAAAATGCTTTGTCAACATGAAGCTAAAGGAACTACAATGACCAGCATGGAACATAAACAGATTTACAGATTTATCTTTACCAATTATTTTATACATGTTTTCAAATTCTGTCTTTCAACAACACTTTTTCCTGATTATAAAAGCAAATCATACTTATTGAAAAGATTTTGAAAATACTAAACACCAACCAAACAAAAAGCAAAAATAATCATCCATAATCTCATCGTCTAGAGATGATAACTGTGTAAGGGAAGTAGTGGATGGACTCTGAAGTCAGACACATCTTGGATTTGAGTCGTCTTTTCTACTTACTATTTGTCTTTAAAAGTTAGTTACTTGACTTTTCTATGTTTCAGCTTTTTCATCTATAAATTGGGGATAACAATAGAATTTACCTTATAGGATTGTTGTGAGGTAATACATTGAAAGTCTTTAGTAGACCTTTGCACATGGTAAATATTGAATCTATTACTTACTGTTTTTTTGTTAGTCTTTTTTCCAAGCATATATTTTTATTTATAGTTAAGGACATGTTGTATACTTTTTCCCCATATAACATTGTATCATATGCATTTTCTTGTGTAATTTCCAGTTGATGAACAGCCTTATCCTAAATCATTGACCGCATTACCAATTGTTTCTTTAGGCTAAATTTCTAGATATCCTAGACCAACTGATGGCAGCCCGCTTAGCTTACAGGAATATTCTAGCAGGAAATGATAGATTCTGGAGTTTTAATTTCCAACCATGACCTGATGGGGAATATCATGTGCCTCTTTGGTGTGATCATTAAGCTCTGTGGGAGTTCAGTGAGTAGTGAGGAAATATATAAGATGCTGATGAGGGAGGGCTCTGGAGCCTGTCAGACCACATTTGAATCTTGGTTTTGTGACTTGGGCAATATTTTTAACTTCTCTAGGTCCCTCCTGTCCAGTGAGGTGTAAAAATAATATCTATTTCATAGGGTGGTGAAGATGAACTGATTTGATATCAAATCCTGACATATGGTAAGCACTTAATGAAATTAGCTCTTTATTGTTTGTTATGTTCAACACTTAAAGTTTGTTTTTATAATTAAATGTGAGAGAATGGCAGTGGTTTTCAAAGTAATGTGAGAATGTGAATTGTAAGACATAAGATAGGGCAATACAAATATTTTTAGTGTAAAATGTTATTTTTCCATTTCAAATGTAACAAATAGTTATCTGTTCTAAATTTATTATCCAGAAGATAACATAGGAAGAGGCATTTGATTTAATAAACCTTATGAGGAAATTTTAATAATTTTTTCAGTGATTCAAAAATGGAATGTGATTTTTATCCAAATTATTCTTGTTAAAAGATGAATATGCTTTATGTTATTTTTTTTGCATCTTTTTTTCAGAGTGCATCTTTCAACTAGGATCTTTTTTTATTTTTTATTTTTTTATTAGTTTCAGAGGTAGAATTTAGTGATTTATCAGTTGCATGTAACACCCAGTGCTCATTACATCAAGTGCCCTCCTTAATGCCCATCTCCCAATTATTCCTTCCCCCCACCCACCTTCCATCCAGCAACCTTCAGTCCTTCAGTTTGTTTCCTAGAGTTCCGCATCTCTTATGGTTTGCCTCCCTCTCAATTTTCATCTTATTTTTCCTTCCCTTCCCCTATGTTCATCTATTTTGTTTCTCACATTCCACATATGAGTGAAATCATGTGGTATTTGTCTTTCTCTGACTGACTTATTTCACTTAGCATAATACCCTCTAGTTCCATCAGCATCATTGCAAATGGCAAGATTTCATTCTTTTTGATGGCTGAGTAATATTCCATTGTGTATATATACCATCTCTTCTTTATCCATTCATCTGTTAATGGACATCTGGGCTCTTTCCATAGTTTGGCTTTTGTGGACCTTGCTGCTATAAACATTGGGGTGCATGTGTCCCTTCATATCACTATTTTTGTATCCTTTGGATAAATACATAGTAGTGTAATTGCTGGGTCATAGGGTAGCTCTATTTTTAACCTCCATACTGTTTTCTAGATTGGCTGCATCAGAGTCCATTCCCATCAAGAGTGTAAGAGGATTCTCCTTTTTCCACATCCTCACCAACATCTGTTGTTTCCAGAGTTGTTAATTTTAGCCATTCTGACCAGTGTGAGGTGGTATCTCATTGTGGTTTTGATTTGTATTTCCTTGATGCAGAGTGATGTTGGGCATTTTTTCATGTGTCTGTTAGCCATTTGTTTGTCTTCTTTGGAGAAATACCTGTTCATGTCTTTGCCCATTTCTTGATGGGTTTTTTATTTTTTGTGTGTTGAGTTTCTTAAGTTCTTTATAGATTTTGGATACTAGCCCTTTATCTCATAAGACATTTGCAAATGTCTTCTCCCATTACATAGGCTGCCTTTTAGTTTTGTTCACTGTTTCCTTGCTATGTTAGTGCTTTTTAAAGTTAAATTTAAGCAGAACCCCTGTAAATAATAATACTAGCATTTATAAAGTGCTTGGCATATACTAAACAATGAACTTGGTATTTTACTTATATTTACTCCTGTGATGCTTACAGTGTCCTATGAGTTAGGTTCTTTTATTGTCTCCATTTATAGAAGAAACTGAGGCACAAAGAGGTTAAATCACTTGCTGAAGGTTATACAACTAATGAGATAATTCTGTCCTATGTAATCTTGCCCCAAAGACCATGCTTTTAACCATTCCACTATGTTACTTAACATTCCAGGAGAAAAAGAGTCATAATTGATTAAATACAATACCGATATGTTTACAGTGAGTTTTTTAACCCAAGAATTTGATTAATAATAAATTCAAGAGTAAGTTTTTTGAAATTCAACTATTTTGTGGAAATGCATTTATGAAAATTTCAATTAATCTTTTTTTCCCTTTCAGTTTTTCAGTTATGGAACAAAAATACTGTATCAAAACAATGAAGCTTTTGGGTCTAAATTCTTCCTACCCCTTCAAAAAGCCATGCTGCCGCCTAATAGTTTTCAAGGAAAAGTGGCGTTTCTCACTGGGGGAGGTACTGGCCTTGGTAAAGGAATGACAGCTCTTCTGTCCAGCCTAGGTGCTCAGTGTGTGATCGCCAGCTGGTAAGTCACACTCAGCGAGTTGCCTGGCAAGAGTCTATTATAAAACAATTCTGTGCCATGATTTTGAAAACACTCTTTGCCAGAGTCTTTTGTTTTTCATCTTAATTTTCTACGAAATATCCTTTAGATTATTTAAATAAATTTCCTTGGAAAAATCAGTTACAATTTGTAATGATAGAAATACAGATGGACCGTGATTTACATTGATTCAATTTAGGATTTTTCGACTTTACGGTGGTATGAAAGTGATACATACATTCAGTAGAAACTGTACTTGAAATTTTGAATTTGGAACTTTTCCCAGGCTAATAATATGTGGTAAGATGCTCTTTCATGATGCTGGCATTGAATCGCAGCTTCCAGTCAGCCACTCAATCATGAGGGTAAACAACCGATAACACAACTGTTTTGTACCCAGACAACCCTTCTGTTTTTCAGTACAGTATTCAACAAATTTACATGAGATATTCAACATTTATTATAAAACAGGCTTTGTGTCAGATGATTTTGCCCAACTGTAGGCTAATTTAAGGTAGGCCAGGTTAAGCTATGATGTTCAGTAGCTTAGGTGTATTAAAATGCATTTTCACATGATGGTATTTTAAATTTATGATGGGTTTACCAGGGATGTAACCCCGTTGTCATGTTGAGGAATATCAGTAATGATTGATTGTGGAACTGATGATGGATACATTTCCCAAATTCAGTGATAAAATTTTTTTTCTTGTACCTGAAGCTTAAGGTTAAAGTGCTGTGTTGAGGCTGCTCAGTAGGAGTGATTATAGTTACTGCTTCAAAGGATAGTTAGCCTTGTACTAGGATAATGGATATAATCCTTCCATTTTCTGTAAGATGGGCTGATGTTTCAAAACATCTCTTGTGATAAATGTAGGAAGGATAAGGCCATGTAGATGGACTTTCTTACTTGGGCATATCCTGGGACCCTATAACTATGTAAGTCTAGAACTTTAGAGACTGGTCAAAAAAATCTACACCTTCTTCCTATTTGGAATAGTGTAAAATTTTTAGATAAGCTGAATAAGAATCTGAATGACAAGTCACTATGTAATTTACAAAGGGCCAAAGGAATTTCTTTCAGATGTTTCCTTTAATGCAAATTGGCCAAAAAAATTGACATTTTTTTAAATATTATGATGTTTTTACAGATATTAAAATATTATTTTCTTTGTAACACTACATAATTTATGTTTATGGTTTATTTTTCATGTTTATCTCAAGAGTATAAAACAATGCATATAATGCTTTTTTATCCTTAAATTCAGTCTAAAATCTAACAAACTTTATATATATCAGGTTTTATATAATATTAGTTCACCTTGTGTTTTCTTTCTAAAGGAGGCTTGGGCAGGGGAACAGAAATTATTGTAATTAAGGAAATAATTTTATTTATTTTATTTTTCATGTTTCTTTTTATTTAAATTCTAGTTAGTTAACATGTAGTGTAATATTGGTTTCAGGAGTAGAATTTAGTGATTCATCACTTACATGTAACACCCAGTGCTCATCACAAGTGCCCTCTTTAATACCCATCATGCATCTAGTCCATCCCTCACCCACCTCCCTCCATCAACCTTCAGTTTGTTCTCTATACTCCCTCTCTCTTTTTTTTTCCTTCCCCTATATTCATCTGTTTTGTTGCTTAAATTCCACATGAGTGAAATCATATGGTATTTGTCTTTCTTTGACTGACTTATTTCTCTTAGCATAATACTCTTAGTTCCATCTACATTGTTGCAAATGGTAAGATTTTATTCTTTTTGATGGTTGAGTAATATTCCATTATATATATGTGTATATATATATACACACACACACATACATACATACCATATTTTCTTTATCCATTCATCAGTTGACAGACATTTGGGCTCTTTCCATAATTTGGCTATTGTTGATAATGCTGCTATAAACAACAGGGTGCATGTACCCCTTTGAATCAGTATTTTTGTATTAAGGAAATAACTTTAAATCTGTGTGTAGATATAAAACAACTAGTCTAAAAGTAAATAATTCAATAATTGAGTATTAGATATATAAAAATTGTACAAATTTAACTTTTAGAAAGTGAATTCATTCAAACTGATTTGTTTGTAGATACAGCCTTTGCATTTTGTCAAGATTGCATCTGTTTAAGCTATAGATTCTCTTTGTTTTTTAACCTATGGAATTAAAAAGAAAAAAATATGAAGTCATTTCAGAACTCATGCAAAGTACTGTGTGTTTATTTCTAGGAAGATTGATGTTTTAAAAGCGACTGCAGAACAAATTTCTTCTCAAACTGGAAATAAGGTACATTAAAAAGAGTTATTTAATTCAGATTTAGGAATTAAAGCATGCTTAAATAACTTATTCATGTTTTTGGTTTAAGAAGCTTGAAAAATTTAGGATTCCTTTTTCTCTCTGATATTTTTCAGGTTCATGCAATTCAGTGTGATGTGAGGAATCCCGAAATGGTGCAAAACACTGTGTCGGAATTGATCAAAGTTGCAGGACATCCTGATGTAAGTGTAATGGTGATGAGGCCAAAGTATGAGGTGTTTGATGTTGATGCCACCCACCAAAATGCGCTAAGGATGCACTAAGGAAATAAAATATTGATGTGAGCAAGTGCTGTGTTGAGAAGCATGTATTTTTTGTCCTTAGGAAAGAGCCAGCTTTGCTTAGAGCAGGGAACAGATTAGGTGAACTGCTACACCATTGCCTTTCGGAAATACTTTAAAAATGCATTTACAGTCATATAGAACAAACTTGATTTCACTTTATTTAATAAGATTATGAAATAAGAAGAGCAGTTATTCAAGAGCACAATACCTAGTTTAAGTGATGCATGCTCTTTGCTTTTCCTAATAACTTTTGATTATCTCTATCAGTAGAGGAGAATGATACAAGTAAAGAAATCTATAAGATACTCCAAATTTTTCCTTTTAAGACCTGAGATGTGCATGTGTATTTTGCTGTTTTTTGGTTCACATATTGGAAAGAAGCAATTTCCTCCAGTAGTCTCAAAGAGAGCACTGTTCTAAGTTAGAGATACTTTCAGACAGACCAAGAATACTGAATCTGCTAATAGAACTAGGTAGAATCTTTATTGATAGTGAAGAAACATGTTTATCAACCAAGAGTTTCATTGGGTAAATTAAGCCAAACTGTCACCAGAAATTAAAAGACATTTTGAGATTCCTTGAAATACAGTATAGACAAATGGTAGATATGCTTAATCTGTATGTTTTCTTAATGATAGATTCTACCCTAATTTTGAGACAGGGATTAGGATTCTAAGATTTGGTAAATAACACAGGAGATTTTCACAGGCTCAAAAAAAGTAAAACCAAACCAAATCTCATGGTATTATTTTATAGCAGACTATCAACTTTAGCTTTATTGTATTATTTGGATTAATAAGTTTCAGAAGTAAAAACTCTTCAGGGAAAATGTTCTTCCTTATCTAAAAAATTCTATTATTTGCCTTACTCATTTATTAGATTGTGATAAACAATGCAGCAGGGAATTTTATTTCTCCCACTGAAAGGCTCTCTCCTAATGCTTGGAAGACCATAACTGACATAGTTCTAAATGGTACTGCCTATGTGACACTAGAAATTGGAAAGCAACTAATTAAAGCACAGAAAGGTATGTTTATTAATTTTTCATATATTTATCGGGTCCACACTGCACACAGGT
The DNA here is from genome assembly GCF_009762305.2 of Zalophus californianus. Lineage (NCBI taxonomy): Eukaryota > Metazoa > Chordata > Mammalia > Carnivora > Otariidae > Zalophus > Zalophus californianus. Next base: position 145,964,052 of record NC_045598.1, read on the forward strand.
TCTATGATAAGCCCTGGAATATTTTCAAAAGTCAATAGGACAGTGTCAATACCTGTACAACTCGTAGTCTAATGGAGAAGAAAGATACTAAAATAATTACCACATGCTATGATATGAGCTATAATAAATACATATTTTGTGTGTATTGGAAACCCTGAGACAGGAATGACTAACTCTCCCTAGGGATGATTATCAGGTTGAGGAACAAGGTACAACTTGGGCTGAATTTTCAAAGATCTAGATGTGGAGAAGTGGGGGTGGAAGGAAGGTGGGAGGTAAATGTAAATGTCCATGGAAAGAGGCCTGATGGAGGAGAAAAATGAGGTTTAGGGATTGATGACAAATGTGATGTGGTTAGAGATGAGGAGGGAGAATGGTGGGAAATGACTATTTGGAGGTGGGTTGGGTGTAATTAGGAAAGTTCCGAGTCCCAAAATAGAAAATTTGATTTTAATTCTGAAGGAAATGGGGAGTTATTTCCTATGGATTTCTCTTGAAGGTGTTTCATGAAGAATGTGACTTGATTGGGAAGGATACTGGCAACAGTGTGGAGGATGGAAAAGATTAGGGAAGCCATTCCGAAGGGTTTGACTTTTCTCTTGGCATGTGGCTGCGTGACACGCGGGATAAATTAGGAGACATTTAGCAGACAAAATCAACAGGCCTTACTGATGAGGTGAGAGAGTTTGTGCTGAGTGAATAGTTGGGATGATGATGACATCAGTGTGGTTGAGAACACTGGGGAGAGTAGATCTAGAGGGAAATTCCTGGAACATTTTTGTTTAGTACTATGTATAAACCTTGTAAAAGTTGATGCAATATAAATAGTAAATATGTGTGTAATATATGTATGTATATACTTATATGTCTAGAATCAGTGTATACATGTTCATTTAAGGGACACTTACTGATGACTTTTGTGTAGCAGGTCTTGTATGCCCAAATGACGGAGATGGACAAAACTCTTTCCCTGAACAAGGGGAATGGGTTGGTTTGGGACTTGAAAGTTAGGGGTATTTCTCAGGGTGGAGAGTATTCTGGGCAACGAAAAGGAAGAAGAATCCTTGTGTTCCTTGAAGGATGTCCTTTGGGTCTTGAGGGAAGAGAAGGCTTGGAGCTGGCCAGTTTCCTTCCTCTGGTCAGAAGTCTTTGCCTCATTAGATTCAATTTCTTCTTCTTTTTTTAAATTTTTTTTAAAAAGATCTTATTTATTTATTAGAGAGAGAGAGCACAAGCAGGGGGAGTAGCAGGCAGAGGGAGAGGGAGAAGCAGGCTCCCCACTGAGCAAGGAGCCTGATGCGGGGCTCAATCCCAGGACCCTGGGATCATGACCTGAGCTGAAGGCAGACACTTAGCCGACTGAGCCACCCAGGTGCCCCATCAATTTCTTCTTCTTTACTGTGTGGATAATTTTCAAGCCAGCTGGAGAAAGGATGTAGGAACAGGCAGAAGGTTACTAGAGAGGTGCTAGCTGTTTCTGTGCATGTATAACCTCCATCCTTTCTCCATGCACTCATTGAAATCGAATCCCCATGTCCCTCATTCCCACTACAGCAAAGTGAATTATCAGTTCCATTTGGAGTTTCCATGATTTTTGTTTGTTTGTTTTTGATTTTGTGAGTGGTTTTTTTTTTTTTTTTTGGTGGCTTTTTTTCCCCCCCAGAAGAGATGGATGATTGGGAAGGGAGACAGAGAAGAATGGGCTGGCTCTTCTCCCTCTCTTTCTCTGTCCAAGGATCCTTGACCTCTGTGTTTCTTCTCTCTCCTTTTGACTCTGTCTAATTTTCTCTCTCCTTATCTCTTACTCATTTCTATATTTCTTTCTCTGTCTCTGTCAGTTCTTCACTCTTGGTTCCCTATTTTGCTCGGTCTCTCTCCTCTTTGTGTTTCTCTGCCTCATTGTCTCTTTTATTCCTTCGCTGACTCTTGATTTCTGTCTGACTCTCCCTTCGTTTCTCATTATTGTCTTTCATTTTAACAGACTGTGATCTATTTTTATTCACTACATTGGATTAAAATTCTATGGACTTCATTAAAAATATATTAGCTAAGACTTTTTAAAAGATGGAAGCCAGTTTTTATTCTTCCAAGATTCCTGTCAGTTATTGATGCCATAACCTGACAGAGTTTGAAGGACTCGTACCACTAGGCTCTGGAGAGTACAATGCACAGGGTCTGACCTGGTACTAGAGCAACAGTTAAGGAACTCAGGTGTTAATGATCTCTGAAGGATGTCAAAGAGGAAGTCAGTTCAGGGGGTAGGCAATCTATGATAATCTGTGGTCAGAAGTGTGTTTGGTGGTCTGGAATCTAAGAAGTCAGTCAAGGTAAGATATCCAGGGAAGTCAGACTAGAGAAGATAAGGGTGCCAACAACTGAAAGATAGACATTTGCTTGCAGGAATTGTCGATGACATACACTCGGAGAGTGGATAGCAGATGACGGAGGGTCAAGAGAGCAGTGGCCATAGCTAGAGAAGCTAAGAATTAGAAGGACATTATTAAACTATGTTTATAAGTAGCATTGATGCAAAATTAGTAATTATGAACAAATGAAAGATTTAGGAAACTCCTAAAGACATTAGCCCAATGTGCTCTTATAACCACAAAGGTCAGTAAATACGTGACTGATCCTTATTGAGAAGGATATTGAAAATATTATGCTGAGGTCCATTCATCTCTAGGATATCATGTATCAGTGTAAAAATTAGTGAACAGTATGGAAAAGAATACCTAATTTTATTAAAGAATGAGAGAATTTGCAATGAGAAGAGACTACAAGAGAGACTAATACGGGGTTTTATTTAAATCTAGTCACAAAGGATAGGATAAATATTAAATTTTTCTATCAAACCCTAGATCATTAGAAACAAGAGATACCTCTTGAAACTCACAAGAGGTGATTTTAGGACATGTAAGAAGTATTTTTTAAAAAGATTTATTTATTTTTTTAGAGAAAGAGAGAGTGTGGGTGGGGTGGGACAGGGGAGAAGGAGGGAGAGAATCTCAAGCTGACTCCCTGCCAAGCATGGAGCATGACTTAGGGCTCGATCCCGAGATCACGGTCCAAGCCAATATCAAGAGTTGGATGCCTAACTGACTGAGCCACCCAGGTGCCCCAGGACAGATAGAAATACTTTCTTGAGGTAGCACTAATAATACTTTATACTACTGTGGTACTTTTTAATTTACAAAATACTTTCATATTATAGTATGCAAACAGTATGAAATCAAGATTATTACAAGCTGATTAAAGAAAAGAGTAAATCAATGAATAACATAACTTGCATGTATTAATTTTAGTTTGCTAAAATTGAGATACAATTTATATAGTGAGATCCACAGATTTTATATGTTCAAATTGAACTTTTGATAAACTTATACACTTAGGTAACCATTGCCCCAACCAAGACATAGAACATTTCCACTGCCACCAAAGGTTCCCTCTTGCTATCTTCTACTTACTCCTCACTATATATATATATATAGTATACTTTTTTTTTTGAGAGAGAGCGAGCGAGCCTGAGGGAGGGGAGGGGCAAGGGAGAGGGAGAGAGAGAATCCTAAGCCGACTCTGTGCTGAGTGTAGAGCCAACAATCTCATGACCTTGAGACCATGACCTGAGGCAAAAATCAATAGTCGGACACTTAACCAACTGAGCTACCCAGGCACCCCCACTATCTTAGTTTTTAATCCATTTTTATTGGATTGTTTTTTTAATTATTGATTTTTAGAAATTCTTTGTTTAATCTGGACTGAATCCTTTGTCAGATATAGTATGTATTTAGAATACTTTCTCCCAATCTGCTGCTTCTCTTTTCATTTCCTTATCACTACCTTTTGGTGATAGTGCAGAAGAAACTGCATTTTGACAAATCCACCAAACTGTTTTCCAAATTGGCTCTAGGAAGTTGCATTCCCAACAGCAATTTATAAGATGCATTTACGCCACATTCTGGCCCACACCAGATCAGTTCTGTTACATTTTAGCCTTCCTCAGTTTGTGTAGTGGTCCCTCATTTGTGATATTAACTTATATTTCTCTAGTAACTAATGAAGTTGAGCATCTTTTCATGTGATTATTCATCAGTTGTATAAAGTCTTTGAAGTGTCTGTTCTAATCTTTTGTCCGTTTTCTTATTAGGTTGTTTGTCTTCTTGGTGTTGAAAATTTATTTAACATATTCTGAATATAAATCTTTTATCAGATGTATGTTTTGCAAATATCTTTTCTCAGTCTATGATTTGCTTTTTCATGTTCTTAACAATGTCTTCTGAAGATAAAACATTCTTAATTTTGGTGTTCAACTTAATGAAATTTTTCTTTTATGACTCATGCTTTTTGAGTCCTAACTAAGAGATCTTTCCTTAACCCAAGGTAACAATTAATTTCTCTATTGTTTTCTTCTAGAACTTTTATAGTTTTCACTGTTACATTTAGGTTATCCATTTTGATTTAATGTTTGCATTTGGAATGAGATAGCAGTCAAGGTGAATTTTTGGCATATATCTGTCCATCCTTTTCTCAGTGAAATACTTTGGTCCTATTGTGGAAAATCAGTTGATGATATAAATGTAGGTCAATTTCTGAGCTCTCTGTTCTGTTCAACTGATATATCTATCATTATTGGATTACCTAGCTTTATAATACATATATCATATATAGATTACTTTAGCTTTATATTAACTTGACATCTGATATTGTGAGTCCTCCAACTATTCTTTTTTTTCAAAATTGCTTTCATTGTTCTGTGTTCTTAGCATTTTCATATAAATTTAGAATTCAGTAATTTTTACAAAAGAGTGTACTGAAATTTTGACCAAGGTTGTGGTAAATCTATAGATTATATTGGGGAGAAGTGACATTTTGACAATAACATCTTCCAGTCCATCAGCATGCAATGTCTTTCCATTTGTTTAGGTCTTTAATTTCTGTCAGCAACGTTTTGCTATTTTCAGTGTGTAGTCTTATATAAATTTTGTTAAATTTCTGCCAAATTGTTTTATATTTTTGGTGCTATTTTAAATGATACTGTTTTCTAAATTTTATAATTATTTGCTTCTAGTATTTAGAAACACAATGGATGGGCGCCTGGGTGGCTCAGTCGTTGGGCGTCTGCCTTCGGCCCGGGTCATGATCCCAGGGTCCTGGGATCGAGTCCCACGTCGGGCTCCCTGCTCGGCGGGAAGCCTGCTTCTCCCTCTCCCACTCCCCCTGCTTGTGTTCCTGCTCTCGCTGTCTCTGTCCAATAAATAAATAAAATCTTTAAAAAAAAAAAAAAAAAAAGAAACACAATGGACTTCTTTTTGTATATTAACCTTTTTTCTATGAGCTTGCTAAAATTACTTAATAGTTCTTACAGCTTTTTCAGTAGATGCCTTAGGATTTTCTATATTCTTAATAATTGTGAAAAAAGACAATTTTTATGTCTTCCTTTCTAATCTATATTTCCTTTTCTTGCCTTATTTTACCAGCTAGGACATCCAGTACAATGTTGAATAGCAGTGGTGAAAGCAAATATTTCTTCTTGATAGCAGGAGGAAAGCACTCAGATAGTCATCATTAATTAAAAATTTACCTGGAGGTTTTCATAAATGCTCTTTATCAGTTGAGGAAATTTGCTTCTGCATGTAGTTTGCTGACAGTTTTTTAAAAAATCATGAATAGGTACTAAATTCGTCTAATCTATCTTTATTGAGATGCCAATTAGTATGGTAAATTCCATTGATTAATTTTTGAATTTTTAAACAAGCTTTGCATTATGAATCTAAATCCTGCTTGGTTATGATATATTATCCTATTTGTATATTGCTAGATTTGTTTTGCTAAAATTTTCTTAAGGCTTACTTTTTCAGCTTCCAGATATTACTTTTAATAGAGTTTCTTAGAGCCATGACAATGCTTGTTCAGTTCAGGGATGAGCCAGATATTTGAGGGGAATTTATATGCAGTTGTTGCATCCTCCTTTCCACCTGCTCTGGCAGTTCTCAGCTCTGATTTTTGTGAACAGATGATGTATTGGCTACAGCCCTGCCTTTTGAAACTGATCTCATGTTTAACCTACATCCATATTAGATGAGTGTTCAACATGGCATGATATACATCCTATTTGGCTGTTTATCAGAATCTCAAATTACTTGATATTCAAATGAAAATATTGGCCACATATCCATGATTGTCTTTAAAAAACATATTTGTTTGGATTCTATCTAAATAAAACAATTTTTTCTTAAATTTTATTATAGGATAGACTACCCAGATATTATACTTGATTTTGGACTAGCTTTGGTAACTGAGTCAAACGGACTACTTCATACCAAGAAGCTATAATTCCTTCCACATAAGATCATATGAGAATTCTGTAGTCATTACTGCAACTTCTGTAATTATTAAAGATAGATGATGACCCAGTGGGTGTTAGAATACTGAACAAGCAAAAAGCAAAACATTATTTATAAGGAAATGTTTTAATTTTAACCAAATTTTCTTCTTCTCTCTCTCCCCCTCTCCTTCCGTCCTTTCCTTTCATCTTTCCTTCTTTTTTAAAAACACCAAACATTTATTGAGTGCTTATTCTGTATCAGGTCTTGTTCTAAATGCTGAACATTTATTAACTCATTTAATATTTGCAGTGACACTGTAAGATATGACCTATTTTATTCCCATATAGTTACAGGTGGATCAGAGTTAGTCTTTTTTAATAGATGACGTAGATTTTTAAATTCTCATTTCTACAGATAAGAAACTATGGTTTATTAAATACCTAATAAGCATTAACTATTATTGTTAAAATTGACAATTGGAATTTTTTTTTTTTTTAGAGAGAGAGAGAATGTGTCTGAGCGGGTGGGGGTTGTAGAAGGAGAGGGGAAGAGAGAATCTTAAGTAGGCTCCATGCTCAGCAGGGAGCCCTATGTGGGGCTGTGGGGCTCAGTCTCAGGACCCTGAGATCATGACCTGAGCCCTGAGCTGAAATCAAGAGTCAGATGCTTAACTGACTGAGCCACCCAGGTGCCCCTACAATTGACATATTTTTAAAGTCTAGTGAGAAAAAAGAAGGAACTGTAATTCAGTTTAAGTCATAGTCACTAGTTTATACGTGATACTTAGACACTTAGGGAGTTGTGATGTTTTTACCTTTACTCAGCTTTCTCATCTATAAAACAAATTGCGTAATTAATTACTTCTCCAAGATTTAGTAATAAAACAAACTGGTAGCTACAAAAGCTTCATGAAAAATATAAATTGCTTGACCAATGTGCATGTGCTTTTTCATGCATGTGAATAAACATATGGTAGCCTAGATAATTTAAAGAATTTGGTGGAGATAATTTTCAGAGCTTCGGAGTATCTAAGAGTCAGGGATAGTCAGAAGCAGTTCAAGACAGCTTGAACCATGTGAAGCCTGTATGGGGGAGAGGGAGGGAGTGAAAGGTCACTGTTTAGGCAGATTAATCATATAAAATGAGGGGAAAAAGGAAAGAGCAAAGTAAGAAACATCTCCAAAGGAAATTGTGGATAGATGGGTGTCATTGGAAGAATTCCTGAGGTAATCTTACCAGCAGCCTTGTGTAGAGGAAGAGTAAATTGAACCAATTCACTAATTGAAGAAAGAATTTAAAAAGAGAGCATCCTTTGGTCAATAGATATGAAGAAATAGTTGAAAGCTTTGAACTGGGTAAAATACTTTATACCTTTCATATGCTGAGTTTTAATAAATTATCAGAAAACCAAAGGTTTTTAGTGATCTTGCTGTCCTAGACTCCCTAGTGTGTGAACTGTAAACACAAAAAGAAATTTTAAAATATTATTTCCAACCCATTGATACTGTCCTTGGCCAGTTCCTTTTCCCTCACTCTCTGTCATCTAGTGCCCTCACCCTGTCCTATCTCACTTCCTTCCATAACCACCCCTTGTTTGGTTGTTCTTTTACATGTATTCTGATGAGAACCATTTGTCTCTAAGCCGTACAGAATCTTCATGCCCAACTCTAGTTCCACAACTCAATGAAAGATGCCTGTTCAGAGGCCATGATGCACACCTTAGCATTTCAAAATACGCATGCTGCATGTTGTTATTATTCCCTGTTGTAAGTCTTCTTGTCCCATCCACCAAGATTGGAAATGCTTTTACCTAACAGGATACATTACTCATATCCCACATGCAAACCCTTTCCGCCCTGTCTCCATTCCTCTCCCCATGAGTTCCTAACTCATTACTAAGCACAAAGGTGATGCTTCGTTTGTGAAATGAAACATTTTTGAGACCCACAGAAACAAGAGGAGTTGAGGGCATATTTAACACTTCGTTCAGTGACGTCTGTCAACTTCACTACTAGAAGAAAAGAAGACGACTGGTCATTTTGACAAAATCAAGTGGTATGGAAGCAGTGCTCCTTGTTTGACAAGCCAGGAATCGTAGATCAGGAGAAGAATGTGGCTTTCCTATCTTTCAGTCATATGAGTGCAAGTTAAATGCTGTTTAAGTTTTAAAGTATATTAGGACCATATGGGTACCTTTCTGTGTATTGTGTCCATTGCCTTCCTTAGAATAGTGGGTGCATTTAAAGAATGTTTAAAAACATTTCTAGGGGTACCTGGGTGGCTCAGTTGGTTAGGGGTCTGCCTTTGGCTCAGGTCATGATCCCAGGGTCCTGGGATCGAGCCCTGCATCGGGCTCCATGCTCAGCGGGGAGCCTGCTTCTCCCTCTCCCTCTGCCTCCCTGTCTGCCTACTTGTGATCTCTCTCTGTCAAATAAATAAAATCTTAAAAAAAGTAAAAAGTAAATAAAAAATAAAAACATTTCTAGTCATCATTTGGAATTTATTAAGGTAGCATTAGTATCCTTTTTAAAATCACTTTTTGGGGGCGCCTGGGTGGCTTAGTCGTTAAGCATCTGCCTTCAGCTCAGGTCGTGATCCCAGGGTCCTGGGATTGAGCCCCACATCGGGCTCCCTGCTCGGCGGGAGACCTGCTTCTCCCTCTCCCACTCCCACTGCTTGTATTCCCTCTCTCTCTGTGTCTCTCTCTGTCAAATAAATAAATAAAATCTTTAAAAATAAATAAATAAATAAAATCACTTTTTTCTAGAGTTATCTTGCTAGTTTGATGGAACATTTAAAGTTCATTTGTTAAAATTGCTTGTAGCAGCCATATGTAGCTTACTTTGGTGTATTATGAAGATAATATAAAGGTAAGGTGATTTGGAAATTTTGAATCCTTTTTTCTTTTAAACTATGTATTTGGAAATTTCTTGGAGAGGCTATTTTACGTGGTGGTTAAGAGTGTGGGCTCTAGAATCACACTGTCTGTTCTCATCCTGGTTATACCTCTTAATACTCGTGTGAGCTTAGGCAAGTTACTTCTCTGTGCCTCAGTGTCTTCTGTAAATCAGGGATAATAGTAGAACCTCCTCCCGAGGATTGCTATGATGATTAAGTGAACTAGTACCTGTGAAGTGTTAAGAACAATGCCTGGCCTAGACTAGTGCTCAGTAGTGTTAGCTATTAAAGAAAATACTAGGTTCCTCCAAGATAAGTGTATTTTTACTACCTCTTTTTACAAGGGGACCATAAAGTATCTGAATTTGAGACCAGGACCTATAATTAAAATAGACTAGAAAAACCAGAGCCCTGATACCACTTATTGTAATTAAACTTTGCAAGTTTCAACCTATATGAAAGATGTGTTTTTATTAAATGTTCAACTGAAATAAGTCTTTACTCAGTAAATAATATATTTTTCAGAAGTTATTTTGTTTTTTAAAGTTATATAATCTTCCTTTGATTAACTCTTAGAGCACTGATGATTTTTAGATTTAAATTTAATCTGAGCTTCTATTGAAAAGTGGCTAAGAGACAGGATCCTCTGTTCCCTAATCCAAAAGACAGAGAAGCACAGTTTTCTCTTCTTGCCATGATTGGCAGTAAGATTAATTGCTGACAATGATGGAAGAATTGAAACTGCAAACGATATCTCAATTGTATGTTTAGAAAGTATAAGGAGTCCAGTGTTACTTATGTGTAATGTATAATGCCAAGAGAGTTAAGAAATGAGGATGGGGGTGTGAAGTTTACCCTCTGGAGATTAGTACAGTTTAATTGAAGGATCTTAAGAAGAGATACATTCTCAGTGGAGATTGAAGCATAATTGATGACTGAGGGGAGAGCCCAGTGAAGAGAAGTGTTAAAAGAAAAAGAAGAAAGAAACAATGAAAGAATTGTCTAGTTCCAGGAGCTGTGAATCAGAAACACAGGTGGAGGGTCTTAATCTGGGATATGGAAAAAGTTGATGGGTGATGTTGAGAGCCTAGGTGAAATTGCAGATGTATCTTTCCAATGGCATTCACCCACAGTTTGTAACAGTGTTAAAATCCCTTCCTTGTAAGAGTGGAGAAAGCAGTACTAGTATTGAGTTAAGGATGGATGTCTTGAGACAACATGGTGGCTAGGCATTAAGTGATTAATTCGTGTAATTGTCTGGGTGGTAAATAGCAAGTTAGAGCAGGAGGGAATTATAAGCCTAAAGAATATGAGAGTAAAAAACCCAGAATTTATAATGAGGTCTCAAGGAGCACGTGTAGTATGAGGGTGTGAGAGAACTGGAGGGACGGGATCTAGAGAATGAAGCACTGTATCTGTATTTTGGTATGATGGCAAAGCTCAGGTTTTGGCTCTATTGGGTAGCAGTGAAGGTTGTTGGGAATGGGGAGATCATAGAACTGTGAGATTTCTAATCTTGTCTACCTGGTTGTTGAATTCTATCAGGATGATGACAGAAGTTGGGTTTGAGATGTGACTACAGATGCTTGTGTAGGTTTAAGGCCAGGAGTCAAATTTCAGCGCAATTGGCAGAGTAACTGGGAAGACAAACATCAGTTGAAGTTATAGGTAGTAGTTAAAAAGCTGGATATTATAGGTTTCAAAATGGTGCTTTTTTCATGAGGGTAAAAGAATAATAGGTAGAATCAACAGCAACAATTAATTAATGAGTAATCTGTAAAATCGAATGACTTTTGCGGGACACTCCCTATTTTCCTATTTTACAGATGTTAAATCCTCAGTCCAGAACAGGGAAGTGACTTGGTCACACAGCTGTACAACTAGTAAATAGTAGAATCAATATTCAGGCCCAGATATCTTTATACTATTCTACCTCTGTTGGTTATGGGAACTAAAATTGTTTATTATTTTAATTTTCATACCTTGGATTGAAACTAGATTTTAGAACTTTTGAATCTTTTGAAATTTGACATAATCTTGCATTTTATTATTTTTAATAGACAATGTGATTTTTTTTTAAAGATTTTATTTTTAAGTAATCTCTACACCTAACGTGGTGCTCAAACTTATAACCCAGAGATCAAGAGTTACATGCTCCACTGACTGAGCCAGCCAGCTGTCTCTGGACTGTGATTTTTAGTGTTTCTTTGTTATTATTTTTTACTGTTTTTAAGTAATGAAGCCACTTGCAGCTTGAAATCTGTGGTGATGAAGAGTTGGATTCTCTTATTACGGCTCCCATCACTGGGGGTGGTGTAATCCCAGACATCCACAAGTCTCTGATTGGAAAGAAGGGACAGCAGAAAACCATTAGAGCATTGTTTTAACTAACCCTCTTCCTCCCCGTCATTGTACTATACCCGGGACAGAAGAAATAATGGGGATATGTGGAATTTTAAAAAGAGGCGGATGGAAAAGCCTAGATAGTTCCTGTTAGACGTGGTAAGAGACATTTGTACGTTCTTAGGCTCAAAGTTTGATAAAGTACCTTTCCATGTGGCAGCACTTGTGTGTTGACTGGCTAGGTTTCTCCCGTGTGTTTTATACAAAAAATGGGAATAAATAAATAAATAAATAAATAAACCATTTTCTACAAAAAAAAAAAAAAATGACAGGCTATTGCTCCCTTTCTCCATTTACTTGACCCCAATAAATAACAGATTCATTTCTGCTTTTCTGCACTGGGATGTTAGAAATTTGGCATTTCCAAACCTCTTCTATAGGAAGTTATTCTAATTTAAAGAATTGGCCTTGGGATCCCTGGGTGGCTAGTCAGTTAAGTGTCTACCTTCGGCTCAGGTCATGATCCTGGGATCTTGGGATCAAGTCCTGCATCAGGCTTCTTGCTAAGCAGGGAGCCTGCTTCTCCCTCTGCCTGCCACACCCCCTGCTCATACTCACTCTTTCTCTCTCTGACAAATAAATAAATAAATAAAATCTTTAAAAAATGAAAAAATAAAAACATAAAAATTAAAGAATTGGCCTTTCTTCAAAAAGAAAAATATATCAATGACTAACCCTGGGAATCTGAGAATTCTTTATTTTTGAGCTTTTAGCACCACTGTTCATTTTTTTTTTTTAAGATTTATTCATTTATTTTAGAGAGGGTGCATGAGTGGGGCAAGGGCAGAAAGAAACAGAGAGAAATCCTCAAGCGGACCCCACGCTGAGTCGAGAGCCCAACATGGGGCTCTATCCCAGGACTCTGAGATCATGACCTGAGCCAAAATCAAGAGTCGGACACTTAACCAACTGAGACACCCAGGCACTCTACCACTGTTCGTTCTTTAAAGTCCAGCTGTGTTGTTCTACTCTGCAGCATTAACCCAAGTGGGATAGTACAGTTTCAAAATTTTACCTCCTTCTTACACTCAGAGGCAGCGCTGTCTCATTCTAAGCCGTGGGCGACCCAGATCTTCTAGGCTGAGAAAATAAAACCTAAAGGGAGAAAGAAGAGAACAGTGTCTTTCAACTTCAGTATCTGAATTATATAAAATGGTTTAATTCTTCCTCTTTCACGCCTGAATAAACATTTGTTAAATCTGAATCAGAAGTTAGAGCACTTTCTACTGCAGCATTTGCTTTATATAAGTAATTATCACTTTTTAAAGTAGTTTTTATGATTTTGCTGTAAGAGTGATGCAGTTAAAGCATCTCTTGTCAATGTTCTGTAATTGTGTACACAATTGTTCTACATCCCTCCTTTTCCACAGAGTGATTTTGAAAGCAAAGTAATTTTCAGAGCTCTGAAAGAAACAGAGTTTGATATAAAAAGGAGTTACCATAATGATTAACCATTCTTATTTCTCATACTCTCAAAATGGCACTCCTGCCCCACTTTTCACCCCTCATGTCATCCAGGATGTGCAGTTTTGTTACTATTTTGGAAAATGCAGAGGGGAAGAGAAACTAAATATTTTTGGAGGAGGAATAAAATGTATCTGAATATTCTTCAAATTATTTTTCTTATCTTTCAAACTTGTAGTCCTTTAAACTTCTTAAAATATGTACTGCTTTATAAAATATATATAGTTTCATCTTTTGCAAATATTAAACTTGCAATATTTTCTAGTGTAGAGGCTAATTAAAAAATAGAAAATCACTGATTTCTTAGCAGCTAAAGATTATTATTTTAAACTTTCATTCATTCATTCAATTTATTGAGAACCTATTATGTCCCAAGCACTGTTGATTACTGTAAGTTTGGTGTCACTTTTTAATATAGCTTTATACAGTTATTTTCAAAAGCAATTTGGAAAACAAAAAATGTAAATGTTTACTGACACATTTACTGTTTCTGACAGCCATCATTTCATCTGAAGATTTGAGTTTCTATTTACTATCATTTTCATTTCACCTAAAGAACTTTTTTCAGTATTTCTTGTAGTGCACATCTGCTGGTGTTGAATTCTTGCAGCCTTTGTTTATCAGAAAATATCACTTTTATTTTTGAGGCTATTTTTGCTGTGTACTGAATTCAGGGTTAACAGGTTTTGGTTTTTTTTCTTTTTCAGCACCTTCAAGTTATCATTCTATTGTTCTCTAGCTAACATTGTTTCTGATGATGTCAGTGAATATTTTTATTATCTGTTCCCTTATTTATGTTGTTTTCTGTTTCCTCTGATTGCTATTAAGATTTTCTCTTTTGGGTGCCTGGCTGGCTCAGTTGGTGGAGCAGGTGACTCTTGATCTCAGGCTTGTAAGTTCAAGCCCCACGTTGGGCATAGAGATTATTTAAAATAACATGTTGAAAAAAAGAAATATTCCCTTTATCCTTGTTTTTGAGTGACTGATTACAATATGCCCTGGTATGGTTTTCTTTGTATTTATCCTGCCTAGGATTTGTTTAGCACCCTGGATCTATGGATTATAGTTTTTGCCAAATATGGAAAATTTTCAGACTTTTTTTTCTCCAAGTGATTTTTTCTCCACAAGTTTCTCCAAGTGATTTTTCTGCCCCTTCCTTCTGGTCCTTCTGGGACACCAGTTGTACACATGTTAGCATGCTAGATACTGTTCTACAACTCACTGAAGCTCTGGTTGGTTTTTTCCCTTCCCAACTATTTTCCTTCCGCTGGTCCTACATTTTGAATGATAGGTGTTGCTTTGTCTTCAAGAGCATGTATCTTTTCTTCTACAACTAAGCCCATGCATTTAATTTTTCACTTTAGATATTGTATTTTTTTGCTTTAGAACTTCTATTTGGTTTTATTTTTGCATTTTGCATTTTACTTATTATACTCATTTTCCTTGAAATCTTCTAGCATGTTTACAGTATCATTTTAAAGGTCTTCGTCTGCTAATTCCATCTTTTCTGTTATTTCTGAGGCTCTTTCTATTAACTGATTTTTCTCCCAGTTACGCTTCTGTCTTTTTTGTGTAGTAAGTTTTGATTGAGAGCTATGAATGTTATGTTGTTGAGTGTTGTATGTGTATTAAAATTTTCCTTTGAAGTGTTTTGAATTTTATTTTAGCATATAGTTAAGTTACTTGTGGATCAGCTCCATCATTTCAGTGTTCATTTTTAAGCTTTATTTGGGTACATCTAGAGTAGCCTTTACTTTTGAGCTAATTTAACTCTTTTTTTTTAAGATTTTATTTATTTATTTGACAGAGAGAGACACAGCAAGAGAGGGAACACAAGCAGGGGGAGTGGGAGAGGGAGAAGCAGGCTTCCCGGGGAGCAGGGAGCCCGATGTGGGGCTCAGTCCCAGGACCCTGGGATCATGACCTGAGCCGAAGGCAGACACTTCACAACTGAGCCACCCAGGTGCCCCTAATTTAACTCTCCTAATAAGGCCTGGCCTTTCTGAATTCTCCACTGAAAGTCCTGGATGTTCAGTGAAGCTGCCCAGAACTCACTCATCTCCCAGCCTATGTGAGCTCTGGAAATTGTTCAGCTTATAGCTCCCTGGCGGTTCTTTGCCTGGTCTAATGAAATCTCCCCCTAAACATGTACAGCTTGATTTTTGGCCAAAGACTCGAGGAGATACTCTGCAGATTTATGGAGCTCTATCTCTGCATACTTCCCTCCCTGGGGGAACTCTCCTCACAAATTCCAACTTGCTCAGTCTCCCCAAACTCTGTTCTCCATCTCCTCAACTCAGTGAGAGTGCTGTGTTTTGCTCGTATTTCTCCTCCTTATCTCACAGTCTATATAGTGTACAGTATGTGTATGTGTATACATATATATACAGTATGTGTATATTTGTAGTTTATACCATAGTATATTATGTAGTATATAGTATATGTATAGTACCTTTAGGCAAAAATCTGGGGTGACCTTAGGGCTCATTTCATTTTTCTTCTCTCAGGGATCATTGTCTTCCCTGCTTGCTGTACAGTATCTAAAAATAGTTGTATCATATAATTATATATCTTATACAGTTTTCTTGCTGTTTACAGGGGGAGGGCAAGTCCATCATGGCTGGAATTGGTCAAGTCCCTGCTCATATAGTTTTGATTCTAATTTATTCTTAAGATTTTATTTATTTATTTATTTGTCAAAGAGAGAGAGCACAAGCAGGGGGAGTAACAGAGGGAGAGGGAGAAGCAGGCTCTCCATTGAACAGGAAGCCCAATGTGGGGCTCATCCCAGGACCCTGGGATCATGACCTGAGCTGAAGGCAGATGCTTAACCGACTGAGCCACCCAGGTGTCCCTGATTTATTCTTATTTAAGTGGGTGCTTAGTTAATGGAAATCCCATCCAGCTGATTATGCAGGGGGTTATAGGGCCGCGCCTCTGAGTTTTGGGTCACCGTCTTGACTCACCTGCCATAGGATTTCAGGTAAGCACAGACTGGGCCATCTTGAATGACAGCAAGATTAGCAATTTTATTAGATTACTCTCTCATTAATTTAGGGCTACTGAAGTTTAAAAAATGCTACATTTTTGTTAAATCCTCTTGAATCAGATCCTATCCTTGTAAATCATATTTTCCTGATGTGAATTGACTTAGCTGTATTGTTAATTACTATATCCTTTTCAAATTTCAGGAGCAGCATTTCTTGCTATTACAACCATCTATGCTGAAAGTGGGTCAGGTTTTGTAGTACCAAGTGCTTCTGCTAAAGCAGGAGTAGAAGCCATGAGCAAGTGAGTACTACTATGATAATCCCAGTACCGGAGATAGATAATGTACTTTGGTAGTTCATGGAGCTTAATTTCTCCTTTCTAGTCTCCATCCAGAGAAAAGTAAAACAAAGATTAACTTGGATTCACTTGGAAACAGACGTTCTAGCTCTTGGATAAGTCTTATTTGTCTATATCAGCACTGTCCAATAGGACTTTCTGCAGTGATGGAAATGTTTTATAAATCTGCCCTATCCAGTTGCCACATATGAAACACTTGAATTGTGGCTACTGTCACTGAGAAACTAAATTTTATTTAATTTTAATTACTTTAAAATTAAGATTAGATAGCCAAATGTAGCTAGTAGCTGCCATATGAAATAGCACAGGACTATAGCCTTTTTGCTCTCCCATATATCTTTATCGGTGCTGTTTCTGATTTGTGTTAAACACACCTCCATCCTTACATTGTACCTGCTGTGCAAGATTAATAGGACTAACATAAACCAGTGACCACTTGCCAGATCTTGTGGCCTTTTCTCAGCAGCATATGATTGCTTTTCAAATCTATTCCCCATTGGCCTTTTCTACTGTCTTTGTTATAATGTAGGTTCTCATCATGGCTTACTGTAATAACCCTATAATGTGTTTCTCTGCTACCAGTCTCTTCCCTCTTTATTTTTTATTCATCTTCCCACCAGAATCATCTTTCTAAAAATATGTCTGCTTATGATACTCCCTAGCTAAAATCTTAGATCATTTTTTCATTATTATTTGGAATAAAAGCCAAACCTTAGTATGGTATTCTAAATAAACTTGTCCCTGGCCTTCATTTATTCATTGATTAATTGGATAAATGTTTATTGCGTTCCTTTTGTGTGCCTGGCACTGAGCTAGGTCCAGGGATAGGTTATTGATAGAAGTAGAATAGTTCTCATCCTCCCCTGAGTGGATAGCATTATACTGTTTTTCTTGTGTTTTAATCTCTATTGAACTGCTCTGTATTTCCTTAAATATGCCGTGTGTTTTCATCTCTCTATGTGTGGCCTATGCTGCTGTTGGAATTTGCTGTGATATTTTCCCTGCTTTCAAGGCTCTCATCATATCACCTCCTCTAGAAGGTTTTCTCTCATTGCTTTAGAACAGAATTAGTTATTCTCTGCTCTGTGCACCCCTAAAACTTTGTTTATTCCAATCTAGTGAGACTAACACACTAATAAATAAATGCTATCCATTGTTATAGAGTCTAAAATGAAGGTCATGTACCAATATGGTAAGGACACAGAGAAGGACATGCAAGGCTGTTTTCGAACATATTGTTAAAGCTGTGTGACCTCCCCACTGGGATGTGAGTTCTGTGAGGGAGGGACCATACCTTATTCATCTCAGTATACTTATTTCTCAGCAGGATCTGGTGCGTGGCTGATGCTCAGTGTTTGCCAAAACATCATTGTTCTTTTCTTCCAGTAGTCCTAAAGTATTTTTCAACATTGAAATCAGTAACACATATTTATTTGAGATAAAAAGACGTATTACTATACTTAGCAGTGGAATCTTAGTGTAAATAGAGGTAATTACTTTTTTAATGTCAGGTGGCATTGGAAATAGGAATTAGAACTTGACTATTTTGGCATCATTTGTACAGTATCAGTATTTGTCTTGTTGGGACCTTTGATCTTAGAGGTTTCAGTGTCGTGTCCTTTAAGAACTGTGATTCTGTGCTGCTTGTTTTTTGTTTTGTTTTGTTTTGTTTTATTGCGTAGCGTATTGCATGGAGTAGATACTCGGTAAATGTTTACTTACTCTCCAGCCTGAGTTCCCGTCAATCCTCTTCTCATACTTTATAGGACACAGTCATACTGGATGAGGCCTTGTAGGTCACCAAATACTGCATGTTGTTTGTACCTTTGTCCTTTACTCATACTGGTCCATATACCTGCATTGTCTTTTTTCTCCATCCGACACCCTATTATCTCCCATCCTCTTTTCCTCCCCCTTGCTTCCCACAATAAACTCCTAATCCTTCTTCAAGTGTCAACTCAAATATCACCTCTTCCAGGAAGACTTCCCTCTTACTCTCAGTAGACTTAGGGTACTTTTTCCTATAAGCAGTCATGGTGCACATTACACAGTTCTCAGCACAGTAACTAGTTTATTATACAACTAAGCTAACCTCCCTTGAGAGAGAAGGACTGCTGTCTTGAGAGGCAGAGAGTGCCTTCCTTTGAGGGTAAATAACACTTACAAAAGGTTAACACATAGTAAATACACAATAAGCATCTGTTGATTTAACAACACAATGGCTGACATATATCGGGTGTATTGTGCTTTGTATCTCAACGTGCAAAACAAGCTAATGAGGTGGATTTGTTATCATGTTATGGTAGTTCTTCAGAATATAAGCTAATTTAACGAGAGCTAGGACTGGAAAAAGTGTGTCTGTTGCACCTCTGAGCAGAGATAGGATGGCTTTTCCTCTAGGCAGGTTTCCTTAATAGGTTGCTCAGTTTTTCACAGGAAACCATAAACTGTGCTCAGCTTGTAATTCTGTTATGACCTGAAGTTGCTACTTCCCTAGCAGTTTGGAGCAGGTGCACTACAAGTACGTGCCAAGGGTAGGTATAGTCATGAATTCTGTCAAAAGCATCACTCAGAAACAATTTTTATGTATGATTTGCCTGAAAGAGATGCAGTCCACCCATTCTCTAAAATGCATCCATGGAGTAAAATAGATTAACAGACTGTACTTGGAGCACTTGCCCCTTATCATATAGAATGAGTTTTGCTGAATTGGCCTTTGAAGTGATCTTGTCAGACTATATTAATTGGTATCTTACAGTTTCATAAGACTTATCTCTTTGTATCTATTGCAAGGACACAGTATTGTCTTACTGTCTTATACCGTTTTCATTTTAGAAGTCTTCTTGAAAGAAATTTTTTTTTTTTTTTTTTTTTTTAATCAGGAACAATTGTGCTTTTTCTGAGAAATTGCCTTGCCTTTCCCTCATGGGCACTGCAAAGTGTGTAGCTGATTAGGGCTTACCTTTTTTGCATTGCATCTTGGAAAGAATGGATGCAAATTTGTGACCCACCTATTGTGATTGTATAGAATGGCACAAAACATTTAGGTATTAGCTCCATTCTTGGCTCCTTTATCTTTCCTTATCCATTTTTCAATTCCTTTCTCCTTTCCTGCTTCCTTCTTTTGTCTGTGTCTCTCTTTCCTTTAAACGATTTTATCTTCCTCATTTACGTTATATGTATTTTTTAAAGTTGTTACCTTAAGTCATTTTTTAAAACGAGATTCAGTATATATACACACAGAGGTACATATGAGTATAAAGTCCTAAAACGAGTTTAGATAATAAAAGTTAGACCTGTCTATCAAGTAGGCTTTTAAAACAGATTGCTTCAAGTTTCCATGTTTGCTATTATTGTTGTATTTTGCTTCACGATATTTAGTAAGATTTTGTTAGATTCCTATTTCCCTTTGAGTGCAGTGCAGCAATTGTATTAAAGCCTCGTTAAACATGGATGCGGTTAATATTTTATATCTATGTAATCCATCTCTTGCTTAAAAGTACTCATGATGTTGCAAACATTGTAATGCAATGTACTATATGTAAGTAGTACATGTTGCACTGAACTCCAGAAAATATGGGGGAGGGGCATGATTCTCTCACCTCTTTATGCTAAATTAGGATACTTATTCTAAAAATGTATTTTGTTATTAGACTTAATTCTAAAATGTAAGTGGTAGGTCGTATAGCATTGTGATTAAGGACACTAAGATGCAAATGGTAGATATTACAGCAGAGTCATTGAAGGCACGAACTCTGGAACTAGACCACTTGAGGTTTGTCACTAGCCATATGACTCAGAGCAAGTGACTTAATCTCTCTGTGCCTCAGTTTCCTTGTCTGTAACATGAGGAATGATAATAGTACCTACTTGTTGGGGTTGTAGTCTCTGGCATATAGTAAGCATGCAGTGCGTCTGCATTATTAGTATTTTTGACATATAGTATAATATTTTAGAATATTAAAATATTGGTGTTTATTTTAATTTTTAGGTTTCTTGCAGCTGAATGGGGTAAATATGGACTGTGATTTAATGTGATTCAACCAGGGCCTATAAAAACAAAAGTAAGTTTTAGTTTGCCTATTATCTCCTGAATGATTAAGGAATGAAATATTGACTGACTGTTGTGTGCAGGACTTGTCAGAGATGCCTGAGTTTGGATCCCCAGTGTTAGGGTAGTGGGCTTTACCATTATCCAATATAAATAAGGAGGTGGGCAGGAATACAACAGCTATGTAACTTCTTGATAAGATCTGTTTCAATGTCTTAATCTTCTGGGATCTTTTGTGCCATCCATTTTGGTATTTCGTCTGATTTGCTTCAGTAATCTGTTATTAACCTATATTTCTTAATCCTCACCATATTTTATGGATTCTTACTTTGATTGACGTCTCTTTTTTAGTTCATAGAAATGTAAGTATATTTTTATTTTAAGAGATGTTCTAGAAAGTTATCATACAGGCTTGGTCTTGTTATAGTTAGCATTTTCTTCGACTCCTATCTGTGCCTTTCACTTGCAAACAATTATGCATGTCATTTAACTCCCATTTCTCTCTGATTACAAATCTTTCTGATGGCATGCTTTTCTCCTCTAGTCAGTAATGCTTACAGATACTCATTGCAACTCATAATGATCACTAATGCTCTTATAGTTAGAAGGCCCACAGGTTCTGTGTTCTCTCACATTGCCCCAGATAACTTCACTCTTACTTTTTGTTTTTATATAAAGCAAGAATTTACAATCCCAACTGACCTGTAGCTCCGAAGGCCTAGGTGAAGTATGATAACTTGTTTTGGTTGTATAAATAACGTTAGAAAATAGTGCGGAGGAGCATTTGGATTGTAGGTAGTTCTGGGTGTTATATGGACATGGCTGCATTCGTTTATTTAGCAGTTTAAAGGGTGGAAAATGGGAAGAAGAACTACTTGAGTGAGTGAATCTTGATTATCTTGTTTGACACTCCAATAATAAAGAATCTAATACAATTAATGGGAAAATAACTCAAAAGCATACATTAAAACACATGATTCAGGGCAGCCCTATGCTGAGCACTCTCTGAAGAGAAACCTGGAGTCACAGAAGCTTCTTTTTAGGACCTCAATCTCCAGGAGAGATCACCTGCATTTTATTTATTTATTTAAAATATACTTATTGAGGGACTGCTATGTGGGAAGGTGCTGAAGGTGCATTTGTTACAGAGTACTTGTCATCAAGGAGTTTACAGTGTAACAGTACAGGAATCCGTTGTACACAAGTAACAAGCATGTAGCTTTAAAGAGATTAAAAGAAAACGGAAGTGTAGAAACTCCATAGCAATCCCGACAGAGCCAGGATCAGGACCTGTTGCTACTCTTTGTCTCTGCTAGTTTATACCCGCCCAGGGAGGACAGGAGGGCTGGAGGGCTCACAAGGAGCCTCCTGAGAGCTTGCTCTGTCTCTCACCTTCTTCTACTCTTTTTTTTAAAATCAGTGCACATGCATACTTCATCTTGGTCTGCACCTTCACATCATTAACAGAAGGCAGACATTGGTTGGCAAATTTAGTTACAGGGTTTTTTTTTTTTTCTCAAGGATCTACTTGTATTTAATATCCCTACATACTTGTTTTCTTCCTTTCTAATTGTTTTGAGAAGAAAGAAGAAAAGGAATTTCCTTTTAAAGCTTTCCTACTTGAGTCACTTTTCTGTGATTATTCAATCAAACATCATCAGTACCACTGTATCCACCACACTAAGCATGTACAGATTTCAGAGTACTATCATATACATTTTCTCACTTAATGCTTACAACAATTTTGTGAGGTAGCTAAAGACAGATCTCATTTTATAGGTGAAGGTAAAAAGGTTATATTTTCTGGTGATTTTTTTAGTCAGTATTAGGTAAAATGACCTGTTTTGAGCTGACATGACTCTGGAAGAATTTGGCAAAATTCTCTATTGTTTACAAGGCCTGGGGCATGAACAGGCTGCCATAGTAATATTCCATTTTATGCAGACTTGCTTCTTAAATTTTTTTAATGCAACCTAACTATTTTCTTAATTTTTAAGGGTGCCTTTAGTCGTCTTGACCCAACCGGAACATTTGAGAAAGAAGTGATTGCTAGAATTCCTTGTGGTCGGCTAGGAACTGTGGAAGAACTTGCAAATCTTGCTGCTTTCCTTTGTAGTGATTATGCTTCTTGGATTAATGGGGCAGTAAGTATTGTTTTCTCTTGACTTTTTGGGGAGGTGGATTTGGGGTGAGAAGGCATTTTGTGGAACCATTCCTGACAATATTGAATATAAATATGATTTAAAATAATTTTTAGGCTGTAAATAATATAAAAATATTAATACAGATTGTTTAGGCTGTGGAATTTGTTTGTTGATAAATTAATTTTATCAAATGCCAATTACTCTGGTAGACATGCCAGATGATCTTTACTATTGGGTAGAATTTGAAATTGTGGAGATGGGGGAAAGAGGATTCTAAAATGACTAAATCAGATTAAGTTTAATCATGACTTTTCTTTTCAAACTTTGGGTTTTGATTGAAAGTGCCAAGGAGATGTTCTATTCAATTAAGATGGGAAAATGGCTAATGGTTCAGAAACTTTTCAAAAGGAGTTAGTTTCAGAGTTTTTGGTTTTTTTTTTTTTTCAGGTCATTAGATTTGATGGTGGAGAGCAAGTATTTATTTCAGGGGAATTCAACAGTCTGAGGAAGGTAATGCCATTTTATGAATATAATATAATATTAGCAGCTAAGATACCAAGCTTTAAAAATTTGCAAGAACCATATAAAATTGCCTTTTTCTGTTTGTGTTAGGTTACCAAGGAGCAGTGGGATGTAATGGAAGGACTCATCAGGAAGACAAAAGGCTCCTAAGACCACTCTGGCCTTCATCTTGGTTACAATGGAAATGATGCAATCTATGATCTTTTGAATCATTTTCAAGTCTAATAAATTGTTAATTAACAAACACGGACTGAGTATGTATCATGTGCCAGGCCAGTGGTAGTTAGACATTGTATATTCAGAGATACGAAGGATGGGATATTTTCCCTTCAAATTTTTTTTAAGAATTGAAAAAAGGCAAGTAAGAGAAGGCTTTGGTAGAGGTAAAATGCTTGGAAGTGCAGGAAAAGCAGCAGATATTATAACCTGGAAAAATCAGGAGAATCTTAATGGTGGAAGTAGCCTTGAGTTATGTATTAAACCATGCCTGTGGTTATAGGGCTTAAAAAAAAAGAAGTAGAAGGTATACGGCCAATTTAATGGACTCTGCCTTTCCATTATATTTCCTTTTCACTGGACTTGTGAAGTATCTTCTGTAGAGAGCTCAATATTAATTCAAACAAACTTTTGCCGGGACCTACTTTATAGCCTGGCGTTTTATTTGGTACTGAGGATACAACATGAAACATCTACAGCCTTTGCCTTCTTAAAACATTATCTAGAAGGATAGAGAGACCTATAAATAATTATTTGCGATGCGATGTGATAAATATTATTCCAGCAGTGCAAAAGTGTGAGGGAGGAAGTAATTCATTCAGTCTCCAGAGTGTAGAGAAAGTGACATTTAGGAGATCTCATTCCACCTCCGCTTTAAAAGAGGAGTAGATTTCTCTAGGTAGAGAAAATGAACAAGCTTATAAAATATATTTGTGTATAACTGCATTTCATTTCATATTTGGTTTGACTATTTTATCATCCCAAGAATCAAATAATAAACCCACAGTCTCAAATGTATATAGCTATAATTTTGAGCTTATATTAAAAAAAATGGTCTATTTTGCCTTCACAGGAATCACTCATAAACATGCTCACCAGACTCTCTCCATTGCTCAAATTACCAAGAGAGGGGACCAACTTCCATCTTAGCTCCTTTGAATAGATCTGCAAAGGAATCTAGTTTTCCTGTTTGACTATATATGCTGTAAGCCCCACATGGAAACACTTAACTACATTCAGAGTTAATTGTGTACATAATTTACATTAAATCGTGTATATAAATAGGTAATGTTGTAGGTTTGCAATAAGTGGCCTTGACATTCTCCATCTTACTGGGCTTTTTAAACACATTTTTCTTCTATTAATCATCTCTTAGTGTTTGCTTCATTATTATATATATATATATTTTAAGATTTATTTATTTAGGAGAGAGAGAGCAAGGGTGAGGGGTAGGGAGAGAGGGAGAGAGAAACTTTAGCAGACTTCCTCGCTGAGTGTGGATCCTAGGGCCCTGTGATCAGGACCTGAGCCGAAACCAACCAAGAGTGGGACACTTAACCGACTGCATCACCCAGGTGCCCCCTCTTTGTTGTATTCTATTACAAATGATGAATGAGGAAGAAAAACTTGTAAGCATGGAAGAGAAAGCCAGAAAAGAGAAGTTTTTCAATTGATTGAAATTTCTTCCTAAGAAAGAAATGTTTTTAGGAAGTCTGAATGAGAAATTATTGATGAATAGTCACTATATTTAATGATAAACCTTGGGGCTATGACCATATCAATGTTTCACCTTAAGAATTGTTACTTTGTCATTTTACTTAGTATCTTCTTGAAGGGTCTTGCTTCCAATACCTAATGGAAGAGTTAGTACTCAGTAAATTAAAGTGAGGACTGTTGGTAACAATATCACCAATCTTATAATTAATAAATGAAAACACCTCCAGGAAATGTTTCAGGCATGCAGTAACAGCTGTTAATATATTGTTCTTGTGCAAAAAACTAAAGCAGCAAGAATTTAAGTGACTTTGAATAATAGAATTTAGAGCTGGGAAACCTTAGAAGATACGTCTTAACCCCTTCATTTTATAATTGAGGAAACTGAGAGCTCGGTGAAGTTATGACTTGCCTAAGGTCACTCAATTAGTCAAGGTTGTTTCCTTCCCAATTTGACTATTTCTTGGGATCATAATTTAAACCAAGAGGCAATAACAGGGTCTTTATGAGATATAGCTCTATTGCAAAGGCCTTCAAGGGGAAAAGCTTATAAATTTATTTTGTTCTTGATCAATTTTATTATTTTGTTTATTGGACATAAAACTATTTATTAGGCTTTCATAAATTTATTCTCAACTTCAATCCCTTTAGCTTGAATTTTCTTCTGAAGCCTTACATTTCTCAACTGTGAGGTAAAATTATCCTTGTTTGGAAACAGAATAAATGATGCTTAGTATAAAATCTCAATTTGCCCTGGCTGCAGAGGAGCTCTTGCCTGCTCTGCCTCAAACACGCTCTCCCCTGGACCCAGGCTCTGCCACGGCAGCTTTCTTTCTGTTCCTTGGGGTTGTTTGACCTAGAACCTTTGCACTAGCAGCTTCTTTGTCATAGGAATGTGCTTTTCCTGATCTTTGGAGGGCTGGCTTCTTCAGAGAGGCTTCCCTAAATTCCTGCTCACACACCATTAATTTTTTAAAACTTTATTTGATGTATGACAATGTACACAAATCATGAATTATCACAAAATGAATACACTTGTGTAACCACCACCCAGGTGAAAAACAAAACCACTAGGAATCTAGAAGCCTTGCTTGTCTCCCATTGTGACTTCCCTTCTATGAAACTAGTGACTATCTTGACTTCTAACACCACAGCTAAGCTACTTTTGTTTATATAAGTAGAATCACACACACTATGTATTCTTCTGTTTCTGGTTTTTACCTGTGTACCAATTGTTTATGTGCATTCTCCTTGCTACATAACATTCCGTTGCATGAATATACCACAACTTATATATTAGTTCTGCTACTGGAGACATTTGGGTTTCTAGTTTGCAGCTATGCCAAATACAATGATACTGTAAACATTCCTCTTTTTTTTTTTTTTTTTTTGATGACAATACAGACCTTTCTCTGTCAGGTTGATAAAACCTAAAAGTGAAATTGCTGGGTTATAAGGTGTGTGTATATATTCAAATTTGGTAGATACTGCCAAAGTGCTTTCCAAAATTATCTTGATTTAACTTTTTCACTCAGCAGTAAGAATTTCCATTGTGCCACATCCTCACCAATACTTAGCATTCGAAATCTCTTTAATTTTAACCTTTCTGATGAGTGCATGGCAGTATCCCATTTGTTTTAATTTGCATTTCTCCTAAGTACTAATAAAGTTGATTGCTTTTATTTATTTTCGCTATTTAGAGATCTTTTTTATTTGTAAAATGCCTGTTCAACTTTTTTTTTTAAGATTTTATTTATTTATTTGACAGAGAGACACAGCAGGACAGGGAACACAAGCAGGAGGAGTGGGAAAGGGAGAAGCAGGCTTCCCGCTGAGCAGGGAGCCCGATGTGGGGCTCAATCCCAGGACCCTGGGACCATGACTTGAGCCGAAGGCAGCTGCTTAACGACTGAGCCACCCAGGCGCCCCCCGCCTGTTCAACTTTCTTACACATGTATTGGGTTATGCTTTTTAAAATTTATTTTTGGAGTAATGTTTATATATCTCTGGATATGTACCTTTGTCAATTCTACGTATTATAAATTGTTGGAGGAGGTCATCAAGAGGACATGACCGCTGGTTGACCCGAGAGCTGCACCTGGGGTATCAGAGGCTTCTCACCCCTCCCCCACCGTTGGAATGTTGGTTCCACGTGCCCTCCATTTCCAGCTGGAGCGTTTTTTCAAGGACACAGCTGGAGACAGCAATGCGTAGTTGAAACCACCTGGATGGTATAGACGTGACTGAAGCCAGTTAAGGCCTCTATATAAGCTTTAAGATACCGGTGGCGGGTGTGGGCATTTACTTGTGGGGTTGCCCAAGACAAACCTCCTAAGTAAGTTCCCTAGCTTTTTAATCTGGTACCTCTCATTTGGAGTGGCCTGCTTCTTCAGTCTCTCCTTGCCCTCTGCCTATGGGGAAAAATTTCAGATTTCACCTGGAAAACTTCCGAGGTTTTTCGCCAACCCAAATATCTTCTCACATTCTCATGTTTGATTTTTCATTTTCTTAGTAGTGACTTTTTGGGGACTAGAGTTCTTAAGTTTTTCCAACCTATTTTTTCATAAGTTGTTGTTAAGGAGTCCAATTTTTCAATCTGTTTTCTTTTTTTTTTTGTAATTGGTTGTTAAGGAATCTTTCCATGCATGGTGGTTGGGAGATATCCTAATACGTTGTTGTTTGCATACCTTTTGCATTTGGATTGATAATATACCTGCAATGAATTTTGCTTGTGATATGAGGTAGGCATGTATGAGCTATTTGTCCTGTCAGATTCATTTTCCACTCTTCTCTCTGTTTTCTGCTCCAGGAGGCAGGCCTTCACTTAAAGGTAAGTGGGACTGATTTAGCTGAGTTGTAAGAGTTTCTTTCGCTGATAGTGCTCAGGAGTTAAAAGTTCACCATAATAGGCCAGGTGCTGGGTTTATGACCATTATTATTATTATTGGCTCTCTATGAAGTCCCCCAGATATACTCTTCTCAGACTTTATGTAGCTGTTGTTTTTCTTTCTTTCTCGGTGCTACAATTTTAAGAGTACCAAACCTGCTCTTATTTTGGTGTATACTTCATAATGAATAGCTATGTCATCTGTAATGAACAGGTGGATGTAGGAAATCTGTATATCCCTCCTACTTCTTTGGAGAAAATCTTTCATGAAGAACTATTTGATCATGTCAGTTGGGCAAGGAACTCCCCAATACTTGGATTTTTTTAGGTTTCTTTGTGAATCTTGATGTCAGAGGCTCCTGTTAAGGCATCCAATAATTCGCTGAATCAGGCAGATGGACATTTATTTAGATTTCTTAGGCCATAATAACTTGAGCATCCTACATTTTCACCTGGATTGATTACCGATTACATGTCAACTGACTTTTTGAGGAAGAAACAAGAATACAAGAGATTAATTTTCCTCTTTATTTATTCTTAGTTGTTAAATTCAACCTAAGGTCAGTGCTTCCATTTACACACTAGAAGCAAAGCCAATCTAACACATGACTTGATAAATTTTATGTTTTGGCAAGTCTCTTTTCTGTTCATCTTTGGGGGAAAGAGATACTTTACTTTTATTTTGTTTGTGATTTCTATGAATTGAGAAAAGTAGTGCTGAATTTATAGAATTGGGGACATTTAAATTGACCCAGAGCTATTAACTCTTTGGTGGTAACTTTATAAATTTCATACAGACACATATCTCTTAGCTCTTTGCTTCACAATCAAAGAATCAAATTACCACCCATTACATGTCAAGTGTAACCAGCACAGGATGTTCCAGCTACAAATCTATGAAACTGACTTGGATGTAGGTCAAAAGAGTGTTTTAGAATCTCCCTTGCTAAATAAGTTAAATGATTACATTAGTATTTCTCTTAGGATGTTATTTTAAACTCATTTGAAACTATTTGCAGATAGAAATAGAGCTATCTTGAATGCTGATCTCAATACGAAATATATAGAATTTACAGACTACACAAAATTGTTGATATAACATTCAACAATCAGGGTGCTATGAATTTTACATTAAAATTTAATTATGTAGTAAAAAATAGAGTTGTTATAGCTAGAAAAAAATATTTTCGGAGGCAGCAAATACCCTTGGTGGAAACGGACAGTCCTACATAGAAAGAAAATTCATGAAGTATGCAAAGTAGACACCAGGATACTTGGCATATATAATTTAATCAGAGATCACACAATATGACATAAAAACAGCAATTGACTAGAATATAATCTGCAACACATGAAAACAGTTTAGAAAATGGATTAAGGTCATACTCTCTGACAGTAGGCTTCTTGGAAATACAGATACAGAATCAGACAGATTTATGTTTCATCTGGTGCTACCTTTCCTTGTCATCAGATTAATGAACCAATAGCTTGGTATGGATTCAAGCAGTAGATGTATTGTTGATTAATTAACTAAGTCTTGTCTAGTGAGACTGTTAACCTCATAGAGCCACAAATAACTAACTATTGATCGATATTTTGGTATTTTTAGATGCAAAAGCACATTCTTCCTAATAATTGGAAATACAGCTTAAGACTATTTTGTGGGACAGACCTATGATTGTCTGAAATGGTAACTTGTTAGGTATAATTCTCCTAATCAGTGACAAATGTGCATTTACACATCAGAGACTAGAATTTTATAGATTAATCCTAGTGGAATTTTCAGGGAAATCTTGTCCAACTATATTTATGAAAGCAAGAATATATTCGGTTATTTTTTTTTTCAATTGGGTCTATTGGCTGACTTAAGCCTAAGACTTTCTCCTTTTTCAGTCATGTAGTTACAAAAACTGTACATTACAAACATTGTAGAAACAAGCTGAAAAGAATGTGCCACATATCCTGGGTAATCATCTATATGCAGTTAAATTTACAGATACAAAAGAAAATATAGCCTACTCCCTTATAGTGCACAGTTATTTTTTAGATACAATGTATCGCTAGTAAATGGTCATGGTCACCAAATCTAGTTGTCTCCAGCAGAGAGAATGAGAGCAAGATCCGTTCGGTACAGCTTCCCCCCATCCGATAAAGCCATTATGCTTTTCTTGTATGTTGGAATATTATTAATATCCAGATCCTGTATAGAATATAGATGGCATTGTTATCCAGCTAAATATGGAAGTTAACCACTGTCAAGTGATAAAATGTAGGATGAAAACTGCTTGTTACATCAATCCATTCAGAGCTAGATTAAATTCTTCCCCAAATGTGAATAATCGCAAAGTTGTTTTAAAATCTATTTATCAGTTATACTGTTGTGGACCAGTACCAAATCAGGTTAAGAATTGAATTCTACTTCTGCTGCTCTATAAATCTTTAAAGTAGATTTCCAAAAAAGGATGTGTGGTACTTCTGGATGGATCCTTATAGTCTGCTTAAGAAGTAAGTGGCATGGTCACTAGATTACCTGTTTATTCTTCTCACACAGATCCTTCAGTAAAGCATCCAATTCATTTTCATCTATGTATCCATTGCCATCCTGAGGGAGCAGAAATAAATAAACCAGTATACAACCAACTGGACAATAATGGGGAATGTAATAAAATAGCTGATTCTTCAGAAAGTCTCCCTACTGCATACTTGGCAGATATTCCAACATCTTAATGTCAGACCCTCAAAATTCTTAATTGCTCCAAAGGCCCAAAATACATGTGAATTGCCTCTCATGCAGCACCTTACATTTATAAAACACTTTGAACTTTTTGAAGTACTTTCATATATAATGTTTCACTTTATGTTAACAGTATCACCTCCTGTTGAAGTCATTAGTTGGCCATAAATATGTCCCCCAGGACCCTGAGGCCTGGGGAAGCCATGTGCTAGCCTGCGTCACACCAGGTAGTGGCAGTGTTGTGCCAGAGCCCACAGACGACAGATTTGGTCCAGGAGGAGAGAAATTAGAAGAAAATAAAGGATGGTAACTATTGACAGATGTTACCATCTATTACATGGGGGAGGATTCTGATGGATATTTTCAACTAACTTAATCCTCATCCAGCCCTGTAAAGTGGGTATGATCTCCAGATTACAAATGAGGAAATTGAGGTTTAGAGGAGTTTGGTATCTTTTTCAAAGCCTGAAAATAGATAAATTGTAGCAAGGGACTTGAATCAAGATTCATCTAATTGGGACATACTGTACTACATTTCCTATGACAAGAATAAATTGGCTGAGTAATTTTAATAGCTCATGTTTCTTTTAATATGGACCTTGAGTTTGAGGGTTTCCCCCCGGCCGCAAGTGAGGATCTTCCAAATTCTTCTAAACAATCAAATTATAGATAAGAAAGAACTTTTACCTGATCATATAACTCAAAAGCCTTATTGAACTCTTTCCCACACATTTTGACTCCCTGGATGATAAAGAGAGCAAAGGTTAAAATGCTACTATTATATTTAATTGCATTTCCCTTGGCAAATCTCCCACAGCCTAACTTTTCAAGGAAAATATTGTTTATGGTAGGGAAAAGAGAAATACCTGAAATTTAAGAAGAAAATTCTCCTGTACAGGTAGTAACCTTTTGAGAGAGAAATATTAATAGATTAGATTTTTTTTGGACGAGGATCAACTTATTATAATACCTGTATACTTCCTAAACTCACCTGGCCATCTCAGTTAATTCCAGCTTCCCATCATTATTTGAATCAAATAATTTCAGCTGAAAGACAGAATGTTATTATTGTAACCACTGAAGAATGATTTATTGCAGGAAGAAGAAAATTCAAAGTAAAGCACTTTGAGTTATCAATTACTCATATAGACAGTAAAATTCTAGAAACTAGCTTTTATTAAACTTGGAGTGCAAATTTTCAGTTCTTTAAGTTGGGTCAATTGCCAAGGTTTGTCAGGACAATATAGAATAGTCAAACAGGGTAGTAGTGATCTTAGATTCTAGAATACCGTAATTTATATTTCTTCCAAATATGTATATTTGTCAAGATGTGGGAGAGATGGTGTCTGGCAGTATATAGCATACTCTAGAATTCTCCAACCAATGATACGAAAATAAATATTTGTCTCCCTCTTTTAGAGCGTAAAAGTACAAAGAGAAGCAATAGGCAGATAGTATGAATAAATTCTTAGAGAACGGAATTTTTGACTAATTTTCAGTTTTATTTTCCCTTGGATACTAGATACCTCCTCATCGCACTTACATTCACATCCTATACCAAGACCCATCCAGATATAAGTAACCTCATACCCTTATCCAGGAAGCATGCATATTTTTAGAAAGTAGCAACTATTGCTTATACTATAATACATGGAGGGCCTATAGATGAGCTGTATTAAAATGAAGTTTGATGCTACACAACATTATTTTTGTTTTTTCAAAAAGGAATATGATCAGGGTCATAATGGTTATAGGTTTAGTGAAGTCTCTTTAGGGAGAAAAAGAACAGTCTATGGTTTGAAATGTAAGAATTCTTTGTAGGAGGGAGATTTTTTCAGGGTCTGATACTGACACGTTTTATAAACTGTTGACCGTAAGTTCTGATATCATCAAACTGTCTACCCAGACACTGGACACTTGATCATGCAATTTAGTGTCCATAGGGGAATATTTCCCTATGTATATATTTAAATCTTAATTAGTTCCCGATTAATTTGCATCTCGGATTTGAACTGGTTTAGGACATTGAATCAGATATGCCAGGCCAGTCCAACAGGGGGAAAACTCCCATCTGAGTAGTTTTTAAAAGACTGCTTCAAATTTCTACCTCAAAAGGAGTCTTTGCTTTAAATAGACATCCCATAAGGCTGGCACAAAACAAAATTGAGGAATGTAGGTTATTGTCCATTTCCCATAAGTGGATCAAAGAGGATGCTTCCTTGCAATGAAAAATTTTTAATTGTTTTGAAATTAAAGATTAGTCCCACTTTATAATATTCTATAGTGAATAAGACAATAGTAAAGTTCTAGTGGTTTCTTTTTTCCCCCCCTGCATAAAAGTAGGCTGACAGGTTGAAAGTAAACCTCATAACAGGTTTATAATCAAACCTTGTATAAAATGACTTTCCAGGGTAACTAAAAAGTCTAACTCCTTTATAAATCTAATAGAACATAATTTTTATAATATACACTTGTTTTGTGGGTTATTTATGTAAATTTGTAAGGTAAGAATTCACTGTACCTTTACAGTACTTAAAGCATATATAAATATATGTACTGATTTGGACAATTTAAAATTTTGCCTGAATTTCAAAAAATTAAAATGTTGCCAAAATATTGGCCCATAGCTGAATCAGTTTGGCAAAGACTTTTCCTATAGTCTAATGCTATGAGTCAAAATGAGGAAACTACTACTTGAAATTAATGAAATTCATGGGCACTGGATTATTCTATCTGGAACTTCATAAATTTTTTCATCCCTAAAACATTGAAGGTCTATGTGTAAAGCAGTTTCCTTGGCTCTATTATCAATATTCTTTTCTTTTAAGATTTTATTTATTTATTTGACAGAGACTGCAAGAGAGGGAACAAAAGCAGGGGGAGTGGGAGAGGGAGAAGCAGGCTTCCCGCTGAGCAGGGAGCCCGATGCAGGGCTTGATCCCAGGACCCTGGGATCATGACGTGAGCCGAAGGCAGTCACTTAACCAACTGAGCCACCCAGGCGCCCCTCTATTATCAATATTCTATAAGAGATCTTGGTTACGCTATTTATCATAGCATCAGTGTCAGGGTACATTTGGAACTCCTCACCCAAGCACCAAGACAGTATTCTAAAATACCCATTTTTTTTTTTTAGTCACTCAATGAATAAAGTAGCAGTAAGTTTTGTTTCAACTCTAACAAAATTTATGATTTTGTGAGTCATGATAAAAACGGATTCAGAACCTCCAAAATGTTTTTAGTTATCTAATTTATATATCTACAATGTAACTTCCATGTGTATAAATTATATAATTTAGTGATACACTGGCTTTGTAAGAAAAATGAATGATCTTTTGATAGATATAAATTATCTACCTCCACAAGAAAGGAAATGCTCATGTGTTGAACCTCAAATCCAATGACGACAGCACTCAGCCTTACAAGGTGTAAACATCCTTAAGTATTTCACTTTTCAAGTGAAATGATACCTGTATACAGGTATACCCACATGGTTTATTTCATCCTCCATAGCCTTGAGAATTAACAAGAACAGTAATATTTCATAGGATTTTGGCTACTATCTAAGATCAGTCTTACCATTAGGTCTGTATACTCAGCTAGCTTTGTATCATCAACAGTCTTGTTGGCTTTTTCCAGCAGGTCCTTTAGAAAGTTCTGTTAAGACAAAGAATACTCAGATAAATGTCACAAGTAACTTACAGTCTGTTTCCATTTCAGCCTGCCTTGAAATGGAACGTCCCAAGAATGCAAAGAAAGCCTCTTTTTGAGGCTAGAACTGGGTAAGGAGAGGACCTTAGAAGGGAGATTATTCCACTTGGTTCACTTGGTATTCCAGCCATGATGCTGCCTTTGACTGGTACGATATCTGCCTTTTACTGAGACCTGATCTGTTGTGGTCTATGTTATACTGCTTTTATGACTTCAATTAAATGTGTATCTGGATTGCACACTGTGTAGGAATGTGAGTACAAGCTTGTCTACCAGCCAGCCCAATGGGTGCATTTGTACATAATGATGTCTTCATAAAATCTCATATGGCTTTTTCCTAAGAAACACAAGGGCCCTCTCTCTGCCTTTGTAACATGAGGGAAAATTATTAGTAAGCCAGATGGAGAGCTACCTCTAATTTCAAGTGCATTTTCTGCCTCACAAACTGTATTTTCACATCAGCTTATAGACAGTAGGAAGCTTGTTTCTCTGAAGGGCCAGTCACGTAGCTTTTGGGCTGAATGCAGTCCCCAAACACCTTGGTTAGAATGCTTCAGCTGGCTGTTCAGACTAAGACAGTTGGTCACAGATGATGATCTCTAATCCTTGAAGAGTATGAGAATCATATTAAAATAGAGATTATTGTGGGAAGGATGAAGAAAAGATAATTATTAATTTGACAGTTGGAGTTTAGGAGGGAGTTAATTTTAAACAGAAATAAATCAAAAGCTTTACAAAATCCACATAAATGACAGTGTTAGCACTTAGGCATATAATATTCAATTTTGTCTAGTGCTGTTCATTTGCGACTCCTTTATTTTTTTCAAAAAATGAATTAATGCAGTTATGGAAAACTAAGTAGATACTGTGTTTGGATATATTGAGGGATTGGGTTTCTTTGGTTCTACAGTGGTTTATCTTCTTCCCAAATGTACCTGTTCTGCTGGGCTGATTTAAACTTTATTCTTTTTGAGGAAGGAGACCTTTTTCTTGGTTTGATTAAATGTATTTTCATTTCAAGCATTCCATTTCAAATCCAAAGTGAAGCATGGAAAATTCAAAGTTATCTATTGGGGGTGAATTTTATTTTTGAGCCTTATGAGTCTTTTGTCAGAGATTAATTGGGTTAAAAAGCCTCACCAGAGACTAAAATGGTGGTCACAAAAATAGCCTGGGAGAAACCTCGGGACGCTGAGATTCAAAGTCGTGTCTAAGAGCAAGTGATGTTTTACTCTATTATGGATCTTAAAATTAGCTTTCTTGAAAGATCCATTAAAAAAGAATACCAACTTCTCTTCAAAATTCCCCAGAGAGGAGGACTTCTATTTAGAATCTCTTTCTGAGAATAAAATGTAGAACAAAGAAGGTCAGTATTAGAAATGAGCTAAGGTTTTCATGATGAACTTGAAATGATTTTTAAAAGATTGTTTTTTTTGTCCTATGGAATAAAAACACAATAGCTTAACTGTCACCTTGTGAGCTCCAGGTTGTGCTGCAGGTTTGTATAAAATATATTGTTTTCACATTAGAAATATTTATATTTCCAAGAGGCTGCTGTTGATTGTGTTTTAGCAATTTTACAGTGGTGCAAATGTCCCAGTTCCATCTCTAAAATTGTATGTGACTATATGACTCAAGCCGTGTTAAACCATGATGAGGAAACTGGGTTTGATATTCCTATTTCTACAGTTGACAGGAGAGGTAGCTCTTGATGACTGAAGTTTGGAAGCATGTGGTGTTGTGGCGGAAAAAAATATTATTAGCATTATCCGATAGTCTAGATTCTTTCATAAGCAGCTAGGTAACATTGAAAAATTATCTAATCTCTCTGAATTTCAGTTTCTCTGTATAACGGGAATAATACCTCTTTGCAGGTTTTCTGAGAGGATTAAATCTTAAATAATTTCAAGCACCTAATATTATACCTGCCACGTAAGTATTAATTTGCCTCCCTTTTAGTTACTCTTTATCCTGAAGGTGGACAGAAGAGGGTCTCTGGACCGAGAAATCTTAGGGTCGATTTAAGGAAACGAGAGAAAGAAGAACGTTGCCATACTTCTGAAAGACTAGTAAATTATTGAGTTCATGAATAATACAATGTATTGTACCTGGTGTATTTCACAACATCTTTCAGATACAGAATTTTACTTGAGTTTCACAATAAATCTGAGAGGAAGGTGTTATTGTCCCCATTTAAAAGATGAAAAAAACCAGACAGAATAACTTGATTTTTAAATCTCTTTGCCTTCTCCTTTGTGTCCTTTCCTCCCCCACCAGCTCCTCTGTACATCTGGGAGAGATGAACTCACAAATTCATTTTCAAAGTTACAATCTTTCAGAAGTTAGATTATATTAGGACTTTGTTGTTCTTGTTGAGAGGCAGGAGGTTTTATGGAATGGGTAGGAGACTTGGAGGCAGAGGAGTTTGGGTTTAAATATTGCAGCCCAGCGTCTTCTTTCTGTGTGGCCTCCGTATATCACTAAACTCCTCTTAATTTTTTTCCTCATAAGGGTAGTACTAATCTCAGAACTCTCACAAAGATTAGATAAAATAATGTGCATAACATATAGTAGGTGTCCAACCATTGTTTCTTTGCTCTTCTCTTGAGAGAGAAATCTATTTATATTTAATTTATGAAGTAAAATGGCAAATTTCAATGAAAAGGAGCATCTTATTTGGCTCAGGATATTGTTATATCTGTCTATCTAGCATAACCATTTGTTTATACCACAGAAAATGCTAATTTTTTTGCATTGCTGAGTAGAATTTGAAAAAGTACTTGAAGTCCCTTTTTTTAATCGGGTACTTCATTAACAATGTGGAAGAGTGGGTGAAAATGTGCCATTGCTCAACAGAAGTTTCTTTTGTGGGAGGTTTTTTAAAAAACGTTGGAGTTCGTAATTCTATTTAAAGGGAAAAAAGTTAGCACAGGTTTTTGTTTGCTTACCTTAAGCTCCTCAGTTTCTATGAAGCCACTGTGATCAGTATCATATTTTCTCCATGTCTGTAAGTAATTTTGGATAAGGAAAACCAAACACATTAAAAAAAAAAGCCAACAATTTTCCTACACTAAGCAGCTTTCTGAAGACCTCCCTCCTGGACAGAGGTCTGTTTTACCTTCATGAATTCCTCACAGGACTTGAGCTGCTGGCCTCGGAAGAGCAGCAGGAAGTTCTCTTCTGTGGGTAATACGTGAGCCAACTGAAAAAGATTTAAAAAGTTGTAAGGGAAGCAAGCCTCTGTCATTACTTCCTGCTAAATTTTTCTTGAATATACTTATTAGAGGCAGTTTTATTGCCTAGAAAACTAGGAGAGGAAAAATGTTTGGGTTGACTTTCCCTTTCTGATACTTTGTTCCCTCAGAGAGCCATTGTCTTTTCCAATGCTTGGGTGGCCGTGCGTGATGGGGCTGTCTGGTCAGTGAGGTGGCTGCAGCAGTTGTGCTCAAAAAGCTCAGATAGCACTGGTTTGACCACTCCTCCTCTGCTGGACATCCACGCAGATTCATCCCAGTGGCTTGAACCCTTCCTCTCTTCTGTGCCACAGAGCAGTGTTGCTCTCCTCAGGGTGCACAGAATGCGGTATATGTGGGGACATATATGTCCCATAGGAGGAAAGAAATTATGAGAAATGCGAATGTAGGGTAAAGGAAGGAAGGGAAAAAAATGCATTCCCAGATCTGAGGGGAAAGCCTAAGAGAAGCAGGGAAGATAAACTG
Source organism: Zalophus californianus (assembly GCF_009762305.2). Taxonomy (NCBI): domain Eukaryota; kingdom Metazoa; phylum Chordata; class Mammalia; order Carnivora; family Otariidae; genus Zalophus; species Zalophus californianus. The sequence continues at coordinate 146,001,966 of NC_045598.1, forward strand.
AAGACAGGGGTGCCTGGGTGGCTCAGGGGGTTAAGCGTCTGCCTTCAGCTCAGGTCATGATCCCAGGGTCCTGGGATTGTGCCCTGCATCGGGCTCCCTGCTCAGTGGGGAGTCTGTTTCTCCCTCTCGTTCTGCCCCCCCAAATAAATAAATAAAATCTTAAAAAAAAAAAGATAAAGTGAAGACAGTTATAAGGCAGTGAAAAGAGAGGTGGAAAAGACAATTCAGGATGAAGAGTGGAAATTGAACAGTAATAGGAAAAAACAGTTCTCAAACTGTTGGTTTTAGCTAAGAGGATGTCCACTGTCAGAATCCAGGGCTTGGGTTTATGATCTCTATTTCATGACCCTATGACCTGCCTCCTTAGTTCTCATTTTGTAACTTTAGTACCCCCCCTCCTTTATTTATTTTTTTGGCACAAAGGGCTCCAGATCCCATTTTAAGATGACTGTAATCTATCTGTTACATGCAGGGAGGGAGGGAGGGAGCTGGATTGATGGCCCCACTGCAGGCATGGGTTCTATTCCTGGCTCAGCGGCTAATTAGCTATGGTCCCCAGCAACTCCCTCAGCCACTTCTGGAACTTAGTACCCTCATCACTAAAATAAGGAGTTGAAGTAGAAACCAAAGTCTCTTAAATGTACTAGGTTCAAAAGGACTTTGAGAATTTGTTAGAATCACTCTGTCTTCACCATTAAAGAATGAACCTATGCATACTATGTTTCATCTAATTTCCTTGAGGTTCACGCATGGACCCTTGTCCCTGGATTTTAGACCAAGCACCTGTGGTATGGATCAACCTTAAGTTCAGTATTAGTTCCAAAATTTCTACCAAATTATAGGAAAGTTTACCTCCCCCTGTCCCTTTAAAAAAAAAAATTTCACCCATTTAGGTATATTAAAAATTTCTAACATAAAATGGATCATTTCAATTTATATGCAAGTAATCTCTGGTTTTTTATGCCCTTATAATATGTCCTTTAACTTGTTTTTAGGTCTTTAAAATAATACCTCAAATTAGATCCATTCAGCTTATAGACATTACATATGGAGGTGAAACTAAGGAACAGGGGCGTATATCTTACTAGAATGTTAACATGACTCTGTCAGAAGACATTTTCTTATTTTGGAATAAAGGTCCCTAGTATAGTTGTGCAATAACATAAGCATTCATATAGGAAATAAGAAATAGCTAATGCCAATTCTTTTAGTTATTGGTATGTAACTTGTCAGATACCACTTTGTAAGCTGTTGTTGAACCATCCATTTTGGGAGGGCAGGGACCATGCTTTGTTTGCATCTTCTGAATGCCCAGGGTGGTGCTCAACACGTTATATGTCTGACATAAATGCTGGGGATTGGTTGATAATTTTACTTCATTAAAAATACCTACCTAACATGATTTATAGTATTTGTTTTTACTATCTTCATTCCAATTTTCTATATTGCTTGAATTTTAATAACTGTATTTTCACCAAAAATAATTTTTCTTAAAAAATTATACTTATCAAAATCCTCCAAATACATGAATAAAGAAAAAAAATAAAAGAACGAACTAGTAAGCAATTACTAAATGTAAAATAAGGGAAAATTCAAACATCTTTGTTTCAAAAATTAAAGTTCATGTAACTTGCATAAAGTTTAGAGTTCTCTAAAATGCCAAATATAGAGGCAGTAAAATTGTTCTGCATATATAGTATAAATGTGTATTTCTTTTCCCATGCCATTTTGGTCCTCCTCAGTTTCATTATTTAAAAAGATACAGATTCTATCTACATGCACATTTTCAATCTATTAATTTGAACTGTTAATGTTAAACTGAATATAGAGCCATCCTATTTTAGACATGAGAATGCATCTCAAACATTTAAAAGATTATAATAAGACAAGCCAGCCGCTAAAAGAGAAGCAATGAATATGTGTGGATAGGATGTAACTATAGTGAACATAAATCATCTTTTTAAAGGTTTGTTTCACAATGTAATGGTTCTGCTATTGATGCTTTCATCAATATATTGGGAATCAATCTTTAAATTTCAGAGCTGGGTGCAGTAACTCTCCAGATCTAGTGTTTTAGAGCATATCTACAAAGTAGGAGAGGTCTTTTATTGAAGGTGTCAAGTAAGGCTGCTTTATTCTCACATTTGCTAAGTCCCTGCTGTCCATGGAAGTATTCAATACTGCCTGATCCAAGGTTATTGGTAATTTCTTAATCCTTGGGCTGCTTGCCTGCTCTTTTATGAACTCCCAAAACTTCGTTATGGGTTGGAAAAGAAGGAAGAATATCAAGGCAATAAGTAGAAGGCAGATAGTTGTGACCAGAATTCCTCGGAGCTTCAGTTGTAAGAACTGGTGCCTGTCACTGAGAGTGGGGATGTAAAAGTTTGCCTGTCTCCCCTAGATATATGAAGACTACACACATCTTGAGGATAGGGTCTATGTCTTATTACTGTTTCTTTGCCCAGAACCTGCAAAAATGTCAGTGAATACCTTACTGAACTTATGAATGAAGGCAATTGACTATTGTCTAGGGTCAGCATAGGCTGTAAATAAAGTTCCTTTGGAGATAATTATTACTGACTTATTACTGAATTGTGGATAGGTTTGGGGTGGATATTGTGATAATCTACCCAGAGCTCCCTTTAGGTGCTGGGAGTGTTATTTTGGGAGAGCCTTTGGGAGATTATCTAGGCTGAAGAGAGCTGCCTTCCCAAAGACCCTGTGTCCTATGACTGATCCACATGAAGAGAAAAAGGCACAGCCCTCTCATTCAATTTGGGACTTCTGTGAAGGGCCGTTGCAGCTTTCGAGCCCACTGTAGGGTTAGCTGAAGCCTCTGTTGAGACTGTATTATGGCCCACTCTCTCCCTCTGCCCAGTCCTGTTCTTTTCATTTCCCCTCAACAGGTATGGTCCCAAGAACACTTCCTAATAAATTTCCTTATTGATAATTTTCTACTTAGATCTGCTTCCCAGGGAACTGAGCATGTCACAGGGTTTTTACATTTTTGTTCTATTCCTAGGCATAATGTAGAACCCTCGTCTTATGTTTTGGAGTAGGTTGAAATTCTTTGCTATATCTCATAGAGGTATGATTCAGAACCTACTAGGCACTGTGCTGGATACTGGGGATTCATAGTCACTGTGGGTAAGAACCTTATAGGGAGGCAGATAATTTCAAACATTATTCCCACAATTTCAAAAAAGGAGATGTAGTGATAAATCTAAGTATTAGGTGCTAAGAGAGCACACACAAAGGGAAATTTTACTAAAAACATAAATGAGCTAAATAAGTCAAAGCACACATGAGGCATAATTCTTAAATCCTGAAGACATTCATGGTACATGCTAACCTCTTTCAACACATATTAACAAAGAATTCAGTTCTTTCATTTGGGAACCAGAGAAGTATTTTTCCTAGGCAATTAAATGATTCCAGGAAATTTGGAAGGCAAACAATCTTATATAAATTTAAGGCTAGTTGAGTTTAATATTTGAATATGAAAAGTTATATAAGAAGTGATTAAAAGTCTTGGCCTTCAGAAGAATGGTGTAGATTTTCAGTTTTTTTAAAAATAATGATAGCAAATACATTTATTGAGCTTTTTAGTATGCCAGCGTTGACGTATTTGTTTGACATGCTTTATCACATTTGATGTTGGTACTTATATACCATCCTTGTTTACAAAGAAACAGGCAGAGAGAATAAATGAACTGCTATCATTTAGTTTGAACCAGATTTGAAATCTGACCGTCTGACTTTCTTGACTTTTGAGGCCTTTGTCTTTAACCATCACCCTCCATTAAAATCCAATCAAAAACATTTTCCTAATCATTTAAAAATATTTATCCAGAGGGAAGTTTTTAATCTGACTTTTACTGTGGATCATTTCCCCAAATTCTGAGGTGGTAAAGTAGTCTGCCATGAAAAATTACATTCACTATAGCTAAACTCACGTGCTCAAATCCTACTGTGGAAGAAAAGAGGGAAAGGAGTGTCTGCTTCCCTGGGAGAGATGTTACAGTTTTAGTATTTAAATAGCTTTTAGATCTTTTTTTTTTTCCAGTGGATTCACTGACCTGGACAAACAGATACAAAAAAATTGAAGAGGATGGTAGTTTCCCCACACGTTGCCCAAGGGATCAGGTGAAAGGCTTAGAGAGTTGATATCCAACTAAGGGAAATATCTATATTTACCAGAAATTTCTTCTTTGGTACATATATTACTGTTGAATCATTGAGTCTTCCTTTCTAATTATTTTAATCAGCCTTCCCTGCAATAGAGCTATTAGTCTGAATAAATTTAGAACATTTTTTGACTGTCATGGTATTTGTTAAAGTATCTCAGAATTTCAGTGCTCCTGTTTTGAGTTCATATTAACAATCTCTTTATAAATGAACTATATTTGTGTGAATTTTAAAATCTAAAGACATGAAATTTTAAAAGTTCAGAAGAACGACATCTATATACTCCCCTTCATTTTACATATTTCTAGATAGCAAAAGCATGTTGTTGGGAAGGTCAGTCCACTTCAGGATAGAACTTTGAAAATCACTATATTTTCTGATCTTTTGAACAACATATTTCAATTAAAGTCAAATCACTTTAGCTTATTTCCAATAGGAAAGCGGACTACCACATGAATATCATTTGGTTTACCTTGATTAGATTTTTTAAAAAATTTTATTTATTTATTTGACAGAGAGAGACACAGGGAGAGAGGGAACACAAGCAGGGGGAGTAGGAGAGGGAGAAGCAGGCTTCCTGCAGAGCAGGGAGCCTGATGTGGGGCTCAATCCCAGGACCCTGGGACCATGACCTGAGCTGAAGGCAGCTTAACGACTGAGCCACCCAAGTGCCCCTACCTTGATTAGATTTTGAGGAGCCCATCATTATACCTATTAAATATATAGGAACAACTAACTTCTTTTCCCTCTGAACACTAAAGCTACATTATCTTGATGTGAGTCGGTAGATTATTATAAATTTTGGAAAACATGGGGTTTCCCATTCCATCATGGCTGGCTGGAGAGTGCGTATTTGTGTCCCATATTATATATAGGATTTCTTAGCAAGTGATAAATGTCAAGTTGGAAAAAGAAAAGATGAACTTCATTTTATACAACTTCCTGGTGACACTGGAGGACATGTTATAAATTTGGGCATTCCCACTCTTCCTTTCCTCGTTTTCAACATGTAATCTGTAACTTTGAATTTCTTCTTTCCAATGATTTTCAGAACCTCTTTACTCTCTTCACTCCTACTTACCCACCCTAGACCAAATCAACATGCCTATGAACTCCTGCAGTGATCATTCTTTCTGTTTATCCATTCTAATTCTCTTCTCTCCAACTAATCACCACTCCACCCCTCCCCTTGCATGTGGCTGATAAATCAGATTAATGAAAAGAATTCTGGAATCATGGTTAGATCTAGGCTTATATACACATGTTGTCACTCCCTGACACTGGGACCTTGGACACATCATTTAACCTTTCTGGGTTTCAGTTTCTTCATCCTAAAATGAGGAATTTTGGCTAGTTTTTCCCGGAGTCCCATCCAGCAAAAAATTCTGTGTCCTGGAATAGTTAAGTGAGACACATAAGAATGTATTAGAAAGTTTCTCTCCCTTTAGACTATTTCTTCTTCAGCTGATCTGAAAGTTTTGCCCACATCATGTTTCAAATGCTTTGACTGGATAATTTCGCTATATTTTGTACATCCTTTTTTTATTTTTAAAGATTTTATTTATTTATTTGACAGAGATAGAGATAGCAAGAGCAGGAACACAAGCAGGGGTAGTGAGAGAGGGAGAAGCAGGCTTCCCGCAGAGCAGGGAGCCTGATGCGGGGCTTGATCCCAGGGCCGAAGGCAGACACTTAACAACTGAGCCACCCAGGTGCCCCTATACTTTGTGCATCCTGTTCAACTAGGCTAAGCTGCCCTAAGTAATCAACCAACTGAAGCTTGAAACTATTTTCTCTGAATGCAGAAAATGCTCAGATTATTTATTATTTAAAGAAGGTAGAGTGGTTTAGAGGAACATGGCTGGGTTCTGGATGTTTCACCATTTATTTCTTATTTTTTCTTTAACTTTAGTCAAACTCTATTGAAGCCTTAGGTTCCCCAGCTATAGAAATAGGTCCTTATATTATATTTAGGCTTGCTTTATTTTGTCATGAGGATCAAATGAGAGAATGTATTTTAGAAATTGTATATTGTCATACTAATATAAATTTTCTTATTGTGATTACTATAAAAGTTCCTCAATTCTTCATTTTAGCCTTCGTTAACGTCTTTATCCTCTTCTGTTACCTACCTTTTCTCACACACAAAACTTTTCTATAATAGTTCATTATCTCAAACTTCTAGAGGAACTTCTTTCCTCAAACCTCCAGGACAATGCATCTGCTAGTGACCCCCAGCCTCTCATTCAAATATGCCTTCAAATTAGAATTCATAAGTGATTATATTATATAATGTATAGTAAAACCTGGATTCAGAACATGCATTGAGTCCTTTTAAAAGTGTGACATGCATGTGAATTGGATCATGCTTTTTATACTATTGTTTAATCTATCACTGAAGAAATCAAGTAAAATAAATAGCTGAGACCATTGGAGTCCTTTAAGGTGAAATATGTTAAATATAAGATGATGGTCCTTCCTCTACTGGAATTATAAAGTATGCCAAACTTTGAAATAACCACATCTATAATTTCACTGATTTTTGATTTTCCAACTCATTTTGAATAGATTTACCTCATCTCATTTACGGTGATTTAAGTTATTTTCTTATCCTTAATGATTTCATATCTTGATTAGTTGCCCTCTATGTCAGTCTGTATGTCCCAGTACTGTTAATTTATCTATTTATATTGTAATGAGTTATACATAGGCAAAGGGGAAAGTGTATACTCCAGGGAAATGTTTTAATTACAAAGGTAATAATAGTATGTCCTTTCTTAACTCCTTTTGTAGTAGCTGCTTAAAAATAAGTATTTCACAATGACGTGACAGATAAGATCAATTAATTGAAAGCCAGGTTAATTCTCTGAATCGAAGGTAAGTCATTACTACATGTTGTTGACAGACAGAATACATCACAACCTAATACACTAAAAGTATTATAATATAATTATACTTTTGATTTGGCATATTTTTAAATATAACTTTATTAATTTTTATGGACAAAGCTGTCCACTCAATTTCTCTAATAGGTTGCAGAGATAAAGTAGCTGGGACACCTGAGTTTCAAAAAGTACAGTAAAGTAAAGAAAGTAAAGAAAGAAAGCTCTTGCACAAATCTGAGAATGCCAAAGAACTGATGCATAATCAAAGTCTGGCCTCCTTGATTCATAAACAAAAGTTGTCCTCCATAGGAATAGTCCTCGTCAGAAGATAAGATTTGACACCCACAGTTTTATCTTTTAGAGACTCAAAAGAAGTCTTTTCCTATAACACATCATAAAATATTCATTAATTATAGTTAAGTTCTTTGGTTCTTTGTTTTTACTATGGTCAACTGCCAGTCTAAAATAGAATTTCAGGAACCAGGATGCAGCTTTTTGCCATCGTCATAGGGATTACAAATATATAGAAAATTCTACACTGTTAATAAGAAATACCAATGAACCATGTACTTGGTTGGTGTTTTATCCAAGTGAGGCAAGGTAATGTAATGGCATAGGTACCCATCCAGAAATGTTGGACCTGGGCTTCTAACTGTACCTATGCCAGCAAACAGGTGCATGACCAAAGGCAAATCATTTCACCTCTCCACATTTTGGTTTCATAATGTATTAAATTTAGGCTCTGGATGAGGCAAACTCTAAGGTCTCTTTCATTTCTGGGCATTTTGATTTTAAGTTTTGAAGAGAAGATAACATTTTTACTTAGGCAAAATAAGCCTCTCCAAATTGGTTTTGCCATATCCTGTTTGAGTTGGATTCAAGTACAAAATGAAGCTCATTGATTAATAGTATGTCAGAAAAATGTGTAAGTTCCTTACCTCTACAATTCCTATTTTTCCATCATCTCTCTGCCCATACTGATCCACAAAGGTTTTCATCTCTGGTGATAACTCCTAAAATTATATAAAAGAAGGTAAGAAGTTTATTTTAAAAACTATCAATTATGCTTCTTATGGTGTTAATAACTTCTGCAAAGAAAAACTGGAATTGAAACCATTTAGAATTATGCACACGGATGAACGATTCTCATGAAAATTGAAGATATAACTGATACACAGTATTTACTGGTTTCAAATGAAAGGATTCTGATTATCATTTCTGAATCAATTACATATTTATCTTCTATTAGTTTTGAGAATATGCTATCCTTTAAAAAGGTAGTCAGAATTATTGAGTTCATAACTTAGTGAATTCAAATAAAATGTACTTTAAACATTTCTTGCTTCAGGAAAGATTCTTTTGTATTGCTACAACTAATTGCCCTATAGCATTTTCCTTATTTTAACATGTTTTATCCATGGGAAGTAATAATAGGTGTTTTCAGTTTGGACAAGCAAAAAATGTGAATGTTGAAGAGTGCCTCACATTGTCACTCTTCAGTGTTTCCAGTGTCTTTGTGTTTCCAACACAGAAGTGGCATTTACTGATTAAATAAATTGAATAATTAAATTAAAAAAATAAGATAAAAGACCAATTTGTACTTTCATTAGAGATAGACAATTTTGATAACCCTAGTGTAAGCTATTGGTTATACGTTTAGGATATTTGCCTCCCCGAATAATTTAGGGAGTGGTTTTTCCAGTGTTTCCATTTTTTTCTGAGATATTTTCTCTCCCATATTTTAGTACAAGAAGATATGTTTAAGGGGGACAAAATGAATGCTTTCATCTCATTTGAATTATTTTGTCCAATCTATTCTATTGCTTACATAATCTCTTCACATATTGACAGAGGGCCATGAACTGTAAACTAGTGATTTGAATATAGAACTAGTATTCAGGAAGTTGAATTTATACCCTTGGGTCTCCAACATAGCCCATTTTAGATAGCCCTGTTGCATTAACTGAAGCCAATTTAAAATAGGTCAGCCTTTACTAATGTCCTATTCTATGTCCTTGGGAAAGTGTATTAAGGTCTCAGTTTTTTTTTCATAACTAACAAGATGGTATTATTTTTCCCATGAGTTTGCTTTAGGGATAGGTAGGTTAATATAGTTTAAGAGTTATATTGAGGCTGAATATCATTACTACTAATTGTTGCAGAATCCTTTTTGAACCAAAGTAAATATCTTTAGTAGAACTGAGGTAACAAATGGTAATCAAGCAATTTAATTATAATGTAGTCTTTAAAACAAAACTCTTGTATGGATTAATTGTAATATGCATTTGTTAAATTTTATTACAGCAATAACTGTAAGAAAAGGAAAGAATTCACCCCTTGACATTAGTGGGATCCTCAGTTTTGTTTTTTGCACATACCTTAAAGTAAACAAAAAAGAATTTGATTTTAAACCTTAAAATCGTATAGTACCACTAGGTTAACTAGCAGAATTGACATTTAGTCTGTGAGTTTCTTGAGTGGTAATTATGTCAAAATCTACATTTTAAAACAGTACAAAATACAAAGACAATGATAATAAAATAAAGCTTTATAAAAATGCACATTTAAAGACAATACCATGTTTAGTATAAAAGAGTAATTTTGAAAATATTTGGGTTGTTATATTTCATTACTGTTATATTCATTTGGGGTGCCTGGCTGTCTCAGTTGGTTAAACATCTGCCCTCAGCTTGGGTCATGATCCCAGGTCCTGGAATTGAGCCCCATAGCTGGCTCCCTGCTGAACAGGGAGCCTGCTTCTCCCTCTCCCTCTGCCACTCCCCCTGCTTGTGTGCTCTCTCTCTCTCAAATAAAATCTTTTAAAAAAAATGTTATATTCACTTATAATTATATTAGTGAAATTTTTTAAATGCCAAACAGTGCTTCCATTAATACAATGAAATTTGTTATCCTGTGGCCAGAAATGAAAAGAAACCTGGTTTTTAAGGTTAGTCTTTATGTTCTAAAAAAGAAGAAAAGAAATTTGTAAAAGGTTTACTACTACAGACATATTTGTCCAGTACATGAACCTCTCAAACCAGATCTCAATTTAGATTTTAACTATCCAAAGCCTATACACATAACCCAGAAAAATATTCAACAATCAATGTGTTAAGCAATTTGATATAATCTTGTACTTGTGCTAAAGTCTGCTATTTTTGGATTAATATCTAATAATTAGAATTTCCAGTAGTCTAAAATTGGAGCCTGGGCAGTAAAAAAAACTTTAAAATCTTAGAACTCTAACTGAAGTTATTTGTTTACAAAAAAGTACAAATATTAAAATGGGAAGAGAAAAAGAAAAATCTGAAAAAATGTCATTTCTAAACATTTGAATTTCTAAATTGAAAATAAATCACAATATTAGAATTATTTCTAGAAAAATTAAAATATAATCATTTAGCTACTGGAAGTGTCTTACAATGTTTTAATTTGAAATTTTATGGCAAGTAAGATTTTTCCAAACAGATATTTTAAATATATATTTTTAAATGAAATAAGGAAGTGTTTTTACTTTATTAGTCAAAGATATATAGAGCTATAATAATACATGAATTTATTTATGGTAATATATAAGGAGGAGAGGGTGTACAGAAAGTACATAAAACATTTTCTATTTTATTTGATCCCAATCTACAATACCTTCACGTTTATATAATATTAAATCTGGGTAAAACAATCCCCAGAGTGTTATCTGGTTTTAAATCCATTTGGTCCATGAAAGCAACCGATAGTTCTGTAATGCATTATAATGCATTTTAGAGTCCTCTGGTAGTCTTTTGAATATGTTATACAGGGATGTGTATCACACAATTTTCAATTTAGATAGAACAAAAAGGTAACTATTAGTAACACATATTTATAAAATATCTATCTATATATCAGTCCTTGTGGTGATCTGCTAAAGGATCACACACATCTATGTTTTCCTCTAAAGACATAAAAGTTATATATAATCTGTAAAGTAAAATTTCTAGCCAGTAGTTAAAAGGCCAAAGATCATTAACCTCTAACTAGACCAAATCCAACACAGTGTTCTGAAATGCAGTCTTACATAAACCCCAACACACTAGTAAAATTCTTATCCTATTTTCCTCTGTACAATCATCCCATCTATGTTCTAAAGCTCGGTATATTTTATTTTTATGCTGAAAACATCTTAGGTAAATTTATGCCCACAGGAAGTTATTCATAATTGGTAAGAATTGTCATTTATTTAATTACTTAATGGCTTAAATCACAAATACAGCTTGTTTTCAAGACCCTATTAATTGTTTAAAGAAGCTTTGCTTTTTTAAAATACATGAAATTCTTAAAATTGTTTTACTTTTTACATCTCTGACTTTTGGGTTTCTCCCTCTCAACAGAAATGAACAGCTTTCTTGTTAAGTTCTTGCTCATTATTATGTTGCAAGTTGTCCAACTTTCCCCCAGTGAGAAAGGTCAAGACAGAACATTTTCTTATCTGTCCAACCACATCTACCTCACAATAATAAGTAGCAATAAAACAGGAGATCCGTAATCTGCAGATCTGTTTCCTGATCACCAAGGGGCAGAAATGTATTTCTACCCCCCCCCACTTCTCACGCAGTTAAAGAGAAGTTAAAAATTACTTAGTAGAACTCTATCGAAGAGGAGGTGATCTGCTAAACGATCTCATGCACCCACACTTTTAAGCATTATTAAAGCGAGTACAAGTATAGAATCTATATTTTAAAAACTCTGATTTCATAGTGTAAGGTTTTTCCCTTTAGGGGATCTCTTTCTTTCCCCCTTTCATCTTCCCCTTATACAATTTGGAAAGGTGCTTTTTCTCTCTCCTTTCTCAGTCAATAAATCTACATTCCCTCAGTCTACAGTGCCTGGAAACCACTTGATCTCGCTGGCTCATTATGAAAAACTCCAGAATATTTATGTTTTAAGGTTGAAGGTCTTTTTCCTTGGTTGCAAACTTAAACCTACCAATCCAGCTTTCTTCCGTGCTTGCTGGAGTTCCTGAATCAAGTTCTGCAGCTCCTTTCCTTCCAGGTAGCCACTCCCTGCAAAGACAAAGAGGCACCCAGGTATCATACATCTCATTCTGAGTTTCTGCCCCTTTCGATTTCCATGACAGCTATAGTTCTGGCCACCCGCGAAGCCCTCTCTTGCCTCTACATTGATTAACCCTGAAAGGATGCGGATGCGGAAGCCCGGCGGCGCTGCTCTCTCGGTGTGTCAAAGTTTGGACCCACTAAGGGCAAAGGAGGATGGTACAGATGTTAAATATAGCCATAGAAACTTCAGGGTGCATTGTCCCCCAATCTCTGCTTGTTCTCTCACTCCCCTCCTCTCCCGCCTTCCTACTATTAACATTCTTGGAGAGAAAAAAAAAAAAAGTTGAAGGTTTTGGGATGACATAGAAAAACATATATAAACTTTAAAGTTGATGGTTTTTGGCAGCCAGCCGGAGAGACAAGATTAGAGAGGTGGGGGAAGAAGTAAAGAAACGAAGGATAATAGGATCAGGAGGCTCAGGGGAGGGGAAAGGGTGGAAAAGGGCAGGGACAAAGGGGTCTTCAAACAGTTAAAAAGAGAGAAGATAATCACCGTCTGCGTCGAAATGAAGCCAGATCTCGAAAAACTGTGAGGCTGTGATCAGGGAGGATTGCAGGTGGGATTCTGCCATTGTACAGCCGAGTGTGTGTCTGCGTGTATGAGTATGCGTGTGTGTCAGTGCGAGTGTGGGGTGAGCAAGAACCTCAGGGTGTGTGTGTGAAAGAGATCTGGGCTGCGGAGGAAGACGGGGGCGGATGCTGCCGGGAGCTGTCCTCGGTGCTGCTCGGCTCAGGCGGTCCTCCGGAGTTCTCTCTCCACACCCCGCACCCAGTTCTCAGTATTTATTCTGACGGCCGAGCCGGGCCACGCCTCCTCCTGCCTCCCATTCCTCATTCCCGCCTCTAGCTCGCATCAACATTTTTCCCCTCCCAGTTTCCTCCTCTCCTCGCAGGAAAGCTAGCTGGAGCAGGAGTTTTAAAGTGTAGGAAGCAGCAGGTGGTGGGAGATCCTTAGCTCAGAGACTGAAGGCTGAAAACAGACACCCTTTCTCCCACATTCTCCTAATCATAAAGTATCCTCATTCCTGAATATTATAGTGAAATAACATAAAGAGGTGTTGATTTTCAGATGCAAGAGGAAAGCTGATAAAGAATACAACCATATAAATAATGTGTGTGTGTGTGTGTTGTATGTGTGTGTGAGGGAGAGAAGGAGAGAGACGGAAGGAGGGAGGGAGACTTCTCCGAGACATTTTAGTATTTGTTTAACCAAAGGCAGGAGAAAGCTTGGCAAGTATTAGGTTACTTTGATTAATGTGTACAATTAATTTATTGGTATCAACCACTCTATTTTGTACTGGAGAGTCATCCTAGGAATGTTTCTTAAGATGGTTTATATGCACAAGACCTGCCAACATGATGAAGTAGGATTATGTGTTTTTTTTTTTCCAGCTTGAAGTAGACTTATAACTAGAAAGTGATAAAATTAAATTATAAAATCTTAAAATGGTAGGGAAGGGAGTGATCTTAGAGATACTATGGTTTACTTCCTATGAGTTTAGAAAGAGTAAGCCAAAGCAAAGAGAAACCAAGAATCTGGTCCAAGTTTATACCTAGGTGATTTAGTGACCCAGCCAACACCCCATTTGGAGGCCTTAACCGTATATCTCTTCTTTCTATGACAAGCAATCTTTGTTGAGGAATTTTTCAGGAACTGGAAGTGACCATTAGAGTTGGAAAAACCTACCTCACTGATTGCATGTTACATTTTAAATATGTAATAAATTTAGATAATTTATTATTTACATAAATACTTCTAAAGTGTTTGGTTTTGAATCTTTTGAGACCCTAAGGTCCTCTAAAGGCATATCTTAAGTATCTGATTTACAACGGTACAAAAGCAAAATGAACAGCAGAAAATCCAAATATAGCCAATATAGACTTAAAGTGAATTCACCAAGTTTTATTTTTTTAACCTTGTGTAATTAAGTATGAGAACCCTCAGATTTATGTTTCTCAGACTACAACTCTACCCAGTAGTGGATTCATGGAATTTTTTATGTGTATCCTTTTCAGAGACCCATTATTTGAAAGCTGGTCTCTTTCAATAATCTTCTCAATGGAGTTCTCTCTTCTATAATACTTGGCAGGCAGTACACAAATTATTTGCATTTTAGTTACCTTATCTGATTCTCACTTTTAGTGACTGAGAGTGTTATGCGGAGCAATACTATTATTCTTAGTTTACACAAGAGGCAAATAACTGTTCTTGGAGTAAATAGGTGTTCATTAAATGTTCAGTTATTTATATTTGTATTCATCCAGTGAACATTTATTGATACTATGTCAAGCATTCTGCTAGACATTGGAAAATAAAAGACATGGTGGCTGCCTTCTTGAAGCTTAGACTTACGGGGATATGGTCACATGCACACAGATGACAGTACATGTGGATGTAATAGAAGTATGCATAAGTTAATATGCCTGCATAAACCTCCTTGTTTTTCTGCATGTGAGAGTTGAAGCTTAAGTTATCTAGCTTTACTTAGATAACAAGCACAGAGAAAACTTTGTTCCAGGGAGGGCACTTCGGGTTATAAGGTGAAATGATCATAGGAGTGAAAGACTAATTAGCTGATGCAAGTTCTTCATAACTCCTGGAAAACTAATGCTAAGAAATTTCCTGTTTGCCACCATATTAGCAGCAGGATCTTTGTATGAAAAATATGGTATGTGAACTTGGAAGCAAATACTGGAGGATAAACCTTGAAAAGAGGGTGAAAAAGTATTGACTATGGAATGCCTTGAAGAAGCTCTCTGACCCTTTCTGGTCCTAATGCTAGCAATGTCTTGACTTTGGGTACAGTTCTGAGACAGAAAGGCTAGGGAAAAAAAAAAAACACGTGAAATCAAACAAGCCAATGAAAAGAAAACTAACATTTATATGCCTTTTGTTAATTACAACTAATTTCCTTCCTGAAACCCACTTCTTAACTTAACCCCTGATGGGTGCATGGGAACACACATACACAAACTCAGTATAAATTCTTAAATAGTTCCACCACAACTTTTTTTTTATGAGTTTCATTTTAAAATATTACATGGCTTAAAAAAAAAAGATGTACGTGAGAAAGCCATCTCTTTTCCATTCCATTTCTCTGAAGCTATGATGACTTTAGAATTTCCATGTGGCAATGTTTAGGTGTGGTGATTTCATGGTGGGAAAGTGAGAAAGGAATGGATTTCTTTCTTGTAGCTGTGTACAAATAGCAAGCACACTTTTTACTTTTTATGTTCATGTGGAGTGGCATTTAAGGGAACTAATGTAGATTATGGAGGTCTAAAGCCCCCTTTTAAATCACCTCTTAATACTGTCACTACCCTGAAGTAATCAGTATTAAATGTCCTATGCTTATACAAACATGCAAATATACACGTATGGGTTTATTGTTGTTATTTGGTTCACAGAAAAGAGGCTATATTCTGTATATTACTCTAAATTTTACTACTAATTCAAGGACATCCATCTAATATTAACATCAGCATCTAGCTCATACTTTACTAAATATTAAATACTTTAATATTTTTTATTAACCATGATTATAGACATTCAGATTCTTTATTTTTTTAATGTGACAAATACTGCTGCAACAAACACCTTTATCAATTTATCTTAGATACATGTGTTTGTAATTACAACAGGACAGAGTCCCCATTAATTAAAGAAGTATGCATATTTAAAATTTTAACACATTTAAGATTATTTTACCCAATTTGTAGCAACTCATATTCAAATGAACAGAGTCTGAGGATGGCGTACACTCATTAGTTATGAGTGTTATTGCCTTTTAAACTTTGTGTTAATCTAATGGGTAAAAATAGGTTATTATTTCTCTTAATTTGCATTCACTATTCTTAAAATTTGCCTTCTGTTTTTCTAAGGGATAAAAATTCCTCTCACTACATATACAGAATTTTTTTAATAGCAGAAATGTAATTTCATAGACAATATTTTTCCTCAGGACTATTATTGGTCTATTATTCCACTCTCACTTCAGAAGAATATCTCTTTTCAGACTATTTTCAGCCATTTCTAGAATAAATTCTACTCTATGGTGCCAGTAAAGAAATGTACTATATAGATTTGAAGCAACTTGGTAAATACTTTTCACTAATGTTCCCAAATTCTTTGGTTCCTTAATTAAGGTAAGAAGCGTCTTCTAAAATGCATGGGAATCCTTTCATTTCTAGGATTTTTGAACTACAAATGATTTTAATAGTAAGAAAGATTTTTCTATAAGATTGGAGTTTCTAAAATCATTGCTAACAGAGCATTTTTATGACTTGCTTTATAGTCCTCATTACCCAACATTAAGGTGAATGGGTTCATGATCTGGTATTGTTGTAAAAGTAGAAGTAATTTATTTGCAAAAAAATTTTCCAGGGTAATTAAACTGCATTTCCCATTTCATGTTACTGAATTACCTCATCTCCATTCATATTCAGACTACTGCAGTTCCAATTCACTATGCAGATTGGAATACTCAGAACTTCCCAGGTTTAATGAATGCACTTAGCTTCCATTCAGAAAAGGAAACTCCCAGAAATCTTTTAGTGTGGATCCAATTGCAAGGGGAATATAGTGTATCACTTTCTCTTTGCATTCCAGCCCCTCATAGAAGTATCTTTAATAAATGAATTAAACTTTCTTGGGGGGGAGTTCATGGTTTTACCCACTTATATTCTCTGAAGGATATCTCATCATCATCTTGCTATTTGATGTGCTTTTCCCAAGGATTGGAGGATTTTGCATAGATTTAGTCATGGAGAATTCTGTACTTTGGGTTAGCTAGACAACAATACGAAAGAACTATATTTCATTCTGGGTGTCACAGTTTTAGAAAAAGAGGTGACCGAATGTAGCTCATATAGGAGACAGTAGAAAGTTTTGGAAACAATGGTATGTGGCAAATTGTGGAATGAAATAGCAAAGTTTGTCTTGGAGAAGAAGTCGCCTGTAAGTATTTGCAAGGCTTACATAAGGAAGAGGGGACAGACTTTACCAGAAGGCACCAGAGGTGGCTTTTTGTGTAGTTTCAACAGACTTCTCTTTTGATTTGAGTTCTCCCCCAAAGATGGGCACTACTACATGGGTGGTACAATTTCCCCACAAGAACACTCACTCACTTGTTCAGAAATATTTATTGACCTCAGTATATGATTCAAAAGGCTACAGTGGTGAAGAAGACAGAGTATCTGTCTTCATGAGGGTTACAGTTTAGCAGGAAAGAATATGGAGGTCAAGGCTGAATGGCAAGCCGTGAGGAGGGTTGTTGAGGGGATACATGCACTGGGGAGATTTTACTTTATAACTTCTGTCATCTTTCCCAACTCTTCCATTCTATAATTTTGTGCTTCTGCTTGGCCTGTTGTTTTTGTGATGAGCAGTGTGCATTTGCAAAATAGATACCGAGTGAGGAGTATAGGCTATGGCCTTGAGAAAAAAGGATTTTTCTTAGTGATTAACTGGCCTACTTAGGATAATTCTGAAGTCCATGACCTCATTAAACCCATTACTTAACCTTTTGAGCTACAAACACTAGTAAATACTGTTCAAATATTTTCATTTTCATTAACAGTCTTTTTATTTTTTTGGACACAGAATCCTTTGATTTATGAAGATAAAGGGATATAAAACACATAAATAGATTTTATCAAGTTTTTTTCCCCCAGATATCTAAAGTCATCAGGCATCTGCAATTGATAACTTACATCAATTCTAAACTTCATATTGTTTCACATTTTAGTATCTCTGCTAGCATTCCACAATTGTCAAGTTGAGACATGATAATCAGGTATCTTCAATCAATGGTATTTTAAACTTGATGAAATTGAATTTCCTTGGCACAATTTTAGTGGGTACCTATTTACATGAAGGATAGAATTTAAATCCCTCAGCCTAGAATCCAAACACCTATACAATATACTTCAGTCTTATTTCCAACACCATTCCAACATTCCCATAATGTCCAAACTCTCCAGCCACAAAAATCTACATATTTGGAGTATATCTTTGCTCATGTTATTCTCTTTTTGAGGGGGAAATCTTTTCCCTTCAGTATTTTCCTGGAGTGCTGCCCATCAGCAGCTCCCCACAGGTGTAGATCTTGCTGGGCTGCTCTTTATTGGTCTCTCACACCACATAATACCTCTGTCTGTAAAGTAACTGAGTAGCTTACTGTTCTCTATCTTCTCTGCCTGGCCTTTCAACTGGATTATACAGTTATTTATAAAGTGGTTTTAAAGGCCCAGATAAAAGGAACTATATTCAGGAACTATATTTGGCTACTAACAGGAAATTTATCACATCTTGATTTTAATCTGAATTAATGCCTTACTAAAAGAAAGCTATTATATGTTAATATCTTTGAATTTATAATTGTACTTTTCCCCCCAATGGACCTTTGTAACATTTAAAAGTATGCAAGGTAGAAAGTTCTCAGTACATGAAATGAATTAAAAAATTAGCCTTTAAAAAATGTCCCAGGAAATTGAAAATGGATAACTAGTTAATCAATGAAATGAGTATGTACTGTTCAAGAATCTCAAAGTCATTAACAATGTCTGATATCTGACTTTTTCTAGAATAAATGTCTTTCCAGTACACTTGTTCTATTATATTTTGTGCCCCATCTGTACTGAATCTTTTTTTGGTTCTTCGGGACTCTTTTTCTCTAAGGTATTTGCATATGTGCTTCACTCCTCCTCCATTTCCTGCTTCTTTGCCCCCTCCCCTTTCTTCTCCTCTATCTCCTTTCTCCCTCTCCCTTTTCCTCTCCTTCTCCCACTCCCCCTTATTTATGCCTCCCCCTCTCATTGCACACCTTAGAATCTCCAGCACCATTTGAATAGATCTGCTGACAGCAGACATTTTTGCCTTGTTCCTTAGGGGGAAAGTGTTCAGTATTCCTCCATTAATATGACATTAGCTATAGATTTTTTTCACAGATACCTTTAACAGTTAAAGTAAGCTCATTTTTATTCCCGATACGATGAGTTTTTACAATCATGAATTGGTATTAGGCAAAGAATATGTGGGATGTGTGTGTGTGTGTGTGTGTGTGTGTGTGTGTGTGTGTGTGTGTTGGAATATTAAGTCATAAAAAAGATATCTTGCCATGCAACAACATGGATGGACCTAGAGGGCATTATGCTAAGTGAAATAAGACAGAGGAAGACAAATACCATTTGATTTCACTTATACGTGGAATCTAAAAAAAGCAAATGAAAAACAAAAGCAGGAACAGACCCATAAATATGGAGAACAAACTGATGGTTATCAGAGGGGAGTGGGAGGTGCAGGCTTCCTGTTATGGAATGAACAAGTCATGGCGATGAAAGGTACAGCATAGGGAATATGGTGAGTGCTATTGTACTGATATTGTGAAGTGACAGATGGTAGCTACATTTGTTGTGAGCATAGCATGATGTATAAAGAGTTATCAGATCACCATGTTGTACACCTGAAACTAATGTAACATTGTGTGTCAACTATACTGCAATAAAAACATCATGAGTTGGTTTTGGATTTTGGCAAATACCTTTTTGTCCGTTGAGATGACCCACATAGATACACAAACCACACATGCAAACCACACATGTGGTTCTTAGTCCTTTGTTTATTAATATGGTATTTACGATAATTGATTTTTTGGGGGGGTGTTAAACCAAACTTACATTCTTTTTTTTTTTAAGATTTTATTTATTAGAGAGCACAAGCGTGAGAGAGAAAGAGAGGGAGAGAGAACATGCAGGAGAAGCAGACTACCAGCTGAGTAGGGAAGACCACATCTTCTTTATCCCAAAAGCTTTGATGTGTTTTACTGGGATCATTACTTGAGCCAACGGCAGATGCTTAACTGACTGAGCCATCCAGGCGCCTCACCAACCTTATATTCTTAGGATCAAACCAACTTGGTCATATTGTATAATCGTTTAATATATTTAATTCAGTTTGCTAATATTTTGTTAATTTTTAAAACCTTAACATGTTATATTTTTGTGAATATTTTTGCATCTATATTCATGAACAATATTTTTTTATGATGTCTTTATTTGCCTTAGGTATCAGAGTCCTACTAGCCCTATAAGATGAGTTGGGAAGTGTTTCCTCCTCTGTTATGGAAGAATCTTTAAAGGATTGGTATTATTTCTTATTTAAATATTTTCTAGAATTCATCTATAGAGCCCCCTCTAAGACTGAGATTTTCTTTTGAGAATATTTTTTCATTACTAATTCAACTTCATTACTTATTATAGGCCTATTCAGATTTTACGCTTTTCCTTGATAAAATTGTTCATACTATCCTATTATAATGCTTTTAATTTAGGTAGGAATGCTAGGAATGTCCCCTTATTTTCCAGATTAGTGTAGGTAAGAGTTTGCCAATTTACTTGATACTTTCAATGAATTCCAACTTTGGAATTCATTGATATTTCTCTATTGGTTTTCATTTTTTAGTTTAATCTAAATTAATCTTTATTATTTGTTTCTAATTTAATCTTTATTTTCTTTCTGCTTGCTTTGAGTTTAATTTGCTTTTTTCTGGTTGTTATGGTAAAAGTTTAATTTGAGATTTTTTTCTAATTAGATATTGGTATTTAAAGCTATAAAGAGGGCACGTGGGTGGCTCAGTTGGTTAAGCATCTGCCTTTGGCTCAGGTCTGATCTCAGAGTCCTGGGATCAAGCTGCACACTGGACTCCCTGCTCAGCGGGGAGCCTGCTTCTCTCTCTCTCCCTCTGCCTGCAGGTCCCTCTGCTTGTATTCTCTCTCTCTGCCAAATAAATAAATAAAAATAAAAATAATAAAGCTGTAAATATCTCTCTAAACACTGCTTTACCTGCATCCCAAAAGTTTTGAATTTCACTTTTTAAAAAAATTTTATTTTATTTTATTATGTAATGTTAGTCACCATACAGTACATCATTAGTGTTTGATGTAGTTTTCCGTGATTCATTGTTTTTGTATAACACCCAGTGCTCCATACAATACGTGCCCTCCTTAATACCCATCGCTGGGCCAACCCATCCCCCCAACCCCCTCCCTCTCAGTTTGTTTCTCAGAGTCCATAGTCTCTCATGGTTCATCTCCCTCTCCTACTTCCCCCCCTTCATTTTTCCCTTCCTTCTCCTAATGTCCTCCATGCTATTCCTTATGTTCTACAAATAAGTGAAACCATATGATAATTGACTTTTTCTGCTTGACTTATTTCATTTAGCATAATCTCCTCCAGGCCCATCCATGTTGATGTAAAAGTTGGGTATTCATCCTTTCTGATGGCTGAGTAATATTCCATTGTATATATGGACCACATCTTCTTTATCCCAAAAGTTTTGATATCTTGTACTTTTGTTTTCATTTTGTTCAAAATATTTTAAAATTTCATTTGCAATTTTTTTATCCCATGCATTACTTAGTAGTGCACTGTTTAATTTACAAATATTTCCAGTTTTATTCCTGTTTTTAATATCTAATATAATTGTTATGGGCATAGAATATATGTTGTATAAATTCAGTCTTTTGACAATTATTGAGACTTGTTTTATGGTCCATCAGATAGTCTATCCTAAGTAATGTTCCATATGCATTTGAGAAAAAACAAACGTGTATTCCACAGTCATTGGATGGTCTGCTTTAACATTGTAAGTTTGGTCAAATGGTAGATATTGTTGTTTATATCTTCTATATATTTGTTGAATTTCTGTGTAGATGTTCTTTCAACTATTGAGTGTGGGTCATTGACATATTCAACTATTCATGTTCAATTATCTCTTTTTCCTTTTAACTTTGTCAGTTTTTGCTTCATGTATTTGGACAATCTGTTCTTATGTGTAGTCCTTTATGATTGTTATATATTCCTGATATACTGATGATTTTATCTTTATAAAAATTCCCTCTTTGTCTCTTGTAATATTTTTTATTTTAAAGTCAATTTGATGTTAATATGTCACTCCACTCTTATGGGTACTTTTGCACATTATACATGTTTTCTATCCTTTTTCAACCTATCTGTAGTTTTTGAATCTAAAGTATTGTTCTTTTGGACAGCATATTGTTGGGTTTTGCTTTTTTATCCAGTCTGACAATTTTTTTTTCCAGTGTATGGAAATAAGATTTAAAAAAAAAAAATCAACTTTTTACTGTTATTCCATTATTCATTAAATGATAACATATTCCTTATTAGGAACTGTAGGATAATAGGAAAAGCACAGGCTTTGCATTTAGGAATACTAGCTTAAAATCCTGATTTTGCTCCTGGTTAATTTTGTGATCTTGATTAAGAGTAGTTCTAAAGTATGTAAAAATGGTGATATTTCTCTCATGGTATTGTGAGATAAAAAATGAACCACAGGTAAAGAGCCTGGTAGGGTGTTGACCAGATCAAATAGTCAGTAATTCAGTTATAATAAGCATCTATAAAGGTTAACATATTAAAGTGCTTAATTAGATTCAAGATTCTTATCTTAAGATGCATTAATCCCGAGTCATTATAATTGACTGGGGAAACCATTCTCATGTCCTTTATGATAGCAAAATTCCATGGAAATTTTATTGGTGCATGATTATTAGATGGTTATTGTTAATTTCCATTCATGGTTCACAATTCATTAGCTAGAGGTGCTGTTTTGAATGATCTTTTGATTTCTGCATTTCAGACAATGCCAGTATGAAGTAAACCATGAAGGTGAGGGCAACTGATCGTGATAAGAGTCCTTTGTTTTTGAGGTACTTGGTGATTATTAAAACTGAGTTCAGTCTCAGCGACTTTGAGGATGTCCCCTTCCAACTAGCTAGGACACAAAAATGAAGAAATCTCCTGGGGAAAAATGCTGTCATGGAGGATGAAAAAAGTATTTTAAGGCCCCTACAAAAATTACAAAAATTGTTTTGTAATGAAACAAAACAAAAGCAAACAAAAAGAATCCACCTTACACACAAAAAATTTTTATTCTAGCACCTTTGCTAGTGTATCTACTGGAAACAGATCATCAAGAATGTTCTCTAGCAGTAGGGAAAATTTGAAAACTGAATTCTATTTTGTTTCTTGCAATAATAGAGCTTTGGTATAGTAAGGGCTAATTCAGACTGAGAGATTTTACATTACGGCCTTAATTTCCTTGAGGAAAATGTTAAAAAAATTCCCCCCCCTAAAACATTATATATGTGCCCAGGGAGAGCAGTGATGAGCAGTAAACAAATATCTTGATAGATAGATGGAAAGAAATTAGAATGTGCTTAGAGATACTGTACCCAGTACTATGGTGTTTGGTGCCATGAAAATGCAGATTAACTAAATCACCAATAATCATAATGTTAATGATGAGCATTGTTTAAAAATTATTTGAAGATGAGTAGACAGAGCTTTATCTATAAATAGGTACTAAGTATGTGTGTATGTGTATGTGTGTATATATACATATATACACACATACACATATATGCATATATATGCAAGCATATGTAAAGAGCCATTTTTCTCTTTATGAAATATATTTGTACTAATGAAGTCGAATTTAAAATGATTTTCCATGAAGCAAATCCTATTTTCTAATCTATCCCATTCATATAATTAGAAATGTTTTTCTGTGGAAGATAATGAAACTGAAAAGCAAATACTGGTCTGGAACTTGTTAATAAAGGTTTTTTTCAAATCATTATGTGCCCTCCACTGTGTAGAAGCTGGGGATGCAATGCTAAATCAGAAGATCTCTATTTTCAAGGGGTTTATTCTTTAGTTAGAGACACAGAAAAGTAAACAAGGAATTTCAACACAATGTAATGTATGTTATGAAAAGATAATGTTAAGTACTATGGGAGAGTACAGAGGGTACCCAGTTCAGTCAGCTGGGGCAGAGCAATTTTCCTGGAGGAGACGGTGTATAAGCACATGAAATAAATTTCTAGGTAAAAGTAGAATTGAAGGTAAATACAGGGGTCCTAGTGATGGTGGTGGATGCAGGGGGATGGTGGTGTTGGTGATGGCAGAGGGTGTTCTAGGCAGGGGGCCTAGAGGCAAGAGGGAGCATAGAGTGCTTGTGGCCCTGCACATTTTAAGTATCGCTAAAGGGTTTAATGTGGGGGAATGGAGAGGTTGATGGTAAAAAATGAAGCCAGAAAAGCAAGCAGGAGCCAGAATATGAATAAATCTATAGTCTATGAATGGAGAATTGCTGTTTTGTGGTGTGCTGGTAAACTGCTCTGTGAATAAAGTGCTCTGTTGTATATTGTTTGTCCATTTCTGTAGTGTAAGTACTCCCACTGTAGCCAGTTTCATGCTACCATTGGTTTAACCATTGCCTTGCAAAATTCCTCAATCTTTAAGTGTTGGCTCTTGATAGCCAGTTAGAGCCAACTCCATCCAACACACAGCTGCCAGATACTGGATCTTGATTGGTGGTCTGATACTAGGATGGCACCTTTAGAGAGGGAGGGAGGCAGATGCACTGGTTATTGTAATCCATCAGTGGTTTTAATAAACTTTCCTTTTGTAGGTTGTAACTGAACCCTATCTTCCCAACACCAATATATACATATATACTCACAAAAATCATCTCATTTTACTATGTGACATTTTGAATTCTGTGGGGGGACAAAACTAAGAATCATAGAATTTTTAGGGATCTTTAAAATTGTTGGGCATAGTTCTCTCAGATTTCAGGAAACTGAATCTCAGGTTACAACTAACAGTTGCAAAGCCAGGTATATAACCTGTATGTCTTTTTCAGCCCTTCTCAGCTCAGACATTAGCCATCTTCAGCATCCTCCAAACCCTACATTTTCTTAACAGTGTCAGTCACTAATTTTAGTTATTTACTCCTTTTCTAAATATATATGATTCAACTGAACTACAGTATCATCCTTTATTGGTTTCATAGTTCTCTCTTCAACATTTTAGGTTTCCAGGTTAAGCTCTTCCCTAAGTTTGATTTTTTTTTAAAAGCTGGATTTTTCCAATAAATATACATCTTCAGTTCAATTAGTAATTCTTAAAACAATGTTAAATGTCCTGCTTTAACTGTTAAACACAATTGAGAAAGCTCAAGTGGAGAAATTTCCTTAAACGTACTCATAATTTTACGTTTGCCATTGTTCTATCTTCCTTCCTGTTTTTCCAGGTTTCCTACATCGTTTTCTTTCTGTTTCAAAAACTTCATTTAACTATTCTTTTAGAGTAGGTCTGCAGGTGACAAATTCTTAGTTTTCCTTCATCTGGGAATGTCCTTTCTCCTTCAGTTTTTACCAATACCTTCACTGGACATAGAATTTGGGATTGATCTTTTCTTTTAGTGCTTAAAAGAGGTTTTTCTACTTCTTCTGGTTTCCAGGGTTTCTGATGAGAAATGAGCTCTCATTCCAATAGTTTTTTACACTGTAGGTAAGGTGTCTCTGTTTGCAATTTTTTTCTTGCTCTGTAGTTGTCAGAAATTTGAATATACTATGTCTTGGCATGGATTACTTTGGGTTTATCTTGTTTGTTTTGCCTCTTTAATATGTAGGTTTTATATCTTTTACTAAATTTGGGATTTTAGGCCATTATTATCTTTTTTTTAAATTACTTTCCCAGGCCTGACCTCTTTCTCCTCTCTCTCGAGGACTCCAATGGCATAAATATGTTTTGTTATAGTCTCTTTTGTTATAGTCTCACAGGACCTCAAAGCTCTGTTTGACTTTTTGTTCAGTCTATTTTCTACCCATTACTCAATTTAGGTAATTTTTATTCTATCTCCAAATTCATGAATTCTTTCCTCTGGTCTCCTATTCTGCTATTGTGCCTATCGCTGAGTTAAAAAAATTTTTTTGGATTAATTTTAAAATTTCTTTTAATTCTATTTTATACCTCCTATATCTTTACCAAAACTTTCTATTTTTCCACCTCGGCGGTATGTTTTTGCTAATTTAAACATTTTTTATGTGGCTGCTTTAAAATCCTTGTCAGATAATTCTATCATCTGGGTCATCTCTGTGTTTGTGTCTGTTGGCTGTCTCTTCTCATTCATTTTGATATTTTCTTGGTTCTCAGTATGAGAAGGGATTTTCCGCTGTATCTGGACATCTTGGGTATTTTATGATGAGACTATAAATTTTATTTAAACCTGGTGGTGTCACAGGCCTCTTCTGACACTGTGCCTGTGGGCAAAGTGGGATGTAGTCTCATTATTGGCACATGAGGGTGGAAGTTGAGGTTCTCCACTCAGCCTCTGTTGACAGCCTAGAGTGCAGGTAGAGTTCCTTGTTATTGCTGGAGATCAGTGGGAATTGAAGCTCCTTTCCAAATCTGCACTGACGCCACTGGCTGTGAGGGGAGGAGAGGTTGTTATTGCTGCCCAGGTGGCCTGCACTGACACTGTGGGGAGTGCTGCTCACTGCCACGCAGGAATGAAAGTTCTACCTCTCCACTCCACCTTCTTGAGCACCACCCCAGTCAGGGGGTACCTTGTTATAGCCAGGAGAGGGTGGAAGTCAATATTTCTTTCTTTTTTTTTTTTTTTTAAGATTTTATTTATTTATTTGACAGAGACAGCGAGAGCAGGAACACAAGCAGGGGGAATGCGAGAAGGGGAAGCAGGCTTCCCGCCGAGCAGGGAACCCAATGTGGGACTCGATCCCACGACCCTGGGATCATGACCTGAGCCGAAGGCAGATGCTTAACGACTGAGCCACCTAGGTGCCCAGAAGTCAATATTTCTCACCTAGCCTTTCCTGGCAGGGGTGGAGTGTGGCCATAGGTTTCTCTTTTCTCTGTGATGTTTGGTTGCATGCAGTATGGTGATTATTGTCTAAAAGTTTACTGTTTTTCTAGGCAGCCCCTCTTTGATCCTTTGGTTAGAGTTGTCTTCTCTCTCTCTTTTTTTTTTTCTGCCCTTATTGGCATTTCTGGATTGTTGGATTGTTCAGCCCTTAATATGTCCTACACTATCTGCCTGCCATCTTGCCTTTTATTAAAAAGTTACTTTAGAAGGCCAAATGGATAGACAATTTAGGAATTTTAAGGTGAGAAAAAGATTAAAAGTCAAAACTCTCCAGAAATGGAAGCTGGGTAGGTAGATATTCCGTGTCATGGGTCATTGAAGATGAAATTCAGGAAACAAAAGGGGGGTTGGACTAACTGGCATTTAAGGCCCTCTCCAACTCTAAAATTCTATGATATTTTGAAACTAGTGGCTTGGAAAGTCTTCCCCACTGAAGGGGATTTTGACATTGAAGCACCACAACTTGAACATCCATCCCATGATCTTTCCGTATCTTATCTACATAATCCCTGTAAGAGTAACATGGAGAGAATGGGGGATGAGAGGGAAATGGGGAGAGAAGAACATTCATCAAAAACATAGAATGAATATATTTGAGTAGTGTTTATGGACTCGAGACTGGGCTATGTTATCAGCATATTTACATGTTTACATTATGTTCAGCTGAGATCACTGTGACTAGTTATAAAAATATTCCCAATATTTAGCCCAAATAAATTTTGTATATACTAGATAATCTTCAGGACAAAAGAAGGCATTGGCCTTTATGTAAAATAAATGCGTTTGGTAATTTAAAACAAAAGTATTTTGAGTTCAGAATATTTGGATCTCAACTAATGAAATATAAGGTTTTGCTTACATGTACATAACATAATTCCATTAATGTATTTGTTAGTATCCAAGAGGTCATAATTATCCCTTGAGAAAAATAGTCATTTTAGAAACACATTGGAGCTAGAGGGATCTTTACTAAGGAGTAACAGCCCTGAAAAAAATACTGGAAATTCTGGATTGTGTAATTCCAAATGCTTCTATTATGGAAATAGGTCAATTACATGTGATTCAAAAACAAATATATGACGGGCATTTCAATAAAATGTTATATGGAAAAAAGCAGTAACTAAAGTACAGAGCCTGAAAAGGTTAACTAGTTCATCACTTGACCCCTGTGAACTTGAACTAGGTCAGTACTGCCATGGGGGATGATAGGGAAACTAGTTAGTGTAATTAGAATGTGCTAGTGTGAATTTGTTACTCAGCTGTGGAATTACCCCCAAGAGATTAATTTACCATGTCATCACCTACACTTATTTTCAGCTAGCCACTTTGGGGGCTCCAGTAACACGACAAATTTGGCATTTTCATTAGCTTAGTGGGTGTGAAGTGTAAATAGAGAATTATTTCCTTTTGCAGTTGTCAGAAATTGTGAAATGAGAGCCCTTGCAAAACAACTGAACTAGGTTTCTTTTTATTTGCTGAGGAGTTTTGTTTGTTAATAGAAGACTAGATTTTTCAATATTACTTTATATCCAATCTGTGAACCTTATATGATTATTAGTAATGTTTTATGTAGGCAAAGATTAAGTGACCAGAAATCGTAGCCTGGTTAGGAATTTTTTTGGTTATTAAGAGTGTCCTAATAGTATAAAATTTAGGATTCAGTGAGAGAGGATTGATATGTGATGAAAATTAGAATGAACAGGATTTATCTACCTATTTAATCTGTACATAAATATGAACTACGTATGTTTATGTATGCAAATATATATCATATATAATCTACATATATGCATATACCCATAAATGTACATGCATACACATGTGTGTGAACTGTTAAAATATAAACTGAGGCATTGAAAATTTTTAAGAGTTGATCAGACCCTTTAAAGGGTCTGGGATTGGGATAGCCTTCTGGATTTTCAAGTTCCCTCTTTGTCTTGGGTCTTTCCCACACCCCGTACCTATTCCTGGAATTTGTCAGTTTCTCCCAGATCAGCAATGGGTTGTCCACTATCATAAATGTCTTGTTCCATGGGCTCAGCATGGATCAGCATCCCATACTAGGGGCTAGGGGAGGACTGGAATGTCTTGGCTTTCATTCCTGAAGTAAATGCGGCTGGATCAGCACCTTCAAAGGTAGGGTTATAGATGGCCTTTCTCATTCTTAACTTTCTAAGAATTTATTGTACTTCCTCCATAGATTTCAGGGTCCCATGTGCAGGGAGATTATCCTCATTGGGACAAGACTCCCTGCAGGCTAGAAAAATCCAATCTATGAGGGAGTGAGTACCCTGAGTCCACTGAATGCCATGCACTTGCTGCCAGAGGGCAGGGTATGTGATAATGTTGCCCATCTTTTCTGCTTCCTGCCCAGTTAGAGAAATGCCATTGTCCCCCCATATCCCATGGCATACCAACCATGCCCTAATAATTTCCCTGGCCTTTTCCTGGAACTTAGCAGTTATATCAATAAGCTTTGCAGGGGTATATATTCTTTCATCATGAATGTTTCCTGAATTGGAGCTGTCTCACTGGCTCGGGTTGTTGTTACTGTGCTTTTGCTTTTCTTTGTATTAGTGGTTGGATGGCATGGGGCATTTTGTCCATTTCACTGTCCATTACAACACCCCCTTCTATGCTCTCCTCACTTTTCCAGGAATTCCATCTTTTAGCATCCCCTTCAGGTCTTGTCACAAGCACCGAGACCTTAATTCAAGGTAGTTTGTACCCTCCTAGCTTTGCAAAATGACACAGTAAGGTCTCCAACTTATTTTCCCATTCTCCCACCTGTCTTCCAGCCCTGAAGCTAGCAAAGAGCAGTGGACATCTGCATGTCCTTCTCTTACCTCAGCTCTTCTTTCAACTTTCTAATTCAAGTTTCAGCCTCTCATTGGGTATCTCTGGCCACCACGCTGTCCACAGTAGAGGCCAGCCCACTGTGGCATCCATTCATTTCCCTTCCTTGCAACAGTGTGCTATGTACAGTTCCTTAAGCAAGCACATTAGACTGGCCAGCATTTTCAGGTGATCCACAAGCATCTAGCATACAGGCCACTCCTCTCCCCATAGAGGCTGATGGCCAACTTGGGATATGCCCTACAGATGTCATTTCCCCAAGACCCATTTCTTTGGTATCCTGGATGCTTGCCAATTGTTGATTTTAAAACCCCAGGAACTTTCCAGGTGAAATCTGAAACTAGCCCCCATACATGGAGAGCAAAGGGAGACGAAAAAGAGGTAGGACTATAGAGGACTCGACCTGCATTCAGTTATGCCCCCATCTAGATGGTCTTAACCAACACATTGCTCTTTCAAGTCTGCATCCTTGAAAATGGCTCCAAACGCGGGAACAGTGGGCAGAATATACATTCCAAGGACAGAGAAGTGAGTGAGGAACCTGTCGTTACCCAGGTGAGGCTCACAGGTCAACCAGCAGTCAAGTTTTCTTGATGACCTCCTCCAATGGTCTGCCAATCTGAATTTGGAAAGGAAGGGACGAAGTAAAATTTTTTACCTTCCTCTCTCAAGCAGGCACCATAGACAGATCCAGGAGAGCTGACTTTGATGAGAATTCTCACCCTTTGCTGGCTTCTGCCAGTTTTCCCAGGATGTCTGCAGGCTCTGGAGTGAGTGGGGTATCCCAGCAGTTCTCATTCGAATTAACAGAAACTAGAGGAGGAGAAATAAATTTCCTTCCATACTTGATGGTGAATCTTTGGCTGAGACTCCCTTTTCTCTAGGACACCTCATAAATGGGTAAGCTTATCTAGGTTAAAAGTTCTCTACTGTGGCCCCTGTAATTCAAGATTTTCTTTGGTAAAGTTGACTTGTTCGCTTAGCCTTGAAATTTTATTCATCTAAGGCCTCACCCCACACTGAATACAGTCCAGCTTAAATTGGACCATTTCCGATTTCTAAGTTGGGCCCAGTCTGACTTCAGGCCCAGTCCAGTTTCCCATTCAGACCTAGTCCATCTCAGGACCCAGTCTGGTTTCCAAGTTGGACCCATTCTGTCCCTGGACCCAGTCTGATTTCTAAGTTGGCCCAGTCTGACTCCAGCCTGTTTCTGGACCCAGTTTGGGAAAAGAAATGCTCAAAGTCTGAATGCTCATAATGCAAAAGCTGTGGAGCTAGGATCTGAATGGGACTTACCCATGACCTTCAGAGACAGTGAGAAAGCAGCGAGTTCAAGGGGCTCCACCGGTACCTGCATCTTGTTGCTTGTTGTTCCTGGGGACCTCTGAGAGTCTCTTTTGGTTCCCTCCTCTGATATCAGAACTGTTAAAAGATAAATTGAAGTATATTAAATATTTTAAGAATTTATTTGAACAAAAATTGATTTGAATCAGGCACAGCATGCAATCTAACAGACAGAAAGGAGCTCTGAGTTGCTGTACAAAATGAGACTTACAGACAGAAGGAAGCAGGAACAAGGAAGTCATACTACACAAAAAAAGCAGATTGGTTATTGTAAGGTTACTCTCCTTTAGAGGATGGCAGAAGTCTATTAGGCAGATTAGCGAACTAATGCTGATTGGGCGATTCCTGACTGACTAGTTTAAGATTACACTTCCAGGAAATGCTGAAACTATGATCAAGTTAAGTCTTGGTTTGACATGGGCTTAGCATAAAGACTCTATTTTGGGCTAGTTGTCTTGTTTTTAACAGTATACATATGTAACTTTACATATACATAAAACTTTGACCTGAAGTTTTCTTCCTGTTAATTTCTCACTTTGGTAGTGAAGCACGATTTTGTTGTTGTTATTACTTTAGTCTTACATGTTAAAATAATTTTGCTTCTCCTCGTAAAGTTCTGCCATAAAAGAAATGCATACTTTTAGACTTTTTTCTAATTTCTCATTTTCATTGCTGTGAATTTTACCTAAAAAGGCCTTATTAGATGAATTCCTTGATAGTAGTCTGAATTATCTTTATTCCAAATAACAGTATGAATTCAAATTTAGATTATATGGATCTTATTGCCAACTCTTTCGGGGAACCATCCATCAAATTAGAGACAAAATCAGCTTCTTTGACTTAGCTCTAAAAGTTAATTTTAAAACTTGATGAAGTAAAAATTTGAAACATGTACTTTCACATATCTTTAAATTTGGAATTTAAAGTCATTTTTATTTAATACAAACTCCCAAATTCAAGCAAGCTGTGCTACTGGCATATAATCAGGTCTCTGAAGAATAAGAGTTCATACAGTAATACTAGCAGGAGTAGTACTGTGTAAAGAGAAAAGGGTAAAAACAAATGTAGTTTCAATATTTCCTAGAGTGATAAATATTGAGATTTTTCATCAACTCTCCAACCCATGTTCCCCAAACCACAAGTTTATTTTTTGTCAATTATAACTGTGAAAATGTGTTTTCCAAGGTGAAAAAAATTAAGTCTGACCTATGAATTCTAATTTTGGTGATTCCCAAATTAATGATATTGTCTTGAGCAGACAGTCCATCCCTCTGTCTCATCCCTCTACTTACAAATTGAAGAAGTAAGAATGGTCCATTCTTTAATGTGTTGGTGCAGACTAAGACTTTTTAAATTTATAGGAATTGATAGTCCTTGAACCATAACTGAATCCTTCCAGAGGATAGAAAGTCTATTCTGTAGTTAAAACACCTCTTTATTCTCTGTTGACCTTTTTCTATCCTTATTCCAGCATTTAATGACCTTCACTTAAAATGAAACTTTCCTTACAAGTAGAATTTAGATCTTTTTCCTTCTGTTCTTGCTCCGCTGGAGAAAAGAAACACATAGACTTTAAAATCAGAGTGTCTCATATCATTGCCTAGAAAGACTAAATGGTTTAAAGTGTCATTAATACTTGGTGATATTTTACTATCATGGCATGGTTAGAGCAGAGGACATTTATATAAATTAAGCAAACAATTGCTGAGAAAAAGTACATTTAATGAAACAGTATCTTTGAGTTTTAATTGTTTGCTTATGTATTTTCTAATCTACAAAATGTAATTGTCAATGCTCCCTATCATCATTAGTGCAAATTAGAAAGTGAGTTTCTCTAATCTGCGATTTATTAATGGGAAAAAGTTGAGATTACATTGCTTACTGGGAAATAGGCAGAATACTGCAACCATAGGAACCTAGAATAATAGAGAATACAGTACTGTGATTCAAGAAGTTCAGAATAAACCAATGTACCAGGAGCAGTAATCAGGGTAATGGAAAAACAGTTCCCTATAACAAGATGCAGTAGCTTCTTTATGCCAGTAGGGTATTAATAATGCCCTAGAAGAAGTAACTGGAATTCTAAATGAATTGTTAATTCCAGGAGAGCATCAGGTGAAGCCAGCCATTTTACCATCTCTCCTTTTCTTCCATCAAGTTTTGGTGATGTTGGAACAGACTGCTATTTTTGTTTTTAAAAAAACTCTTGAGAAGGGGGTGCCTTGGTGGCTCAGTTGGTTAAGCATCTGCCTTCAGCTCAGGTCATGGTCCCAGGGTCCTGGGATCCAGCCGAATTGGGCTCCCTGCTCAGCGGGAACCCTGCTTCTCCCTCTCTACTCCCCCTACTTGTATTCCCTTTCTTGTTCTCTCTCTCTGTGTCAGATAAATAAATAAAATATTAAAAAACTCTTGAGAGGGAGATATTTTATTTAGGATGGCATAATTTCTCCCAGTGTCTAACTTTGTTCCCTCTTGTATCTTTAGCAGAAATAGAGATAGCAATAAACTGCTCAATATTTTATATTCTTTCTTGCTAAGAAAACTGAGTCTGAGGCAAAGTAATTTTCCCCAGCCTACTCTGAAGCTGAATCAACTATTGATAAACCTGAAATAGGAAGTTTTATCTTCTTAATATTTTGTTCTTTTTTTTTGTCACTATAGAGAATTTAAAAGATTATTAGCCAAGTGCATGGAAGAGATGGGTTATTATTTCCAAATCTTATAGTCTGAGCACCTGGGTGGCTCAGTTGGTTAAGCATTTGCCTTCGGCTCAGGTCATGATCCCAGGGTCCTGGGATGGAGCCCAGTGTTAGGCTCCCTGCTCAGCAGTGAGTCTGCTTCTCCCTCTGCCTGCAGCTTTGCCTGCTTATGCCCTCTATCTCAAATAAATAAGTAAAATATTTTAAAAAAGGCTCTTTGTTAACCAAAGAGCCTTGGGCTCCACCTACTTGTACTACTTTTTTAAAATAGAGTGATTCATATGTAACATTCAAATAGATTTGGAGATAAAATGAATTTATGTTGCTGAAAATGTCTACACTGTACTTACTGGCTGGTTTGATCTCTGTGGTGGCAGCATGGTGAAGAGGGAAAAACCTAGTTTGGGGTCAGAAACTTCGGTTTAAAACTTGAATCCAGCATTTATCACCTTTGTGGATTTGGAAAAATTATTCCACTTCTCTTATGCTTTTTTCCTTCTTTGTAATATAGGGATAATAAGATTTAACTAAGCTGTTGAAAGATTTAAATGAGAAGGTTCATGTGTTCCTCTTAATGTTCTCTTCTCCTACCTTTTGTCATACTCAACTAACTGAACATTTATTGTGAGTTTCTATTCCTCCACAATATTTCTCAGTAATCCAACCTAATTAATCATTTTATCCCGAGACAATTAGAGTTAACCAATGTGAGAAAATTGACAGTGGAAATTTACTCAAGAACCCCATTGCTTTGGCTTTTAAAATCAAGTAAGTGTTAGCTGATTTTTTTCATCAAATTGGCTGCCTTTTCCACTATTTAATCAAAATGACAAATAGGCACTTTGGTTATTGAGTAGACTTAGGTGTTAGGAATATTGCTTCTGTAACCTGGGGTTGCATCTGCAAATTAGTTTACTAAATAGAAATAATCAACTAAGAGTTTGTTTATGGAACTAAATTGTTCATCACACAAAATGAATTTTGAACACAGCGTCCCATATCTTCCAGATAAAAATATTCCACTTGATATTTCTGCTCTTGGAGAATGTGTTGTAAATATATTGTTTCAAATATTTTTTATATTTGTCACAAAAATCCCTTTTACTAGTCTATCAAGATGAAACCTGAGATTGATTTAAAGGATAATTATATAACTACGAACTTTCAAAGACTAGACATTATTTATGTAGGAGACAGTGCTGTTTTACTAACTGTTGTGTTTGAGGAGGCAAATATATGTTTGGAACATAAAAATATTTTACACTGCTAGACATAGAACATTTATTTAAAAGATGTACTTGGTTGGCTGATTGGTTATATTTCATAGAATTGTATATAGGTTAATATACACTGTTAAGTGTACTCCTTTTTGTATGAAAAATGTGCACACCTTTTTGTGGTATTAGTAAAATTTTATTATAAATGAAAATGTTACAGTAGTTTCATAATGTTTGAGCAGACTAACAAAATATAGTCACTTGGCATACACATGCCCTCCCTCCCTTCCTTCCTTCCTTCCTTCCTTCCTTCCTTCCTTCCTTCCTTCCTTCCTTCCTTCCTTCTTTCCTTCCTTCCGAGTTTAAGTAATCTCTACTCTCAATATGGGGCTTGAACCCATGACCCCAAGATCAAGAGTTGCACACTCTTCCAACTGAGCTAGTCAGGCCCCCCTTTACATATGTTCTTTTCATTAAAACTAATGTGTGTCTTTGACAGAAAGAACAAATCCAGTGCTTTTGATCAATCTAATGAAAATTCACATTCCTTTGATCTTGTAAATTACCTCCATGGGTAGCTAGAAAATGTAAACGAGCAAATGAGTAGGTATGCCCAAACTAGTTGAAAAGCCTGTAACATTAAACTCAGTCATTGTTATCTATAACATATTAAGTCACTGATTGTATTTTATCTTCTGCCGATTTTTGTTCAATATTAATCATCAAATCTATCAAAAACATAAACTTGATTATTTTTTCCTGTTGTATGTAGAGTTTCTTTGGTAAGCATTTCAGATACCTTGGAGCTATAAAGTTTGCTTTGTTAGTTTTTTTTTTAAACCATCAAAACTCAGCTTTATTGTGGCTCCAGTATTAAAAATGTATTTTGCTTTAAATCACAATTTCTGAAACAAATAATACATTATATGTTAAAAAAAAGAAGATAGTAGGAAGGGTAAAATGAAGGAGGGGGAATCGGAGGTGGAGACGAACCGTGAGAGACTATGGACTCTGAGAAACAAACTGAGGGTTCTAGAGGGGAGATGGGTGGGGGGATGGATTAGCCTGGTGATGGGTATTAAAGAGGGTATTGAATGGAGCAATGGGTGTTATTATATGCAAACAATGAATCATGGAACACTACATCAAAAACTAATGATGTAATGTATGGTGATTAACATAATAAAATAAAAAAAATCACAATTTTATTCACAAGCTCTAAAAAGTCCCCTATTACTGCTGCTCATAGATGATATAAATATTTTTTTATTTAGGTCAGTGATTTCATTGGAGAGACAGGAGTAAAATGTGAGTCAAATGACTCCAAAATATTAAAATTTGATATTTCTTATTCATTTTTGTTTCAAAATGGAAGATATTTTCCTGATAATACAAATCATGGTAAAAATTATGAAACAGAAAAATTTGAAGTTCCCTTGTAATCTCACCTTATAAAGCTATTTACTATTAAGGTTTTAGTATATTTCCTTCCATCCTTTTAAATTATACATATATATTTACATATCATAACTATACATTATATATATATATATATAAGAATGCATGTGCTTATTTAACTTAAAGGTATTTTGTGGACCCCTTTTCAAGTTAATACAAAAGTGATTGTTTTGAGAAGTTATTTAACATTATTTCCACGATGAACATTCCATTTTTTCTTTATGATTGTAACATTTCAATAAACATCTTTGTATTTATACCTTTGTTCTATTATTTGACTATTTTCTCATATATCACTGAATCAAATAGTACGTAATTTTGAAAGATAATGAGGTGGCTCTCCTAAAAATTGTTTTCAAACTACATATCAAAACTATTTCTGTGTCTATTGTCTCATACCATGCATCTTAAAACTGCCAATCTGGTAGGTTATAAGACAATATGATTTTATTATTTTTATTTGAATTTTTTAAATTAAGGAATTTTTCATATTTCATTTGTATATCGCAATATGATTCACCACCATGGTATTAGCTAACATCTCTATCACATAACATAATTATAATTTCTTTTCTGTGGTGGGACACATTTAAGGTCTAGTCTCAGGATCTTTGAAGTATATAGTTAGAGTACTTTTGACTCTAGTCACCATGCAGTGCATTAGAACTCCAGGACTTCTTTGTCTTTTAGCTGTAAGTTTGCACTTTTTACCAACATCTCCCCGGCTCCCCTGTTCCCCAGTCCCTGGTAACCATCATTGCACCTCTCTGTTTCTATGAGTTTGGCTTTTTTAGATTCTACATTTAAGTGATATTATTCAGTATTTGTCTTCTTTGTCTGGATTATTTCATTTAGCGTGATGCCCCAAGTTCCATCCATGTCTCAAATGGATGGATTTCCTTCTTTCTTATAGCTGCATAATATTCCATTGTGTGTATGTGTGTGCCTGCGCGCGCGCGCGTGTGTGTGAGTGAGAGAGAGAGAGAGAGAGAGAGAGAGAGAGAGATTGATCAGTCACATTTTTATCCATTCATCTGTTGATGGACGCATAGGTTGTTTCCATGTCTTGGAATAATGCTGCAGTAAACAGGAGTGCAGATATGTCTTCTAACAGGTATGATGTGATAATCTCATTGTGCTTTTGATTTGCATTTCCCTGATTATTAGTGATGAGCATTTCTTCAGGTATCTATTGGCTATTTGTATGTCTTCTTTGGAAAAATATCTATTCAGGTTTTTTGCCCATTTTTTAATCAGATTTTTTTTGTTATTTAGTTGTATGAGTTTTTATGTATCTTGGATATTAACCCTTTATTGGATATATGGTTACAAATATTTTCTCCCACTCTGTAAGTTACTTTTTCATCATATTGTTTTTTTTTTTTTTGCTATGCAGAAGCATTTTCTTTTATTTCTTTTCTTTTTTTATTGAGGTAAAATTAATGTTATACACTTTCATATGCATAGCATAATGATTCAATATTTGTATATATATTGTAAAATGATCACAATAAGTCTAGTTAATACCTGTCACTATACATAGTTACACATTTTTTCTTGTGATCAGAAATTTTAAGATTTATTCTCTTAGCAACCTTCAGATATGCAAAGATTATTATTAACTATAGTTATCATGCTGTGTATTACATTTCTTTTATTTATTTTATATCTGGAAGTTTATACCTTTTGACCCTCTTTGTTCATTTTGCTTACCCCCCATCTCCTGCCTTTGGCAGCCACCAATCTGTTCTGTATTATTATAACATAATAATATGGTACATAATCTTAGAATCTTATATACTAGGGATATTCCCTGTCTATTGTATACACTATGATGTATTTCTGCTATCTTTTAATTTTGTTCATAATGGTTTTGCCTTAAAAAGCTTTTAAATTAATGTATAGTTATATAACTTTATAGTTTTGGATTTCTTATACCTAAGAAAGATCTCCTCTTTTTTCTTAAATATTAAAATAATATACTCCTGTTTGACTATAATAATTTTATGTATAAAAGAACTTAAATATTAACACATCTGGATTTTGTCTGAGGCAGAGACTCAATATTTTTCCAAATGTTGGGAAAAATTATTATATTTATTCATTTTTCCGTCTGATTTGAAATGCCACATTTATAATATGAAAGTTTCCATATATTTATGGATTTGGATCTTATTTAGTCTTTTTCACTTCTATATTTATTCCTATGCCAATGATACATTGTTTTAATAATTGTAGCTTTTAATAAATTTTGCCCAGTAGAACAGATACTCCTTATTTTTCTCTTTCAAAAATTTTTTATCTTTGGGATGGCTGGGTGGTTCAGTTGGTTAAGCATCTGACTCTTGATTTCAGCTCAGGTCATGATCTCAGGGTTGTGAGATTGAGACCCATGTCGGGCTCCATGTTCAGCATCTTAAGCAGGCTCCATGCCCAGCATGGAGATTCTCTCTCCCACTTTCTCTGCCCCTACTGCCTTTCCCCTGCCCCGCTCTCTCTCTCTCCCCTCCAAAATTTATTGTCCTCATAAATTTACTCTTCTTCATGAAATTAACCATAGTTTTGGTATATTCCATACCATTACTACATTCTATTTCTATTAGTTCTTTAGGAATTTAATTAAAAGTGCATTGAATTTATAAATTGTACTGGAGAAAACTGAAACCTTTACAGTATTGAGTTCTCCCATCTAAAAATCTTTTATGTGTATCAGTAAAGTTTTATAGTTTTCTTCACAGGGGTTTTATATGGTTCTTTTTAGGTTTATTTTTACGAATAATATAGCTTATATTTCAGTAGGACTGTGAATACAACAATTGAATTCAAACATCTAAAAATTATTACTAATGTTTAGGATTTACTAATTTGGTGTATTAATATTGTAATTTAGTCACTAAATTTTGTTACAGATTTCAGAATTTTTACTCTTGCCTTTTTTTGGGTAGAAAATTATATCATTTGTAAATCATGATAATTTGTTTGCTTGCTTATCTATATGTACCTGTCTTCTTTTTCTTGTTTCATTGTATTGACTAGAAACTTCAGAGCAATATCAAATAATGGAAATGATAACAAATATCCTTGTTTATCCCTGACTTTTGTAGAAGTGCTTTTAATTTTTTTCACTATTAGGTATGATGATGCTAATTTTTTCCTGTTAGACTGAATCACATTAAGGAAGTTTTATTCATAATATAGGAATAGATAAATTATATGTAATGCTTTTTATCAGTTTTAGAAATAAATGGTTTAATCTATAGATCTGTCAACATAATGAACTACAGAATTGAATTTCTTAAGTTCAGTTATCTTTGTTTTTCTGGAATAAAGTCAACTTGGTCATGTTGCAATGTGCTTTTGATTTAATTGTGGATTTGATTTGCTAATATTTTAATTAGGATTTTTTTTTCCATTATACTCTCAAATGAGATTTCTTTGTAGTTATTGAGTATGTGGGTGGGTGTGAGCTCACAGGTGGGTATACAAAGTCAATTAGTTTTTTATTAAAGTTATACTAGCTTCATAAAATCAACAGTGAAAACCTCTATTTTCTATAACAATTTAAATGACTTAGAATTAGTCTGTTCTTTGAATTTGTCTGGGATATCATCTTGGTCTGGTGCTCTAGGAGAAAGGTAGATGTTTGATAATGTTCTCATCTTTATAATTCATTATATCAAATCTGTAGTTTGTTATTCAAGTCTTCTGGTTTGTTATTTTATGCCTACTTGGCCTATTAACTTCTGAGGAAGTTTTCAGTTTCCAGTTATGCATGTGATCTTCTTTCATGTATTTATGATATTTTTCTTTATAAATTTTGACTAATTATTTGGAGCAGAAGTGTTATTTTAGCTTGGATTCAAGGGCAAGCAGTTTCTAGAAAGTTTAGGTAAGAGAGTGGGAAGTTGGGACAGAGAAACTAGGGAGGCTACTGAAGGGTGCATTAGCAAGCAATTTACCACTGTGAGCAACTAAAGCTTACTGCCTCTGGGAACTCCCAGGAGCCAGTGTAGAAAATGAACTTCAGAGTTATCTTTGCCAAGTTGGTGAGAGAGCTGGGATATTTATCCATCCACTGTAGTCAATTGGTTGAGACCTACCTGAGGTTGTCAGTTATTAATTCTCCAGAATTTCTGGCCTATTTTGTCTGCAATCAGTGTGGGCTCTGGTAACCAAAGAAAACCAGCATTAAGAAAAGAAACAAATAAACATAATTCAGGTGTCTGGCAGTTGGAAGTCCATCCTGAGTAAGAGTGAAACAGCATTTGCTACAGTGTTCACAAATGTTACAGGTTTGTGATACTTTGTACCTTTTAATGAATTCATTCATCTTATATTAATTCATTCTTTTATTGAACAAATGTTTACTTTCACACAAAAATAATAGTTCACTGGTACATAATTCTAGAATCATAATCCTTTTCTCAAAGGAATTTCTCAACATCTGATTCATAGGCTGGGTTTTCAGAGCAATACTCTTCTGAAAAATCATTACTTCTATTGATTTAACTATTTAGCCAGTCATTTTTTTTTAAAGATTACGGAAATGGCTGCCCTTCTCTTGTGTTCTTTTTAAAAAATAGATGTTTACCCCCCCAAAAAACAAATACAATTCAATATTCTCACATCTCATTGAGACTTCTACTTAGAATTTTTAAAAAGTTCTCTCCTGTTTCCAGAATTACATATTCACTGGTAGTTATTTGTTCTAATCCCCCAGTTTGGTCACCTTCTTTTTTGGCTTCTGATTTTCTTTTCATTTTTAAGTATCTGCTGTTGTCATGTTGATAATGATGAAAATGACTAACTTAGATTCATAATTAATGTTAGCAGGTAGATTAGTAGTTCCAGACCTTTCCATGGAAGATCCAATTTTAAAAAGTGGAGAAAGACGTAGTATTGTTAATTTTTATATTTAATATGTAAGTTAATTGAAAAGCTATTATTTACTATTACAGTTTTATGAAAGAAAGGATATTTTAATTCCTCTGAAGTAGGAAAGATATAATCTCTTTAATTGTACATTCTTACAACATTGATCTTTATTTTCTCTCTTCATAGTTTAATGGAAGTTTTCTCTCTCGAGGGGTAGGGACTAGGTGCTACTGTGGTCACAGTTTCACCCTCAGGCCTCACTTATAGTTATCAGTTCCATGAGCAGTGGAGGATATTTTCAGGTGGCTAAGCTCTAGTTCATTCAGGTGCACATAATTAAGTGAAGCCTGGGTGCAAATGTTGTGGTTACATTCTATACCTGAGGGGCTTTGGTGGGCTTCCCAAAATCTATTAGTTTAGTCTCTTTAATGATTCCTCTAACCTGTTTTGGTCAGAAAAGATACTCTCTTGACTTCATGACTTTTTTTCCAGCTCCACAAACTAGTACTAGTGGAAGTTAGTACTACCCTTCAGAATGTTCTCCATTTACCTTTGTGGCTCACTCTGTGCTTGTGAAGTGGAGTTTACACCCGAGGTTTGGTGAAGTTTTTATTCTTCTTTGCTACTGTTTTTTTAAAGTTGTATGAAATTGGGGCCTTTCTTGGCTTAAGTATGGGTTAAAGTTTAATAGGCTCTTTTTGGTGGATATTGAGGTGTTTGTGTATCCTATGGATATTTATAGGTTACTTACCTCGGGCCTTCATAGTTACCAGGAATGAATGGTCTGGGTATTTTAGGCAATTAAGAAAAGCATGTATTCAATAGGAAAGAGAGGAGGAAGGAAACTTACTGTTAGTTCCTACTAGGTGCTAGGAAGTGCTATGTTCATCAGGTTTTTCTAAAACTCAAAAGGTAGTCATTTTGAGGTAGGGATTGTTATTATCTTTGACAGAGGAAGGACTAGGAGCTCAGTTTAAGCACCTTATTCTTTTTCATGTAACTAGTTAGTGGCAGAACTTGGATAGAACATAGATCTCTGACTCCTTAATCCTTTTTTTTTTTTTTTCTTTTTTCTTTTTTAATTGAAGGTCCCTTACTGGTCCTGCTTCCATGGGTGGCCAAGACCAGGGGAAAAGGGGAGGGGAACCAGGCGGTGCAAGGAGGGGTCATCTCCACAACATTCCATTTATACACAGAACTAAACAGACAAGCACAGAGTCACTATTGCGGTTAGAAGTTGGCAGTATGGGAAAAGGGAGGAACAGGTGGGGAATTGGGGTGTCGTTAAAAAAAATACAGGCCCCCCCAAACTGGGGTGCCTGGGGGGAACTTGGTCTGCTTCAACCCAAGAGAAATCAGAAGATCAAAAGCAGTTTGGGAAGGCCAGAACCGTCAGGGGTGGAGGGAGGAGGAAGGTCCAGGGGGTGAGGGGGTGCTGTTTGGCAACTGGGGTGAAGGGATTGCCCTCCCCCTGCTG
Organism: Zalophus californianus; assembly: GCF_009762305.2. Classification (NCBI taxonomy): domain Eukaryota; kingdom Metazoa; phylum Chordata; class Mammalia; order Carnivora; family Otariidae; genus Zalophus; species Zalophus californianus. Next base: position 146,044,811 of record NC_045598.1, read on the forward strand.
GGATCCCCCCAGCCCCTCCGGTCTGGCAGGAAGGGGGCACCCTGCAACCCCCATGGGCAGGTCTGGGGCTGCCAGATGCTCCAGGCAGGGGGCTGGAGGGGGCTCACAAAGGCTTGCCCTCCAGGGAGATGACAGCACTGCCCCCCAGTTTCTCTGCCAGGGTGCAGCGGTCCTTGACCTCCTCGTCGCAGTTTGCTTGTAATTCATGCTTGATCCCCGTCAGCTTTTTCTTGATGGCATCCTTGGAGCTGGCATAAATCATTTTGCTCTTAAGAGGTGCAGACTCAGGTGCCCAGAAGATAAACACCAGATCCTCCTTCTTGCTCTCCTTGGTCTCATAGGTTGCGTCATAGAGGGCATAGCGGCAGTCCTTGTCTGGCAGCATCTTGACAAAGGTGGCGTAGGGGTCGTCTACAGTCTGGCCCACATCACCTACCAGGATCTCCTTGCCCTCCTCCAGGATGATGTTCTTCTAGTCCTCGCTCAGGCAGAAGAGTACCGCCTTCTTGCACTTCTTCACCTCCTCTGGTGTCGAGGACTTGCGCACCTTCATGTCATTGAACACTTTGATGACACCGTCAGAGACCGCCACGCCGGAGGCCATGTTTCCGGAAGCGAAAGAGAGATAGCAAGGAGAGTCAGAAGAGATGAGAGCCGCTGCAGCTGCTGCCGGGATCCGACTGAACCAATCCTTATTTTTTTTCAACAGTGCACTACCTTTTCTTTTTTTTTTTAAATGTTAACAGATTTCATGTTTATTATAGCACTCTACCTTTTCTAATGAATGTATTGAACTGCCATAATTCTTTACTGCATATTTAATGAGCACATAGCCAAATAATTACTAATGACTTACCTGAAAGTTATTTTTTTTTAAATAGGGTTTGTTTATTTTAGACTCAGAAATACTAATCAAATTCTTCCTTTGATTCTAGTTCCTAGGATAAAAATAAGTTTAAACTAATTGGTGTTATTAATTACTTTGAACATTTATACATAATTTCAGGGACTTCATGAATCTCTCTGTTGTCCATCCATGAACCAACGGATAAAGTCTTGTCTTAGAAAGAAGGGATTATCACATTGGTCAGTTCTTATTGTATGACACTATGTCTCCCTTGAGACTAAACATTTAATGATATAAGAAAAGATATTGTTAGATCCTAGCAGTTAATGGGAAATGTAGCTTTTCAAGACCTATATTTTATATACTACTTAATATGCTCTGTCTTTCTGAGACAGTTAATATATATATGTGACATACACTATCACCTGTATTTTTTTACTCCTTATCTTTTAGTTCTCTAAGCTCAATTACCTGGCCTTTCCTTAAGATTTTCTCTCCTGGACCACACTGGCCTAGATGTTTACATGTTAAATTATAGTTGAATTTGATGACCTTACAGATAATAAATTATTGAATCATAATAAACTTGCTAGCTTAGCTTTTTATTTGGAGAAGAATTTCAGGTGGCCAAATCCTTGCATGCTGGTTTCTCATGGGATATAAAAGTCTGATATTCTTTGTGCTTGTATATGGACGTGTAAGACCTACTGCACAGACTTATAATGAAAACTCTTCAAGTTGTTTTTGACTGCATATGATGAAAAAAAAGTGCTATTAATTTTAATGGGGGAAGAACAGTATGTTGATTTTCTGTCCATTTGTGAGACAGGTTATACAGGCCAATACTGAAATACTGTTCCTTATTAAAATTCCTTTACACATTGAAATATTTCAGTGTCTGTTGATGGTGGTATATTCATATAATGTAGGTAAGTTATGGATGAATCCATTGTCTCACCATTTCTTTAAATGCCAAGCAGTGCTTTTGATGGATAATGGCTATGCATAATTGATTTGCTTAAGAATTTATGAGATCAGGCTCTGCAGCCAAATGTAAGGTTAGGAAGATGTAGGGTAGTTGGACAAGTTTCTGAATTCATGGGATACAAAGACCTGACTCAGCACAGAGACCACAAACCAGCCTTGGGCTAGATGCAGCCCCAGCTATTTTGTTGTTTGGACTGAACAATGTTTTAAAAACAATTTGAACTACTTCTCAACATGTAAAAATTGGGCAGTTTTACAGAAAATCCTTGGGTTTTGCCTTTCATTGCAAAATTAGAAGCACTGGCATCACTGGCCGGATTTCTTGAGCTAAGGATCAGCAGCAGAATGAAACATAGTTTCCTTTTTGTTTATGTGATTGAGTCATAATTTCAGTTGCCATAAATCATTGCAGTTCTATTGTTTTCTTTTGTAGAGAAGAGGAATGATTTCTTGTATTTTTATCTTTATCAAAAGAGGGAAAATGAATGATAAGCTGAAAGGGTAGCATGTGGGAGACAGCATACTTCTTTGCAAAAGTGAAGATTATTCCTATGTGTTTAATGTGCAAAATGTGCTTTTGTCCAAAAATACAACTTAAAATGCCATTATGTAAGCAATCATGGTAAGAAATATGATCGATAAATGGAAAACTTATTTGATGAGAAACTTAATGATCTGGGAAAAGATTCCAATTTTTTTTAACTGGGCTTGCTTTTAGATTAAAAAAAAATCTGAGTAATACTGCCATAAAATTGAGTTAAGTAGTACCTATGAAAATACAAAATTGGCAGCAAGACTTAATTCCAACAAGAAATGTTAGCTCCGATTGTCAAAGAAATAGCTGATATCTTAAAAGATAAGCGAGAGGAAGAAGTTAAAATATTTATGTCATATTCTGTTGCAGCTGACAAAAGCCCAGATATAACAAATATCATCTGGTTAGCAGTATTTGTACATGTTATAAATGAAAATATACATGAGACTGAAGAAATTTTGAATATAAAGCCAATAAGAGGCACAACATCAAAAAACAAACTGTGTTGAGGAAGTCTTGAAATGCTTAATGGAGACTGGCTAAGAAATATTAGGGAGTGACTAATATAAGGTGGCACCTCCATGGAAATTCAGGTTAACATCAAACTTCTTCTGAGATGAAAAATCTCAGATGGTAAAATTTGGAGGGACACATTGTAATTTGCCAGGAATTACTTTGTACCAAATGGTTAAAAAAAAAAAAGAGACTGTCTTGGTTGGAATAAGTGACACAAATTGGAAGTGCTTCTGTGGTGTGAAATGTAGAGAGCACAATGCTGGATTTGATGCCCTGGAAGCACCATTGAGTAAGTTGTCTGTTGTATGCAGAGTCTAGTAACTTAGTTGTGACATTTTAATTGCATTGAAAAGTTTCTTATTTTCAAGAGTTGAAAGAAATTGGTTTGCTCATGTCATCTTGGGAAAATTTCTACTTCAGCTCACCAGAGACTCAGGGATGAATCTTGGGCTTTTTGGTTAATGTTACAACCCATCCAAACCCTTTAAAAGGAACTTCACAAGTGGTTACCAATGAATTTATGTGTCCATGTCAAGCAAAACTGTATGTTTGGGAAACTCATATGAAAAGGAATATTGTGGTTTATGTTCCTTTGATGAAAGTGGCTCCAGAAGTAACAGTTATGGCTTAAACTATATTCCCCCAAAAGGAACTGAATTCCAGAAGATATTCTCTGATTTCAAAGTTTATAAAGATGTACTAACATTTAGTTTTAATCAAATTAAGCTCTCTCAATTAACTTTAATCATGAGAACAGAGAGCTTCAAATGGAAGTTTCTGAATTGCATAAATGTTTTCTGAAAACATTTTTGTTTTCAGAAAATCTAAATTTGCAAGTTCTAGACTACTAGAATTCTACAAATGCCTTTGTATGGTAATTTTCTTAATTGTAAAAAACCATTGTGCAAAGATTTTATACATGTCCAGATGTGCTTATGTTTGTGAACAGCTATTTTCTTAATAAAACTCCCTACTAAAGGCTGAATTCTGTAGCAATGTAAAATACTCAACTAGGCATGGCCATCTTGGTGTAGAAGAGAGGATGAATTTTCCAGTTCTAAATCAAAGAAGCAATTCATTAGGAAAGACAAATTTAATACTTAATAGCTTCTCTTTATTAAATATATATATTTAAGGTTTAATTTAAAATATAATCCCAACTATATAATACATGTTTGCATTATTATATATATTCAAACTGTAATTCAATAAAAATAAACAATATTTATTAACAGTTAATACTTTTTTTTTAAGTCAGTCTTACTTTACTCTTTTATTGTCTTCCTGGAACCAAAAGGACTTGAATTTGAGACCCTTTGCTCAGTGTTTCATCTTAGCAAATGAAAAGCAGAAATCTGGTTTTGCCCTCTACACACCTTTCAAATAATGACTGGAAGCTGCTGCTGATTGACTTTTCTCAAGAGGCACAGGCTAATTACTATGTTTACCATGACAGTGGCCTTTGGTGAAGTAGTAGACTACTTACTTCTTCATTTACCTTTCCTCAAACCTGCTAAAATTGTCGGTGTTCCTTTCAAAATGCTGCACATTTTAAGTAACTTGAAGCAAGTCTTCAATCAAATGGAAATAAAGTATAGATTCTCACTAAAGTGAACACATTCTAATTTTGAGATTTTAGAAAAAAACACATAAATAATACTATCCTTAATATTTTTATTACAGTATCACCTGTATGTATCTCCTGTAACAACACAATGTTCTGTGTACTTAATGGTCACAATTACTGTTAGTGATTTTGATTTTCTTGATTAGAATATCAACTCCACAAGGACAGTACTTTACAAATGTTAACTAATAACATTCTAAATACCCAGTAGAGTTCCTGGCATATATTAGATACTCAATAAATGTATGATGAAATATTTTTTAAAGATAGCTGAAAAAAATCCAGTATTTGAGTAATATGTATTAACCAGACTAGGCTAAATTGCATTCTTGTTAATAAACAACCTCCAAATCTTAATGGTTTAACATACAGAAGTTTATTTCTTTCTTCTGCAACAGGTCCCTGTGGTTGATAAAGGACTCGGCACCCAGGTTGATGGAGGCTCCAGTCTTGTGGTGGCACCATCTAGAATTGAGGTCTCCATTCAGACATCATGTCAGGGGAAGTGAGAGACTGGAGAATCATATACAGGCTTATATGATTATATATATATGATATATTATATCTGGCCAAAGATATAAGCCTACTTATATCTTTGGCCAGAAGTGGTTGTATGTCTTCACTGAGGTGCAGAGAGACTGGGAATATAATACATAGATATAGATAATTTATAATATGTAAATAGAATATTTGGATATTTGGTAAGTGTTACTGTCTCTGCTACAAATAAACCAGTGACTGCTACTATAAACCAGTGACTAATTGTTACCTGAAGTTGCTGCATGTCACTCCTAAGACTGTTGTTAAACCCTTTGGTACAAATTTCCAGATAAGAAAAAAAAGTCATCCCCTAAGAGGACTGTAAGGCAGGCTGCTATTATCACTCATTAGGGACTCCTGGAAATTTACAGTAATGTCACACTGTTTAAAGTGCTCGTTGAACTATATTTGACTGACAGTACCACATGGGCAGATTGACCGAAGGTAGTGAATTCTGTTGGAGGCTAAAAGGGTGGGTCTCCAGAGTGGATCCAGAAGTGAATTCTGATAGATTATCTCCCCCTTTTCAAGGAAGGGTCTTCTTTCTTCCCTGAAGTAAGGAATCTCAGAAGTTCTATAGAAACTATTTCTAGTTGTGGATCATTTTGCTGGTTCTGCCAAGGATGCTGGAATTATTCTCCATACTGATGATCGTTTTGGGCCCTGATCAATGTTTTTCGAAAGGTAGTCAGAATCTCATTCCTGGAAATGCTATATCTTAAAAAAAAAAAAAAAGAAATGCTATATCTTGCATTGACTTATCAAGGGATTTCCTTCTCTAAGGAGAAATGTGGTTCTAACTCCTAAGTCAATATCATCACTTCTTTACATGTTTACAAGAAGGAATGTAAAGTTCTAAGACATCTTTCAGGTCTCTGTTTCTGAGCAAAATCTGTTTAATATGTATAATTTCTTTTTAGGCTATTTCTGTAACAACACGAAGACTCTACAGAATGATTTATAACCCTTTGCATATAGGTTAGGAACAGAATCATTCACCCAATAAATGTTTATTGAGAAGAAATTGCGCATAAAGAATGAAGATAACTGATGATAATTGTTGAATAACACAAAGATGAATGGGATACAATGACTACCTTTGAGGTGCTCAAATTCTGGCTAGAGAAAGACATGTCAGTGGATAATTCTGGCACATTGAGATTACTATAATTTATGAATAAAGTGAAAGAAAGGAAGGACAGCTTTTTCCTTCTGTATGGATTTCAGGAAAGACTTCTCAAACATTGCAGCTGACTTGTTAAAGTAGGTACTTTCTATTTGAGGCAGAGAATATCCCAAGGCAGAGGGGAGCACTGTAAGGAGAAGCCTGGCCAAAGTTAAGAAGGCATAAAAGTTGGTTACATGTATGGGAACCTATGAGAAAAACAGTGGGCCATGGAATTGGGTTCTTATGAGGGGGGAGTGATGTAAAATAAAGAGATGTGTGGTTGCTACAATAATGGCTTCCAAGGAATCATGCTTCCTGGAAGACTCATCTTGTATAATATCTTCTCAGATTGACTAGGTTTGACCATGTGATATATACAGAGGCATGATAAATATTCATGTGGGAGACATGCCTGCTTGGAGCCCTGAGACTCTCATGGTTGAAGAAGCCCAGATTATCCTCCTTGAGGATGAGTGATCCCATGGAAAAGAAGTAACAACATGGAGAGAGATTCTAAGAAAGTAGGCAGACCACATGTAGACAGATCCAAGAAACAGATCCAAGAGACAGGGAGAGAGAGATATTAGAGACAGAGCCAGTGAGAGGGAGGGAGGCACCATGTATAGAGAGAACCCATGAAAAGAAAGGGACCATGTGAATATATGAGTTTATGACAGGAATTCATCCCTAGTGGATAAGCAGGCTGAATTTGGTCATATGTGAACTTAGGCAAGATTAGCAGACGCACCAACCAGCCAACACACAGAATTGTGAGAGGTAAAAATCATTATTATAGTTTTAAGGTACTAAGTTTTGGAACAGTTTCTTATGAAGCAATAGATAAGAGATACAGAAGGTAAATTAATTTATTCAACAAATATTGAGTTTATTGAGTATCTACTATGTGCCAGGAACTCTGCTGAATTGAGATGATATTTTGCAGGGCCTTATGTTTCACGAAAAGGAGTCCTATTCTTTCTGCCCTATCTCTAGCCATTATAAATGCCATGGCTATTGTTTTAAGTGAGGTCTTAATCATATCTTGCCTATTATATTAATGTTCCAATTGTTCTCTTTCTCATTCCAGCTTTCCCCCCCCCAAAAAAACCACAAAGCTGATCCATGTTATTCTCCTGCTTAAATCTTTAATGGCTTATTGTAGACTTCAGGTCAAATTTTAGTCTCCTTTGTATGCATTTTCTAATATCATTTATACTCTTTTACCCAATGTTCAATAACTTGTGTTTCCCTAAATATGCAGTGCTTACTCAGGTATTACAACCTTTGGATGTGTTGTCTTGGCCTGGAAGGCTTTCTCTCATTTGTTTGTCTGGAAAAAGTTTTTAAGATTTCACTTATTTATTTGACAGAGAGACAGTAAGAGAGGGAAGACAAACAGGGGGAGTGGGAGAGGGATAAGCAGGCTTCCTGCTGAGCAGGAAGCCCAATGTGGGGCTTGATCCCAGGACCCCCTCATGACCTGAGCTGAAGGCAGATGCTTAATGACTAAGTCACCCCGACGCCCCTGTCTGGAGAAAGTTTATATATACTTTAGGACACAGGCAAATCTATACATCTTTTTCAATACTTCCAGGTGGAATTGATCACTCTTGCATTTTATACTACCACTGATCATTACACATTACTGTAATATCTCAGTACTTGTCACACTATGTTGATATGCTATTTTCCCTTCTAGATTGTGAGTTCCTTGAGGATATGGGATTCTATCTTTCTTATCTTTGTATAGGAAGCAGTTAATGCCTAGTACACAGTAGGTATTCTATAAACATTTCTTGAATAATGCCTTTAACTTATAGGCTATAGGAAATTACTATTGTATGGGAAGAAATTTTAGAAAATTGATTCAGACATCAGTGTGGCAGAAGAAAAAACAAAGGCAAATGAACCCATTTATTAAACCATTTAAATACTTCATGGTCAAGGTGAAACATGAGCATTGTCAAAAGTAAGGTAGTGGGAATATGAAGGAGATCTACTTAAAAGACCTCTTGGAAGTAGAATGGCCATAGCATGGTGGAAATCTAAATGTGGAGGAAGAGGAAGAGTGAATATTTTGAAAAAGATTTTGTGTTGTCTAGCTTGGACAAATGAGTAGATGGTGATGCCTTTAACTGAGATAGAAAATAACAGAAGAAGAGCAGGTTTAGAGAAAAGGAAGGCATAAGAAGGAGATAAGTATCACCATACTGCCTGTTCAGAGTGAATTTCAAGGATTTGGTAGCTCTCTCTGGTTAAGGGAACTAACTATAATGAGAAAGACTCTGTTAAGCAGAAGGCTGGAAATCGTTGTGGTTCTGGGAAACCTTTGTGAAAGATGATCTGTTTGGACTAGTCCTCAGAAACTCAGATTAAAGGAAAATGAACCTAGATCAGTAAATTATATGATGAATAATCTTCAAATTTCTCCCAGACTGAGCTTGATATGTAGTCTAATAAAGAGTTGGGTTTTATGGCATAAGCTTTAATTGCAATTTCTTTAAGAAATTTATTCTTTAAGAAAACTGGTTGTCTATTTATACCTAAATACACAATAATAGTTCCATTTTAGTGATTGCTATGACTGAGGTACCTATTGTAACACAGAATAACAGTGGTCACTGACTTAATTGGAAATGAAGTTGGTAGCTCTTATCATTACAGTGGCATGATAGAAATGATTCTCCAGAGATTTTATCCATGTATTACAATATTGCAACATAGAGTTCTCTCTCTCTCTCTTTTAAAGATTTTATTTATTTATTTGACAGACAGTGAGAGAAGGAACACAAGCAGGGGGACTGTGAGAGGGAGAAGCAGACTCCCCGCCGAGCAGGGAGCCTGATGCAGGGCTCCATCCCAGGACCCTGGGATCATGACCTGAGCAGAAGGCAGATGCTTAATGACTGAGACACTCAGGCACCCCCATAGAGTTCTCTTTTATTCTTTAATCATTTATTGTTCAACAATTGTCCAATTGTTAGAATACCAAACTGGAGTCCTTTCCCTCTGATTAGAGTCTGAAATTTTCTAACAAGACTTTAGTTCTGTGCTTCTTACATCATCAGGGTCATAGATGAAGAGTTTAGATAAAACATTGCCTATGACAACCTCCCATCATGTTAGTTGCTCTGGGAAAATTGGCTTTCCTTTTTTGATTTTTCTCATAGATAAATTGAGGTAATAATAGATTCATGAGAAATAAGCTTACTGGAGAAGGGAGTAAAGAAATGAAGCCATATGTTATTTCTTTAGATTATCCCTTAATTTAAAGAAGAGACAAAATCAAATAAGGGCTTGTGGGATATCAAAAAATAACATGAAACCAACATTTCAAAGCCTTGAGTTTGTGATAATAGTGCAGCAAAGAAACACTTGATGTATCTGCAAAGCAAAAATTAAATAGGGCAAATAGTGGGGATCAAAACAAAAATTATAAAGGCTGAAGACCAAACTTGGAGCCTTTTTGTTGTTGTTTTTTGTTTGTTTGTTTTTTTAACCAAATCTCTGATTGTATTGCTATACGAACAAAAAGAGATAGGAGATAGATTCTAATGATAAAATATATCAAGAAGCAGTAACATGTTGGTAACTGCTATTGTGTCTCTCATTGTTTTGCTTAAAGTTTAAGAAGTTGAGTAGCAGTGGAGCCTCACAATAGATTTATTCCCCTTCTCCTAGTCACTACAGCAGAAGAAAGACAGCTCATGACATTCTTCTGATTCCTACAATGGTATCATATACAGTGGGCTCTGGAGGCCAAATGAGTTAGCTCTCAGAGGACATAAATGTCATCACCCAAATAAAGTATTTACACAGCACCAACATATAATCCTGATGTAGCTGGAAGCCTGTGTCTTGCCAGGAGGATGCATCTGCCCCTATCCCTCCTGCAGAGACTGCACTTGGGATACTGTACACCACAATCTCCTTATACTGTATCAGCAAGTTGGAGCAGATCCTGTAACTGGATCCTCAGCTGATGCTTTGGTAACACAGTAACATATAACATCTACTCTTTGTAATTTGGGTAGCACTATCTTGGAGGCTAGTGATAAGTTAGGTGATAGTGAAATGTAGTCCCTTTGGCAGTGCGTGTGCTGTGTCAGTTTGTTGTGAAGCTGAATTTAGTTGCAAGGTGAGTAGTCCTGCCTGTGCAATTACCAGTAAGTTAAATCAAGACAGAAATATTCCTTAAAAGAGTTGCTTTTATTAAGTGGAGCTTGTCACTGGCTGTGACAGATATGGACACTCTATTTCCAGAGCATGGCAAAGAGTGAGAAACCCTTAACATAGCCAATATTTGTGAAACGTTTTTTGATTTTAGCCACTAATGTAACTTCACATTTTTGCTGCTACATTTTGTTTTTAAAATAGTTGACTAAGTTTAAAAATGTCTTTTCTAAGAGTAGCCATGAGTTGGTTATTATAATAGTTTGATGATGGGTTCATTTTTCCATTTTATTTTTGTGAATGTTTATTTTTTTTTATGAATAAGATACTGAGAACAAAATGTCTTCTAGTCAGATTTTTCAATAGCCACTGACCTTATTACTGCTGCACATTCAAATTTGCAAATTTGAAACTACAACTTTTATATATAATGAAATCTCTGGGCAGGTACACACTTTTCATTATATTTCCACTTGCCTATTTGTCACTGATTTGGTCCTTTAATTCAGTCTTTATTATACCTAAGGAAAAAGGAGAATACATTTAATGGTGCTAATTTGAAAATTTAAGATCAAGATAAGTAAAATATAGTTCTTACTTTCCAGGAGATTACAGTCAATTTTTGAAGACAGATATATGCCACAAATCAGACTTTTTTTTAAAAAAGGTTTTATTTATTTATTTGACAGAGAGAGCATAAGCAGGGCAAGCAGCAGGGAGAAGCAGACTCCCTGCTGAGCAGACAGCCCGTTGTGGGACTAGATCCCAGGACCCTGGGATCATGACCTGAGCTGAAGGCAGACACTTAACCGATTAGCCACCCAGGCACCCCACAAATCAGACTTTTGATAAGTATTTTAGTAAAGGTGGTTCCGTGAGGGTTAATTCTAGTAGGCCTGGAAGTATCCTGAGCTGTTCTACTTGCCTCTGTGTGGCACTGACCCCTAGTTAGTAAAAGCATTGTTCTGTAACCATGAATCTGAAGAGTTTTGGGTGGTTTGTATCATTATTTATTGATAACAGTGAGATTGAGAAGTTATACCTGGACTTGGTGACATCTCTGAAGACATCCCTATTTGGGCCAACTACACAGAATGAATATATCTACATGACCAGCAAAATACAAAACAAAACAAAAATCCAAGTGATAACGTCCATTTTGGGATATCTGGTTCTAGAGTGCTCAGTGTCATGTTGGTGGTTTATGATTCAAGAGAGTAAATACATACTGCCATGGTCCTTACAAAGGGAGGACAGTTGGATTTTGTACTTTGCCTCTCCAAATCTCTTACTGTGAGATAGCTTTTGGCTGTGATGCATATTCTCTCTTTAATGCTGTGGCTATATTCTATCATTTTTCTGCAATCAATTGTAGATGTGTAAGCAGAGCCATTTTAGGTCATTAATGAGAAGGTCCAATATGGACAGAGCTGATGGAAAAGACAGTGATTTTGTGTGGGCATGCTACATGTGTGTGTAGGCCCATAATTACTTCACATAGAAAGTTGGGTTGGAGAGATTAATATACATATATTTTTAAAAGGAAGATGGTGAAGATACTAGGGCTCAGTAGGCCAGAAATAGCTTGGGTAAAGGCATGGCACATTCTAGGAATAAGTCCATGTGAAGAGTATAAATCTGGAACTCAGGTCTGAGCTCAAGTCTAGACATAGTGTTGGGAGTCATTAGCTAAGGAAGTAGATGCTAGTGTACAAAGAAAGTAGGAGACAATTAGTATTTATCCTTGGTAGAGAAATATCAAAGAAAAAAGAGTTTCAGAAACCAAGGAGGGAGGCAGTTCATCAAAATAGTAAATCATCCATGCTACCCAAAGCAAACTCCAGATTTAATGCAATCTCTATCAAAATACCAATAGCCTTTTTCACAGAACTAAAACAATACTAACTCTGCATGGAACTGTGAAAGACCTCAAATAGCCAAAGCAATCTTGAGAATCCCAGATTTTAAGATACACTACAAAGCTATAGTAATCAAAATAGTATGGTACTGGAACAAAAATACACATATCAACAGAACAGAATAGAGAGCCCAGAAATAAATCCACACTTGAATGCTCAACCTACAACAAAGGAGGAAAGAATATACAATGGAAAAATACAGTCTCTTCAACAAATGGTACTGGGAGTATGGGATAGCTACGTGCAAAACAATGAAAAAAATACAACTTTCTTATACCATAAGCAAAAATAAACTCAAAATGGATTAAGAACCTAAATGTGAGACCTGAAACCATAAAATTCTTAGAAAAAAAGCATAAGGACCCTGACATTGGCCATAGCAACATTTTTCTAGATATGTCTAGTCAGGCAACAGAAACAAAAACAAAATAAACCATTGGGAAAATATTAAATTTGGTAGAGAGTTCAAGAAGAATGAATATTGTGAAGATATTTTTGATGTTTTTAAGTGAGAAGGTTGAAGGCAACCTTCTGAAAAAGGTTTTAATTTAGAAAGGAGTGGAATAGAAATTTGGTAGTAAAAGAGAAGGGGAGACATGAGGTTAGAGCTCAAAGAGATAGAAGGTTGAGAATTTGTTTAGGATTGGTATAAAAACAAACAAACAAAAAAACCCCTGAAATGCATGGAGACTGAGAGGAAAGAATCTAGAGGAGGGGACAGGTTAAAATGCAAGAGATGGGAAGAATTGATGGGCAATGCCTTGGGCAAGGGGATGAGGAGGAAATCGAGAGTGCTGCTGCTTTTGTGAAGGAAGAGAAAGAAGAAAGTATTAGTTGTATAGGGGTAACTCGGTGGCTTATTTGGTTAACTGTCTTACTCTTGATTTTGGCTCAGGTCAAGATCTCAGGGTTGTGAGATAGAGCCCAAAGCTGGGCTCCACGCTGGGTGTGGAGCCTGCTTAAGATTCTCTCTCTCTCCCTTTCCCCCCTCCTCCCATCTTGCCCTCTCTTAAAAAGAAAGAAAGAAAGAAAGAAAGAAAGAAAGAAAGAAAGAAAGAAAGAAAGAAAGAAAGAAAGAAAGAAAGAAAGAAAGAAAGAAAGAAAGAAAGAAAGAAAACATTAGTTGTATGGAAAATAAAATAGAACATATATTTTAGGGGCCAAGCTGTTTGGGACCTTAGGACAAGTATTTTGCCATTTTAAATAGCAGATAGCATGTAGGTGTACTTTATCAAAGCATGAAATGTGAGAGGTGCTATGGGCTGTCCTAGAGTTTAAAACTCTCACCAATTCTTACCAATCAATATTTATACCTTCATAAATAATAATCATCTTCCCCTGGCCTCAGACTTTGACCATCGTGCTTTGCTCTCAAACATTTTTTTAGCAATGGCTTTCAGGACCTCAATACCTTCCGTTTCCATGTATAAATGTACTGAGATGTAATACTAGGTCAGAGAGAGGCAGACTTTTTTTTTTTTAACAAATGTTTCTATCAGAGTTGGTAGGTCTCCAAACTACTCAATCTGTGTTACAATATTTTTTTGCTCTTCAAATTAATTCACTAATTCTTCTAAAATTAATCTTGACTATTACATTAATTTTCCATTTTTAATTTGTATCCTGTTATTTTGCACATAGAATTTTAATTAGCTTCACATATAATAATAGAAGACTTATGCTTTCAGCCAAAATGGAGTAATGGGGACTAGATTCACCTGCTTTCCAAAACAACCCCAAAATGGGAAAATTATAAGGAGCAATAAATTTTTTTTCTCATTTTTATTATGTTAATCACCATACATTACATCATTAGTTTTGTTTTTAAGATTTTATTTATTTATTCACGAGAGACACACAGAGAGAGAGGCAGAGGGAGAAGCAGGCTCCCAAGGAGCAGGGAGCCTGATGCGGGACTTGATCCCAGAACCCTGGGATCATGACCTGAGCCAAAGGCAGACGCTTAACCATCTGAGGCACCCAGGCGCCCTACATCATTAGTTTTTTTTTTATCTTTTAATTTTTTTATTGTTATGTTAATCACCATATATTACATAATTTGTTTTGGTGTAGTGTTCCATGATTCACTGTTTGTTCATAACACCCAGTGCTCCATGCAGAATGTGCCCTCTTTAATACCCATCACCAGGCTAACCCATCCCCCTACCCTCCTCCCCTCTAGAACCCTCAGTTTGTTTTTCAGAGTCCATCATCTCTCCTGGTTCGTCTCCCCCTCTGACTTACTCCCCTACATTCTTCCCCTCCTGCTATTCTTCTTTTTTTTTCTTTTTAACATATATTGCATTATTTGTTTCAGAAGAACAGATCTGTGATTCAACAGTCTTGCACAATTCACAGCGCTCACCATAGCACATACCCTCCCCAATGTCCATCACCCAGCCACCCCATCCCTCCCACCGCCCACCACTCCAGCACCCTCAGATTGTTTCCTGAGATTAAGAATTCCTCATATCAGTGAGGTCATATGATACATGTCTTTCTCTGATTGACTTATTTCACTCAGCATAACACCCTCCAGTTCCATCCATGTCGTTGCAAATGGCAAGATTTCATTCCTTTTGATGGCTGCATACTATTCCATTGTGTATATATACCACTTCTTCTTTATCCATTCATCTGTCGATGGACATCTTGGCTCTTTCCACAGTTTGGCTATTGTGGACATTGCTGCTATAAACATTGGAGTGCACGTACCCCTTTGGATCCCTACATTTGTATCTTTGGGGTAAATACCCAGTAGTGCAATTGCTGAATCGTAGGGTAGCTCTATTTTCAACTGTTTGAGGAACCTCCATACTGTTTTGCAGAGTGGCTGCACCAGCTTGCATTCCCACCAACAGTGTAGGAGGGTTCCCCTTTCGCCGCATCCCCACCAACATCTGTGGTTTCCTGACTTGTTAATTTTAGCCATTCTGACTGGTGTGAGGTGGTATCTCATTGAGGTTTTGATTTGGATTTCCCTGATGCCGAGCGATGTTGAGCACTTTTTCATGTGCCTGTTGGCCATTTGGATGTCTTCTTTGGAAAATGTCTGTTCATGTCTTCTGCCCATTTCTTGACTGGATTATTTGTTCTTTGGGTGTTGAGTTTGATAAGTTCTTTATAGATTTTGGATACTAGCCCTTTATCTGATATGTCATTTGCAAATATTTTCTCCCATTCTGTCGGTTGTCTTTTGGTTTTGCGGACTATTTCTTTGGCTGTGCAAAAGCTTTTTATCTTGATGAAATCCCAATAGTTCATTTTTGCCCTTGCTTCCCTTGCCTTTGGTGATGTTTCTAGGAAGAAGTTGCTGCGGCTGAGGTCGAAGAGGTTGCTACCTGTCTTCTCCTGTAGGATTTTGATGGACTCTTGTCTCACGTTTAGGTCTTTCAACCATTTGGAGTCTGTTTTTGTGTGTGGTGTAAGAAAATGGTCCAGTTTCATTCTTCTGCGTGTGGCTGTCCAATTTTCCTGACACCATTTGTTGAAGAGACTGTCTTTTTTCCATTGGACATCCTTTCCTGCTTTGTCAAAGATGAGTTGACCATAGAGTTGAGGGTCCATTTCTGGGCTCTCTATTCTGTTCCATTGATCTATGTGTCTGTTTTTGTGCCAGTACCATACTGTCTTGATGATGACAGCTTTGTAATAGAGCTGGAAGTCCGGAATTGTGATGCCGCCAGCTTTGCTTTTCTTTTTCAATATTCCTCTGGCTATTCGGGGTCTCTTCTGGTTCCATACAAATTTTAGGATTATTTGTTCCATTTCTTTGAAAAACGTGGATGGTATTTTGATGGGGATTGCTTTGAATGTGTAGATTGCTCTAGGTAGCATTGACATCTTCACAATGTTTGTTCTTCCAATCCATGAGCATGGAAAGTTTCTCCATTTCTTTGTGTCTTCTTCAATTTCTTTCCTGAGTATTTTATAGTTTTCTGAGTACAGATCCTTTGCCTCTTTGGTAAATTTATTCCTAGGTATCTTATGGTTTTGGGTGCAATTGTAAATGGGATCGACTCCTTAATTTGTCTCTCCTCTGTCTTACTGTTGGTGTATAGGAATGCCACTGATTTCTGTGCATTGATTTTATATCCTGCCACTTTACTGAATTCCTGTATGAGTTCTAGCAGTTTTGGGGTGGAGTCTTTTGGGTTTTCCACATACAGTATCATATCATCTGCAAAGAGTGAGAGTTTGACTTCTGCTTTGCCGATTTGGATGCCTTTGATTTCTTTTTGTTGTCTGATTGCTGTGGTTAGGACTTCTAATACTAGGTTGAATAGCAGTGATGATAGTGGACATCCCTGCTGCATTCCTGACCTTAGGGGAAAAGCTCTCAGCTTTTCCCCATTGAGAATGATATTCGCTGTAGGTTTTTCATAGATGGCTTTTATGATATTGAGGTATGTACCCTCTATCCCTATACTCTGAAGAGTTTTGATCAAGAAAGGATGCTGTACTTTGTCAAATGCTTTTTCTGCATCTATTGAGAGGATCATATGATTCTTGTTCTTTCTTTTGTTAATGTGTTGTATCACGTTGATTGATGTGCGGATGTTGAACCAACCTTGCAGCCCAGGGATAAATCTCACTTGGTCATGGTGAATAATCCTTTTAATGTACTGTTGGATCCTATTGGCTAGATTTTGGTGAGAATTTTTGCATCCATGTTCATCAAGGATATTGGTCTGTAATTCTCCTTTTTGATGGGGTCTTTGTCTGGTTTTGGGATCAAGGTAATGCTGGCCTCATAAAAATGAGTTTGGAAGTTCTCCTTCCATTTCTATTTTTTGGAACAGTTTCAGGAGAATAGGTATTAATTCTTCTTTAAATGTTTGGTAGAATTCCCCTGGGAAGCCATCTGGCCCTGGGCTTTTGTTTCTTGGGAGATTTTTGATGACTGCTTCAATTTCCTTAGTGGTTATAGGTCTGTTCAGGTTTTGTATTTCTTCCTGGTTCAATTTTGGTAGTTGATACATCTCTAGGAATGCACCCATTTCTTCCAGGTTATCTAATTTGCTGGCATAGAGTTGCTCATAATATGTTCTTATAATTGTTTGTATTTCTTTGGTGTTGGTTCTGATCTCTCCTCTTTCATTCATGATTTTGTTGATTTGGGTCATTTCTCTTTTCTTTTTGATAAGTCTGGCCAGGGGTTTATCAATCTTGTTAATTCTTTCAAAGAACCAGCTCCTAGTTTCGTTGATCTGTTCTACTGTTCTTTTAGTTTCTCTTTCATTGATTTCTGCTCTGATTTTATTATTTCTCTTCTCCTGCTGGGTTTTGGCTTTATTTGCTGTTCTTTCTCCAGCTCCTTTAGGTGTAGGGTTAGGTTGTGTATTTGAGACCTTTCTTGTTTCTTGAGAAAGGCTTGTATTGCTATATACTTTCCTTTTAGGACTGCCTTTGGTGTATCCCAAAGATTTTGAACAGTTGTGTTTTCATTTTCATTGGTTTCCATGAATTTTTTTTAATTCTTCTTTCATTTCCTGGTTGACCCATTCTTATTTTAGTAGGATGCTCTTAACCTCCATGTATTTGAGTTCTTTCCGACTTTCCTCTTGTGATTGAGTTCTAGTTTCAAAGCATTGTGGTCTGAATATATGCAGGGAATGATCCCAATCTTTTGGTACCGGTTGAGACCTGATTTGTGACCTAGGATGTGATCAATTCTGGAGAATGTTCCATGGGCACTAGAGAAGAATGTGTATTCCATTGCTTTGGGATGGAATGTTCTGAATATGTCTGTGAAGTCCATTTGGTCCAGTGTGTCATTTAAAGTCTTTATTTCCTTGTTGATTTTTTGCTTAGATGATCTGTCCATTTCAGTGAGCGGGGTGTTAAAGTCCCCCACTATTATTGTATTATTGTCAATGTGTTTCTTTGCTTTGGTTATTAATTGCCTTATATAATGGGCTGCTCCCATGTTAGGGGCATAGATATTTACAATTGTTAGATCTTCTTGTTGGATAGACCCTTTAAGTAGGATATAGTGTCCTTCCTCATCTCTTATTACAGTCTTTGGTTTAAAATCTAATTTGTCTGATATAAGGATTGCCACCCCAGCTTTCTTTTGATGTCCATTAGCATGGTAAATGGTTTTCCACCCCCTCACTCACAATGTGGGGGTGTCTTTGGGTCTAAAATGAGTCTCTTGCAGACAGCATATCGATGGGTCTTGTTTTTTAATCCAATCCGATAGCCTGTGTCTTTTGATTGGGGCCTTTAGCCCATTTATATTCAGGGTAACTATTGAAAGATATGAATTTAGTGCTATTGTATTGCCTGTAAGGTGACTGTTACTGTATATTGTCTGTGTTCCTTTCTGATCTATGCTGCTTTTAGGCTCTCTCTTTGCTTAGAGGACCCCTTTCAATATTTCTTGGAGGGCTGGTTTCGTGTTTGCGAATTCCTTTAGTTTTTGTTTGTCCTGGAAGCTTTTTATCCCTCCTATTTTCAATGACAGCCTAGCTGGATATAGTATTCTTGGCTGCATATTTTTCTCGTTTAGTGCTCTGAAGATATCATGCCAGTCCTTTCTGGCCTGCCAGGTCTCTGTGGATAGGTCTGTTGCCAATCTAATATTTCTACCATTGTAGGTTACATATCTCTTCTCCCGAGCTGCTTTCAGGATTTTCTTTCTCTGAGACTCCTAAGTTTTACTATTAGATGTCGGGGTGTTGACCTATTTTTATTGATTTTGAGAGGGGTTCTTTGTGCCTCCTGGATTTTGATGCCTGTTTCCTTCCCCACATTAGGGAAGTTCTCTGTTATTATTTGCTCCAATATACCTTCTGCCCCTCTCTCTCTTTCTTCTTCTTCTGGGATCCCAATTATTCTAATGTTGTTTCGTCTTATCGTATCACTTATCTCTCGAATTCTGCCCTCGTGATCCTGTAGTTGTTTCTCTCTCTTTTTCTCAGCCTCTTTATTTTCCATCATTTGGTCTTCTATATCGATGATTCTCTCTTCTGCCTCATTTATCCTAGCAGTTAGTGCCCCCATTTTTGATTGCACCTCATTAATAGCCTTTTTGATTTCTACTTGGTTAGATTTTAGTTCTTTTATTTCTCCAGAAAGGGTGTCTCTAATAACTTCCACGCTTTTTTCAAGCCCAGCTAGTATCTTTAAAGTCATGATTCTGAACTCTAGGTCCGACATTGTACTAATGTCTGTATTGAGTAGGTCCCTGGCTGACGGTACTACCTCTTGTTCTTTTTGCTGAGGTGATTTTTTTCATCTTGTCATTTTGTCCAGAGGAGAATAGATGAATGAGAGAACAGAATGCTAACAGGTTAACAACGTCCCCAGCAAATATACTCTATACAAATCAGAAAAGACAAACCAGGGGAAAAGAAAGGGAAAGAAAGAAAAAAGAAAGAGAAAAAAAAAAAGAAAAAAGAAAAAGAGAAAGATAGAAACAAACAAAAACAAAACAAAACAAAAAAAACAGAATATGATCAAATATGATCAGACTAGTGTATAGATCAGTGCCACACACTAGATTTTGGGCATATTTTGGTCCGTTAGAAGAAAGTGCCTCCTAATATTTTAAATGAAGAAAGACTTATATATGTACAAAATAAGGGTTGATACAATGAAGGGATGGAAGATGACTGTAAAGATGAAAATTATAAAAGATTTTATAAAAGGAATTGATAAGATAAGGTGTTTGAAAAAAAGAAAGGAGATTAAAAAAAAAGAAAAGGGAGAGAATGTGATCAGGCAGGAGACTAGAACAAAGCCATACACTAGTGATTTAGGGTATATTTTGACCTGTTAGAAGAAACTGTATCTCAAAATTTTAAAGAGAGAACAACTTATATATATATTCCAAACATAAGGGTAACTACTATGAAGGGATAATATATGACTCTAAAAAATGAAAAATAAAAAAAATTTTTTAAAAAAGGGATTGATAAGATGTTGGTTTAAAAAGGGAAAAAGAAAAATTCAAAAAAAGAAAAAAGTTAAAAAAAATCAACTTTGAAAAACTAATGAATCATGGTAAAACAGCCATGAATTCTATGTGCAGTATTCCCCTAGCGCTGGAGTTCTCCCGTTCTCCTTGATCGGTAAACTTGGTCTTGGCTTGCTGGCTGTTCATGCTGATCTTCTGGGGGAGGGGCCTGTTGTCGTGGTTCCCAAATGTCTTTGCCGGAGGCGGAATTGCCCCGCCCTTGTCGGTCCGGGCTAAGCAATCTGCTCAGGTTTGCTCTCTGGTGCTTTTGTTCCCTCCAAGCTCTCGGTACAGCTTTGGAGGACCAGAGTGAAAATGGTGGCTTCCCAATCTCCGCCCGGAGGAGCTGAGACTTGGGGCCCCACTCCTCAGTGCATCCCCAGAGAAAAGCAGTCACTCCAGTGTCCCCGGTCTCTGGCCGCACTCCGTGCTCACTCAGCCTGTGACCGAGTGTTTCTATCCCTGGCACCCGACCCCGTGTGGAGTCTCCAAACCCAGCAGATCCCTGCGGTGCGCTCCCGTGCCGCCCCTCCTGGGGAAGGAAGGGGAGTCTCCCCAGCTCTGCCGCTGGGTCCCTGCTGGAGGAGCAGTGGCCCGACTGGGCCACGGATCACAGTTTATGGCAACCCTGAGCTGAGAGCCCACAACTCGCTTCGTCTCTGCAGCTGGCTTCCCCGCTCCAATCCCTGGGAGCTCTGCTGCCCTCAGGCACCCCCAGTCTTTCTGTGACCCCGAGGGTCCTGAGACCACACTGTCCCGCGAGGGTTCCAGCCCCCGCTTAGCCACTGGAGTGACATCCCTCAGTGGAGCCGACTTCTAAAAGTTCTGATTTTGTGCTCTGCCGCTCTATCACTTGCCAGAAGCGGCCGACGGAGGCCCCCTCCCCCGCCGTCTCTTCTCCCGAATATCACCTCGGATTCACTTCTCCGCACGTCCTACCTTCCAGTAAGTGGTTGCTTTTCTGTTCAGAGAGTTGTTGCTATTCTTCTCTTCGATCTCCTGTTGAGTTTGTAGGTGTTCAGAATGGTTTGATCCCTATCCAGCTGAATTCCTGAGACCAGACAAAACCCGGGTCTCCTACTCCTTTGCCATCTTGCTCCGCCAGTCCAAGGAGCAATAAATTTTAAGACATTGGACAAAGGAAATGAAGGATAGTCATCCATGAGAGATGAAAAAATGAGATGAATTCTGATTGCCCATTTTTTTTTTTCTTGAAAGAGTTTCTAGACCATGGTATAGGAAGAAGGAACTCAGGTAGAGTAGGCAGACTACCTCAAAGATCCAGAACATTGCAGGGCCAGGGAGATCAAGGAAGCTAGAATTCACAAGACAGTACCATAAATGAGAGATCTGTATGAAAATCGAATTACTGAGATCTTCAGATGATCTTCTTTGAGTAGTCAGGTGATTATTAATCAGCACATGTGTGAAAAACTACCTGACTTTGGGGGAAAGAACTGCCTGAAAGTATTAGAGGTAACAGTGCACAGTGCTTATATAAGCCAGAATTAAAAACCTCATGATTTATGGAATATTGGGCAGACTACTCAGAGGGGCCTTGGTAATGGGCAATAATTAACCCCAGATTGCACTCCAGTCTTGCCTAACAAATCTTTTTTTTTTTTTTTCTAAGATTTATTTATTTGACAGAGAGAGAAAGAGCACAAGTGGGGGGAGGTGGAGGATCAGAGGGAGAGTAGAGAACTGCTGAGTGTGGAGCCCGATGTGGGGCTCAGCCTCAGGACCCTGAGATCATGACCTAAGCTGAAAGCAAGAGACAGAGGCTTAACAAACTGAGCCACCCAGGTGCCCTTGCCTAACAAATCTTAAAAGCAAGTTATGAAGGGAACCTGGGTGGCTAAGTCTGTTAAGCATCTGCCTTTAGCTCAGTTTGTGATCCCAGGGATCATGGGATTGAGCCCTGTGTCAGGTTCCCTGCTCAAGGGAGAGTCTGCTTCTCCTTTTCTCCTTACCCTCCTTCCCTTCTGCTTGTGTGTGTACTCTCTCTCTCAGATATTTTTTTTTTAAAGCAAGTTTGAAAGGATCAAATTACTTCCAACAATAGGTACAAAAATACAAAAATATCCAGGAACTAGCAAGACAATATTTGCAATGTGCAAGTTTGTGTCCAATAAAAAATTACCACTTATATAAGAAAGCAGGAAAGTATCTACCATAATGAGGAGATAATCAAACCTAACCTGGAACTGACATAGATATTAGGATTAGCAGACAGGGAAATCAAAGCATCTGTTATAACTGTATTCCATTTGTTCAAAAACTTATGTTGTGACATGAAAGCTATAAAAGACCCAAATTGAACTTCTGGAGATAAAAACTGCAGTGTGTGAAGTGAAGAATACATTGGATAGGATTAGCATCCAATTAGATATTGCACAAGAAAAGATTAATGAACTTGAAGGCAGAGCAATAGAAATAATCCAAAATAAAGAACACAGAGGAAAGAGAGTTAAATATTAAGAGAACATCACTGAACTATGGAGCAACTTCAAGTGGCCTAATATATGTGGAATTGGCATCCCTGAAGGAGAGAACAGAAGTGGGAACAGAAAAATATTTGAAAAAATAATGGCCAAAATTTTTCCAAATTTAAAGTATAAACTCACAAGATCCAAGAATCTCCACAAACCCCAACATTCAAGAAGCATGAAAATTCTCTACCAAGGCATATCAGAATCAAATTTCTCAAAACCAGTAGTAAGGAGAAAATCTTAATAGGATCCAGAGAGAAAAAAATGGCATGTATAGTGAAACAGAGACAAAGATGACATCGTATTTCTTATTAAAAATGGTGTAAGATGAAGGTGGAACAGCATCCTTAAAGAACTGAAAAAATAAAAGATCCAACTAGAATACTATACCCAGTGAAAATTTCTTTGGTTTTTAGTAGTTTGATCTGGACACTGTTTTCTTGGTATTTATTTTCCTATATAACTCATGGAGTTTCTTGTATATATAAATCTATGTTTTTTGTTTTTTTTTTTGAAAGTTGAGGCTATGCAGCCATTATTTATTCAAATATTTTTTGGCCCATTTTTTTCTCTTCCCCCTTTTTGGAACTTCAATTACACTGTGTTAGACCATTTTCTATTGTCCCACAGATTTCTGAGCCTCTGTATAGTGTTTCTTAGCTCCTCTCTCTCTCATTTTCAGTTTGAATAATTTTATTGACCTATATTAAAGTTTGGTGATTCTTTTCCTATTTCCAATCTAATGATGTGTCCATCCAGTATATATTTCATTTAATAAATTGTGCTTTGCAATTTTTTCGTTTCTGTTTGGTTCTTTTTTTATACTTTCCATTTCTTTGTTGAGATTCTCCATTTGTTTATTCATTATAACCATCTTTTCATTTAAATCCTGACCATATTTATTCTAGACTATTTAAAGTCCTTATCTGGAAATTCCACATCTGGGTCATCTCAAGTTTGACAAACTATTCTTTTTATTATTCCACGTCAAGCATCTTAATTTTTGGTTTCTTCACACATGGCTAATAATATGACTAATGGACATAGTAATTCCTATATTGCTTGGAGTCTGGGTTTTTCATTGCTTTGTCTTTCTTTAATGAGCATTGCTTTTTGTTCTGGTATATGGTAAAATTACTGGTGGATAAGTCTGCTCCTTTTGAGAGTTGTTTTTAAGCCCAGGTCAGGCAGCTCTAACGCATTCTCTATACTAGTAATAGAGTAGCCATACTCTTAGGGCATGTTCTTTCTGTGTCCTATGTATCCTAGCACTGGGAAACACCAGAATCTCTATTCAACTCATAGCTCACCAGCACACATTGAGAGTTTTATCTTAATAGCTTAATAGCCGAAGACTGAAAGGAGACCCCATGCAGCTTTACAGAGCCCTTTCTCTGTGCTATTCTCTGCTCTCTAGTACTCTGCTCTCCAAATTCTGCTACCTCAGCAACCCCAACTCCTTTAGTTTTTCAGGATTTTTTTTTTTTTTTTTTGCTTGGACACCATCTCTCCATTTTGTTGTATAGAAAATGCTCTCACAAAGAAAGTTGGGTTGATCTTGGGGCTTACTTCATGTATTTTCCTTCTCTTAGGGATCATAGACCTCTGCTATCTGTTGTTTAAAAATTGAAATAGTTTTTCAATTTTTTCAACTCCTATGCATATATATTTTCATTTCCAGTATTTGTAGTGGTTGTATTACACTGGTATAAAATAATCCATTATGGCTTGAGATGGAAGTCACACTAGATTGTTTTAACTTTCAAATTTAGGTCTATGATCTATTTTACTGTTTTTTGTATGTTAGGAGATGGACAAGTTTTATTTTTCCCCCATACATATTCAATTAACCTAGAATCATTTATTTAAAAGGCAATCTTTCCCCATTGAATTACAGTAGAGGCTTTGTACTCTACCTTTTGAAAAATCTTATACTAATATGAAATATTTAAAAATTTAGTATCATTTAGATACAACTCATTTTTTTTTTTCTCTTCTGATAGTATTTCTTTGTACGTGAAGATAGAAACCATATTAGGTGATGACAGCAATCATAGGACCAAAGCTTAAGAACTTCCAATTTTCTAAAGTCACAAAGCAAGTCAATAGCAAAATTGGACTTATCAGTGATTTCAGAATTAAATATTTCATTTCTCCTTTTTTTCCAGTTGCTGATTATGAACATATAAAATATTTAATTTGGTTATTAGTTCAGTTCTTTCTATAATAGTCAGCCCTTTCTAAAAGGATAAACTAATTGTTATGATACTAATAGTAATGATACTAACACTAATAATAAAAACAACAGATATTCGGGGCGCCTGGGTGGCTCATTTGTTAAGCGTCTGCCTTCGGCTCAGGTCATGATCCCAGGGTCCTGGGATTGAGCCCCGCATTGGGCTCCCTGCTCCGTGGGAAGCCTCCTTCTCCCTCTCCCATTCCCCTTGCCTGTGTTCCCTCTCTCACTGTCTCTCTCTGTCAAATAAATAAATAAATTCTTAAAAAAACAAAAACAACAAATATTCATTGATCTTATTATTGATTTTTTATTAGTTACTGTGGTGACTGGTCTCATCTCTACAAATGGCTTTCAACAAACCAGACCTCCTGGTATTCACACCCTTCTGTAGTCATCTCCTATACTGAATATAGGCTTGCCACGTGTAACCAGTATAATGCAGTGAAAGTGACGTTACAGTGAGCTCTGAGGGTGGATTATAAGAGGATTTGCAACTTCCACAGTATCTTCAAGCTTATATCCACCACATAAGAAGTCTACTACTTTGAGCCCATCAGATTTGTGAGGATTCTCAGGCTGCCATGCAGAGAGGAGGAGAAGAGAGGAAGAAAGAGGATGGGGAACTGGGAGGAGGGGAGATGCGTGGGCCTGGCCAGTCCCCACATGTTCCAGGCATGCCAACTGGGGTGCCAGACATGTGAGTGAAGGAGGTGTATTGAACATGGACCCAGTGGAGCTTTCAGCCCCATCTACCATCTGATTGCAACTGCATGAGAAACTCAGCAAGAACCATTATCGAAGCCTACTGAACTCATGGAACCATGAGATATAATAATAATTAAAAAAAATGTTGGTTTAAGCTGTTAAATTTATGGGTAATTTGTTGAGCAGCCATAGATAACCAGACAATTACAATAATGACTGCTGCTGAATGAAATAAGCTGTTTATGCACAATGATTATTGTTTACAGTGAACTTTGCCTTCAAAATGACAGATACTACCAATTATTTTACTATTAAAGAATTGTCATTATTTTAGAATTTTGAGGTGACATTTAATTGTACTCAATGCTTATCAGGATACACTCAGTTTGGGGGTTCAAATGACCTGTTGTTTCAGTTAAAATGTTGGCATAAATTTTTCATGATTTTGTTGTAGAACTTAGAGATATATTTTATTGGACAGACAAAAAAAATTCCATGGGTTGACTTAAAGATTCAAAGATTGTTTCTTTTTTCTTAATGATGATTTCATTTCTACTTATATACAGATTGTTTTAATCAATATTATGTTTTCTATGATTGATTGTGCCAGAGAAGACCAATGAAAGTATTAGTGCTTTTCTAATTAACCCCATGAATACGGCTGAGTTGTGGATATGGCTACTATTTTAGGACTCTTTCAAATTGTTTATTCCATGCCACATTGTTAGAACTGTTTCTCTGTTCAAATGGGACACTATTCTATTGATTTTTATGCCTACTGAGGGTATTTGTAAAATCTCTGAGCAGTTATACCTTCTGTTTTGACATTTCGATTTATATGTTTTTTACCAGTGTTTCCTATTCGTTGGTTATCTGTGTACCAGACATGTTCTGAATAGCTGAGTGGAATTATTTCTTTTAGGCCGGTAAAGTGACTTTGTTGTATATTACTGGTACTGGTAGTTATGGTACTAAAAAAAGCATTTGTACTAGTTATCAAGTCAACTATAAAAAGATTGAAAATGTGATAAAACATAGGAATAGGAATTTTCCTTTAAGTAATAAATGTTCCTAGTAAGTATAAAAGTAGTATATAACATGTGAAACAAGGTTTTGACTTATGTAGTTTACAATTTCTACCATCTACATTTTTTTTTAAAGATTCATTTATCCATTTTAGAGAGAGAGAGCACGTGCACATGAGCGGAGGAAGGGGCAGTAGGAGAGTGAGAGAGATCCTCAAGCAGACTCCCCACTGAGCGGAGAGCCCAATGTGGGACTGGTTCTTAGGACCCGAGATCATGATCTGAGCAGAAATCAAGAGTCAGGTGCTTAACTGACTGAACCACTCAGGTGCCCCAACAACCATCTACTTTTAAATTATGGCAGATACTGGTTTAGAGGTTATAGTCCAGGAAACAGATGCACACTATTACTGTCAACTGGGTAGGTTGCTATTTACATAGTACAAACTCCTAAGCTGTATTTCATTTGTGGTCATATACAATCAGAAACCTGAACACATTACATTTACTTAGAAGCCTAAAGTGCTATTCTGTAGTGAGCAAGTGATCAATCATCCCATGAATAAGTCTCTTAAAAACTTAAAAGAGAAAAAAAGAGGCTGTTGACAATACTCTCACCTATTTTGTGGTAGAAAACACTCTCCTTTATTCAATATAGGAAATAATTGGAAAGCCTTGCAGGATGTGGGTGAGATGAGACAGGAAACAGAATTCGGTGAGATGAGACAGGAAACAGATTTCTGTGAGACTATTTTCAAATATATTTTTAAAACAATGGTATTGTTGTGGATCAAACACTAAACTTGGTGTCAAATAACCTGTGGTTTATTGCTGACTTCTCTGCTCAGGCTTGCATTTATATAGAATCGTTCACCCAGAAAATCTTATGAATTATTAACTTGGAATCCTCTTCATTACATTCATCTGAGATAGATAGGATTTTTTATTTTCATCATTGTTTAGGTGTGGAAAGTTAAAGCAAGGAGGGAGGGTCACTTTTATAATCACACAAGAGTAACATAGCCAGGAAGAGTTTGCCAACTTGAATCAAACCCTGAATTTCAGTAAATTCTGACAATGTTTAGACAATATTTAATAAATACTTGGAAGTCCATCAGTGAACACCCACAGTAAATATAGCGATCCAGTTGCCCTCTATTTTGACTTCCTCATTTTTGGTTGTTCATTAGAACCCCCCAAAATGTATCTTTTGTTGTTTGATGAGTGATTTCAGGAAGACGACTCTAAGAGATGGCCCAGAGTTGCCATGTTCAACTCATGCTTGTGTATATCTCCTTGTACCCCTGGGTATACACGGTCTTCCTATGCTTTCCTCTTTCTTATAATACACCATGGAGTTACCTGCCACTTCTGGATTCACAAGGCACAGTAAAGCATTGCTCCTTCTGAATGCCTTACCCTCAGAGCTTCTGAGGCCTTTGTCAAAAATTATTATGCTTCTTTGGTGGTAAAAGATAAGGTTTTTCAGTGGTTTTATATTTTTGTGTGTAAAATATTCCCAAGTGCAATGCTTTTATGCTGCTGCCAGTAGGTAATATGAGCCAGGAGGCAGATTCCATCCTGGAAGCACTCAATGGAGTGCGTATATTGTAGTTGGCTGATACCAATCGATGAAGCTTTAGTTTCAAAGTGACACAGTTGTTTCAGAATTCACCTTGGGTTTAATGTTCCTATAAGACCAAACTCCTATGCAATGAATTCAAGTATTTGAAATGTTGTCTAGGTACTTACATATGTAGGCATATTAAAGAAAAAACAGTTATTAGATTATTTTAGAAAATTGAATGGGAAAAATGCCTAGTTCTATTTAATGAGGTTACTTTGTCTTAAGAGAGATACATCTTTTTTGGGTTAAAAAAACCAAAAGGAACATCAAGGTATTTAATGAATTACAACAACCTTAATGTAGGCAGGCAGCAGGGTTTCTGGTCAAGGACAACTTTACCTAATGTAGAAGTTATATTTTGATCTTTGCCTGGGTCATTGTGAGTAAGCACTATGAAATATATGAAATATAAAATTCTTGAATGAAATACTTTAACATTCCTTATCTGTAATATTAGAGAGTTAAGATTTATTTAAAGAATTTTGTGAAGCATTTATATTTACTGTGATACATAAAATAATTATAATTTATAGTTTTCATATATTTGGTGTCAACTTCTCATCTTAGGAAAGAAACATGAAATGGCTTCCTGATGATTTGTGCTCCAGTTCCTAAACTTTTGGCAGTTACCTGACTCTGAATAGTCCATAGGTCAGACTTTTAATGCCTGAATTATTTACCTTGAATGACTAGCTAGAGTTGCTCATGGATTTTTCTCTCATTAGCATGTGGTTCCAGTGTCCTTGGAGGAAGAATAAGGAGAACAAAAAAAGCAGGGCAACTTTGTTGAAATGGGCTCTTGGTTTTTTGTCATAGACTGTTCAGTTCCTAAATGGAAACTGGTTAGCAATAGAGGGTATTATTATTCATGTTTCTATTTATGATGTGAAATTTCTAAGTGGAGTCTCCTAGATGTGTTACAGGAAGAATAAGGCACGGTAGCAGGTTCTAAGACTACCCCTTTCTGCTGTGTGTCTGAGGACTCACTTAGATGGCTTTGGGGACTGGCAAGGGGGGGTAGGTAGTGATCAGTTCCTCTCTCTATTGCTGTCACAGGGGCCAGAGTGATAGAGGTGCATGATGTAGAGCCACAGTGTGAAGGACTGCCAGCTTATCCTTCCTAAAAAAACCACTTTCGTTTTTTACATTTTCTTTCTTTTACACTTATAATGGCCTCTTGAGTGCCTGCTGGATAAAACAAAAATTTTATCACCTGGCATTGAGACGATGTGTTCTAGTTAGATGAGGGTATATAATTTTGAAGTTCTCATTGTGGTCACATAAGTGGTTTATCACACATCTGAGTGACCATGAATAATTCCTTAACCCTTTCATCTCAGTTTGATCATGTTTTTTAAACATGGAGATTGTTTAAAAAAATTAAAACGTGGAAATTATGATATCAAACTAATAGTATTGTCGTGAAGATTAAATGAGATAATATGTGTCAAGTATATAAGCTATCTGACATATATTAAGTCTTTAATAGATGATAATTATTTTTGTCATTATTACAGCTATTACTATTAGTGTTGTAGAAGGGATGTTGAACAAGCCAAATTAATGGAATTTAATCAGAAAATATTTTTTTTTTTTAAAGTAGGCTCCACACCCAGCATGGAGCCCAACCCAGGACTTGAACTCACAACCCTGAGATCAAGACCTGAGCTGAGATCAAGAGTCGGATGCTTAACTGACTGAACCACCCAGGGGCCCCGGAAAGTATCTTTATTTTTACTTTCCACTGTCCCTTTAAAAATTTACTTAGCGGTGGAACTCCTCCAGCCCCTTCTTGAAAACTTAGTACCATGAATTTCCTGGTCACTTTCAATAAATACAAAGTATGTTTACTCCAAGTCACAAAACACAGTATCAATTTGGTATTTTAGAATAGGCCCATGAAGTAATTACATTTTAAACTTGATTTACGTATTTTCTCCTTTTCCCAGCTAGGATGTGCTGCAAGAGAGAAGTTTTCAGTTTAAGAAAGGGCAAGTGGAAGGATACTCCACTTACAAATTTTACATCAAATATAAGCATACTAAAAGTATCCTTGTATTGCTAATCAGTCCACTTGTAGAATCTAAGCTAAGAAAGCCTCTATTACAGAAAACCAAGAGTCCTCCTCCCTTTATTTTCCAGTCTTTGTAGTCAAGGGTTTTTTGTTTTTGTTTTTGTTTTTTTATCCCTCCTGACTGAAGGGAGAAGAGCAGGCCTTACATGCTGGTATTACTTTCCACCTCCCACCTGAAAGATGTCTAACCTGACTTGTTTCTTGTGTACTCTTTCAAATATTCTCACTGAGAATATTTGAGTTTATGTCTAGTGATGAGGGCAATATATTTTTCTCCAGCTGCTTCTCCCCATACTGCTCTCATTTTTTTTTTTTCCCTTCTGTTTTCCCAGAGGTCTTCTAGGAAAGGATCGGAAATGGCTTCAGGCTATTTCTCTTGTGTAAAATACTAACTAACATATCTTTGCCTTTAAAAAGTTTGGGATGATAAGCTGATCTCAAGGAAGAGGTTTATTTCTCTTTCTCTGCTACCGAAGCGGCCAGCGGGCCCATCTTGGACCTACGAATTTCCAGGCAAAATCAAATGCCAAATACCCCTGCCTTTTGGAGAGACGTAAGACCCTTTCTGAGTGCTCCTATTGGAGCTCTTTTCACTAGGACTGTAGTGAGGGGTCTCCACCCCACCTCTCCCAGCATATGGACAGCTTTCTCTAAAAATAGCCTCCTTACAAAATCCTCTCCTCGTCTCTACTGCCTGGACCCTGCTATATCCTCTGTGTGGCTGACGGACCTTTAGACTCACTAAACAAGTTTTTGGTGATTTCTTTGAAAATTTGCGCTTTGCTCCTTCAGTGAACATTCAATATTATGTCATTTTTCAGGCCTTTTACTATGCCTTTAAAATCAGCTTTACTCAGTTTCCTATCTTTCCCTTAACTACACTTTGTGATTTCTCCAACCTGTCTTTGTTTAGGCAGATCCTTCTGTCCTTCTTTCTGAACATCTTATCTCTGCCCCTTTTCCTGCCTCCAAATTATTACCTATCTTTGTTCAACCCATATCTTGTTGGATAATTTAGTTCAGAAAACTAGTTGATCAGAACTGTTATACTTCCTACATAACATTTGCATTTTAACCCCAAATAGTGAATCCTTTGGGAATTATATGTGCTTTGGGAGAAATTGAGGAAGTCGCTTTGAACACTTCAAACCACAACAGTCAGCTGCCTGCTTAGCTTATGCTCAAGGATGGCTTCGTCAATTCCCCAGCAATGTGGGGCTGCATCAAGAATAACTTCCTTCTCTCTCACCCTTGCTGTAATACCCCAAGAGAACTCAATTAGGAGAAATGCTAGTTGGCCTGCTGCCGGTCATTGTTACATTTGCTGAATTAGTTCTCATCTATCTGAATGTCACAATCTTAAGAGTTAGAATTGGGATTCAAGGTTAAATAAGTGATCTTACAATTCCTCTTGCCCCAGGGGCTGAGAAAGGAGACTTGGTAAATTGGTTGTCCTCAATCAGTAAAAGATGGAAATCTGCCTCCTTGGCTTAGAAATGAGAAAAGGAGAAAGAGAGTCAGCATTTTATATCTCTATTAAGAAAGCAAGTGAGGGGCATCTGGGTAGCTTATTCAGGTGAGTTTCCAACTCTTGATTTTGGCTCAGGTCATGATCTCACGGTCGTAGGATCGAGCTCTCATCAGGCTCCTTGCTTAGTGGGGAGCGTGCTTCTCTTTCTCCACCTCCCTCTGCCCCTCCACCCCCAGTTTCTCTCTCAAATAAATAAATAAATCTTTTTAAAAGAAAATGAGTGAAAGGAAAGTACATATCTGTGTTGTAATGAGAAATGAAGGCTGCAATAAACTTGAGGTCAAAGGTATTTCTTTAAATTTGAAATAGTTTGAATGATAAGATTTCACTTAATTTAATTTTTGTCAACATAAAGAAAATCAAAGTACAGAAGAGGTGCATAATAATTTTTAGTTCATATTTTGATAAAATACAATTAGGCTTTTGAATATAATTGTTCTATAAATACATAGATTGCATTTATTTCTTAGTATACAGAAGCAAAATCCCTGGGACATTAAGTTTTACAGTTACTTCAATACATTTTAAGGAACAACACTTGTGTATACCCTGAATTTCAGTAAGGTTGAAGCATTAAAAGTGATCAAGAGAGTTTAGCTACATTCAAAGTCTGTCTACTTAATAGCAAGCAACTGTTTTTGGAAGGTCATTAGTGTTGCTTTGGACATAAAAAGGAAGAAAATGTAATTAATATTTATCAACTACCTAGAGAGACATAGCCACTTTCCAATTGCTATCTTCCTTTGCTTTCATTTAAATTTTTTTTTTTCCTCTGACAAGAGACTTCCCCACTCAAGTTCATGATCATATCCTGGTGGATCAGGTTAATCTGTTTCATAATTAATAATTTTTGCTGTTCTAACACGTGATACCACAAACTAAGCACTAGCTATTGTCTGGAGCAAGAAGAAAAAAACAAGTATAAGATAAATGAATTCCTGTTATGTAAGCAAAATGTATTAAGGTTTTAATTTTGTATCAGGAAATAAATCTGGATCACTGATATAAAATTCAGAACTATCAATTTCAAACATAGGAATCACATAAGTTTGAAATGAAAAATTGTACATTTTAGTCCTTTAGCTGAGATAGCAATAATTTGGAAAGGGCCAAAAAAAAAAAAATACAAATCAAATGAATTTTTTTTTTTTTAATAAAAGGCATATAACAAAAAGAACAAGAAAAAAGTAAATCTCAGCAGTATACCAACTGGTACAATGTGTAATTAAGGAAGGCTATAAAAGTTATCAGTAAGTCATTCAGTCATAGACTGGGAAAAAGAAGGGTTCTCAAGAGGTCGTATAATCTAGTTCTTTGGCTTAGAAATAGGATATCTCAGTCTCTTTCAATTCTGGTCCTCTGGCTACTCTCAAAGACTTCAAAACGGATTACCTGATTTTTCAGGTCAATAACAATTTGAGTTTCAACTATGTAGCAAAGACCAAGGTATGAGCAGGATCAAAAAGATTACTTAGATCTGTCTCCTTATCTGAAGGAATTTATGGTCAAGTGGGACAACAAACATACAGACTTATAGTTATGATCCTACAATATTAATAGTTTGGTCAAGTATGCAATAACTTCCGGGATTAAAAAAATATTTCTTTCGTTGTCATTTAAGCTTGTGACTTCTTATTCTGTGTTCTACATAAAAAAAGTGAAAAAGTTCTATCAATGGCAAGAAAAGGGAGAGAATATAGATGTGTCTGGTATGTCCCTAAAATATCCATTTGGGTATTTAAAAGATTTATAAGAAAAACAACAACAACAACAACAACAACAAATAGACCTAAAGGAAGAGGGAGGATAAGAAACAAAGGTCAGTAGGTAGGAAAGAGAAGAGCAGACTAGAAAACAATAAATAAAGCCCTTTTAATTTCTTGTTTTCTGTTTATTTATATATATTTTTAATTTCTTTATTAAAGCACAGCACAAATACAGGAAAATGCCCAATCAGCTCTCTGACCTTTTACAAAGTAAACACAAGCTTGTAACCACCACATAGAATAGGAAAGAGAACATTCCCAGCACTCTAGAAGCTTTGATTTTCCTCCTAGTTATTACCTAATGTCAAATGTAGCCAGGATTTGACGTACATCTCCAAAGATAAGTTTTATCTGTTTTGGACGTTATGTGGGAGTCATGTATTCTTTGTGTCTGGTCTCTTTCATTTTACATTATATCTGTGATTTCATCTACATTGTTGTGGGTAACCACAGTCATTGTTATTCATTGTTGTGTAGTAGTCCATTTTGTGAATTTATTGCAAATTATTTTTCCATGTTGAATAATTTTGGGTTGTTTCTGTCTTTAGGCTATTACAAAGAATGTTTCATGAACATTGATGTATGTCTTTTGGTGAACAATGTAAGCATTTATTTTGGTTTTAGATCTAGGAATGGAATAATGGGTCATAAGTAATGCTCTCAGTAAGTTTACTGAAGTGTTCCAATTTACATTTCTACTAGCACTGTATAGGGTGAGAATTTCAATTGCTCTACATTCTTAGTAACACTCAGTATTGTCTGTCCTTTTCATTTTAGTCATTCTTGTGGGTGTGTAGGGTAGTTCACTAGTGTTAGTTTGCACTTTGCTGTGAAGTAATTAGGTTGATCTCCTTTTCATCTGCATAATGGGAATTCACACATCTTTTGTGAAATACTTTTATGAGTCTTGTCTATTTTTATAGTTGTCAGTCTTTTCTTATTATAGGAATACTTTATGTATTGGATACAAGTCCTATCTGATGTATATGTATTGCAAATCCTTTCTCCCACTACACCTTGCATTTTCATTTTCTATATTTTGAAATAAAAAAAACCCCTTAATTTTATTGCAGTTCAATTTATCAGCATTTTCCTTCGGGTTAGTACTTTTCATGGTTAGTATCCTATTTGAGAAATCTTTGCCTATGCCAAGGTCATGAAGATATTTTTGTATGTTATCTTTGAGATGAGTTACTTTTTGGTCTTTTACATTTAGGTCTATGAATCATCTGATTTGTTTTTTTGCTTTTCATGTGAGATACTGTTTAACATTCAGTTTTTTTAAACAAATAACCTTAATCATCATTTATTTTGCAGATTCTATTTCATTGCAGTAGTAATTTGCCTTAAATTAGATGATTATGTATGGATGGGTCTAAATCTGGACATTTTCTCCTGTTCTCCTGGAATCTTTGCCTATCCTCCACCAATCCTACACTGTTGTGATTATTGTAGCCCCATAATTAGTCTTGAATTTTATAATATACATCCTTTAACTTCTTCATCAGTTGCCTTTGCTCTTCTAAGGTCTTTGAATTTCCACACACATTTTAGAATCTGCCTGTCAGTTTCTATTAAAAAAGCTGGGATTTTGACTGGAATTGCATTGAATCTAGAGATCAATTTAGGGAGAACTGACATCCTTAAAACATTGAGTCTTCTAATCCATGGTATGGTACGTCTTTATTTATTTTTTGGTGTTATTATAAATGGCACTTAAAAATTATTTTTCAACTACTTGTTGCTGGTATATAGAAATAGATATTTATATATTGATTGGCCTTGTTATCCAACTAAATTGCTAAATTCATTTAGTTCTAGTACTGTATCAGATTTTATTGTATCTTTTGTGTAAATAATTGTCATTCATAAATAATGAAGGTTTTGTTCATTACTTTTTTTTTTTAAAGATTTTATTTATTTATCTGACAGAGAGATAGCGAGACCTGGAACACAAGCAGGGGTAGTGAGAGAGGGAGAAGCAGGCTTCCCACCGAGCAGGGAGCCTGATGAGGGGCTTGATCCCAGGACTCTGGGATCATGACCTGAGCTGAAGGCAGACGCTTAACGACTGAGCCACCCAGGCACCCCTGTTCATTACTTTTTAGGTTTTTTTAAAGATTTATTTTAGAGAGAGAGAGAGAGAGAAAACACAGGGACAGGGGGAGGGGCAGAGAGAGTCTCAAGCAGACTCCATGCTGAGTGGGGAGCCCCAATGCAGGGCTCCATCTCAAGACCCATAGATCATGAAGTGAGCAGAAACCAAGAGTCAGAGGCTTAACCACTGTGCCACCCAGGTGCCCCACTTTTTTTTTTTTTAAAGATTTTATTTGTTTGTTAGAATGAGCAGAGGGAGGGGCATAGGGAGAGAGAAGCAGACTCCCTGCTGAGCAGGAAGCTTGACCTGGGGCTTGATTCCAGGACCCCAGGATCATGACCTGAGCCTAAGGCAGATGCTTAACCAACTAAGCCACCCAGGCACCTCCTGCCTTTTTAAGTCTTAAAACTTACTACCTTTTCTTTCTTTATTGCCCTGGCTAGGTCCCGTATAGAGTAATGCTGAAGAGAAGTGGTGCTAGCAGCCATTTTTTTTTCTTGTTTAATGTGAGCAGAAAGTCTTTTACCATTTCACAATTAAGGCTGATTTTTGTGGCGTTGTTTTGTTTTGTTTCTCCCAGTAGTTACCTTATATCAGTGAGAAGTTCTTTTCTATTTCTACCTTGCTTAAAGTTTAAAACATGAACATTGAATTTTATTAGATTTTATCTGCTTCTATGAGTTGATCATAAGCTTTCCCTTTTATTCTGCTAATGTTATAAATGGTATTGATTTTTAGTATTAAACCAACTTTATATTCCTGGTATAAATCCAACTTAGTTGTGATATATTATTCTTTTAAATATGTTCTTGAATTCAATGTCCTAGTATTTTATATAAAAGTTTTGTTTATGAGATATTGGCCTGTAATTTTTCTTTCTTATATTTGTATAATGTTATAGTTATCAATTTTATGCTTGCCTTTTAAAACAAGTTGAGAAGTCTTTCCTGTTTTTTTAAGACTGGTATTATTTCTTTCTTAAATATTTGAACTAACTCATTAGTGAAGCCATTTAGGCCTAACATTTTCTTTTGGAGAAGTTTTTTTAATTGCCAATACAATTTGTTCAATAGATAAAGCAGTCAGAGTGTCTGCTATTTCTTATTGAGTCAGTTGTGTTTTCCAAGGACTTATTCTTTTATCTAAATTAAAGAAAACAATTATCAGATGTTTTAATTCAATGAAGATTTTTATTTTGGAAAAAAAAAAAAACCTCATTAGACTTGGTCAAAAGAAAATGGGCCAGAATTGTTGAGAATATATGACGATTTCACAGAGTATACCAAAGAAGGACTTTTTGTTCTTTCTGGAATAAAACAGTATGAATAAGAACAGTGTCAAATGGCTAACGTGTAATAGTTAGCTTTTGCTACATACGGAACCACTCTAAAATTTAATGGCTCAAACCAGCAACCATTTATTTAGATCTCAATTCTGAGGGTAGGAAATTTGGTGGGGCCTCAGCTAGGCACTTCTAGTCTGGGCTGGCTTTGGCTTATTCTGGCTAGACTCACTCAGAGTCTGTGGCTAGTTGGTGGGTTGGCCAGGTTTGTCTGGTTAATGACAGCAACAGTAGGATGGCTAGGGTGTGAGTGGTGTTTTCCATCAGAGGTTAAGTTATCTCTGTGACCCTTCATCTTCTGGAAGCCTTGCCTGGGCTTGTTCCCATAATAGTCACAGAATTCCAAAGAGGAGAACAAATTTCCCGTGCTCAAGCATTTTGAAATTCTCTGCTTGTATCACAGTTTCTACTAACTTATTGGCCAAAAGTCACACAGCTAAGATTAAACCTCAGGGTTGGAGTGTGCTACCAAATGGTGAGAAAATAGGAAGGCATCAACAAAACAGGTGAATAAATCATTCAATGTACCACAGTGTGTTTGTGATATATTTTTAGTTCCAGTCACAGTGAAAGACTTCTTTTGAATACATGTGAAATAAAACATGGGTAAGGAATTATTGTGGTGTTTCCATTAGGCAAAGAACCCAATATCCATGTCTGAGGTAAAAGATGAATTTCATTCAATATATGTGGCAAGAGATGCATATTTATACAAACTTCCCAAGGGCTTGTTTTAATAAAGGGAAACAATGGACTTGGGTCTATTCTGGGGTCTGGAAAGGAAAAGGAAGGGACATATCCTAGCAGGGACTATCTCCTTAGATGAAAGCAGGGAAGGCTGTGAAAGACTGGGGAGGCTTCATGATGGAAAAGGAGAAAAGGAAGTGGAACTTGTTGGGGAAATAAATATGGTATCTAGGGAGAATAATATTAATAACATTTTGTTGAGAGCTAAGAGCTTTCTATTTATTGTTTTAATCCTTGTAACAACCCTATGTTTACATAAAACTATCAGTCTAGAACATATGTATAGCAATAAATTATCAGGGAGAAGGTAGCTGAGGAAGGAAAACAGGAAGATTTCCCTTACCAAAGGCATGATGTGCAAAGTCTATGGAGAAGAAAAAATGAGAAGTTGGGGAGACCATCTAGGGGAAACCTAAAGGAAGAAGGGGATAGGAATAGAGAGACATGGGCAGTTCATTGCATCTGAAGTGAACAAAGTATTCAGAGACAGGAATTAAAATAGGGAGATGAATGGAAGAAATTCAAAGGAAGCATTGAATAATAATTAAATTAAATACAAGTGTAGAAAATATATAACCTCCAGTAGGACTAAGTAGTACAGAGAAAATAGAAGAAAGCCAGAAGACTTCTAGAGTCCCTCTCAGAGACAAGAAACTAGAAAGTTCTGATTATAGAGAAAGGGAAAATAGATAAGAGTTAAATGCAAATAAACTGGAAGGAGAGGTTATGATTTTTTTTTCCTTTTTAAGGAATGGGGACTATACCTACACACACCCACACCCACATCTGCACACACACACCCACACACACAATGTAGATGTTTAAGTGTTGTGCACTGCTTGTTTTAGAAAACGTGACTGGAGTAGGGAGAAGATTTGATTTTTAAATGTTTTCATTCTTCCAAACTCCAAAAGAAAAAAGGAAAATATTAAAAAAGGATTTTAATGGGGAATGGGGGAAGAGATATCCTATTTTTTTGCATTAAAAAAGTGTGACATTAAGAGATTTCAACTCCCCTTATGATGTATTAAAAGTTACTGAAAAGTTGTTGCCAGTCTTGTGAATGTGCTGGATGGATGAAGAAAGAGTCTGTGGCCATTTTCTCTTTCCAACAAGCAGAATGTAAACCAGGTTATGAGAGTGGCAGGGTCAAGGAGTTGTGATCCCATATAGAAATAGAGTGTTCTCTTGAGGATGGGGGAAGCTTCCAGAAGGGCAGAGAGAACTGCCTCATTCCTTGAGTGCAGTCCACTGACCAGCAGCACCAGCATCAACAGGGAGTTTGTCAGAACGGTTCTAAGAACGAAAAATGCTTCCAGGCGCTGTTAAATGTCCCCTATGAGGCAAAATCATCCACATTTGAGAACCATTGGTTTAAGGGAAAACAAAACCCAAGCAAGATACATTTGTTAAGTAGTATTTTTCTATTTTTATTAATCAAAATATATATAACTGACAACCAGAGCATGAAGCAAGCAGGATTCCCTCACTCCGCAGCCATCAGCTGCACACACTTTAGAGTCAGACCATTTGGGTTCAAATCCTGGCTCTCTGATATGTTTGGCCATGGGCAACATTAGTGATTCTTTAAAGCCTCAGTTTTATCATCCAAAAGACATGGATTGAAACATACATTATTCAAAGATTAAATGTAATAAAGATGGAAAATGCCTAGTACAAAACAAAGTAACTAGAAATGTCCATTATATTAGTCTTTTTGTTTTTCAGATAAAGATATAATTCCCATTGCACTTGAAATATTTGAAATAGCTAAGTACATCCATTGCTATCACCACACAATTCCAACTGCCCATGGACTTTATAATGGAGCAACAAACTAGATGTTCTTAAAATCCTTTCTAGGTTCAACATTCTTTGGTTCTATTTATATCTACAGCTTAGATTTCAGATTTTTGTTTGTTTATGGATTCCTCTATGATTCCATGAAACCATAAATGCTCTCATCAGAAAAGTGCACATACTCAAGTACACGTAGCATTTTTCCAGGCTCAGGAGGTTTCCAGAGCCCTTGAAACTCATTTGTAAGTCCTACTTTAAAACTTTCTGATAAGCATATCAACAGCCTAGAAGTTATTTATTGGCAGGGGTTTGGGTGGATAGGGCTGACAGGATCTATGTGAAAGATGGAATTGAGGTTGACACAGGAAAGGATAAAGATGCCACTCTTCTAACCCTGTGGTAGTAAAGGCTGGAATGAACATTTTAGCACTGGTTTGGTGTGGCAATAAACGAGAATGACTATGACAGAATCTTATTAGACCAGCAAGGAATGGAAAACCTGCCAGGAGGGACAACCAGGCAGAAGGGACCTTGTTTAGCTGAGTACAAGCACAGATAAAAGTGGGTGGCAGTGGACTTGGGACATAAATATAAATTTTAAATGTGTGTGAGGAGACAGGAAGGCAATCACACTGAGAATATACCAGAGGGAGAGGTGTTTTGCAAACAATAATGGTACAAGCAATGTGTGCTAATTGCCATAGAAAGACAACTGCTCTTCAACCAGTTGTTGATGATGATAGTGATGAGCAGAGATGCTAACAGAACTATTTCAAAATTCTTGTGAGTTTTGAGCATGTTCCCTAATACAGTAAGAAAAAGTGAGACAGTTCACAGAATGGAGCAACTGATGTCACAGATATTCTTAAAAAGAAACAGGAGAGCTTCTTGCTGCACAAAAGCTTTCTGTTATGATGTAGTCCTAATAGTTTATTTTTGGTTTTGTTTCCCTTGCCTTAGGAGACTTATCTAGAAAAATGGTGCTATGGTTGTTATCAGAGAAATTACTGTCTCTGTTCTCCTCTAGGAGTTTTTATGGCTTCAGGTTTCACATTTAGGAATCTAAAAACAACAGCAAGAAACCAAATGAATAAACAAAAAGCAGAATCAGACCTATAAACACAGAGAATGAACAGATGGTTGCCAGAGGGGAGGGGTGTGGGGGTTGGGCAAAATGAGCTAAGGGGAGTGGGAGATGTAGACTTCTGGTTATAGAATAAGTCACGGGAATAAAAGGCACAACGTAAGGAATGTAGTTAATGATATTGTAATAATGATGTATGGGGACAGATGGTAGCTATGCTGGTGGTGAACATAACATGTATAAACCGGTGGAATCACTCTGTTGTACCTGAAGCCAATACACATTGTCTGCCAATTATACTCAAACAAAAAAATTAATAAATGAAAGGGAACTGGAAAGGTTTAGAGCTGGGAGCCTCTACCATTACTAACACTAGATCACTAGGTAAGTAGTTTAGAAATTCTGATGCAAAACTGAATTTAAAAGCAGAGACCATGGTGTTAGACGTGTAGAACATGGCCAGCTGCATGAAGGAAGAGTGACCAAAGAGGATAAATAATGAGCTGGTTCAATGTATGAGTCTGAAATCAGGGATGAATTTAAATTATTGTCTGGCATAGCCTTTGCAAGCTACTTACTTTTCTAAGCCTTATGTTTCTCATCCATAAAATGGGCATGGGAATACACATCTCTAAGACTGTCCTGAGCATCAGGTAATTTAGGACAAGATAATGTGCTACAAATATCTGGCATTTAGAAAAGCCTCAACATATGGTAGTTATTATTAGTTAATGTTTACTCTGTTCTAGGCATTTTTCCACATATTTCTAGGTTTAATCCTGCAACCATAATGTGAGGTAGATAGGATTGTAAACACCACAAATATACACACTCCATATCTCATTTTTTATAAAGATTATGATATAAAAAGGTAATGCTTGAACTGTTGAAATCACAGTAATAATTTTATAATTTCAGTATTCCTAATAGCTCTTAAGACAAAGCGACTCTGCGGGGACATGGGGCATGATTTACCTGTTTTTGTGTCCCTCACCTCATGATACAGTGCCTTGCACCCTGTGTAGATATATGCTGATGTGTTAGTTAAAATGACATCTCTCAGACTCACGCATTTAAAATAGGAAAAACTTTGGAAATCATATAGTTCTCCTTTCATGCACAGTGGAATTTTAGAATGTTTCTAAAGGTCACATGCTAATCAGTTGAAGAGTATAGACTAGAATGTCAGTTGTAGAGTTCAGTTTCCAGAATATGTCGAAAGCTTTTGCTGTGTATGAAAAGTCTATTAGTTCCTGGACAGGGTGATGAGGGGCCTTGAGGAATATATAAATATGCTTATAGAGTGACTACCATAGGTTCCCAGAACCATTGTACTCACATCATAGAAACCTGCTTTGTGGACTAGGATTTGGCAGAAGGTCCATGCTTGGCAGCTGCTTCAGTAATTGTTCACAATAAGACCAGCTTTTAAAGATAATTCCTTTGATGGAAATGATAAGGATAATCGCTTCCTGCAATTTAGTGTCCCAAATGTGCCTGCTGAATGAGTAGGGAGAGTTGGGCCTTTGCCTAGTATAAGTCTAATGTGTACTGGTCTTGGAATTTCTCAGGTGGAAAATTAAGTTGGATTTCAAACCTCTTCAAAGTTTGTGTGGTGTGTGTATCGGGGCTGGGAGAAGGGTCAGGAAGGCCCTAATGGGATATGGGGAAGGTTCTTTCTCACCAGAATGCCCCTGAAAGATAGAATTTTATGGAGCCCCTTCCTCTCCCATCCTTCTCTTTTCTTCAGTGTTCCCCCTTAGATCTACTTCTTCCTTTGATCCTTAGGAAATTTTTGGACATCAGTCATTTTTACCCCTTTTTTACTCATGCCACCTGGATCTGATTCCTCCGAAGGTGAAGATTCTTGGATTTGCATCCTGACTTAGGCTGACTTGAAGTTTCTCCACTCCTTTGATCCTCTGTTTTAGTTTCCTCAGCTGTCAAGGGGGAGAACGCTGCTGCTTAGCTCATACTACTGTGGGGATTAAAGGAATGATTACGCAAAAGTATTTAGCATAGTGCCTGCCATGGGATAGGCCCTCGTTTTAGGTCTTTTTTCCACTCGTACTTTCAGGAGGGCTTACATTTAAATTTTCTATCTCTGAGGGTGTCCTATAAGACATTTAAATGGGTCTCATGTTGTGAAATAAGGCAGCAGAGGGTTAGTGGAAGTAAGGGTTCTCTGAATTTATTCTTTGAGAGTCCTGAACATACTGTCAGCCTGAAAGGGGACACCCATGAAGCTGATAGAGAAGAATCACCACCTAAGTATGTAGGTGTGAAGTACAAAGTTATAGCATCTGTGAAGACTGTCTTTTCTTCCATGATCATTTTTGATTACAGGTGTCATTTTTCTAGCTATTGATGAATGCACTGCTCTATGGTAAAGTGTGGTTGCTCTTTTAACTGTGCTGCAAAGATTCTGCTAAGAAGCCCTTACAAGTTGCTGTAAATGCCACTTCCCTGTGCTGGCAGAGCACTCCTGACCCTCTATCTCATCTTTAAGACTGTTCT
The DNA here is from genome assembly GCF_009762305.2 of Zalophus californianus. NCBI lineage: Eukaryota > Metazoa > Chordata > Mammalia > Carnivora > Otariidae > Zalophus > Zalophus californianus. The sequence continues at coordinate 146,088,133 of NC_045598.1, forward strand.
GCTGACACAGTGTCATGTGTAATGATCTCTATCATCAGACAACTCCTGGGCATAAAGCTCATTTATCTTTCTACGCCCAGCACCTAGCATAGTGAATGGCCCCGTAGTCCTCAATTAATGTTTGTTGAACTGGGTCAAGATACCCAACCTGTTATTTGGAAAAGTTTGGCGGGCCAATCTCTGTATTTGTGAAAATAATACAAAGCTGGTGGTCATTGTAAAAGCCAATTATATCTTTCATTTATAAATATGAGTCTCATGCTTAGTATGTCTAAAGAGGTACTATTTAAATCATGGTGGTGTGGCAGCAAGCCAAGCACAACTGGGAGGACTGAGAAGAGTAACAAACCTCTAATCAGAGGAATTTGATGAGAGTCATTGAAAACCAAAGTTTGGTGTCAGAAGCTGAGCTTGAGAATAATTATACCTCTTTACAAGAAAATCAGGAGCAATAAGGGGTTGACAAGGCCTTGTCTTCCCAAACGTCTGAATCTCACCTGGCTCAGGTATATTTATTTGAAAATGTCTGGGCCCATTAACAGACCATTATTTACCTTAACCAATGGTGGCACCACATCATCCCATCACTGGGATGAAGAAAAACATGGTATTTAGGTAGCAAGTACCAACTACACAGCATAATTATTGTCTTGTCTTTGCCCTGTTATAAATCATCACCCAACCCAAACCATCTTATGTATGTCTGTGTTTTTTAAATGGAGAGAGTTTGATATAACTGTCTTCAAGTTATAGGATGGGCCTCAAGGGGATAGTATTGTGTAATGGTTAGGATCATTAGATATGGAACCAGACAGGCCTTGATGAAAATTCCAGTGCTCATACTCCCTGGCCTTGGGCTAGTTACCTAACCTCTCTAAACCATAGTATCCCTATAGAGTCATAGTGAGAATAAAATAATTTTTATAAAGGGTTTAATGCTGTGCCTAGCATCAATGCTCTATAAATAGTAGCTTTTAGTAGGGGCAGCTGGGTGGCTCAGTCAGTTAAGCATCTGCCTTCGGCTCAGGTCATGATCCCAGGGTCCTGGAGTCGAGCCCTGCATCAGGCTCCCTGCTCAGCGGGGAGCCTGCTGCTCCCCCTGCCTGTGTTCTCTCTCTCTGTCAAATAAATAAAATCTTTTTTTTTAAAGACTCTATTTATTTGAGAGAGAGAGTGAGAGAGAGAGAGAGCACATTGGGGGGAGGGTCAGAGGGAGAAGCAGACTCCCCACTGAGCAGGGAGCCCGACGTGGGACTCGATCCTGGGACGCCAGGATCATGACCTGAGCCGAAGGCAGTTGCTTAACCAACTGAGCCACCCAGGCGCCCAAATAAATAAAATCTTAAAAAAAAAAAAAGTAGCTTTTATTATTATTAGTAGTAATATCAGCAGTAACACTACAAGTAATAGTAATAGAAGTGACATTGGAAGAGTGGTAGGGTCCATCCTCAATGAGGTGGGCATTATGTCAATTACTTGGGGAGGAGGCAAGACCCTCAGACAGGGAGCCAGAATTTAGGAGTGTGGGTTTGAAGCAGGAAAAGTTAACTCCTGCCTATCATAGGGATCTGGACTTACAAGTGTCCAAATGAGGTTCAGGTGGGAGGGAAAAGGTAGTTGGTTAGCCACTAGATTGAGAGGTTGCCCTGGGGAGACTCAATCTGAAGATATATGTATATGAGATGTGGCTGATGGTTCCAGTTAACAAACTGTAAGTCATTCCCTTTTGTTCTCCCAGTCCCTTTTTTTTTCCCTTCAGTCTAGTTTAATTTTTCACCTCATTTCAGATTTGCCATGAGTCATGAAGGAAATAGGGATTTTCCTGACTTAAACTTGATCTTTATTGGGGTTATACACTGCTTAAACCCCACTACTTGGACCGTTCTCCTTTCTAGTAGGCCATTAGCAATAAGTCCTAAAAAAGAAGGTAAAGCTAGGGACATACGGTTCTCATAAGGAGATTCTTCCTCATTTATAATCTTGACGTTCCTGCTTTTAATTTTATCAAGAATGTTTGCAAGTATTCCAACTGGCACTTAATCATATGCTATGGTGTGCTTTTCAATGCTTTAGTATGTTTAATATAATCTTAGTTTTTCTATTAGACTGTAAACTCCCTGCAGGTATTTGGTTGTATTTTATAAAAATCATCTGTAGCATTTGGCACAATGATCTGTAAGTGAATACTCAGTAAATATGTTTACTTTTCCTCTAAAATGTTGTGTTAATGTAGACAACGGCATTGTACTTGTCTATCAGATCTTTTGGAGCTGCAGATATTGCGGTATGCAATCAAAATTGTCACTAAATTTATTTTTAGCAAAACCAAAACATGCCTTAGAGGATAATTAAATGCCAGGGCTCTCAATTTTCCAAAAACCTATAGCTATCTCTAGGTTTAGGGGGCTATCTCTATAATGCACCACTCAAAAATAGCTGACACAAAACTTAGCAAAAGGTGTCTTGCTACACAGAACATGGCATTTTAATCCACATTCTGAGAACCTAAATTTCTGGGAGCATGTTACAGAAGCTGGATGTGGGAAATTAGATGGGCCTATAAATGAGGTCAAAGCACATGCATCTTAAACATCCAGGAAGTGGCACTTACACAGTCAGTCCTCCATAAGTATTCCAATGCCTGAGAGTAGGGACACAGAAAAAGTGTGATCTCATACTTATTTTCTGACAAATAATAAAGGTGCTGTAGCAGCATTTCCTTCCCCATTAGGTTGTAAGTTAGTATTAAAAAGTGTTTTCATTTCCTAAACCTGATGATGAGATCTTGGTACTTATAAACTCAAAAAGATAATCTTTCTGTTGGATAAATAAGAACTTCCACTATCTACATAAAGAATCTTCTGTCTACAAGGCTCAGGGCATGTTTCTTTCCCTGTGAAGTAGAGAACAGCCACTCTGACTTGGCATGGAACCAGGGTATGCAGACCCAGAGCATCTGCCAGCACCCAAGCAGGTCCAGGGTGAAGAGTTAGGGTGATGAGGGATGACATCACAACACTTAATTTGAATTTGGGTCCAACTCGAAGGAACATTACAAACAAAAAACAAAGGCACTCTGTATGTGTTAGAAGCTTTTTGACTGCTCAGGTGGGACAAGTCTGGGCTATCTATCATCAGTACTTTCTTCCAGAGTTCTCCAGCAGAGTTGAGACTCAGTTGCCTACGGTGGTAAACCGCTTAATAATTGTAGTAGGCAGAAGGATGGTCCCCAAGATGTCCATACCCTGATCCCTGGCACCTGTGAAATTCTATTGGCAGAGACTTTGCAGATGTAATAAAGGTTATAAATCATAAGGAGATTATCCTAGATTATCCAGGTGGGTACAATTGAATCGCATGTGCCCTAAAAGCAGAGAATTTTCTTCATTGGAGGCAGAAGAGAGAGAGCAGAAGAAGTCAGAGAGATTTGAAACTTGTGAAGCAATTGATGGGTCATTGCTGGCTCTGAGACTTAAGGACCAGAAAAACACCTCAGAAGCTAAGGGTGGCCCCCAGCTGACAGTAAAATGGGACCTGTAACCACATGAAACTGGATTCTGCCAACAGCCCCAGAGCCTCTAGATAAAAGTCCACAACTGCCGGCACCTGTTTCAGTCCTATGTGACCCTCAGCAGGGAATCAGCTCAGCCAGCCCTGTTGTGCCAGGACTTTGGACCCATGGAAACTGGGAGATACTAAATTGGTGCTGATGAAAGCTGCTAAGTTTGTGGTAATTTGTTATGACAGCAATAGAAAACGAATATAGAAATGCTCACTCTCTTGGTGGGCTCCGTTCCCTAATTTCACCTTCCCACTCCCCTACTGATGTTTCCTCGGATCCTCTCCCAAATAAATCATTTAAACTCAAGCCCTAATTTGAACCATGATGAGGCAATCCTGGAGGCATACCACCCAATTCTTTTTTTTTTTTTTTAAAGAGAGAACCTGTCTTGAGATGTACAGGCAGCCGACCAGTCCCCAGCCCTAGGGCTTATGATCTGCTGTGTTTGAGCTGAGTACATGTTCTCCTTGAGCGCTCCTGGCCAATGAGCATGCTTGGTGGGGTAGCTGGGCCTATTTCTGCCCAGTGCACGATGCTTCCACAGGCAGTCTTTACGCTGGTGTCCCCTTGTGCTGTCTGAGGCTCTTTAGAGCTGTACCACAGTATGAGGCTTCTCCTACCTACTCATCCTTCTTTTCCCCTTCTCTCTTCACAGGTGTCAGGCCTATCTTGCTGGTCTGATACACTGCCTTTTTTTCTCTTTATCTTTCATAGGCATTACCCTCAATATATCTCTTGCAATTTAAATTCTGTCTTTGCATCTGCTTCCCTGAAGACGGACCTGACACACTGGGCTTTGAACAAGAAGGCAGAGCTCACCTAGATCAACTTACCACATGGAAATAAAATCAGATATGTAAGAGACAAAGTGGAGAGTAGCTACATATCTGTTAAGGCATAAAAAAACTGCCCATTAAAAACTGTGGTCCAGTGAATGATGTTCTGGAATCTAACAACTCTGAACAATTACACAGAAAGTAGGGAGAAGCTTGTGGTTGAGGCCACTCAGCTGGGATGCCCTCAAGAGACAAAGGTAAAATCTTCTGCTTCCTGAATTTCTATATGGCTTAGTGGGGATCATGTAGGGCTGTAAAAAAATGTAAAAGTTCAGGAAAAGGCGAAGGAGGCTGTAGCAGGATGATAGTCTAATTTACAGTGTCCACACAGATGATGCATGGCTGGCCATAAATGCTTCCTAGGAAAATTAGCCATGGAGCCCTGTTCCTTTAGAGGGCAGGAGACTCAGCAGAAGACCATATTCAAAGGGCAGGTCTGAGCCAAAAGCTGATGCTACAAAAGGCAGAATCTCAAGCCAAGCAAATATAAATCCAGGTATGAGAATTCAAATTTCAAAGGCACTCTGTTGTTTGAAAGCCACTTCTTTATGTGCTCCAATGATGGTAATAAAATTTATAGCAAAATGAGCACCTGCCTTAATTAAAAATAGACAAATTTCAGTCTAAGTTGTAACTGGAGAGTGATTTAAAGGAATTAGTTAGAGGTGTATCCATGTACAGATGTATCCACTGAGGAGGGCCTTGATTTTACCAAGTCCAGCAAATTCAAATACCTACCTTAATAACCTACATTCTAAGAGCATTATACAAGGATTCTCAAATGCAGACCAGTTAGTACCCCATTCAGAGCTCTTGTGTCCAGTGATTTATATCATTCTCTAAAGAGTGTCAAAAATGCAATATTTACTGAGAGAATTACTACTTATGAAAATACCTTCCATAATAGAGGTCAATTTTGAAAAAGCCTAATCCTGATTTATGTTACAGGTTATTTAGTTTCTAAGTCACTTACCACTGGAAATCTTTCAAAGAAAACTGCTCCTTTTACTTGCTTCCTATAGGTACCTATTGTGTGTTGTTTCCCCTCAAGGTCAGGTTCTGTACTGTTGACCTTCTTGTAGCCCCAACTCCTTCATCCATTACCCTGATGTGCACACTGTAGGCTTCAGAGCATTCAAATGAGTATGAAAGTATACCGTTGGGGCTAACCCGACAGAACATGATCATTTCAGTCATGGTGAAACATACCTATTAGAAGTCACACTAATCGGAGTCTTTTGCACAATTTACTTTCTTTGACATTGCTCTCGATGTATCTATCACATTTGGATATATCCCCTGTATAGCTATACTACCTGGCTAAGGCAGCATTGCCTAGGGGTTAGTCCAGTGGACTCTGTGTAACTTATGTTTGGTTCCTTCTCTAATACTTATTAGCTGTGGCCTTGGGCCAATTTTCTTTAACTTGTCCAAGCCTCAGTTTCTTCATCTGTAAAATGGGAAAAATAGTTCCTATTTCATAAGGCTATTGTGAGGATAAATGAAGTCATAAACATAAAATGCTTAGCAGTACCTGATCCATTAGGGCTCAATAAATACTAGATTAAAAATATTCTATTTAATAGTGTCTTAGAAAGTTCATGGGAATCCCTCCCTAACACACTACCTAGCAGGGAGTAGGCACTTAATAAGTGCTACTTATATTAATTAGGAAAGGCTAAGGTGCTGTTATAAATTGACTCAATACGTAGTGGCTTAAACACAAGAGTATTCCCTTTTCCCTTATATAACAGTTCAAAGTGGATGTTCCATGCCAGCTGAGGAGACTCTGCTCCACACAAGCATTCAGGGACCCAAGGTGAATGTGGTGGTGCCATCTGCAGCCTGTGGTGCTCTGGATGCCGCTCTCCCTGACAGCTGGAGTGCAGTGCAGGAAAGAGCATGGAGGCAGCCTTCTGGGAGAAATTTGTGGGCCAGGTCTGAAAGTTGCACAGTACTCCCCCTCTTATTGCTTCAGAGAGAACTTAGTTGAGTGGTTATACTCACCTGCAGTGGAGATTGAGAAATATAAGTATACTAGGGAGGGCAGATCTTGGTAGACAGCCAACAGTCTCCACTAACAGTATCCTTTTTGGAGCAACAAGCTCGATGTTGATTCATTTATAAGATAATACTATATTTTTCTTTAATTTTAAGACTTTAAAACCTTAAATTAGAGTCAAAGTGTTTCTATAAGTCCTTAGGTAAGCCTATACAGATCAGATGTTTTAAATTTATTAATTTAATATTTATTTTATAAAGATTAGAAATTCTTAACAGGAAGCAGTTAGAGAAGGCATGCACATTATATGCCAGAACTTTAGGAATTTATTCAGACCTTTATTTAAAAAATATTTATAGAATATTCAGTTTTCTCAAGCACTGCGTTTCTGTGGGTGATACAGGAAAACATCTTGTCCTCAAAGAGCTTGCAATCTGGTAGCAAGGTGATGATATTCTGCCAGCAGTAATCATGGAGTTGGAAAAGGAAAGCATTCTGGAAGAATGCTAGAAACAGATGAAAAACCAGCTTCCATTCGGTCAGCCCTGGTTTTCTGTTCCGTTTCCTTGGCACTTGGAAGTTTCTACGGAGCCGCTGCAATGTCAAGCTATAAGTTTCTGTCCAAGTCTTCAGCTGGTCATGCATCATGAAGGGCTGCAACTCTTCCCCTCCCTCAGTACTCAGACATACTTACAATTTTTGATGTTTTAATTCCAAGAGGGATAACTTTCAAGGGAAATTTTCTTGAACTAAAATGAAAGTCAGGTATCTTTGGGGATATTCTTGGAAATCACTTCTAAGCAAATTACTAGAGCTGCAAAAAACAATTTATATCATAGGCCTCACAGTCTTATCTTTTGTGATTTTTTTTTTTTTTGCAAGAAAATTTTGAGAATACCTATTTTACTAAGTATCTGTTTAAAGATAGAGCCGAAAATAGTCAATTTAAAATCAATTACAAGGATATCACAGTGAATGTTTTTTAGAAACTGAGGACAAGATAATTCCCTTTTTCTGAAAGTGAAACATGAGCTTACTTTGATTATAATTATGCTGCAACTGATTAGTAAAAGGATGCCACTAGTACCCAAATTAAACTTTCTGGAAAATTTTGCTTCCTATTTCAAACTAAAAAAAGTTTGAACACACTGTCTTTGTTCTTTTTTGTAAGATGTTTTCTGTCCTGTAACTCTTTAAGCACAGCATGTGTTTTCTTCTTTGAACAAGTAGAGGATGACTTTCTAGTTTTTGTGGGTGCATCAGCTGCTCTTTGAAGGTCCCTTCTAGTATGCCACAATGCTGAATGATTTTCCCTTGCAGCAATTTCAATTCTATTTTCTTGATTACAGGCAATGAGGCAAAGTACATCTTTGGATATTTAGCTTTTTCTTTCTTTGAAATACTTCTTTCCATTTACTCATGATAAAAGGATGCTTTTTTTTTAACTAGCATCCAAGTTGTATTACATAGTTGAAACATAATCAAAATAGGTTATACTCTCAGCATTTCATCTGGTAACATGCCCGCTCTATTCTTGGTAATAATTTGGGCTGCAGCACCAGCATGTGAAGAACATGGGATTCCTTCTGAATGCTGCCAGTGCTACATTGCCTAGCTAACTTCCTTAGGCCATTTCCTCTTCCTAAGTCTTAGTCACTGGTCTTTCAGCTGGATCTTCTCCGCTCCAACAACAGTCACCTTCAGCTATCACATTCTAGACCAATGCCAATAATCACCACTTCCCCCAAATCTCTGTCAGTCAACTCTCTTATTCCTCTACTTCCCTTACTCTTAAGTCTGTTCCACCATTTCTCCCATTTCATTGAGGCTGACGTTTTTTGCAGGGTTGATGTCACCAATTCTCTATACTTAGCCAATGTCAAAGTCACATTTCTGCCTTTATTTCCCTGATCTCTCAGATGTAATTGACATAGATGTTCTCTGGTCTTTTGAAACGATTTTTTATCTAGGCTTCTGTGACATGCTTCTGGACTTCTTTCTATTTGCTTGCCCCTCCTTCTCAGTCTCCCTTACCAATTCCTCCTCCCTCTTGATCCTGCCTCTGAATGCTGCAGAGACTCGGCACTTGGGCTTTGGCCCTCTTCTGTTGACATTCTTTTTTTTTTTTTTTAGTTTCCAACTAATCCCACAGCTTAAAAATCCCACATTTATACTTCTCTCCTGGGCTTTAGACTGTGTGTTTGTTTTCATTTGGTTATCTAATAACCATTGGTTTCCTGATCTTGCTCTACTCCCAGGCTTTAGAGCACTACCGTTCACGTTCTCAGAAAAAATAACATGGACTCTCTCTCACACCGCTTTTACTCTGTTGGTAAGTCCTGTTGGCAAAGCATTCAAAATAGATCCAGGATCCAACTACTTCTCTACTGCTACAACCATATCTAATCCTCTATCATGTGTCACCTAGACTATCACAAAAGTCTCCCAACTAGCTTCTCTGCTTCCACACTTGCCCATTACAGTCCATCTTCCCAAGAGCAGTGAGAATGATTTCTCTAATAATGATAGCTAACATTTATTGAGAACTTACTATTTGCTAGGTCCTGTTCTGAGTTGCTTACATGTCTTTGTTCCCTTAAAGGTTTTATTATTTTTTATTTATTTAGAGTGAGTGAGTGAGCAAGTGAGCAGGGGAGGGGCAGAGGGAGAGGGAGAGAGTGCATCTCAAACAGACGCCATGCTGAGTGTGGAGACTGTTGCAGGGCTCAATTCCACAACCCCGACGTGAACTGAAATCAAGAGCCGGACATTCATCCGACTGAGCCACCCAAGCACCCCTGTATTTGTTCCTTTACACCCTTTGAGATGGGTATTATATCAGTCTCCATTTTACGGATGAGGAAATTGAGGCACAGGGAAGATAAGAAACTTGTCCAAGGATTTATTGCTAATAATTGACAGAAGCAGGATGTGACTATGGGCAGCCCAGCTCTGCTACATGAACTCTTAAACACTACACTTGATTATTTTCATGTCACCCATCTGCTTAAAATGTTCTAAAGACTTCTTATTGCAACTAGACTAGATCTAACTCTTGGCCAGGGCTGCAAGACCCCACTGGGTTTGGCCCCTGCCTACCTCTTTGATTTAATTGCTCATCCTACTTTCCTCTCTCCTTGCCTCCTCATTCACTACCTCCCAGCCACACTGGCCTCCAGTCTAATGCTCAGAGCTGTCAGGATCATTCCTGTCTCAGGCCTTCAAAATCTGCTGCTTCTTCTCAGAATGCATCTTACCTGATTTTTGTATGGTTGCCTCCTTTTGTCATTTAAATCTCACTTCAGTTGTCACCACCTCCAAGAGCCCTTCCTATGCACTCTGCCCCCAGTTATTCTCCTTGTAGTACTTCTAACTACCAGAGTGCATCCCGTTACTTATTTGCATTTGTCATCTTATTTTTCTACATTACAACGTGAACTTTTAAGGGCTTTTCCATCTTACTCCTCTTTGTAACCCCAGGGCTTTGAAGAGTGGCTGGTACGTGACCAACTTCATGTTTGAAATGGGGATGGTACCTCTCTTACAGGGTTACTGTGAAGGGTAAGTGAAATTGTGTCCAGGAAATTTCTTTTTAAAGTATAAAGTTATTAATATAAAGAGTATATCACTGCTTGAAGCTGGAAATCCTGATGGAGCAGTGGTTGGGCTTACGCCTCTTCAGCTGCTAAGGTAAGGGTCTATTCTTTAAACAAAAAAATTCAGTGAGAAAGGAGGGTAAATAGCCACCTCTCCTCCTCTCATTACCCGCCCCCCCCCATACACACAAGTTGATATTGAAACAAGGAAAAAGATTTTTGTCAAAGATTTCTGGTGAATCAAGGAACTGTGAAATCAAATCCCTAGAAAGTAGTGGTGTTCTGCCATCTTGAGTGTGTGTGCACATGTGTGTCTCTGCTTCCTGGTACTTATACATTATATTTGTATAAGAGAGTTTGCTTTTTAACTGGAGAATATAGTGGACAGGGCTATTAGAGCTAAGTATTTTCCAGAGACCCTGCTGCATAATCAGCAGGAATATTTTTGCAGTTCTACTTTTTGAGCTCCTGGAGCCATAAACATCTCCACAGGTTTCAGAGCTCAGTTTGGGGGCAGTTGGCAGCTGGTCACGAGTGACTGTTAGTAGTGACTGCACTGACAAATTTGATTACATAGAAACAATTTGGTGGCTTTTTTAGGGTACCACTGAATATGATGTAATCTCAAAAAACATTGATTCCTTGTCCATATTACTAAAGGAAAATAGCATCTTTTGAAAAGAACATTGAGCCAGATACTCAGTGGACCTAAGTTCTTGTATCCACATAGCTACTGTTATGTGGGCTTTTACATGGCTTTACCATCCTTCCTGTCAAGTGGACTGATCACAGGAGAACTATTTCTTCCAGAATATTATGGTCAAACTGATGTGAGAAAGTCAATTTAGTGTTCTGGAGGAAAATGTGTGTATGTGTGTGCATGTGTGTGTAGGCATGCACACACACCCACATGTGTTCTGATACTTCAATAGAGCTGGCTGTTGGGGATTTTTAATAGGCGTCTTGTGTTGTAATAAGCTACCATGATTTACACTTTGCTGTTGGGACCACTTGACTTCCACACTCAAGTCAAGCCTCACTCCAGACTCAAGTTCTGCCATGACCCTACAAATAAGGGATATAAAGTGTTGTGGATACATGCTCTTGAGATCAGCATTCTCTTCGTCATGCCCGGTCTGGCTCTGAGTTTGCCAACCAATTATAATCCCGGGTTTCTTTTCTATTCCTGAGCCCTGCCATGCTCAATTTTAATAACTAGATCTTTACCTTGCTCCTGTGTCTGAGTCAGAATCTTGGGAATGGCTCAGTTTCCAGAACTTCCTATGCTCCTTGCCTGCCTGGAGCTCTTTGCTATCTATGTCTTCTTCTCCAGCTGTTTCTGTCCTTTGCTTCCATGCACTGAACCTCCCTAAGGTTGACTGCTTCCATGGGGTAGGATTCCCCACTAGAATCTGCAGCAGGGTCTAGTTCTAAGTCTAGATTCTTCCCCATATGTCTCACATTGTAGTTAATCATTTAGAGAGATATTATTCTGATGCAGAAGAAGTAGTAAAGAAGAGTGGGAGGAACTGAGGAGACACCCTGTCCCCACAGATGGAATGTACTAATACTGACATATTTCTTGGGCATCCATGATTTGCCAGGCACTTGAGGATACAGTGACCTGGAGACTGGTACTGTCAGTGCCCTATGGAGTAGGCATTTCAGTGAGGGGTAAGTAAAACGTGTATGTATAAACTGACAACCAAATGAAGTGTATATTAAAACTGATACAGTGTCACAAAGTTAGCAAGGGACTCTAATAGAAGCTGAGAGAATTGAAAAACAAAAAAACCCCCTATTTTTGTGTGCTCATGCTTATAGCTGTCTTATGTCAGAGAAAAGATGCTCACCTCCCTGTCCCCCGTGAATATTTCTCACTAGAACTAGAATTACTTTCAAAGGAATGATCGTAAACATTAAAAATTATCTTATGAAAACAGGATGTACTATACTATCACTCATGCTCTGGTATTCTAAAAATCAGCTTCATTTCTGAACAAATTTAACAACCTGATCTTAGGGCTTGCCATATGCTTTTTATTAGGGCATAGGATGTTAATAGAAACCGATTTTATATTTTTATCCAGACTCAGGAAAATAAAAGAATGGAAAGAAACATGATTTCTTAAATTTCTAGTGACATGTCTGATAATACATAATAGAGATTATAGAGATTACGTATTGGGTGTAACTGAGGCGAGATGGAAATACAGAGCCTTGGACAAGTCCTGCTTGGATTTTTTTTTTTTTTTTTTCACAATTAAAAGAATTTCAGAGCAGAATGGATGCAGTGGAAGCACACACAGAACTGGGTCCATCTGTTTGCAGCCACAAATAGCAACCTTGTCACAATTGAGATAATATTAGTTAATCTCTGCCCAGGAAACCATGAAGTGGCAACTATTGGAAGCGTGATTTTAAGAGTAGAATGATGCTTACTTGTGGCAGGAAAATCATACCAAGAAATAAAATAGACCTCCTTGAAATATGGTGTGCAAGGACTTCATTTATGAAATTCCCTTTGACCCTGTTGTTTTGGTTAATTTTATAGGATCTCTGTTCTAGGCAGAATTGTGAAGAAGTGTAAAGCAATTATTTTCCTTATCTTTTCAGACACCCCCTCTTTCTCACAATGATAGACCAGTGGAGTGACTGCTCTGGATTTGGCAGTGTGATCGGTGGGAAGAAGGAGGTAGTGGCCAACTGAGGGGGAATCTGCACCTACTCCTCAGAAACTTGTTTCACTACAGCTAGTGCGTGTGCCACCGAATGTGCATTGAAGTTACGGGAGGCGAGCATGACGTATTCTCTTCCATGCCCTTTCTCCTACTTGCAAACTCACCTTTTTCTAAGGACCTAATCTGCCTCAAAGAAGACCTTGAAATAGAGAACCTGGGTGCTTTGTTATTTATATCCCTTCTCTTGTCATTGGTTAGGTGAGGGGTTGGACTAGATAACATCTAATATCCATTTCAGCTCTAATTCTGGAGAGAGAGGCAATTAGTTTACGGATAAGAATCAGTGGTGTGCTGGAGTCAGCTGATACTGGCTTGCAACTTTACATTCAGTGACATCTTATTGGTAGCGTGGCCGTAGTGGGACTATTTACACCAAGAAAGTCAAATCAGGGTTGTTGTTGTTTCTTCCCTCCAGAGAACAATTTTAACTGCACACCACTTGGTAAATCTCAGATATTTTGTAATATTCACAATAAATACTAACTTTCATCTCACTTTGTCCATGTGAATGCATGAGAAATCTTACCATATGGATATGCACTTTTAGTATTTTTTCCTGAGAATAGCAGCAAATGCAATATTTGCTCTAAATGATAGCAGTCCTTGTCACTATAACTCTTCAGAGGAAATTTGAACAGACGCCTGGCATCATGAGTATAACTTGGGTAGGAAACTTTCTGGTGACAGCTATCATTTCAGTGATAAACCAGCATTTATCCTAGTAAACCAACATTTTCTCCTGCATTTTTCACTTGCATGGTTAGTGACACTTTCCTGGGTATCTACATCTTCCCCCTCATTTTGACGAACTGGCTATAAAGGGTCCTAGTTCTCTTCTCTACAATTCTTGCCTTTATTGATATGGCTATTACATTTAATGATTTTTTTAAGCATCTTTGTTCAAAGGGACTTCCTCAGATTTGGAATCAAAAGAGCCTTCTTCAGTGTACTTGTAACAAACTGACTTTGACAGTACAAAAGTGGGAATGGGTGGTATTTTACTTGGAATTATGGTATTTTGTGGAAAAGAGAGCAGATAATAGGGACAGAGGAAAAAAATATGGAGTTAAGATGCTTTTTATTCTGTCACTGCTATTTACCCGCAAACACCCTCTGGATGGAATTTTGACATGTTATTGGTAAATCATTCTAATGTCTCCCCTTCAGTCTGGGTGAATATTTTGATCCAACTTGACAGCTAGCAAAAATTCTGTTATAAATGGCCAGGTTTTGAAAAGCAGGGCTGTTACTAAGGGGATAGAAGGAAGAGTTCCCAGTCCATGCCAAGCCAAATTGTGGGGTAGGAAAGGTTGTAATTTCTTGCTTTTCTATTTCTCTTTCTGTAGGTATTATTTTCCTATGACTTCCCCTACCTGTGACAGTCAGGGCCTTCTTTACTCCCTCTGAGTAGCCCAGTTCTCCACCAAATATATCACTTTACCTGGTCCTGTTCAGTTCTGTTCAACAAATACAAGAGTCCATTCTGCATGACAGAACTATCATAGGCCCAGGGAATCCAGTACTGAATAAGACACAATTCATGCTTCAAGGGAGTCTCCATAATTTGGCTGGGTACACACACACACACACACCCCACTCTAAAGTCTTTCAGAATGGGTATATATTATTCTGTTGATATAAACTAGGTTCTACATGGATATGAGGAGGAATAAGAAAATCTTCACAGATTGAGAGAGCCAGAAGAGGGGAAGTCTATACCACTATACGGAGTTGACATTTATTGAGCACTTATGGGTTCACATTTATTGAGCACTTACGGGTTCGTAGCTTTTCTAAAGGGCTTTGCATATATTAAACTCATTTTATCCTTACAACAACTATTAGTAATAGTAACTTTTTTTTTTTTTTTTTGGCCAACTTAGTAGTGTATCCACTGGGGCATGGTGATGTTAAGTTGTCAAACACTCATGATTAATAAGAGGTAGAGCCAGGTTTTTACGTAGCAGAACTATCATGGTTACCACTGTGCTATATGCAAAAATAGATTTTTATTCATCCATCCATAAGTATATGCATGTATATTAATTAAAAATAATCCATGTCCTACCATTGTTCTAGCTCTAGTAATACAAAGAAAAATTGACAGTGGTGCCCTCAAGCATTTCAAAATCTAATGGAATAGACATCTCAGCAAACAGACTGTGACTAATTCCATGTGAGTAATATCCAAGGGTTGATGAAGAAACACCTGAGGGACCCCTACCTGCAAATAGGAGTCCAGTACCATGAATGTAGTTTAATTAATTTTCTGTGCTGTGCCTACTTAAATGTGCCTACATTTAAGAGGACTTTCAGAGATGCAAGGAATATGGCCTCTTTGAAATTCCAATAGTCTTTTGTTTTGTACCTTCAGTCCATTTATTTTACCATCTTGTCATTGTCCCTCATCCCCCTTGGTGAATTCCTAAACTAGGTTTAATTCCATCCACTACTCTGCATCTGGACCTGCACAGTGGAAGACTACTGGAGAGAAACACTACCTGGCGTGTGTGGTCACTAAGATCAAGTGAACACTTAATGCTAGTCAGCAAATGTGCTGTGTTTCTCTGGTCCATTCATTCTCCCTCTATTAAAACCATATCATACCTTCTCCAGTCTTCTCAAACCTTTTAGATTGCCTTGCTCATTCTCACTTGTAACTCATGACTTTGCTTCCTATTTTGTTGAGAAAAGCAGACAGAAGAGAACGTCCACAAGTTCTCAATACTGCCTAATTCTCCCACTTGTTCCAGCCCCAGGTACTCTGCCTTTTCTCTTGGGTTACGCTATGATCCATCTCTGCTCTGAGCTACAGCCATAACCTATACTTGTTCACTAGATGCCATGCTTTCTTGCTGGAAACCAGATTTCCCCTTCTCTAAAGGATAAAACTTGCTCTTATTTCTCTAATTTTAAAAAATTTAAAAAACTATCTTTCCCCTCCAGCTATTATCTCATTCTTTTGGGGGCTAAATGCCTCAAAAATGTTGTCTGTACTCATTGTTTCCATATCCACTTCTCCCATTCTCTCCCATAAAGTCCATCCCAAACCTCTCCTCCCAAGTGTATTTTATTGCCTACTTGACATCTTCACTTGGATACATAATAAATCTTCCAGCTAATATGAACAAAATTGAACTCCTGCTATTATCAGCCCCCCACCATCTACTTCTTTCACAGTATTTTCCACCACAGTTAATGCAATTCCTTTTTTCCAGTTTTCACACCAAGAACATTGGCATCATTCTGGATTCCTCTCTTTATCTGACAACCAATGTGCAATATAATATAGGCTGACCTTGATAATATGTCCAGAATCTAGTGACTTCACTTCTTCTACTGCCTTCCTGGTCCAAGCCATCATGACCACTTGCCTGAATTATGCAATTACTCCTAACAGGTCACTTTGCTTTCAACCTTATGTCTTAAGTCTGTTCTCAGCAGGGAAGCCAGTGATCCTGTTACAACATACGTTAGATCACAGCAATTTTTGGCTCAAAAATTTTTAGTGGCTTTCCAGCCCCTTCAGAATAGAAGCCAACATCTTAAAAATAACCTTCAAGGCTTTGCATGCCCTGGCCCCCATTAGTTCTCTGAATTTTTATTTACCAGATATCCTCATGATCACCCTCCCACCTGCTTCAAATCGTTAATCAAATTCCACTTTTTTTTTAAAGATTTTATTTATTTATTTGACAGAGAGAGAGAGAGAGAGCGAGAGAGGGAACACAAGCAGGGGGAGTGGGAGAGGGAGAAGCAGGCTTCCCATGGAGCAGGAAGCCCGATATAGGGCTCGATCCCAGAACTCTGGGAACATGACCTGAGCCGAAAGGAGATGCTTAACTGACTGAGCCACCCAGGCACCCCAATCAAATTCCACTTTTAAAGAAACATTTTATTTGAGACTGAGAGAGCACGTGTATGCATGCAAGCAGTGGGGGAGGGCAGAGGCAGAGGGAGAGGGAGAGAGAATCTTAAGCAGACTCTGCACTGAGTGTAGAGCACAATGTGGGGCTCCATCTTAGGACCCTGAGATCATGACCTGAGCTGAAATCAAGGATTGGTTGCTTAACTGACTGAGCCACTCAGGAACCCCTCAAATTCCATTTTCTTGATGAGTCTTTCTCTTCATAGTATTCTTGTTCCTTGCCCTTGTAGCCCCTGAAGCTTCCTAGTTCCTGCTTTTAGGATAACTTTTCTTCTTTACAATTATTGCTACCTACCATACTCAATATTTTAATTATTTAGCTATTTGTTGTCTTCTTCCCCAACTAGAATATAACCCTTGGATTTTATTATTTAGGGTTTGTTGGTTTGTTTTGTTCACTTCTGTATTATTCCCAGAACCTAGAATAGCTCTTGGTACAGAATATGTGAGCTACAATTATGTGTTGAATAAATGAACAAAAAATAAGAATCAAAAATAAACTCTACAAAAGTCCTTAGGGCACATAGATGGTCTTATGCGAGATTTGTTGAATAATGAATGAATGGCACAACGTATAAAGGAATGTAGTTGAGAAAAATTATGCAACTTGTAAACAAAAGTAGAGTTGTAAAGTGAAGTCAAGATTTAGGCTACTGCATAAATTATGTGCCGTGAACTTCAGTGCTTCTTTCGGGGTAGATCAGATATTTGACTCCAAGCCTTTAGTAAGATAATGTGAGAAGAAAAAAAAATAGTGGTGCCATGATTTATAGAACCAAAATTAAGGCACAACAATTATCTCAGGCAAAGCAAAATTATTACTGAGAGCCATTTCTCCCAAGACTTCTAAAAAGGAAAAGAACAGTGAAACATAATGAAGTGTCTTCACCAACTCTTTAGACTGTCCCTCACCAGACCAATGGCATTGTCCCACACCACAATTCTATATTAGCAATTCTCAGAGGAGATAATATATTATCTAAGTACCTAGTACTCTTCCAGTGTTGGTTAGCTTGGTATATTTTAAGAATCTAGAGTAAAGGGTAGACTGCAGATTTTTCAGAGAATTGATCTTCCAATTATTCACTCCACAAATATTTATGATCTACAATGAACCATTAACTGGTCTCAGTACTTGATATATGATAGTGTATTAAAAAGATATTATACCTTACATTATGAATATCACATTTCCAAAAATACTTCTTCTTTCTGCCAAATTTTGACAACTATGAGGCCAAGTGGTGAGTTTGAATTGTACTTCATTTCCAGAACCTAGAATGCAGTTATATTGAGTTTACATTTTTAATGTGTTTCTTTGCGTTTAGTAATCATCATATCATGGTTGTTAACAGCCTGCATTTTGTTCTTAAGCAGACCTGAGTTGGAGGTTTAGATCTACCACCTACCACCAACTTGGGCAAGTTACTTAATCACTGAAAGCTTTAGTTTCCTTATGCAAAAAAGATATATATATATATGCATACATACATATATACATACATATATCTTTTCCCCTTTACTTGAAATGATTAACAAAATATCTGGGTACTTGTGGGAGAGTAGATGTGACTTGAAAGGTAGGCAAGAAACTGGCCATTTCATTTACATGCTAAGTAGTGTGGATTTCAGCTTCAGAGATGGGTAACTACAAATGAATTTTAAGTATCATGATGACACAATCAGATTTATGTTTTACATTTATCACTGTGTTGGGGATGAGTAGGAAGTTTGGAAATTTGAAGAGACTAGAGGCAGAGAGCTAATTAATAATTGAGATAAAAGATGATGAGAACTTACACCAGGACAGTGGGGCTGGGAATAGACAAATGAAAGGGACTATTTGTAATTTCCTCCTCCTTATAAACTTCCCTACTTTGTATCCCATTCTTTGAGAGTACTGCTCATGGCTGTTAAATGTTCTGATACCTTAATTTGACCCAAAGTTTCTTTTGCATACAATGCTTCTTGATGATGTTCTCACAAAAGACCATTGGAGTATTTCAAGCAACAAAGCAGGGACCATGGACACGAAATCTGGGGCAGAAGGATCTTCCTTATTTTTCTTATGCTCGAGTAAAGCCCTGAGTAATTCTGTTCACTGAGGTCCTAGTTGATATTGGTATCTGCTTTCATAACATAGCCCATATTTTTAAAAAACACTGTGACCTGGCTATTCTATACTGTCAAACTACAGAGAAGTTTTTCTATTAAAACAATACTAATGTTATTGCAGAGGGTGTTAGATATTTTTGTCTGACTCTGCTTCTGATATTTTTACCAGCGTATTACAAAGTCAAATGGAAAGCTGTAAAAAATCTTGTTTAAAAAATGTAGATAGGATTTAACCAAAGGCATACCCTACCAGATCATGACAGCAAAGGAGAAGGGAGGGAGCACGCAGATCACAAGCCTGGCTTTATCAGATTGTTAAAGCAAGCCCTTCATTGGTGCTTTTTCTCCAACTGGTATCCATAGGCCCTTTGTCATCAGTGGATCCATTTGTAGTAAGAGGGTAGGTATAATAGAAGAGAGTTTGGGCAGAGAGTGGGACGGAAGAAGAAGCTTGAAAGGAGCCAGGAGACTTTTATTCTATCTTATGTCTTCCATATACTAACTAGTTTACTATGTTTAGGTTGCTTAACTCTTGTTTTCTCAAATGTAAAATTCATTAAGTACTCATCCGACATACATGTAATGAAGGCTAACTGTGTGCTTATCCCTGTTCTAACTAAGCATAGGCATATAAAAATGTTTAAAACAGACAAACCCTCAGGAGTTTAATCCTAATGGGATAGGCAAATATTAAACAATTAAAACGCAAACATATGGTTTTGATTTATAATACATTATTTTTTTATATAATGAATGTGTGCTTTATCATTATTATTTGGTATATGTTGCTACATAATTTGGTAAATAAATAAGATACAAATCTTATGTAATAAGTGATATATTGCAGATAATAAATACACAATGAAATGAGAATAATAATGTCTTCTAACATCACAAATGACATAAGAATCAAAATTTCTAAAAGACTTTTGTGAAATACAAGATGCTCTGTAAATACAGATTGCATTTATTCATTCACAAGTTTATAAGGGTAGTACTGGATTTAATTCAAGGTTCTCCCTGTCCAGTATTTTAGGACTGGCTTTAGAATGGTACTGACTTATACCCACATCCTCAAAGGATCTGGAAGACCACCCATACCACTGGATTGCCCCAAGCATGGGGGTTCTGGATGACATAAACACTGTGGTCTTAGGGCACTTTTCTGGCTTAATATGCTTTACAGTGTTAGACAATGGATGCCTTAGCAGCTGGTATATTAAAGCATTGTTATGCTTCCTATAATTATTTATGTTTCTATGGGGGCTGGAGAGATGTGGTGCATATCTTTATGTTCCTTCTGCCTAGGGCAAAGTCTGAGATCTGATAGGTGCTCAGTAACTGTGAAACAATGATACTTTGGCCACATGGTAACCCTTGGGGGGATTGTAGCATATTGTAGAACTACTGGAGGTGACTGGGAAGTGCTTATGCTCCCAGATGAGCTCCACGCTTACCTGCTGTCTTTAGTGTAGACCTCTTTTTCCTTTTCAAAGTAATCATGGAGGAAAGAAGGCAAAGGGTAGTGTGGCACCACTGGAAACTGTGTTCTCCCTATTAAACTCTTTTCTATTCTTTTTTGAAAACATCTTGCATCATTCAAAAGGTTTATTTACGTTTTCTTTTTTGAATGACAATGAAACTAATGATGTTCTTATTTATTTTACAGTAGTTTGAAAAATTCTTTTTATTCTTCATGGAGAATATCACTCCATGGCTCATAAATTCATAGAAACGGTGTTATTTTAGCTCATGAAGTATAACTTTTTTTTTTAAGAACAGATTAATCAGGAGGTATTGTGTACTCCAGTTTTTAGAATTCCAGAGTAATGTTACCAAGATAAAAACAGTCTTAACTGAGACTGAAAGTTAACTGTCTTAATACCAAATTTATTTCTATAGTTTGACAATCCATGTTTTCCTTCCTAGGAAGTTTGAAGCTTATGCCGCTCTGGCTCAGTGTGTAATTATACTTTTGTTTTTAAGGAATTGTTACTATGGGTCATCTATGAATAAATGCCAATTACTCCAGAATTGGACTTTTGCTATTTCTGTGTTCTGAGATTGCATAAAATTCAGCTGACATCAGCTGTGCAAATGTACATAACTGCCTGTCTTCCAAGATGATGACTCATTCACATGAATAACTAAGATAAGTAAGATTATCTTGTCAAATTCCTGGTGAATACATTCTTTCTCCTCACCCTCTACTCCCATATGCATCTGAAGATACAGCAAAAAGATACAATCTAAACCTAACGATGATACCAACTGACTTTCCCCAAAGATGTTTTAGAAAGCAAAATGGTGGTTATAAGAGAACAAGCAAAATCCTAAAGATTTGTGTAAAATGAGTTCATATGTAATATAGTCTCTAATCTTCTGTAAATAAGTTTTTTTTTTTTTTTTTTTTTTAAATGGACTGATAGTTGCTTGAATTCTTGCTATTTTTGGCCAGGCCAGTTTTATCTAATTTTGGTATAGGATAGGAGGTTAGAGTGGAAATGCAGCTGGTAGTCATTACCTTCACTTTTGTTTAAAGAAGCAAAGGCAATCAGGAAACAAATGGGAAATGACCCAGAGACTGAGGTAATGGTATGAATGATCCAAGCAGAGATGGGATGAACTTACTGACTTAAATGTAGAGGCAGGAAAGTCAGGGGATTCATAATTCAAGCTGCATTTTAAGTACTTGAGCTGTTGTATGGTCTAAGAATCATTGACAGAAAGGAGTTTTGAAATTTGAAGAAAACATTTTTAAAAAGAATGCTTTTCTTGGAAAAGAAAAAGGAAATTCTGAAATTGGGATCCATGGAGTGTTCATAGACGGGCTTCATGTAGTTTTTGAGCCCTTGACGTTCTAGGCAAAAATTTGGGTGGTTTTTAGTTATGCATTTTTGGTGCGTGGGGCAGAGGAAATGGTACACAGCTTTTATAAAATTTTCAGAGCGTCTATGACCTAACAGAGCTTATGAGCCAAGGGTATAAAGGAAATAGGAACTAACACTCTTTGTGTGAACTTGGCCAGTGACTCAACCTCTATGAATCTGTTTCCAGCATGAGTGTAGTTAGCTCTGCCCTGCTCTCTCCACTAGTGTAGTTACAGGGATCAGATGAGATAATGTGTTTGAAAATATTAATAGGTAACGCTACTATAGAGAGCACTTCCTATGTGCCAGGCACATTTTTTTAAAGAACTTAATGCCCTTTATCTCATTTAATCTTAACAACTCTATGAAATGAGAATTATTACTTTCTCTGTCTTACGTATGAGGAAACTGAAGTACAAGGAAATCAAGCAATTTGTTTAAAGTCACACCACTAGTAACACCACTGGGACTTGATGCAATCTGATTTCTGAGTATAGGCTCTTTGCTGCAATACCAAAGTGCCTCCCTAAAGACCTTGTAAAATGTCATTCAAACACGAACTAGTTTAAGAATAATGGTTGATGGAAATATCCTGAAGATGGAGAGGTTAAAATTTGTAGTTTTTTTTTTTTTTTTTTTTTTAAGGTGGTAATTACAGTGGGTGTTTGGGAACACCGGCTTGAGGAACCTTAGGTAGCACCAGAGGAGAGACAAGTTTTAAGCAGAAAGTCTGCTAGTTTCACTTGTTCTCAGACTTTCATGCTCTGTACTCAATTGTTAAGGCAAATTGGTCTCAAGCTAACCTATAACTGAAAAAACACTTTAGCCAGGTCAACCTTAATGTGCTTGGCTAAGCTGATTTAGGAAGGGCCTAATGGTTCTCTCCCTAGTGCTAAAGTGTTTGTTCAGTTGTGGCTGCTCTGGCTGACTTCTGATGAGGGGCATATGGAGTGTGGGTGTGGCCATAGTTGCCTGCTTTCCCAAGAGTGGGTCTTGAGGCTTAGAGCATCAGACAATCAGGTTTGGTGTGTGCTGGAACAGTAAAGATCTATATTTGCTTTAACAAGAGTTTATTTTTGCCCACCCTTTTCCTGCAGTATGCTCCCTTGTTTCAGCTGTGGACTTCTAGTGTCTAGATGATATATACAGAGCAGGAAGAATGACAATTTAGGGATTCCAGCCTGATGCCAGAAGTCAGAGAAAATAGTGTGATACTCAGAACACAGAGTTCATTTTGTAAAAGCATCTCAGAGTATCCTGCTGAAACTCATAGCTGGAAGGAATCTCTGGTATCATCCTATCCAGGGGTTCTTAAAGAATTTCAAGGTCTGTGTGAACATATGCATTTTTCTGGGATGATCTGTAGGTTTCATAAGATTCTCAAAGTGGTCCATGACTCTTTCAAAAACTAAGAATAATTTAGACTAAAACCCAGACTTAGAAAAAAATGAAATACAATCCATCTAGAAGAGAAGACTGCTTTAAACAGCATTTTGAAGGAAATATACTAGTAACAGCAACTGTTGTTAGCTACTCTTGCTTCTTGAAAAAAATCCTCCATTTGCTTATTTGAAATTTCTAAGGCACTTTAGTTTCATTCACTTCAGCTTCAGTCTCTATGGTGATGGATGGAAAATAGCTGGTCAGGAGCACCTTTACAGTAAGTCTTGAGGATGGTTACTAAGTTACTAAAGAGTTTTCTTTTTTTGGACTGATAGCCTTGGCTCCTTTTATCTTTCCCCTTGGTTCTATTTTTTCAACCCTTAAATCATTTATGTGGTGGGAGATGGGCTGCATCTTGCCTCATGATTCTCACCTTTGGCTGTTAAAGCACCAGTTTTATGTTCACTATTTGAAATCACAGCATTGCATTGTGCACTTCACTAGTGCAGTGAGGCTTTTCTGGATGAGTCTTCACAACCTTATAGGGACATTGCGTGTATATTATTGTTACTTTGATGATTAAGGGACACAGGGAAGTTAGGTCACTAAGCAAAGTGACTATAGAACTGAAATTATCTCCTAATTTCTTGAATCTCAAGAACTATATTTACATAAATATCTAAAAACTTCCAGTATATATTGAAGTTCTTGGGTGGAAATTCTCATTTGTCTTCTTTGTAACCTGGAGATAATATACATTCCCCAGGACCACGTAACTCCTAAAATCAATGTGTTCAGGGAATGGTAAAGAAGACAGATGATTTTGAATTCTAGCTTTATTCTACCAGGATTTTTTCTGTTTTTTGTTTTTCCCCCCCCTTATGTGATGCAAAAATATTCAGGTACAAAACCTCTGGTAAATGTACCCATTTAAAAAGTGGACCAAAAAACAATAGCAAATTTGAGTTATTATGAGAGTATTTGAACTTGGGACTTGTCACCACATTCATACATTTGATTTTTGCTGGCATAGAAGTATACTTGCTAACAATGTCATTAGATAAAATGATTGCTAACAATGTCATTAGATAAAATGACATTCTATAACTTACTTATATAATAGCTTTTTATATCCAAGCTTCAATTTTAATTTGTAGATACACAAATAATCAGCATTATTTGTATATTGGTATTATTAATTTGTATATATACAAAAACTCAAATAATTATCATGACATCTTTATTCAGTCTATACCATTAAGTATCATAGACAACATCTTTAGCACTATAAGCATAGAAAGTAAGCATCTTTGCCAGGAACACTTTTTTATTATTTTATTTTATTTATTTTATTTTATTTTATTTTTTACTTATTTATTTTTAGAATGTTTTAGCAGCTTTATTTGTAAAAATCCCAAGCTAGAAACAACCCAAATGTCCATTAATAGATAAGCGCATAAACAGACTTTGGTATATCCATATGATGGAATACTACTCAGAAATAAAAAGGAAAAAACAACTGAGATATATATATATATGTTATATATAACATGAATGAATCTCCAAATGAAAGAAGCCAGATAAAAAAGTGTACATGTTGTACGATTCCATTCATATAAAATACTAGAAAATACAAACTAATTTATAGAAACAAAGTAGATCAGTGGTTGCCCAGAAATATGGGTGCATTAGCTTTTTCATTTGTTTCTGTTTTTCATTATGACAACACTTAACATGAGTTCTACCATCTTAACACATTTTTAAGTGCAGAACGTGGTAGTGTTAACTGTAGGCACAATGCTAAACAACGGGTCTCTAAGACTGATCTTACATCTTGCAAAACTTTATACCTGTTGAAGAACTCTATATTTCTCCAGCCCCTTTTACTCACCTTTTTATTCTGTTTCTATTGTTTAACTATTTTAGATATCTCCTATAAGCAGAATCATGCTGTATTTGTCCTTTTGTGACTGG
The DNA here is from genome assembly GCF_009762305.2 of Zalophus californianus. Lineage (NCBI taxonomy): Eukaryota > Metazoa > Chordata > Mammalia > Carnivora > Otariidae > Zalophus > Zalophus californianus. The sequence continues at coordinate 146,113,140 of NC_045598.1, forward strand.
CTTATTTCATGAATTAAAATATCTTCCAAGTTTAAGTGGCCCTCTTGGCGCAGTGGGCAGCGCGTCAGTCTCATAAAATATCTTTCAAGTTTATCCATGTTGGTGTGTATTTCAGGATTTCCGTTTTTATTTTATGTTATGTTATGTTATGTTAGTCACCATACAATACATCATTAGTTTTTGATGTGGTGATCCATGATCCATTATTTCATATAACACCCAGTGCTCCATGCAGTACGTGCCCTCCTTAATACCCATCACCGGGCTAACCCATCCCCCCACCCCCTCCCCTCCAGAACCCTCAGAGTCCGTAGTCTCTCATGGTTCATCTCTCCCTCCAGTTCCCCCCTCTTCATTTTCCCCTTCCTTCTCCTAATGTCCTCCATGCTATTCCTTAGGTTCCACAAATAAGTGAAACCATATGGTAATTGACTTTCTCTGCTTGACTTATTTCACTTAGCATCATCTTCTCCACTTTAAAATGGTTTACTGAACAGTTATCCCTGATTGGAAGGGGAAATTCACATAGGAGGCATTGATTCTTTAGACTTTGTTTCACCAAACTGGTGAAAGATAGAGCTTTTATAGAGAGGTCACTGACACACTCAAGATCAGAACAGAGTGGCTGGGATAAGACTAACTTCTGGTTTTCCTTCTAGTTTGTTCTTAAGAGTCAAAAAGAATTCTGTAACAAAAGTTGAAAAGAGGCATTTCACCAAATATGCTGCTTTGTAGATTTTAAAAATAGCTATAACATAAATATATAGCTTTCTCGATTGCACTGCTTATTCAGAGTACATGGAAAGAAGGAAATGCAATAGTGAACTTACCTGCATATGTTCAGTGATTGGGCTCATTTCATACCAGAAGCTTGGGACTCTGGATTCTGTAAAGTTGTCTGACTTTCTGCTTGAAACTAGACACCCACCTGTCTTTCAGAGTAAAGATGATAGCCCTTTACCCTGGTCTTGGTTAAGGAACACTTTGTTCAAACTATATATTACAAGAAGATGGAGCATTCATTACTTGGTGGTCTGAAGTTCTCCTAATTCAGCAGGATCCCAAAAAGAAGAGCTCTCAGTAAGCATTAAAAATTCAAACAGCATGAGTGTCTAAGAGCCAAGTTTTCTAGCTTATTAGCTTTTTATTTATAGATCTGTAAAGGGCTTAAGTAGAAAGTGTAAGCCTGTGGGGAAATCCTACCTGTGAAGCTGCTTTTGAAATGTATAGGTATGTATAATAGTCTGTGATTATGCAAAATTGTACAAGAGTCGGTCCAGTCATTTTACTAAAAGCTTTATTAAACTTGTGTAGATGGCAAGCAGGCTAGCTTCATTTGATCCCTGTGATTTGAGAGATGGACAGCTAACTTAAAACATAGTAAGGAAGTTCCATTGACATATATTGAGTCTCCTGGAGTTTATAAGTATGATAGTATAAAAACTCCAATCTTCACATTTGGTCATTGAGACAATTTTCAAACACTTTTAGTTTTGTTGGTGTCTGTGAGGTAATCAGATTAGTTCCTACCCAGGGTGGATCAGGCCCCCATGAAGATGCTGCATTCTTCCAAATATGATTGCCCAGTTTGTGTCCACACACTTCAACCACTCTGATTAAATGACCTAATTGTTCAAATAACCAGATAGTTAACTTATCAGCTCATTCAAATGGTTTTCGTGCATAGATATGAATGACAGCTACCAAGTCTTTCTCTGGTTCTTTAAGTAGATGACTAATCATCCCAGTTTTCTTTGATACTCTCCAGGTTTTAGTACTAAAAATCTTCTGTCCTAGGAAACCCCTCTCAAGAAAGTGAAAAGTCCCGGTTTTTAGAGATGAATGAGGAAGGATGGTAAAAAGTGTAAAATTCACATGATAGCCCCAAAATTAGGGGGTGGCAATATTTTTTTTTTAGTGTCCAGTGAATATGCCATAGATTATATACCTTTTATGGTTGCTGTCATGTTTTTTCCTTCCCTCCTTCTTCTCTGATAAAATCTCTGATTTGTGGTTCACAGCAATGGATGCAATTAAAGTATGTAATTTAAATGTGTTGCAATTGTGAGCATGTTGCTCTGTTTTTGACTTTGCCTGTGGATTAACTGCTGTGCTTTGTATTGAGATAGTGCTGCTTTAATTTTTAACATCATGTAATGTTATTGTTTTTCACAACCTAAGAGTGACCATATTTTCTTAGAGTTTAGAAAATGAAAATGGGAATGATTACACTACCAGTTCCAATATGACTAAGACATCATGGAAAAGTCTAGATTATTGTGTGATTTTAAGAAAAGATGGAAGGGCACATACACCTGTATTAGGAAGGCAAATATACAAACCAAGAATGTACAATATGCAGAAAATAATTGGGATTAAGCAAGGGAATTTGAAAGAGTTTGTGAGGAATGTGTCTCACAAGTCAGGATAAGACAGGCAAGTACTCCTAAGTCAATCAAAAGCTTTCCATCTCCCAAAAAGAAACCAACACTCAGCAAAAAAAAACAGTAGCTCCTGAATTAGCTTTGGAGTACCACAGGAAAGAATGCGCACTGTTGTATCATTACTTGAATGCCCTATGAAACGAAATAAAGTTAGTTTCTGAGGTTGCAACTAAACTCAGAATGTCCTATGGGTAAACAAAAAAGAGAAATTTTGATAACAGCTGTGTTGAGCTGATTCTGTTGGATCTTACCAATGTTCATGCTCTCCATAGTATATTAAGTGATGCTTCAAATTATAGCAACAGGAAAATATTCCTCCTGACTCTTTGATTTGAAAATGGACTTTCAAAACATTTTGATTTCTCTGAAGATTTTAGTAAAGCTTCAGAAAACATAAAACAAAAAACTGTTGAAATCTTGCCCAAATACAAAATAGACTTTGCTCATGTATCTTCATATTTCATAGGTAGTACAGTTATACATCTTGACAAATTCCATTCAGTCTCTGAACTTCTTCCCAAGGATAATGAAAAAGATCATACCAGCTAAATGTCCTGAGCACCTTGCACACCAGACTGCTAAAAAGGGGTTCATATTATATTATATATTACTCACCTGTGATATTGAAACATTCATGATAAACGTTTATGTGACTTTTCAGTTTCCTCAAAATGTAGAGAAGCACTTAATGATATATTCAACTTCATAGAAATGAAAGGAGATAGCCTCATTAGACAAGTGCTTCCAAGAGAGGTATCATTGTTGCCGGCCATAGAAAAGATTTTAAAATGCAGGTTTGCTGTAAAATCTGTTTTCAAAGTGCGAGGCAAAAAGAATGACTTGGATGGAACTGTATGTTGTAATTACTGCCATTTTAAATAAAAATGTTACCTTGTTCTTTTAAAAAAAAAACACAAAAAACACTAACAAATGACTTTCTTAAATTAGAGAAAGGATTTCCAAATTAGGAAATACATCAAGGATGAAAATGGAGAAAAAGATTACAGTAAAAGAGAAATTTATATGGAGTTTTCCAAAACTGTTGGATGATTCTAAAAGAAGCCATATGAAGTCCAGAAAAAGACAGACATTATTCTGTGTTATGTTTAGGTCACAGCAAATACTCATACAGCAAAAACTAACTAATTTTTGAGAAATAAACTGCTTCAAATCTAAAAAAAAGAAGGGAAGAAGGGAAAGAAAGGAAGGAAGGAAGGAAGAAAAAATGTTACCAGAAAAGGGAAGCCAGACTTCCTCAATTTATCAAAACTAACTTATTTGGAATCCAACTGCAATTTCTCGAGTACAAATTACCTGTGTCTTGAGAAAGAGAAGTAAAATGCAGGATGACATCTAATGTGCTTTGAAGAGTTTAAAAATGTTGGCCATTTTATTTTACTTATTTTTTTAAAAGATTTTATTTATTAGAGAGTGAGCATGACCAGGGGGAGCAGAAGGAGAGGGAGAGAATCTCAAGCAGACTCTCCACTGAGCGTGGTGTTGATGCAGGGTTCAGTCCCAAAACGCTGAGATCATGACCCGAGCCAAAATCGAGTCAGCCACTCAACCAACTGAGCCACCAAGGTGCCCCATAAATGATGGCCGTTTTAGACATGTATAATTATAACGAGTATATAGATGCAAAAAGATTGGATTGACTATCAAATGCTCTACCAAAAGTCTATAGATACAAAGTAGATGGACATTTTTGGAAAGCTAGAAACGAATTCCTATAAATCTAGTAAGTAAAATCCATGATTCCGTGATCAAACACTTGTGTTGCAAGGATATTGAACTTGATATGATCACATTTGATGAACACCAAGAATCAGTGTAATGTGTATTACATATTTGCTGTATTACAGAGAAGTATTAATGGAAAAGGAGATAGGAAGAATAAAATATTCTAGGAAAAAAAGGAGCATGTCAATATCATTTTTTAAAAAAAAATTAAATTTTGGCAATTTATATGTTTAATTAGCTCTATTTACATTCTCCTTTTAAAGTCTTCCATTTCTGTATCTTAAGAGTACGTGATAATATAGCCTACAAAATTTAAATATCCTGTAAAACTTAAAAAGAGAAAATAAATTGCTTTCAGAAGGCAGAAATATTTCCAAAAATTTATTATAAATGTATATTTTTGCACCTATATTAATTCACTTAATATGTCAGAGAAAGATAAATGCTATATGATCTCACTTATATGTGGAATCTAAAAAGACCAAACTCATAGAAACAGAGTAGAATGGTTATTGCCAAGGAATGGGTGGTAGGGAAAATGGGGAGATGTTCATCAAAGGGTACATACTTTCAATTATAAGATAAGTAAGTTTGGGGGATCTAATGTACAGAATGGTGATGATAGCAGACCATACTGTATCATATACTTGAAATTTATAAAGTAAGTTAAAATGTGTTTGAAATTCCACAGTGCCTACTTTAGACTTCAAGTCAGATACGAATAGCATTTTCACATGATAATATCAATTATCTTGGGACATAAGAATTGACTTTAAAAAAGTCAAAAATTTACTTTCCTAATACCTGCTATGTGTATGTATGTGTGTGTGTGTTTATGTGTGCGTGAGACCTCATTAGTAGAGCAAATATATGTACAATATTATAAATATTTAGGCATGCTCCATCTGTACAAACCTGGAAAATTGTAGCTTAGAGCATACTATTGTGCCTTGTTGTTTGACTCAGACATTTAGTGTTGCTTTATTGATTTGTAGTTCTGTTCAAAAAGTGGAATTTGAACACTAAGAAATTGTGAGTACAAAAATGACCATTTTTAAGTTTGTATGCCTAATGAAATAGTTAGCATTTGTCTTTTAACTAGACTTTAATATGAAACAAAGTACAAGTCTTAAGGACGGTTTGCTCCCATTGAGCTGCATAGCATTTCAGTCTGGTATCCACACTCACTGAACATGTGAGAGCCAAGGGGACAAGTCCCAGTCAAGTTACATAGACAATGAAAGTAAAATGCCCAGCAACCAAATAGGAACACCAAATCTAAAGAGCCAAAGTTCATATCAGAATCGAGGCCGAGGGGTGGAAGTCTGAACTCTTCATATTAAAGGGAAAGTGGGTAAGGGAAAAAAATAAATTAAAAAAAAAAAGGATTAAGAAGATTCCAGGACAGTTTCTGGCTATACCTTTGTGTTATCTGCTCCTCAAACACATTAGTAGATGGGAATACGGTAACAGGGTGTGTCAACCTGGCTTAAAAGTAGGATGACCAACTTTTTCCCCCCAGTTTTATTGACATGTAATGACAACATTGTGTAACTTTAAGGCATACAACATGATAATTTGTCATATGTATATATTGAGAAATGGTTAGCACAATCAAGGTAGTTAATATATCTATCATTTTTCTTAGCTACCATTTTTGCATGCATGTATGGATTGATCTATAGTATTTTGAGTACAGTACTTGGAAGTTCTTTGTTAGGAATGGTGTGCTGCTAAATCTTAATATGGAACGAATTACTCTTGATTTCTCTTGCCTTCTGCCTTTAAATGCAGACTTTACTTTTGAATGCTGGTAGTCATCTGGAAGGAGAATTAACACTTCAAATGATCATATTCTCCCTGAACAGTCTCAGTTCCTTCAACTACCATCTAAATGTTGATACTCATTCCAGATCGCTCTCCAAGATCCCAGAATCTTATTTATAACTGCCTAAGGGATATTATATTTCTCCACTTTGACGTCTCAGAGGAACCATTGAATTCAGCACAAATGAAACTAAGCTTATTACTATTACTCCCTGGGCTAGATATTATCTAGCTGCAATAAGCTGCACCCATTTCTGTTCCCTTCCCGTGTTTCAGCACTTTACCCCCTTCAATGTTAGAGGGGCTATTAGTCTAAACATTGCCTTTGAAAGACTCCTTTGTGGCTAGGGTGCTGAATGTGATTGAGATCCTGCCATTGAAATGCACTCATGAACTACTAGGAAGGTGAAAGTCATTCTTTTTTACAGTGGTATGAACTGAAAATGTCTCCATCAGACATGAGTGCTGGCAGCTGGAGCTCTGTGCTCCCCTGTCAGTTTCCCAGGTGTGGTGTTGGCAGTAGAGTCCTTACCTCTGGGTGGAAACAGCTCTTCCTTATCTGTGAATTCTGCTTCCTGCACCAAATGCTGACTGAGACACTCCTGAAATGGCTTCTCCCTGTGCACTGTCTATCCTCGTGAATGTCACCGCCATCTAGACAACTACCCAAAGCCAGCCAGTATGCAGATGGCTCCCAGATCTAATTCTCTACCTTTGACTTTTGAACTTTTCTGTTTACATATCTCCATTTCCTTGTTGGACACATTGACTTATCTACTGTCACCCCAAACTGGACACATCTACAATAATAATCTTTCTTTCAAAATCAGTTTCAGAAAATGACACTATTATTAACAGAGAGAGAGATAGACAATCTTTCCAGTTGGATTGTTCTGTATCTTAATTATGTTTTTCCAAAGCACTCAGGCTTGAAATGCTGGACTCATTTTTCACTTTTCCTCTCTCTTGTCTAATTTTCAGTTATTCTCTGTTCAGAAACCTGTCATTTATATTGGATTATGCAATAGCCTGTTAACTGAGCTCTGTAACTCTTGTTGTCTTCCCTATAATTCATCCTATCGCTGTGCCCACACTTTTAAAACTCTACATTGATTAATTCCTTTCTTTCTTCACAAAACTTCAATGATTTCCTATAGGCTATTCATTTAATAAACTTGAAATAGTTTAGCCTGGCATTTAAACTTCTCCATAATCTTATTTGAATTTATGTCTCCTTGTTCTTCTAAATATTCCATCTGTGAAAGAGTCAAGATGGGGTAGGTTATGTGGTAGTAATAGGCAGCTCCTAAATCTCAGTGGCTTAAAATAATAGAGGCATGCCATACCTGTCTCTGAGGCTCAGCTGGTCCTCTCATCCACACTGTTCCTTTTTGGGACCCAGACTGAAACACTGCTAGCCATGATGGCTAAGGGAAAAGGAGCTCTGGTGGGTCTTGGGCTGGAATGAAATGTGTAGGCCAGAAGTAGTCTCATGGTCGCATGGTTAGTGCCATAATTCATTCTCCTGGGAAGATAGAGACAGAAATACAATGATTGTACTCTTCTACTCATTGTCTTCTTTATTTATTTTATGCTTTTCTGTCTTCATTCTCTGCTCTGATTATTGTTTTTAACATGAAAGTCTCCCTACCTATCCATATTGTACTCATTCTTTTGTATCCAGCTTTCGTGTCATGTCTTTCATTGGCCTTTCCATATTGGTCAAATCCACAATAATTGGGGTGCCTGGGTGGCTCAGTAGGTTAAGTATCTGCTTTCAGCTCAGGTCATGATCCCAAGGTGCTGGGATCAAGCCCTGCATTGGGATCCCTACTCACTGCTCAGAGGGGAGTCTGCTTCTCCCTCTCCCTCTGCCTCATCCCTGCTCATGCGTATGCTCTCTCTCTCTCTCAAATAAAATCTTTAAAATTTTTTTTAAAAATCCACAATAATCTCTTTCACTCTACACACTTAAGAATTTTCTTATCATTGTGATATCTCTTTGTTTATATTTTATCTTTATATTTAGCTTTATATTATCATTAAAATAAAAAACATCAATGCTTTGCCTTGTACTAGAGTGTATGGAGGGTCTCTTTTTCTTCTGTATGCCATCCCCTGTCCTTGTTACCATACTTTTAATTTGCAGGCTCTCAAGAATTTTTAAAATTTTAATGGCTATGTTGAAAGTAGATGAACCCTAACCAAATTTCTAAGGACAGGAAGGTATATCACTTTAAATTTTGAGGGTCCTCCAAATTAGTACTACAGAGTATATTTTACACTGATATTTATATTAAAATAGAAATATATATCAAAGGTAGAACACATTTTAAGGGGAATTAATTTATTGATAATTAATTTATTGATAAAAGCCTAACAATTACTCTGTCAACACTATGTTAGAATATAAAACAATATCTTAGTAATAAAAAAGGTGCTATTTCTCATAGATTATATGACTTTAGGTAAAAGCTTTGTGTTAACTGTATTTATTACTTTAATAGTAATAAAAATAATTGTTAATTTCAATGATTAAAATTTATTTTTGTGGTCAGTTTCTCATTGAATGGTTCAAGTATCTCAAATCTTAATATTGCTGTGCAAAAATATGGGAGTACAAAATTTGCCATCAACATGAAAATATGAGACGACTGCTATATTTTCAGATTATTTTTTAGAACTGTGTATTGATTTGAAGATGAATTTTTCCATTTTACCCATTATGTCCTTGAGCATTTAGGGTAGAGAAAAAAAGAGATGAGAAATGTGTTTGTACAGAATAAGTTACATAAAATAGAAAGATTAGCAAAAGTGAACCAGATCGGCAGGACATTTGGGAATCTACAAACTATGGCTTGTACATCATTTTGTTACTTAGCAAAGTGGTTAAGTAGCACATTGATCTTCAAAGGACAATGAATTGTACATACTCTGCAGCCATCTTTCTGCCAACAATTTGTGCGCTGTGCAGAACTAAGTTCTTCAGAAGCCACTTGTTATGAAGAAGAAAACCGCAATGTCAGCTTTCTAACTTGAAATTATATCATGTTGGGATGGGAAAAAAAAAATCCTTACATTTTTCATTTGATATATTTTGTTTCTTAAATATCAGATAGATGAAAGGAATATTAATAATATCTGAGTAAGATAAAAAGAATAGTAATAAAATAAAAATCTAGGTATCACCAACCAGCTTCTGAAATAGAATATTACCAGTACATTTGAATTTTCCTGTGTGCGTTTCCTTAATTCCACACCTCTATTTTATGTGTTTGTATCTCTATCTGGATAATATAGTTTGATTTTGTATGTTTTTGGAATTTATAGAAATGGAATCACACTGTATTTACTCTTCTGTGATTTGCCCTTTTCTATGGTGTTATGTCTCTGAGCCTCATTTATTTTGAAGTGTGTGGCTGTAATTCATTCATTTTTGCTACTGTAGATTATTTTACACAAACTTTATTTATCCTACAGTTGATGAATATATAGACTGTTTCATTTTTTTGTTATGACAATATATATTGCCATAAATATTCTTTGCCTATCTTCTGGTGTATCTGTTCAAGAGTTTCTCTAGGATATGTACCTAGGACTGAGATTGCTAAGTAGTAAGGTAGGTATCTTTAACATGAAATGATATCAAATTTTACTCCTGCTTGCAATCTACAAATGCTCCATATCATTGCCTATATTTAATATTCTCTGGCTTTAAATTTTCCACAAGCTTATGGGTGAAATGGTTGGCTTAATTTTACTTTCCCTGATGATTGAGGTGTTTTTTTTGTTGTTGTTTTTTAATTAACAGATGTTGAATTTCACTGAAGGCTGTTTCTCAATCAATTGAAATAATCATATGATAGTTTTCTGCTACAATCCATTCACATGCGGTGGCTCAATCGGTTGGACGGCTCAGTCGGTGGCTCAGTTGGTTGGATGTGTGACTTTTGGTTTCAGCTTGGGTGCGGGGGGTGGGGATCAAGCCCCATTTTGGCTCCATGCTCAGCTCCGAGTCTGCTCTATATTCTCTCCCTCTCCCTCTGCCCCTCCTCCTGCTAGCACTCTCTCTCTCTCTCAAAGTGAATAAATAAAATCTTAAAAAAAAAGACATAATCCATTCACATGGTGAATTATATTAATCAATTTTCTAATGTTACATTTCTGGAAGAAACCCAATTTTATCGTGATGAAATATCCTTTTCAAATATTGTTGGAACCAGTGTGCTAATGTTTTATTTTGTAACTTTTATAGTTCCATATTTTCTCTAATACTAAGGATTGTACATTTTCTTTGTTGTATTCTCCTTGTCAATTTTTTTTGTATTAAGGTTATGCTAGTCTCATAATATTTATTTGGTCAGATTTTTTTTCTGTTATGGCTTTGTAAGATGAAAATTATATATTGTCATGGAATCTGTTGGTGAAATGACCTCAGGTTGGTATTTCCTTTATGGAAAAGGTTTTGATATCTGATTTTATTTATCTAATTCTAATAGAATTATTCAAATTTTGTATTTCTTTCTGTGTCAATTTTTGGTCACTTACGGGTATTTAGGAATTTGTCCATTTCATTTCAGTTATAAATGTACTGGTATAAAGTGGTAATTTAACTTATTACATATTTAATCTCTGAAATACCTGAAATAATGTATTCTTTTCATTATGTTTATTTGTACCTTCCCTTTTAAAAATTTTTCCAGAATTTTGCTAAGCATATCCATACTGATTATAGGTACAATGTTGTACAGCAGATCTCTAGAATTTACTCATCTTGCTTAAATGAGGCTTGATTAGTAACTCCCTATTCCCACCTCCTTCATCCAGTGCCTGGGAACCATAATTTTCACTCTATGATTGTGTGAATTTGACTAGTTTAAATACCTCATATAGGTGGAATCATGCAGTATTTGTCTTTCAAAGATTTTATTTATTTATTTATTTGAGAGGGATAGAGAAAGAACAAGCAGAGGGAGAGGCAGGTGAGGGGAGAGGGAGAAGCAGGCTCCCCACTGAGCAGGGAGCCCTATGCAGAGCTCAAACCCAGGACCCTGGGATCATGACCTGAGCTGAAGGAAGACGCTTAACTAATGGAGCCACCAAGGTGCCCCAGTATTTGTCTTTCATTTAGCTTAATGTTTTCAAGGTTCATCCCTCGTGTCATATATTGCGGCGTTTCCTTCTTTTCTAAGGCTAAATAATATTCCATTGTATGTATACCATAATTTCTTTATCCATTTATCTGTTGATGAACATGTTATTTCTTGGCTGTTGTGAATAGTGCTGCAGTGAACCTGAGAATGTTAATATCTCTTTGAAATCCTGCTTTCAGTATTTTTGGATAAGTATCCAGTAGTGGGATTACTAGATGATATGGTATATTTTTGATAAAATTCCATACTGGTTTTAATAGCAGCTGCACCATGGTGCATTTCCATCAATAGTGTGCAAGGTTCTTATTTTTCCATATTTTCACCAATACTTACTGTCTTTTTTTTTTTTTTAGGATAGCCATTGTTACAGGTGTGAAGTGATAAATCATTGTGGTTTTGATTTGCATTTCCCTGATGATTAGTATTGTTGATTTTTTTTTTAAATATATACCTGCTAGCTATTTCTATTTCTTCTTTGGAGAAATGTTTATCCAAGTCTTTATCACATTTAAAAATTGGATTATTAGTGGTTTTTTTGCTGTTGAGTTGTAAGAATTCTGTATATATTTTAGATATTAATCCCTTATCAGAGATATTTACAAATATTTTCTCCTGTTCTGTGGAGTGCCTTTTCATTCTGTTGCTTATTTCCTTAGTGTGCATGCATAGGCTTTTTAATTTGAATTTTTTCTTTGCTTTGTTTTGGGGTTTCTGTTTATTTTTCCTTGTATAATTTTGCTTTTGTTGCCCATGCTTTTGTTGTTATATACATGAAATCACTGCCAAGACCAATGATGTGAAACTTTTCTTCCATGTTTTCTTTTAGCAGTTCTAGGGCTCATGTTTAAGTCCTTAATCCATTTTGAATTTTTATGTATGGTATAAGATGAAGGTACAATTTCATTCTTTTTCATGTAAATATTCAGTTTTTCTAACTCCATTTACTGAAGAAACTATTCTTTCCCCATTGTGTATTCTTGGTGCTCATGTTAAAGATGAATTGACTGTATATGCATGGGTTTACTTCTAGGCTCTCTCTACTCTTCCATTGGTCTGTATGTCCAAGACAATGATGTCACTTTTGCCACTTCCATTTTTATGTCAGTACCATACTGTTTTGATTACCATTGCTTTATAATATACTGTGAGATCAGGAACTGTGACATAACCTAACTTTGTTCTTATTTTTTAAGACTGATTTAGGTATTTAGGAACTTATGTGGTACAATATAAATTTTAGATTTTTTTGTATTTCTGTAAAAAATGTCATTGAGATTTTGTTAGAGATTGAATGGAATCTGTAGATCTCTCTGGGTAGTGAAGATACTTTAAAAATAGTAAGTTTTTTAATCTATGTACATGGAATGACTTTCCATTTTCTATTATTTTCATGCTATTGTAAGTAGGATTGTTTTTCTAATTTCCTTTTCAGATAGCTTGTTAGTGTGTAGAAATGCAACTGATTTTTAAATATTGATTTTGTATCTTGAAATTTTACTGAGTTTATTTGTTCCTTTTTTTTTTTAAGGATTTTATTTATTTATTTGACAGAGAGAGACACAGCAAGAGAGGGAACACAAGCAGGGGGAGTGGGAGACGGAGAAGCAGGCTTCCCGCCAAGCAGGGAGCCCGATGTGGGGCTTGATCCCAGGACCCTGGGATCATGACCTGAGCCGAAGGCAGACGCTTAACGACTGAGCCACCCAGGCACCCCTGAGTTTATTAGTTCTAAAAGGTTTATTTTAATGGGGTCTTTCAGGTTTTCTATATATAAGATTGTATCTCCAATTTTACTTCTTTCTTTCTGATTTGGATGCCTTCAATTTATTTTTTTGTCTAATTGTTCTGGTTGGTACTTATAGTACTATGTTGAATAGAAGTGGCAAAAGTGACAACCTTGTCTGGTTTTTAATGTTAGAGGGAAAGTTTTAGCTTTCGCCATTGAGTATGATGCTGGCTATGGGCTTTTTCCTATATAGCCCTTTCCTCTATTCCTAGTCTGTTGAGAGTTTTTATCATGAAAAAGTGTTGAATTTGGTCAAATGCTTTTCTGCATCTCATAAAATGATCATGTGATTTTTATTCTTTATTCTGTTCGTGTCATATTGATTTTCATGTTAAAATATCCTTGCATCCCCCTTGAGCATGATGTATGATCCCTTTAATATGGTGTTAGATTCCATTTGCTAGTATTTTGTTGAGGATTTTTGCATCCATATTTGTCAGAGAAATTGACCTATAGTTTTCTTCCCTTGTGGTGTCTTTGTCTGACTTTGGTATGAGTGTAATTCTGGACTCATAGAATGAGTTTGGAAGTGATCAGTCATCTTCAATTTTTGGAAGAGTTTGAGAGTTGGCATTAATTCTTTAAATGTTTGGTAGAAGTCACCAGTGAGGCCATCTAGTACTAGATTTTCTTTGTTGGGATATTTTTTATGATTGATTCAATCTCCATAGTAGCTATATATCTCTTCAGACTCCATTTCTTCATGATTCAATCTTGGTAGTCTGTATATATCTAGGAATTTATCCATTTCATTTCTTCCAGATTATCCAGTTGTAATATCATCTGTTTTATTTCTAATTTTATTTAAGTATTTTCTCTTTTTTTCTTGGTCTGGCTCTGGTTTTTCAATTTTATCTTTTCAAAAAACCAACTTTTAGTTTTATTAATTTTTTCTATTGTTTTTCTGTGGATTTCAGCTCTAATCTTTGTTATTTCCTTTCTTCTGCTAAACTTGGGCTTAGTTTTTTTCTTTTTTTTCTAGCTCTTTGATGTAGAAGTTGGGTTGTTTTTTGAGATACTTCTTTGTTCTTAATGTAGGCATTTACTGTAATAAACTTTGTCAGTACTACTTTTACAGCATCTCATAAATTTGACATGTTGTGTTTTGATTTTTGTTTGTCTCAAGCTGTTTTCTAATTTTCTTTCTGATTTCTTCTTTGACCAATGGTTATTCAGAGTGTGTTGTTTAATTTCCATATATGTTTGTATTTTTGAGCTTTCCTTCTGTTGTTGTTTTCTAATTTCATTCCATTGTGGTCAGAAAAGACATGCAGCATGATTTCAGTCTTTACATTTGTTAAATTTGTTTTGTGACTTAACCTGTCATATAGCCTGGAGAAAGTTCCGTGTGCATTTGAAAATAATGTGTATTTTGCTGCCATTGCATGGAATGTTCTGTTTATGTCTGTTAGGTCCATTTGGTCCATAATGTTATTCAAGTCCTTTGTTTTCTTACTGATCTTATTGATCCTCTGTCTAGATATGCTGTCCTTATTAAAAGTGGGGTATTAAAGTCTATTCTTGTACTGCTGTGTGTTTCTCCCTTTAGTTCTTCCATGTTTGCTTCATGTATTTAAGTGCTCTGCTGTTCAATGTATATGAATTTATAATTGTTGTACTTTCCTGGTGGGTTGACTCTTTTATCATTCTATAATGTCCTTCCTTGTCTCTTGGGACAGTTTTTGACATAAAATCTATTTTCTCTAATATAAGTATAGCCCCCCCCCCCGTTTTTTGGTTGCCATTTGTATGGAATATTTTTCCCATTCCTTCACTTTCAGCTTATGTGTATCCTTAAATCTAAAGTGAATTTCTTGTAGGCAGCATATAATTGGTCTTGTTTGTTTGTTTCCATCTAGCCACTCTTATATGTCTTCTGTTGTGGGAATAAAATCCATTAATTTTTTTTTAAATTTTTTATTGTTATGTTAATCACCATATAGTACATCATTAGTTTTTGATGTAGTGTTCCATGATTCATTGTTTGTGCATAACACCTAGTGCTCCATGCAGAATGTGCCCTCTTTAATACCCATAACCAGGCTAACCCATCCCCCTACCCTCCTCCCCTCTAGAACCCTCAGTTTGTTTCTCAGAGTCCATCGTCTCTCATGGTTCGTCTCCCCCTCTGACATACTCCCCTTCATTCTTCCCCTCCTGCTATCTTCTTCTTTTTCTTTTTTCTTAACATATGTTGCATTATTTGTTTCAGAAGTACAGATCTGTGATTCAACAGTCTTGCACAATTCACAGCGCTCACCAGAGCACATACCCTACCCAATGTCTATCACCCAGCCTCCCCATCCCTCCCACCCCCCACCACTCCAGCAACATTCAGTTTGTTTCCTGAGATTAAGAATTCCTCATATCAGTGAGGTCATATGATACATGTCTTTCTCTGATTGACTTATTTCACTCAGCATAACACCCTCCAGTTCCATCCACGTCGTTGCAAATGGCAAGATCTCATTCCTTTTGATGGCTGCATAATATTCCATTGTGTATATATACCACTTCTTCTTTATCCATTCATCTGTCGATGGACATCTTGGCTCTTTCCACAGTTTGGCTATTGTGGACATTGCTGCTATAAACATCGGGGTACACGTACCCCTTCGGATCCCTACATTTGTATCTTTGTGGTAAATACCCAGTAGTGCAATTGCTGAATCGTCGGGTAGCTCTATTTTCAACTGTTTGAGGAACCTCCATACTGTTTTCCAGAGTGGTTGCACCAGCTTGCATTCCCACCAACAGTGTAGGAGGGTTCTCCTTTCTCCACATCCCCGCCAACATCTGTCGTTTCCTGACTTGTTAATTTTAGCCATTCTGACTGCTGTGAGGTGGTATCTCATTGAGGTTTTGATTTGGATTTCCCTGATGCCGAACGATGTTGAGCACTTTTTCATGTGTCTCTTGGCCATTTGGATGTCTTCTTTGGAAAAATGTCTGTTCATGTCTTCTGCCCATTTCCTGATTGGATTATTTGTTCTTTGGGTGTTGAGTGTGATAAGTTCTTTATAGATTTTGGATACTAGCCCTTTATCTGATATGTCATTTGCAAATATTTTCTCCCATTCTGTCGGTTGTCTTTTGGTTTTGTGGACTGTTTCTTTTGCTGTGCAAAAGCTTTTTATCTTGATGAAATCCCAATAGTTCATTTTTGCCCTTGCTTCCCTTGCCTTTGGGGATGTTTCTAGGAAGAAGTTGCTGCAGCTGAGGTCGAAGAGGTTGCTGCCTGTGTTCTCCTTTAGGATTTTGATGGACTCCTGTCTCACATTGAGGTCTTTCAATCATTTTGAGTCTGTTTTTGTGTGTGGTGTAAGGAAATGGTCCAGTTTCATTCTTCTGCATGTGGCTGTCCAATTTTCCCAACACCATTTGTTGAAGAGACTGTCTTTTTGCCATTGAACATTCTTCCCTGCTTTGTCAAAGATAAGTTGACCATAGAGTTGAGGGTCCATTTCTGGGCTCTCAATTCTGTTCCATTGATCTATGTGTCTGTTTTTGTGCCAGTACCATACTGTCTTGATGATGACAGCTTTGTAATAGAGCTGGAAGTCTGGAATTGCGATGCCGCCAGCTTTGCTTTTCTTTTTCAATATTCCTCTGGCTATTCGGGGTCTCTTCTGGTTCCATACAAATTTTAGGATTATGTGTTCCATTTCTTTGAAAAACGTGGATGGTATTTTGATGGGGATTGCTTTGAATGTGTAGATTGCTCTAGGTAGCATTGACCTCATCACAATGTTGGTTCTCCCAATCCATGAGCATGGAACATTTTTCCATTTCTTTGTGTCTTCCTCAATTTCTTTCATGAGTATTTTATAGTTTTCTGAGTACAGATCCTTTGCCTCTTTGGTTAGATTTATTCCTAGGTATCTTATGGTTTTGGGTGCAATTGTAAATGGGATCGACTCCTTGATTTGTCTCTCTTCTGTCTTGTTGTTGGTGTATAGGAATGCCACTGATTTCTGTGCATTGATTTTATATCCTGCTACTTTACTGAATTCCTGTATGAGTTCTAGAAGTTTTGGTGTGGAGTCTTTTGGGTTTTCCACATAGAGTATCATATCACCTGCAAAGAGTGAGAGTTTGACTTCCTCTTTGCCGATTTGGATGCCTTTGATCTCTTTTTGTTGTCTGATTGCTGTGGCTAGGACTTCTAATACTAGGTTGAATAGCAGTGGTGATAGTGGACATCCCTGCTGTGTTCCTGACCTTAGGGGAAAAGCTCTCAGCTTTTCCCCATTGAGAATGATATTCGCTGTAGGTTTTTCATAGATGGCTTTTATGATATTGAGGTATGTACCCTCTATCCCTATACTCTGAAGAGTTTTGATCAAGAAAGGATGCTGTACTTTGTCAAATGCTTTTTCTGCATCTATTGAGAGGATCATATGATTCTTTTCTTTCTTTTGTTAATGTATCACGTTGATTGATTTGCGGATGTTGAACCATCCTTGCAGCCCAGGGATAAATCCCACTTGGTTGTGGTGAATAATCCTTTTAATGTACTGTTGGATCCTATTGGCTAGGATTTTGGCGAGAATTTTTGCATCCATGTTCATCAAGGATATTGGTCTGTAATTCTCCTTTTTGATGGGGTCTTTCTCTGGTTTTGGGATCAAGGTAATGCTGGCCTCATCAAATGAGTTTGGAAGTTTTCCTTCCATTTCTATTTTTTGGAACAGTTTCAGGAGAATAGGTATCAATTCTTCTTTAAATGTTTGGTAGAATTCCCCTGGGAAGCCATCTGGCCCTGGGCTTTTGTTTCTTGGGAGATTTTTGACGACTGCTTCAATTTCCTTAGTGGCTATAGGTCTGTTCAGGTTTTCTATTTCTTCCTGGTTCAATTTTGGTAGTTGATACATCTCTAGGAATGTACCCATTTCTTCCAGGTTATCTAATTTGCTGGCATAGAGTTGCTCATAATATGTTCTTATAATTGTTTTTATTTCTTTGGTGTTGGTTCTGATCTCTCCTCTTTCATTCATGATTTTGTTGATTTGGGTCATTTCTCTTCTTTTTGATAAGTCTGGCCGGGGTTAATCAATCTTGTTAATTCTTTCAAAGAACCAGCTGCTAGTTTCGTTGATCTGTTCTACTGTTCTTTTGGTTTCTAGTTCATTGATTTCTGCTCTGATCTTTATTATTTGTCTTCTCCTGCTGGGTTTAGGCTTTATTTGCCGTTCTTTCTCCAGCTCCTTTAGGTGTAGGGTTAGGTTGTGTATTTGAGATCTTTCTTGTTTCCTGAGAAAGGCTTGTATTGCTATATACTTTCCTCTCAGGACTGCCTTTGCTGTATCCCAAAGATTTTGAACAGTTGTGTTTTCATTTTCATTGGTTTCCATGAATTTTTTAAATTCTTCTTTAATTTCCTGGTTAACCCATTCATTCTTTAGTAGGATGCTCTTTAGCCTCCATGTATTTGAGTTCTTTCCGACTTTCCTCTTGTGATTGAGTTCTAGTTTCAAAGCATTGTGGTCTGAAAATATGCAGGGAATAATCCCCATCTTTTGGTATCGGTTGAGACCTGATTTGTGACCTAGGATGTGATCAATTCTGCAGAATGTTCCATGGGCACTAGAGAAGAATGTGTATTCTGTTGCTTTGGGATGGAATGTTCTGAATATGTCTGTGAAGTCCATTTGGTCCAGTGTGTCATTTAAAGTTTTATTTCCTTGTTGATTTTTTGCTTAGATGAACTGTCCATTTCAGTGAGCAGGGTGTTAAAGTCCCCCACTATTATTGTATTGTGGTCAATGTGTTTCTTCGCCTATTGTTATTAATTGGCTTATATAATTGGCTGCTCCCATGTTAGGGGCATAGATATTTACAATTGTTAGATCTTCTTGTTGGATAGACCCTTTAAGTAGGATATAGTGTCCTTCCTCATCTCTTATTACAGTCTTTGGTTTAAAATCTAATTTGTCTGATATAAGGATTGCCACCCCAGCTTTCTTTTGATGTCCATTAGCATGGTAAATGGTTTTCCACCCCCTCACTTTCAATGTGGGGGTGTCTTTGGGTCTAAAATGAGTCTCTTGCAGACAGCATATCGATGGGTCTTGTTTTTTAATCCAATCCGATAGCCTGTGTCTTTTGATTGGGGCCTTTAGCCCATTTACATTCAGGGTAACTATTGAAAGATATGAATTTAGTGCCATTGTATTGCCTGTAAGGTGACTGTTACTGTATATTGTCTGTGTTCCTTTCTAATCTATGCTGCTTTTAGGCTCTCTCTTTGCTTAGAGGGCCCCTTTCAATATTTCTTGGAGGGCTGGTTTCGTGTTTGCAAATTCCTTTAGTTTTTGTTTGTCCTGGAAGCTTTTTATCTCTCCTATTTTCAGTGACAGCCTAGCTGGATATAGTGTTCTTGGCTGCATATTTTTCTCATTTAGTGCTCTGAAGATATCATGCCAGTCCTTTCTGGCCTGCCAGGTCTCTGTGGATAGGTCTGTTGCCAATCCAATATTTCTACCATTGTAGGTTACATATCTCTTCACCCGAGCTGCTTTCAGGATTTTCTTTGTCTCTGAGACTCCTAAGTTTTACTATTAGGTGTCGGGGTGTTGACCTATTTTTATTGATTTTGAGAGGGGTTCTCTGTGCCTCCTGGTTTTTGATGCCTGTTTCCTTCCCCACATTAGGGAAGTTCTCTGCTATAATTTGCTCCAATGTACCTTCTGCCCCTCTCTCTCTTTCTTCTTCTTCTGGGATCCCAATTATTCTAATGTTTCATCTTATCGTATCACTTATCTCTCGAATTCTGCCCTCGTGATCCTGTAGTTGTTTCTCTCTCTTTTTCTCAGCCTCTTTATTTTCCATCATTTGGTCTTCTATATCGATGATTCTCTCTTCTTCCTCATTTATCCTAGCAGTTAGTGCCCCCATTTTTTATTGCACCTCATTAATAGCCTTTTTGATTTCGACTTGGTTAGATTTTAGTTCTTTTATTTCTCCAGAAAGGGTGTCTCTAATAACTTCCACGCTTTTTTCAAGCCCAGCTAGTATCTTTAAAGTCATGATTCTGAACTGTAGGTCGGACATCGTACTAATGTCCGTATTGAGTAGGTCCCTGGCTGACGGTACTACCTCTTATTCTTTTTGCTGAGGTGATTTTTTTCGTCTTGTCATTTTTTCCAGAGGAGAATAGATGAATGAGAGAACAAAATGCTAACAGGTTAACAATGTCCCCAGGAAATATACTGTATACAAATCAGAAAAGACCTGAAACCAGGGGAAAAGAAAGGGAAGGAAAGAAAAAAGAAAGAGGAAAAAAAAAGAAAAAAAAAGATAAAAACAGAACAATACAAAAAAAGCAGAATATGATCAAATATGATCAGGCTAGTGCATAGGTCAGTGCCACACACTAGATTTTGGGCGTATTTTGGTCTGTTAGAAAAAAGTGCCTCCTAAAATTTTAAAGGAAGAAAGACATATATGTACAAAATAAGGGTTGATACAATGAAGGGATGGAAGATGACTGTAAAGATGAAAATTATAAAAGATTTTATAAAAGGAATTGATAAGATAAGTTGTTTGAAAAAAGAAAGATGATTAAAAAAAAAGGGAGAGAATGTGATCAGGCAGGAGACTAGAACAAAGCCATACACTAGTGATTTAGGGTATATTTTGATCTGTTAGAAGAAACTGTATCTCAAAATCTTAAAGAGAGAACAACTTATATATATATGCCAAACATAAGGGTAACTACTATGAAGGGATAAAATATGACTCTAAAAATGAAAAACAAAAAATGTTTTTTTTAAAAAAGGGATTGATAAGATGTTGGTTGAAAAAGGGAGAAAGAAAAATTAAAAAAAAACAGTTAAAAAAATTAACTTTGATGAACTAATGAATCATGGTAAAAAAAAAAAGCCATGAATTCTATGTTCAGTATTCCCCTGCCTCTGGAGTTCTCCCATTGTCCTTGATCGGTAAACTTGGTCTTGGCTTGCTGGCTGTTCCTGCTGATCTTCTGGGGGAGGGGCCTGTTGCCATGGTTCCCATATGTCTTTGCCGGAGGCGGAATTGCCCCGCCCTTGTCGGTCTGGGCTAAGCAAGCTGCTCGGGTTTGCTCTCAGGAGCTTTTGTTCCCTGCAAGGTCTCAGTACAGCTTTGGAGGACCAGGGTGAAAATGGTGGCCTCCCAATCTCCACCCGGAGGAGCTGAGAACTCGGGGCCCCGCTCCTCAGTGCACCCCCAGAGAAAAGCAGTCACTCCCGTCTCCCTGGTCTCCAGCCGCACTCTGTGCTCACCGGGCCTGTGACTGAGCATTTGTATCTCTGGCACCCGACCCTGTGTGGAGTCTCCAAACCCAGCAGATCCCTGCGGTGCATTCCCACGCCGCTCCTCCCGGGGGAGAAAGGGGAGTCTCCCCGGCTCTGCCGCTTGTTGGGTCTCTGCTGGAGGAGTAGTGGCCCGACTGTGCCACGGATTACAGTTTATGGCAACCCTGAGCTGAGAGCCCACGCCTCGGCTCTGTCTCTGCAGCCGGCTTCCCCGCTCCGATACTTGGGAGCTCTGCCGCACTCAGGCACCCCCAGTCTTTCTGTGACCCCGAGGGTCCTGAGACCACACTGTCCCGGGAGGATTCCACCCCCGCTTAGCCACTGCAGCGACGTCCCTCACTGGAGCCAACTTCTAAAAGTTCCGATTTTGTGCTCCGCGGCTCTATCACTTGCCAGAAGCGGCCGGCGGAGGCTCCCTCCCCCGCCGTCTATCCTCCTGAATATCGCCTTGGATTCACTTCTTCGCATGTCCTACCTTCCAGTAGGTGGTCGCTTCTCTGTTCAGAGTTGTTGCTACTCTCCTCTTCGATCTCCTGTTGAGTTCGTAGGTGTTCAGAATGGTTTGATCCCTATTCAGCTGAATTCCCGAGACCAGATGAAATCTAGGTCTCCTACTCCTCCGCCATCTTGCTCCGCCCCCCAAAATCCATTAATTTTTGAAAGTAATTACTGATAGGGAAAGATTCCCTTTTACCATTTTATTGTTTTCTGTTTGTCTCATACTTCTTTAATTTAACTTTTTTTCTCTTGCTATCTTCCTTTGTCTTTTGTTGATTTTTGTTTGCCCTATGCTTCGATTCCTTTCTTTTTTTCTTTTGTGTAATTTCTCTGAGTATTTTTTTTTATTATTACCTTGGAGTTTATATAAAATATTTTATAGTTACAGTGATTTATTTTTAGCTGATAACAACTCAAGTTCAATTACATACAACTCTGCACTTTAAATCCCCTCACTTCATCTTGTTGTCACGATTTACATTTATTCATGTGGTATACATTTTAACATTTTTAGTTACAATTATTTTAAGTACTTAATTATAGATTTTATACTAGAATTAAAAGTGATTTACCCCCCACCATTACAGTAATAACGGTATTCTGTATTTGTCTACATTTTAGCCTCTACCCATGACTTTGTTTTCTCATGCTGACATGTTGCTGTTTAGCATCTTTTTGTTTTAATGTGAAGAACTCCCTTTCACATTTCTTGTAAGGCAAGTGGTGATTGCCTCATCACTTAGTGGTGATGAAATCCCTCAGCTTTTATTTGGAGAAGACTTTTTTTTTTATTATTATGTTATGTTAATCACCATACATTACATCATTAGTTTTTGATGTAGTGTTCCATGATTCATTGTTTGCGTATAATACCCAGTGCTCCATGCAGTACGTGCCCTCTTTAATACCCATCACCATGCTAACCCATCCCCCCACACCCCTCCCCTCTAGAACCCTCAGTTTGTTTCTCAGAATCCATAGTCTCTCATGGTTCGTCTCCACCTATGATTTTTCCCCCTTCATTCTTCCCTTCCTGCTATCTTCTTCTTCTTCTTTTTTTTTAAACATACAATGTATTATTTGTTTCAGAGGTACAGGTCTGTGATTCAACAGTCTTACACAATTCACAGCGCTCACCATAGCATATACCCTCCCCAATGTCTATCACCCAGCCTCCCCATCCCTCCCACCCCCCACCACTCCAGCAACCCTTAGTTTGTTTCCTGAGATTAAGAATTCCTCATATCAGTGAGATCATATGATACATGTCTTTCTCTGATTGACTTATTTCGCTCAGCATAATACCCTCCAGTTCCATCCATGTCGTTGCAAATGGCAAGATTTCATTCCTTTTGATGGCTGCATAATATTCCAGTGTGTGTGTGTGTGTGTGTGTGTGTGTGTGTGTGTGTGTGTGTGTGTGTGTGTACACACCACATCTTCTTTATCCATTCATCTGTCAATGGCCATCTTGGCTCTTTCTATAGTTTGGTTATTTGTGGACATTGCTGCTGTAAACATTAGGGTGCATGTACCCCTTCAGATCACTAGATTTGTATCTTTGGGGTAAATACCCAGTAGTGCAATTGCTGGGTCATACAGTAGCTCTATTTTCAACTTTTTGAGGAACCTCCATACTGTTTTCCAGAGTGGCTGCACCAGCTTGCATTCCCACCAACAGTGTAAGAGGGTTCCCCTTTCTCCGCATCCCCACCAACATCTGTCATTTCCTGACTTGTTAATTTTAGCCATTCTGACTGGTGTGAGGTGGTGGCTTATTGAGGTTTTAATTTGGATTTCCCTGATGCTGAGTGATGTTGAGCACTTTTTCATGTGTTTGTTGGCCATTTGGATGTCTTCTTTGGAAAAATGTCTGTTCATGTCTTCTGCCCATTTCTTGACTGGATTATTTGTTCTTTGGGTGTTGAGTTTGATAAGTTCTTTATAGATTTTGGATACTAGCCCTTTATCTGATATGTTATTTGCAAATATTTTCTCCCATTCTGTCGGTTGTCTTTTGGTTTTGTGGACTGTTTCTTTTGCTGTGCAAAAGCTTTTTATCTCGATGAAGGCCCAATAGTTCACTTTTGCCCTTGCTTCCCTTGCCTTTGGGGATGTTTCTAGGAAGAATTTGCTGCGGCTGAGGTTGAAGAGGTTGCTGCCTGTGTTCTCCTCTAGGATTTTGATGGACTCCTGTCTCACGTTTAGGTCTTTCAACCATTTTGAGTCTATTTTTGTGTGTGGTGTAAGGAAATGGTCCAGTTTCATGCTTCTGCATGTGGCTGTCCAATTTTCCCAACACCATTTGTTGAAGAGAATTTTTCCATTGGACATTCTTTCCTGCTTTGTCGAAGATTAGTTGACCATAGAGTTGAGGGTCCATTTCTGGGCTCTCTATTCTGTTCCATTGATCTATGTGTCTGTTTTTGTGCCAGTACCATACTGTCTTGATGATGACAGCTTTGTAATAGAGCTTGAAGTCCGGAATTGTGATGTCACCAGCTTTGCTTTTCTTTTTCAACATTCTTCTGGCTATTCAGGGTCTTTTCTGGTTCCATACAAATTTTAGGATTATTTGCTCCATTTCTTTGAAAAAAGTTGATGGTATTTTGTTAGGGATTGCTTTGAATGTGTAGATTGCTATAGGTAACATTGACATCTTCACAATATTTGTTCTTCCAATCCATGAGCATGGAACATTTTTCCATTTCTTTGTGTCTTCCTCAATTTCTTTCATGAGTATTTTATAGTTTTCTGAGTACAGATCCTTTGCCTCTTTGGTTAGATTTATTCCTAGGTATCTTATGGTTTTGGGTGCAATTGTAAATGGGATTGACTCCTTAATTTCTCTTTCTCTGTCTTGTTGTTGGTGTATAGGAATGTCACTGATATCTGTGCATTGATTTTATATCCTGCTACTTTACTGAATTCCTGTATGAGTTCTAGAAGTTTTGGTGTGGATTCTTTTGGGTTTTCCACATACAGTATCATATCATCTGCAAAGATTGAGAGTTTGACTTCCTCTTTGCCGATTTGGATGCCTTTGATTTCTTTTTGTTGTCTGATTGCTGTGGCTAGGACTTCTAATACTATGTTGTATAGCAGTGGTGATAGTGGACATCCCTGCCGTGCTCCTGACCTTAGGGAGAAAGCTCTCAGTTTTTTCCCATTGAGAATGATATTCGCTGTAGGTTTTTCATAGACGGCTTTTATGATATTGAGGTATGTACCCTCTATCCCTATACTCTGAAGAGTTTTGATCAAGAAAGGATGCTGTACTTTGTCAAATACTTTTTCTGCATCTATTGAGAGGATCATATGGTTCTTGTTCTTTCTATTATTAATGTATTGTATCACATTGATTGATTTGCGGATATTGAACCAACCTGGCAGCCCAGGGATAAATCCCACTTAGTCGTGGTGAATAATCCTTTTAATGTACTGTTGGATCCTATTGGCTAGGATTTTGGCGAGAATTTTTCTTCCATGTTCATCAAAGATATTGGTCTGTAATTCTCTTTTTTGATGGGGTCTTTGTCTGGTTTTGGGATCAAGGTAATGCTGGCCTCATAAAAGGAGTTTGGAAGTTTTCCTTCTTTTTCTATTTTTTTGGAACAGTTTCATAAGAATAGGTATTAATTCTTCTTTAAATGTTTGGTAGAATTCCCCGGGGAAGCCATCTGGCCCTGGGCTTTTGTTTGTTGGGAGATTTTTGTTGACTGCTTCAATTTCCTTAGTAGTTATAGGTCTGTTCAGGTTTTCTATTTCTTTCTGGTTCAGTTTTGGTAGTTGATACATCTCTAGGAATGTACCCATTTCTTCCAGATTATCTAATTTGCTGACATATAGTTGCTCATAATATATTCTTATAATTGTTTGTATTTCTTTGTTGTTGGTTGTGATCTCTCCTCTTTCATTCATGATTTTATTTATTTGGGTCCTTTCTCTTTTCTTTTTGATAAGTCTGGCCAGGGGTTTATCAATCTTGTTAATTCTTTCAAAGAACCAGCTTCTAGTTTCGTTGATCTGTTCTGTTCTTTTGGTGTCTATTTCATTGATTTCTGCTCTGATCTTTATTATTTCTCTTCTCCTGCTGGGTTTTGGCTTTATTTGCTGTTCTTTATCCAGCTCCTTTAGGTGTAGGGTTAGGTTGTGTATTTGAGACCTTTTTTGTTTCTTGAGAGAGGCTTGTATTGCTATATACTTTCCTCTTAAGACCGCCTTCGCTGCATCCCAAAGATTTTGAACAGTTGCGTTTCATTTTCGTTTGTTTCCATGAATTTTTTAAATTCTTCTTAAATTTCCTGGTTGACCCATTCTTTTTTTAGTAGGATGCTCTTTAGCCTCCATGTATTATGAGTTCTTTCCGACTTTTCTCTTGTGATTGAGTTCTAGTTTCAAAGCATTGTGGTCTGAAAATATGCAGGGAATGATCCCAATCTTTTGGTACTGGTTGAGACCTGATTTGTGACCTAGGATGTGATCAATTCTGGAGAATGTTCCATGGGAACTAGAGAAGAATGTGTATTCTGTTGCTTTGGGATGGGATGTTCTGAATATATCTGTGAAGTCCATTTGGTCCAGTGTGTCATTTAAGTCTTTATTTCCTTGTTGATTTTTGCTTAGATGATCTGTCCATTTCAGTGAGCGGGGTGTTAAAGTCCCCCACTATTATTGTATTGTTGTCAATGTGTTTCTTTGCTTTTGTTATTAATTGGCTTATATAATTGGCTGCTCCCATGTTAGGGGCATAGATATTTACAATTGTTAGATCTTCTTGTTGGATAGGCCCTTTAAGTATGATAGTGTCCTTCCTCATCTCTTATTACAGTCTTTGGTTTAAAATCTAATTTGTCTGATATAAGGATTGCCACTTTGGGGAAGTCTTTATCTCTTTTTCATTTAAGAAGAGTGTTAGCAGGTATAGTCTTCTTGGTTGGCAATTTCTTTCAACACTTTAGTATATAATTTCACTACTTTCTGGCCTGTAAGTTTTCTGCTGAAGAAGTAGCTTATGGTCTTAGGAAATTTCCCTTATACATGAGAAGTTGCTTTTCTCAGTTACTGTATATTTTGTTCCATGATTTTTGTTTGGTACTATTTAGTATTTTCTATTTCTGTTGAAATTCTCACTTGGTTCATGTGTTGTTCTCTGGACCTCAGTGAGCATCTTTATGACTATTATTCTGAACTCTCTATCAGGTAAGTCATATAATTATATTGCATTAGGGTCAGTTTCTGGAGATTTATCTTGTTTCTTTGTTTGGAACATCTTTGCATGATTCTTCATTTTACTTGACTCTTTGTTGGTGTCTGCACATTCAACAAAGTCGCCACCTCTCCTGTTTCTTACAGATTGGCCTTGTACAGGAAAATACCCCCACCAATCAGTTTAGACAAAGATTCTGGGAGGTTCTCAAATCTTCATGCTAGTCCAACCTATTTTCTTTGTTCTTTACAACCCTTGGCTATCTAAGATATGCTGGGTTCTGTCAGTGCACAAGAACACATGAGATGGAAGCCAGTTTTTTGGGGGCATTTGCAGAAAAGTTGGATAATTGGATGCTCTGTTTAACTCTTTCTCCAGAAGAGGAGAGCTGTTTGTTGTTATTGCTGTTGTTTGTTTGTTTGTTTTTCATCTGCTTACTGTGTGCTGACATTTGTCAGGCTAAAAGCCTGTCCCTGTTCTTACTTGCCCCAGGTAGCTAAATTATGCCAGGTCCTCAGCTCTCTGAGACCCACAAGTAAGAAGTCTATCCTTTGTGTAGTGCCAGAAAAAGTTGTGGAATTGAACGACCAGACCAATTCTTTCTCTCCCCAGGGAGAAGCAGACAGCTGTGGTTATTCACTCTTTGCTGAGTCAAGGGAAGAAGTTACGATGTCTATCAATTGAAACCATTGTCTTTGTTTTCCTCCAGGCAACCAGATTGCACTGGACCCATCTGTACTCCGAGACAGGCAAGCTATATGCCATTTCTTTGGGCAATCCCAGAAAAATTGGGTCTTCAGATGTACATGGGAAAGTAGAAGTCTGATTCAGATGTGGGAGCTGGTTGCCAGGGGTAACTCAACTGAAAAAAGAAAAGATTGCATTTCAACTACCTACAAATTTCAAAGAAGGTGCAGCAAACTAATTTTTCTGGTGGGAAAAAGATCCCTTTCTCCTTCCTTTGAGAGTGAAAAAAGGTCTCCTCTTGCTGGTAAGAGACCCTTCTGGGAATTCATGCTGTTGACCTCAAGTGAGACTGTAATCTCTTTGCCTGTCTGTGGCAAGGAGAAATCAGCATGGATTTAGAGGGAAGTTCAGGGCTTACTAGAAAATGAAAAAGCTAGAAAAGAAACCCCAAACTGTTATTTGCATCTGTCATCCTCCCAGTGAAGAGTCTATGTGCTACTAAGTAAGCGGAGTGTAAGGAATTGGAGAAGGAATGCCTTCTCCAACAAACAGTCCAGGGCACACTACTAGGAGCCAAGGTTTCATCAGTAAACAAGACTGTCCAATCCTTGCTTCATGGAGCTTATGGGTTAGAAGGGAAGATAGTCCAAGGATGCTATTGTCATCTAACTTCCTTTGTGAGATCCAAGCAGATTTGCAGAAGAACATTATGCTTAAGCTCAAATCTAAAGGATAAGAATCCAGGGGTGGAGACAGGAAAGAACAGGTTTTAAAACAGGGGTTACAGCAAGTGTGAAGTGACTACATAGTTGAAAAAAAATTAAAGGCACTTTGACATCAAACTACCCTAACCTTGACTCTTCCTTGGAGATATAGAGATATATATATGTAGATAGATATTCCCCAAAAAAACCTCCTAAAGTATTCTAAGTACTTTAAAATATTAAATCATTTAAGTTTCAAAACAAAGCTATGAGATAAGCACTATATATCATCATTTTTCAGATGAGGAAACAGGCATATAGAGTTTAAGTGAAGTTCTTGAGATCACAAATCTACAAATGTAGAAGTGGGCATTCAAACCTATGTTGTCTGCTCCAAATTTTGTGTTCCTAACCACTATGGTAAAAATCTCTCCATCTACCTCCAAGCAAAGCATAGTAAATTCTAGCCTAAACCTAAAAATCAAGATTTGATTGAGCAATGACCTAAAATGGCTAAGGATTATGGATAAATTACCTATTACACTTACATTAAAAAAAAAGTTCTACCATGATTTTACTTTTAGAAGTTCCGGATTCAAAAGCCTAATAATGTGTGTATTACACATATAACATTGAATTCTCAAGAAAACAACAACATGAGCTAGGCATTATTATCCTTACTTTACCAATTCTATAAATTGAAGTTCAAAGAGATTAAGAAAACTATTAAGGGTTACACTTTTGTAAACAGTAGAAAAGGAAATCAAACCAGATTGGCTTTGGTATAAAAATCTGTATTTATTTTTCTATTACTCTCAGTTATGAACTAACCAAAAAAGTTTATATAATATTTAGACCTCTAAGAGTGACCACTGTATTTTATAGATTCTGAAAAATAGACATCTTTTAAAACTATCTATTAACTACCAAGCCTTTCATCATTTAAAGTCCTAGGGAGGACACAAGCATAAGAAAGCAGCTGCAGGATCAACTCTGACTTCAATTTACACACAAGTTCAGGCTTTTGCAGTCCAGAATGTAGAAATGCCAAGAAAAAGGAAAGGTAAAAGAGCTATGCAAGGAATTAAGAAAAATAAATAGAAGAACTTAAAGGAGAAAAATCTGCAAATGGATGTAAGAACTAGAGACAATGATATGAGTTTATGGGAAGAAGAAAAATCCAGAGGGAGAAGAACTCTGAAGGCTGAATCAATATCCCTAGGTCAGTCAGAAGTAAAGAAGTATGTTTAAAACCCTTAGAAATGAGAAAAGGCAGTATCTAGCTAATCCTTCCTTAAAAGTTTCAGGAGATTAGTCCTATAGAGATCAGTGGGGAAAAAATAAATAAAAATCTTGTAGAAAAATTATTTTAATATTTCTTCTGGAAATTTAAAAATTTATTAATCTGGATCTGAAAGCTGACAAAGGCCTATTGAGTTTTCAAAAGTTTTATAAACATTTCAAAGATATGAAAAATACTTATGATTAATGTTTTCTAATGTAAGTTTTCCAATGTAAGTTAACTTAAGAAAAAGTTTAAGAAAAAAAGTTTGACCCAAGATAAATGTCTTATTCTCAACTGGGAAAAGTAAGCCTCTTATTTCCAAATTGTATTTGTCCTTCCAGTGTATAACACTGTGACCAAAAATTGAATAACCTGTACTTTTTAACATACATAGATTACTTTTTCTTAAAAATTTACCTTACACCAGGCCATAGAGCAAATCTCAAAAAATTTCAAAAAATTGTTATTTTTCAGTCCATTATCTCCATAAAATTGCACTTAAGTTGGAAATCAAGAATCTACATGTTAAAAATTTTTCAACTTTAATGTCCAAACAACTAATGAGTCAAAAAGAAATCAGAGTTTTAAAATACTACAGAGTAACAACAGCAAAATGGCAGAGTAGGTAACCCTGGACCTTCCGTACCTCCACAAACACACTAATTCATTAACAATTCACAAATTCTCTTTATAAGAAATCCAGAATTTCTAACTGAAAGGCTACTGCACCCCAGACAAACACAGAACCAGGTTTAACAAACATGAAAGGGAGATCCAGGATACCCTCTCACCAGAATCCCTACCTTTGGCACAGTGCCAGATCATCAGAAAGAGAACCCCTAGCTCCCAGCTTCTCCCAGGAGAAGGAAAGAGTTGATTTTTGCATCCAATACCTCAACTTTTTCAAGGGGGCTCCCCACACACCTGGTTTCTTGGAACTTGCCAGTCTTGGACCTCTGATTGGCTTGACATAGTCTAGCTTCCTGAGGGAGAACAGAGAGACAGTAACTTGGGTTGGTAGATTGCATAACTCCTCCTTCTGCTCAGTAAGAAGGAGAGAATAAAAATCCCAGCTCTCAGCTTCCCCTGGCAAAAAAAAAGAGTTGCTATGTACATCTGAAGACCCAATTTTTCTGGGATTGCCCAAAGAAATGGCATATGGCTTGCCTGTCTCAGAGTACAGATGGGTCCAGTGCAATCTTTCTGAAGAACTGGAATTCCTTCAGAAAAAGGTTTTGAAACCAGAATTTTGGGTGCTTGTTAGATACAGTCCCACACTGGTTTCCTGGCAGGATTCAAATGACCTGTGGTTCGTAGATATTATTGGCTTGTCATTCAGAAATGCTGCTCAGCAGGAACTTCTCTCTCTTTCCTGTCAATGAGGGAGGATGCTTGGAGAGGGAAGTGAAATAACATTGATGGCATTCAGATAATATGCAAATTAAGCATTCTTACACACTTGCTTTCAATCAACTATCTTATCATAACTGAATAAGAAAGACAAATGGGCATCAAGTAAGCATCATAATTTTAAAATATAAATGGATATAAATATGATCAAAAAAGACACTATCATTATTATGCATAATCATGAATCATCCACAGAGTAAAAGATACAGAAATAGAAAAGAAATGGCCTTGATTGTCCTGATTATTAAATATACAAAGAGAATTATACTTGACCATAGCAATGCATGCATTTTCCTCTTCAATAATGCTAACATGCCCTAGAGAAGATAAATCCACAGTAAGATTCCTGTTTACTCACATGGGAAAGCAGAGGAAGGCATCTGCAAAAAACTCTATGTAAAGTGTCTGCCTTTGAAATTGAAAAACAAATATCAAATATTTAATAACATTCAGATTCATCTATCTGATCTAAACTTGGCCACATATTATTCAGGTCAATTTAGTGCTTACGGGTCATGATAAAAGGATAAAAATTTTTTTTTTAATTCTATAACAAACTCAAAGTGTTATTTGGGATTTGTAGAGCCACTCTAAAGTTAGAAATTCTACTTCATCTGTGAATGATGCAGTGTGGTATCAGCCTTGTGAAATGTCAATTTTGTTTCCTTAATTCTTTTCTGTAAGGATGGTGTCAATTATTTTTGTTTCATGTTTGTGTGGTGTCGGATAACCAGTCAGTCAACAGCATTTAATGAGTGTCCACTGTGTACTCTAGGGAGCTCTAAAAGGAAACAGCACCTGTCCTTGAGGATTTTACAATGAAGTGGGAGAGATAAGGTAAACACATGAAAAAATACACAACAGTTGCCATAGAGTCTAAGGCTAGCTTTCTAATTAAAACAAACAAAAAGCAAAAGACATTTAGGTTTTATAATTTCTTTTGTTTGAAAGTTCCTAGGAAAATGTCACTTTTTCTCATGAGCATCTGGAGGATTGTCTGAACATTTTAAGCTTTTTAGGAAAATTCCTCAGATTTTTTTGAAGATTATTTATTTATTTGAAAGAGAGCCTGTAAGAGAGAGTTGGGAGGTGCATAGGGAGAGGGAGAAACAGACTCCCCACTGAGCAGGGAGCCAGATGGAGGGCTCAATGCAGGACCCTGGGATCATGACCTGAACCAAAGACAGATGCTTAACCAACGGAGCCACACAGGCGCCCCTGAAAATTCCTCCGATTTTTAAGTCAGTATGGGTTAATATAATTGAACTCTTTCTTCAGCAGGGTATCTTTAAATATCTGCTCAGATAGGAGATTTTGGCTTAGGTTCCTGAGTTTGTAACTGAATAGAGGGACAATATCCCTACTTTAAATGTGTTGATATTTTTGCTTTCACAATTTTGATGTAAGCAGTTAGCTGTTGACTAAATAGTATAAGGTATAAGTGGTAGGAAAGTGATACTTTCTTGATTTCTTTTTTTCCCTTCATCTATCAGATAGGTGAGATAAAAGATCCTGGTTTCCTCAAAGTCTGATTTCTGGTCTGCTGCCAATAAGGGCCACCAGCAAAAGCTATCCATATATGACTGCTTGAGCAGTTCCTACCAAAGGCATGGTCCTAGCTTTAACCACTTTTTTCATGGTGAGTGTTTCAGGTTTGTCCTTAGTGTCTTTCTGTTTGCCATCTGGCCCACCTTCTCTGCCTTGGGCATTTCCTTGCTCCAGTACCAATACTTCTATTTCCTGAACTTCCCCAGCTGGGATATTTTGGCAATGGACTGCCATTCTGAAGGAGTTTCACCTTCTACATCTCCCTTACACCCAAACCTGCCTATTCCTTCAGGGGATGCAAACTGACTCATTAATCCATACTGATGTGCTAATGACTTCAATAGTTTACTATGATCTAGTATTCATATCACAGTGGGGATTTCTGAAAGTGAAAAAAAAAATCAGTTTCTATTATGTAAACCTAAAACATGTGGATACCTGGGAGATCTTTCAGCATAGGAGGCCTTGTCTGGGCCCTGAATGCTTGCCCTTAGACTAGCTTTATTATCCCATGGTGGGAAATCAGGGATTGGGCTGGAGAATGAAGGAAAATACTTCCTATATCCTCACAGTTCCAGGAAGGTAACTGTATCATTTCCTTCTCAGTCCTCAATGGTTTATGACAGTCAGTCTAAATTTTTCACTGTGGCCTTATATTTTACTTCTGCTCCTCTGACCTCATCTTCTCCACTTTCCCCCTCATCTACTGGGTCAAAGCCTCCCTGAATTCTTTTAGTCCCTCAACCATCTGGCTCTCATTCACTCCTGGCTTGAAAAGTCCAGAAATTCTTAAGACTGGCACCTTCCTAGCATTCAAGTCTCCTATCAGATACTACCTTCTCAGAGAAGACTTCAGGACTTTCTTATCTAAACAAGTTATTTCCTACTTCCTTTGTTGTATTTTCTTTATAGCACTTCTATTTTCTAGAATACTCAAGTTTACTGTTTCCCTGTTTATTATATTTTATCTACCATTGGAAGCTCTTGAGGGCTGAAACTTTATCCTAGGAAATATATCTTGAAGATCCAGAACTATGCTTTATAAATTGTTGGTCCTAAATGAATCTTTGATAAGAGATTGTTGGTTAGATAATCATAGCCACTATGTGCTGAATTTAAGTTCCAGTTAAAAAAAAAAAAGAAAATACTTAAAATAATTGCTTCCCTGCAGACAACCTGATCCTAAGAAATGCTTACTCTATCACATTCCAACCTTCTCAAAAAAAAAGATGTGAGATATATATAGTTATAAAATTATAAGATATTATATATATATAATATGACATATTGCTCAGCCATTAAAAAAGAATGAGTTCTTGCCATTCACAACAGCATGGATGGACCTCGAGTGTATTATGCTAAGTGAAATAAGTCTGAGAAAGAGAAATACCATATGGTTTCACTTATATGTTGAATCTAAAAAGCAAAACAAATGAACAAACAAAATAAAAGCATACTCATAAACACACAAAAAAAAAGGCTGGAATGTGAGCACTTCTGTCTTTGAATATCTTCAGTTTTGAAGGGAAGAAACAAGACGACAAATTATGAAGAGCTAATCACACCTGTTGGGAAGAAGTGTGCAGTGGATCATAGTATAACTAGGAAATTATTAATAAATGATCACCACAGGAAGGAAGCTGAAAGAAAGGAATGAATCATTGCCCAGAAGTTGTTGTGGTGAATCCATGCAATATGTCCTTCTTGATCCTCCAAGCCCCTGGAGCATGGAGCATGGAGTATGGAGTAGAGGCTTATTTACACTAAATAACACAAACGTATGAGCAGAAACAAAAACTTGTGGCAGACATAGCAGAGAGGCCGTGGTAGCAAGATCTGGCTCCAGGTTAGCTGGTAGTTGATTAAGGCAGAGTCACAGGAAGAAAAATTGGTTCTATTTGCCATGATGATGACAAGTAGCCTCCCTGGATGGCAAGTAGCCTCCCAGTCAGACATCTTAGAGGACCCTCACTTTTCGTCACCTCTACAATAAGCAGTTTTCTCCCTACAGTGATAGGTGACACTGGTTATTTTGAAAGATGTATGTGCTTCTATGGAGATGAAAACAGGAAAAGGAGCGAAATGATAGGGTTTTTCTCATTTGCTTTAAGTCTTATTTTCTTTCTTTTTCTTTCCTCCCTTCCCTCCCTCCCTTCCTTCCTCTCTCCCTCTCTTTTTCTTTTTTCTTATTTTCATTTTCTTTTTTTCTTTTCCTTTCCCTTTGCCCTTTCCTTTCCTTTCCTTTCCTTTCCTTCTCACTCTTTTTCTTAGAACTCTTGCCTCATCAAGTTTCCAATCTTTCTCAATTCATTTCTTCAACAATCTGTCTTGTAACCTTGTGTTCACTGAGTATCTTAACTGGGAGAAATCTTTGTCAACTTGAAAGTAAACAATGGTACCACATTAATTTATATTTCTTTGATGATGCGTGAGCTGAACACATTTAGGTTTTTGACAATTTCTTTCTTCCCTGGAGTATTACCTATTCATAGCCTGTGTCTCCCCCCAGCCCCCAATTAGAGTGTTCCTGTTTTTCTTAATAGAGCTCAGTGTTTAAGATCTTAGGTTCTCTAGAGTGAATTTTCTGAGCCTCATGCTAGCTCTGCCACTTGCTTTGGGACACCAAGGTGTAAGTTGCAGAGTGACCATATGCATGAATTCTCATCTTTAAAATGGGAAATAATAATTACTGTTATGTCTCAGAATACTTCTGAGGAATAACTAGATAAAATATGTTAAGCGCATATAACAGTGCCTAGCACAGTTTATGATCCATAAATGTTATCTGTTATTATTAGCTATTTAAATATTAAGAATATTATTCCTTTATAGGTGATTTAACAAATGTTTTTCTTCATTTGACTTTTGACTCTTTCATCTGAAGTTTTGACTTTCAAATGTGTTAAATTTTAGGTGGTCAGATTTGTTGATCTTTATGTTTTTCTTGAAAGCCTTTGTGTTCAGAAAGTTTCCCTCAACCCCAATTGTAGAAAGAATAGGTTTTCACACACTACTTATAATTTTCATATCCCCTTTACTATCCTCAGTCTCCTGATGTCTAACTTCAGTCTTCTCCACTTTTTTTTATTCTCACTTACTTTTAATTGTGGTAAAGTGTACATAATACGTACTTTACCATCTTAATTATTTTTAAGTGTACAGTTCCATAGTGTTAAGTATTTTTGTGCAATCTATATCCAAAATTCTTCATTGTGCAACACTTAACTTCTGTACTCATTAAATAACTCCTCTCTATTCCCCTACAGACACTTAACTGACTGAGCCACCCAGGCACCACAAAGGTTCCTAAAGCTTTAATCTGCTTAGTATTGTTTTAAAAATTATGGTGTGGCCATAATTCAATTATTGATTGATTCATTAACTCAACAATGATTAATTGAATACTTAACAATAGGTCAGGCAATGTTCTGGGATAAAAAATTAACATGATTTTTGCCTTTGAGGACTTGACTAACTTAAGTGGAAACATGGACCTAGACAGTAAGAGTTACCATACAGTGTAATAGAGGCAAATAAAGTATAAAACGTTAATTAAGTTCTGGTCTCGTTAATCTTAATATGTCAGGGCCTTTCACTTGCCATTTTTCTTGTCATGAGAACAGTTTTCTCACATGTTCAAGGTTGATTTCTAATGGTAAGAAAATTAGGTTGGAATGAGATAGGAGCTGACTTCCAGCAAACACTACTATGGGCTTCGCATTTCACTTTACTTTAGTCCATTATCAGGGCTATTATCTAGTTCAGAAATTGATATGCTGAAAACACCCTAGTTTCTGTTCTTGCATCTTAAAGTAGAAAGATCAGATACTATTTCCTTTAGCTGTCTATCTGAGGACACCATATAGGCTATTCCCTTGATAGATTTAATTTCACCACTGTACACTGAGTTTTTCTTAAGGAGGAAGCAGCTGGAATGAACAAAGAGTTGAATTCTGAGATTCTGAGGACAATGGCATTTGTTAGCAGTTTGTAGCAAGTGAAGGAGTATAATCCATAAAGTACTTCCTCCTAAGATGTTCTTGTAATTCTACTTTATTGTATCCTTCCCCTTACCTCCAACCAGTACTGCTTCCCATCACACAATGAATGACTAACTTGCACACATTCACCTACAGATTTTAAATACAAATAAAGAGAAGGGATTCCAGTGATGATTTGGTACTTCCCCTGCCCTTTAAATAGGTGTTAACTAAACCATTTCAGGTAGATGTTTATATATCTTATTAAATATCCCTAGTGAAGAAATTCTATAACTTGTTCCATTGTTCAGAAATCCTGAAGTCTATGATTTGCTGTGAAAAATAAACTAGAAAGCAGAATAATTTATGTTAACTCATATTTAAAACACACTTGACTGAATTAGTTGGATGTTCCAGAGTACAATAGATATACATATAAAAATTTTAATGAAGGATGCCTTAAAATTTGTCCATTAAGTCTGTCAGTTCACAAGTACTTATTAGGTATGGGTAATGCATCAGGCAATATGGTAGTTACTGTGGGTATATAGATAAGAAAAGGACAATCTTCATCTTAAAGGAATAGACTCATTGGAGAGAAAGAACTGTAAATAAAAAATTCTACACAATATGATAAAAACATAGGAAAAAAGGTGAAGTAGTTATTAGGACAGGAATGAAGTAGTTTTAGGAAAGACTTCTAAAGGAGAAGGTGCTTAATTGAATTGTATCTGAAATATTGGCTGCTCAAAGTGTGGTTTGCAGACCAGGGAATCTGCATTGTCAGGGAGCCTGATAGAACTCTAGAATCTCAGGTCCTGCCCTAGACATACCAAATCAGAATCTGCATTTAAATAAGGTCTCCTGGTGATTTGTATGACATTAAAGTTTGAATAGTTTTACCTTAAAGGATTCCCAGTAACTGCCAGGTGGATATGGAAGAAGGGAAGACTATTCTCTGGAAATGGAAATGGTATGTGTAAAGGAACAATCTTGAGAGACACCCTCTCTAGTAGCAGATTCTGAGACAAGGATTTGAGTACAAGCAGCCTATTTGGGAGGATATCTGGTAATGTAGTGGGAGGTGAGACAAGGAAGTTGAGAACAACTGTTGAGCATTTTTCTAGAAAGTAATCTCTGTGAGCAAATCAGAATTAGTCTCTTAGGACAATTCTGGGAAAAAACGTAGCATATAACTTGGAGTTATAAATTCCAGTTACTCTATGGCTGAGAGATGCTGCCAGGTGATGTTAATTCTCCAGGGTTTTAGACTTTCCATGGGCATGGGCTCTTTGGACTCTGGCCACCAGGAAAAGCCTTCAGGCAGAGTTGTAGGTGAAAGTGAGCACATTGGTGTTCACTCACAGAAATGGGGAGTGGTGAGGAGGATATAGGTGGGCACCAATGGTGACTGCTATAGGGAACAAGGTATTAAGCAGCACTATAGGACATACTTAAGGAATTGCTGTTTATTCAGCATTCTGGGAAATGCAGAAAGTTAATGTATAAGCATCAGGATCCAAGGCTGTCTAGATACATAGAAGCCAAATCACAAAGGGCTTTGTGAGGAAGATAGACTAAGAAAGTTGAGTTTCACTCTGTGGGCCATTATGTATTTTTTAAATTGAGTGTCATGATAGAAATTTCATTTTTAGACAGATTGTTTTGGAGGCAGTTGAGAGAATGGAACGAAGTCCATGGGATTGAAGGTGGAGAGGCCAGTAAGAATTATATAACATTAGATGCAGCTTCTGTAGTTATGGTATCCCATTAGCATACTGAATTAATCAATATTTCTACCAAGCTTCTATATTCAAGTATTTTGCAATGGTATATGTGAGGTATAAAGTATTGTCTGTTTCTTTTTCTTTGATTGATTAAAATAATCTATTCAAACTGAAGTCTAGTCCATCTATTAGTGCCATGATTGTGTGTTAGTAAGGGTTGGTGTATTTGAATTCAGCATGGATTTGTGTATTGCATAGGTCTTGAATGCCCTAACCAATGCCTGGTGTCATCCATTTGTTTTTAATAGAACAATAGTTCTGAGAGCACAGGACACTATTTAATAATTTTTCCTACCAAATGGAACTATAAATAAGCTCCCAGTGAATGAATATATTAATAATTTACCCTGTTCATGGACCTTAGTCACATTTTACTTATGATCATTGCCACATTGCATATAAATGAGAATTTTTTGGTTATTACTATACTCATGTCAAAGTGTTGCCTACCATTTCTCTTAGTTGAGATAGGTAGGACTTTGTTTTTAATCCTGAGAACCTCATAATCCTAATCTTAATTTTACTGTTGCCTGCAAGATGTGTGTGTCCAAAATATCATATTTTTCAGATTTTATTTCAGTCACTGAAGTGTATTGAAAAGCCTCATACTATATACTCCATTACTGACATCATTATAAAGATTTGATGTTGCTTAAAGTAATCACTGACTTTATTAAACCAAACTTTTTTTACCTTTACATCAGTTGGGATTAACTTTTTCCCACTCATCCTTAATTTGCATCCTTTGATTATTTTCGCTATTGATGTTTTTGTCTTAGAGCTATAAGTCTTCAATTCACAAAAGACTTGATTAATACAATGACTAGTATTGTATATGGTATTAAAGATAATTTCTTAGCTTGTGGTTTATTCTTTATTTTAACACAGAGAAAATGTATTGGGGAGATTCAAAATGATAAAGTTATCTATATTCAAAATGAGAACGACAATAAACAAGATATTGAAATTGAGTACAAATCTTCCAAAATCACCAAAGCTATTTGATAAGAAATTTATCTTCTTTGAGCTGCTTCAGTTTTAAAACAAGCTAAGTGTTAATGAGTCATGACCCATTCTCTGTTCATTTGTCCTCTCATCTTGCTGTGGCAAAGATTCAACAAATACTGTAATATCAAAGAAATTTCACTCTCTATTGGAAATTTTGCCACAGTAACATGTTATTTCTGTTTTACACTCATTTATGGCAACTTTTTTTATGGTGGGCACCAGAGGGGGCCAGTTGGATATATCTGTTGCCTTATCTTATATTGGTCTGAAAAATGAAACTACCTAGAGATCGCACAAACTGATCTGATGGAATGGGAAAGTCCATAGGGGGACTTAAGCAATAGGTCAAGTTTTATTTTTTTTAAAGATTTTATTTATTTGACAGAGAGAGAGAGAGAGAGACAGTGAGAGAGGGAACACAGCAGGTGGCGTGGGAGAGGGAGAAGAGGGCTTCCCACCGAGGAGGGAGCCGGATGCGGGGCTCAGTCCCAGGATCCTGGGATCATGACCTGAACCGAAGGCAGATGCTTAGCGATGGAGTCACCCAGGCACCCCAATAGATCAAGTTTTAATTCAATTAATTGTTTAATTAAATGATCTTAAAATGCTTGACTCAATTTCTCTGAGTGGTCATTTGCGTATATCATCTAGTGAGACATTAAAGTGACCTGATAAAGAGTAGATTTTGGAATCTGGGTTCATATCTGTGAGGTAAATACAGATTTATTGCATAACCTTGACTAAGCTGCTTATACTCTCAAGAGTGAGACAGTGGACAAGAATGTTCTTATTGTGAGGATTAAGTGCTATACAGTGATTGTCATAGTCATATTTTCATAGCTTCATAATTGGGGAAAAGATAAATATCTGTAGATAGCTTTACCATTTTGTAAAGAGAAAAAAATTCATTTGGGTATTGATGCAAAGATCCTTTCTTCTCATAATTTCTAAATTTCCTGTAAGTTTCCATTCTCTTTCACTCAAGCCTTCCTTTACTTTGGTTATGCAGTATTTATGCTGCGGGCATTATGGGTTAACATTACTGCTGTGTACAGTTTTCCATTTAATTTTAAAGTTCCATTGTTCTGTGACATTAAGATTGCTATCAGTATTCAAAGGTCAATGAGTCAAAGACACTGGAGCATAACATATATTTCTCCCACCATTTTAGAACCTCATATTTATTTTGAAGACCAGGAAGCCCATCTTCCTTTCTCTCTCTTCCCAATGTTGATTGAACTTTGAAGTTTTTATCTTCTCAGTACAATCTGTAACATTGATGACTAGCCTTAAACTTGGCAAAAAATATTTTCCCTTCTTTTTTACTTCTGCTGAACTGAGCCCTTTTGGACATCTGTAAGTCAGTTCTTGTTGGAGAGTTGATAACAGTGGAAGCACTTGCACCTTGGAAATAACTCCCGTCTGTATCAAAAGTCAAGCAGCAAAGGTCAGGCAAGAACATGAATCCTGATGCTCAGAAAAGCCCCAGGCAGGCCTTCTATAGAATCTGAGAAGCCAGTCTCGGGGTGGGGGGGTGGGGAGGAGGGAGAACATTGTGTTCTTGCTCGGTCACCCTCTCCTGCTGCTCAGGGCAACACAGACATACTGTAGTGAAAGTCAGCCAGTGCCCAGGTGAAAGAAGATAGGTAAAACATTTTAGGGTGAAAATAGGAAAAATTATAAA
Source organism: Zalophus californianus (assembly GCF_009762305.2). Lineage (NCBI taxonomy): Eukaryota > Metazoa > Chordata > Mammalia > Carnivora > Otariidae > Zalophus > Zalophus californianus. The sequence continues at coordinate 146,154,190 of NC_045598.1, forward strand.
TGGAGATAATTGTGGAAATAAAGTGGTTTTTTAATGTTAGTAGTTGTAAACTAAAGATGGCCCTTTGAGCTGGATATAAAATGTAGTTTTTTGGTAGTAATCCTTTTACAGTTGAATAACCTCTACCTAAATAGAAGCTTTATCGAGGCAGTTGTTTTTAAATTTCATTTTTGGAGTCATCGTTTTTCTTCTTAAATTAAAACTCCTTAAAGTGATAGCCATAGAATGATAGGTGAATAAAGAAGTCATAACAGAATATTCTCACAGAATAAAAAAACACCTTTGATAATGTGGTATTAATGAAGGATCGATGAGAAAGTCTTCAATCAGCTTCAGGTTTTCTCTTATTTAAATCATAAGGTTGGCATTCAATTGATGAAGTGGTGGTATGACAGTAAGCTAAACACAAATATCTGAAGATTCATTCTTTCCTTCATTTATGACCAGCCAATTATCCCTTTACAAAATGGTGTTTACCTCATCAATATATATACGTCTTTGAAATAATGGGAGGATATTATGATTCATGTCTGTGATAGGATTTTAGTCTCCTGGTTTTTGGATTACCCATTAGTGCAGATATTGTTAGATCTCACACTCACAAGGCACCTGAGTTCTTGAGACCCACTGTGAAAGCTTGCCATTGTTACTCCAACATTACCCAGAGTTCTTGTTTGTGTGAAGCCACATAAAGCAGAATTGAATTCCTAAAGAATAGACATAGTGTGCAAAGCCTGATTACTCTTTTTGAAAGCTGATCCAGACTGGTAGAAGCTTTTAAAATTTTTGTATTTAAGGTGAATTTTAATGAAAAAAAATATTAGCACTTGTTTTGGCCATTTTCAACCAAATCATTTCTTTTAGGAACATTAATGCCTCCAAGGTAGAAGGAGAAAAATGAGGCACTTGCCTTGTGTGATTATGGAAGAAACATTATGTTTTGAGAAGGAGAACCCAGAGGTAATTACTTCTCTGGAAGAGAAAAGGGAGTATGCCACTTTGGCACACTCCACAAACCAATTAGATATCTTAGCAAAACAAGTTGCTTTAGAAATGCCACTTTATGTGGAATAGATAAGCTCAGATTTCAGAGACAGACCTTACCTCAACATTTTCTGCTTCCCTACTCTCTACCCTTATAAGTTTCTCGCCTGTAAATAAGAAAGTACTCCTTAGAATATTAGGTTGACATTAGCACAGGTTATGGAAAATCCAGTCAGCCAATAACAGAGTGTAATACTATATGTATTAATACTCCCAGGACACACAGTGGTGCTACCTGGGAGTCAGATTCAATAGCACACCTGACCTTGGGTGAGTCATCTAGTCATGCTTTGTTGGTTTCCTCATCCATAAAGTGGTGATGGTGATAATATCTACCTTGCTGGCATTCTACAAATATTACTGAAATGGCAGTTGGTTAGCACTTTAGAGGAACATGCTATTAAAAAAATGCCTTTATTGCCATCTCTTCAGGGCACAGAACTCTTCTCACAGTCAGGAGGTATTGTACCTATACGATGTGTCCTTGAAGCTTGGAAAGGATGAGAATATGGAATCTCGAAGGAGAGCTCAAGTGCAGTTATTTAATTATGACAAGGCAATGCATGGATTTGTAGGTGGAGAAATACCACCTTTGTATCTGTTAACAGCCATCCACAAATGAAACTAAATAAAACTAAGTTATATCCCCATTATACCCAAAGAAATAAAATTAAAACTAGCCCAGAAAAGAGCCAATATGCATATGTTTTGAGGGGAATGATTAATTATCCCCCTTACCCTTCAACATGTCCTGATCAAGAATGCCTAGATTATTCTCACATGATCTGCTTATAGCCAACTCACATTCATGGCCTAAGATTCTCAGGAATTGTCATTAGAAACCTCCCACTGAAATCAATAGACTTAACAGTTTGAATGAGAAAAAGGAAAAAGAAAAAGCTAGAAATTACTGTTATTTCCGCTTTAGTTTCTTTCCAAGATGTTGATGTGCTAAGTGTTACCTAGCAGAAGGCATTGTGGGCATGGAAAAACATTATCAATCTGTCTGAAATTCTACATCAATGAAAATAGTAACTTCCTTAGAATCCTGTGGTTTGAAGACCCCCTTTCACAAAATGTCTGCTAATGGAAATAAAATCTTTCTTTTGAGGAATGTGCACTAAGATAGGAACAATAGGTCAACATATTTTAAAGTGCATTAAGATGACAAGAAATGATCAAAGGTAGTCACAAATCCAACCCTCAGGTGCCATTAATGTGTGTACTTTCCAATTTGAATGCCACTAGTTGTCTGTAATCCAGGCATACTAACCCTGTGGAAGGAAAGGATAGAGCCTTCTGCTTAAGGTAGTTCTAAATAGAGCAATAACTTTAATTCTATAATTACCAAGTCTCAAAGACAGTGATGCCTAATCATGTAATTATTTGTCTATTTATGGATTCTCAGTAAATGGTATACCTTAGTTTATTGCTGTACTTGTTTGGGTATTAACTGTCACTGTCAAAGCAATTAAATGACAATTCTTATTCAAGGGGCTTAAGAGAGTCTGCTAGGTCAATTTAAGGTTTGACTATAGACCAAGTTGCCCAAGACATTTTTCCCTCTCCCTTTATATATATAATATATATATATATTTATTATATATAATATAATATATAATATAACATAGTATAATATATGTTGCTCCTTTAGAATCCTCCACAGACAGCATAGTCTCTGTTTTTAGAAATTCTCTTTGGAGTTCAAAAATGCTCCCTTTAAGGAAAATTTTACAGCGGTTTTTATTTACATGGCTAGGCCAGTGATGAAGAGTCAGTGGTTCAGCAATTCTTGTCACACCTCTTGTCCCCATCTTTTCTACCTTAACTTGCACATACATACTTAAATAAGTCAATAAAATGAGAAAAATATACACATTTCCTACTGAATTCCCCCAAATGAGCAACTCAGGCCATTATCAGCTCTGCAATCACCTAGCAAGTATACTCTCTGCTAAAAAGAGTGGAAAGGAAGAAGGCTCTAAAATTGCTCAGCTGTCTGGATAGACTCTAGTGGCACAGGATGGGAGTTTGTCTGCATACCCTAAAATCTCTCTGTATGTGTTGAGATTACTCACCGGTTTAGAAAACAGTCAGTGCTTACAAGTAACTCTTAAGAACGGTTAACTAATGACTCAGTTTGCCTATGTATGTTTTCCCAATGGCAGAATTGTTGGCACCTGCTTGGCTTTTTAAGTAAACCCAGAAAATGGATGTTAAAGCCTTCTGGTGATTCAGCAGTGGGTGGAAATGTTACTGCTGTGCTAGAAGTATTTGTTTCTATAGGCAAAGAGCTTTTATGTGTTTTTCTGGGTTATTTAATAACTTAATATATGTGAGTTCATAGAGGCCATTTATTTATGTTTGTCTATAGCTGAAACACACTACCCTGTTATATAAACATTGAAAGAATCTTGCATGTTACTATTTTATACCTTTGCATCTTACACACTGAGTTAAGAAAATCTTCATACTTAACATGTTTTGAGAGTTGACCTTCACATAAGATTTAACTGCATACTTAAAAAAAAAATATTGTCCCCTTTCCTTCTTCTCACTTTTCTCCCAGATGTTTGAATCCTCTCCTCATGGTAAGATTACATTTGGTAGCAACAACTCCAGCTGGCAGGGCATCTAATCCAATTTAATCCACAGATATAATTCTGCATTTGAATAACTGAGGTAAACACAGTCTATTGCTAGCATAAGGTACTGTCATTGCAACTGTAGGCAGTCATTAAATCAAAGACAATTTGTGGTTCTTATCACCAAAACAAGGTGTATGGAATTTTTTGAACTCTGCAATCAAAAGGAACTAAAAACACTCATAAGTCTAAATGTTATTATCCTAAAAACTTTGAGAATCAAGCTGGTGTTGTCTCCTTTCCCAATCATACTGCACTACACAATTATTATGTAAAAAAAATGTTTCATAAGCCTTGTAGGCAGAAATTAATGTGAGAAAGTCTTAATATAGACAAGTTTCATAAAATAGTCTATCCGCCCATGGGACCCTGGGTCCTATGGCTGTAATTGTCACAATGAAATAAAACCATTTAAAGCATCTATGTGTTCTGTTAGGTGTTTAACAGAGCAATTGAATTGGCATACTTCTCATTCTATAATAACTTAAAAATCAAAGACAGATTTAAAAATTAAAGTCATGATCTTATAAAGAGAAATAGTCCTCAGTTGGGAGTCAGAAAAATCATTTCTTCCATGTATTCACTCCATACAGCGGAAGAGTAACTCTACCTTGTGGGCCCCATGGTCCCCAACAGTGTTGTGAACAGACTGGACTATATTATCACCTACATGCTTTTTGGTTCTAACAGTCTTAAAAATCCTCTAGAGCCATACATTGTAGAAGAGAGAGTTTTTGCATTAAAATATAAAAGTAGTTCTAGATTTTAGAGCAAGACAGAAAAATAGTATAGTGGAAGGAGGGATAAAGAAGTGGAAAAAGAGAGAATTCCTCAGCAATGATTTTTAAAGATAAAGTTAATTAAGTTTGGCTTGTGGAACAATCAAAAAAATTTAAGAAAATTCCACTTACTGTAACATTAAAAAGAATAAAATACTTAGGAACATATTTAACAAAAGAAACCCAAGACTTTAATACTGAAAACCATAAAATGTCATTGAAAGTAATTTAAAAAGACCTAAAAAAATAGAAAGCTATCCTGTGCTAAGGGATTAGAAGACTTATGGTTAAAATGATGGCATTTCCCCAGTAGTTCTACAGATGCAATGCGACCTCAGTCCAAATACCAGCTGTCTTTTTTGCTGAAATAGGCTGATCTAAAATTTGTATGGAAATGAAGGGATATGTTTGGGGGGCAGCTTTAGCCCATTAAACCCAGTAATTCCACTCCTAGGTATATATCCAAAAGAAACAAAAGTATATGTACGTGCAAAAATTTGTACACAAATGTTCATAGCTGCTTTATTTATGATAGTGCAAGAGTGGAAACTGCCAAAATGTCCATTACTGAGGAATGTATTAGCAAATTGTGGTATAGCCATATAATAGAAGATTTGTGGTACAGCCATATAGTAAAATATTGTTTGTAGAAAGGAATGATATACTGAAATATGCTACGACATGGATGAACTTGGAAAACATTGATGCTGTGTGAAAGAAGCCATACACAAAAGGCTCTAGGTGGTATGATTCCATTTATATGAATTTTCCAGAAGAGGCAAATCTATAGAAACAGAAAGTGGACAGAAAGTTTTCCAGGAGCTGAGAGAAGGACTAGGGATTAACTGCTAACAGATATGGGGTTTCTTATTGGGGTGATGGAAGTACTCAATGTGATAATTGTACAAATTTGTGAATATCTGAAAACTACTGAATTGCATACTTTAAAAGGGTGAATGTTATGGTATGTGAATTATATTTACATAAGGCTGTTATTTAAAAAAAAAGATTGTGGTTTTACATACAAGTTAACTACTTTGATGCCTACGGTTCAACCTGGGCAAAAAACAAAACAAAACAAAAAAACGATTACTGTATACCTCAGTCGGAGCAGATCACGGCAGTCAACGCAACTAACCTGAAGATCTTGGTCATATGCAGACCAGTTCACTTTAATGAGTTTTGCATTTATAGTGCTCAATAAATGTGTTACTATTTATTAACTGTTAATTATAAAATAAGCCATAAAGGTGAGTTTCACTGAAAAAACCTCACAAACCAGTCTTGTGCCTAGAAACCAATCACCCCAGCTTTCTGAGCGTCCCATGTCCCGCAGTAGGTGATAAGCACTCTTTCATTTACTTCTCCTTTCTTTGAGATCTTAAATACTTCTATGGGCTTGATGTTTGTATGCTCCCAGAATTCATATGTTGAAGTCTGAGTTCCCAATATGATGGCACTTAGAGGTGGAGCATTTGGGAGAAAATTAGGTGATGACAGTGGAACCCTCATGAATGGGAGTAGTGCTGCTCTTTTAAGAAGAGACAGGAGAGGGGTAATGTCTCTCCACTATAAGAAAATAGAGCTAGAAGTCTGTCTGCAAAACAGGAAGAGGGCTCTCACTAGAAACCAAATTGATCATGGACTTCCCAGTCCCCAGTGCGGTGAGAAATAAATGTTTGTTGTTTTAGCCACTCATCCTAATTGTTATAGTAGCCCAAGCTAAGACAAATGCCTTATCCGTAAATGAAGACAGATGGACAAGACTGAAATGTAAAGGCCTTTTTTGTCTCTTGGATTGTCTAAACCATAAGTTTTTTTATTCAATTTTGAAAAAGTTCTTGGTTCAAGAGTTTACCCTATCATTGTTTGACAGTGTTACCTGGCGAAAAATTTGGCCAGGTCATATTTTCTGTACACAGGAAATTAGAATATTTCTGAGGATGTAAATTTCCCTGGAAGGCTTTACTTCAGTAGTCTTTTAACAAGCATTAAGGCATGGAGAAGGATATACAACCTAGAAAAGATTGCCATGGGGCATGTAGGCAGGGTCTAGAAATCTCTTCTTTTTTTTTTTAATCTCAGGAAACAAACCAAGTGTTGCTGGAGTGGTAGGGGGTGGGAGGGAAAGGGTGGCTGGGTGATAGACATTGGGGAGGGTATGTGCCATGGTGAATGCTGTGAATTGTGTAAGATTTTTGAATCACAGACCTATACCTCTGAAACAAATAATACATTATATGTTAAAAAAAAATAAAGAAGATAGTAGGAAGGGAAAATGAAGGGGCTGAAATCAGAGGGGGAGACGAACCATGAGAGACTATGGACTCTGAGAAACAAACTGAGGGTTCTAGAGGGGAGGGAGGTAGGGGGATGGGTTAGCCCAGTGATGGGTATTAAAGAGGGCATGTACTGAATGGAGCACTGGGTGTTATACGCAAACAATGAATCATGGAACACTACATCAAAAACTGATGATGTAATGTGTGGCGATTAACATAACAATAAAATAAAAAAACAGAAATCTCTTCTAATGGTTTATTTCATTTGTTCAGTTTCAATCGATATTGTTTAAGTACTTACTACGGGTCAGCCACTGGGAAAGGTGTTGAACAGTAAATAAAGAACAAGTCAGACAGTGTCCCTTGTGAACCTGCCAGTTGTCACCATTATGCTGGACCAGTCCAGAATATACAATCAGAGCACAACTCATTTATATTTTTCCAAATACTACTTGTTTAAGAACAAATTAGTCTTATAATATTTCTGCCCACACATAGGTAACAGACTTTGCTATGGTCATATTGTCATTTTACATTGCAAACATTTCAGTTCAGGAATTAGGCTCATCAGTGGAAAGTAGTAATCAAATTTCCAATTAAGGCCAAACTCCTTTCTCATCTGAAGCTTACTTTTGCCTGGAAGAGCCTAGTGAGAAAGTGAAGAGTACAGCTGGTTCTGATGTCATTTTAAATGGAATTGTTTGCTTAATTTAATTTTTTGTATTATTCATTGCTCATGAAGTACAATTGGTCTTGTATATTGATTTTTGTATCCTGCAATGTTGCTGAATTCATTTATTCTAATGTGGATTTCTTAAGACTTTTTTTATATATAAGATCTCATAATCTGTAGATGTAGTTTTACTTGCCAATCTAAGTGTCTTTTATTTTTTTATTTTTTTTTATTTTTTGCCTAATTTCTGGCTGAAACCTTCAGTGCAAAGCTGAATGGAAGAGCAAGAGTAAATAATCCTTGTCTTGTTCTTCATCTTAAGGGGAAAACATTTCCAGTTTTCAGTTTTAAGTATGATGCCAGCTGTTGATTTTTTTTTAGAGATCCCCTTTATGAGGATAAGGAAATTTCTTTCTCTTCTTAGTTTGCTGAGTGATTTTTATCATGAAAGTGTCAGATTTTTAGGGGCGCCTGGGTGGCTCAGTCACTAAGCGTCTTAGCCTCCGGCTCAGGTCATGATCCCAGAGTCCTGGGATCGAGCCCTCCATCGGGCTCCCTGCTCTGCGGGAAGCCTGCTTCTCCCTCTCCCACTCCCCCTGCTTGTGTTCCCTCTCTCGCTGTGTCTCTCTCTGTCAAATAAATAAATCTTAAAAAAAAAAAAGTGTCAGATTTTTGTCAGATGTTTTTCCTGCATCCACTGGAATGTTAGTATGTCCTTTTTTCCCATTATTCTGCTAATATGGTATATTACATTGAATGATTTGTATTTCAAATTAAAATTGCATTCCTTTTTATATATTGCTGTGATTGGTTTGCTGGTATTTTGTTGAAGATTTTGGCATCTATATTACCAGTGATTGGTTTGTGGCTTTCTTTTCTTGTGATGCCTTTGACTTATTTTGATATCAGACTAATACTGGCCTCATAGAATGAATTTGGGGAAGGTTGTCTTCATGTCTTTATTTTTCTTTTTGGAAATGTTTTGTAGGATTTGTACTAATTCCTCTTTAAACACCTAGAAGATTAATTAGTAAAGTCACCTGAGCCTAAATTTTTCTTTGTGGAAAATTCCTTTGATTATTCCTTTTTTTTTTTTCAGATCTATTCAGATTTTCTATTTCTTCTTGAGTCAAATTTGATAATTTGTGTATTTCTGGGAATTTGTCCATCCACGTCATCTAACTTCTGGTATGTAATTATTCCTAGTATTTCATTATAGTTTTTCTTTTAACTCTATAAGGTCAGTATTGTCCCCTATTTCATTCCTGATTTTAGCAATTTGAAACTTCATTTTTTCTTGGCCAGTCTAATTAAAGTTTAGTGAATTTTGTTGCCATTCAAAGGATGTTTCATGATGATGTCTTCATTCATTTTATCTATTGTTTTCTTGTTATTTTTAAATTTATTTCCAGTTTAATCTTTATTATTTTTTCCTTCTGTTTGCTTTGGGTTTAGGTTGCTCTTCTTTTTCTTGTTTCTTAAGGTGGAAGTTTAGATTATTAATTTGAGATTTTTTTAATATAGGCATTATAGCTATTAATTTCCTTCAAAGCACTGTTTAGCTGCATCCCATAAGATTTTGTATGTTATGTTTCCATTCACCTCAACATTTGCTAATTGCCCTTGTGACTTCTTCTTTGACCTCTTGATTATCTGGGGGCGTGTTATTTAATTTCACATATTTGTTGATTTCCCATATTTCCTTTTGTTGTCGATACCTAATTTCATTCTCTTCTAGTTGGAGATGATACTTTGTATGATTTAAAGCCTTTAAATTTACAACTGAATTTTATAAGGGGGTAAAAAGAAGTCTCTCCATTGAAGAAGTGACTTTGATCTGAACTCCTAGGAAGATAGAAAGACATGTTGACATCCCAGAAGCAGGAAAAAGCTTGCTGTTTTTAAGGTTAAAAATAAGGCTGGTGGGGTGATAATAGTGGGCAGGAAGAGCCCTAGCAGTGGAATATGCAATGGAAGGAGCAGATGGGCTGTGGGGAGTGGATAAAACCACAAATGTTGCAGATTTGAGGTTTGGTGAGAATAATGGCTCAAGCCGAAATTGGCTTATTTTTGTTCCAATTAGTAAGCATTGAAAGAGTTACAAATAAATTTTGGGAATCTTGATGCTGCAAGAGCATGTAACTTCTCAAAGCCTACTTAATTTCCAGTATATATGTGCCTGAAGGTGGGTGGTCTCAGAGGCGAGGGAAGAGGGGTAAGAATCCACAATCAAGGGTTCTCCATCTTTGCAGGACAAAGATGGTGCAAGGATAGCAACAACATAATGTGAAAAGTAGGCTCCAGATCAGTATGTCTCGTGTCAGGAGAGATTGTGGAAGACTTTGGAATGGCCAAAATGATAAAAAGTTTAGTAACATGTCCTGACTAGATCACTTATCCAGATTCTCTCAGCCTTTTATTGTCATTGAGCTATTTTTAAACTGTGTAAATTGTAGATAACTGATAGTAATGAAACTGACTACTTTCCACATGCAAATGAATTCTGTTGAGTGACAAAAAATTGATTCACTTATCCTCCCCCGAAAAAATAATTTTGTATTTATTTGTAAATTCATTTCAGCATTCCTGATTAACCTATGCAAGTATGGTAGTTTGAAATCTTTGAACCAATTATGACATCTTGTTTTCTCATTAGCAAATGAGTTAAAATCTTTTACATGTGTTCATCTTATATTATTATGGATCATGATTTTACTTTTTAGAAAAATTATCCATTAAATTAGAAAAAAAACATCATTCTGTCCCACTGATATTTAGTTCTCAGGGACAATTTGTGGTAAATATCACATGCATCTTGTCAAGAGCAAACAATTCATTGTCATGATTTTTCTAACAGCTGTCTTGTCTTAGACTGGTGGCATTTACCTCTGAGTTTGGAGGCCACAATTATATTAAGCAGTCCATATAGCCCCAACCCCCATTTCCCTGGTTGGGGTTCTCTGGAGCTTTTCACCCTTCACCTTTATCCAGAGACTAATTGAGGTACTCCCACATTCCATCTTAAGGAGTACATTGCATTGGTTTTGAGTAGAAGCTTAGCTGCTGATTTATTGCAGGCAAGGAGAATCTGACTACTGATCAGTGCCATAACACAGAACACTCTTGCAAAAGCTCCTTCACTTGCTGGTCTTAGTGAAGTCTTGTATATCTGGTTTTCCTTATGGATCTTATGAGATTATTTCAGTTTTCAGTCTCTCAAGATTTGTAGCAGCTGAGGTGTTTTGGTGGCAGCTATGCTTGTAAAATAAACGTGTTCAGGTGTAACTGTGATAAAGGCATGGTGTTTGGAAAGGTCAGGTGTAAAAATAATTGATTTATGACTTGCTGGAGGAGTTCTTGACCTAGGATTGAACTACATGAAAATAAATCTTTCTCTCTAATGAGTTCATTTTTCTTTATCTTAGTTTTTTTCAATTGTAGAACCAAGTTAGTTGTTTTTGCATCAAAATGCAATTCTGCAATTCTTAATAAATCCAACACTTCTCTCTGTTTTGTTGGGATAAACCCAAGGGACAAAAATAAATGATGTGACCTGTAACAAATCATGAAATTACACTGTTTCTTTTTTCCAAAAAATACTCTTAGATGTTTATAAAATCTTCCATGATGAGTAGCTAATAGAAAGACAGTATCCTAAAAAGGTAATTTTTAATGATGTGGCAGCAATAAAATTGGTAAGATTTCTTTTTCTTATTTAAGGGTTATAGTAAAACCTAAATGAGCAGAGTACTAGAAATCTCCATACTTTAGCAACCTGTTATCAGAGTAATTTTATCTTCCTTGATCTGGAAACCTAAATAAAGCATCAAACTATGTTATATGTCAATTTGGGGGAACATTCTATATGTGTTTTATTGTGTATAATCAAAAACTGAGTGTCAGAACAAATTTGTAGGGGCTGCATTAGATCCATTATGAAGGAATCTCCCATTACCATCATTACCATATGTATTGAAGTTTTAAGTGATAAAGTGATATATATCTTCAATTGTTTTTTTGTTTTTTGTTTTTTCCTGTTACTTCTTTAGCTTTTAGTTAGAGCCCTGGAAGGTAGAAGAAAGAAGAGAAAGAAGAGGTAGAATTGCTTGTCCCAGTTAGCTCTCTAACCATTGGCTGTCATTACTGGAAAATTAATGAAGATTTTGCTTTCCTTTTTTTCTACCCAGACACATACATGGATATTAAAGCACAAAGTAACCACTTGGGACTAACAAAAGGAGGTGAGAAGGGTCATAATGCTGTTAAAGACGTTGGGGTCACCAAGATCTGATGGAAATAAAGGGCTAAGGTGATGACAGGAGGAAGAATCAGATAAATGGCCAGGAATGGTCACCCCAGGCTTAGATTGATGTTGGTGGAAGCTGAGATTCTTTGTAGACAGACATTAAAGAACAAGAAATCTTCCTCTGTTCTCAACATTCTGGGAATAAATCACTGTGCACAGGAAGACAAGACTAAACCAGATCAATCTGTTAATACTAAGATCAATTATTCTATTGCTTTTTAATATTCTAATGATCAGAAATCAATAAAATTCTAGTGTCAGTGACTGACAGCTAGGAAGGGGCAGAGTGACTGTGAAATCTACATTTCAAAAAATCAATTGCCAAAATTAAAAATTAGATTCTAGTTTCAAATGTCAGACTAAAGACATATTTATCAAGATTTCCTCCCATGACCTAATTAACAGAAATAGCAATAACAGAAAAGAGGTATTACTCAACAAAAACAATGGACTGGAGAATGGATTATCAGTGAACATAAGTTCAGTGGGGAGTCTGCTTGGATTCTCTCCCTTTGCCCCTCCACCTGCTCTCACTCTCTCTCCCAAATTAAGAAATCTTTTAAAAAATTAAAATGAAATAAAATAAAAATAAAAAAAATCTATGGAATTCAGAAAGTAGAAGAAGAGGTGGTGACTAATGATTTGAGTAAAGGAAACCATAGTCTGAAATATCCTTGAAGGCAACTAGAGTCAAAAAGACATCTGATCTCTATTTGATAGGGTCCCAGAGGCACTGCAGATTCAGAGAAGGGGTCCCCTAGCCTAATGGCCAGCTTTTTTCTGACTCAATTTAAAACAAAGTCTGTCAGTCAACATGTCCAGCAACTCACATAGGGCACCTAGTAAGCCTTTCCAATGCCCCAATCTCCTATATGAAAAAGCAACAAAGAATCACAGAAATTTGAGGAAAGCCTTCAACACAAGAGGGTAGATGAAACTTGCATCAGAGGAAATAGGAAAATTCCGAAAAATGAAAAAAAAAAAACTTAAATTAGGCCTTAGAGATATCTATGAAGATATTGTGTGTGTAAAATAAGATCAGCATACTGTGAAAAGTGAACAGTGAACTCCATTCAAGATGGCAGACTTATGGGCACTTATCTCTTCTTCCTCCTGACTCAGCAACAATGATAGTCAATGATAGAAAAAGATGTAAGCCTACATAAAGACAGTGGGATGTATCCACTAGAAAATAGAACACGTTTTTGGAATCTAGGGGGAAACACAGAGAATGCTAGGGAATAATGAAGCAGAGTTATAGGATCACAAGTTAGAGAAACTTGAGTTCTTATTATTAATGTGCCCCCAGTGAGGCCTAGGGAACATGAGTCTTAACAGATTATTGCAGAAGTCTAGGAGGAAGGCTATGAGAGCCATGACAGTCCATAGTTCTATAAAAGTCCATAATATATGTTGGTAAATTCACCAGAAGGAGCTAATGGAGACAAATGAGGCAATAATTAGAAATTAACCCTTGAGAATTTAGCCTTGGGAAGGAGAAGAATCACTTCTTCCAAATATTAGCTAAATAAATGAGTAGAGGCTGAATAACATGATATGAGATCATGGACTAAGAATTAGATAAGCTCAGAGAAGTTGGGGACTTAAGAAGAGTGGTAAATGTTTAAAACAGCCATTGAGGGAAAAATATAAAGGAACTGAGAAGATGAGAAATTATTGTTCAGTCACAGTTAAGTTTCAGCTGGATCATAATGCAGCAAACTGCACAGCGTTTTTCTTCTATCATGCTCAGCTGCCATAGGGATTAGCACAGCATCAGTTCAGATGACCAGGTCATACTAGAGTGCTTGTGTAGGATCCACTGAAATGGTTGATCCTGCAGGACAGGCAGAGGAAGATTACTGTAAATAAAATCAGAAAAGGCTCGGACTGGGAGAACACGAAGGAGAAATGAGGCTACAAAAACAATGAGAGTAAAAGGTAGGCTTAGTGGAAGTCTGTTCAGAGGTGGAAGACTTGGCCATGATTACAAAGAAAGTACAAGGCCTTTTTTTTTTTTTTTTAAGAAAGTACAAGGTCGTAACTCATAAATTTAGGGTATTTCATATGAATAAGAAGGTCTCAAGTATAACTTTAAAGGTCAGTGACTGACATGGAGTATACATCCAGAGATTATCTTAAGCATTTGTTATGGAACTAAACATGTGTTCTTTGAGGAGAATAGAAGTGTAAACAAATTTTGAGAGAGAGAGAGTGTGTGTTTGTATCCGAAAATGAATCAAAATAATTAGGATGAAAATAGTGTGTGTGAAGGTTCTTGGCAAGATATAGTGAAATAAACTTTTCTAAGAAGGCACATCTGAGTGAACTGTAAGTAGTTATTTTTATCTCTGAAAAGCAAATTTTCCAATGTTGTTACACATGTGATAGATCTGTTTCCAGAAAAGCAATAAATTATTTTGAAAAGAGACAAGACATACGCCTCATCAATGATTACTAGTAAGGGAGAATCATTTCTGTACAACCAATTAATAGTCAAAAGATATAAAAGTTAGAAATAAGATATTTGAGTAAATAGATAATCCAAGGGATACTATGTTAATCCAGACACTGATAATCCATTAAATGGATTAAATACATTAAATAGATTTTGTTTTGGTTATCCCTTGTTACATAATAAGCCACTCCAAAATTTAGTAGCTTAAACAACAAAATTATTTATTATCTCTCAGGATTCTATAGATTGACTGGGTCCACTATACAGTACTTTTGTTCCATGAATAGTTGGTTTAGACTGAAGTCCACAGAACTCTGAACTGATCTGGAATGTGTACATCAACTCACTTGGCTGGCTGTTGGAACTGTCTGTTGGCTGGGAGTCCAGTTGGGGCTGTTGACCAAAATGCCTCTTTTCTCTCTCTCTCTCCATGTAGCCTTTCCATATGTTTTAATCTTTCCAAAATACTGTGTTTAGATTTGAATATTAAGAGTTCTAAGTAGAAGCAAAGATATTTCAAGGTCCAGTTTTGAAAGTTACCCAGTGTTACCTCTGTTGCATTTTATTTGTCTAAGCAAGTCTTGATTCAGGCCAGAATGGCTTTAGAGTGATGATGTATGGAAATGTCTTTTTAAAATCCAAGTTATAGGGGCACCTGGGTGGCTCAGTCATTAAGCATCTGCCTTCGGCTCAGGTCACGATCCCAGGGTCCTAGGGTGGAGCCCTCATCTGGCTCCCTGCTCAGTGAGGAGCCTGCTTCTCTCTCTCCCTCTGCTGCTCCCTCGGCTTGTGCTCTCTCTCTCTCTAATGAATAAATAAAAACTCTTTAAAAAAATAAAATTCAAGTAATATATGCATATAGTTTTTTAAAATAAAATAATAAGAATGTCTTGTATGGAAAGTAATGGTTTTCTACCTGCCTTCCACCCCTGTTCTCTAGGCCTATTGCACGATCAATTTTCTGGGATTCTTTTCATTAATATACTGCATTGGCTCTACTCTTTCCTGAATCCCATGTCTTCCTTTTTAGTTTACTTGTTTGTCTTGCTGGAGCACATTTTCAAATACTGTACTAAAAGAGGGTACATGGAACATAAATTTTTCAGTTCTTGATTGCTTAAAAATATTTTTATTCTGTAATCAGAATTAAGTTTTTAGAGTATAAAATTCTAGATTGAAAATAGTTTTCTTTCAGAATTCTGAAGGCATTCTTCCATAACTTTTAGTACCTTAGCATTACTGATAACTGGTCTAATTCCAGTCTTGTTCTTGTTCTATTGTTTCTATTACCTAGGATATATGTGGAATGGTTTGAACTTGCAGCTGGCTGATTTGCTTTGCAAAATTCTATAGATGTCTGGGACTACCAAACTGCAATTATAGTAGAATGTGGGAATGAGACGGAACTAAGAGGAAGGTGTGGTAGGCAGAATGGCCCATTCAAAAATATCCATACCCAAATCCCTGGAATCTGTGAATATGTTACATCACATGACAAAAGGGACTTCACAGTTAGATTTAAGGTTGTGGCCCTTAAAATAGGAAAATTATTCTGGATTATCTGAGTGGACCCAGTCTAATCACAGCAGCTTTTAAAAAGCAAAGAACTTTCTCGCTGGAGTTTGAGAAATGGAGCACAAGGAAAAGTCAAAGATGTGAAGTTTGGAAGAGACTCAACCTATTGTGGCTGGAATGAGAAGGAATGCAGGCAGTTTCTAGGAGTGAAGAATTTCCCCCAGCTGATAGCCTACAAGTAAATGGGGACTTCATTCCTACTCTCACAAGGGATTGAATTTAGCCAACAAACTCTGTTAGGTTGAAAGCAGATTTCCTCCAAAGCATCCAATAAGGAATGCGGCACTGCTAACACCTTGATTTCAGCCTTGTGAGTAAACAGAGGAGCCAGCTGAGCTCACATGGACTTGTGATCTAAAGAAACTGTGAGATCATAAATTCATCTTGTTTTAAGTCAATAGGCTTTGGCAATTTGCTATAGCAGTAGAAAACTAACACAGAAGGTCATTAATTGAAATCTCTGCATGAAAAAAATTAATGACTTTATCCTTTCTTTCCAAATCACTACATTTAGAATACCTGTCATCAGGGTTATTCCCCAGTGCAAACCAAAAAAAATACACAAGTACCTTCTCTGAAGAAATAGAAGTATCTGCATTGCTGAGAGGTAGGGTAGCTTTTAGAAGCTTTGATATTTCAGACCTCCATATTGATGGTTTATGGACCTCTGGTCCACAATGATGGCTAGTTTTCTATTCTCGTGTCTTAAGCCAAAATCTGCCAATTAACAATTCCAAAGAATAAAAATGGTCTTTTCTAGACTACACATATTCTAAAATATGAAAGAGAGAGGCCGAGGTGTTTTTATTCATAACACACTGTTACCAAGAGTGTAGGGTTTTTTCCTTTTGACACCAAATTTGTGGTGTCTTTTCCGATACCACTCTTCAATTCTCTGGACACCAACTGGGTGTCTTACAATGCAATTCAATTCTGACACTAACTATTTGGAGTTAGCATCAGACTCCACAAGTTTAAGGGCTTAATCCCACAGACTGCCCTCACTTCAGATGCCAGCCACAAATCAAGTTCCCAGGTTACCCACAACTTCTGTCTGACTTCGTTACAAAGTTGAGAGTTTCCTACAACCCTTCCCACCATGTTTGATAATTGGCTAGAACATATAATTGGCTGTTTTCTGAAATTCCAGAAAACAGCACTTACTCTTACTGGTTTATTATAAAGGATCCAAATGAAAGGTCAGTTTAAGAGGTACATAGGTACTGGAAGGAGTTCCAGAAGGGTCCCAAGTATAGGAGGTTTTGTCCCTGTGGCAATGGAGTGGGCCACCCTACTAGCATGTGGATGTGATTCCCAACTGGGAAGCTCTCTAAACCCTGCCATTTAGGGGTTTTTATGGACATTCAGTTACATAGAAAAGATTGATTAAATTACTGGCCATTGGTGATTGAACTTCATCTTTAGCCTCTCTCTCCTCTAGTAGTGGTTGAGGTTGGTGATGAAAGCTCCAACCTTCTAATCACATGGCAGTTTCCTTTAGCAACTAGCCCCCATCCTGAAGCTATCTAGAAACCCACCAAGAGTCACCTCATTAGCATAAACTCAGGTATGTTTGAAAGAGACTTCCTTTGGACAACAAAAGACACTCATCACTTCTATCACCTAGGAAATTCCAAGTGTTCTAGAAGTTCTTTGTTAGGAACAGGGACAAAGACTATACACATACACACACATGTATATATATATATATATATATATATATATATATATATATATGTATATATAATATGTCACAGAGCAAATGCAGATGAGAGAGAGAGAGAGAAAAAAACGGGCACAGAGGAAACAGAAAATTCAGGAAACAGAAACTTCCTTTTTTTTTTTAAAGATTTTATTTCTTTGAGAGAACAAGCAGTGGGGAGGGACAGAGGAGGAGAGAGAGAGAGAGAGAGAGAGAGAGAGAGAGAGAGAGAAGCAAACTCCCTGCTGAGCAGGAAGCCTGATGCAGGGCTCCATCCCAGGACCTGGAAATCATGACCTGAGTCAAAGGCAGACACTTAACTGACTGAGCCACCCAGGCACCCTGGAAAGAAACTTTCTAAAAATTAAAAGAAAATATCCAATAATAGAATACTAATTCATATTCTAGAGATTTTAAAAGATTGCATTGATGATGTAAGAACAGGGTACTAAACAAAACCAAAAACAAAACTATTAGAAAACATAAAAAGAACCCTTACGAAAGCAAAATATGGTTGAAAGGAAAAGAAAATATAATTTAAGCGTTGGGGGGAAAGTTAAAAAAAATCTCCTAAAAAGTTGAAAAAAATGCACATCGTTGGAAAATATATGCAAAAATGTTGCAGACGTAGAAGACCAAGCTAGGAAGCTTAAAATCTAGTTAAAAAGAGTTTCAGAAAGTGAGCACAGAAAAGTGAAGGGAGGAAATTTTGAGAGAACATTAAATCTTTTTCAAAGTTTATAAAGGATATGCATCTCCAGATTGAACAGATAACTGCAGGTATAAAATTTACCCCTTTTCTCAGTCACTTGGGTAGAAAGAGAGAATTTCTCCTAGAGTTTCATATGTCCATGTTGCTACACAGTTCTACATCACTGGGGCTGACTTTGGGCTAAAGTTAAGAGAAAAGAGAAGAAAAGATTAGGTATTGCTTCATATTCAGGAGTCCACAGGGCCTACCTCTCCTATTTCTCTGGGCCAGAAAACTAGTTTTAAGTATCTATACTATTGCTTTCACTGCTGCGATGGAGTTCTGTGACTGAAGCACCCTTACAGGCAGGACTGGGATGAAAAAAAAAAAAAAAAAACCAAACATACACACTTTCTGGAACACTGATGCTGGTTTTCAAAGTGGAGAAGGACAAGATTCCTTTCTGCTTCCCATACCTGCTGCATACGTTTGCAGGTAAGATTTCTCTTGGGTTAAAGACGAGATGTTTTTAAAAAGGAAAAAAGTCCAGAATAATCATGCCCATTATAAGTCCTCCTTCAGATTTTGGCATCCCTCTTTCCAAGTCATCTTTTCAGAGTCCTTAGATTTTGCTATTCATATTTTGACTAGGAGTTTTAGGTACAATCAGTACCTAAAGATAAGCAGTAGTTTGCTTATCCCATGTTGGCCAAGTATGGAAGTCGAAATCAGGTTTTGAATATTTAAATAATTTAAGTATAAGAAGAAAAGTCCAGCAGAATGTAGGAAAATATGAGACTAAAGAGAAAGACATAAGATTGTATGTGGAAATATTAAGTAATTGAGACAACGATGATGTAGGGTGCATCTGATACAAGGGTATGATCCTTTGGGGAGTAACAAACTCATATAGAAGAATATTAATAAGAAGATATAACTCTGACATTGGGATGAAGGTGGAGGCAGCAAAGCTGAGAGGGGTTTGAGAGGACTCAGAAAAAGTGTAGGTTTCTGAGCTTTAAACTTTAAAATGCTAAAGAGAATTGTCGAGCAAAGTTTACTATTTATATATCTTTGTCTCCTAAAGAGTGTTTACTACAGTGTCTTAGGCATAGGAGAAATGCCATTAATACTTAAGTTTCAACTGATGATGGCTGGGATGAAGTAACTGAGCTTGTATGAAAAAAGTCATTAATTTATGAAAAAAAATCATGAATCATTAATCCTGTCATAAGTTATGTTAGATGAGCATTTTGTACAGTATTGACTGGAATAGATGGAGGCCAAATGGACACATCTTGGTGAGGATGTTAACTCTGTAAAAGGAGAGAGAATGAGGGAGACTAGCAAGAAAAAGTGACAGAACCAAAACACCAGAATTGTGTTAAAAGAAAGTAATGCTATCAGAAGCTTGTGATATTGGTAACATTAGGCATTGGTTTCAGCAGCATTTCAAGATGACTAAAAATTCCTGTTTGCTATACTCATAAAAGTTGGACATTAGTAGTCTGGTCTTTTCATGAATTGCCACAGTAGTTATCAAGTTTTGCTCATTGTTTTATTGCATCAAATAACAACATAGAAACTAATGAATTCTTTAGCTTTTGGTAATGACAATTTTTTTAAATTAATATACACAAAGGGCTGCAGGCTGGAACACCTCCCACTGGCCTTTCCATATGGATGCTTGGCTTTCTTATAGCATGGTGGCTGGGTTCCAAGAGCAAGCATAATAGAACAAGGCAGATGTACATAACATTTTAATGACTTACTGTTACAACATCACTTCTATCATATCCAGTGGTCACGGCAATTACAAATCCAGATCCAAGAGCTCCAAGAGAAGGGGCATAGGATCCCTGGCACAGTGGGAATGTCACTTGTAAGAAGAACATGTGCAATAAGAATATATTATTGTGTCTTTCTTTGGAAAATGCAATTTGTAGCAGTGTGTTATAGTTTTTAAAAGCATCATAGTAAAGACATGGCAAGTTAAAAAAATATAAAATAGCAACCGCTGGTGGTTATTTTAAAGCAGAGGGAGGCCATATGATAAGTGATGCATCAAAGGAAGAATGTAGTAACCTGGAGCTATCAACTCCCACAAATTAACTCATTTATTTAGTTGTTAATAACTCATTGAGCATTCAGTGTTTGCCAAGTCCTGGGGGATAGTAAAATGAGTAAGACAAGATCGTTGCTCTTAAGGAACTCACATAGTAAGACAAATAACTTTACCATCATTTTAATGCTATCGTTTAATTATGGGGCATGCAAGGTGCTGGCACAGTAGTTAACTCTTAAGAGAGTTGGTCTCTGATGGAAGGCACCTTTACAATATTTCCTATCTTATTGTTTCCTAGTATGTGTTGCCTACTTCTCATGTGGCCTATATAGTCAATGTGTGTTCATTGTTCCTTTGAATCTGGTGTGCGAATCTCCCAATCACTTGCTCCTGGTAAGCCTCATTATTGCTATTCATGTTATCATTGATTTAAAAACCATGGAGCTTGGCTTCTCAAGGATATTGCTCTGAAGGATATACAGATTTAGCTAGAATTAAAGTAAACTGGGGCAGTGTATTTGGTTACAGAATATAGCAATGTGTCCTACTAAGGGCAGCTTCTCTGTCAGGGGAAAGCTATATTTAACTCACTCCTTTTTAATTGCTTTGATGTAGTTCTATGAGCATTGAAATTTAATCTCATAGGAACCTTTCCCTTTTTATAGATCACAGACCTTTCTCAGGTTTAAAAAAATACATTTACCTCATTTTAGCAGAGAACAAATACTCATGCAAAAGAATATTAATGGGAATATATTATTTTAAGATGATGTATGTTTCAACAACATCTAAGACATGAAGTAGATAGACTAATAAATGTTAATAAGGTTAGTGATATTTGCACATTCACTTCTCCTTTGATAAGCCCATAGGAAGATAGGGCCCAAAGCATATCTGTGTGAACTTGGAGCAGCAGCTACCATGGTGCCACAAATAAAGTGGGTCATGAAGACTTTCAGAATATATAGATAATATTTCTATTTCCATGTTTATATTCATGACATAGACAATATGAATATGATGACCCATTCATAGAAATCTATTTGCACAAAGCCTCTTCAGTTGGAGGGCTGGTATGACCATGCAGAATAACCCGCCAAGGGAATAGTCATACAAAGTGAGATATCAGACCTTACTTAGCAACGTATATGGTGGTTTTTCTCACCAAAGTAAAACTGTCTTCTCATCTGCTTGGAAAATTGCAGTGACAGAGATTTCACATTTCTCTTTGACACAACACACTCTTCATGCTCCCCCCGCCCCCCCAGTTCCTTCCATTGATGGAACTTTCCTCTCTGGTCTGAATCCAGGTCTTTCTGTCAATTATTTCTTTTTTAGATTGATAAGTAAAAAAATTATGTTAAGTTGGATTAAGGAACGGCCAGTTTTTCCAATGTTTGAAGATAATTCTCATGTCTGCTTATCCAGAGGAAAATATTTCTACTTTTTAAAGCCACTCTCCATATAATGTTTTTTAGACACTTCTATTGGCTTTTTCATAGTAGATTCATTACTATTAGATAGATTTGTTTCTCTGTGGTAAAACGAATTATCTATAATCCACTGTGCATATCTCTGTTACTGCATTTATCACAATATATGTTAAAATGTTTTTTCTCCCTTTCCTCCTATGAGATTGGGGTGCTCTTGTGGGCATAGGCTACTTTATTTCTCTCTGTATCTCTAACATCTAGTGAAGTATCTGACATTCAGAAGAAACTCAATAATTTTAGAATGAACGATAGAATAAATGTGGCATGGTAATTATACTTGTAAGTACCAGAAAACTATGAAAATAGCTGATATGTCTTTGATGACATAAAAATTCAAAAAAAAGATTTGAAAGATGTGGGCTGAGATTAAAGAAATAAAACATCATAAAGAAAGTGCAAAGTTTCAAATTCAGATTAAAAGCATTTTGAATAGTCTTTGTTAAGTTGATTTTAAAAAGTCTTAGGGGTTTTAGTTAAATCTCAAATCAGTATGAATCAATAGTATGAAGTAGCCACTAGGGCAATTAATAAACCATGAGGCTTCTATATAGAGTATTCATATTTAATAGTCATATAATTTGCTACATTTTAGTTTAAACACAATAGCAATGTCTGAAAGAAAGGAGCCTAGAAGAATGGGTTCAAGTTCCCAGTACTTCTTTATTATACCCAAACCAGAATATCTGTAAAGTATGTAGTCTTATATCTGTTCCTATTTAAATTTTACTTCAGGAAGATTTCATTGATTTTTTTTTTTTTTTATAAGAGCAGCAAACTTTTAACTGTAGGTTCCCTTCTCTTTTTCTAGCTGGGAGGAAGCTGTAGCCAACTTCTTATTATAGCATTCACTATTGAAAATAGACTTCTATTGTTCATGCCTCTATTCATGAACTCTTAATATTTTGAAATGGATCTCTTTCAAAATTAAAGTTCATAAATTTAGTCTTAGTTCAGGTAAGGGGATTATTGAAGGAAAGAATGGTGTAAGTGAAAACCGTTTATTTTTTTTCCAGCTATTCGTGTAGAGCCAACTAATTTCCTATTAAAAAAAAAAACGTAGTAAATATTTTAGGAAATGTTGGATTTGAAATAACTGACATTTAAAATGGAAAAAAAAGTTCTTAGTTTCAGAAAAAAATTAAAAATGGAATAAAGAAAGGGAAAATTCTAGCTGATTGACTACTCTCCCTTGGAATATCAACTGGGATGATTAAAACAAATGTTAGAGAGGGGGGCCTGGGTGGCTCAGTCGATTAAGCATCCAACTTTTGATTTTGGCTCAGGTCATGAACTCAGGGTCCAGGGATTGAGCCCTATGTTGGGCTCTGTGCTCAGCTGGGAGTCTGCTTGAGGGTTCTCTCTCTCCCTCTGCTCTTCTCTCTCTCTCTCTCTCTCTCAAAATAAATCTTTTTTAAAAAACAAAAACAAAAAAACAAATGCTAGAGAAAAGTTGACACTCTTCTCTTTTATGACACAATTCTATTACTATTTTTCTTTTATTCCTTTGACTACTCATTCTCAATTTTGTTTGCTGGGCATTTATTTGTAAGTCACAAATCTTCCTTCTTTCAGTTTATTGCCGAAGTCTCAGTACTTGGTGTTCATTTCTTCCCTTTCTACAGTCTCCTTCAGAAAAAAATCCTTTCCATGTGTACTTTTTTTAAATGACTTCTACTTTTGCCATTATATAGCTAATTCTAATGCATAATATTCAATTCTATTTGTCACCTCAGAGTCAATCCCACATTTCCAACTATCAACTTTATTCCACGTGAATGTTTGTCATTACCTCAAACTTACCATTTTTTTCAAATGGAATACATTGCATTTCTGTTTCAATCAGATATCCCTTCTAAATTCTTTGACCACATCAAAAACTATCATTTTCTTAATCACTTAAATTTAAACGTTTTATAACAACATGGAAATATTCTTTTTTTCATCCAAATCCTGTCAGTGTTTCTTTCAAATATTACTTTTTTTTTCTCTTCGATTCCCATGGCTATTGCCCAAATCCATGCTCTCCTTGCTGGACATTTCAGTCCTTGCTGCATTTTCCCCCTCGAGTTCAAACACTCTATCCCCCAAATCTCCCCAAATGTCTCCTTCTACTTAACTGGATTGAAATCTTGTTTCTTGTGAACAAACATGTTTTTATTCAGATACCATCTTCAGTCACATGTGGACATTAGGTATAGCTTCTTAATTCATACACTTGCTAGATTAATATTCCTAAGTATATCAGACTCCTGTTAAAAAATCTAACCCTCTAGAAGTGTCCCTCTAAAAGTTACAAAAATCAAAGCTCCTCTTCTTGGCTTTTATTACATAGAAAACATAGATTCTGATTCACATATCCAATCTAATTTCTCCCTTTTACCACTATATACCTTCCACTTAGGCTGGTGTGTCCTAGAAACGCCAATGTTTATTTCCTTATTCCATGCCTTAACTAATAATGTTGCTTTCATTTGTAGTGCTGTTCCATCATCTTCTCTACCTTCCAAGTAGTCTTAGCTGTTAATTCTGTATCTTTGGCCTGATAAGGCTACATGATCCCACAAATATATATCTGGTAAATGGCCACTCAGTCTTTAAAACTTAGCTCATGCATCATCAGATTTAGAAAGCTTTTCCTGACCTCTGTACTTCAATCCTCTCTTATTTATATTATCACCCTAATAATGTATTAATATCATTTATTTATGTATTTACCTTTCCCAGAATAACTGTGTGTGCCATGAAGTCAAGGCAAAAATCAAATCAGAAAATAACACAGTGCTTGGTAGAGAGTCGGTTCTTAGTAAATGAATGTTGACTGAATGAATAAATGTCTATCTTTTAAGACAGCTTAAGTCTAAACTCCCTATTGAAGCCTACTTAGATTATCCTCAATGCTTGCTGATGTCACTTCCATCAACAATTATAGATTTTACTACACAATTTAGTTTTCAATTATTTACCCTCTTATTTTTAAATTTTAGATTTTAATCTCTGCCTTAATCAGATCAGAAATTCTTGAACGTCTGGGAACATGCCATTTTCTTATTCTGTCTTTTCCACAGCGCTTAGCGGGGAAAACATGCTGTTTATATCTGTTGATTATAATTTTTCAAGAACTACATCTCTGAAAAAATTAGAGATGGTGTCTCATGTAGTTTGGCTAGAAAGTTTTCTGCAGATATATTTATACATCATCTCAACTAAAAGATGCAGTCTTCAAAAAATATTGCTCTTTATTGGGA
The DNA here is from genome assembly GCF_009762305.2 of Zalophus californianus. NCBI lineage: Eukaryota > Metazoa > Chordata > Mammalia > Carnivora > Otariidae > Zalophus > Zalophus californianus. Next base: position 146,179,148 of record NC_045598.1, read on the forward strand.
AAACACAACAATGACATTTCCTCTCTGCATCTGATCTTTCTATTTTCTCCTTTGGCAGTGGTAATAAGTCCCTTCCCAAATGCCAGCCCAGTTGGTTAGCATGTTCCTCTGCTTTATTTCTCATAGTTACGCCTCTGAGTTTGTTGAAACACTATGGAAATGTAGAAAAGACTTGTTTTGATTTATTCCAATTTGAAAAGTGTTCATGTTTGTCCAAAATCCACCTTCTTTGTCAGATGCTCACATTGATACTTGAGAAGTTTGACTAGAAATCCTAAAAACTAGGATACTAATTTGAAAATAGTTACCAAAGTTAGGAACTAATTAAAAAACAAAATAAAATATGAAACTTCAAAATCAAACAGAGCTCTTTCAGATTAATCAGTATTCTTCAAATGTGATTTTGTGCTGTTAATTAGAAAGCTGTGAAAAATAAGAAAATATTTATTAACAATAAAAGTTAATGTGATTTTTATTATTGAATTAAGATTAAGCATATTAATTTATTAGAAAAACAAAACATTGTCTTTATAATTTCAAATCAGAAACATTTTAAAAGTCAACAGAAATATCCCTTGCACAATTACCTAGTGAAATTGCAGCTAATTTTAAAGAAAACTTTCAGTTAAACAGTAATTTATCCTAATTCCTATGAGATATTGTTAGCATTACACTGACTCTTGAAAAAATTTTAGACAGTTTTAATAATCTTCTTCCCCCATGTTTATAAATTTAAAGGTTACTGGACAGTTAAAAATAATCTTCCTCCAGTTTTTCTAAATGAAAGGATGTCAAGGCATCACCATTTGGATTGCTGTTGCAGTGATTTTGTAACTGTAGCAACCGTATGCTGATGAACCAGCTTCTATCAGGAAAGTGTTTTAAAAATTCCTATGAGACTTCAGCAGCTTGGTAAGCCAAAGGGGAACATATTTCAAATTAATTGTTCCCATTTTATGTGTTAAAAAAAATCAGCCAGTCTCCTCTGTGACAATCCTGCTTTATTGTGTCAGTAATGAAACCACACATTTAATTGACAAGTGACAGTTCCTTGCTGTTCTGTTTCCTTTGCTATTTATGATATTTTCAGTGGCTGTCTGTGGTGCTGAGAATGCCTATGGTGGCAGAAGCTCAGTGTCAATACGGTCAGTTCCATTAGCTTTCTGAACAGGGTCCTTTACTTTACCTGGTACTATGGTTCCTGATTGCTTTTATCTTGAATTTTAGTAAATGGAGTTTCATTTTTTTTTTAATTTTTTAATTTATTTATTTGACAGAGAGAGACATAGCAAGAGAGGGAACACAAGCAGGGGGAGTGGGAGAGGGAGAAGCAGGCTTCCCACAGAGCAGGGAGCCTGATGTGGGGCTCAATTCCAGGATCCTGAGATCATGACCTGAGCCAAACCCTACAACTGAGCCACCCAGGCGCCCCTGGAGTTACAGTTTCTATGTGCTAGGGAGTTTTATATCTATGTTAATCATGTTAACGACCTTTTTTTAAAGGGAAAGGATCCCTTTGTATTGCAAATAATTGTTCAGGAGGGAAAGAAGAGCAGAATTGGGAACCAGTAAGGGTTACACTTGAGGAAAATAGAAATCTTGCTAGAGCTTGACCACTGTCAAAATGAATGTGATAATCTCTAGAAGTCTTGCTTCTAGTCTCTGTGCAAAGGATCTAAATTCTTATTTTTATTTATTTTTGATTTTTAAAAAAATTTTTGAGAGAGTGCAAACAGGGGTGGGGAGGAGCAGAGGGAGAGGGAGAAAGAGTATCTTAAGTAGACTCCACACCCAGTGTGGAACCCAACGGCAGGGCTCCTTCTCAGGAGCCTGCGAGCGTGACCTGAGCTGAAATTAAGAGCTGGATGCTTAACCAGCTGAGCTGCGCAGGCACCCTAAGGATCTAAATTTTTAAAAACTGAGATTTTTAGTTATCACATTTTTAAAGATATGTTTACTATAATAGACTATAATGAAAATATAAGGTAGGTTTTTGCATAGGATGTAGCTGTAAAGAGTATCTTTTTACTAACAATAAGAAAAGCTCAGGAAAACTACAAATTTCATTTTTTTAACCTTCAGAAAGCTGAGATATCAAGTGAACCAAGTAGCCTCTAGTCCAAGGAGGAGAGAGCCATAGCCACCCCTCTCCGAGTTTAGATGGGACACAGCAGCTCTCTTACCTGTGGCGGGCGGTGGGAGGAAGAAAAGATCCGCTCACAGTTCAGTGGACTGTGGAAGGCTGAGGGTTGGCAGTGAGCTAGTGTAAAATCTCTGGGAACCTCAGATACAGAGGGGTTACAGCTGTCTCACAGGCTCTTTGCCGTGGGCTACTACCAGGTGTTCATGAAAAGACTGGTTTCAGAAAACCTTGTTACTCCCAGCGCATAGGTAAAGAACTAGTGTAGCTGGGAAAAGATGGGAAAAAACAAACAAACAAACAAACAAACAACCCCTTGATTCCTGGCTGAGGGGCAGAAAAGAGGACTGAGCCTAAACTGATACCATTAGAGGTGTCCTGCCTCTGTGGGAGGGGTAGAAAACATACTTAAAGAACCACACAGAGATCCACCACAAATACAAAGCAGAGTTTAACTGCCATCAGGAGGAGGGACAAGAACCTTGAGAAACCCCACCTTGAGGCTCAGGTACACAGGGCTTCCCTAAGACTGGAGCTCAGCCAGGACAACAAAGCCCCCTCTCTGTCAACTTAATACACAGTACCAAGCTACTGCAACTTACCACTGAAGGAAGGGCAAGGGATTGGAGAGATGCCTCCCACCCCCAACCCTGTGGTAAAGGTATGAAGGGATGGTTGAAAGATGAAGGTAGATTACAAACATTGAGGAAAAACTCTATAGCAATCCTGTCTCCCAGTCTACACTCAGGGTATCTTGGAGAAATTTGATGCCTTGGTGCACTGACAATAACAAAATCCGAACTCCTCTAAATTCCTGATTAGATTGATGCAATCCTTTTCATTACCTGCCTAAACATAGTTAAGGCAGTTTGATATAGAAAAATAATCTTTCCAGTAAATGATGCTGAAATATCCATATTGGAAAAAAAAAGAAAGAATTTAGATCTTTATCTCTTATTACATATGAAAATGAACCATAGATCAAAATTTAAAATCTAAGACTATAAAACTTCTATAAAAAGACAAAGAAGAAAATCTTTGAGAACTTGGATTAGGCCAGAACTAATTTATTAGCTAAGATACAAAAAACATAGATCATAAAAGAAAAAAATTGGTAAATCAGACTTTGTCACAATCATATCCTTTTCTCTTTGAAAAACATGTTAATAAAATGAAAAGTCACATATTGGAAGAAAATATTTATTAAATACTTACCTGATGAAAGATTGGTATCTAGAGTATATAAATAACTCCCACAACTCAATAAGAAAAGAAACAACCCAATTTTTAAAAATGATCAGGGGCGCCTGGGTGGCTCAGTCAGTTGGGTGCCTGACTCTTGATTTTGGCTCGGGTCATGATCTCAGAGTCATGGGACTGAACCCCACATCAGGCTCTGCCCTCAGTGTGGAGTCTGCTTGAGACTTTCTCTTTCCCTCTTTCCCTCTTCCCCTCCACCCCCCACCCCCGGCTCGTGCTCATGCGTTCTCTCTCTCTCTAAAATAAATAAAATCTTTAAAAAAATTTTTTTAAATAAAAATGGGCAAAAGATTTGAACCTAATCCTCACCAAAAAGATATACAGATAGAAAAAAACCAAAAAGCATGAAAATGTACTCACCATCACTAGTCATTAGGGAAATGTAAATAATAAGCACAGCCCATCTATCCAAATGGCTAAAAGAAAAAAAAAATCTGATCTGATAATCCTAAGCACTTACAATAATATGGAGCATGTGGAACTATCAAACATTATTGTCAGTGAGTATGCAGAATTTTACCGCCACTTTGGAAAATAGTTTGGCAGTTTCTTTTAACGTTATACATACGCTTACCATATGCTCCACCAGTCTGACTGTTAGGACTTCACCCCAAAGAAATGAAGACCCATGTCCACACAAAAAATTATATGTAAATGTTTATATTGGCTTTATTCATAATTACCAACATCTAAAAATAAGTTCGGCAAGTCCAGCAACTGGTGAATGAATAAGTCAATTGTAGTAAATCGATTCAATGTAATACTATTTAGCAATAAAAAGAATAAAGTACTGATGTCTACAACAACATGGATGAATCTCAAATGAGAAAGAAGCCTGTCTCAAATGGCTACATACTGTACAATTCCATTTAGATGTCCTTCTGGAGAAAGGAAAACTATCAAGTCAGAGATTGGATTGGATCTCTGGTTGCCAGGCTCTGACAGTGTAAGCAGAAAATTCATTACAAAGGGGTACGAAGAAACATTTTGGAATGGTGAAGTGTTCTATCTCTTATCTGTTGTATTATAAACACAACTGGGTTTGTCAGAATTCATAGAACTGTACATCTAAAAGTGTCCGTTTCACAATATGTATATGTTAATAATCTTGACTAAAAATAAGCTAAAGATAGCTTATATCATGAAAGATCATTCCTATGGCTGAAAGCTCCTACTTTCTAAAAATGAATCCTTGATATGTTGGCAGGTATAACTTCTGTTTATCTTTATTATAAATTTCCAGGAGTTTTTATGGATTCCTCAGTATTATACCCCTAAATACAGACTTAGAAGTGGATATCTTCCTGGATTTATCTTCATTTTTCCTGTCTTCCTTTCCCCATCTTTTAAAAATCACTTAACTGGAAGGAAATATTGAAAATGTTAGTTGTGGTTATCTCTTGAGGTGGGATTATAGGACTGAAATATTTTATTCTTCATATATTTTTATATTTTCCAACTTATAATTATTATGTATTATTTTTATAATCAGAAAAACTCATTAAAATGTAATAGTACTCCAAATTACCTTAACATTACTATTTGGAGATACCTGACTTTCGAGAGCTACAGACACTAACTTGCAACCACTCATCTAATTTAGGTTGCTTCCTAAGGGACTAACAGATGTTGGTCACTGAGCAGCTTTGTTACAGATAACGGTTACTTCAAACAGTCTGTGTTGAAAGTGGTGCCTGTGTGTGACCTGCACAGAATATGTCTTTACTGGTAATGTACACAACCTGTGTGAAATATGGTCAGTTTTATGTTCAAATATATACACATGCTTAAACACAAATTAAAAAATCCCACAAGATCTAGGTTGCATTTTGGGTAATATGTTTGGGCCATTCATAGTCCAACCTATTTTTATATATCTTGCACACACGTAAATACAATTCACAGAGATGGTAGGAATATTTTTAAAATAACACTAGCAATGAAAAACAAATGCATAGAATATTTCAAAGCTATCTTTCTGTTATGAATGTATCACAAAAGGAATCTAAAAAAAATTGAAAAATGCAGATCTCTCTCACTCTGTCTCTCTCTCTCTCATCCATCTATCTCTGAAATTCTTATTACTCAAGAACAAGCTGCTATTAACATTTAGGAGTATTTTCTTTCAGGTATTTTTTTCTCTGTGTGCAATTACTAACATATGTATTTAAAATTATCCCATATTTGCTTGGTCTCTTGAATACTTAACATTGGTACAATAAAAATGCAACTACATCACACTGTTACGCTGCTACTCGGGGGTTTTGAAAGTTAAACATCTCTTCTTAGCACGTGCTTTTCTTGCTAGAAATTGTCAGTGAATTAGAAAACGCAGTTTGGTAAGACCATGTACCCTTTCCTTTAATTTCTTTTGTTTTCCCATCAGTTTGCTAATTGTCCTACATTTACTGAGCTCCTTTTCAATTTTCCTCTTTAATCTGTCATATCCAGGATTGGAAATCGGAGGGCATTAATGTTAACAATCTTCTAACAATGTGACTAATCCCATCCATAAGTGAAGTGTTTTCTATTTAAATCAGAATTCTTGGGATACAGTGCTCCATTCCTTTCTCTCTTTGTTTGGTTTTTTTTTTTATTATGTTAGTCACCATACATTAGATCATTAGTTTTTGATGTAGTGTTCCATGATTCATTGTTTGTGCATAACACCCAGTTCTCATTACAACACATGCCCTCCTTAATACTCATCACAGGGCTACTCCCTCCACCTCTGAAACCCGAAGATTGTTTCCCAGAGTCCACAGTCTCTCATGGTTCGTCTCCCCCTCCGATCCCCCCCCCTTCATTTTTCCCTTCCTTCCCCTAATGTCCTCCGTGCTATTCCTTACATTCCACATGCGAGTGAAACCATATGATAATTGTCTTTCTCTGCTTGACTTATTTGACTTAGCATAATCCATTCCTTTCTAATTTTATTTTGTTTTTTAAAAGAGCGCCCTCTCCTTGTTTTTTCCCTTTTGCCCTTCTATTTCTTGGACTCTCTTGATTCTCTTGCCTATCCCATATCTCTGGAAGTTGCTTTAAGGTTTCAGAACTACTGTGTAGAATAATTAAAAACTCCATTATTTCCTCTTCAAAAATATTAACTCCGCAAAAAAGGTAGGATTTCTAGATTTAATATATCTGGACATAAGTACAGAGATACAAACCTTTTCCTTTTCCTGTAAACTCCAAAGTTTTCCTTTGTGAACATGTAATTTCTAACTTATCTCTTATGAGGAAAGATGCTCTAGAAGGGAAATCAGAGCACAGTAGTGAAAGAGTTCCATTTTCCTGCTAAATCAGAGCAACATTTACCTCTGCCTTTGAGGACCGACAGAGACCTCATCTATACAGTGATTCATTTCATGACCTTCAAAAAGAAAAAGTCAGTTGCGTCACCTTGTAACAAACCGGGAGACCAGAGAGACAGTCTTTCATAAGGTCAGCAATCACAACAAAATAAACATTTTTATTAATGAATGTTGAAAAAAAGTTGCAGGGACAAAATAGACATAGAATTGACAGTATCAAGAACAGCCTAGAACAGGAATTAAATTATATTAAAGAATATTCAATTTGAAAACAAATACATCTCTCATTTTGAAACTGAAATTTTGCTGCCGGTAGGAAAGCTGTCACGTGGGATCCACAGCGCTCAGAACCTCCCTAGTCTAATGACTGTGTTTCAGGGTTAAAAGCCAGAGAAGACCATCGAAGTCATCTCTTGCTTCTCTGAATTGTTAGTCAATGTTTCCAGAACCAATATAGATGGAGAACTGATGTATTTAAACAGATTTTTTAAATACCACATTTTACTTTAAAATTCAGACCTTCCAGCGACACAATAACCTTTCTCAGAAGTAACACTGGGGATCTATTTTTGAGAAATGGTCTTGATGTTTTAGTGTGAGTTCAGCTTTCAGTTACTTCAAGTTTTTTTAAAAATTATATTATGCCGTGACTTTACTGCTATTAATGCCAGGATCAGTTTGAGTCTGTCTTTGTGGCCAAAGACGACAAAGTTGTCTGACCTGTGTTCTATTTAGACAAAGGTTAGTCTACACATGCTGGAGAATCGGGGATAACTTGGGGACTGATAGTTCTTTAGATGAATATGGAGGGATCTGAAGTCTCTTCTACCTGAAATGAGGACTGACGGAGAGCAGGGATTGGTCAGACCAAGAACAGTCAAAGGCTCTGTGTCCTCTAACAGCATTCACAATTAGTATCAGTAAGGAAGGGTTAGGGGATGTCTGTCAGTCAACATCCAGTCAGGAACAGATGGCTCAAAAAGCAATTTAATATGAGGAATTAGTTACAAAGGCAAAAAAAAAAGAGCTAAAAGGCCGAGTAAGGTGAGGTAACCCAGTTCTTACAAACTGCAGGAAGTCACTTTCTCTGGGCTGGAGGGCCAAGGGAGAAAATGGAGTTGCCTGGGGTGGGGGTGGGGGTGGGGGGCTGTGCCAAGGAGTGGAAGATGAAGGCAGCAGAAATGGGAGAGGCTCATGTTTAGAAAGGCTCACTTATAATGGAGGGGACGGTTTCAAGGCCAGCGCGGGAAAAGCAACAGCACGTATCGCGGGCAGTCTGCAGAAAAGAAGCATGGCAGGATTCTTGGACCTGTTTACATAAAAATAGTAGTTAGAACCAGCCTTTGGGAAGTAGAGGATAGTCACTGAGACCTGTGGAAATGAGGGCTCCATTATTAGAACACATGTCTATGGTTATAATAACAGAAGTAACAAATAATTGCGAGTGACTACTAGGCAATTGTGCACTGGGCACAGTGCTAGGTACAGTATCTTAGTTAATCCTGCCAACCATCTGTGAAGTAGATGCCCTTCTAATTGTCACTTTTCAGACCAGGGGAGGAAGGCCTACCACCGGGTCACATAGCTTGGGCCTTCTGACTGCAGAGGGCTTCTTATTCAACCACCATGTTATGCTCTCCCACTATGCAATTTCATCAATCTTAATATTGTCTGTGCTTTTAGTTTTTGAAAGGGATACATTCAGAAGAATTTCTAGGTCATGCACATTATGGAAAGGTTTAGTTTCTTAAGAAGTATTCATTACCCCCAAAGGAAGAGATAGGCCTTTATCCACTGACACCCCCAGAGAGGGTATTTTGGCCCTAATTCAATCTGGCCAGGTGCCATCCATCTGGTTATGCATCCGGCTTGACTTATTCAGTAATTTGACTCATTGAAGCAGCATACATACACAGCCTACTACTTGGAGCCCTCCTAAGAACAGAAATAAAAACTCTCTGCAGATGTGACTGAGTTGATGAAAAGCAAGGAAGTTTCCAGTTAAAAAGTACTGCCAATCCTTTCTCACACCATCTGAACTTATAATGCTGGGAAAGAAAACTTTCATGTCAGTTAATAGGATGAGCATTTCTTCCTGAGGAGTCCAGTCATCTGTAAAATGACTGAGAGATCCCAGAGATAAGCCCACATGGCTCAAACTTCATCCCTTCCTTATCTTAATGAAGTGGCGATTTAGAATTTCAGTTTCTGAAGCAAGTCATAACATGAGCAGCCAAATTTCCTCTGGTAGTAGAATGCTCTAGAACTGCTCTCCTTTTGGGGGGAAAAGTACATAAAGGATTTTACTGTTCTTTATGCTAAAAACCTATGTGAAAAATTATATGACACCTTAGTTCCTTATGAGAGTAGTAGAGCCCCTCATTTGTCTAAACCTTGATCTTTAAAACTAAGAATAAAGATTATCAGATAGGATATAAAAATATAAATAGAAAATAGTAAACTAGACTGCATCACAGTATCTTTTGCTTTCTGAAAAAAATCTTTAATAAAAAGCAAGCCACACACTGAAAGAAAATACTCGTTAAATACCTACTAAAGGACTGATATCCAGAATATGTAAGGATTAAAAAAAACTCTAAAATACAACAAACAAAAAACATGAAAGGATTGATATCATTAATCATTAGAGAAATGGAAACCATAATCACAGTGAGGGATCATAGTGCACTTATTAGAATGGCTAAAATTAAAAATCTGATAATAACATGGAACAAGTGGAACTCGTGTGTGTTGCTTATAGGAATGCACGGTTTTGCTGCCACTTTGGAAAATAGTCTGGAAGGTTTTTTTCAAAGTTATACATATGCTTACTGTATGCTTACTGAGAGGCCTATTTGGAGTACAATAGGGCCCTTGAGCCCGATGAAACTTAGGGTAGGAGGTGGTGTGGCAGATGCATGGAGTGTGTGAATGCTTTGCCACCACAGAAAGAACTCAAAGCTTGTATTTTATAAACAGAGAATCAGTGCCATCCCTATGAATCAGTAGCATTCTGTTTCTATCTTTTATATCACACTATGGATTAGGGATGAGAAGAATGTAGAGTTTTTGTTTCAAAGTCTTAAGCTAGACAGAGAAGTTATCAGATCACCTTATTGCCATCACAGTCCTGTATTATAATTTGTATTGGAGTTTGACATATGAGTGGGTCCTGACTGAGCACATTTAGTGTGTGATCCTTGTATTGTGTACTTTAGGGAAGGAAATGAAAAAATAAATGACAACTTTAAACTTATCTGAACTTCATATAATAACTCTATTGCATGCTGACTCTGTGCTAAGAAAAAGTACTGAGTGCTATGCATGGAACATCTCATTTATTCTTAACAACATCCCTATTGTCTCCATTTGGTAAATAAGGAAACCAAGGCACAGAACAGATGAATAGCTTTCCCAAAATCACAGTCAATAGGGGCAGAGAAGAAGAAGCCAAAATCTGTCCAACTCCAATTTTAAAATCCAATCTATTGGTCACCATGTTGTCGACCTTGCTGGCTGCAATCTTGACCTTACTGCTCATTGCCTCTCTATGTAGCCTTTTGGTTTTCTGTTTGCTTAACAATTTGTCTTAGTAGTAAAATCTAAAAAGAGGAGGAAAAGAGAACACTAAAACATCCACAAAAATATAGGAGCCCAAAAGAATAATCATCTTATTAAAAATGGAAAATAAAACCACATTTAAAAGATGATGAGAAGATAAAATTATTTGCTTAGGCTGATTCTCAGACAGCCCTGTCTCCTAAAATGTCAACATTAGAACAAAGGCTAACATTTGTTTGGTGATGGTGCAAAATGATACAGCCTGAGCTAGTATATCTGGTATAGCTAGTATATCTACCACCAATAGTAATCTCACCCCCACCCCCATTCCTTCTGATCTAAATCTGAATAGACCTAAGAAAAAAGCTAACTGAGCAAAGTTCTTGTTATTTTGACTCATTTTGGCAAGACAGTTAAAGCTAAAAAGTTTTTAATTTAAAATCAAAATAATTGAGATCAGCTTATTAAAACCTTTCTCACCTTCCACCCACATATTTTTATCAGTGAAAAAAATCTTGGTCTTAATGAAGTTGGGGCAAGGGCCATATCTAATTCCTAGACACAACATGAGTCTGGAACACAGATATCATAAGAGGTTTCTAAAGGCATTGTAACTATTAAGTAACATAGGAAGGAAGGTTGTAGGGTTAGTTGTCGTCAGGCAGGCTAAGACTTGAAACCTCTTGTCTTTTCCTCATTATGAAACACTGCTTCTAGTTTAATCATTTGACTCTATTTAGATGAATTTACTCTTAAGCACCAATATTCAGACAGCACTTGTCTTTTTCCCTCTCTTGTTTTTTTTTTTTTTTAATTTGTTGAGCACTTACTTTGTATTGTAGTATGGGCTATGCATTTTATATAAAATACCTCATCACAATGACCTTTTTGTAGATGAAGAAACTGATGTTCTGAGGGGTATTAAGGCTTGGCACATAATTAGAGTTAATAAGAACTGGTTGGAAATTAAACTCAGGTCTGCTTTCTGTTCCTAAAAATCATGCTCATAACCCCTTTTACCATGGGTTTCTGAGATTTTTTTTCCTAGATTCCAGCATCCAACCATCTTATACTTCTGTTAATACTTTCTCTCTTCAGGCAAATCCATTTACATTTTAGAAGATTAAGTTGTACTTCCTGTTAGGTGTGGCTACGTTAGCATGGCATATTAATTTTGAGTATGGCTTCTAGAGACCACCTGGATTCAGGTTCAGACTCCACCATACACTAGCTTGTATAGGCTTGTGAGAATTTACCCAGTTTGCCTGACCTTGTCAAGGGTTTAATTTCCTCAGTTATAATATAAGGATGATTGTGACACTGGGCAGTTGTGAGGTGAAGGAGGTGAAACATGGAGAACATTTAGCATTTGCCTGACTCATAGTAAGTGTTCAATAATATTGTAGAGGGGGAACTCTTGAAGTAATTGGGGCACAAGACTTGAGGTATCCTGACAGTCTGAGCACAAACACTCTTGAATTCATGTATTTGTAAAGTTCAAAAAACTACTGCAACAATCTTTAGTCTTCATACCTTCTCTCATCTATGTATTGTTGCTAAATTAATCTGATCAAGAGTCTCCCTTGCTAAAAACCTTCCCTGTCCTTGCAGAAGACCAAGGCAAAAGAGGTCCAAGACAAACCACCATAGTGTGACAACCAAAACTTTTCTAATTGAATCTCAATCTATTTTTCTCACTTTACTACTTCACTTCATATAACCAATGTTTAAGCCAAAGTGAACACCTTGATATTCTCAATATAAATTGTTTCTTTACTCTTTGTTCCTTCCTGCATATCTGCATGTCCGAATCACACCTACTTCTGGCCTTGGGACAAATGCCATCCCCTCTACCTCCTTCCTGATCTCCTCAGCTGGAAGTGTTTTCTCTTGTAGCGCTACTTCTCAGTCTTTAAAAGAAATCTTTTTTAATTGGGTATATTTGACAATGTTATATTAGTTTTAAGCATACAACATAATAATTCAACATCTCTATTCATTATACTATGCTCACCACAACTGTAGCATAGTATAATGCCCACCATATAATGCTATTACAGTATCATTGATTATACTCCCTATGCTGTGCCTTTTATTCCCATGACTTATAAATTCCATAAGTAGAAGCCTGTATCTCTCACTTCCCTTCACCAGTTTTGCCCATCCCTCCACCCCCTTTCCCTCGGGTAACCCTCAGTTCCCTGTATTAATAAGTCTGATTCTGCTTTTTCTTTGTTTATTCATTTGTTTTTTATATTCCATATATGAGTGAAATCATACAGTATTTGTCTTTTTCAATATGACTTATTTCACTTTAGCATAATATCCTCTAAGTCCATCTGTGTTGTCACAAATGGCAAGATCCTATTCTTTTTTATGGCTACGTAATATTCCTATGCATCAGCATTACCTGGAGGGCTTATACAACACACATTACTGCACCCACCTCCAGAGTTTCTGATTTTGTAGAAATAGGGTAAGGCTTGAGGATTTGCATCTCTGAGAACTTCCCAGGTAGGGCTGATGCGGTGAGTTCAGGAGCCCCACTTTCATACCACTGTCCTAGAACATGTTAGCTCACAGCATTTACTACCATTTACTTTACATTTCAGTGGTTTATGCCTGTGTCATACCTCTTATTAGAGAGCAAACTGCTTGAAAACAAGATCTGAGGCCATCAGTTTTTGTGCGTTTCTCCCATGACATTAGCAAATAGGGGGCCTTAATGTTACTGTTTGGCTAAGTGAACGTTAGTGGTACGGGAAGACTTTTCTAGTGTTGGAGTCCAAAGAAAGTGAAACACCCTAAATTCACAGATGTGACCTATTCTAGTGCTAAAGGAAAATGAATAATACCATAAGAGGATGTGTATTTACTGAGGACTTGCTATTTGCTAGATGTTGACTGAAGTACTTTATACACATTATCTCATTTAATTCTTATCACAACTCTTTTGAGGGTAGACTCTAGTATTATTTCCATTTTATGGGTGAGCAGTGATCCTTTGATGATAAGTAATTCCCCCAAGGCCAGCTAACTAGCAAGCAGTAGAATTGGGATCTAAACCAGTCACTGTTTCCAAATAGCTCTTAAAGGCCATGCCCTATGGCCGCTTGCTGAATGATAAAGACCTGACAAAGTAATAGATTTTCATTCTTGTAATCAGTGGGTAATAGTGGTCTCTTTTTAAAAGTAGATAGTAAGTAGAGTGATTCCTGCCTGTTATGGTCTAAATTTAAAAATATATGGGGCTTAATTTGGAATCTTAGGCAGAAAATCAAATTATCAGACTATATATAGGGAATGGTTAACCTCAATATCTTAGTCTCATTAGTCAGCATTAGGGATTGTCATACACATTTTCATCAGTTCAAAAATGATGATGAAATTAAATTGCATGTAAGACACTGAAAAACCAGATTTGTCCAGCATAAATATACTGAGTGACAGAAAGAAAATCAAAGCAAAACAAACAAAAAGCAAATTGAGTGATTTGGGTTAGAAGAGGCATTCCACAAATAAACCTATTTGCTTCAAAATTATTTTAAGATTCTTGTTTGCTTTTCAGTTTTTATGACTTAGATTTAAAAATATAAATGGCCAGGTTCAAAGTGATGCATAAGAAACATCTATAATAAAATGCAAGAATATCCAAATAAAGCTATTTTGAAGTATTGATTGTAGTTTTCTAGGCATTTTGATGTGGTTTTAAAACACCAGGTTTTCTGGCTGCTTGAGTTTTGGGCCATGTAATTAAGGTGTTTTAAAGGAAGAAAGGGATAGACAGTCTGCTGTGGGATTGTTGGATGGGGGGTGGGGGAGGGGCTGTGGACATTGTCCTCTGTGGTGATAAGAACCCAAGAAAGCAGAAGTAGCAGAAGGAAAGGTCTAGAAGAGTCCTGCAATCTGCAATCTGGTCTAAATATTCCTTAGTTAACTCCCTGAGCTGAAGGTCATTACTTGATTGTTATTAGGGAAATACCCTGCTGTTAAGTTATTTCAAACAACTGTGAGTTTGTACTCTTAAGAAGCAGATGAAAATTAGTATAGTACTTGGACCTATATTTGATTATCCCTTCGAGTTCTCACACCCAAGATTCCAGAAGATTGTATGGGATTCCGGGAGCCATGCTATTAAATTCCAGATTAATAAACCACTACTATTCCTGGTAGCTTGATTTTATCTAACCAATTTTATGAATACAGTAAGAAAATTATTGTGGTAAAAGAAAAGTAATTAACTTTTTTTCTTTCTGGCTTATGCTTTCTTTTTTTTAAGTGGATAATCGATAATTAGCTATAAGGAGTAAGTTCAAATAAAACATGTTCAGTGAAATGTCAACTTGTGTAAGAGAAATAATCTTGGTTTAGAGTTATAAAAGTAGAATAATCAACATTAAAATAGTATCCATTTTATGACAACAAGATAGGTTATATTGAGACACACTGCAAATGTTACTACTTACTCAATAGTGGCTATATTGACTTGAAGAGGCCCAGGGCATCAGAGATGTAATCCTCAAAAGGAAATACTCTGTGTCATTTCTTGTTTCCCTACTCATAACTGGCAACACAAAATTTTCAGAAGTCTCCATTAGAAATTATGTATTTTGTGCTAACCAATGAATATGAGGGGGAAAAAAGTGTCTTTTTAATTGATGTTTACAAGAATCTGAACTTTTTTTTTCAAAACTCATAAAGTGGAAAATGTCTTCTATGAAAATATATGAATTCATAGATGTATTTTAATAGACAGGAGGATAGACCTCAGAATCTTTTAGATAGACATGAGAATCTTTTCCTTGACAACCATGGATGAATGATAGTCAACTCCATACTGTTGGTTGATTTAAAGGAAAAAGCACTTGGTAAAGGGGAAGTAAAAAGCAAGATTAAGGAGGATGTCCCCATGGAAGGTGGGAAGAAGAAGAGGTCTCAGGAAAAAAGGAGGATGCAGATCTTTCCAGATGTCCAGAGCTTTGAGAATATTTTTTTCAGTCCAAAGGCTGGACTCGCCACATTTTGTGTTTTTTTTGGAAACCCCAAAGGTTAAGTTCTCTTTCCTTTATCTTCACAGTCTTACTCTGACCTCAATTTCCCATCAGTATCAGGGCTTCTGGAGAACATAAACGTGTTGCTTCCCATGAAAGATAAATGCGAAGTAAATCCTAAATGCATCTGGGCATTATTGAAGTTCCAGATCTGCTGAACATTTATTTGCCAGTTAAAAAAACAAAAAACCAACCCCCCTCCCCCCCAAAAAAACCTGTTTGAAGTTCAGGCTGGGATAGGTGATATGTTAAACCTAGATCTATGTATCTGTAGTCCACAAACACTGTGACATTTATTCCTCCGTGGTCGTCTGGGTGTTTTAAGATACTATTCGACTCACTCCGGGTTAAAAAGAATCTAACTAAATCATTTAACGCTCAAATACCTATATTGGTCTGGAAAATTAGGAGTGATTTTAAAGGAATACTTATGCATGGAAAAAGAAATAACATGGTTGCCTTTCTAAAACAGTAACTCCTGTCCACCAAAAGGTGAGATAATTAGTCAATTCAACCCATGTCAAGGTGCTCAGAGGACATCCTAAATTTCTCGGCATTGGAAATCCAACCTGTGAGCTCTATGGTTTTGAGGTTTTTGAAAGTGCCAAGTACTTCATGTAATGTCTGTTAATTCTGAAAACAAATTACTATTCCTACTTTATATAAGCTGAATCTCAGTGTAGTGAGCTGAGAAGAGTAAGCTGAGTCTCAAGAGACTAGACGGGTGAGACAGGATGGCTCTGGGCACGGACCCAAGTCTGTCTGGTTCTAAAGCCCCACTTTCTTCATACCCTGAGCATCACCTGCAAACTTTAAGTGGAAAAGGCTCACAGCCAGCTGTGTCTTTCAACCTCGTCAGGTGAAACAGATTTTTAGGCCAATGGTTGCACTTTCCATTTTAGCATCTCTGTGTGTAGTGGACTGATAAATCTACACACTCAACATGCAAATGGGCCAAGAAAATGTTGCTTCTTTATTTCCCACAGATCACTGAACCTCCTAATAAACTATACTCCACTAGATAGCAGGGGGGTGACAGACATGGAGGGACACATTAAATTAATCCAACTTGCTAAACTCAGCTGTCTAAATAAAGTAAACATTCCATTTAGGTGACCCAGTCATTTGTTTTAAAACTCAGTTTTCAGATTTGCTCCTGTTCTCTGTCTCTCCCTAGGATGGCTTTGGTCAAAAACTCAATGTGTGACCTCACAGCTTTGGAAAAGAGAGGATGGGAGACAGGGCATGCTCAGAGACACATTTGTACCCCTTATGCTTTTCTCTGTCTCATCTGGTTTCCTCACTGGGTCCCTTGTCTGCCTGTTCTCAGGCACCTCGGGCATCTGATGCTGGTTACAGGCCTGGTGACCATCCAGTTATGTCCCCTGGCTCTATCAGGAACCCCCGGCACACTGTTTACTTTGTTCCATGCCTTCCCAGCAGAATGGCTCAACTCTGCTGTGGCTTCTATCTGGGCCCTGGCTAGAGGTGGACCACTTGGCTATGTGCTCACTTCATACTCACCACGGCAATCCCCCTGTCAAGCTCTCCACTTAGACCCCGGTGATTTCTGTGTGTTTCTGAGGCCACTAGGGAAATCCAGGAATCCTTCTAACCTACAAAGGAGGACAGGGTGGCCTGAGAGAGCTGCTGGCAGTGCTCCCTCTGCCTAAACCCCTTGTGTTGTCATCATCCGCTGCTTGCACCCACCCCAGGGGCTCACCCAGGTCCTCCAGAGCTTTTCTCTCCAGGCTGGAGCAGTGGGGCCATCAGTCTAAAACTTAACCTCCCTCTCTTTTCCTTCTGTAAGAATCAGGCTAACCTTGATTCTTGAGTGGTAGTAGTGAATTTCTACCTCTTGCTTCGCCTTTATGGATCTTCCCAGACATCCTTTGATCTTCATCCAACTTCTCCGTTTTATTGGGCTCTAATGGTAGAACAGCTCAGGAGAATCCAATATATGGGGGGAAAGCCCCCACACTGGTTTAGTAGTTTGAAAATACTGGCCAAGTTTCATGTGTGCACAAAGTTTTATATAAGAAATGATAGCTACCCTGCTGAAACAGAGCTAAACCTTAATAAAAATAAATTCGAGAAAAAATAAATGAAGGTTCTTGCTCCCAGAAGAATTTCTGTACAGTATTATCAAGTTTGCTTGCTGCCTTAGAGAAAGATATCCAATATTTAAAAATATTGTCAAGATTCTGGGCAGATTGATTCTGAAATTTCCCATCAATTTTGCCTTTCAGTCAGCAGGTTTCCAGCAGATACTGTGTCCTGGCATATTGCTTTACCAATCTAATAGCCTCTATGCATATTTCACTATTCTTTGTATGCTAAATGATGCTGGCAAACATTAAAATGTATTTTTGAGAATTTGTTGGTTTTTCTATTAGTTGTTTTACATTTGCACACCAATTAACATATATCTCCCTGGCTTCTTTAGAGCCTTTAATTTGCTAATATGCACCAAAAGTTTCCAAGAAAGGGCTATAGTGTCAAAGTATTTTGAAAACTTGGTTAACTGTATAATCCTTTTCTCTTCTTTTCTTCTTTAAAGATTTATTTATTTATTTGAGAGAGAGAGCATGGGGGGGCGGTGGGAGGGGCAGAGGGAGAGAGAGAGAGAATCCTCAAGCAGAACCCCCACTGAGTATGGAGCCCGATACAGGGCTCCATCCCAGGACCCTGAGATCATGACCTGAGCCAAAACCAAGAGTTGGCTGCTTAACTAATTGAGCCACCCAAGTGCCCCAATAATCCTTTTCTTTCTTTTTTTTTTTTTTACAAGAATTAGAGGGATGGAAACGAGGTCTCATAAAGAAAGATCAAATAAATATTTTTTCATGTATTCATTTTGTTTTATTCTGTTTTGTTTTTCAAAGGGAAGAAATGGGTTAGAGGTTACTTTCTAAAATATGAAGACTTCTAATTTAAAAACAACCATAAAAATGTTATCTTGTCAGTGGCAAATAAAATAATGATATTTAGACTTCAAGAAGCAGGTGACTTTTCCTTAGAAATAAACTAGTTCTTTCTGACCACCAGACAGGGGAAAATATGATAATGGATCTCTAAGGAAGACCCATGGAATTTCAGTCCTTAGAGATCTTCCAGGTCTTTAGTAGGTTTGGACATTCACCTGGCTAAAAGTAGAGCACTATGCCAGATTGGATCAGAACTAGCTCATCCCTGCTCGGATTTCTGCAGTTGACCCTGATCCTTCAGGGAGTGCTACTGGAGGAGACCCAACACCCCTTTGAATCAGTGAGGCCTGCAGCAATCTCACCAGGACCTGACTGGGCTTTGGAGTGGAAATTCCCCATTCCTGTTTAAGGCCTTGATTCTTCCAAGAAGTCACCTGGTTAAGCTAAACCAAAACATCTGAGCATTTGCTCAGTGACCGAGGGTTCACCCAGCCAAGTGCTCTGGCTGGTTTTCAGGTGTGGGTGACTACAGCAGTAGCGTCCTCACCCTGGGGCTTCCTCACTCCTTGAGACTTTGTCCCAGTCGCATTATGGAAATCATCCAGTGCTACACATTGTGCCCAAGTCACATGTTTTCCCAACAAGCTCATCCTTTTGATCATTTTCTGCTTCTCTGACTTTGGGAAGTTCACCTTGCTGCCCTGCCAAGATCTTTGCACTTGAGGAAGGCTTTTAGGCTGGAGGGAATTTTACCTTGGTGCCTGCAGGGAGATAACTTTGGCCTACTTTAGGGTAGAGTGGCTTGGCAACAAGGGCACACAATGTCTGGATTATTGGCTCGTGAGCATGCTTCCAGAACTGAGTCAGGATAACTTTTTCAAGGACGCAGAATGATTTTCATGGTCTATTAAAGGCAAGTAGTTTCTGAGATGGCTGAAAGTTTATTCATTGCTATCTTCCAGGTTTGCTTTTGAGTTTTCAACCTTGCCTGGGTTAAATGGGCTGAAGGAAATGGAGTTTTCTTTACCTTGCGATGATTAGAGATGGCAGCTCTCACCTGGGTGCTTCTTGCCTGTGACCTAGAGATATAAATTAACTTTTCTGGTAAATGAAATATATTTGGAATCAAATGTGGAACATCTTTAAACATGAATAAAATAAAATATGAAGACTAGGTTAAAATCATATTTGTTTAAATGAATGCTTGAAAGATTCATATACAAGAGAAGTTTTAAAAACACACACTTTTATCTAATTTTGTATCATTTCTTAAACAGATATGTGGTGTAATTCAATTCTTAGATTTTGAGATTTTTTTCTTTGTATACTTATTTCAGAGGCAGGAAAATGATTTACATAGTACTAAACAATACTATCTTGTACATAGTACTTTTTAGCTTATAAAACATTTTTGTGTAACTTGTTTATTTGATTATTCAACTCACACATTTAAATATTGTTCTGAAGCTTCTCTAATACACAAAATTAAATAAAAAGTGTTATCTCATTGACCAAAGGCCATTAATGCCCCTTGAAATAGGAGAGCTGCTTGGTGCTTTACACAAGATAAACAATAACTGCTAAATGATCGTAATCTTTTTAGTAACTGTAACTCAATTTACAACAATTAACTCTATTCATTCCTTGAATTCATGTAGCATACTTCCTCTCTTTTAAGATTTTATTTATTTATTTGAGAGAGAGAGAGAGACAGACAACATAGATAGGGAGAAGCAGACTTCCTGCTGAGCAAGGAGACCGATGAGGGTCTCGATCCCAAGACCCTGGTATCATGACATGAGCTGAAGGCAGATGCTTAACCAACTGAGCCATCCAGGCATCCCCATGTAGCATACTTCCTGAAAAAGCCTCCAATTTTACAAGTTTATATTAATACGTTTATTCCCACAATGTTCTTCAGAACATAGGTTAGGCAGATTTTACCACTTCCATTTTATGGATGGCAAAACAGTCCACAAGATCAGATAAGATGCCCAGAGTTGATTGGTCAATCAGGGTTGCCCCTCCTACAGGCATCTTGTGCTGCTACATCTCCCCAGTGGCCAGGACCATTCTCTGGGGCTCTTCACCCAGGTGTGCCCTCTGTGGAACCATCTCTTCTCCCCAATTGTTACTTCATTCTAGAATCCTACATTAAAAGTCTACCCATTGTCTGGGCTTTCAGGGGCTTTCTAAGCCCCAGGTTCAATCTGTGGAGCCAAGAGTTGTTAATAGCTTTGTGTTTGACTCTACCTTATGACAGGCTCACATTTGCCTGTAATAACCTCATGCCAGTGAGGAAAGGTGGTATCTAAGGCAAAAGAGGGATCTTTAAGAACTCTTGCCTCATGGGGCCTTTGTGTAAGTCCAGATCTGACTGATACCTTAGCTGGTCTTCCAATCCTTGCAAGTTCTGTGTTACATATTCATTTTATTGACAGGTGTAAAAACAAAAACAAAAACAAAACAGAACACTCTAAATATGTGTGACATTCACTCTCAGGGAATTGCTGAAAGCCCCCTTTAAGCATTTTATGACAGGTTTTCAAAGTGACTTTGGCAATGGCACCTTTTCCCCCCCCATCATAGAAGGGTTATTATTAGCTCAAGCCTCTGGCTCATGGAGAAATATAAGTAAATGAACACTTTAGATACACTTCCATGCCCAGCAGTCTCAGGAGAGCCTCACAATTAAAATGTTCAATTTCCTTTATTCATTAAATGTCAATAAATACTGGAGAGACAGGTGTGTGTAATATTCATGCAAAACATCTTCCATTAATGGTCTCAGATGTGAAAAATAGGTCATTTTAGTAATTCTGATTTTTGATGCACAGGTGGCCCAGAATTCCACTTTCTGCTGTTAAAATCTGTTCCATACCATGAAAGTTGTACTATTAAATGTCATAGAATAAAATACATCTGTATGTCTGGATGGATGGATGGATGGATAGATAGATAGATAGATAGATAGACGTTTAAAAATGTGACAAGCTGCATCTTAATCTGAAGAAAATACATAATTCATAGTAGTATTGAGAGATCTAAGTATAAATTTCTTATCAGACTACTAAAGCCTATCTTTCCAAAGCATCCTATTTCGGGGAAGTAAACTGTCCAGGGGAGGAGCATTTAGAGAATATTTCTTATTAGCTACATTTTGGATCCTCAAAAAGAGGTGTGTTTAGGTGTGCAAGACACAGATTAATTTATGTCTTCCCTGTGAATTCTAGAACTTTGCTCACCCTGCTCTAAAAGTTGACTTCGTAAATTTTCTCTGTTTCTTCTGAGCCTACCCCTTCCATCCTCTTCAATCATGCCATTCTTGAAAATTCCTGCTCACTCTCCAAGACTCACTCAAATGGTATCTCATTCACTGGAACCTTTCCACCTTACCTAGGGGAAGCCGTGGTCTTATTCTACATTCCCTTGAATCTTGTCCGTGTCCTGGATGTAATCATATTATCTAATATTTATTAAGAGCTCACTCTGTGCCATATAATATCATAAGTGATTTACATGGATTTCCTTATTCAATTCTTACAACCTCCTCCAATAAGACAGGTATTATCTAATTGTATCAGAATACAGTTAAAAATTTGCCCAAGGTTTTACAGGTAGGAAGGGACGTAGTCTGGATTTGAACTTGGGTGCTCTGACTCTAAGGCACTCTAAGCACCATATTATGTAGTAATGGCAGATATTAAATTCATTTTATGGCAGTAGGTTTATGTGACCTCATCCAATGTCATAGCTTCAAATACTATCTGTAGGTTGATTACTCCCGAATTTATAACTTCTCCTGGAAACCCAGACTTATATCATCCCTGACATTTCTAATAGTTATCTTGGACACATCTTTCCCACATCTGGCCCTTCCATAGTTTTCCCCACATCTTGGATGATGACAACCATATCCACTCACTCTCAAAATCGTAACTGAGGTCTTATCATTGCCAATAACTACAATTCCTCCACAATCTCCATTTCATGCACCCCACTCTCTGACCAGTCCTCCAGCCTCTAGAGTTCACTTCATATATGGTGCCCCAATTATAACAGTCCTTAAGTCCACAATTTATTAACCACTTTTTACTGTTCTTCCTCCCTTTGGTATATTCTTCCACTCTTTCTCTGGCTTAAGTCCCATGTTCAGTCATTACAAATAATTGCTCTCATGTATCCTTCTTTGCCCCTCTCCTTCTCTCTACTCACTTGTTAAAACTTTGACCTTGATGAAATCTAAATATCCACCACACAACCATGCTGACTCACCATAAATTCAAAAATGAACCCTAAGTGGACATAAATGCTGAGTTAATCATATGATCTCACATGACTTAGATGGCTGTTTTCAACCTCATTCCTCTCTTCTCAAATTCCCAACATTTCCTGCCCTAGCCTCACTCTCAGCTGGTGACCTTCCTTCACTAAGAAAATTGAAACAACTTAAAAAGAACTTTCATAGACTCCCACCACCATCCTGACCACCTATCAACATTTGTACCAACATCCTTTGTTTTATTGCCAGTTACATGAAATGGACTCTCCATACGTCTGTCTAAAGCAAACCCTCCCACTTGTGTCAGATCCTATCCCCTCTTGCCTAATTAAGGGCATTGCTTCAGGAATCCTATCTTTTCTTTCTTATATTAGCAGTGTTTCACTGTCTAGTGGACCAACCATTCATATCAGCATACAAACATGATGCCATTTTCCCATCTAAAAAAGAGCTTCTTTTCATTCCATTTCATTCACTCATCGCTACAGTCCCTTTTCATTGCCCTACTTTACCCCAAAACTCCTCAAATTCACACTGTCTCTGACTCCTGTCCTCTCATTACCTCTTAAACTCTTTCCAACCAGCTTTTTACCTTCACCACTCTACAGAAATTTCTACTGTTAAGGTCACCAATGACTTTGATAAACCTACTAGTCAATTGTCAGTTTCCATCTTACTACTTTATTTGACATTGTTGACTCTTCCTTTCTTATACTCTCTTTTTATTTAGCCTCTAAGATACCACACTCAGCTGGTTTTCACCTTACCTCCCCAGTTGGGACTTCTCAGTCTCTCTAGAGGGTAAATCCTTTCCTCTTCAACCTTTGTAATGTTGAAATATCCCACAACTCAGTCCAAGATCCTCTTTTCTATATACAGTATTCTCCCTTGGTGATCTCATCTAGTCTCATGGCCTTAAATTATTACTTCTGTAAAAAGATAACTCAAATTTATAATGTCATCTTAAATCTCTCTCTCTACCTCCAGACTCATGTAGCCAGCTGCCCACTCAGCATCTTCACATGGACATTTAACAAACATCTCAAATTAGTGTCACACTGTGCAGCCTTCTCTAGCTCAAGTAATGACAACTCCATTCTTCCAAATGTTTAGACCAAAAAACAAAAAACTAGGAATCATCTTTAATGACTTTTTCTCATATCACAGATGCAATTCATCAGGAAATCCTAATGCATTTACTTTCAAAATACATCCAGAACCTGAACATTTTGCACTAACTCATTACCCACATTCTTGGCTGAGCCACTACTACCAAACAACTGTTTTTAAATTGTCTCCCTACAGTCTACAACCTGGTTTTAATACAGCAACAAGAGTGATCCAAATGAATCTTAGGTCAGATCATCTCAAGCCCATCTTCAAAACTTAGCATGGCCCCTCTTTCAATCAGAGTAAAAACTAAAGTTCTTACAATGGCCTGTGTGGCTCACATGGTCTAGACCTGCATTATCTTTGATACTCATATCTGCTCTCCCCCATCATTCCCCCTACTCGAGTCACACTGGTTTCCTAACTGTTGCTTGAACACATCAAACATGCTCCTGCCTTCAGGCCTTTGCACCTGATCTTCCCTCTGTTTGGAATATTCTTTCTCTTGATATCATATGGGTAATATCTCCTTGTTTCAATTTTTTGTTCAACTTTGAACTACCGAATGAAAACTGTCCTTACAACTCTATTTAAATTACACCTCCCCACTACCCAGCACTCCTCATTCCCATTACTCTATTCTTCTATTTTTTAAAATTTATTTTGAACTACTTAAAAAAATTGACTATAGTTGACACACAGTGTTACATTGGTTAGATGTACAAGATAGTGACTCAACTTCTCTATATGCTCTGTTCTGCTCACCACAAGTGTAGCTACTGTCTGTCACCACGTAACACTATTACAATATTGTTGAATGTATTTCCTGTGCTGTGCCTTTTTATTCATGACTTCCATTCTTCTTTTATTTTTTCCCATACAAAATATCACCTTCTAGGGGTGCCTGGGTGCTTAATCAGTCGATTAAGCATCTGCCTTTAGCTCAGGTCATGATCCCAGGGTCCTGGGATCCAGCCCCACGTCAGGCTCTCTGCTCAGTGGGGAGCCTGCTTCTCCCCCTCACCCCTGCTCATGCTTTCTCTCTTGCTATCACTCTATCTCAAATAAATAAAATCTTTAAAAAAATATATCACCTTCTAACATACCAGGTAATTTATATATTTAGTATGACTATAGTTTGTTTTCTATTTTCCCTGTTTTTAATGTAATTTCCTTGAGAGTAGGAATCTGGTTTATGCATTAATGTACTTCAAATGCCCAGACAGTGTTTAGCAGATAGCAAGAGCTCACTAAATATTTGCCGAGTGAATGAAAGAATGACTCCTTCCAGTTGCTTAGTACCAACCCTGGAGTCATTCTTCACTCCTGTCCTTTTCTCATACTGTACAAATAAGTCAACATCAACTCTTGTCAGCTCAATCTTCAAACTATATCCATAAATAGACCACTTTGTACCACCTTCATGCTATCACTCTGGTTAAACCACCATTAGATTTTGTTTGATTTCTCTTCTTCCACCTTTCCCTCTCTTTAATCTGTTCTTAACACAGAAGCCAAAGTGGGTCCCATGAAATGCAATTTAAATCACATCACGCTTCCGATCAAATCCTTGCAGTAAATGTTAGTGACCACTTCAGCCTACAGAGCCTTACCTCCCGGCCCTCTGATACCTCTCTGACATCATGCTTCACTGCTTTCCTCCTTACTCATGCAGTCCAGCCACTTAGTCTCCCTACTGGTCCTTGAAAATACAGCCAGGGAGGGTCCTGTCTCAGAGACTTCGCACTAGCTGTTCCCTTGTCTAGTAATGCTTTTTCCTTAGTAATCCTCATGGTTCACATCTTCATCCTTCTGATCTTTTCTCAAATATCTTTTTACTGAGACCTTCCTAACTGTCCTAGCATGTTTTCAACCCCATCTCCAGAACTCTCAACAGCCTTTTCCTGCTTTATTTTTCTTCATCCATTACTACCTAATATACTATCTGTTTTAGTTATTTTATTATCTATCTCGTCTGACTGGAATATGTATTCCAGGAGGGTCGGGATTTTTGTTAACAGCTATATCCTGAGTATCTTGGACAGTGTCTGGCACAAAATAGATATGGCCATTTGTTAAGCAAATAAATGAAGGGTGGCCTGCCCTTGGCCATACCTGGTACATCAGAAATGCTCAAAGGTACTTTTTGAATAAGTGAATGAGTGAAAAGGATCAAATAATAAGGGTATGAAAAATCATACTAGAAGAGTTCTCTGTCTCACGTTAAGTTCCCCCAAAGAGGGAAAGACAAGCAGTGTGGTTAGCACTTTTTAAAACCATACCAGAATAAACATAAGGCAATGAAAACTGACCAGCTTCTTCCCTGTTCTATAGTTTACATGCAGACAGATTTTCATGACTGGACCATGCTTCCAGTTATCTTGCCCTCAGTGTGACTGTATGAAGAGCCACTGTGCCAGATGACAGCTCAGACTGCCTTCTGAGTGGGGGGAACAGGACAAGGGCAGCTATGCTCTGGACAGTATGAGTAGCTAGCAACAGTTGGGACTACATGACCTCATTTTCTGTTCCTTCTTGTAAGAAAGATATTTTGAAGCAGAAAAATATTCTTTACGTGCATATAGAGTTGGAAATTTTCAATGACTAATGTTGGAAACCAATACCAGTGCTATATTAGTATGTGGACAGTTGATATTGCTGTGTCTTTGGCATTGTCAGAAGCTGCAGTGAAACGACCCAAACACGTTGACAGTACTGTGCTACCTGATGGTGCCACCTAGGGGTCATGCTGTGTTTTGGCCCCAGATGAACCTCTGACTGAGTTGTTAGGCATTTATTTGAAGTTCCTTTACTTTTATTCACTAGGTGCTCAATGATGTGCTTAACCATGAACCCATAGTAATTTCCTCCAGAAGAACAGCCTGAATCTTAATAAGTAAACATGAAATCTAGCAAAAGCTTTTTCTAATATGTGAAGAATTAGAAAACTCCTCCCACTCCCCAAAGCACTTAGCTGTAGTTGGGCAGGTTCTTATTTTAGCACATCTAGATTTTTTTCTAACCCTTTATGAAGTAAGTAAATCCATCATTACGTTTACAGAATGGAAGCACAGCCAAGGAGCATGACTTACCCTGTACCACCCAGCAGCTCCATGATAGTATCTGTGCAGGACCTCAGATGACCCAATTACATTTTAACTGAGATGAGCCAAATCTCTCCAAATCAGTTTATAGGCTGAGAATTAGAATGTCTGCCTTAACACAAGCTATAAACATCATAAACATATACATACACATTATAATCTTGAAATGTTACCCCAAGGTCATGTCTCCATAAAGAATAAGCATGCACACAATACAAATACTGAAACAGAAGAAGGAAACTTTATAGACTCTGAAATGGAGAGAAGTTTACAATCACACTTTACTTCATCATTTTTCCTTGTGGAAAACAGTCTTTTCCCACTCTGAAGACCAGAAACCAGTGTTCACATCTTACTGAGGACATAGGAAGCTATTGGGCTCAGTGAGAAAGGAGCCGTGCTTAGTCTTACTCTCTAAGGCACATTTCCACAGGCTCCCTCACTCATGTCTGTTATTCCCATCATGGGCTCTTCTGTACTTACCTCTAGCATATCTAAGTTCTTTGATGACTAACCCACTGGGTTCATTTTTTTTTAATTTTTTATTGTTATGTTAATCACCATACATTACATCATTAGTTTTTGATGTAGTGTTCCATGATTCATTGTTTGTGCATAACACCCCCCACTGGGTTCATTTTTAATTTCTTTGGAAATTAATAGAGTAAGCATCTTTCCTTTATTAATGTGTCCCAGGTCTTTCCCTAACTTCATGAAAATATTTTCATCTCTAAATTTCTGTTTCATTTTCAAAGAGTTGAGTACATATACAAATTGGAATATATAGTGTGTGTGTGTGCTCATGCACGCATGCACTTGTATGTGCGTGTGTGTGTGTGTATAGTCTCATACATGAATGTCTTTAGAGGGTATCTATGTATCTGTAAGGTGAAATTATTTAAGAGGAAATGTATTAAGTATATCTCAACTAGAGGATTGTAATGCATTAGTGGCTTTTGAGAAATAGTAACAAAATCATCAATAAAAGAATAAATGGCTGCTTCCATGGAGGGTCCTAATTGCCCTCAATTATCTTCTTCTAAATCCCAAAGCCTTCTAAGGCACTGACTTTCACTTTGTTCTGGCATGACATTCCCACCATAGTAGTTTCTCCTGTGGGATAAGAATATTGGTGTTATTATTTTTAAGAACAGTGATAACCATGACATCTGTACAGTTTGTTATAGTACTGTGACATTGCCCTACTATTCCACCCCTGAAGTGGATATATGTGTCCTGAAAAATGAGGAGGAAGTCTCACGAGCCCACCTTTCTTAGTCCACAGCCGTATCTCATTTAATAAATGAGGGAGGCTTTGGGCTTAATGCCAATGAGCAGAAATAACAGTCTGACTCTGAAAGGGTGAATAGGGAAAGACAGAGAAGTTTGATAGGTGGTTACAGCTAACCTGGAATGCCACATTAAGGAGTAAATCTACAGGCACTGAGCTCCAGGGCAAGAACAGGGATGAAAAGTGTTATGACAAGAAGGGAGAAGATGTCAATAAATATAAACTTCCTTTATGTCTCTCTTTTCTCCACTCCTCCCCCTTCTCCCCTTTCTCCTCCTTTTTGCAAGGATGCTCTAGTATGTTTTAGGAAACTAGGACTTTTCCAGTTACCAATTTCTTTATTTATGGATCCTTTCCCTAACTTTTCCAGTAATAAAGTCCTCCGTCCTTCTACATCAGAAGCTAACATGAAGGTAAACTTCAATTATTGAACTGAGCAGCCATTAGTAGAGGCTACTGTCATAGTTACTCACCTTTCTTATTAACTCTATTTTTAAAGGATTTATTTATTTGAGAGAGACAGAGAGAGAGATAAAGAGAGGAGGGGCAGAGGGAGAGAAGCAGACACCCCACTGAGCGTGGATCCTGACACGGGGCTGGATTGCAAGACCCTGAGATTTTGATCTGAGTTGAAAATCTTAACTGACTGAGTCACCCAGGTGCCCCAACTCTGTTTTCTGTTTTAGCATTTCTTTTCTTTCCACATTCCCCTCTTCCTCTAATTAAGCCAAAATGTAACTGTTCCATGGAAAATGTAATAAAAGTTGGAAAGATTAGAAGCATAACACTAAAAAATCAAAGTAGAGAAAATTCAGCTTATTGGGTTAATTGCATATTGATTTATTTGGGACAAAAGAAAAATGCATGTACAGTGATCAAAGTGTACAGTGGAGTTTTTATCAGAATTTTACTGAACCTGAAATTGATGATGATAACATTTAAGATGGCAGTAAGTTTAAAATGAGAT
Source organism: Zalophus californianus (assembly GCF_009762305.2). NCBI lineage: Eukaryota > Metazoa > Chordata > Mammalia > Carnivora > Otariidae > Zalophus > Zalophus californianus. The sequence continues at coordinate 146,208,155 of NC_045598.1, forward strand.
CCTATCTAGTCAGTCATTTATGACTAAATTCTGAATTTTCATAACTAAAATGAAGAAAGTCTTAAAGCATCAGTGGAAAAACTCAACCTTCCTCTTTTTTTCTTGTATTTGTATACACCAGCCTTTCATTTCTCTCTTCAAATAGGAGCTCTAAGAATATTGAGATGCATGGCTAGGAATAAAAACTGGGCCCATGTATTGACTACCCTTACATGGTACTAGGTACTACTTGGGTGGCTTGTTTCCTATTTTACTTTCAACTGATGGTGGAGTTGCTGGGAAACAGAAAAAAAAAGTATAAAGCATAATTAAGGATTGAGCTTTTACTTTTAATGTTTCAATGAGAAAATAAAAACTTTTGAAATGAAAAATTGACCTATTTCTTTTTTTTAATTTTATTTATTTATTTGAGAGAATGAGAGAGAGAGAGAGAGAGCGAGCATGAGAGGGGGTTGGGTCAGAGGGAGAAGCAGACTCCCGATGCAGGACTTGATCCTGGGACTCCAGGATCATGACCTGAGCCGAAGGCAGTCGCTTAACCAACTGAGCCACCCAGGCGCCCAAAGTTCACCTATTTCTAATTGCACAAAAAGGACTTTCTTCCACTCATTGTGTGCAATGTATAAGAGGGTCAACTTTCAGCTACTAAAATAAATCTTTTATCTACTGTTATATTTGCTATAATTAACCACTAACATGAATGTAAAAGAAAAATTTTAAAGATTTTCATGATTTCTTTGAAAAAAGGGCTCTGTAGAGACATTGAAAAGAGAATCATAGACTATCTACAGTTTGCTTCAGTTGAATGCACTCTCTAGAGCTTGCATTTAAAAATAGTGCCCACATGATCAGGAATGATGAAATCCATACAGAGCTATGTTCATCGATTTTTTAAAAAAGTTTAATTGCTAAGAGGTTTCTGAAAATTCTGTTTCATCAAAATTGAACTCACAGTTAAATTAAACTCACAACTAAAAAGGAAACAGCACCAAAGAACATGCCAATAAAGAAATACTGTATTAACAGTGCTGAAAGAAAAGTCTTTTCAGATAGTCTAGTTAAAGTAGAAATGCCAGAGGTTATCATAGCTGTCAGGTTGTAAGTCAATCATGAGCTCCTGGGAGAAAGAAATTTCCCCTGATGCAAGATCAAGGTTGTTATTGCTGGCTCGCATTTCCTGTCTTAGTAATACGTTCAGCACCGGCGAAGAGGGAATAGAGATTCTGTCTGGTGAACTCATATTTGAAATGTAACAGACTGGGGCCTTAAGGAGAGTGAACTGAGGAAAGAGAGAAAGATGGGTAGTCTCTGGTTGGTCTCTATCTGCATTCACTGCCTCTCTGGCTAGGTTAGACAATAGTTTAAAGTTGTCTGTTTTGCTTCACAGTTATTGGACTCTTGGAGGGCGTTCTGAAATATTGCTTTTCTTTATGAACTTTCATCCTCCCTGTAAATAGGTATTTCTAAGAGGAGATGGTTTATTTGTTTACTGTAGGTTTCAGGACCTAGAGGCTGGTTCTCCCTTCCTTCAAGGGAGGGTACTAGTCTGGATAGAAAAAAAAAAATCAAGTCTGGGAGCCATACGACATCAAGATTGAATTTTCTTCTGGTTGGCAGTTAGGTTTGGATAAGTTTTTAACTTCTAGAATTAAGTTCTTCATCTAAAGATTTAGTTAGTATTACCTTCCTCATAGGATATTATAAGAATGAAAGAAATAAAGTATATAAAATGACTGGCAATTGTCAATGTGTGATTCATGTTGTTTCCTCCCAGAGGGTAAAGCTGTCACAAATCTAAATCTATGAAGGGTTCATGAAAACTTTCCAAATTTCAAGAGAAGGGCTTTGTATTTGGGCACTCACATTTGAAGATCTTTCAAAAATGTTACCATATTGAAAATGTTTCATTAGTCCTAAAATGTGTATGTTTCAGATTAGTTTTTATATTAAAATATTGTAAATATGGGGTGCCTGGGTGGCTCAGTCAGCTGAGCTTCTGCCTTTGGCTCAGGTCATGATCCTCAGGTCCTGGGATCAAGTCCTGTATTGGGCTTCTTGCTCAGCAAGGAGCCTGCTTCTCCCTCTTCCTCTGCCCCTCCCCCATACTTGTGTATGCATGTGCTCTCTCTCTCTCTCTCTCACTCACTCTCTATTTCAAATAAATAAAATATTTAAAAAAAACTCCTCTCATTTAAAAGTAAATAAATAAATAATAAAATACTGTAAAAACAATAGGTAACTGCTAAGAGTGCAAAATGTAAAGTGGAAGGGAAGTCTGTTGAGTTCCTGAAACAGTTAAAAAAACAACTTCAAGTTGCCTTAGAGAAAGAAAGGGTTATGAGATGTGATCCAGGACCAGTCATGTTGGGAGTGTCCTTTTGCAGCAGAGAGAGAGAGAGAGAGAGAGAATCAATCCTCATCTGTTCATACATATACACAATATTTACTGAGCATCTGCTCTGAAGCAACTTCAGGAAGAACCCAGTAAACACTCTTCCAACCCATATGAGGCTTACAGTCAGTGGAGAAACCAAAACTAATGGAATGATCAAGGCAGCACAAAATTCCAAGTTCAGTGTACCCTAAGTGGTGGCCAGGCAGTTTTGCGCTGAAGATGTTAGAAAGGAGCTACACTGTGCAGCAGTACATTTGTATTAGCAACGGTTAGAGCTATAGAAAAATGGTTGAAGTGACTCGATTTATGCTTGGCCTTGAAGCAACTGCATTTGAGAGACTAAAAAATATCTATAATATATGGGCTGGTGCAGCCCCTGTGAGGTCTGGAGGAGCATGGAGGAGGGAAGCACAGGGGAAGAAAATGGAAGGAGTAGGGAAAGAATGAAGGGAGGCGGAGGTGGAGTCCGAGGAGGAGGAAGGATCAGAACAAAGTCAGAACTATGATTGCTTTCCCTGGCTTTGTGAGGATGTTTAGAGGAAATACCAAAACCCACACTATTTGCTATCTATGGACAGGGATAGCCAGTGTTCCTCCAGGGCTGGGGAAATTGGGTAGTATTCTATCTTCATTTCTTACCTCTGCTGCAAAAGAATTGGTGGGCCTATGGTGACATCCTGCCATAAAAGTTTTCGGTCTCTCTTAGGATACAAGAAGATTTCCCTTAAATATTTTAAAAGTATAATCATTAAGAACCAAGTTTTCACGGTTCTCATTAAGGGATCGTAAGCCAAGGATATGCAAATGTTCCATGATTTCTTTCTATGCTCAGTTACATTGCCTGACTCCAGGAGGGGATTCACACCATCTCTGATTTAAGAACACTGGACAGTAGTCACTGTGGATTCATTCTACCTGCTCTTCTGAGAAAGGGAAATCTTAACCTGGTGGCATATGAAGAACTGAGGCCCAAGAGGGAGTTTTTCCGAGTGTCTCTCACCATAGGTACAATCTCAGCTAAATTTCTACAGTTATCATCAGCTTTGGTGTTCATCAGTATCTACCAGCACCTAGCACAGTAGCTACATGAATAGATGAATTAAAATAACCCCTCTGGTGATGTATGGAAGTGTTGAATCACTATATTGTACACCTGAAACTAATATTATACCATTACCTAATTGGAATTTAAATAAAAATTAAAAAAAATAGGTACCTGCTTAAATGGCTCTGAGCGGCTTTTTTTTAATATAATGATTTGAGGATGCTGATATTCCAGAAGGCCCTCTTTTACCAATTATGATATAAATATTTTTTCCTACTCTTAGGAAAAAGGATGGGTGTAAATTGCATTTATTAAATATTGTTTAAAGTAAATCTCCCCTAGACAGAGGTACACTTTCCTCAAAGGATAAAATCTCCATCATTGCCACAAATGTTTCCAAAATTTGTAGGAGAAATCTTTATCTACAAACTGACCTGCTGGCTGCTTGTTATTTCATCTAAGGAAGGGAAAGGGCTTGCCTGTTAAGCACACTTCAAATGAGGTGATGGAGCTACAACTGGATGTGATTGCCAATAGCCATTTCAGTTCTGAAAGAGGTGATAGAAAGGGTCAGAACTACTTCCCTCACTTCTAGGGAGAATTTGTGGAGTCTTGCCCTGAGGAAGATGGACATCAGATGATCTCACACATGAGAGAAAAGAAATATTAAACCACACAATAGGGCTGAAATCAACGTGTTAACCCACGAACGTGGATTAGTCTTGTTTTGAAAAGGAGTTTTTTTAAATGTCAGAATAAAGTCATTGAACTCTAGATCTCTTAGTGTTCTAGAAACGTCCACCTTATTTATATTTCAAGAGATCCCAAAAGAAGCCTAGTCTAGAGGAGGGACTTTTTCTGAATTGGCTGATGAAAGAAGAGTTCTGGATGGTGAGTCTGCTCCTTTCTGGATATTCCATGCATGGAGGAAGGATTGCCAGTTACAAAATGAGTCTCCTTAATTCCATATAAGGATTAAACTTGATTAGCTGTCTTGTCACTCTGCAGAGTATCAATCAGCCTCTACCTTTGTTAGGATGGATGAGCTTATTAGATACTCTTCTGAGGACTGTTTTTTGGCATGAAAGGAGAGAAAATCATAAAAAGCTACATAGTGAAGCGGTTCTGTATCTTCAAACAAGAGAAATGACCTTGAGTCTCCTAATGTATTTTTGTGTCACATGATTCAGCCAAAACACAAAGCAAGTGTCTCTGGTTCTCAGTAGTTCCCTGCAGACATGTTCACAAAACATCTCCACTAGAATCCCTCAGGGCAGGCAGCAGCAGCACCAGGGCCCAACAGATGGTCCAAGACAGAAACTAGGGTGTTTCTTTGGCTTCTCCCTTTTTCTTAGCTTCCCCACACCAACAACTGAGCTCAATCCATCCCTCAGGCCTGTTAACTCTGCCTCCTCGTAGTTCCTGAACACACTGCCTTATCTGCCTTTACCCTCTTTACAATTTTTTCAATCAGGTTACTGGATTTGTAGTTTGTGCCCCTCCAATTTATTCTTTACCTTGTACTCAAAGAGCTCCTTCAAATTGGAGGTCTCATTTTGCCACATTCTTATTTAAAACATTTCCATATCTTCCCATTGAGTAGAGGAAAATACCCTAACTTTCTGGCACAACATGCAAGACCTTTCAGGACCTGCCCCTGAAGACCTCTTCAGTCCCTCTGGAACTATATGCAGACCACAGAGGCTTACCTTTCTGTCACCTTGGGTCTGCACAAGCCACATCCTCCATCTAGAATGCACTTCTCCCTTCCGATTTGCTCCCACCGACTCTTCAGGTATAGTGTAGATGTTGATCTTTCTGCAAAATCTTTTTTTTTTTTTTAAAGATTTTATTTATTAGGGAGAGAGAGAGCGCACAAGCTGGAGGAGGGGCAGAGGGAGAGGGGGAAGCAGGCTCCCTGCTGAGCAGAAAGCTGGATGTGGGGCTCTATCGATCCCAGCACCCTGGGATCATGACCTGAGCTGAAGGCAGATGCTTAATCGACTGAGCCGCCCAGGCACCCTGATCTTTCTGCGAAGTCTTAACTGACTCCAGGGAATGGATCAGATGCCCCACAATGTGCACCTTGAAACTGGGTGCTATTACAATTTTCACCCCACATTTTAACTGCTTATTTACTTGCAGTTTCTATCAGAAATGTAAATTTATTGAGATCAAAGATTGACTCGTATATTCTATTGTATACAGAGCACTTAGGGACATTGTAGGACCTCAGTCAATATTCGTTGAACATAAAAATTTGCACTCCCGCTGGATCAAGGCTGAGGTTATTGATTCCCTCTGTAGTCTCCAGAAAGGCAGAAGCAACAGATGGTCCCATAAATACTTTTCCAGCTCTGAGATTTCAGGAGTATATGAGGACACTGGGTGCCTTAATCAGAGGACAGCTACCATTGAATTCAGAAAAAGAGAGGAAAGGGGAATTGACAAAAAAAAATTCTTCCACTTGACAATTTTGCTTATACCAAAGTTTTACGTAGTTTAATTTCAATTTCTTTTATGCTATTGATAACTTTATGCTGACCTAACGTGTTGAAATACTGGCATAAGAAATCCCTGGTTTGGATCTTTAACAAAATCCTTTAAAAAATACATTTTAGCTATCCTTACCTGCCCACCATCTCAATCTAAAATCCCCTAACTTTTTCTGAGTTTGCCAAAGATAAGACTCAATTGATCTCTCCCAAGATAATTTTGATTCTTGATGTTGGTATAATACTTCTGTCCATTAAATGACCAAGATTTTTTTTTTTAATATTCAACTTAGAAAAGGTGGTCCCATAAACATAAATGAATATTAGATTTCCAAATGGTATCTTTATGGTAATTTGCTTATTGTTTTAAAAATTATATATATCTACAAGGTGGTTACTTGTCAATTTCCCATAATTATGATATTTTTTAAAGGAATGTTAAGTAGAAGTAGCAATAGTTCCCTTAATTTTGATGATGTTTTAAGCACATGATTTTTTTATGTGGAAGCACAGGGAGAAGATCTGAATATGTGTCAACAATTAGAATTCAATGGAGCACTTAGAACCTCTCTGTATATATTTGAGCTCTCCCCATAGAAACAATCTTACATTAGCTGACAGCAGGAGTGTGAAACTCCCAGAAAGGGTATCTCTAGTTTATACATAAAAAATTCAAGAGAATTCAACAGCTAAGGTTGGATGCTGATGAGCCTAGAAGGACAGGCACCAGTAACAAAGGCAAGAAGTCTGAGAAACTGGACTTTGAGCCTCCTGACTCTGTACTCACAACTCAGCACTGCTATTTGTAAGTTCTGTGACTGTGGTCTCACCCATTCACTTCTTGAGCCTTAGACTCCCTGATGGTAAAATGGGTGCCCATATGCCAGCCTTAAAGAGTTGTAGTTAAACAGCAAGAAAAAGTGCTGTTAAAGGTACTAGATATATAAAAAATTTTCCCTTTCTTTCTTGGTTTCTCTTTCTTCTGATCACTGTGGATTTTACTTGCTATGTGAGTTCTACTCTCTTGCATGGGGATTCACCCCTCCCAGGAAACTCCTTTCCTGTGGCCTCCTGCTTAACTCAAAGTGGAGTGGATACCCCAAGGGATTGCAGCCTATGGGCCAAGACATGCTCCGAAGCTGGGTCACGGGTGGGAAAGGCTCAGGAGTCACCCATAGAAATGCACCATGGCACCGACAGCCTGGGGCAGGTAAGGCTGCTGCTATGTTCTGCCTGGAGACTCCACAGGATGCATGTCCGATCTTGTCCCTCTTTGCATGTGTTTGAAACATGTTGGCCTCTAGTTGCCTGAGAAGAGTCTAATCAGCCAGCATGAACTAGGGGGGTGGAGGGTTGCAGAAATGGCTGGAGATGGGCAGGGAGGGATGCTGGGCAGGGGACCCAGTGCCTGCAGGAGGTGAGTGCATGGCTGAGAACCCATCCCAGAGAGGAAAAAGAGGTAGCTGGAGATGGAACCACACATGAGCTGAGGCTTCAAAGCCCCCACATTTGCTCCATTGACCCACAGACTTCACCTACAAAACGCAAATTCACAACTAAAATTATTAAGCTTTTCACAAAGACAATTGCAGAATATTTAAGCCCAGGGCTCTTCTTAGTACAGGTATCTGTGTGACTACACTGGTTGCACATCCATAAACTTGACTCTGGGGTTGAATGAAACAATGCTCTAAAGCCCCTGACACACAAAAGACATTATAGAGCCATCCACGGTGGCTGCAGAACAATGCAGGTCAAGATGACACATGATATAATTAAATATTTTGTAGAGTTAAAAATAAATTTAAAAATTAAAATACCTTAAGCCTTATTTTCATCAAGACTCTTGTACTGATGATGCAGATTTCTTAGGGAAGGTTTAATGGCTGGACTACCTGAAATCAAAACACTCATTGGCCAGAGTACACAACAGGAAAAACATCTCCCAGCAATGTCTTAGGACTTTTCTAGGTACACAGATGGCTCCTGTAATGTTAGAACTATGTTCAAATAACAATTTTTACATGTGAGTCAACATAAAAGCAGAGTAAAAGAGCTTAATTTGGTCTTGCGATGTGAATGAGACATAATTGGAAATTTCATTGAGGGGAGTGGGAGGCAGTGTGGGGATGAATTATAAAGTCCATTTGGGATTCTATCGAGACTGTAAAGGAGCAATTGGCACAAGTGTTTAAACAACCTGTCAAAATATCTCTGGGGATGGGGACACTCATCTAGTTAAGATGACAGTCATAGAAATCTGGGGAAGTGAGAACTGCTAGATGGTTAACAGCCAACTCTGCAATGATGTGTATATGCTCAGAACCAGAGGAGGAGTGGCGACCAGGTCCTAGGTGATGAAGCTCTTGGGGAACATTTGGATTACCACACAACCTCCTAATGGTGTCCTGCAAGCAGGCTGATCTTCTTAAAACATAAATATCATGTCACTACCTTGTTTGGAACATACGGGCTTCCAGTTGCCTGAGACTAGTCTAAACTCCTTAAATTGCATACAAGGCCCTTCACAATCTGACTTAGCTTACCTCCTCACTCCTCTCCACCCTCTATAATCCTCCAATGAACTTCCCTCTCTCCTCTTGGCTCCTACTTCTTTTCTCAGGAATATTCTCTTCCCCGTCATCCTCCCTGTTCTCCGTGACTTCTCACAGGTGCTTTAGTTTTTAACTTAAACACCACTTCCTCAGGGAGGGAGGCCTTCCATTATCCTGGGTAGATCGAGTGCTTCCTCTCTGTTGTTCCAACAGCACCCTGGAAGTCTCTGAGCACCTATCTACATGTCTAGCACTGTGCTAGGTAGGGTGACATACTAGAGAACTGTGTGACATGGGTGTGGGTACAGTCCTTTTCTGGAGCTGGGCTGTCACCTGGGCCATTCTAGTTGTCAGATGTTGGGTCTTAGAATCACAGGTGTATTTTAAAAGACCTGCGTGAATTGAGCTCCAAATAAACAGTGCATACACAGAGCACAAGTCAAAAACCAGATTAAAGGAATAGCTCTAGATATGCTCATTATGTTTGTTGAATGAATCTCCTTTTTCATGTCTCTCCAAGCTAGTGATAATTTCTGAGAGTTCTGCCCAAGCTTTCTGAGAAAGCATTTTGTGAGAAGACTGTAGAGTTTAAAGAACCGTTTCAGAGATGTGGCTTTCATATTGACATGCCTAATTGGAATGGCATGCCCTTGTGGGAGAGCAGTGACAACACAGTGAAGAGTTTAGGTTGGCTCTGATTAGGCCACAAGTTCCAGTTGAGGTGAATGGTTTTCAGAAGGGCCAGAAAAATAACAAGCATAGAGCAGAAAAATAACAAGATGAAAGTCTTTGCCCAGTGTCACACAGTTTTAACTGCAGCATCTGTATGAAGAATTAAGAGTAGGGGTGATTTGGAAAACTACTATGGGAGATTTGAGTATTTCTCAGCATCCAGCCTTGTGTAGGTGCCACTTCAGAATTCATGGCACAAGTTTAAAGAAACACACCTACATTATATCATGCCTCTTTGGGGAAATTCTGGAGACTTCCATCAGAAGCCCCATTATGGGGGTGCCTGGGTGGCTCAGTCAGTTAAGCATCTGCCGTGGGCTCAGGTCATGATCCCAGGGTCCTGGAATTGAGCCCTGCATTGGGCTCCCTACTCAGCAGGGAACCAGATTCTCTCTCTCCCTCCATCCCTCCCCCCACTTGTGCTCTCTCTGTCTCTCTGTTTCTCTGAAATAAATAAATAAAAATTTTTTAAAGGCCCATTACTGAGAAATGCTATTGCATTCTGTGTGAAAGCTGATAATAGATAGCTCATATAATCATCTGGCACTGTGATCATCCATAATGTGCCAGACCCTGTGCTGAGTATTAGATATTGAGCTGTGAATAAGAGAGAGATTGATGTGATGTCTGGAACTACCAGTAGAACTTTCTCCAATGAGAGAAGTGTTCTATAGTCTGTCCAAGACTTTTTTGTATTGTATTGTATTGTATTGTACCTAATGCAATAGCCAATAGCCATATGTGGTTGTTGCATACTTGAAATGTGTCTAGTGTAAGGAAGTGAGTTCAAAATCTCAATTCCATTCAAAATCCCAAACTCTGCAGGATGGCCATTTGGCCTCCTCTCACATCTCATCCCTGGTATTGTCAATGCAGAGACTTAGATTGTATTTGTGGTTTCCCAACAAAAATGTCCTTAATTTTCCCTTGTGTCCCTTTGCCTACAATGAACCAATACCCATCAATACCTGCTCCCCCCAGAGCTCCTTGCCTATTTCCAGGGGGAGCCATAGCCTTCCCCACACCCCTCAACAGTTCTCATGGAACGCCATGCATATCTCCACCAAAGACTTAACACCACGTATTATATCTAATCATTTTTAGATGTGAGAGACAGTGAAGCACAACGAGTATGGCCACAAGTCCTGGAGCCAGATGTCCTGGGTTCATGCACACAAAGATTTAGTGATAATTTATTTTCTTATTTTATAAATATTATTTGCCAAATTGGTGTGTGTAATTGCCAATCACAGCATTTACCTGATTCCAGCCAAAAAGTACAGAAATTTAATACTTCTAGTAGTCTTTATTGCCTCCTCAGGCATGAGTGAGTGTTTTCAATGACAACTTTTGAATTAGTGATTATAGGTCAGGACCCCATCACTGCTCTTGGAAGCCTTAGCTAATGTAAAAGAAAAAAAGACCATCACTTAAATTTGCTTTTATTCTAAACTTGAATGGTAATGGTTTCTAGTCCTTGTTAAGAAGAAACTTTCCGAAAGTAAATAGCACAAATGAAAGCATTCATGAGTAAATCAACCAGCCAGGAAAATTATTCCAAGGAGGGGTACATGAGTAGCTTTTTCCTTGTTCATCGTACCAAATGGAACTCTAAATGTTGTCAGAAGTTTGTCAAGATGCACATTCAGATGGCTCTTGAAAAGATGGAAGATCAATGTCATTCCCTATTATTTTTACCGTAAAAGTATAGCATTTGAATTGTAGGGTCTAAAGATAGGGAGGATGAGGAGAGTTCATTATAATCCAGCTCCTTCTCTGCTGCTGTCATGACGCCATCTCCATTACTACACACAGATAAGAAGAGCTCTTATTTCAAAAGATTTCCAGGGCAGGATATTCAATCTTCTGATACCTTCTCCACTGAAAAATTCTCCTTACTGTCCAGTCTAAACTGACCCTTTCTGCTGTAGATTATTAAGTCCATTAACTTTCATTCTGTCCACTGGGAGGCAGGGGACAGCTTTCATCTTCTTAATAAAAACTCTTCACATTGCTGAGCATGTTATAAACTGGTTCATATGAAAAAGACAGGTTTGGGTGATGAACAAGTGTTTTCCCATGTGCCTGTTGATACACTGATTGACTCTGGGCATCATCTTTCCAATCCGTAAACTGTGGAAACAGACTTTTTGCCTATTTTTCTCACTGGAGTTTTGTGAGAAAATCATTCTATTGGGGGACCTCCTGCTGTATTTAGTAACCTACATTTTCCACCAATAAGTGCTTTGAATGTTAGCAAAAACTTCTGCGTTTCAAAATGCCTTTTAGGTTGATGAAAACCATCTTGAATTTTTTAAATTGAGATACAGTTGATATATAACGTTATGCAAGTTTAAGGTGTACAACATGTTGATTTGATAAATTTATATATGGCAGCATGACTTTCACTGTTGTGTTAGTTAACACCTCTATCACCCCACATAATTGTCATTTCTTTTTTCTGATGAGAACATTTAAGATGTAGTCTCTTAGCAACTTTGAAGTCTATAATACAGTATTGTTGACTATAATAATTATGCTGTGCATTTGATCTCCAGAATTTTATCATCTCACTGCAAGTTTGTACCCTCTGACCAATATATCTCTCCAATTCCCCCACCCCTCCAGGCCCTAGTAACCACCATTCTATTCTCCATTCTATGAGTTCAGCTTTTAAAATTCTATGTATAGAGGCACCTGGGTGGCTCAGTCGGTTAAGCGTCTGCCTTGGCTCAGGTCGTGATCCCAGGGTCCTGGGATCAAGTCCCACATCGGGCAGCCTACTTCTCCCTCTGCCTGCCGCTCCCTCTCTGTCTCTGACAAATAAATAAATAAAATCTTTAAAAAAATAAAATTCTATGTATAAGTGAGATCATACAGTAAGTATTTGTCTTTCTCTTTCTGACTTATCTTACTTAGCATAATGCCCTCAAAGTCCACCCATGTCACAAATGGCAGGATTTCCTTATTTCTCATGACTTTCTCATAATATTCCATTGTGTGTGTATGTGTGTATGTATGTACATCTTCCTTATCCATTCATCTGCTGATGGACATCTTTCAAATCTTAAGCTTAAGAGTTAATTTGGGTTTCTATTGGTAGAGGCCTAAAAAAGCTTTCTCATATGTACTAAGAAGTCGTAACTTGACAGAGAAGAAAGGAGGAAAACTACAGAATGGGAATTACTTTCAGAGCTCTGAGAGGAAAGGAAATAGTTTTTCCTACTAAGCTGATACATCATTCTATTGTTAGAGGATGAGAGTTAACTTGGTAGTTCCCATTTTGATCCTAGCTGCTCTGAAGCTGAGAGCTGAGGTATAGATTTCCTGAGTTAGAATATTTTAATGTAGTGGCTCCATTTCTGACCCCTTTTATTTGCTACCTTTGGTCTTTTATCTTGTGTTTTGGAGTTAATTGTACTGGTGCTGTTATTGAAATGTTCCCACAATGTACTTTGTATATAGTTGGAGTATAGGTAAACACATACTTAAATATTAACTCCTGTTCAAAGTTATTTCACTTCACCTTAGCTGAACTTTGTTTATTTTTAAAGAAACATGAAGCACACTTACTCTACTCTTTGTGCTACTACAGACTGGATGACTCCTTTATTCGTCAACCTAAGTATTTCAGGTTGCGTCTTCAAATCACACCTCCATATTGCCACTACTGTCTCAGCTTTGCTGTTGCAATTTTCTGGTTTAGAAATTGGATTTTTGTTAATTTATCTTAACCTTTTATGAAAATGTTGTGAAGGAGCCAAAGAATCTTGTGACAAATAGGAATCCTTAAAAACAAATAAATAACCCTTGATTTTACAGGAGTACACAAAAAAGAAATATAAGAGTCTTGCTCTTTTTACTAGATGAGAATATGTGGGCTGACATCTAAAATATTGATCATATTTTGGCCTGGTGGTCTTTTTAATTTTATTTTAATTCTAGTAAACATACAGTTATATTAATTTCAGTTGTACAGTGTAGTAATTCAACACTTCCATACATCACCCAGTGCTCATCACAAGGGCCCTCCTTAATCCCCATCTCCTATTTCACCCATCCTTCCACCCATTTCCCCTCTGGTAACCATCAGTTTGTTCTCTATGGTTAAGAGTGTTTCTTGGTTTGTCTCTCCCCTTCTCCTTTTCTACTGTGCTCATGTGTTTTGTTTCTTAAATTCCACATATGAGAGAAATCATACGGTCTTTGCCTTTCTCTGACTTATTTCACTTAGCATTATACTCTCTAGATGCATCCATGTCTTGCAAATGGTAAGGTTTCATTCTTTTTTATGGCCGAATAATATTCCATTGTATATATCCATTCTTCTATTGATGGACACTTGGGCTGTTTCCATAATTTAGGTATTATAAATAATTCTGCAATAAACATAAGGGGGCATATCTCCTGCTGAACTAGTGTTCTTTTATTTTCTGGGTAAATACCCAGTGGTGATCCAGTAATTACTGGATCACAGAGTAGTTCTATTTTCATTTTTTTGAGGAAACTCCATATTATTTTCTACAGTGGCTGTACTAGTTTGCATTCCCACCAACAGTGCAAGTGTGTTCCTTTTTCTCCATGTCCTTGTCAACACTTGTTTCTTGTTTTGATTTTAGCCATTCTGACAAATGTGAGATGATATCTCATTGTAGTTTTGATTTGCATTTCCCTGATGATGAATGATGTTGAGCATCTTTTTATGTGTCTTTTGGTCATCTGTATATCTTCTTTGGCGAAATGTCTATTCATGTCTTCTTCACATTTTTAATGAATTATTTGTTTTGGGGGTGTTGAGTTATATCAGCTTTTTATATATTTTAGGTACTAACCCTTTATCAGATATGTCATTTGCATATATCTTCTCCCATCCAGTAGGTTGTCTTTTAGTTTTATTGATTATTTCCTTCTCTGTGTAGAAGTTTTTCATTTTGATGTAATTCTAATAGTTTGTTGTTTTTTTGTTTTTTGTCTTTTGTTTTTGTTTTTTTTTTTTTGCTTTTATTTCCCTTGCCTCGGGAGACATACCTAGAAAAATGTTGCTATGGCCAATGTCAGAGAAATTACTGCCCATGCTATCTTCTAGGATTTTTATGGTTTCAGGTGTCATATTTAGGTCTTTAAACCATTTTGAATTTATTTGTGTGTGTGGTATAAGAAATTGGTCCAGTTTCATTCTTTAGCATGTAGCTATCCAGTTTTCCCAACATCATTTGTTGAAAAGACTTTTTCCCATTGTATGTTCTTTCCTGCCTTGTTGAAGATTAATTGACCATATAATTGTGGGTTCATTTCTGGGTTTTCTGTTATGTTCCATTGATCTATGTGTCTATTTTTGTGCCATTACCATACTATTTTGATTACTGCAGCTTTGTAGGATATCTCAAAATCTGGGATTATGATACCTCCAGTTTTGCTCTTCTTTTTCAAGATTGCTTTGGCTTTGGGATCTTTCATGATTCCATACAAATTTTAGAATTATTTGTTCTATTTCTGTGAAAAATACTGTTGGTATTTTGATAGAGATTTCATTAAATCTGTAGATTGCTTTGGGTAATATGGACATTTTAACAATATTTGTTCTCCCAATCCATGAGCATGGAATGTCTTTCCATTTGTTTATGTCAGGTTCAATTTCTTTCATCAATGTTTTATAGTTTTCAGAATTCAGGTCTTCCACCTCCTTGGTTAAGTTTATTCCTAAATAATTTATTATTTGTGATGCAATTGTAAATGGGATTGTATTCTTAATCTCTCCTTTTGCTACTTCATTATTAGTGTATAGAAATGCAATGGATTTCTTTTTTTTATATAATGATTTTATTTATTTGAGAGAGAGAGCAGAGTGAGAACACAGGAGTGGGGTGGGGGGAAGGGGCAAAGGGAGAGGGAGAGGTAGGCTCCCCAATGAACAGGGAGCCCAGTGCAGGCTCCATCCCAAGACCCTGGGATCATGACCTGAGCCAAAGGTAGATGCTTAACCGACTGAGACACCCAGGTGTCCCTAAGAAACACAATGGATTTCTATATAATTTATTTGGTATCTTATGACCTTACTGAATTCATTGATCAGTTTTAGGAGTGTTTTGGTGGAGTCTTTAGGGTTTTCTATACATACTATCATGTTATCTATAAATAGTGAAAGTCTTACTTCTTCCTTACCAATTTCTGTTTCTTTTTCTTGTCTGGTTGCTGTGGCTAGGACTTCCAGTACTATGTTGAATAAAAGTGGTGAGAGAGTAGACATTTTGTCTTGTTCCTGTTTTGGGGGAAAAGCTTTCAGTTTTTCTCCATTGAGTATGATGTTAGCTGTGGATTTTTCATATATAGCCTTTATTATGTTGAGGTATGTTCCCTCTAAATCTACTTTGTTGAGGATTTTTATCATAAATGGATGTTATACTTTGTTAAGTGCTTTTTCTGTATCTGTTGAAATATTTATATAGATTTTGTCTTTTCTGTTATTGATGTGATGTATCACATTGATTTGCAAATATTGAGCCACATTTGCATCCTAGGAATAAATCCCACTTGATCATGGTGAATGATATTTTTAATGTTTTGTTGGATTTGGTTTGCTGGTATTTTGTTGAGGGTTTTTACATCATAGTCATCAGAGAAAATGGCCATAGTTCTCTTTTGTTGTGGTGTCTTTATCTAGTTTTGGTATCAGGATGAATACTGACCTCAGAGAATGAATGGCAATCTTGACAGAGTTAATGGAAAGTAAATCTGACTATATTTAGAACTTATGGTAGGGAAACTATGGCTCAAAGTCATACTGTTTTGATGGCAGCATCAGAATTAGAATTGAAGTCCTCTGACTTCCAGTCCAGAATGTAAGATTGGTAAGATTATACTGCCTCGATAAAGCTTGGTACACAATCAACAGTAAAACCAGAACAAAATCTTGTCATTGTAACATGATGATACACAATTAAATAGATTCTGCAGGAAAGATTCACAGACAAGCTTTAGAGAGATCTTGGTGGTATTTCCAGAAAAAGTGATTTTCTACCAGTAAATAATAGGCCTGAAAAGAGTTTACTCCTACCAGAATAATTAAATAATATAGGTGGATGATGAAGCAATTGGGTTCTTCTACTTTTACCATTTCTTCTATTACTTACTTTCTCTTTCATTTCCACTCTCATTTCCCCATCACTTTTCCTCTTCCTTGGTGTATAAAGTGGATTTTGCCTTCCTAAAACTGCCTTTTAGGGCTTTTTCTTCCCTCCTGTTTCACCTCAGCCTCCAAGCTGAGATTGTGCATCCTCTTGGAAGCCTTCCTGTTGATTCTAAACCATGATGGTCTCTTCTACCTACGAAATGTCAAACCCTACTGTTTGCCCCAATTTTTATGTGTAAAAATTCACTGGCTGCTATTTTTCAACTTTTCACATTTTTATATGCCTTTCTGTTGTTTGTAAGTTGCTTAAGGATAAAATTCATGTATTTTTTAGTAGATAAATTGTGCTATGCACAAAGAAGGCAATTAATATATATTGACTAACTGTAAAATGTGACCATTTTTTTAAAGAATATTTTTATTTTAATTGTGGAAAAATATACTTAACATAAAATTTGCCCTGTTAACCATTTTTAAGCGTACAGTTCTCTGACATTAAGTACATTCACATTGGCTCTTTTCCTAGTTTCTTTTTTTTTATTATGTTATGTTAATCACCATACACCATTAGTTTTTGATGTAGTGTTCCATGATTCATTGTTTGTGTATAACACCCAGTGCTCCATTCAGTACATGCCCTCTTTAACACCCATCACCAGGCTAATCCATCTCCCCACCCCCTCCCCTCTAAAAATGTGACCATTTTTATATGCAATAATCCCTAAATACTTATAGTATAATAAACTATATTATAGCCTTTTCAGATTTCGCTGAATTTACTTATCCATTCTGTTTGAATACTAGTTCCCAGAAACCATGATCATTTATTTATTCATGATCAACAGTAATTTATGAAGTTCCTACTGTCTAGGAGGGTTTGGTTCTTTCAATGACTCTACCACACATACCAGCTCATAGCAATCACATTAACAAGGGGTATTAATCTGGGACACCTGGGTGACTCAGTCAGTTACGTGTCCAGCTCTTGATTTCAGCTCAGGCCATGATTTCAGGGTTGTAGAATTGAGCCCAGAGTTGAGCCTGAAGTGGAGCCTGTAGTGGAGCCCTATGTTGTATATTGTACGTTCAATATACAACATAATAAGTTGAGGAATACTAGAGGAACCAACTGCTCCATGTTGCACCCCCACAGCAGTCTCCATGCTGAGTGAGGACTGCTTGAGATTCTCTTTTTCCCCTCTCCCTCTATCACTCCCCTCCAATCACTCTCTTTCCACCCCCAAAATAAATATATCATTAAAAAAACCCAAGAAATATTAATTACCTGAACTCTGGCATATTAGTTTTCTATGCTGCATAAAAAATTGCCACAAGGGGCGCCTGGGTGGCTCAGTCATTAAATGTCTGCCTTCGGCTCAGGTCATGATCCTAGGGTCTTGGGATCGAACTCTGCATCAGGCTCCCTGCTTGGAGGAAGCCTGCTTCTCCCTCTCCCACTCCCCCTGCTTGTGTTCCTGCTCTTGCTGTCTCTCTCTCAAATAAATAAAATCTTTAAAAAAATTGCCACAAATTTAGTGGCTTAAAACAATATGCATTTATTATCTCTAAGTTTCCATGGGTCACAATTCTGTGTATGACTTAACTGAGTTCTCTGTTCAGGGACCTATGAGGGTATGATCAAATCATCAGTCAGGCTTCATTCTCATCTGGAAATCAGGGTTTTCTCCTAAGGTCAATTAAATTGTTGGCAGAATTCAGTTTTGTGATTTTAGGACTGAGGCTCTTAGCAACTATAGGCTGCCCCTTTCCAAGGCTGTTCAGAACATGGCTCTTTGTTTCTTTAAGACTAGCAGGAGAGAGCCTCTGATCTCTAGACCCTCTTAGTAGACTCACCTAGCTAGGTCAGCCCTCCCCTCCATAATCTTCCTTCTGATTATGTTAAAGCCACTGATTAGGGACTTCAACTATATCTGCAAAATTCCTTCATGTTTGGCATATAATTTACTCAAGGGAGTGGCTACCCCATTACTTTTATTATGTTCTATTGGTTATAAGCAAGTTATAGGTTTTGCTTATATTCAAGGGAAGGGGACTATACAAGAGAGTATTCCTTAGAGGTCTCCCTAGGATGTGTCTGCCATATTTAGCTTTAGAAATACTTTAGATGTCACTCTCCTACCAACATCTTGGACGTGCTCATGTATTCAGACAGCAATACTCTTCTTATTTTGTATAATTTGGACTGGATACCATAGCTCTATACTCTCTAAATTTTTACTGACCAGAAACCCTATAGGTTTCTTCTTCTGGTAAATCATCCCTGGGATTCACATTCTAAAAGTAGAGGCAACACCTAAACCTCTAGGATACTGTCAAACCGACCTCCCTGAATCTCCAAATCTCTCTGGCAATCCCATAAGGCATCTGCTATTGTGCAAGTACCATGTCAGGTACCTTAGTGAACATTAAGGAGAATAAGACTTGCTCTTATAGTGATCTTTCAATCTAACAAGGGAGGCAGATATGAAAACAGATAAATTCAATATACAACATAATAAGTGGTGGAATACTAGCGGAACCAACTGAGAACAAGAGAGAGCAGGGGTGAAAGAGTCTCTCTCAATATCTACATTTATATATAAAGAGACTAAGTTTCAGAGGTTAAGTAACTTGCCCAAGGTCACATTACTACTAAGAAGCAGACGTGAATTTGAACCTAGATAGTCTATATCCAAAGCCTGTGAACTGAAATATGCTAAGCAGGAGTCGTGGTATTCCAACAGGAGGTGAGAAAATTGGAGGATAGCTTGGGACCAGGTGGTAAAGGGCATCATATGCTAATGTAAAGAATTTAGACTTTGCCCTTGACAATGAGGATATATCAACCCTAACTAAGAGTCAGCAGACATATCAGTTCCTCATTAGCACTGGTCATTGGAGAAGGGCAGCAAGTAGGGACTAGACGACCTGGAATTTGAGAAACTAACTAGCTGTAAGGTTGGATCTTAATTGGGAACCAACAGTTCCATACACTGTATTCAAAGAAATGACATGAAACTTCCTGTTGTGTACACAGGGCTGAGCCTACAGGTTATAAAAATGACTGTCTATAGTTGAAAGGGGCTATGCTAGCCTGGGACAGAAAATTGGTTGTTCTGAAATAAAAATAAGGCTTAATCATAACTATGTTTTAAAAAGTAGTTATAGAATGGTGAATTGAAATGAAACAAGGATGCTAAGACAGCTCAGTGGGAGAAAGAATAATCTCTTTTTTTCCTGGGAAACTAGATTAGCCACATGCAAAAGAATGAAATTGCATGCCTACTCCACATTATAGATAAAAATTAACTGAAAATAGATTAAAGACCTAACTGTAAAAGCTAAAACTATGCAACTCTTAGATGAAAACATAGGCACAAATCTTTGTGACCTTATATTAGGTAATGGATTCTTAGATATGATACTAAAGCTTAAGCCACAAAAGAAAAATATGGGTAATTTGAACTTCCTCAAAATTAAAAACTTTTGTCCTTCAAATGACACCATCAAAGTGAAAAATAGAAAATTTTTATAACTCATATCTAGTAAGAGCCTTGTATTTAGAATATTTAATAGTTAGAATAGCTATAACTTAATAATAAAAAAGACAACCCAATTAAAAAGTAAAGAATGTGAAGACATATTCCCCCAAAGAAGATATATAAATATTTAAGCATATAAAAAGGTATTCAACATCATTGCATTAGCGAAATGCAAATCAAAACCACAATGAGATATTATTTTACATCTGTTAAGATGGCAATAAACAAAAAGATAAATAAGTGTTCACTAGGAGGTGGAGAATTTCTCATAGAGTCCTGGTGGGAATTTAAAATGGTGCAGCCATTTTGGTGAATAATTTGGCAGGTCTTCCAGCAATTGAACAGAGTTACCATAAGGCCCAGAAATTCCACTCCTAGGTATGCACCCAAGAGAAATAAAAATACACGTCCACACAAAAACT
Source organism: Zalophus californianus (assembly GCF_009762305.2). NCBI lineage: Eukaryota > Metazoa > Chordata > Mammalia > Carnivora > Otariidae > Zalophus > Zalophus californianus. Next base: position 146,228,470 of record NC_045598.1, read on the forward strand.
TGTAAATGGATGTTCAGAGCAGCATTATTCATAATAGCTGAGAAGTGGGAACAATCCAGATGTTCATCAACTGATGAATGGATAAATAATATATGGTATATCTATACAAGGGAATATTATTCAATAATAAAAAGAAGGAATAAGTATGGACACATTCTATAACACGAATAAACTTTGAAAACATTAGACTAAGTGAAAGAAGCCAGTCACAAAGGACCATATATGATATGATTCAATTTATATGAAATGTCTCAAATAGACAAATACACAGAAACAGAAAGTAGATTACTGGTTGCTTAGGGCTAAGGAGAATAAGGAGAAATGGAAGGGGGATGGGTGCTAAAGGACACAGTATTTTTTTGGATGAAAATATTCTAAAATTGACAATAGTTCTGGTTGCACAACTCTGAATATACTAAAGATTATTTACATTTTAATGGCTGAATTGTATAGTTTGTGAATTATATCTCAATAAAGATGTTACCCCAAAAGGTAGCAACAGAGCCCAGAGAAGGTTGAAGGAAGAAGATGGGATATTTGGAGGTGGGTAAGTGATAATGAAGATGATAGAAATGGTGATGAAGAGTGAGATTAAGGAGAGATTTAGAGAATAGAATGAATGGGAAGTGATTGGAAATGAAAGGTAAGGGAGAAGGAAAAGTTAAGGATGAGTCTGATCTTCTAGATTCAGTTACTGATAGCATCGCTATGCTCCAGCCTGAGTCACTGAAAAATGCTTACTTTTGATCAACACTTTTCCTTTCCCAGGTCTTTCCCATTTAACATATATACTGTTCTGCTGCATTTACCCTAAAAATAATAAAGTGGGAAATTTTCTCCTGGCATAAACAAGCCTTAGAAGAGGTTGATATTCAGAAATGACAGGTGAGGTGTTCCAGAGGAATATCAAAACAATGAACTCGTTGAACAATCTCTCTTTCCCACATCACTACCAAAAAGAAACTATGGTGTTTCGGTTTGTGATTTTAAATTTCATTCACATATTTTCCCTTTGCCTTTTTGTACAGTAGAGGACTATGGGGAAATGTTTCTGATCATGGAATTTGGGGGTTTCTTGAGAATCCAAAGGAATGGACAATTTTGAATTACCTGATGTTTGAAATGCAAACTAATCTTCTGAACACCACACCCCCAGTGGGTTTATGAAGCAACCTGTTGACATAAATGGTCATTTTTTTAAAAAGATTTTATTTATTTATTCATGAGAGACAGAGGGAGAGAGAGAGAGAGAGAAGCAGAGGGAGAAGCAGGCTCCCAAGGAGCAGGGAGCCCGACGTGGGACTCGATCCCAGGACCCTGGGATCATGACCTGAGCCGAAGGCAGACGCCCAACCATCTGAGCCACCCAGGCACCCATAAATGGTCATTGACAGATTTATGTGACTGCTCATATTTGGGTTCTAGGCCATTTAGCAGAACTCTCTTTGTGATAACATTATTTGAAGTCCTGTTAAACTTTTTCCTTTATATATGCAAGAAACAAGAAATCCCATTGGAATTTGCCATCCCTAATCACTATTCCAAAGTAATGAAAGCTTTTATTGTGCCTTTTAATATGCACTTACTGATAGGAAATCTCTCATCAAATGGATTACAAGATTTTTTTTAAAAAATCAACTAGAATAACAGTTACTCTGCCATGATATTATCAGCCTTTCAATTTACAGATGCTATCTTACAGTCAAACCAGGGTAGAGGAAAAGGTTAATACACAAGGGGCATTGCATTCTCTGTGACTGCCAGGGCTACCCAAATGCACCAAGGGCCAAGACCTCAGATTTCAAGTTGTTTTCATTAACAAGAAAAGTCCTTGTCATGTTCATGTTCCCTAATTTTTTCTTGTGAGTCTCTTTTTAACAATCTTAAAAGTGCTTGGAACAGGGAACTCAAAAAGTGATCAAGAATATCCTTTAAACAAAAAACAAACTATAATTGATTTTTAGGAAAACAAATGACACTGCAAGTTAAGTAGGAGTGTAAATTCGTTTTAAGTTATTTGCTTATATTCTTGTAATAGTGATTATCCACAGCTCTCTCATCAGCTCCATATGCCACAGCTGAGCCCAAGAATATAGGCATGAATTTCCTAGCATCTTTCTACCTCCTCTCTCTGTTGCATGTCAGCGAGGTCCATTATTTGTGGGATCTAATGGTGTTTATGGAATTGTCTTTCCTAAAAGACAACAACTTACGGGTAGGAATCCAATAGATTAGTACTAATTAATATGGGTCAGAATCCACTGGTTGATGATAAACTCCTAGGAAAAGCGTCTTCCCTTAGGATACCACAACCTCCACTCTTCCACCTTAGACACAAAAGGTTGATTCGATCCTCTTTTCTGGACAATAAAAGTTGATTGTTTTCAGTGGGAACCAATAACTTCTAAATGCTGAAGACCTATTTATATATTGTCTTCAGGGAACCCATACACTCCACACATAAGAGATGTGTCCCTTGCATAAAAAAGGAGACAAACCTTCCATGTCATATCAGCATAATCCCCATCCAAGAGTGAGGAAAAAAATCTCCAACAGGATATACCTTCACCCTTGAGAAAACTTTTTGTAGAATTAAAATTATAGGCAATTGGTTTGGTTTCATCTAGGCTAATCAAGTACATTAAATCTATGTTGTAGTTGAAGTAGAACATAATGCACAGCCTTACAGAATTTAGCCACTAAGCAAGAAATATGCCATGATATTTCTATGGGAAAGTATGGTTAGAATTCCAATTTGGGACTCCAAATATCTCCTTCAAAATGGTGTTAAGACTCCCCCTCTGGTACCATAGCCTCTTCCCACTACTGGCTGGAACTTCCTTGGATCCAGGGCACAGGATATGACATCCATGACTAAGAGCAGGTTCCAGAGAGGCAAAACTTGGGAAGAGTTGCAATAAAAATTGAAAATATTGGCTCTTGAAATCTAGAAGACAAAAGCAACACATAAGGACAATTTTGTTGCCAGTGTTACCCATTTCTTAAATACTGGCCCTTCGATTTCTGCACTTGGGCTCCCTTCCCACACCACTCAGACTCCTTTAGGGAGCACATCTGCTCATGGCTCAAGGGCACTTTATATCAGTGTCTTTTGAAGTGGCTCATCTGACTCAGAGTCACCTGGACATGGCCACATCTACTGAACTGGAATTTAATAGTGTTTATGTGGGTTTAGCATTTTAACTTTCTTATGTTTTAACAAGCTTCCAGGGTGATTTTTATGAATTTTAGAATCTGAGAACCATTGTCTCAGAAGTAGAAAAAGGAGAGGGCCCCTGGGTGGCTCAGTTGCTTAAGCGACTGCCTTCGGCTCAGGTCAAAATCCTGGAGTCCCAGGATCGAGTCCCACATCGGGCTCCCTGCTCAGCGGGGGGTCTGCTTCTCCCTCTGACCCTCTTTCCTCTCATGCTCTCTGTCTCTCATTCTCTCTCTCTCAAATAAATAAATAAAATCTTTAAAAAAAAAAGAAAAAAAAAAGGAGAGTGGGTGACTTTATTGTCTTTGTAACAATGATCAGAAACAGTACTAATGGGGGACGCCTGGGTGGCTCAGTCTGTTAAGTGATGGCCTTCGGCTCAGGTCATGATCCCAGGGTCCTGGGATGGAGTCCAGCATCGGGCTTCTTGCTCAGCAGGGGGCCTGCTTCTTCCTCTGTCTCCTGCTCCTCCTGGTTGTGCTTTCTCTCTCTCTCTCTGACAAATAAATTAATAAAATCTTAAAAAAAAAGAAATAGTACTAATGGGTGTGGATTGCTCTTTTTTTAATTTTATTTTATTATGTTAATCACCATACATTACATCATTAGTTTTTGATGTAGTGTTCCATGATTCATTGTTTGCGTATAACACCCAGTGCTCCATTCAGTACGTGCCCTCTTTAATACCCATCACCAGGCTAACCCATCCCCCTACCTCCCTCCCCTCTAGAACCTTCAGTTTGTTTCTCAGAGTCCATAGTCTCTCATGGTTCATCTCCCCCTCTGATTTCCGCCCCTTCATTTTTCCCTTCCTACTATCTTCTTCTTCCTCTTTTTTTTTTTTTTTAACATATAATGTATTATTTGTTTCAGAGGTACAGGCCTGTGATTCAACAGTCTTATACAATTCACAGCATTCACCATAGCCCGTACCCTCCCCAATGTCTATCACCCAGCCACCCCATCCCTCCCACCCCCCACCACTCCAGCAACCCTCAGTTGGTGTGGATTACTCTTATCATACCACATTGCAATTATGAGTTTATTATTCTTTCTATTCCTCACTTGACTGTAAGCCCCTTGAAGGCAGAAACTGAGTTATATTTATCTTCATATTTCATATGCCCAGTGTAATACTTGATATAAAGAGATATTCAACATTTTCTTTGAGATATTAATATTTATTGAGTAAGTGAGTAAATAATGAGATAATCAAATATATCTAGAGATAAGGTAATTCTGGTATTTGCATTTTAGGGAGGAGTGAGTTTCAGATGGAAATGTTACTTTAATGATATTCATTGTGATTTGGGATATTTTTGTATATTGCCATATTTATCTAATTTTATTTATTTGCATTCTTTTTTTTTCATTTACTTATATTCTTAAAGCTGCTTATTGGTATGCCATGGGCTTTTAATTTCTTCTCCAATACATATTAATGTTTGTGTGCCAAATATTTAAAAAGTGAAAACTAGATTATGTTTTCTACCTGCACATAAGTAACAAGTAAAGAGGATGTGTTTGTAGAGTTCATATGAAGAAGGATGAATGAAATAGCCAACAGTTTGTAATCAGTGATTTTCAGACTCTTTTCCTAAATATCATATAACCTTTGTCCTGGCATATATGTTCTCCATATTTTGTTTTGTTTACTGGGAACATGAAAATGATCACAATGACTTAGCTTATGGATTTTTTATTTTTATTTTTTTTTTTTTGAGCTTAAACAGGCAGTTTACAGTCCCCTGAGATTTAGAATTGCAAGGTGCTAAGATCTTGGTACTATTGTAACTCCATTTTCAAAAATCTTGTTTTAATATTATTTTATCCAGTTTAAGTTTCAATCCATTCAGATATCCACATCTTTTATATCTCCTCATTTAAAGAAATCCTACCTTTGAAGTATACGGCTTTATCTGAGTTTCTCTGAGCATAGCTGGCTTTTCTTGCCTTCCCCCTCCTCTTCATCTAATTAAGGCAAACCTTTTCCCTGCCTTTTTGGAAAGCCTTCCATCACACGCAAATCAGTAGTCACATCGGGATGATCATTTTTGTTTTGTTTTCCTTCCTTTCTTTTTTTTATTATGTTCTGTTAGCCAGCATACACCGGGCTGATCGTTTTAAGTGTGATGTTGTCATCTCTCTTCTTTTTCTCTTTCTTCTCCTTTGTTTTTTTCTTCTTCAAACAGGATTTGTTTAAAGAGTTGTTCTAGTCTAGTTCTTTCTTCAAAAACCAGAAAACCCCAACAACCATGCCCAAGATGTTATCATAAAACTAAAGTGGATTTTTGGTTGGACAAAGAAGCATAATGACATTCTCTGAGATCTTTGTTATTTTTATATTCTTGCAAGTCAGTGTTTTACTCATTTATTTTTCCTCCTTCCAATATATGTTTTGGTTTCTTTGTGTGTACTCCATCACAAGTCTTGCCAAAATATGTTGAGGAAACTGGGTGACGGCCAATCTACAACAAAATAATTCCCCTGCTTTAACTTACAGATGGTTTTCTAACACTGAAATAAACAATGGGTACCTCCCCCAAATAAAGGAGCTTGGATTCAGTAACATAATAGAAAACTATACCTTCTCAATTATCTATTTTTATAGATGTCTCACCAAAAGTATTTTTGGATTTGCTTTGAGTCCCATAAGATCATGAGCAGTAAATTTGTATTGTGAAAATAAGGCTTAAAACTTGTGAATTTCCAAATAGTTCATTTTGCTCCATCCACACACACTCCTTTTCTTCTCCCCTCTAACATGTCAACTGTAAGATATAATTTCTTCCATAATTCCTCAAGTGATCACTGTGAAAATCCTGTCAAGTCTGTTCCTACCACAAGTGAATATTTATAGATGATTTATAAAGTGCTGAAAATTAGAACTTATAAGGGAGAATCTGACAAGGCCTGAAATATTTCTGCATGGAAAGGCATCAATAGAGCAGAAAAGCAGACATTACCAGAGCAAGCTACTCCTTTGCAGTGCTCCCATGGAAAGGAAGATAGCATATAGGCTCTTCAGAAAGGACCAGAAACACTGAAATAATGGACTTCTCAGGAACCTACAGTGTGCTTGTCTGTAGAGCCCTTACACTTAATGGATCTGAGAAAGCATTATAACTCAAGAGGATGACTTCTACTTAAAGTTTCCAGAGCCCGAAGTTTTATTCTGTTGTATGGATAGACATAGTGAAGTGGTTTCTCTCAGACTCATGCAATTAGAAGTTTCAGAATGCCTCAAAAACATGTCTATGTTGTGGGTGTCTTTGACTTATTCCTTTGAGTGGGAGGAAAGATAAAATCTCAAATTTCAGTTCTCTTTTATAATTTGAGAACAACAAAAACACAGAAATATTAAATCTATAGATAACTGCAAAACTTTCTGATGGCCAGTAGATTTAAACTTCTAACTATGTGGTTCCACAGAAACAGAAATAAGCTGATTTGGGTTTTTCCTCCTCTCTCCTCCCCCTTCAGCTCACTCTTGATTACAGCTGATAATTGCAAAGCACTGCCTCAAAAGTTAGATGATAGTAGTAAGAAGGAATGTAAAAGGGGCCAGATAATTCACAAAGAGAAATTACAAATCTCTGGCTAATTATGAGCTGGAAAAAAATGTCAAATATTCTTCTAATCAAAAGACAAAATCCTCATGGCTTTTTCTTTAAAGGGCTATTATTGGAACACTATAAAAAATAAATGTGAGATGAAGTCTTAGAAATTCACAGGACTGGTATTATGGGCCCAGAGAAGCTATTCAGCTTATAGGTAACTTTTACTGAGTACCTACTATATGCCAGACACTCTTACCAAGACTGTAGGAGTTTTACTTGTATTTCTTATATCCTCATAAAAGCCCAGAAGTTACTGACCGTTACTATCCATATTTTATAGTTAAGGAAATGGAGGCATAGAGAGATTAAGCAAATAGACTGTGAATGCATAGCTACCAAGAGTAATATCTGAGACTTGAACCTAGGAGGTCTGGTACCAAAGACTCCCTTCCTAGCCAGGCTTTACTTATTGTACTGGTCCTCTTGCCTGTGATGTCTGAAACACATACATGAGTTCATAGACCTTTCGTCTCTTGAAACCTCTGCTCTCATTCATTAATCTACACTTAATAACTGGCAGTCCTTAGTTATCTACAGAGTAAACTTTGTGTGCTAGAAGAATTTGATTACTAACGGGAGAGAAGAAGCAAATGTATAATGTAGGTTTAGTGCAATAATAAAGTAACCTGTGAACAAAAATATGATAATATGGATCAACTCATTTGCATAAATATTTATAAGGAAAAATCTCAGTGGAGTTGGGATTACTGGGGAAAGCTTAGATGGGTATTGATTTAATAAGAATAATACCTAGTGTGGTAAACTGAATAATGCTTCCCCACACACCCACGAGGGATGATATCCATGTCCTAATCCCCAGGACCTGTGAATACATTATTTTACGTGGAAAATGAGACTTTGTAGAAATGATTACGGTTGAGGAATTTGAGATGGAGAGATTATCCTGGATTACTGGGGCGGGGTCCAAACTAATCATATGAGTGCTTAAAAGCAGAGAATTTTTCCCAGCTACAGTCAGAGAGATGTGATGACTGAAGAAGGATCAGGGGAAAGTTCAATGTAATTGAAGATGGAGGAAGACATCTTTGGGAGCCAAGGAATGCTAGCCGCCTCTAGAAGCTAGAAAAGGCAAGGAGGTAGATTCTTCACCATAGTCTCCAGAAAGGAACGTAGTCTTTGTGTTGATTTTAGACTGGTGAGACTTGTGTCAGACTTCTGACCTACAGAATTGTAAAATAATAAAGTTTGTATTGTCTAAGCCACTAAATTTCCGGTAATTTGTGATAGCAGCAATAGAAAACTAATACACCTAGCTTATATTTGTTTAACAGTTCAGAGTTTCCAAAAACTCTCACAGACATGATCTCATTTGGTCCCAGAGCAATCTGGTGTGTTAGGTTGGGCAAATGAAACAGAAGCTCAGAGAAGTTGAGTGACTTTTCCAAGGTTTTCTTCTTATTTCCCAAGATTTCACAGCTAGCAGATGGCAGAACAAGCCTTCCTATCCAGGGTGTGCTCTGCTCTGCACTCTGTGCTATTCATGTATAGAATAGCCTAACATGTCAGTAAATCCCTACATTGGACATTTACACTAATTAATTAACTGATGGTTGGTAAAGCTGATCCAGTGCTATACCATAGAGGCTGAAGAAAAAAGAACTTGAGATAGTTAATAGGTATTCCAACCTTCTTGATTGTATAGCTATAAATTAAAAAAAACAGTTTCATACTTAGTGTCAGCTAAGAGGATCTGTATTATCCTCAAAGATTCTTGGTTTTTATAAACTATAAAATCATTTACAGTATAAAATGAAAAATTGTTTTCTTCAAGAGTCATGTCAAAATTCACAGTGGTTATGATTATGTAATAAGCCAGATTGATAAAATCTCCCTGTGATCTGAATAAGGCAAATAATTAGAGTAACTTGTTTTGCAATCTTTTTTACATTGTGAACCTTCTGGTTAAATCATCACACATTTAGAATTATAGACATTAATGTAAAAGGAGGGAATGCCTGTTCAGTTTAATCTATGCCACAGAGAGCAAAGTGCCCATGTTACATAGCCACCAAACACAAATAATAACTTTCAATAATTTGTTATTTGTAATATACAAATCATCTGATGGAAAATGAGAACTTGAATATTGAAAATTATAATTTGCCTGAAGAAATGGAGGCTTAGAAGAAAGGATGACTCATGTGTTCAATAAACTTTTGTAATTATCAAGACATCTAATAAAAATGGATGAGAATAGAAAGTCAATGTGAACTAAATTTCATTGAGTCAGAATGTATTCTTTACAAAAATAAGCTTCAACAAAATCATATTAATATATTCTGTTTTAACTAGGTACATTCACACACTGGGTTTGTTTTAGGTGTGATTCCTGGGTTACTGCTAGGCTCCAACCTGTACAACAGTGTAGGTTACTGTAAACATTCCCATACTATACATCTAATTGGTTTTAACTTATTTAGCCATTTGGTGATAGGGAATAATCTTCTTTAATCCCATTAGTGATCAATTACCTTATAATTTATTACCCATTCTCTGTTTTTTCTTCTTACTCTTTCAGTGAATCCACAAAATATCTAAAGTATCTCAATCTCATCTAAATAACATAAATGTATCTAAATCACATATGTTACTTAGATGAGATTTAGATGTGTATCTAAAATAACCAAAATACTGAGTTTCTAACATACAAGTCATTTTGGTAGTATTGGTTTAAGTATAATACTAAGAAACTAATGTTGGTAGGATTCAAGAAAGTCATGCTCTTTCAGTATTTCTTGCCTTATCAGGGATGCAAAACATAAACACATGTGAAAATACATGTTCTTTCAGACAGTCTCATGGTATTATCAATAGCTTTTACTTATACTGTGTAACTTTTAGTTATACACACATTCTATGTGTAGAGTGTTTACATAGTATAGCATCCTTCACTGTTGTCATGCTTTTCTTCTGATGCTTATTTCTGTAGGGCCATTGTACCTGCCTGTAGCACGTTAAAAAAAAGAAAGATAGAAAAAACCATCTCTGATATGAGCCTATTGGTAAACACTATTTGGTCAAGGTTTCCTTTGGGATAGTAGTCAGGTATGAGGGATGAAGCACAGCATGGCAGGATAGAAGACTGTGGCTAAGCCAGGGAAAGAAAATAGGAAGATAAAGAACAAGCAATGCAGAAACTCAGTCAAGCTGAAGGAGACTGAGCAACACAAGATCACTGTCTAGGCCACACATGTTTCTGCTTTCAACTTAGTGATTTCAGAGGCAGGATGCATTTTCCAATTTAGTTAAAGCTGGGTTGGTAAAAGAGAAGATCTATTTTGATGCAAGAGAATTGACAGTTTTAAAAGGTGTGGTAAAGTTAAGAGGATGTGAACAATGGCGACCTCAGAGATTTTTAAACAAATGTCCCATGGACAGAACTCTAATTTAGGAAAACTAGATGGCCCATTAATTGAGACAGAATTGGGATGGGGTGCTAAACTTATCTGTTGTGGCAGGTCACAGAAAAGATGTGACCACTAGTTGACCAGTGAGCTGGACCTGGCTACTCAGAGACTCCTCACCTCCTCTCCTGTCCTTGGAATGTGTGTCCTGCTTGGCTTTCCCGCTCCCAGGGGCTGCTCCAAGGACATAACCATAGTGTACTTGACTGTACCAAGTTAAGGAATCCCTCTACATTTTAAAGTTTAAAGATCTGGCAGGTGGGTGTGAGGATCCATTTGCCTTGTGACTGCCCAAGACAACCTTTTATGTAAGTTCCCTTTGCTTATTAAAACTGCCACCTACCGGGGCACCTGGGATCGAGCCCCACATCGGGCTCCCCACTCAGCAGGAAGCCTGCTTCTCCCTCTCCCACTCCCCCTGCTTGTGCTCCCTCTCTCGCTGTATCTGTCTCTGTCAAATAAACAAATAAAATCTTAAAAAAAAAAGAATGGTTATCATTATTAAAAAAAAAAATACAAAAAACCTGCCACCTACCAACTGGGAGTGGCCTGCCTCTTTCTTCCTCTCCCTGCCCTCTGTGTATGGGGCCACTTTCAGGTTACACCAGGGAAGCTCCTGAGAAGATTGTGAACTGACATTGTCTCAAGCTTGTATAAGCATTACCTATGTCTGCATGAAGGATGTTGCTTGAAAAATAGTAAAGATTTTTGAGAATAGACTGTTTTTTCTATGCTTCCAAACATAAATAGCATAATTATTGTGTTATAGAGTTATAGAAAGCTATACTTCAATTATTTATTATTTATAATGAAACTAGTATATTGATCTATTTTACAATAGTTCTGTATAAAGGTGTATGTGTAAATGAACTCTAATACACATCTTGGGTATCGTTATTAGCATTTGAAGGCCATTTCATCAGGAATCAACATTTTCAAAATGGTTATTTAACACTTAAAATATATTTATTGAAATATACCCCAGAGTGTTTATTCATTAGCACTGGAGAAATGAGGGTTGTCTAGTATAGATGCATGGTTAAAATACTGTAGAACCCTCACTACCTTGAATAAATTTCCAATAAGCCCAGCACTTTAATGCCATTTATAGAATAGTAAAAATCTATAGTCCCATTAGTCCTGTGTTTCTCTTCTTCCTGGAGAAATCAGAAACTGGATTTTAATCCAAGGTTGACTTCACAAGCAGTCAGAACACTATTGTATTCACCTTGGAGTGACCCTCTCATGCAATGTGGTAATCAGTGTATTTAGGCAGAGTTTGGATTTTTCCCCAAGCTATGTAACAGGTTGCATGATCATTTAGCTAATACATGATTGTAAATTTGGTAGAATTTTTGTTCTGAGACCTTTTCTTTTCATTGTAAGACAGCATCTATTATTAAGGTTGTGAGAAAAGGTATGTAGAGTTCCCACAGAACTACTCACAGAATCTACTAACATTACCTGAAAGAACCTAATATTTCTTAAATGATCTAATTGGTTTGGATCATTTTATAACCTATCTAAACATATCTAAGTAAATCCAAACCTAAATATAATTAATCTTCATATATATCTACATACATGCACATATTTATGTTCATACCCATATCTCTATTTTTCTTTAAGAAGAAGCAATCAGAAAGGCAGTAAGGGAAAGAGGAGGAAGTGATACCCTAGAAATCCAGGTGGGAGGTTGATTTAGGAGGCAAGAGGACACTAGTTTGGTGGTTTTGCACAATAAGTCAGAACTACATTTCCCAGAATTTCCTTTCCTGTATGGGTAGTTGTATCCCAAAAAGAAATGTGCACAGGATTTGGAAGATAGCAGTATGAATGAAACCCTTGCACTCTCTCTCTCTTTTTTCATTTTCTTTTCAATTTAAATTTTGTTAACATACAGTGCAATATTGGTTTCTGGAGTAGAATTCAGTGATTCGTCACTTACATACAACACCCAGTGTTTGTCACAACAAGTGCCCTCTTTGATACCCATCACCCATCTAGCCCATCCTCCGCCCACCTCCCTCCATCAACCCTCAGTAGTCACTTACGGCTTGTTTCCCTCTCTCTCTTTTTTTTTCTTTTCTGCCTTCCCATGTGTTCATCTGTTTTCTTTCTTAAATTCCATATATGAGTGAGATCATATGGTATTTGTCTTTCTCTGACTGACTTATCTCACTTAGCATAATAATACACTCTAGTTCCATCCACATCTCTGCAGATGACCATTGCTCTCTTTAAAAGTTATAGTGGTTAAATATGTTGAGAGACAGGTACAGAGGTTCTCGCATGTTTCAGCTTGTCCTTGTTCTCCTGCTCTGTACCCAACACTTCTTTCTGACTTCCCGTTTTGTAGTGACTCCAACAGCAACCCTGATACTGATCCCAGAGCCACTACCAGACATAGGACAACAGCCTTCTATGGATCCATTAAGCAACTCTTCCTTTCTCAATTGCCACTCCAGCAGCTAGGTGCGCCTGCAGTCCCAGATTCTCTGGCAAGCTCCAAACTGTCTACCTCTGCCAGTGTTGGTTAGAGAGTTTTCTCTGATTACTTCCACACCTTACTTCTGGAGCTCCTTCCACAGTTTTGTAAGATCTAATTCCTATAACAAATACTGCCTTCCATATTCTCAAAATCATTCTGTTTTCCTGACCAAACACTGATGGAAATGGCAAATGTTGCAAAAAGAGCAAGTAAAATAAAGATGGGAAAGTTTTCCTTGAATAAAGTCACCAAGAGATTGTTGAAATTTTTATAGCATTTTATCTGTAGCAGCTGGACAGAAGAAATATCAAAGTTAGTTGAGAAATGAAGGAAAATGAGAAAGTAGAGACAGCAAAAAAATGCAATATCACACACTTCCATTCCCCTATTTACTACACTATTTTGCTACTATTAGTTTAAAATGGTTGTCCTTTTACTAGACTGAAAACTCATTGAGTAAAGAAATGGTTCTTTGACATTTGTAGAGACTAATACAATACTTGGCACCAACTAGACAATTTAAAACTTGTTTAATAAAAGAGTGATTAATAAGCATAATTTTAATTAACATTGAAACTTCAGACTGAACTTGGAAGAACTAGCTCTTTCACCTTAAATTAGCAATAGTTTGTATTGCTACAATAGTTATATTGGAGTGCGTAGAAAATTATTTGGGCAAAGAGCAGGAAAAGGAGAAAAGGAAAAAATAAATAAAAGCATGCCTAGTTGAGCCTGATAATTTCAGGAGGGTTATACCCTATTGAAAACAAGGAGATAAAATTACCCAGCCATTTCATTGCTAACTATTGATCCGATGAGGAATTGTTGGGTTTTTTTTGACTCTTTGTCATGGACTCCACTGACAATGTGACAAATGTATGGATCTTCTCTCCGGATAAAGTCCCATGTATATGTAGATCATTGTGTTTTCATTTTAAGATGTTCACAAAATTTCTCTGGGATAAGAATCCCTACAATAACGAAGATAACAGATAACAGATATTGTTTGTTAAACTCCCATCTCAGTCTCTCTCTGTCTTACTCTCTCTCTCTCTCTCCCTACCTCTGCAGGTCAAATATCTCTTTCAATTTTTTTTTTTTTTTTTTTTTTTTTTTTGCTTTGTAACAGTAGCTTTGCACGATCTGCAGTTACTCAGTTCAGATAATGACCACACACCTATGGCATTTTTAGTGATCTCCATGTAAGAATATATGGAAGCTCTTTACAAGAAACTGATTTAAGTTTGCCCATATCAAAATCTAAGCAGGGAGCCCGATGCAGGGCTGGATGTGGGCTCGATCCTGGACTCCAGGATCATGACCCAAGCCAAAGGCAGAATCTTAACTGACTGACCCACCCAGGTGCCTAAGGTAAATGTACTCTTGATCCCCTTTAACTATTTCATCCTTCCCCCAATTCCCACCTCTGGCAAACACCAATTTGTTTTCTGTATTTAAGAGTCTTTTTTTGGGGGGGGTTTCCTCTTTTTTTCTTTGTTTTGTTTTTTAAATTCTACGTATGAGTGAAATCATATGGTATTTTTTTTCTCTGACTTATTTCACTTAGCAGTGTACCCTCTAGGTCCATCCATGTCATTGCAAATGGCAAGATCTCATTCTTTTTATGACTGAGTAATATTTCAGAGTGTGTGTGTGTGTGTGTGTGTGTGTCTGTACATACACACACCACATCTTCTTTACCCAAGTGTCCATCAATAAATGAATTGATAAAGAAGATGTGGTATACATATACACACACAATGGGATATTTTACCTACATATATTTTAAAAGTATAATAAAATGGGTATACAGATTTTAAGTTTCAATTAGATAAAATTAGAGGTTATGCATATTATCCATCTCTCGTCTACTCTCTATATATCCTCTTGCCTAAAGAAACTCTTACTTACCTTCATAGTATATTATGAAAAATTGCTTCTGTCTTAAGAACTCCTTTTTACAGCAAAAGAAATGAATCAGTGTTCTGGCAAACACATAATTCACTGGTATTACTATATACTAATTCACTCAAAGCAGCTGACATAATAGAACAGTGAAATGACCTGGTAAAGACCCAGACAGCACTGGCTTGGTGACAATAATTTGAGGTTGGAATATTGTCCTTCAAAAAATGCTGTAATCTCTGAGCAAGTATCCAAAATGTGATGGTGTTTCTCCAATAGCTCTGTGAACCACAGAGATCTCTACATTGGTTTGGGAAACAAAGTGTAGAAGTATGGGTGATTTGTTAGACTGATGATTAACTGACAAAAATTCTGCTTTTATTCCTATAATTTACATCTATGCTAATTGGAGATCTTGGTTCTTAATGGAGGAATGTTTTAGCATGGGTCACAAGAAGAATCTTATGAATCTCAGTGAACTAGATGTTGAGAGTGCCCACCTAGCCATATTGGTCTCTTTATAACACTAAATCAACAGGTAAAAAGAGAGTTCCTAGCTTGTGATTGATTTTGATGATTAGGGGGAAATAGGCTATACCAATGGGAGCAGAGGGCATTATATCTAGAACCCAGGAGATCATCTGGGTATTTCTTACTACTCCTAGGTCCAGTGATAAAAGTTACTGGAAGACTGCAGCAGACAAATGCAGGCAGGACCAGTAAGGGTTCAGACGCTTCAAATATTAAGGTAAACAGGCATGATATCTGGATGCTGACTGATGACAATGAAAGTGTGGATGGATGGGTAGTTTAAGCGGGGCATCAAAAATATAAATTGTGGTCTTATAAACAATAACAGATCAAAACTATTATAGGTATGTCAGTTTTTTTCTTTAAACTGTCCCTTTTCCAACTGTTTTATATAAAGTATGTTGATGGTGGTTATCTTTTTAATTTTGTCTTCAGATGCCAGGATATGAAAGTGTTGTGATTACACTAAGAGTAATGATCATTAACTCCAGATGAGTAAAGGTGACTGGTGGGACTCTGGTCTTCATTCTTTGGAGAGAGGTTGAGTCAATCTTTGTTAAATTGAAGGAGAGTTGAGTCATGGTACATGTAAGCATACTCTTGTTGTTTATAAATTTCAATATCTATTTATTTTGTATGGATGGATGATAAGTAGCCAAAGGAGTAGCTTGTGCTGGATAGACTTCTCCTTTTAATCAAACAGCATTTATTCATTTACCCTCCTATGTTCTTTCTTATACCTCAGGGCCTAGAAGCTTTCAAACTACCTTTAAAAAAATCTCTTGTAAACTTGGCTTTGGATTCCACCAATGAGAGACACATCTATGAAATTATTGCACCTTCAGCAAAAGTAAACAGACATAGAAGTTTAGCAAATGGTAGGCATGAAATTTTTGTAACTCCTCAGAGTGTTTGCCCATGAACCACCTGACTCATGCTTCAGGCAGCTGTGATTATCAGCAGTGGTTTCTTGTGATTCTTGCAGCTTCCTGAAACCTGGCATCAAACCAGAGAACAAACAGTAGGGTTTTTTGTTGTTGTTGTTGTTGTTATTGTTTACTTCACCAGCTATTCAAATGATTTGGTGGGAATCAAATTCCCAATATTATATCCCTTTCTGCTTTAAAAATGCCTAGAGTGGATCCTGCTTTCCTGCTGGATTCAGTTTTCCTGCTGGAATTGTGACTGATACATCAAGTTCACAAATGACATTCCTTCCCCTTCCTATTTCCTAATGTTAATCTCTTATCACTAGGAAAAGAAAAACATATTCTTGCAAAAAGCATATCAGATTAAGGATTTTTTTTCACATAATGCGAAGCTATGACTTTGACTAGGCTTTTGATTTAGTTCTATGTAGTGATTTAGGAAGGGTCTTAGGATTCTCTTGAAAATATAGATATCTAAAGGAAATAGAAGAAAAGAAGTAGAACTGATGGATAATACAGAACAAGAGATTAAAGACTCCAAACTGATTTTCCACTCTCTTGGTTCTGATTTTTCAGGCATGCAGATCATTGCATATTTCTAGAGTTACAGTGAACATGCACATGCTGGATGGGGCAGTTAATTCTGGAGAGTCAATGATAATCAACATTCTCATCATCACAATTAACATGAAACAAGTCCTTACTGTGTATTCTTTAAGTGCCTTATGTGAATTTTCCATTTAATCTTTCCAACAATATTCTGAGGTAGCCATTAATTATCCTCTTTTCATGTATAAGAAACTGAAGCATCAAGAGTTTAAGTTACCTGTTCAAGGATACACATCTAGCCCGTAGCGGAAATAAGATACTCAGAAACACATGCATAAATGGCATGGTCAACACTGTCTCATAATAGTCTGAAATTTATAAACTATCAAATGCAAAATAGCTCTCCTAATCTCACCTAGGGACTGTTATACCTGTCACAAGTGCTAAATCGGGAAAGCCATGGAGATTTCAGAGAGTTTGTAGGTTTAGGAGGAGGAAGGAAAAAACTGAAAAGGTTGGATGACTTTGATGTTATGACTCGAGTGTGGGACCCCATAGAATAAAATGTGTCAAAGGAGGATAATGGTGGCCCAATCTCCAGGTTCCCAAATGTTAAGTCTTTTGCTCTTTCCAAGATTTATGGACCTATGGTATCAGGTACAAAAGGCAGCCTGGTAGAGAAAGTTATGGGTAAGGAGTTAAAAAGAGCATATTACCAGCTCTTCCTCAGTGTGTTTATATATTTAAGCTTCCAATATTTGAAATTCTGCCAAAATGTATGGATATGGGAAGAGACTTCTATAATATAGTGTGTGGGGGAAAGAATACATTTCAAGATGCTCATGTAAAAGATACTGCCTCAATGCAAGAAATTATTTTCTTATCAACATAACAGTTAGTATTTTGTTCAGCTAGTAAATTTCCAGTTTATAAACATATATTTAGATTTATGTATGTATGTACCGATATGTTGTGTTTTGCCCCATAAATGAAATAACTTTAGAAGAATAAAAGTAAAAAATATTAGGGTTTCAGAATTTTCAGTTGCTTAGCTCATTTGATAATGTTCAAACTTCATAATGATGTTACAGGGAATTAATTCTGTGTAGGTTCTGCACTAACTAGGAAAGTGATCATTCTCTATCTCACTCAAAGTTTAGGAATATATTATTGGATGCTATGGAGAATACCATGGCGCAAAATATATAGTCTATGCCCCCAAAGACCTAAATCAGATTGGGTAAGGAAGACACATATGTATTTAAAGTTAAAATACAATGCAAAGCAACATATGAATAAAAACATTAGATATTAAAATATCAGACTAATACTGGTGGTTTATATAGTCCATAGATAATTCTGGACCTGGTAATATGTAGCTAAGCAGAGAAGAGAAGGGAAGGAATTTCAGGTGGGTGAATAACTTGAGCAAATGTAAAGTGAAGTTTAATAAACATTGAACAAACAATTTAGCCAAGGCATTCACAGAAAGGGAAGATGAAAGCATTCATCTTGGGTGTAGAAGAAAAAATTATCGAGTGATTTGTAAGCTGTCTGAGGAACATGGTAAACATATGGTTCTGCCCATGTTCACAGAAACAAATCCTGGTTTTTCTGAAGGAGTTTATAAAATATTTGATCCTCAACAAATGTTTCTCCTCTGTTCACTTGGTGGTAGATATCCAAAGATCATAAACCTCTTCACAAGTGTTAGGCTGTTTCAGTTTGCTTCCAAACGCTATGTTTTTGAGTGTTTCAATATTTCCCTTCTGGAAGGCAGTTGTGAAGGATGATTACAAAATGTCCTTTGAAACATGACTAGCAGCACATTGAAAGAGGCTGTTTCAGTGGACTGAGTTCATGGCTGCCTCCCACATTTGGCATGTTCCTACCAATAGAACAGGAAATAGAAAGCATATTTGTTTAGTCAGGAAACTTGCATTCATTGTTTGTGCTGGCTGCACAGGAGGGTGAGTGGGTATTTATATTACTGTTCTGATTGCAGGGCACTTTTGATTCCTCATTAATGGTGTTTGGAGAGTTGTGAAAAGAAATATAACAGCACACAGTTATTTTCATAGACTTCCTTCAAAGTAGTGTAATTACTACAAATATTGCCTTAGTCTCCTGCTGAGACAATCAGAACCCAATTTCAGATAGAATAAAATGCAAGTAAAAGAAAATGAAAGGCTTAAGCCAGCTAACGCTTTTAACCTATGATAGAATTTTTAAATATGTATTTAGTAGGACCCTAGTTATTTTCAAGTGATAATTTCCATTTATTTTGGAATTTAGGAATGTATCAGAAATATGTTTTTTCTTCTATTTCATACTTTTCTATTGGTTTCTGGCCTACATCCTTTTTGCTCATACTTGGGATAATACACAGAAACTATTTAAACTCCCCAGCTTTCCTTCCTGAGCACAAAAACTCCTAGAGGACCAGATTTTTCTTCCACAACCTCTGCATTCCTTCATGAATATATCTGCAGAGCCAGGAATCCTTAAAACAAATCTGTTAAGACCAAGACATCAAATGCTGCCTTGCAGTGGGAAAATTTAATATTAATCAAATATATACTTAATTATGTTAAAAACATTATGTGTGTTTGTTTTTATTTTGTTTCGAAAGTCCCTTCTGACTAGCAGAATTTCCCCCCCCACACACACACAATTAGGCATCTGCTGTGTGGAAGTTTTCCTTGAACTCTTTGACAGTGTTATTGTTGTTGTTTGCTTGTTTGTTTGTTTGTCCATTGTTCAAAAGTTCCTTTACCCTGAGAGGCTAAGAGGTAAAGTAAATGTGTGAGAAAAGCCATGAGGAACATTCTAAGGCATTATAGTAACTTTGGCAAACTAAAGAATATAGCTAATCCCAAATTGATTGTTTCCTTTATAAAAATGTGGCCTACTATTGCCAAATATCCAATTTTATAAAAAGAAGTTAAATACTGAAATTTGATATAAAATTTCCAATTAAAAAAGAGTCATATACTTCAAAGCATGACTGTAAACTAGGCTTCAGGGCTTCCATTAACAGCTTGTAAACTTTTATATAGTAATAAATGTGGCAGATGTTTGACCTCCTGAAGAATGAAAACCAGTGAACTATGTCCAAGATCCATGTTGACAACAGCTATTTTATTTAATACTAAAAGCGTTAGTTACAAATTATTCATATAATTTTACATTATTTATAGTACTTAAACATTTTATATCTGTATCTCCAATTATATATCCACCCAGCCACCTACCCAACCATCCCTCCCTCCCTCCATTTATCTATCAACACACATACATGTAATGAGGTGTAGTCGTTCAAGTCTGAGCTCTGGAATCAACTGCTGAGGTCCAAATACTGAGTCTACCGACTATTAGTGAAGTACCCTTGGGGATTCACTTAGCCTCCAGTGCCTTAGTTTTCTCATCTGTAACATGTGGATAATGACAGTCGCTCAAGTACAGAGTTGTTCTGAGGACTGAGATTGGTTTTTGCCTGCATCTTCAGTAATGTTGAACTTTCTGGGCATTTTCATGCCTGCTGCTGGGGAACAAAAAAGTGATCTCATTGATTCCCTTTCCACCCACCAGTGTGAGATGCTCAGATAAAAGCTGAAATGAGAACAAGAGGCCTCTGGACATGCACTGTAGTGTAAAAACTTTATTTGAAGAAGACAATTTTGTCACAAAGCCCTTAGCCATTAGAGCTTCTGGGACCCTAATGCTAGGCTGCTTTAAAAATAAGTCTTATGTCTATTTTTTTTCAGATGGCAGCTTACAGACTGGTTATGTATGCATGTCTTTCTTTAAATCTCTCTTTCTCTCTCTCAGTTATCTATTTCACAAAATGAATTCTTCATGTTACAAGAGAATTTAGAGTAGTGCTGCTTTAAATAGTAAGCTTTCGATGCATTCAAAGTATGAATCAATTTATGAAAAATTGATTTACACACAACTTTACAGGAACAAATCTATTGCATAAAAGCTGTTACAGGACTCAATCCAATGAGCTTTAACAAATGTGGAACCAATTGTTTGTCTAAAAACTAACTTTTCATGACCCCCCACCCCAATTTTATCAGCATCCACATGTTTTTTAACCTTTTTAACTGGTGTCTGAACTGAATAAGCATTGTAAGAAAATTCCATAATAGTAAATATACAGCCCAGATACAGAATTAAATGTTTTGCAACAGAGACATTATTCTACTTATTGATCGCCTGTCAGCAAAAATTGATGATTTTCCAAAGCAAAAAGCAAACATAAAATCCACATTACTAAGGGTAATTGCTCTACTCCATATGAACTGCATTGTTTTTGTTGTTGTTTTGCTAGTTATTTGTTAGTCCTAAAAGAAAACAAAACTCAACCCTAAAAGCATTCATCAGCAGGAAATTCTAACAGACCTCCTGGACAGGCCATTAAAGTGCCCTTTACAAGCATGTAAATAATACCCTTATAGCCAGGTAAATACAAAAAAACAAAAACACGAACACACTGAACTCTCCTCCCTGAGATGGACCTTCATTTCTATTTGCCTGTTCATTCAGGACCTATTGTACCAATAATTACTTCTTGTGCTTCTGGTAGCAAATGTAAAATTATTTGGCTTATTTGGCATTGGCATACAATTAATACATGTAATTGATGATAAATGGTACCTTTCCTTTTCTCTCAGTGTTTAGCTGAGGGTCCCAAAGTTAAGGAGAATAGGTGTTAAATGCCAACAAGTTTTTAAAGAGAGATGCTAGATCCATCAGCATTTAGATTTAGATGTAAACTGCTTCTGTTATACTTCCTTCATTCTATATAAGCAAAGAAAGTTTAAAAATAATTGATAGGATCAATGAAAGGGAACTGGTGATCCCTTAGAGTTCTTGAGAAAAACATCCCTATGTCCACCTGGGAGTGTGGTGGTGTGTCCCAAAGACTGTGATGTTGGCCTCTGACCTGGAAAGGCCTGAAAGCAAGGGGCAGGGTAAAACAACTATAAGGGAAAGTGAGGGTCAAAAAGGAGAGCAGGAAGGAGTCAGAGTTGGAAAGGGCAAGGATATGGTTTGCTTTCCAATGGCCAGAGTGGTCAAGTACCTAAGTGGGTGGGCTTGAGCTATTTGGGAGTTTGCTGTATGAGAGAATTATCTGCTACGTAACCACAGAAGCAAGAGCCTAAGTGGGTGTGGTTTTGGAGGATTTGCCAAGGGGTTGCCATAAAGCCAAAGGGTGAGGCAATGGCTTGGGGATTAGGAAGCAATGAATCACCTCCTTGCCACCTCCACTTCAGGGCATTTATATTGGATCAGTGTTGATGTTCTGATTTAGATCTGAGTTGATATATTAATGCCTGAAAATGAGATTGTTCTATTGTTTAAAATTGGGATCTTCCAGAGCTATTGTTCAAAGCAGGGAAGAGAAATTAGAAAGCAGATTAGCTAGGGTATGTTTAAAGGAGTTTCATGAAGAGAAAAATAAAGATTTTTCTGATTGGTGTGATTGAGTTGACCCATTCAATAAACCGTTACTTATACAGTGGAATGAACTAAAAATAGCCTTTTAAAATTAGGAAATGGCAAGGCAGTGGGATTTGCACAGTTCTCCAAAATAAAATGCCATGATAAATAGAAACTCTGAGAGTATTATTTAATATTTTATTGTAAAAGAATTCTCTGCCAAAGCTCAGGATGATAGGCTCATTACCATTCCTCAAAATGTCACTTACACCTTATCTGGGAATCACCTAGACTTCTGGCTCTCCCTCATATTCTGTTCAATTGATCACTCTTAAAAGTAGCTTTAAAACCAGTACTTTTTTTCTCCTGATCTAGTCCTACAGTTCAAGTCTTACCTGGGCACTCCTCTGGACCAGCACTACTTGTGATGAGTGCCCACACACATTTCACCATCTGGAGCCAATGTTGTACCTGGACCAGCCCTTGTGGTTCTCTTATTATGATTGTAAGACCACATCAGAAACAACCATTGGGAAATTTTGTAAACAACAACAACAACAACAACAAAATTTATTACAAGTTATAGAGGGTACAAGGCAAACCAGGGCCACACAGTGAGGTTGTGGGAAAGAGAGGGAGAGAATGAAAGACTGAGAGAGACTGAACATGGACCTGGGTTCTGCTTTTATTGGGGTCATGGGTAGAGTACCTAGGGTTGCACAGGTTCACTCTTTACTGGTGAATTTAAAACACAAGAGTGGGAACAAAAGCATGGTTAGGGGAAAATAGGGTTATTCAAATGGTCACTTGTTTAGGTCAACTATTACCTTCTAAAAGGGAAATTTCATGGGTGGGACAGGCTGGCTCTTCATCTAGTTATATAGTTGGCAGTGTGTTTGAAGTGGATGTCTTCAGCAATAAAAAGCTTAATGTCAGGCACTTACATTACAATCAAAAAAGCTGATTATCGGGGCACCTGGGTGGTTCAGTCGTTAAGCGTCTGACTTTGGCTCAGGTCATGATCCCAAGGTCCTGGGATCGACTCCCACATCCGGCTCCCTGCTCGGCGGGAAGCCTGCTTCTCCCTCTCCCACTCCCCTTGCTTGTGTTCCTGCTCTCGCTATCTCTCTCTGTCAAATGGATAGGTGGAATCTTTTTAAAAAAAGCTGATTATCTGGCACTTTGCCCTATATCCTAGAATACCCTTTCCTTGCCCTCTCTGATTTGGCCACCAAAGGAGGTCTTCTAAGGTTCTACTACGCATGCAGACTCCCAAGGCTAGCCCAGGCCACAGTTGGCACCAATTTACTTAGAAGATACTGCACAGGAACCACAGCTTGGCAAAAGAACAACATTGAAAGAGTCCATACAACAGCTGATGCAGCAATCATACAGCCCTCCAGGAGCTATTATCTCCCCAGGGGATGTCTCAGGGCTAAGGAAAGGAGACCCACATGGGGCAAGTACAGGTGCTGCTCTGCCATAGAAGAAGCTACATGCTTCACAGTGTCAATTTTTCTTGTAAAAATTCCATAGGCATTGCTTCTACGGGTCACTTGTAGTCAGGAAAGCTCAAAGCTATGGTTCCCCTATTTGGTATTTATAGCTCATTTATTGTTTTCCCAGTCTGAATGCAATTTACCAATCAGGGTTATTTTTACCATAAGGTAAATGTTGCCTAGTGATATAGCTATTATGTACCATCTTATCTGGCTTTCAAGTAACAGACTTAGGGGGTAACCCACGGTTGGATTCTTGTGCAGCAGGGGAAGGGTTTCATAACCCTTTTATCTACTTCTTCCTTTCCTGTGAGCCTTCCCTATCTTCACTTTGCCACCCCAAATCATTGACTCCATTTTCTTTACTATTTCTATATCTTGTACATATTTCTGTTGTTGGCACATCCTAGCAAATGGTAATTATCTGTTATATTAAAGTACCTATTAGGTCTAGTGTTAGGGTGTGGCTGTTTGTGGGATGGGGAGTGAGGATTGTGATAACACAGCCCCTAACACTGAGGATTTTTAAACATATTTAGTTGTAACAAAATAATAGTTGACAGTTGATATCCTCAAACATATTTTGTTGGATTTGTCTTTTCTCATCCACTGGATATAAATGGCAAACTATTAGACTAGGTAATACAGGTATTTTTTAAAAATCAGATGTTTGAAAGACTACTAGCTAAGATGAAAATATGACCTAAGTGAAATTAATGCTTAAGAATTTTAATTGAGAAAATGACTTTTTAATTAGACCAGCTCATGAATTAAAGATCGTCATTAAACTATGGACTGTGGAGTACTTGTAAGAGCTCTACATCCAACTTCAAGTGATGTTCCCAATCTAGAGCAAATGATGACCTCTGGATTTAATGCATATGTTATTAGCAGTTTGATCCCTTAGATTCAGTCCATGAATTTTAATCCTCTCCAAAAGATGTTCAGAATGATTGGAAAAATGTAGCTGGACATAAATAAACAGGAACAGCTATTTACCAGAAAACTCTTTCTATCTGACCTCCTGCTAAGTTAACACAATGGTTTCTGAGAGAACATTATGACTCACTCCCCTTCTGGTATTTACCACAAACTCATATATCTTATTCTCTCTTCTACACTGCTTTAATCCTTCCCTGATCAGGAAACATCATTATCCACACTTGGAAACTGACTCAGACATTCAGTCAGAGGCCTCAGGTTGCAGGCTTACTGATCCATATTCAGCCTTGTTTGCCTCGTTCCATTATCCATGACTCTGGGGAAGGTTGAATGTCCTAAGAAAGTCAGCTACAGTTTGAAGCCTGGACTCTATTGATATCAGAATTTGATAAGGTAAAAAGAAAGGAAATGGAATAGTTTTACCTAAAACACTAGTTGCTGACGTAGGGGGAGTTGAAGAAGAGACCGAGGAAGTAATAGCAGACATTGTCAAAGGGCTAGAACAGTAAGTTCCCATTGCAGAGAATATGAGGAAATAAACTACCAACAGAAAACCGAATTCTTGCATTCCACAATAACACCATGGGCTGAAATGCTTAGGAAGGAAGAATGACAGCCAAGGCCAAACTTGGCCCCACTCTTACCCTCTGTACTCGTGTCAATTATTTCCAACTCTCAGTGCTCTTGTCTCATATACGAAGAAGGGGAGAACACACATAAGCTCTTTGTTTTCTCTGAAATGTTTGTGGAGAAATGCTAAAAAATA
The DNA here is from genome assembly GCF_009762305.2 of Zalophus californianus. Lineage (NCBI taxonomy): Eukaryota > Metazoa > Chordata > Mammalia > Carnivora > Otariidae > Zalophus > Zalophus californianus. The sequence continues at coordinate 146,253,792 of NC_045598.1, forward strand.
AAGTAGAAAACCAAACCTTTCATAAACTGTGAAGGAGGTTGTAGTTAATGTAGAAGTGTGGGTGTATCACAGAGGTGCTGCCTTGAATTCACTGTTTGTGGATTTTGATTCTTAACCTGCTTATTGTATATGAGAGGAAAGTCCATGCAAAAATAAATATTCTATGCCTGGTATTCTGTGGGCACAATTACTTGGTGAATGTTGAGAACATCTCATGATAATGTAGAACCAAATTTGCTTAACATAAGTATTCCTTCAGAAATGAAGCCATTCAAGTTGTCTAAACAGATACCTGGAAGAGTCCCTTTGCTCCTAATTATTAGACTGTATGCAAGTAGGGATTTTTGTATTTGAATATCTTGCCTCAAATTTTTAATTTTGTTATTTTCTTACCCTGGCTTAATTGAGTGGAAGCAATGTGATAGATAATGCTGAGTAAAACTGCTGGGGCAGATTTCTTTCCAGAAAAGACAAAACTGGAAGGAAAAAGATGCATTTATTCCTTTATATACTAATTCATTGGACTCTCTCTGGGGTATCATTGTAAGGCATATTTTACATTGAAACCATCTTATAATATGGTAGCTTTGGTCCATATTAATAACAACCAACACTTACTGAGTGTTAAACATTGTACATATAGCCTCTTATATCCTATGAATGTCTCCATGTCACAGGTACTACTGTTACTTTCATTTTGTAAGTGAGGCTGAAGCAAGAAGAGGTTATGTAATCAGTCCAAGGTCACATACCTAGTAAGTGGTGGAGCTGAATATTGAACTTCAGTAGCCTGACTCCAGAGCCTACAGGGTTCACCACTACCATAACTGCATCAAGAGGCTGAAGGAAAACAGGACTTGTACATACCTTGGTGTAGAGAATGAAGGACAATGAAGTGCAACCAAGTATATGGAGAATTCTTCTACTGACTACTGTGAACTGTTTTGTCTCCTGCCTCCCTTTTTCTTGCTCCCACCTCCCTTCTTTCGTATGTTTGTCTTGCTCACTGCCTTTATTTCGTTCTAGATAACAATACCCATAACTGTCTTTTCTTCTCACTGTATCTCTTCTTCCTGGTTGGTGTCATTAATTCCAAGATTAGTAATCACTAGGTAATGGATTTCCAAATATATATCTCAATCTTGAGTTCCAAACACATGTCCAAGCTGACCTCTGTCAGCACCTGGTTGTCTCAAATCTCCTGAAACTCAACATGTCTAAAAATGACTCTATGGCCTTTTGGATAGGGCTGTCCTGAGATTTACTTCTCTTCCTGTATTCTCTGTCCTGGTTAATGACACCATTTCCTAATTTGCAATCTATGATTGGCAGTTGCTACTTGTCACTCACTCAAATCCTCCCCGTTTGAGGTTAGAGATCATCTCTCTCTTTTTTTGAAAATTGAGATATAATTGACATATTATATTAGTTTCAGGTGTATAACATAATGATTGGATATTTATATATATTGTGAAATAGATCTAACACTATAAATGATTACATTTTTTTTCTTGCCATGAAAACTATTTTTAATTGAAGTATAGTTGACATAATGTTAGCTTCATGTGTACAAGTCTGTACTGAGAACTTTTAAGATCTACTCTCATAGCAACTTTCAGATATATAATACAATATTATTAATTATTAAAGAGATCATCTCTTGAATCCAGCTGTTCCTCCTTCCTCCATGGCCTTTACTTTACTGAAGGTGTGAATCATGCCATGTTCAGCCTCTCTGACATGAGTTTTTCTCTGCTCTGGTTAGAACCTCCTCCATTTTTTTCTAGGATTACAATTCTTAACAATAAATTTAACCAAATTATTTTTTACCTAGAGACATCTGTCAGTATTCTATCATTCACAAGATAAAATATAGACTCAAGATGGTTGGCAAGTTCTTTCAAACACGGTTCTTGTCCTCTATAGTTAAGAGTTTGTTTCTTGGTGTATGTCTCTCTCTTTTTTCCCTATGCTCATTTATTTTGTTTCTTAAATTCCACACAGGAGTGAAATCATGTGGTATTTGTCTTTCTCTGACTTAATTTGCTTAGCATGATACTCTCTAGATCCATCCACATTATTGTAAATGCAAGATTTCATTCTTTTTATGGCTGAGTAATATTCCATATGTGTGTATGTGTATACACACACACACACACACACACACACACACACACACACATATATATTTTCTTTATCCATACATCAGTTGAGGAACACTTGGGCTGTTTCTGTTGTTTGGCCATTGTAGATTATTGTAGATAATGCTGGGGTACATGGATCCCTTTGAATTAATATTTGTGTATTCTTTGGGTAAATACCTAGTAGTGCAATTGCTGGATTATAGGGTAGGTCTATTTTTAACTTGAACCTCCCTACTGTTTATGAACTGATGGTTACCAGAGGGGAGGTGGGTTGGGGAATAGGTGAAATAAATGATGGGGATTAAGGAGTGAACTTGTGATGAGCACCAGGTGTTGAATCTCTAAATTGTACACCTGAAACCAATAAAAAAGTAGGGATAAACAGTGTTCCTATCTATAGCAATACAAATACAAAACAAAAATAACTAAAAGATAAAATTATTGTGGCTACCTGCTACCTATTTCTTATGCCCCAGCAATCCAAGAGCCCATTTTAGAGTCAAGATGAAGAAACTTTGGAAGGGCAAATTGAGCTGGAAAAGAGACTGCTTCCATTTGGGATCTCTCTCATACCCTCTCCAAGGTACCTTGGCTTATCCACTTCCTAAACTGTTCTCTACCTTCCCACTTCCCATCTACTCTTTTTGTATTCAGACTTGAGGACATGTAAGCCACTGATAAGAGAGGAGAGGTTGGTTGGAAGAGAGTCCTCAAGACCTGAATTTAGGGTGGATTATTAAAAAGAAAACAAAACAAATCAAACCAGAACCAAAAACAAACAAACAAAAATTAAACCTTTCATACTGCCAAGATACACACTCTGCTAGTATCTCTGCTTGTTATGGTCTAAATTGCGTTTCCTCAAAAATTCTTATGTTGATGTCCTAACCTGCAGTCCTCCAGAAAGTGATGTGTTTGGAGATAGTCTTTAAAGGGGTAATTAACATAAAATGGGGTCGTTAGGGTAGCTCTAACCTGATATAAGAGGAGATTAAGACAAGGACATTTACAGAGGGAACACCATATAAAGACAAAGAAAATGGCCATCTACAAATCAAGGAGAGAGGCCTCAGAAGAAACCAATCCTGTCAACACCTTGATCTCAGACTTTTGGCCTCTGAACTGTGAGGAAATAAATTTCTGTTGTTTAAACCACTCTGCTTTGCTATGGAACCCCTAGCAAACTAACACAATACTTTTATAAAAACAATAGCCAGTACGGTGTTTGAATGCTTACTATATGCCATGTTGTGCTCTATATGACTTATATATTTTTTAACTTATTTGGTCCTCACAACAACTATGAGGTAATATGACTTTATCTCATTTATGTGAAGGACGAAGCTGCAGGATTAAACAATTCCAGGTAGAGGAATTGGGATTTTAACCTAGAGAAGTTTTAATATACCCTGTGCTACCACCCCTGCCCCTCATACATTCTCGGCTCTAGACATGCCTGGCTTCCCGCATTCATGTTTTGGCCATGATTCTGGAGGGTTTTTGTTTTTTAAGACTTTGCAGATGATACTTTCCCTTCTAGTAAATAGTATTAATCTTCCTCTGCTCTTGACCTAAATAAAATTTCACCTTCACTATGACACAGATTAAGTCTCTCCTTCTCTGGGTGCCTATTGCACTGTGTATATCCCTTATCATAGCCCCTATATTGATTTTAACTGAGGCATCTCTCCCCCTCATTGAACTGTTAGCAATTTGGGGTCCAGTGGAGACTTAACATTATATTCTCCTGAAGCATTGACTACTATGCCTGAAACATAGTAGGTAGTATGGTTGAAGGCACCCTACCTTCTGATTGTACTCTTTTATTTGTATACTTTTTAATGTTTATGATGGACTGCACCTATGATTTCAATTAATAGATTAAATGAAAACCTTGATGTTTTATAAATATAAATTCCTTAATAGATTTATTTACCATTGTCTATTGACAGTGCTTACAGTTCAGCTTCCAGGAGTTTTATTCTCCACTTGCTATGAACTGACCTAAGCCACTTTGACTTTTATTATTGTCAAGTTATCTTTACATCAAAAACTTATGATGAATGTATGGTGATTAACATAACATAATAAAAAAAAGTTATCTTTAGTAGATTTCAACAGCCTCAGAGGACTAGAGGTAGGAGGGGACAATAGTTCTTGTCTCCCACAACCTTGCCATATGGGAGGTGGTATACTACAGTGAAGGCCGGTCTCCAATGGAACTCTGCCACACATACAAACACTTGCAGGCAAGTGAAACAGTTATCTAACCTGTAATGCTGCCTCCTGACATCCCTCTTCTCTGTCCTGTTGGAGACTCCACAAGAATCTTGGGTGAAAAATGCATGCTGAAGCAAATGACAATATTCTGATGGCAGGAAGAATTAACCTTCCAGTTGAACAAGGTATATTTGCAACGGTGCAAATCCTGTGCAGCATATCAAGTCAATCACGTCTCAAACACCACTCGTTTTACTAATGAAAAATTATTTCTGATAGCCTTTTTGTTAGTTTGAAGCCCACTAGAAAGGATTTCATTTTCTGAAGTACTTGTTACCCTTTGGAGAGGAGACTTCTGGTTAGGGTCTCTCAAATGCTATTTAAATACTTAAGTGTGAGTTCCTAGTTAAAATCCTTCAAATGTTGGTTAACTGCATATAGGATGTAATTTGCTACACACACACACAGGTATTTGTAGTGAAGTACTTAAAATTAAAGCTATACAGGATAGTGTCAAAGAGTTTTCCAAAGTGATCGTCTAAATTTATACTCTCAGAAGGAAATGAGAGTTCTAGTTGCTCCACATCTTCACCATCACCTGACATTGTCAGTCAAATTTTTTAAATCTAGCCATTCTGTTGGATATATAGCCCTATTGCACTGTGCTTTTAATTTGCATTTTCATCATGGCTAATGAGGTTTGGCAGCTTTTCACATATTTATGAGAGTCATATAGATGTGCTATTTGTGAAATGTCTTTTCTTTTGCTTATTTTTCTAACTGAGTTGTCTGTCTTTTCCATATTGATTTATAGGAACTGTATATTTTTAATATTTTCAGAACCTGGGGCAAGAGTACAAATATCTTCTCTCTGATTTCTTGGCTTCTCTTTTTTTATGCTGCTTAATTTTAGTGTAGTTTAATTTATCAATGAGAATTTTATCTGGAGTTGGACTATTCACCAGTCATATTATGTGATCTTCATACAAAGTCTGGGGAGAGGAGGAAAAATATTTTATTCTTTAAAATGAGTTTATACTAAGTCAGAAATTTTTATTAATACCAACCTAAAACATTGAACAATAAAAGTCCCACAAAGGGAAAAGTAGAAGGAAAACACATCTAAAGACAAAAGCACTTGCTTGTTACTAATCCTTAGATGTTATGACCAAGAGTAATCTAACCAAATTTTGTAAGCCCATAATTAGGATGCTTCTTTCTGGCACATCTGTATTCTTAATTTGCTTTCACATCCTTGTTTTATGGATTTGGGCCATCAAAAGTCACTGTGAGTTCCCATAGCTCTTCCTCTGAGTATTTCTCCTCAAGGAATCATTTTCTGACAACTTTCGACTTGAAACTGCTTTTTAAGCTCCTTCTCCAAAGGTTCCAACATCACTAGAGGCTTATTTCTTTTATGAATCAGAGAAAGTAAGTATAAGAAACATTAATGTTGCATCATTATGCTGATGAGAGTGTGACTAATTTTTTGCAATCAGAAAAAGGGAAACTGCTCATTTCCTATTAAAGCATAGAACAAGCTTTTCCCTGACAGATTTTTTTGAGTAGTAACTGCTGCCTAGGCATTCCCTGAATTTTTTTGACAAGGTGGAGACTTAATGTCATTTCTAGCAATGGCTTGAGTGTACCAAAGTTTAAAAGATTGCTGGTGAACAAAGGATTTTATGAAAAGAATTTCTCAGTGGTTCTATACAGTGACAGACTACTAAAAGATCATTAACCCATATTAGGGAATATTTTATAATCAAATTTGAGTAATGATAAGCTGTCAACCTGCTTAATGGCAAATGGAATCCAAGACTGACCCTTATACTAAGTTCCATCCTATAATCAAGATTATTTCATTATTCATCCTTAAATTATTGACTTTATTTTCACATGTTGGATTGTGAATAGATATGAGGTCTGTTTAGAAGTCATATACTCAAAACAGTAAATATTATCTGTTTTTCTCCGGTGAGGAAAGTTTCCTAAAGGAAATAGACCTTTAGATGAGTTTGAAAGAGTAAATGAATTGACAAGGGGAAGCTAGAGTTAGGTGAGGAGTAGAAGATAGCCCAATGAAAGGCTTGCAAAAGGAAGTGAAGGGCAGTTTTCAAAGGACAGACATGGAACGAACGGTATTCAAACTACTCTGGAGAAGCTATAAATCAAACCTGTAGATGAGAGGTAGTAGAAGGCATATCATTGAAAGGTGTTAAAATAACGGTGTTTTGAGTACCATATAAGAGCTGAGCTATGTTTTAATGAGCTCTACATTTAAGCTATCCCTCTTCCTTATATATGCCATAGTTACATTTTCTTCATCTCAGTGACACTGTAAATTACCTTAACTATATCTTACTTCCTTTTCTCAACTGCAATATTATTTCTAACTATAGCATATTTGATGAATCTCAATTTTCTTATATTTACATTTCTTTAATTACTCTTAGACATTTTTTTTTGCCACATGCTTTTTTTTTAGCCTTACTCTTTTCCACAAACTATCTTTATGTTATCTGAAGGAAATGTGTAACTTTTATAATCTGTTATTATATTATAACATCCTTTTGAAAGTCCTTTATATCTAGCCATAATCTTTCATGTTGTCCTATAATTGTCTTTCCTTTTCTCGAATATTAGTTAGACCATAAGGTTATGATCTTCAAAGTAGTCGTGGTCATTGTGTCATGTGTCTTCCATGTCCTTTTCTATGAGTCCACATCTTGTACTTGTTCCACAGAGACTGTTCTTTCTAGCCCCTTAGTACCTGTGGTCTATTTCTTGAACTGTTTGCCTGCACACTCCATTCCTCTTACTGTTACTGGTCATAACACAGAAAAATAAAAATCTATCTTCTTTCAACACTTCCTTCTGCTAGGAGCTTTACATAAATTATTTCCAGTGATCTGTAGTAAGAAAAGTGATACCCAGAAAAGTTAAATGGTTTGTCTAAGTTTACACGGAAATAAGTAGCAGAGCCAGACTGAAATTTCATCTGACAAATTTCTAAGCTTACACTTTTAATTATTACACAAACCAAAATAAAATATTCAGTATGCTCTACATGCTTATCTGGACAAGGAAAAAAAAATAAAACATGGTGCCTTCCCTCCATGGATTCACAGCCTATTTGGTGAGCTAAGAATACTAAATAGGGAGAATAAGATAGTCCTTCTTTTTAAGATTTTATTATTTATTTATTTAGGAGAGAGAGAGGGCAGGAAGGAGCAGAGGGAGAGGGACAAGCAAACTCTATGCTGAGCACGAGACTCATCATGGGGCCCTGAGATCATGACTTGAGCCAAAATCAAGTGTTGATCATTCAACCAGTTGAGCCACCTAGGTGCCCCAAGAATAAGATATTCTTAATCATATTCTTAATATGATGTTAATCATTTTCTACATATGAGAATTACTGTGTATAAAAGTAGTTGGGTCATACAGGAAGCTGATAAGGTTTAACTGGATTTAATTCTGGCTTAGTAGTGTAGGAGGTATACTGAATGGTCAAACTGGAAGGCATAGCTAGATAAAAGCTTCTTGGAGGAGATGCAACTTCAATGAGGTTTGCATTCTTTCCCCATTACTGGATTCTCCTCGTACAGGGCAATTTCTTAAAGATCTGCTTATTGAGCCTCTTCACCATCTTCTGGATCACTAATGAATCTACCTAGGTCATTTGGAATACTCAATCCTTTCCCCAAGGTACTGGCCACATCTCCCCAAACCAGAGCTTGCACTGAACATTCCATTATTGCTCTTTATCTATTACACAGACATTGAAAATACTATGCAGCCACTGAAAATACTAAACATTAAGCTGTTATCATTTTATTACACAACTGTTCCATAGTTGTATATTCAAGAGTTATCACATGATTCAGTCTAACTCTTTATCAAAGTGAGGTAACTAATTGGGTGTACTTACACAATTCTTTGTTGCACTTTACAATTTCTAAAGCATTTACAGATCAATTAACTTCCATGAGTCCTGAAAGGTTTCACTTTTTGTGGACATTTATGACAAAATCCCCCCCACAAATGTTAAAAAATATTCCTTCACCTGACACATGTCAAAGGTGAAAAGTAGTGCAGAATACGACAGTAAACATGATGTAATTTTCAAGTGATAGAGCATGGAAATTCAACTAAAATGAAGTTTCTTAGCTTGAATCATTTCTCATAGTAAAATTGCAATCCAGCAGCAATACAGACTGGATTAGTACTTAAACTTTTAGACTGAAATATATTAGTATCCTATGATAATCCATGGCTCAAAAGCCATAGGCATTTTTCTTTCTTTTTTTTTTGGTTTAAAATAATTTTATTAAAATTCATTCCATTTTTTTCTGTTGCTTGCTGTGTTAGGCTAATATTCAGGGAAATATTCATTATCAATGAAGGTACAAAAATGTCTTTAACATTCCTTTAAGTTTTTAAGGAAATATTTGCATATATAGTAGATACCTGTGTAGGAATTCATTCAAATGATTGCATTTTATCCCTGCAACAATTTTTAAGGACACACTTGCTTTATCACATTACTAGGTAAGAATTTATTCAAATCTATTTCATACTATGGCCTGCTTTTTAGTTACTAGTATTCACTGATTTGCCATATTTAACACAAAATTCAATTAGTTTTAGATAATCTCTTTTCTTTTTCTTCAATTCAAATTTCATCAAGAAGTTTATATCAGGATTTAATAGTTTTATTTCATTTCTAATTAGTTAGCATGTTCTTAGCTGCAAGGGACAAGAAAAAAACAAGATGTCTGGAGATAGAATTGTCCAGGGTTAGTAATTCAGAAATTCAGTTGCAATTTTCAGGACCCAGTTTTGTTCCCCATCTTTCTCCTCTGTCATCATCTGCTTGTCATTCTTGTCCCTGCTGGTCAAGACATGAGTGACACAGTTGCCAACATCATGTGCAGTCACTACAACATACAATAAATGAAGAGGGGAAGTTTTTTCATGTATCTATTTATAGATACAAGGACCTTCTTCCAGCAACTTCCTAGTGGACTTCCTCTTATATCTCATTGCCCAAGACTGTACCACCTGTCTTTAATAGATGATTCACTGAAAAAAGAATCAAATGGTCATGATTGACTTTGACAAATCACCCTCTCCTGCCTTTGGGGCTGAGGATAGGATTGCCTCTCTCAGACCCACATCCCTGCCAAGGAAGGCAAATAGCTGAAAACAAAAACAAAAACAAAAACAAAAACAAAAAAACTGAGTTTCTGCCAGCCAAAGAATAGAAAGTACTTGGAAAGTTAAAAAAATTACTTATACTCCCTAGTATTATCCCTTTTTCCTTTTAAGCACAATTCTGGCCCTACTTGATTCTTCTCCTATTGCTAAATAACCATTTCCAATATTTCACAAAATTTAACTGTATTTAAATACTATTTAAGTGTAACTATATACTATTAAATAAGAATAATTTGTTTTGTAGTTGTAGGCAGTAACACAGTTTTGGTTATAACAGGATACAGAATTGAAGGGTCCAAAGTTGAGATTTGTTTCTAGAACTATCTGTCATTTCTTTTCAAGTCTCAAGGCTGTCTCTTGGCTTCAACTTTATCTAGGTGATTATAAGTAAATTCAGTCCAAATTCAGTGACTTCTTGGTCAAATCCATAATGATTTCAGCCCAGCTGAGTTCTTCTCCTGCTCTTGCTGGTACTAGTGAACTCACTGGAGATCTTACATAGCCACCTGATGCTGGAATTGGTGGTAAAGGGAGGGTGCATGTACTTCTTAGACCTCTTCCTCTGCCTCTGCTTCCCACACTGTCATCAATAATCAATGTCCTTTTGGCCTGTGATCACAGAGTAAGTGATAACCAGTGGTGGCTTTAGTGGGTGTTGCATTTGGTTCTAGCAAAGGTTCAGAATATAGAAAATTCCATGTTGATGCGGCTTCTCCCCTCCTATACCTGGTTGGGGGCCCAGGCCCTTCTCCCCATGCTAGCAGCACACCCACTATGGAGCTGGCCATAATTTCCCCCCTCACTCCAGATGCACAGAAAACATAAATCGTCACGACAGCTCTCTCAGTTCTCAATCACTACAGAAGGGGTGTATCTTGGTTTTCTAGGGCTACCCTTACCAAATTAACATACATTTGGTGGTTTAAAATAACTGGCATTTATTCTCAAATTTTTGGAGACTAGAAGTCTGAGATCTAGGGAGAATCCTTCCTTGCCTCTCCCAGATCCTGGCTGTATAATTCCTTTCTCACCCTCCGTCTTCACACAGCCTTCTCTTCTCCCTGTATCTATCTGCATCTTCTTCTCTTCTGTCTTATGAGGATAGCTACCATTGGGTCTATGACCCACTCATATAATCCACAATGGTCTCATCTTGAGATCCTTAACTTAATTGCATCTGCGAAGACCCTTTTCCTAAATAAGGTCACATTCACAGGTCCCAGGGTTTAAGATGAGGACATATGTTTTGGGGGGCCACTATTCACCCTGCTACAGGGAATGGAAGTCTGAGGCCTGTCTCATGCCATGTGGGTCATGCTGCCACTTCTCTTGTTTTCTCCTAAACCCAGTTGTAGAGAACCCACTTACAGGACTGTTTCTCTCAAGTGGCAGATAGGAAAGAAGTCTGACTCTTCTCTCAAATGCCCCCCAAATTTCATGAGGGGCTTTCTTGCATTTTCTTCCCTCCCTTCCCATCCCAACTCCACCCCCTTAAGATTCTGCTTTAAGAGGTCGAGGGGCACAAATTCCATTCGATTTCTCACTCTGTACTTGTTTGTCCTTGTATTCTTCCCTGCTCTCTCCCCTCCCCACAGCCATACCCCCCATCATAGTGTTTTATCTGGAAGGGTGGGGGTGAAGTACCAACCATCTCTGATCTTTTTGTTTCACATCAAAAACAGTGCTTCTTTGGGCTTAGCAATTTAGAGTTGAGATCTCTGCCACTGGGGTGAGCCCTCTTGGACATCATTAGGTTTAGCCTTAGTTGGAGGAAGAACTAACAAGAACAGAAAGGTGTCCACTCAACTGACATTTTACAAGTCATCCTGCCCCACTTACAAATTGAGAATTATCACTCAGGTCCACTCAAAAATGCTCTTCTTTTAGCTTCTCTAAGTACCTAGAAGTTGCTTGAAAACCTCAAGTCATTTAAGTTATTTTTCTTTTCCATTTTAGTGCAGCTGTTGTGAATACAAAATAATTTCGGGCTGATGGCAACTCTGGACCACCTCTATTCTTTTGAAATAAGTGAACCCTTATCTGTCCGTTTTGAAGATTTTCATGGCTCGTGTAAATTGCTACAAGATTGATTTTGCTGCAGTTGAGCAGAATTGGTTAAAATCAGACAGACAGTTGGTGCCTTAGTAAGGAAAGAGTGACTAGGTCTTTGTTCCCAGAGCTCCCAAATTTAGAATTTATAAACATTATAAAAATTGATTTAAGAAGATGTATGCTCTTCATATCTCAGAAAATGACCTTTCCCAGCAGTGGAAATGGGTGCAGGAAGAAATAGCTATAGGCTAAAAATTTCCAGTATCAGAAAGAGAGAGCTTGGACAGTGAAGGGAGACAGCCCAGGAACCAAGAAGAGGCTGAAATTTGGAGGTAGAGGGTGGCCGGCAGGGAGGATTTAATGGGCTGAGCTCCTGGTAGGGGTAGGAGAGTGAGAAGACAACAGATGATTCTGGAATAATACTCTGTCAGTGGAGGAAACGTGTCTACAGAGATACCCCCACCCTCACCCCAAAGCCTGGCAGCACACCCATCCACTTGTCAAATTACCACACACTTAACAGCCTAAATATTAATTTAGTATCTTACAGTTCTGAAGTTCACAAATCCAACATGAGTCTCACGGGGCTAAAATCAAGGTGAATAGTAACAACTTTTAATTTTTATTTATAAAGTATTCTGGTATCAAGATCCTCTATTAATAACATTAATTGAAGCTGAATTTTTAAAATAAGGATTACATTTAAATCCCACTGGCCTGAGCTCTTTAATAGGTTGCAGAGAAAGATTTTATATGCTGAGATGTTTTTTAGACTTTAATGTGCTACCTCCATGACCTATGACCTACTAAGTTCTTTTGTCACACCTCTCATCATTAAGTCATATGTTTACAAGTTAACTTTAACCTTTTGTTTTACTATGAATATGCTTGGCAAAGCTTAAGCAATCTGTATAGGAGGCATAACATCTTAGGGATTTTGAATGCCAGATGGATTCCCATTTTGAGTTGACCTATTAAAGTCCTATCCTGAACTAGGATTTGATAATCAAATAAATCAGTTATTAATTTATCATAGAAATTGAATTTACATAAAACGTATAAGAACAGGGCCAGTGGAAAATTATGTAGGAGTATTCAACTATTTTGAAAGGGGAATGCAAATCTTCCTTAACATCGTGGTCAGAGTGAAGTAACACAGGTGAAACAGGATGAAAGAATTTAGATTTAAATCTCAGCAAATGAAATTTTATGTTTGGTGGATCCCATGCTTCCTTCTAGGGATATTTGAAGAAGGTAGCAGGGTGAGAGGGGTTTGGCATATCTTTATAGGGTTAGATTGTACAAATCTCAGAAGGGAGATTTAGGTCCTGTGCAAAAGCTCCAACACATATTGAAAACATTCATAAAGCCAACTTTGTTCCAAGTGGACTGCTAACTGCTAGACAACAATGTGCTCATTTACAATATAAAAGTAAATGGGTCATTTAAACTAGGTTACCAGCAGATCAAAATGGGAATAGCGAGGTTTATGTGAAAGAAGAAAGGGGCAAACGGAGCAGGGCACTTGTAAGCTCTGATACCTGTAAATTTTGGCAAGGCAGTGGGAGTCAGGACGTGTTAGTTTGAGTACTTTTGGAAAGGGCATAATTTGCAGTTTTGCATCTCTCCAAAGTTGTTTTGTGTCTCAGTGGGAGCACACTGTTAAATCAAGATGGCAAATGGCCAGTAAGGAAATAAATGAAATAAAATTCTCATTGAGGGGGAGAGCTAGCCAGCGAGAAATCTGGGGCATAATCCTTTGAACAAGCGGCAATAAGGAAGGTAGAATGATATTTAAAGTACAAAAGAAGTGGCATGAAGGGAAGCTTTCAGACTTTCAAGAAAACCATAAGAAAACTTGTGGTCTGTGATGTTATTTGTGACTACAAGAAGGAAGACCTCATGACTTTAGGAAACATTTCTAAAAATCAGATTCATATATATGCAAAGAGAAGCATTTCGTTCTATTAACACCAAGTAATATAATCTGCATTATTTGTATTCTAATGAAAGTCTAAATCTATGAGATACCTTAAAAAATATCATGCTGTTATTAAAATAGAAATAATAGTAGCCTGTACATAACTTGGATTTATAGCAATTTATAGATATTGATTATGCTCATTCTATCTAATTAAATGAATAATAAAAGGCCATTTGGGAAGCATAAAGTTTTCCACGCTTTTTATGATAGGAAGAGATAACATATTTTTTTAAGTGGGAAAATATTCTTGCTGAGATGTTAATAACAGTGAATACATGAAACCAAAAGACATGGAAACCAGAGAAAGACGAGTTTGAGAAGAATATGAAGTGAAAGAGAACAATTGGGGCTGAAACTACCACTCAAAGCCCAGCCCTAGCAACTGGAACTTTGATGAAGATACATATGAAGGACAGTACCCACGCTACTGACACAGAGAGAGCATGGGCAGTCAGGAAAACACTACGTCTCATGGAACAGTATTTTATACAACCAAAGAGGTCCATTTTTCATCTTTTCTGCCCCTCTCAACCTTACCAAATAAATCCAAATAGAGAATGCCTATTAACTCTGCTAGTCTAAAATAAGCATTGAGTCATCCTTTTTCTTTGGGTTCAATCAACACAGCTTCTTAGGCTTCTCTTGAGCCAGGAAGCTTTACAGGCTTTCATCATTTCTGATTCATTCATTCTTTTGTTCTGTATCTTAAAAGCCCGTCAGGTTTGGAATTGATAACAGAGTTGCAATCATTAGTCAACAAGTTGTTCATCAGTACCAGCAGGCTGAGAGTATACTGACCACAGGCGACCCTAAGTGGCCACTGGGTACAGAGCCATCCTAGGAAGGAGGAAATTAGTGGAAAACATGGCCCTACCACTGAGGTTCTCACAGTCTGATTCTAATAGAAATCACAAATTAAAGCTGTACCCACTAGTCCCTAAGAAGTGAAGAGGAGCATAAATGCTGACCGGGGGTTCTCCTTGACTGGGCATTGCTTCTTTGCATGCTCTGGTCTCCTCTTGCAATTTCACTGGATCTCAAACCTCCAAACCTGGAAACTATCTATGGTCAATCTGTTGTCAATGGAGAATATCCTGGTAAGCTCCCCTTTATTTATTTATTCATATATATCTGTATATATATATATATAGTATAAATATATATAATATAAATATATAGCATAACTATATTAAAAGTATAATATATATTAAAATATAAATACATATATTTATGTACATTTACATATATATATATTGAAAAAGTGATTCAGATATTTTATTTAAAAATTCAAATGGTATAAAGGGGCTTACAGTGAAAAGTACATTCATGTCCTTCCCACTCCAGACCTCAGGTTCTCCCATCTCAAAGGATCACCACTATTTCTGCATTCTTGTACCTAGAAACAGTCTGTGGGATATGCAAATAGATGTATATGCCCACCTCTCCCCTCTTAAAAATAATTAATAGATTTTATTTTTTAATTCCATTTTATATTTATAGACTAGCTGAGCAGATAGTTCTTAGAGTTTCATATTTCACCCCACATCCCTCACCCTTACACACAGTTCCCCTATTATTAATATCTTAACATTAGTATGGTCTATTCATTAAAATTAATGAATTAATATTGATACATTACTTTATTAACTAACATCCATAGTTTACATTAAGGTTCAGTCTGTTTTACAGCTCTAAGGATTTTTGACAAATGTATAGTTACATGTACCCACCATTACAGTTTTTATACAGAATAATTTCAATGCCGTAAAAATCCCCTCTGCTTCACTCATCCCTCTCCCCTCCTTCCCTCCAAATCCATAGCAACCACTGATCTTTCCACTGTCTCCAGAATTTTACCTCTTCCAAAATAATCACATAGCTGAAATCATACAGTACGTAGACACTTCAGCCTGGCTTAGCAATATGCATTTAAGCTTCTTCCACATCTTTTCATGGCTTGATGGCTCATTTCCTTTTCTCACTGAATCATATTCCACTGTAGGGATGAACCACAGATTGTTTACCCACTCATCTATTAAAAATATCTTGGTTGCTTCTTATTTTTGGCACATATAAATAAAGCTGCCATACACACTTGTGTGCAGGTTTTTATGTGGATATAAGTTTTCAATTCATTTGGGTAAATACCTAGGAGTGCAGTTGGTGGATTGCATAGTATGTTTCACTTTATAAGAAATTGCCAACCAACCAAGGCAACCATAAAATTTGTATTTCTAACAGCAGGGGAGGGCTGTTCCTGTTGCTCCACCTCTTCACCAACATTTGGTGTTGTCAGGTTTTTTTGTTGTTCTGATTTTTCTATTCTAATAGGAGTGTAATAGGATCTCATTGTTACTTTAATTTACAACTCCTTAATAGCATATTATGATGAACATCTTTTCACATGCTTACCTGCCATTTGTTTATCTTCTCTAATGAGGTGTTTTCTCAGATCTTTTGCCCAATTTTTAAGTGGGTTGATTATTTTCTTATTGTTGAGTTCTAAGGATTCTTTGTATAGTTTGGATACAAGTTCTTTATCAAATACATGTTTGCAAATGTTTTTTCCCAGTATGTGGCTTGTTCTTCATTGTTTTAACAGTGTTTTTCACAGAGCAGAAGTTTCAAATTTTAATAAAGTACAACCAATCAACTTCTTTTCATGGATTGTATTTTTGGCATTATATCTAAAAACTCTTCATCGAAGACAAGGTCGCATACGGTTCCCCATATAAGTGAGATCATATGGTATTTGTCTTTCTCGGTTTCATTTTTTTCACTTAGTACAATGCCCAGAGTCAATCCACATTGTCATAAAGGCAGGATTTCCTTCTTTTTTTTTTTTTTAAAGATTTTACTTTTATTTATTTGACAGAGAGAGACACAGCAAGAGAGGGAACACAAGCAGGGGAAGCGCCAGGCAGAGGGAGAAGCAGACTCCCTGCTGAGCAGGGAGCCCGATGCGGGGCTCGATCCCAGGACCCTGGGACCATGACCTGAGCTGAAGGCAGACGCTTAACGACTGAACCACCCAGGCGCCCCGGACTTCCTTCTTTTCATGCCTGAAAAATAACGCTATTATGAACATGGGAGTACAGATATCGCTTTGTAGTCATTATTTCATTTCCTTTGGATATACATTTAACTGGAAATGGGATTGCTGGATCATAGAGTAATTCTAATTCTTGAGGAGTGTTCATAGTGTTTTCTATAGTAGTGGCTGTACCAGTTTACATTCCCACCAACAGTGCACAAGGGTTCCCTTTTCTCTATATCCTCACCAGCATTTGTTATGTCTTGCCTTTTTGATGACAGCCTTGTGAGGGGTTAGGTGGTATTTCATTGTGGTTTTCACTTGCATTTCTCTGATGATTAGTGATGTGGAGTGCTTTTCATGTGCCTGTTGGCCAGTTGTATAACTTTTTTTGAAAAATGTCTTTTCAGATCCTTTGCGAATTTTTAATTTTTTTTCCACTATGGAGTTTTACAAGTTTCTTGTATATTTTAGATATTAACCCCTTATCAGATATGTGGTTTACAATATTTTCCCCATTCCATAGGTTGCCTTTTCATTTTATTGATGGTTTCCTTTACTGAGCTGAAGCTTTTTAGTTTGATGCAGTCTCACTTGTTTATTTTTGCCTTTGTTGCTTTGCTTTTGGGTTCAAATCAAAAAAAAAATCATTGCCAAGACTTCTATGACAGGGAGCATACCTGTTTTCTTCTAGGAGTTTCATGGTTTTGGGTTTACATTCAAGTCTTTCTCCTTTTTGTTAAGATCTGTTTCTGGAGATTCTTCTTGTTCTTTTGTTTGGCACAATATTTATCTCTTTCTTTATTTTCCTTGACACTTAGTGATGGTTTCTGTGCACTAGATAAAATAGCTACCTTTCCCAGTCTTGACAGAGCAGTCTTGAGTAGGAGATGATCCTTATTGATCAGCCCAGCCCAAGCTTCTTGTTGTCTCTCAAACTTCTTTATTCTTAGTGGCTCCCAAAGTTAAGGCCTGTAAGGGTCCTAAAGGGGAGGATCGAAGTCAGTACCTACAGGCAGGCTGATTAGAAAGCTGGGAGCTTAGGCAACAGTTGAGAAAGTATGCAGTTAATACCCTCCCGGTTAGAACCTGGAATTATGGGCATTTGTACCTGCTCCCTTCGTGCTAGGCTCCAGAATGTAGCTGCATCTGGTGGGGAATGCTCCTTAGGCCATTAAAAATTGTTTCTTTGTTTGCTACAGTCCTGTGACTGTTTTCTACAGTCCTATAAATTGGCTATTAGTGCCAGGTGACCCAGGGCCCAACTTTTGGGTGGCAGGCCCAAAATCTGGGACTCTAGAATATGTACAAGCTCCTTTCAAGGAGATCCTGGGAACTTGGATTTATTATTGGCATGGGCTAGAGGGGGGAGGCAGGGAAAGTGTCCAATGGCACCGGACACTGGAAAGGATTGTAGCCAGCCTCTGGATGCCTGCTAAATTAGAAGCCTGGCCCTGAAGCAGCAGCTTTTAAAACACACAGATAAAGGGAAAGACTGGGAGAGGAGTGTTTATTTTTCCCTGCTTCCTCTGCACCAAGGTGAGCTCTGAAGGGATAGCTGGTTAAAAACTGCTTCTTTGTTTGCTACAGTTTTGTGGGACTTGTGAAAGGAAACCCCCTTGGCTCTCAGAGCCAGATGATTTAGGGACCAGTCACCTGGAGGACAGCCATAAAAGCTGGGGTGAAGTCATAGGCACAAGTTTCTCCCAGGAGGATAGTGACAACTTGGAGCAGGTTGGAAGGAGAAGGCCCCTAGGAGCCTGCTAAATTAAACCCTGGTCCTCCCGCAGCCGTCTTTAAAGTACGCTCATAAACCTCTTTCATGGAAAGACTAGGAGATGAATGATTTTGCTTGCTTCCTCCAGGCTGAGCCCTGGGGGAGGGGAGGATAGTGCATTAAGTATTACTGCCTATTAAGAATTGCTTCTTTGCTGTAGTCTTGAAGGTCTTAGACACAAGCCCATTGGCTTTTACGGCTAGGCGCTTTGGGGGTCCATCCCACAGGTTGTTGTCTTAAAGATAGGATACTACATGTGAGATCTAGGCTCTTTGCTCCACAGGGAGAAGCTGAGAGTTCGGGATTCCCTCCTGATTGTACGGTGCTGTGCCAGAAGTGGGCTTTATTGCGAGAAAGTGTCCCAACCTTTCCACATCCATTTAGACGTGGTGTTTTCTTATTCACCAATGCGTAGGAGCTGTTGAGCTAGTCTAGATGTCTTTTAGAGGGAATTGTGTTGTGTGCAGTTACACATTAGGTACAAACATGGGAGAAGGGGTGCCCTGGAGCTTCCTGTCTCTATCTTGGTCAACTCTTCATTCAAAACTACCCTTTGTTGTTGGTTTTGAGCAACTTGATTGTTATTCTGTGGTGTAGTTTTCTTCAGGCATTTTGTTTTTAATGCCTGGAGTTTATTAAGCTTCTCAGATATATGGGTTTATACTTTTCATCAAATGTTGAAAAATTTTAGTCATTATTTCTTCAAATTTCTCTGTCCTCTCCTTTCTCTCAAGGGCTCAAATTGCATGTACATCCAGCTTCTTGAAATTGTTCCATAGCTCACTGATCTGTTTATTTTTAAAAAATTCACTTTTCTTGCTTTCATTTTGGCTAGTTTCTATTGCTATGTTTTCAAGTTCATATTTTTCCCTGCATTGTCTAATCTGAATTCAGTATCTTTTAGTAATTTCTTTTTTTCATTTTTTTTAAGATTTTATTTATTTATTTGACAGAGAGAGACACAGTGAGAGAGGGAACAAAAGCAGGGGGAGTGGGAGAGGGAGAAGCAGGCTTCCCTCCAAGCAGGGAGCCCAGTGCGGCCCTTGATCCCAGGACCCTGGGATTATGACCTGAGCCGAAGGCAGACACTCAACGACTGAGCCACCCAGGCGTGCATCTTCTTTTTTTAATTTTAATCTCAGACACTGTAGTTTTGATCTGTAGAAGTTTAATTTGGGATTTTAAAATATTTTCTATGTCCATGTTTTGCCTTTGAACATAGCGATACAGTTATAGATAGTCACTGTTTTCATAGTTTTTATGTTAATTCTAACATCTGTGTCATTTCTGGGTTGTTTTCAAGTGACTGATTTATCTACTTATTATGGGTCATATTTTCTAGCTTCTTTGCAAGCCTGGTTAATTATTGATTGGATTCTAGACATTGTGAGTTTTACCTTGTTGGATGCTAGATATTTCTTTGTTCCTGTAAATACTTTTGAGCTTTTTTTCTGTGATGTACTCAAGTTACTTGGAAACAATTCGATCATTTCAATTTTTACCTTAAGCATTTTTAAGTTTAGGGCTTATGATTCCACATTTCTGTGTCTTCTACCCAGAGCCTTGTAAATCTTGAGGATTTTAGTCTGACTGGTAGGAACAGGCATTATTCTTTTTTTTTTTTTAATTAGTCAACATATAGTATATCATTAGTTTCAGATGTAGTGTTCAGTAATTTATCAGTTGCACATAACACCCGGTGCTCATCACATCATGTGCCCTCCTTAATGCCCATCACCCAATTGCTCCATCCCCCCACCAGCCTCCCCTCCAGCAACCCTCAGGCTGTTTCTTAGAGTTAAGAGTCTCTCATGGGTTTTATCCCTCTCTGTTGACTTCCCATTCAGTTTTCCCTCCCTTCGCCTATGATCCTCTACGCTGTTTCTTATATTCCACATATGAATAAAACCATATGATCCATGAAAAAAATGCTCCACATCACTTGGCATCAGGGAAATGCAAATTAAAACCACAATGAGATACCACCTCACACCAGTCAGAATGGCTAAAATTAACAAGACAGGAAACAACAAATGTTGGCGAGGATACAGAGAAAGGAGAACCTTCTTACACTGTTGGTAGGAATGCAAGCTGGTATAGCCACTCAGGCACTATCCTTGACCCTGTATAAGCACAAGACATTATTACTTCTAATTGTTTTATGTGGTTCTTTTCTGGTATATGTAATGACCATTTCCTCATGTGGATGCACTGTCCATTACTCAGCTGAATTCTTGAGGAAGAACTTTTGCAGAACTCTGAGTTCTCTCTCTGTCCATCTCTTTCTACTCCAGTACTTTGTCCTGTGAACTTTCATTGCTTTGGTCTTCCCAAATTCTTAGGAATATCTTCTTAATGCAAATGGTCTACCAGGCTCTGGTGGGTTCCTCCTGCATGAACTTTAGCCTGGAAACTCTCTCAAGGCAGTAAGCTGAAGGAATAGTAGTGTTCATTTCATTTGTTCTGTCTCTCAGGGATCACTGCTCTTTACTGTCTGGTGTGCAGTGTCTTACAAATATATTATTTCACATATTTATTTGTTTTTTATTGTTTCAGGTAGGAGAGTAAATCTAGTCCCCATTACGCTATCTTGGCTAGAAGTAGAAGCTTACACTATTCATTTAAATTTTTACAAAGAATTTAATTTTATGGATATATTGCAACTTATCTAATAAATTTTGAATTGATTGCTATTTGGGTGATTTTTAATGAATTATTGCAGAAAAACAATACAATGAAAATCCTTACATTTTAGCTTTGCCTCATAGATAGAGCTATATTAGGGGCACCTGGGTGGCTCAGTCGGTTGAGCATCAACTCTTGATTCCAGCTTGGGTCGTGATCTCAGGAGTCATGGGATCAAGCCCTGTTTCAGGGCTCTGTGCTCAGCAGGGAGTCTGCTTCTCTCTTCCCTTTCTCTCTGCCCCTCCCCCTGCTTGATCTCTCTCTCTCTCTCTCTCTCTCAAATAAATAAATAAATCTTTAAAAAATTAAATAGAGCTATATTTTAGGTGCTAAATTCCTCAATCAAAAAGTATATGCTTTCAAATTTTGGTAAGCATTTTATTTTTTTTAAGATTTTATTTATTTATTTGACAGAGAGAGAGCACAAGCAGGGGGAGCAGCAGGCAGAGGGAGAAAGAGGCAGAGGGAGAGGGAGAAGCAGGCTCCCTGCTGAGCAAGGAGCCCGATGTGGGGCTTGATGTGGGGCTCGGTCCCAGGACACTGGAGTGATGACCTGAGCTTTAGGTGGACGCTTAACCAACTGAGGCACCCAGGTGCCCCATTGATAAGCATTTTAAAATTGCACTTCAAAAGTTTCTGCCCATTTTCATACCATTAAAAATGTCTGAAAAAGCCTATTTTTTTTAGAGATTCCCATTTCTTCTGAGATCCCCATTTCTGCTAGTTCCATCTAAATAATAGATAAATGGGAAAGGATGTATGGAGAAATGTTTTATAATTTCAAAGAATCTTAGAATTTGAATTTTCTCTCTCATACTGAAAACTGATTCTAAATCTTGTCACTTTTTTGTCTTACATATATATATATTCTACTTGCTATATGTAACTTACATATTATTTGTCACAGCATTATGAGATAGGGGTTATTATTTCCTGGTTTGGCAAATGACATACTGAGGTACATAGATATCTAATAACATTTTAAGTTCATGAAGTTTTATCCAGAAGAGACTGGATTTAGTATCTATTGCCATCACTGCAAAGTCTGTAGCTAGTCTTATCCTCAATACTGGTTTTACCTCCTCCACCCATGGCTGACACATGGAAGTCTATGACTCTGCATTAGCCCAAAGAGAGCAAGGTCTAACTAGATCCCCAGCTTCACTCCTGGTATATCCTACCCTTGCCTTGTCCATACCACTATCAAGGTGTCTGGCATGGTCTCGTTTCCTCCATTCACCAGTCCTTGCTGCTGCTTAAACTCTGCCAGTCTGCCCTCTCTTGGGATATACTCTGTTTCCTGCAAGACTATGAATATAAGAAACTTTTTTTCTCTGGCCCATGCATGTATCACTGCATTCAGGCCAGCCTTTCCCAACCTGCAGGTGTCTCCTTCACCTGCAGCTGGCTCTCCCATTGTTTGGGGAAAGAGGAGAGTTGATTCTTGTCTCACTCTTCTTCTCAATACTGTAAATCTTGCATTTTTTCTGAGAGAATCCAGACTTTTCTCCTCTAATGGAACTGTCTTACTTAAGGTCATGTTGTTAGAATACTAAAACAATTTCTATCTTTGTATGAGGCCAATCTCTCTTATGTGATTAGACCCACCTGGATCTCTGACTCTATGACACTCTCATGTACTTTGGAACAAATATATCATTTTATCCATCTGCCCCACACTATCAGCACTTCTGTTCTCTCCCTCAGCACCAGCTCCAATTATCACCTGAAAGAGGATCAATGTCTCTCCTGCTTAAAATTCAAATCTGTTTATCTTTTCCCTTTCTCGGCAGCCGAACTACACTCTGCCTAGCTATAACATATAGCCTCTTCCATGTGGATAGGCAATTTTCTCAGTGTGCCACTCTCTTCCTAGATATCAACTGATGACCTTCCTGGCCCAGGGGTCTCCAGAGAGGTACTCAGGAGACTCAAATTAGTACACTCTTACAATTCATTATCTTTAAACATTTGGAAATTGAAATGGAAATAATTTTCCAGAGGCTCTTTCTACAGTGAAACTGGTAATCTTATTTGAAAGGATAACATGACCAGGCAATTTTGTGTGCACTATGAACAGAAGAAGAACTTAGGTTATTAAGCAATCATAGAAAGTGTTTCATTTAGACCTAAAAAAAGAATGACTGATGCATGAAGTTTAAAAAAAAATTGACGAAACCTCTTTCAATTTTCTGCCTTGAGGATCATGGCCAATTGCACTGTGGAGTAGACAGATTTGCAATGTCTCGCCATCCCACACATCCCTTCTATAAAAATCAAACTCCTCACAACTGGGAGGGGTTCCTGCTGGGTGTTTTCTTCTCTTGGTTATTGGCCATAGCAGATTGGTCACGGAGAAATAACTGACCCAATCAAGGCCAGTTTTCATTCCAATGTCTTTGGATTCAGAGAGCCCAGTCTGTTATCTGACATCCTGGGCTGGCAGACAATCCAACTCTATGGGTGTGGGCATCATTTTTCATCATGTGCCATGAAAAGTAGCTAAGTCATCATGGAGTTTGAAAAAATCAACTGATAGAATCAGAAATATACGAATAAATGACCATGATGCCATGGAGAGCAGAGAGTTAGCAATTCCCTGTGAAACCTGACTATCCTTCCTGACCTCACATTTCAGGCAAAGCCCTGGTGTCCTCCCACTGCATTTCACTTATTGTGTTAACTATAATGAGTGTGTTTCTGTAGCTTTCAGTTAAAGTAAGTTTGATCAGGACAGAGGTCAACCATAATATCTGGGATGGTTTAGGAGCAATCCAACCTTAAAGCAGAGGGACTGAATAACTGTAGAACTGTTCTGCTCCTTATCTATTTGAACAAAAAATACTGTTCTTAGCCAAGAGTTAATATGCATAGGTATTTGTGTTTTATGCAGTACTCCTATTCTATAAATTGGTAAAAGTAAAAGTAGTATTATAAGAAAAAGGTATGCTATTTTAATATGTGTCATATCCTACTAATAAAATCCCAATAATAATAAATATCTACATTTATTGAATATTTACTATGTTAAGCATGTAAACACTGTGCATGCATTTTCTATATTATGTCAACTATTTAACATAAAGACTATTTTTGTCCTAATATTGTTATAGGTTTAGGAATATGAGATGGCTACAGAATAAATGATATTATTCCTATTTCAGAGAACAATTGAAGGCCATATATGACATAGCCTCTATGCCATATGTCCTCTTCTGATTATAATCTGGTTTGGTTGTATATCTCTTAAAATAAAACAGCCAAATCAAGCAAAATACTCTACCTGTAGCCTAACTAATGTAAAGTATAGTGAGGCCATTATCTTCCACACTCATTAATTAATTAATGCATTAATAATTCAAAGATTTGAGTATCTTCCATGTGGCATATATTTTACTGAGTGCCAGGGCAGTAAAGATGAATTAAAAGTGGTGGTATATGTTGAGCATCTTTTCATGTGTCTGTTAGCCATTTGTATGTCTTCTTTGGAAAAGTGTCTATTCATGTCTTCTGCCAATTCCTTACCTGGGTTGTTTTTTGGGTGCTGAGTTTGGAAAAGTTCTTTGTAGATTTTGGATACTAACCCTTTATTAGATATGCCATTTGCAAATATCTTCTCCCATTCTGTAGGTCGCCTTTTAGTTTTATTGATTTATTCACTGTGCAGAAGCTTTTTTTTTTTTTAAGATTTTATTTGTTTGACAGAGAGAGACTCAGCAAGAGAGGGAACACAAGCAGAGGGGAGAGGGAGAGGGAGAAGCAGGCTTCCCGCTGAGCAGGGAGCCTGATGCGGGGCTCAATCCCAGGACCCTGAGATCACGACCTGAGTCGAAGGCAGACACTTGATGACTGAGCCACCCAGGTGCCCCCAGAAGCTTTTTATCTTGATGAAGTCCCAATAGTTGATTTTTGCTTTTGTTTCCCCTGCCTCCGGAAATGTGTCTAGTAAGAAGTTGCTATGGCTGATGTCAAAGATGTTGCTGCCTGTGTTCTCCTCTAGGATTCTGATGGTCTCCTATCACACATTTAGGTCTTCTTGAATTTATTTTCATGTATGGTATAAGAAAGTGATCCAGTTTCATTCTTCTGCATGTTGCTTTCCAGTTTTTCCAAGACCATTTATTGAAGAGACTGTCTTTTTTCCATTGGATATTCTTTCCTGCTTTGTCAAAGATTAGTTGACCATATAGTTGGGGTCCATTTCTGGGTTTTCTCTGATGTTCCACTGATCTATGTTTTTTGTGTCAGTACCATATTGTCTTGATGACTACAGTACTCATCATCAGGGAAATACAAATCAAAACTACAATGAGATACCCTCTCATACCTGTCAGATGGCTAAAATTAACAACACAGAAAACAACATATGTTGGTAAGGATGCCAAGAAAGGGGAAACCTCTTATACTGTTGGTGGGAATGCCAACTGGAATGCAACCATTCTGGAAAACAGTATGGAGGTTCCTCAAAAAGTCAAAAATAGAACTACCTTATGACCCAGCAATTGCACTACTAGGTATTTATCCAAAGGATACAAAAATTCTAATTCAAAGGGGTACATGCACCTCAATGTTTTAGCAGCATTATCAAGGATGGCAAATTATGGAAAGAGCCCAAATGTCCATTGACTAATGAACAGATAAAGAAGATGTGGTATACATATACACAATGGACTATTACTCAGCCATGAAAAAGAATGAAATCTCACCATTTGCAATGACAAGGATGGAGCTAGAGTGTATTATGCTAAGCGAAATAAGTCAGAGAAAGACAGATATCATATGACTTCACTCATATGTGGAGTTCAAGAAACAAAACAGATGAACATAGGGGGAAGGGGAAAAAAAAGAGGGAAGCATACTATAAGAGGCTCTTAACTATAAAAGAACAAACTGAGGGTTGCAGGAGGGGAGGTGGGCAAGGGGTTGGGTTAAATGGGTGATGGGTACTAAGAAGCTCAGCACTTGCTGTGATGAGCACTGAGTATTATATATAAGTGATGAATTACTAAATTCTATTGAAACTAACATTACATCATATGTTAACTAATACTTAAATAAAAACTTGAAACATGAAAAAAAAAAGAAGTAGTGGTGGAAAGATACACACAAACAGAAAAACAGTTTGGCAAATGTTATTGCAGAGGTTACAGCAAAGAACTGTGGGTGTACTCTTTCTAGAGGCAATCAGAGGTTGGTGTTGGGAAATGTCTTGAAGGCCAAGTGGAATTTGTTGGGGTAAGAATGGCAGAGGAATAGAAGTACTTTGGGCAAAGATAATAAGTATGAACCAAAGCACAAGGGCTTGAGATATTTGCAGTACAACAGTTCTTTGTGGCTAGAGCAGAGGTGCATGTGTGGTGGGAGAGAAGTCCTATAGGGAAATAAGATTGGAATGTCTTATATAAGTAAATAAGAAATCCACCCTTAATCCTGTCTACCACAGTGAGAGCAGAGAAATTTTCTAAGTAAGGACTGGCAAATGCCCATTTGTTTATTGGAAGTTAACTCTGGCAGCTGCAGGGAGAATGGTAAAGTCAGAAAGATGAAGAGGCAGGACGCCTGTGTGGCTCATTTGGTCAAGCACCTAACCCTTGGTTTCTGCTGGGGTCATGATCTCAGGGCTCAGGTTCTTGAATTCAAGACCCGGAGTAAGGCTCAGTGGTCAGCTCAGAGTGTTCTTGAGATTCTTTCCATTTCCCTCCCCTGCCCCTTCTGCTCTTCCCCCCACTAGTGCCCCCCCAAATAAATAAATAAAATCTTAAAAAATAAAAGATGAAGAGGCAATGGTAGAAGTCTAGAGACTGGAAACAGCAAGGCCTGAAAAAGGCAGGGAAAGTGGAAAAGAAATAGCGTACACAATGATGTTTGAGATAGAATCAGAATGATTTTTTGATGCATTAAATGGGGGATGTAAAGGAGAAACCAAAGATAATCCCAAAGCTTCTGGCTTGAGATATCCTGTGGACAACATACTATCAACCAAAAACAAACAAACAAACAAACAAAAAACTCAGGAGTCCAAATAGTACTGGAGGGAGATGAGAAAGTAACCAGGTCAGGCTTTGGCAAGCTGAAACTGAGGTATGTGGGACAAGCAGCTGGATATGTCTGGCAGCAGCTGGAAGTGCAACCTCAATTTGTGTTCATTTTGTAAGCAATTATGAGCCATCATCGATTGCTATTGATGTCTTTTAGGACACTTTTAGCACTTTACCCACCTCTTCCCATTCTCTTGCAAAAATTGTCATAAATGGGAAACTTATCTAATTTTCCTGTTTAATTTCATTTTATTGGTTCCTGCCTGTCAAGATAATTTTGCATCTAGACTTGATTCATCACAGATTTCATTTTTTGCTATTCACAGGTCTGATACACTATTTCTTAACATGGTTAAAAATGGTGAGCAGGACTGAAAGCAAATGCTATAGCTTGCCAGTACTGAGGGGTTATGTGGCTATTTCACATTTCGTACCACCCCTCCTTGATCTGTCTGCCCTTCTCTGCCCTGTTCGTGGCCCCAAGAATTAGACTTTTATAAACTACATGAACTGAGCACAGTGTGCTCTGGCTTCTAGTTGGAACTACTAGTGGAAGACCGAGGGAGCATACCCGAAAGTGGGATCAGTGAGAGGTCAAGGGTTTTTTTCTTTCCCTGCTCTCTCTCTTCTTCAGTGGCTACCCTTGTCATGTGATGCTCCTTCCCAGGCTCCAACTCTCATTGGGCTCTAGTGACATCATAGTCTCTTTTTGCTCCCTCAGGTAATAGGATGGTCATAGGTTCTAAGTATCCTGGGTGCTCCACTGCCTGTTCATACCCTTCATCCCCCCCATACCTATGTACACAGACTATTAAATTCTCTTCACAACACCAGCTGAGCCCTTTGTTGGCTGCCATGACCCTGACTGATGCACTGCCACTTCGTCTGACATTTTAGATGTCTCTCCTATGTGATTTAAAATATATGATTCTTAAAGGATCATAATATATGATTTATAAAGGGTTTATCACATTTACTTAATAGAAATAATTCTTTTCCCATTCCAACCCTAGTTGCAACTAAAAGAATGATGTGATATTAACAGTTTCAAAGAATATAAGAAAAAAACAACAACGGGGATCAGAAAGGGCACACACACACACCAAACTCCTGCTTCCTTAGCTCAGGTTATTTGGTTGACATTTCCACACTGTGAAAATCATGACAGAAGTCAAGAGTACCTCTTTAAAGTAGAAATAATATATAACAATAATTTAGCCTGTAAATGTCTCAACTATAGTAATCATTTGTAGTTTAAACTAATATAATTAGTTTAATTACATTAGGTCACTCCACAGCCACCACATAGTACATGCTGATGAGCAACAGCACCCAGAACAAGGTGATCTTAACTAATCTTAACTACAACTATCTGTGGCTCAGTTAAATGAGAAAAGGCAGAGGTTGGGATGTTCATTGTCTCTGTTTTTCTTTAGACTAACATAGGTAGAAGGAAGAATGTATTTGGCATCAAAAGTTTAGGAGCAAAGGTCTCTTCCTCACCCTAGTAAGACTGGGCTAGGGCTCAACTTCTCAGTTCACAGAAGCAATGTGCAAATATTCCAGGTTCTTGGAAGATTTTCTATCTTTGATATTTAAAACACATTAGTCCTTGTTGATGATATGGTGAATGGGTGAGTAGGGAGTGGGAGGTAGGGAAGGGACATCAATTATCCTGAACTCTTCTGGTTTAGATTTTTTCATCATATTCCATTGTTCCTTCCCCCACAGGATATTTTCATTCTAGCTTTCTGAGAATGTAAGTTACTATTTGGTCATATCAAAAAATTCCAATCACAAAGCCAAAGGCATTGTTAATCCCCAATATAATGCTAGAAAGCTAAAATGCAAAAGAAATAGGATGAAGTGGCTTTTGCCAAGATTAAACAGAAACTCTTCAGTAGTGGAGCCCTGGTTAGAAGTATGGCTGTATCTGTCACTCAAATGATGGCATGGTAGAAAAGTTCCTAGAGATGGTACATTTATTTATTCTTAGAGTTGGGAAAACAAAACATAGTTTAAAATGATTTAACAATGGGGGTGCCTGGGTGGCTCAGTTGGTTAAGCATCTGCCTTTAGCTCAGGTTATGATCCCAGAGTCCTGGGATCTAGCCCCACATAGAGCCCCACATCAGGCTCCTTGCTCAGCATGGAGCCTGCTTCTCCCTCTCCCTCTGCTGCTTCCCCTCTTATGCTCTCTCTCTCTCTTTCTCTGTCAAATAAATAAGTAAAATCTTTTAAAAAAATGATTTAACAATGGCATGTTAAAAGCCTATATTATGTGGACAATGTTCAGTGGCAATAGAAAAGTTTTCCCTATAAAATTAGATGTTATATTCCAAAAAATGGAAATTTGGGGTTTTCTCTGTTGGAAACTTAGAAAAAAAGTTTAATAAGGTCTTATGGTTCCGTCATTTAACTAGTGATTGAAATACTATTATAATTCATTTTGGGGGAATGCTTTGCTCCCTTTGTGAGCTTTAGGTGCTATATTATTAAATGGATTAACTTTCTTTTTCTTAAAGTTTTGATAAACATCAAGATTATTTTTATATAAAAAGAAATCTTATTTTTCCTGTTGCTTTCTGTATTTTTCAAAGATCTCTTAAGATTAAAATTGCTTCTATCTATTCCACTGATGATATCTCCTCCACTTTCTTTTTCCTTCAGTTGACTTGCGCACATTCATTGTCTGAAAGAGAATTGAAATAGAAAAAAGATTGCAAGTAACACTTATTGACCACTTGCTGTATGACATGCAATGTATTACTTTAGCTACATAGTATAATGTAATTTGATCATCTCAAGATTCTATGGAAAGTTATCCTACTTTATATGTATGTATGTATGTGTGTGTGTGTGTGTGTTTGTGTATGTAACCATGTGAGGTGATGGATATTAACTAAACTTAGTGATCATTTTGTAATATATACATATGTCAGAGCATTAATCTATATACCTTAAACTAATACAATGTTATATATCAATTATATCTCAATAAAACTAGGAAAAGTTTTTTTGAAACTTAGGATTTAGTTAACCTGCATAAAGTAACATAGCTACTAAGTGTTAGAGTTGACATTTGACCTTAGTCCTGAATATGAGAGCAATATTTTCTACTTCCTATAAAATTTCTTACCATATGTCATAATTAAACATAAGAAAAAACTGCACAAATAAAAATAAAGTTTGTGGACTATTTCATATGTTGTTTTTTTAAAACCAAAATTAGTTTACATTTTACTTCTTTCCTTTTAAGATTTTATTTATTTATTTGACAGAGGGAAACAGCGAGGGAGGGAACACAAGCAGGGGGAGTGGGAGAGGGAGAAGCAGGCCTCCCGTGGAGCAGGAAGCCCAATGCTGGCTCGATCCCAGGACCCTGGGATCATGACCTGAGCTGAAGGCAGACGCTTAACGACTGAGCCACCCAGGCACCCCTACATTTTACTTCTATGTCTTTTGATGGATCATTTTCCCATCTGAAATACAAAAAGTTTTCATTTTTCTATGATAACATCTTAACCTTTCAAAGCTGATTAAAGAATGAATTTCAGAATCCATTTTGTTTTCTGCTTTTTCTTTTCAAATGTGTTATGTTCTATATATACCTTCTATATTTTTTAATTGAAGAAAATTATTTTCTGTCAAAATTGCAAGGAATAAAGATCATCTTGAAATGACATTTTTTATTGAATATCAGTAGAACAATCTATCCCTTAAATTGTCCAAGTTCTAATAAGCTTATCTTTGAAATTGAGCTCATTTTGCTTTTGTTGGGTATACACTCTAAACCAGGATTTGATGGACTCAATAAATCAGATTTTAGCAAGCAGCCTGCTTCTGAGGCATAAGGAACTGGTTGGTCAGCTACTATCTGCTGCATGGTGGCCTAGATTTTCTATAGTTGTCTCTTAGAAGAAAGTTTGATCCAAGGCTTTGAGGTTCTCCTGATCAAGGATAAATTCCCATGACTTGATCAAGGGGATAGTACATTTTAGTTCTAGTATAGATGCTTTTGCTTGTTTCCAGTTATAGTGTTAGACTATGGAGTATAGGCTAAAATTTATTTATGCCCTCAGTAAAAGGGACAGTTGAGTGTGGAGATTAAAAGTGAGGGCTCCATTAAGGAGGGCACGTGATGTGATGAGCACTGGGTGTTATACGCAACTGATGAATTATTGAACTCTACATCTAAAATGAATTATGTACTCTAGGTTGGCTAATTGAATTTAAATATAAATAAATATATAAAAATCATATATATAAAATAAATATATGTATATATTTATATATAAAGTTAAAAATATATTTATAAAATATATATTTATATATAAAATAAAATATATTGTATAAAAATAAAAATATATTATACATTTATATATATAAAATAAATAAACATATATATAAATATATGAGGGCTCTATAATACATTGGATTTATATCCAGGTTCCACTACTCATTTTCACTGTGACTTGGACAAATTACCTAATCCCCTTAAGCCTCTATTTTCTCACTCCAAATCAAGATAATACTATCTCATCAGGTTGTTAGAGTTCAGAAAATAGTCTATATCTGGTGCTTAGCACAGTGTCTGTTATGCTTTACAAAGGTCAGCTTCAACTTGGGTAAGGAACACAACATCTGTAACCATTTACACTGCAGATTAATCCATGGTGCTAACGACTGCATGATCATGTGGTCTGTGGCCAGTGTCCCATGCGGGCTAATCAGCCTTACACTGATTCATGGCCTCAGCTTTCCCCGGCAAGGGCATAAGTATACCGGAACAAATCTATACCCATTACTGGACAAAAAAAAAAAAAAAAAAAAATCAAAATATTTGCCCCATGGCTGGTCAGTCAGTTGGATCACCTTCATACACAAAGGACAATATTAAAATTAAAACCATCTTCTCAAAAATTAAATGTGCACCTGCAGTTCACTGTGATGATTGAGGGAAGTCAATAAATTAACAGAAACTTATGAAAGGGCAAAGTTAGTTTGGAAAGTTATTCACAATGAGTATATTTAAGAAGCAGCTCAGTGTGACTACTGCCACAAGAGCTAGTTTGTAAAAAGAATTAAACATGATTGAAATAATTTAGATCTATGAGGTCAATTAAGCCATATTTTTACATGCAATTCCTTACATAATTGGAGACATGTAAATTGGTTCCCTTTCCAATAAAGAAGCACTCTTGAGTAAAAATTAAAACCAAAATATAAACACTCTTTACTGGTGCCTATCCCACTCCTGCCAAATGTTGTATACATAATGAAGAGATATTAGTTTTAGATTATCAGCTTGCCCAACACACAGCACAGCAGAAAGAAACATCCCCTGGTAGTGTGATTTCCTTGATGGTGAATGAATATAGTAGAGAGGTGGTAATATGCAAAGAATTTATGGATAAAAGGGTTTGATTTTGTTCTGGTTCCTGCTGTTGGCATATCATTTGGCATAGGTAAGTATGGGAGGTCCCTTGATGGGAAGTGGGAATGATGCCTCACTATATTAGTCTGGTTGAAAACAGGTCGAAAATATCAGACTTACCGTTATTTGTGCCTTACTTTAATTAGAGAGCTCTTTGCAACTACAAAAACTCATCAGATTAACTCAAAAATCAAATTATTACCTTTCTTGCCTGGAAGAAAAAGAACAACTACATTCATCATCCATTTCGCTTTTTTTTTTTAACACTAAAAAGTAACAGTAAAGTAGCATCTTACATTTTTAAGTATTTTGTACTCTATTTCATATTTTCACTTAAAGTATCTCTGAAGAGCAGTTAGAGAAAGTCAGGATAACTATGAAAGATATCTTCCTAATTATGAAGATTAAAAAAAAAAACAAAAAAACAGGACGAGTTAATAGGAGAAACAGGGGAGGGTTGGTTCACAGAAAAGTGTCCAGAATCCCTGGCAAGGAGTTACAGAGTTAAAAACATTTGCTGCCTAAAAAGAAATTATTCAGCCTACCCATTCAGTCTGAACCAGAATTTCTCCCCATTCACAAAGGCTGTATTTTTCCTTTCTTATCCCTGCTCCCTCCCACCTTTTTTTGAACTCATCCAAAAGCACAGAGAACAGGAGCCTCTTTCTGCCACAGAAACACCAAAAGTGCTTCCACTAACACAGACATTCAAAAACATCAAATGTGAAAGGAAGAGGGGGGGAACAAGATAATTTTATTTTTCTCTTGTGGCCTCTTACTGCATCTTTGGCCATCTTGGGCACAGGAGATTACATATTAGTGCTACTTTCTACCTTGTTCCCCCAAACGTTTGCTTCCAGGTCTCCTTCAAGTCTTAGCTCAAATCCTGCCTTTTCAATGACGTCTACCCTGCCTTCCCTTTTGAAACTTGCACACCTCCTTCAACAGTTTTTGGGGCTGTTGATCCCCTTGTCTCGCTCAAACTTTTCTAATTACCTTCTAAAATATTATATATTTTTCTTATTTATGTTTGTTGTTTACTATCTGTCCCTCTCCTCTA
Source organism: Zalophus californianus (assembly GCF_009762305.2). Lineage (NCBI taxonomy): Eukaryota > Metazoa > Chordata > Mammalia > Carnivora > Otariidae > Zalophus > Zalophus californianus. Next base: position 146,287,446 of record NC_045598.1, read on the forward strand.
AAATATAAGGTCCATTAGGGGAGGGATCTTTGTTTAGTCCATTCATGTCTGGCACAGAGTAGACCCTAAATAAATATACATATACTTTGAGTGAAAGAATACATATATGGTTGCCTTTTGTCCCTTTAATAGGTAACTCAGATACTTATTAAACACCACAGCCAAGCCTAATTTTAAACTTCTAGAAAATAATGAGTGGAAAATGTTAACATACATGTGCTGAACACTCTCATTTTGCAGAGAGGGATAAAAGCACATTTTAATAGAGATGTGAAAAAGCTGCAGAAGGGCCAGTGCTGTGCTTACTAATAGCATATAACAAATTACTGGGTTTTAGAAATTCAATTTAGTTCTCAACATGTGCTGTTTTGCCACCTGCATACACAAGAGTCACACCCGCACCGACTCTTTCCGTCAGCTCTACCTTTTATCCCCCTCCTCATTAGCCAACACCTAATTACATACTAATTGGCTCAGAGAATGCAAGCTTGTTATTGCACTAAAAACACTCAAAGCTCCCCCACAGACAGATTCTCATGAAAACCAAATATAAAAGGAGTTGGCCCAGTGCCTGGTTTTCATTAGGAGGAAGCTAGATTCTTTTAGGTCCTGGCCACACAGATCAGGGTTTTCATGCTCCTGTTAAGTCAGGGTTTTTTGGGGGGCACATTTTGATACTTGGTACCAGATTTGAGTCTCTCATGCGGCAGTGAGCTCAGAAAGAAAGTACATTTACAAACGACCTTGATAATTATATGAATGGTTCATTAGACACCCATACTTCACCAGGAACATTTCTTCATTCAGTTTATTGTTGTTGCTCTTTAGTGATCCCTGGACATCAAAATATTCAAACCATACTACCTAGGATTAGATAAGCTGACCATATAAATATGTTAGAACACAAACAGGTAACTCTCTTTGCTGAAAATCATTTTTCTTCAAATGGGGGACACAGCAAAACATTCTTGCCATCGCAATACAATCAAATGAGCTGTAACTAATGACACAGCATACAGGGAGTCCAATTTGAGATGTAGTTTTCTAAAGCTGTGGGTTTCTTTTTTTAAACTAGATTCTGGTATTATAATTACCAATGACGATGGGTTCAGTCACCTGGAGAAGATGAAAACAGAACAGAGTGTCCAAATAAGGACCACTCATGGAACATCAAGTTGGCTGTTGACTGCTCTCCCACAGTCCGCTGGAATGGGGGAGGTGGGGAAGGCAGCAGTGAGAGAAGATGCTTGCCATGCAAGGAAGTGAAAAGCCTTATTAGGGCAGGAATAACTAGAAACAAGACTGAGAAAGGAAGCATTCAAGTGACGTCTGTGTACTGAAATAAGCCACACACTAACTCCAAATGCATATATAAAGGAGACTGAGAATCTTGGATAGAGTTCATGTGCAAATTGTTGTTGATTTGATTTGATGGTATGATGGGGAACTGAAATATGGATTCCCTATGTGGACAAGCAGAGATTCTTGGAGTATCATCTAATCAAATGACACTGTGATGCAGGAATCTCATGTGATCTCCATGTTAGAGTATTATTTAATCTCTGAACAACTCCAGTGATGGCGAATCTACTTGATAACCCAGTCCTTTTAAGGAAAGTTGTCATTTTTATAAACTCCTTTAAGTATCATAAATATTACAGCTAATAATTATATAAGTGTAATTGTGTTTTATATTTAAAGTGTGCATGTATATGTGTTCATTTTCATTTGAACCTCATACAATATATTCTATAACCCAAGTATTGTTAATGGTATTATTAAATGGATAATGAAATTATGCAAGTACAAAAGATGGTATACAGTATTCAGCACATGATAAGGCCTCACTAACTTAGGTGAATGAATACATCCTTCTTCACAAATTTCATATGTGCTAGGAACTTCTTTGGTGAGTATAGCCTAAAGTTCCTAGTTGCAGACAATAGATTCTAAATCAGCATGTTTAAGCTGAGATGGTTTTATTCAGAGGCATACATAATGCAGAAAAACTGGGTACGCTGGAGGAACAGGCTCCAAACTAAGCTTACAGGAATACCCGACCACAGAACAAAATTGGGCTGATACATGAACTGCTGCCTCCCTCAAGATCAGACAGTTCAGGATTGGAATGTTCCTGCTGCCTGTTCTGGAACCATGCCAACTCTGCCAGGATGTGCATGAGCTAATTGGCAGCCCTGCACCTGTTTCTCTTCACACATAACTAAGTTTCAAATCAAAATCCTGCATGACTACATCTGATTGGCAGATGAGTACCTCTGATAGGCGTCAGGAACCTCCTGTAAGGGAACTTTAAAAATGGACATGTAAATTATTCATCCCTTTATGTACATGAAGGGAGCTGGTAATTCACACTCTGCCCCACAGTGGAGTGGTAGAAAAGGAAGAGCCCCAAGCTGGGACCTGAGCATTAGCAGTGAGAACAGAGGACCTGGACAGACAGACACTTCTTGGGGCATCAGCAACATCTGCACAATTTGAGACGAATCATAGGAGTTCAGGGGATTTATAAGTTATATGAGTTCTGCCATTCTCCTCTTTCTCCAAGACACATATTCATCATGATCTGGCTCTGACCTTCTCTCCTGCCTTTCCCTATCTTAAAATTAATACTCACCAAGGCATTTCTGCTTGGAGTTCACTGAGCAAACACATTGTCATCTCTTGCTTCTGCATATTTGCCTTTGTTGCTTTTTTGCCTTAACATCCTTCTTTCTGTGGGTTTTTTCTGGCTCAAGGTCAAGCTTGGGCATTATCTCTATTAAGAAACCTTCCTTAAGTCCCTGATACTGGGCCAGTTATCTTTATCATAGCATCAAGTGGATCATCTTTGTACTTATAATATTTAATAACTATTGTCTGTATATGTGCCATCTCATTGCATTATGAGCTCCTTGAAGGACAGGTCCAAATATTATCCATCCTAATATCTAAATACAGTTTCCAACAGTGCTCTATTAGTAAGGGGTAGATAACTTGTCTAACAAACAATAACAAAATTTCAATGGTTTGACTCAATAAGCATTTATTGAGTAACTATCTGCTGATCACTCATCTCAGAGTTAAATATGGGTCACTGGAGACTGTGCTCTGCAGAGTCTTTCAGGGGCCACACTCCTTTCATCATTCAAGTGACATATTCTTGTCCCGTTTTCCTTGCTCATCCAGAGGATAGAAAAAGAGAGAGAACATGAAAAAATGTGGAAAAGGTATACTTTGTATATGGCTGCAAACATTAACTGGAAGAGTTGTATATGACTTTCACCTATATTCCCTTAATCTAGAACTCAGTCTCATGCCCCCACCTAACCACAAAGGAAGTGGAAAATAAAGTCTAGATGCAAGGTCAGGCACAGCAGGGAATGCTATTTCACTGATAGATGGCATTGCTTAATACCACAGTCTATATTTCTGACCACCGAATTTCTTTCTTCCTCTCACAAGGGAGACAACTCAAAGTCCGTGCCCATTACTGCATACAGTACAAAGTCCAGAATCTCTGAGTGATGCTCCCTCATATTACAACCTCGTATGATCACTGGGATGTTCTGTTTTACTCAGTCATTAGGGATCTCAGGCTTGACACATCACATAACTCTGTCATTTTCTTTTCATGCTTCTCTGGTTTCAGAGGATGGAGGGAGAAGAATCTGGAGAACCAAAGGTTTGAAAATAATGTATGCTATTCCTACCTATATTCTATTAACCATAACTGAGTTACACATCCCTAGCTAGCTGTAGGAGAGTCTCAGGAATGTAGATATGCTCTATTCCAGGAGGGAACGAAGAGGAGTACTCTCTGACCATAGTGGAATCAAACTAGAAGTTTTTTTTTTCTATTTTCAGCTTTTTATTTTTTTAAATTTTACTATGTTATGTTAGTCACCATACATTACATTATTAGTTTTTGATGTGGTGATCCATGATTCCTTGTTTGCGTATAACACCCAGTGCTCCACGCAGTACGTGTCCTCCTTAATACCCATCACAGGCTAACCAATCCCCCCTCCCCCTCCCCTCTAGAACCCTGTTTGTTTCTCAGAGTCCATAGTCTCTCATGGTTCATCTCTTCCTCCGATTTCCCCCCCTTCATTTTTCCCTTCCTTCTCCTGATGTCCTCCATGCTCTTCCTTAGGTTCCACAAATAAGTGAAACCATATGGTAATTGACTTTCTCTGCTTGCCTTATTTCACTTAGCGTAATCTCCTCCAGTCCCATCCATGTTGATGTAAAACTTGGGTATTCATCCTTTCTGATGGCTGAGTAATACTCCATCGTATGTATGGACCACATCTTCTTTCTCCATTCATCTGTTGAAGGGCATCTTGGCTCTTTCCACAGTTTGGCTATTGCGGACATTGCTGCTATGAACATTGGGGTGCATATGGCCCTTCTTTTCACTACATCTGTGTCTTTGGGGTAAATACCCAGGAGTGCAATTGCTGGGTCATAGGGTAGCTCTATTTTTAAATTTTTGAGGAACCTCCACACTGTTTTCCAAAGCGGCTGTACCAACTTGCCTTCCCACCAACAGTGTAAGAGGATTCCCCTTTCTCCACAACCTCTACAACATTTGTTGTTTCTTTCCCTGTCCATTTTTGCCATTCTAACTGGTGTAAGGTGGTATTTCAGTTTGGTTTTGATTTTAATTTCCCTGATGGATAATGATGATGAGCATTTTTTCATGTGTCTGTTAGCCATTTGTATGTCTTTTTCAGAGAAGTGTCTTTTCATATCTTCTGCCCACTTTTTGACTTGATTATTTGTTTTTTGGGTGTTTAGTTTGAGAAGTTCTTTATAGATCTTGGATACCAGCCCCTTTTATCTATAGTGTCATTTGCAAATATCTTCTCCCATTCTGTGGGTTGCCTCTTGGTTTTGTTCACTGTTTCCTTTGCTTTTTATCTTGATGAAGTCCCAAAAATTCATTTTTGCTTTTGTTTCACTAGCTTTTGGAGATGTATCTTGAAAGAAGTTGCTGTGGGCGATGTCAAAGAGGTTACTGCCTATGTTCTCCTCTAGGATTTTGATGGATTCCTGTCTCACATTGAGGTCTTTCATCCACTTTGAGTTTATCTTTGTGAATGGTGTTAGAGAATGGTCGAGTTTCATTCTTCTGCATGTTGCTGTCCAATTTTCCCCGCACCATTTATTGAAGAGACTGTCTTTTTTCCATTGCATGTTTTTTCTTGCTTTGTCAAAGATTATTTGACCATAGAGTTGAGGGTCCATATCTGGGTTCTCTATTCTGTTCCATTGGTCTATATGTCTATTTCCGTGCCAGTACCATGCTGTCTTGGTGATCACAGCTTTGTAATATAGCTTGAAATCGGGCAACATGATGCCCCCAGCTTTGTTTTTCTTTTTCAACATTTCCTTGGCGATTCGGGGTCTTTTCTGATTCCATACAAATTTTAGGATTGTTTGTTCCAGCACTTTGAAAAATGTCATTGGAATTTTGATCGGGATGGCACCGAAGGTATAGATTGCTCTGGGTAGCATAGACATTTTAACAATGTTTATTCTTCCAATCCATGAGCATGGAAAATTTTTCATCTTTTTGTGTCTTCTTCAATTTCTTTCATGAGTGTTCTGTAGTTCCTAGAGCATAGATCCTTTACCTCTTTGGTTAGGTTTAATCCAAGGTATCTTATGGTTTTTGGTGCTATTGTAAATGGAATCATTCTCTAATTTCTCTTTCTACAGTTGCATTCTTAGTGTATAAGAAAGCAACTGATTTCTGTGCATTGATTTTTGTATCCTGCCACATTATTGAATTGCTGTATGAGTTCTAGTAATTTGGGGGTGGAGTCTTTTGGGTTTTCCACATGAAGTATCATGTCATCTGCGAAAAGAGAGAGTTTGACTTCTTCTTTGCCAATTTGAATATCTTTTATTTCTTTTTGTTGTCTGATTGCTGTTGCTAGGACTTCTAGTACTATGTTGAACAATAGTGGTGAGACTGGGCATCCTTGACGTGTTCCTGATCTTAAGGGAAACTCTCTCAGCTTTTCCCCATTGAGGATGATATTCGCTGTGGGTTTTTTATAGATGGATTTTATGGACTTGAGGAATGTTCCCTCTATCCCTATACTCTGAAGAGTTCTAATCAGGAAAGAATGTTGTATTTTGTCAGATGCTTTTTCTGCATCAATTGAGAGGACCACATGGTTCTTCTCCCTCCTCTTTTTAATGTGTTCTATCACATTGATTGATTTGCGAATGTTGAACCACCCTTGCATCCCGGGGATAAATCCCACTTGGTCATGGTGGATGATCCTTTTAATGTATTGTTGGATCCTATTAACTAGGATTTTGTTGAGGATTTTGGACTCCATATTCATCAGGGATATCGGTCTGAAATTCTCCTTTTTGATGGGGTCTTTGCCTGGTTTGGGTATTAAGGTGATGCTGGCCTCATAGAATGAGTTTGGAAGTTTTCCTTCTGTTTCTATTTTTTGAAACAGCTTCAGTAGAATAGGTATTATTTCTTCTTTGAATGTTTGGTAGAATTCCCCAGGGAATCCATCAGGCCCTGGACTTTTGTTTTTTTGGGAGATTTTTGATCACTGCTTCAATCTCGTTACTGGTTATTGGCCTATTCAGGTTGTCAATTTCTTCCTGTTTCAGTCTTGGCAGCTTATAGATTTCCAGGAAGGCCACCATTTCATCCAGATTGCTCAGTTTATTGGCATATAGTTGTTGATAATAATTTCTAATAATTGTTTCTATTTCCTTGGTGTTAGTCATGATCTCTCCCCTTTCATTCATAATTTTATTAATTTGGGTTCTTTCTCTTTTCTTTTGGTTAAGTCTGGCCAGTGGTTTATCGATCTTATTAATTCTTTCAAAGAACCAACTTCTAGTTTCGCTGATCTGATCTACTGTGTTTCTGGTTTCTAATTCATTGATCTTTTCTTTAATATTAATTATTTCTCTTCTAATGCGTGGCTTAGGCATCGTTTGTTGCTTTTTCTCTAGTTCTTTAAGGTGTAGAGTTAGTTTGTGAATTCGGGATTTTTCTATTTTTTTGAGTGAGGCTTGGATGGCTATGTATTTCCCCCTTAGGACTGCCTTTGCAGTATCCCATAGGTTTTGGACTGATGTGTTTTTGTTCTCATTGATTTCCAAGAATTGTTTAAGTTCTTCTTTGATTTCCTGGTTGACCCAAACATTCTTGAGCAGAGTGGTCTTTAGCTTCCAAGTGTTTGAATTTCTGCCAAAGTTTTTTCTTGTGATTGAGTTCCAGTTTTAAAGCATTGTGGTCTGAGAATATGCAGGGAATAATCTCAATCTTTTGGCATTGGTTGACACCTGATTTGTGACCCAGTATGTGGTCTATTCTGGAGAAAGTTCCATGTGTGCTCGAGAAGAATGAGTATTCTGTTGTTTTAGGGTGGAATGTTCTGTAAATATCTATGAGGTCCATCTGATCCAGTGTATCATTCAAAGCTCTTGTTTCCTTGTTGATTTTTTGCTTAGATGATCTGTCTATTGCTGAGAGTGGAGTATTGAGGTCTCCTACAATTAATGTATTGTTATCAATATGACTCTTTATTTTGGTTGACAGTTGGCTTATGTAGATGGCTGCTCCCATATTGGGGGCATAGATATTTACAACTGTTAGATCTTCTTGTTGGATAGACCCTTTAAGAATGATATAGTGTCCTTCTGTGTCTCTAAGTACAGACGTTAGTTTAAAATCTAATTTGTCTGATATAAGAATCGCTACCCCAGCTTTCTTCTGAGGTCCGCTGGCATGGAAGACGGATCTCCATCCCTTCACTTTCAGTCTGGATGTATCTTTAGGTTCAAAATGAGTCTCTTGTAGGCAGCATATGGATGGGTCCTGTCTTTTTATCCAATCTGCAACCCTGTGCCGTTTTATGGGAGAGCATTTAGGCCATTCAAGTTGAGAGTGATTATTGAAAGATATGAATTAATTGTCATCATGTTGCCTGTGAAGACGTTGTTTTTATAGATTGTCCCTGTAAATTTCTGTTGTATATCACTCTTGGGGTCTTTCTCCTTTTATAGAACCCCCCTTAATATTTCTTGCAAGGCTGACAGTGGTCACATATTCTTTCAGTTTCTGCCGGTCGTGGAAGCTCTGCATCTCTCCATCCATTCTAAATGACAGCCTTGCTGGATAAAGTATTCTTGGCTGCATGTTCTTCTCATTTAGTACCCTGAATATATCTTGCCAGGCCTTTCTGACTTGCCAGGTCTCTGTGGATAGGTCTGACATTACTCTGATGTTCCTCCCTCTGTACGTAAGGAATCTCTTTCCCCTAACTGCCCTTAAGATGGTTTCCTTGTTTCTAACATTTGTGAGTTTTACTATTACATGCTGGGGCATTGGCCTGTTTTCCTTGATCTTGGGAGGGGTCCTCTCTGCCTCTAGCACACGAATGTTTGTTTCATTCCCCAGATTAGGGAAGTTCTCAGCTACAATTTCCTCAAATACATCTTCTAGTCCTCTCTCTCTCTCCACTCCCTCCAGGATTCCAATTATTCTGACATTGGAATGCTTCATGGTGTCACTTATTTCTCTGATTCTATTTGCATGGATTCTGAGTTGTTTTTCCCTGGCCTCCTCTTTTCCCTTTCTATCTATTATATTGTCTTCCAAGTTGCTTATTCGTTCTTCTGCCTTAGTAACCCTAGCTGTTAGATTATCTAGATTGGATTGGATCTCATTGATTGCATTTTTAAGTTCTGCCAATTCAGCTTTCATTTCTGCCCTTAGAGACTCTATGTTGCCATTAATTGATTTCTCCATTCTAGCCATTGTCTTCACAATTGCTAGCCTGAATTCCATCTCCAACATCTTGGTTATATCTGCATCCATTTGTAAATCTGCAGCATAAGTCATAACCTCTGAGTCTTTTCTATTTTAGGGGCTCCTCCTCCAGTCATTCTGTTGATGGGTGTTTGAGGGAATGTATAGAGTCCAAATTATTGACCAGATCCCAAGCAAGATGCACCTGTTCTCTTAGGATCTTAGGGTTGCTTGCCTCTTGTTTTCCCAGCCTGTCTTCTGCGGGAGGGGCCTGCTCCACTGTTACTCAGGAAACCCTGTTTGGGCGGAGTTGCCCTGCCCCATGTGGTGGGGGATGGGCTCCGCCGGAACCAGTTTTTGGGGCTTTTGTTCTCTGGCAGCTTTCCCTGGCGGCTTTCCACGTCTCTTCCTTGAGTCAGAGCAGAAGAGACCATTTCAAACCCTCTGCCTCAGAGCAGAGAGACCACAGTCTGTTCTTCAGTGGGCTCTCCAGGCCACACTGTTTCCGTTTCTGTCCGTGCTGCTATAAACTGCAGCAGCCTGGGTTGTGCACCCCTCCGCAGCACCCCCAGTCCTGCCTCCAGGTCAGAGCACGTCTCTGCCCTTTGTGCTTCTAAAACCACCAGCTGCCCCCAGATCTCACATGTGACCCCGCTGCTCCGGGTTTCCGCCCCGGGGGCTGCCCTAAAGTCCTTTCCCCACAGCTACCGTCTGCGAGTCTGTGCCTGGTCCCCAGCGCACGAGGCTGTTGCTCACCAGCGGTGTAGGATCCCCACAGCCAGGCACCCTCCCGCTGCCATTTATCCTCCTATATCTGCCCGCGGAATCATGGTTCCCCGCTTCGTACCTTGAAACCAACCACCTGTGATATTCTGTTTGTAGAGATCCAGATCTTCTTACATCTCAGGCTGGTTTCGTGGGTGCTCAGAGTGGTCTGGTAGATATCCAGCTCAATTCTAGAGACCAGTTGAAATAGAGTCCCCTACTCCTCCGCCATCTTTCTAACTTTTTTCTCAAACTAGAAATTGACAGAAAAACAATAGTAAAATCTCTCAACACATAAAATTAAATAAAATGCTTCTAAATAATTGATGGGTCAAAGGGGATGTCTCAAATGAAATTAAAAATACATAGAATTAAATAAAATGAAATGCAATATGTCAAAATATGTGAGATGTATCTAAAGCAGTATTGAGGGGCAAATAAGAGCACTAAATATTTGCATTAGAAATGAGGAAATGTCTCAAATCCATAATCTAAGTTCCCACCCAAGAAAAAAAGAGGAGGTAGAATAAAACAAACCCAATGCAAACAAAAATAAATAATAGAGATAAAAGCAGAAATCAATGAAATTGAAAATAGAAAAAAATCAATAGATTGAACCAAAGAAAGAAAATGTTGGTTCTATAACAAATCAGTAAATTGTAAATCTCTAGTACAACTGACAAAAATAAAAAGACAAAAGTCACAAGTCACCAATATCAGAAGTGAAGTAGGGGATATCACATCCTGCAAATATTAAAAAGATAATTTTTAAAAAGCCATTCTCTGCCATTCTTTGTCTTTTGATTGGAGTATTTAGTTCATTTATATTTAATGTAATTACTGATAAGGTAAGATTTATGTTGAAACTTTGCTATTTGTTTTCTATATGTCTTATGTCTTTTTTGTTCATCTATTGCTTGATTTAATGCCTTCTTTGATGTTAAGTAGATATTTTCTAGTGTACCATTAACTGACTTCTTGTTTTTTACTATTCCTTTGTAGTTATTTTCTTAATGGTTGAACAGGAAATTACAATGGATATTTTAAATTAAAATCTAGTTTAGATTAATATCAACTTAATTACAATACTATATGAGAACTTCATTCCAGTATAATTCCTTTACCTCTCCTCTCGTTTGTGTTAAAATTTTCATATAAACTATATCTTCATACATTATAAGCCCATCAACAGTATTTTAGTATTATTGTTTTATGCAGTTACCTTTCACATTAATGGTGAAGAAAAGAGTTTCTCACCAAAATACATGTATATGTTCTTTTATAGTTACTATTTAGTTACCTTTACTAGTGGTATTTATGTGGATCAGTGGGATGGTGAGTTGCCAGTCACCCACTCCAGTTGTCTGAGTGCTTGTTCAAACCTTCAGATATTCAGTTGAAAGGCTCATTGTAATTACTTTCCCATTAAATCCTCTAGAACTGAAAGTCCTATGTCTATTGCAGCTTTATATGTCTGAGGTGGAACTTTCTTCTACTGAAGTGATAGAATATATTGAAAAGTAAAACAAACACAAAAACTCCCTGCAGTGTGCACAAAACCTTGGGAAGTCCAGGACTTTTTCATGCTTAAGTCACTTTAGTAATTGACTCTAAAGCTCTGGGAGTGCAGAGTTCCACTTCCACTCCTCTTCCTCCCTCATTCTTAGACCTCTGCCCCTCATCCTAATAACATTAAGCCCTTTCCCTTTTTCTTTCTCCCTCCTTCTCTCTCTCTCTCTCTGGCTGTAAGGATGAAGGCTGTGGGACACTGTTCTGACAAACCTAAAATATAGCACCTACCCAGTAACAAATGACCTCTGAGGTTTACAGATTCAGTAGTCTCTAGGTCTCCAAGCCAAAGAAGACAATAAAGAAGGTATACACTGTTTTCTTATCTTCTTTAAGATAATTGTTCCTTTGGTTGTGTTTTCATTTGGATTTAAATAGGAAGTCATGTGATACTGCACCAAAGCCTGGTAAGAAGATGGTATTTTAGAGAGTCAAGTGAATGATTGATTTTTGTAATTCTCAAAACGCTAGAGTGCTTTCATCAAGTAGGGCTCAATAAATATTCATTCAATGAGTGAATGAATGACTGAATTTCCTCTTTTCCCTTTCTTCCTCTGTGTTGCCCCTCATCTAAAATAGCTGTCACATATTTAAATTCTTACATTTCTTAGAAAATATTTTTCTCTTCAGAATTATTTTTCCATTTTGTCTTGGAATCTCTAACCTCTCTAATGTGCAGGAGCACAGGAAAGCAGTGTTCAAGTCTTTCACGTTCCTCTCTGGGAGGGTTATCAGATTACTTTTGTAACATGGAAAATTGATTACTCTCTAGGACAGAAAGACAAATATAGTTCATATACTGCAGGTCACTGATACCCATTGCCCAGTTTCCATGCCTCATAAGTTAGATTAGATTCCTTGCCTCCTTGGTGACCCAACTCTCACAGGCAGAATTGATTATTTTTTTTGTACTAACACTCTGCCTTTTATAAACCATGAGCATGGCTTTTACCCTATACTGGATTATTTTATATCCATGACCCCTCATCTGCTGTTGCTTAAGGACATGAATTACCTTCTACTCATTTCTCTGTCTCCAGCACTTACTATGAGGCCTGAGAGTTGGTGTGCAGTAAGTGTCTTCTTTAAATAAGTGGATGAGCTAAGGAATAAACTGCTGGAACATACTGAAACCTGTTTTTCATGGCCATTTGTTGCTGGGCTCTTGGTCATTCACACCCTTGGTAATGCTGCTTTTATTTGATCTGACTTCTTCTCCACAGCTGTGATTACTTTCTATCCTCAGTGTCAAGTTTAGCCCATAATAGAAGGTTGACAAAATTTGCTTCAAGACTTACATGGTGAGGAAAAAAGTAGACCTTCAAGGATTTGCTGAGGTAGCTCAGAGGATAAGCTGAAAGTTCCACTACAATGTTCAAAAGATTGAGAAAAGCAAGCAAAGCACTAGAATTTTAGGGAAATGGTTGCAGAGAGTAAGGATTGGCATCCACATGGATATACATGTAAAACATGAGGCAAATAGAAGATCCAAGTCAGTTCCCAGCTTAAAATTTTTCAGTGATTCTCCAATACTATAGTAGAAAGTCCAAACTGATGAACCTACTTTTCAAAATGGCACCTGCCCATTTCTCCTCCTACATCTTCTTGCAAACCCTGGCTGTGTTGAACAAGTTTAGAACACTTTGTATGCTATGCTATTTCTTTTAGAGCTTTTTTGGGGGGGAAATAATTGTAGACTTATAGAAGTTACAAAAATAGTACAGAGAAGTCCTGTGTATCCATCACCCCATTTCCCTGAATGGTGACATTATTGAAACCATATAACTATAGTGCATTATTGAAGCCAGGAAATTGACTATGCTATTTATCTCAGTACTTTTGCCCAAGATGTTCCTTCTGCTTGTAATAATATCCTTTACTTAGCTCAGATGCAACCTTCTTTATCCCTTCATTTCTGTTCCCATGGCACTCTGCATATATTCATATAACAGTGCATTGTATTATAATAATCTGTGTCTTGTCCTTTGTGCACTGTGAGCTCCTTAATGACAGAATCTATGCCTGATTCATCTTTATATCCTTATAGCCTAACCCAGAGATTGGCACATTATAGATAGTAAGTATTGCTGAAAAAAAAAAACTAATAAATGAGTGTTGCAAGATAACTAAGGTAGCTGTAATAGAGATCGAAAGGAAGGGAAATATTTAAGAGGTAAAATCTGTAATACTTGATGGCTGATTATATGAGGTCAGGGCTGAAGGAGGTGAGATGAGGGCAGGATTCTGAACTTTATTAGGTATAGTGGATATGGTTGCTTGCCTCCCAGCATCCACTCCAACCTTTTTGGCCTCTTTGGTCTACATAGCCCTATACTCTTGACTCCTGTTATAGAGCACTTGACAAAGGTCTAGATAATCAAAATACTTTCCAGAGAATATTGATCATTGTAGAGATGGTAATCTGACTTAAGCCACCTCAAGCAGTATTCCATTCACAGAACCTACAAAAAACAAAAAGGCTTTTGATCTTTTCTTCTCAATTAAAACTGAGAAGTTATATATCAAAGGCTGCTATAGCTCTCCTATTGCCCCAAGGGATGAATCTAGATCTTCTGGAAGACATCAAATGGCAGAATCAGGAGAAAGCAAGTCCATATGATATTTTGTGTAACCCATGAACCCATGCATGACTGAAGAAAAAACTCTTTATGTTGGATCGCTAAAGAAGATGGCACTTTGAATGAATAAATTGTCTCTTAATAGAGCTATTTTGAGTTGGCGCTTCTTCAAAGAAAGGGTCCTAACTGACATCCAAAAGTTCTGCTTAAGAGTATTAGAATTCTGGATTATGTTTCCTAATTCAGGGTTGCTCTTTCAACCGGATTTCTACTTTAAGTTAGGATATGGGCTTTTCTTTTTGAAAAATAAAATGAGGTGAAAATTCTCAGTTCAGATGATTCCTTTGGTGGTTCAACTTTTCAGGAGACCTTATATACCACATTAGTTAAAGCATGCATTTTTACTTTCAGGCAGACTGGGTTTATAATCTTGGCTTTTTCACTTACTTACCTGCATGACTTGACATGTTCCTCACTTCTTGAAGTTCAGTTCTATCATCTGATAAGTGAAAAGAAAAATGCTTAATTCATTGCGTGAAAATTGAGATAATGTTTATAAAACATAGTTTCAACTATTTAGTAAGTGCTACATAACTGATGAAGAAGTGGAAGAACAACAAGAAGCAGAAAAAGCAACAGAAAAAGCAGCAAAAACAGAAGCAGAAGCAGCAGCATGAGAAGGAAGGAGAGAAGGAGGAAAGGAAGAAAGAGAAGAAAAAGGAGAAAGAAAGGAGAAAGAGAATAAGAAAAGGAAAGGAAAGAAGTAAGGCTTTGTACTTGCCATTAAGTGGACCATCATTTTGATGATGGATAAAGAATACATAACATTGAACATGAATTGCATTGTCCCCACCAATGACATGTCTTCTGCTTCTACAAAATCCCAAGGTATTGTCAGTCCCACTGGCAAAGCAGAACATTATATGATGGTAGTAGGTAAATTATTCTCCTGTTTTTACAATAGGAATCTCAATTCTGTATGTCTCACCCAAAGTTTTGAGTCTTTTGTTTTGTCAAGACTTTTACATTTTTTATTTTTCTTTATTTTTTGAAATTTTATTATTTTGTTTAAATTCAATTAATTAACATATAGTGCATTAGTTTCAGAGGTAGAGTTCAGTGATTCATCAGTTGCATATAACACCCAGTGCTCATTATATCACATGCCTTCTTAATACCCATCACCCAGTTACCCCATCCCCCCACCCACCTCCTCTCTAGCAACCCTCAGTTTGTTTCCTAGAGTTGAGTCTCTTATGGTTTGTCTCCCTCTCTGATTTTGTCATATTTTATTTTTCCTTCCTCTCCCCTATAATCCTCTCTTTTGTTTCTTAAATTCCACATATGAGTGATACTATATGATAATTGTCTTTCTCTGATTGACTTATTTCACTTAGCATAATACCTTCTAATTCCATCCACATCTTTGTAAATGATAAGATTTCAATTTTTGATTGCTGAGTAATATTCCATTGTACATATATACACCACCTCTTCTTTTTTTTTTTCACCACCTCTTCTTTATCCATTCATCTGTTGACGGACATCTGGGCTCTTTCCATAGTTTGGCTATTGTGGACATTGCTGCTATAAATATTGGGGTACAGGTGTCCCTTCACATCACTGTTTGTATCCTTTAGGTAAATACCTAGTAGTGCAATTGCTGGGTCATAGGGTAGCTCTATTTTTAACTTTCTGAGGAACTTCCATACTGTTTTCCAGAGTGGCTGAACCACCTTGCATTCCCACCAGCAGTGTAGGAAGATCCCCTTTCTCTGCATCCTCACCAACATCTGTTGTTTCCTGATTTGTTAATTTTAGCCACTCTGGTGAGAGGTGGTATCTCATTGTGGTTTTGATTTGTATTTCCCTGATGCCAAGTGAAGTTGAGCACTTTTCCACATGTCTTGGCCATCTGTATGGCTTTCAAGAAATGTCTGTTGACGTCTTCTGCCCATTTCCTGACTGGATTATTTGTTTTTTGGGTGTTGAGTTTGATAAGTTCTTTATAGATCTTGGATATTAGCCCTTTATCTGATAAAATATTTGCGAATATCTTCTCCCATTCTGTTGGTTGTCTTTTGGTTTTGTCAACTGATTCCTTTGCTGTGCAAACTTTTAATCTTGATGAAGTCCCAATAGTTCACTTTTGCCTTTGTTTCCCTTGCTTTTGGAGATGTGTCCAGCAAGAACTTGATGCAGCCAAGGTCACAGAGGTTGCTGCCTGTATTTTCCTCTAGGATTTTGATGGATTCCTGTATCGCATTTAGGTCTTTCATCCATTTTGAGTTTATCTTTGTGTATGGTGTAAGAAATGGTCCAGTTTCATTCTTCTGCATGTGGCTGTCCAATTTTCCCATCACCATTTGTTGAAGAGACTGTCTTTTCTCCTTTAGATATTCTTTCCTTCTTTGTCAAAGATTAGTTGACCATAGAGTTGAGGGTCCATTTCTGGGCTCTCTATTCTGTTCCATTGATCTATGTGTTTGTTTTCATGTCAGTACCATACTGTCTTTTTTTTTTTCAAATGAACTATAATTTTTAATATGTCTCCAATGAATACTTAACATAACAAAAAAAATAAAAAAAGTACAGAACCCCAGATAAATTAAAATTTCAGAAAATCAGTACCATACTGTCTTGATGATTACAGCTTTGTAATACAGCTTGAAGTCCAGAATAGTGATGCCACCAGCTTTGGTTTGCTTTCAAGATTCCTCTGGCTATTCGGGGTTTTTTCAGGTTCAAAACAAATTTTAAGAGTTCTGTGAATTGTGTAAGACTGTTGAATCACAGACCTGTACCTCTGAAACAAATAATACATTATATGTTAAAAAAAAAAAAAAGAAGAAGAAGAAGAAGATGGCAGGAAGGGAAAAATGAAGGGGGGAGTTTGGAGGGGGAGACAAACCATGAGAGACTATGGACTCTGAGAAACAAACTGAGGGTTCTAGAGGGGAGGGGGGTGGGGGATGGGTTAGCCTGGTGTTGGGTATTAAAGAGGGCACGTTCTGCATGGAGCACTGGGTGTTATACGCAAACAATGAATCATGGAACACTACATCAAAAACTAATGATGTAATGTATGGTGATTAACATAACATAAAAAAAAGATTGTTACAGCTCTGAAAATGTTGATGGTATTTTGATAAGGATTGCATTGAATGTGTAGATTGCTCTGGGTAGCATAGACATTTTAACAATATTTGTTCTTCCGATCCATGAGCATGGAATGTTTTTCCCTTTCTTTGGTCTTCCTCAATTTCTTTCATAAGTGTTTTATAGTTTTCAGCCTACAGATCCTTTATATCTTTGTTTAGGTTAATTCTTAGGTATCTTATGGTTTTTGACACAATTGTTAATGGGATCCTACCCTCAGCAATCAGACTTTTACATTTAAAAGGAAAATTTTCTGTACATTTAAAAAGTTATAGATTTTTATATCTTCTATACAAAGGATGATGGTTTGACTTCCTAGAATAGCTACCAAGAGCACAGAATGATTGGTAAAAAAAAAAAATGATTATGCCATACTTGCATATTGATTTTTTTAAATGTACATGGTTTTTAAGATTAAGAATTCAAGACTATGCTGATCAGGGATACTTTGGACCTGTGAAATCTGACCTCACTCTGCATAAAAGTTATGGGCTTACTGCCTTTGATTTATTCACACCTGTAGGCCCAGTAATATTTTTTGAAATGTTTTAACTTATGGTAAGGCACAGAAAATAATATAATATATACCATGTCCCCAGCACCCAGATCTAGGAGTTGTTGATATTTTGCCACATTTGCTTTTCTAACATGGAGGAAGAAGAAGAAGAAGAAGTAGGAGAAGGAGGAAGAGGAGGGAGGGAGGGAGGGAGAAGGAAGGAAGAATTCGAGATGCAGCCAACATCCTATCTATCCATCCCTCCCCTTGGTCTCCAGAGATAGCTACTGTATTGAAGCTGGTTTATAATATTTCTATGCATGGTTTTGTACATTTTCTACGTATGCATGTATTCATTATCTGTATACTATCCTTTATGTTTTAAACAGTTCAAAAATAATATCCTATAGGACATATCTTTTCAATTTGATCTTTACACTCTTCATTCTGTTTTTGAGATTTATTAATGGTGATAGATGTAGACCTAGCTAATCCATTATAATTGTTTTATGATATTTATTGTATTAATATATAAGTGTATTTATTTCCTACTTATAGACAGTTAGGTTGTTTCCATTTTTTGCTATAATGAGCAGTGTTGCAATGAACTGCCTCGTATAATTCTTAGAATTCTCCTTGCTTTCTAGCTGCAAGATACCTAGAAATAGATTTGTTGGGTCATTAAGTATTAACAACTTCAGCTTTTGAGGTATCACCAAATTGTGGTCCAAAGTAGCTGTAACAAATATACTGGCACAAACAATATGTTTCTATTTTTTCATATCCTTACCAAGAGCTGTTACGAGACTTAAAATATTGGTCAACCTGGTGGGCAGGAAATAATACCTCAATGATGTTTTAATTTATGATTTCTGTTCCCATACCTTTGAGACAAAAAAACAAGTCACGGGGTCATAGCCCATGTGTGAATGGGCTGGGAAATGAAGTCCCGGGGGCAGCCACTTCACAGTGATAACTCCACATTATAGAAGAAGAAGCTAGATGTCTCAGCCACCGATTACTTTTTAAAATGCTTCCACTTAATCTTTATTATCAATTACCAAAAAAAAAAAAATACAGGTTAAAATCGCCAATCATAATTGGAGATTTGTCAATGTTTCTTTGTAATTCTAATATTTTTTACTTACATATATTTTAATACTCTGTTAAGAGTCTACGAGTTCAAGTTTATTTTATTTTTTTATGGTGACTTGTTTATTTTGAGATTGTGTAATGGCTCTTTATCTCTAATAATGCTTTTGATTTGTTGTATCATTTAGGCTTTCAGGCTTTCTGTCATTTCTAGGATATAGCTGGCTTAAGTTTTTTAAATATGAGAAGCTCTTTTTTTGAGCTGCTATTTCTAGTCTGTTTATAGTAGTAAGGATTATTTATATGTTTAGATTTCTTTTTTGTGATTTCTGTCTATTTCTATTTATCATTTTTTTATCCTTTCTTACCTTCTATTGAATAGAACATGTTTTTTTTACCTTTTGCCCTTTATGAACTTACACAGTGTATTTCTTTTTTCTTTTACTTTTTTTTTACTCTTTACCTTTAAATACTTAAAGTGAATATTTGACTTAACAATCTCCGAAATTGATCAAAACTCCATCCTCCTCACAAATAGTACAGGGACCTTAGGATTCTTTACCTCTGATCATCAATCCTCTCCATATTCCAAATTATTTTCAATACTTTGATTCTATTTTATTTACATCTACTCTGCTATATTAGTAATTCATTTTCCTTTATTTAGTCAATTCTTTTTTTTCATTTTTTTAAATTTGAATAGAGTTGACATACAATGTTACATTAGTTTCAAGTGTACAACATACACCATATTATGCTCCTATGGCATATTCCCTGTGCCGTGCTTTTTATTCCTATGACATCTTCATTCCATAACTGGAAGCCTGTGTCCCCCACTCCCTTTCACCCATTTTGCCCCTACCCCTACCCCCTTCCCTCTGACAACCATCAGGTTTTTCTCTTTATTTATAGGTCTGATTCTGCTTTTTGTTTATTTATTCATTTGTTTTTTATATTCCACATGAATGAAATCATATGGTATTTGTCTTTGTCTGGCTTATTTCATATTTAGTCAATACTTATTTAGATTGATCCATATATACACTACTTTATTATTTTTCAACATTTCCTCCTGCATCCTCCTTCTTTCTTCTGAGTTCAACTTCCTACTTTCTGACTAATAGTTTTGTTAGCAGTCAATTCTTTCAGTAGTGGTTTGAAAAACACCTTTATTTCCTTCTCACTCTTGAATGATGGTTAAGCTGGGTTTATACTAACTTGAAATTTATTCTTACTGAATACTTAGAAGATATTCCTGTAATGTCTTCTGGCTATTTTTATTGCTGCCAAAAAGTCTGCTCCAATCATAAATGTTTCTGTGTAATTTGTTTCTTATCTACGGTTGCTTTTGAGACTTCTTTTTTCTTAAAGTAAGTTCTAAAATTTTCCCAGGGAATCACTTGATTTGGATTTCTAAAAAATTCCTCTTGCTTGAAACTTTTTATGTTTTTTCAAACTTAAGATTTGTGAGTTTCATCAAATCTGGAAAATCCATAGGTACTATACCTTTAAATATTATTCTCTCCTTCTAGAACAAATGTTATGTAAATATTGACTTTTTCCTATATTCTATCCTTCTGTTTCTTCTTCTCCTTCTTTTTTTTTAAAGTAGGCTCCATGCCCAGTGTGGAGCCCAACACAGGACCTGAACTCAGGGCCCTGAGATCGATACATGAGCTGAGATCAAGAGTCAGAGGCATAACTTACTGAGCCACCCTGGAGCCCTGTTTCTTAACTTCTATTTTTTTTTAAGATTTTTTAAAAATATTTTATTTATTTATCTGACAGAAAGAGACACAGCGAGAGAGGGAACACAAGCAGGGGGAGTGGGAGAGGGAGAAGCAGGCTTCCTATGGAGCAGGGAGCCTGATGCAGGGCTCAATCCCAGGACCTTGGGATCATGACCTGAGCCGAAGGCAGACGCTTAACAGCTGAGCCACCCAGGTGCCCCCCTTTTTTAAGATTTTATTTATTTATTTGACACAGAGAGAGACAGCAAGAGAGAATAGAAGCAGGGGGAGTGGAAGAGGGAGAAGCAGACTCCCTGCTGAGCAGGGAGCTCGATGCAGGAATTGATCCCAGGACTCTGGGCTTATGACCGGAGCGGAAGGCACTGAAGCCTGAGCCACGCAGGTGCCCCGTCTTAACTTCTTATTCATTTTTTCAATCTTTTACTTTCTGTTCTGCATCATGGGTAATTTCCTCAGAACCCTCCCTCAGTTTACTAACTGCTCTGTAGCTATATTGCTTGTATGCTATTTAAACCATCATTATGGTTTAAATTTCTTTTTTTTTAAAAGATTTTATTTTTTTTAAAGATTTATTTATTTATTTATTTGAGAGAGTGAGAATGAGAGAGAGAGAGCACAAGAGAGGGGGGAGGGTCAGAGGGAGAAGCAGACTCCCTGCTAAGCAGGGAACCCAATGCAGGACTCGATCCTGGGACTCCAGGATCATGACCTGAGCAGAAGGCAGCCTGAGCCACCCAGGCGCCCCCATGGTTTAAATTTCAACCACATTCTTTCCTTTTAAAACTTCTACCTGGTTTCACTCTCTAAAGTGTTCTCTCTTCTTAATCCTTTAATCACTTAAAAGTTACTTTGTATTTTATGTATGATTGTCATTCTATTATCTCAAGTTCCTAGGTGCTTAATCTCATGTGTTTCATCTTCTGAGTTTTAATTCATGATTGATTATTGCTCATGTATTTTGTAAATTTTGGTTGTAATCTTGTGTTTATTGGTGCTTGTTTTTTACTTTAGGAAATTTTTATGTCTTGAATGAGGCAAGGGTTCCTTCTGAGTGATTTTGTGTTTTCTTCTGCCAGTCATCCATACTCTTTTATTCATTTTTTGGCTTGAGAACTCCAGAATTACATGAATAATACAAAATGAGATCCCAAACCCATAAGACTCACAGCTCTGGCCATCAATTTTTCATGAGACATTTTTTTTTTTTACCCAGTGTGTGGGTAAGGACAATATTCCTGGTCATTTTCCTGAGTCAGTGGATTACTAAAAATCCTGCTTTATTCAAGGTCTCAGCTCCAACTTATGGCCTCACATAGGAAATGCTTATATGTTACCCTCTCCTCCCAGAGCTGAAGCATTATCAGACTACTTGCTTATTACTTTACCTTTTTCTTTTGTCTCTATTTCTAGCAACAGTGGATTTCTATTAATTTTCTGGGAAAGTCAGATACACATTAACATTTATTGTATTTTCTCTATCATTTATAAGTTTAGGTATTTGAAGTATTTCCATCATAATCTTGTAGATCAGGTTGTCAGAGCTCCACATCCCCAGTTGTTCTTCAATCCAATTCTCAAGAGTAAGATCAGAAGGCCCACTGTCCATCTAGAGATGGACTAGGATATTTTCCACTATCCACTGCAGTCCATAAGCTTGGCTTTAGTAGTTTGGAGCAATTAAAATCCTACCTCTGAAGTTTAAATTTAGAGTATAGAGCAATGTTTCTTAAACTATGGACCCTATGTTGTCATCTCTCAGAATTATCAAAGGGTTTGTTTAAAGTACATATTTCTAGTCTGAAACACAGATCTACTAAATGGAAAGTTTTGCAGATGGAACCTGGACACTTTAAGCATTTTTCAGGCCATTTCTATGAAACCAAAGTTTGATAACTACTTATTTATGGGTATCATTCACCTGGATTAACATTCCTGATTAACATTCATTTAAATCCTGAAGAACACACCTTATTTTCTTATATGCTCACTAACATCTATTACAATGTATTTCATATATTATGTGGTCGAAAAACATATTCTGGGCTGTCAAGATGGATGAATCAGGGCCAAAATCACACTAGAATCAAAAGAGCTTGAAGCTTGCTACATATAATCCATGGCTCCACACCTCTCTCCTCCAGCAGTGAACTGAACCCTACTCAAGGTTTAAATAATAAAAATGAGTTATTCAATTATTTATCCAACTAAAATCATATCAGTAAAGTAATATAATGAATATAATTATATATTTAATATATGATTGTATTCATTAACTCAATATCATTAACTCATGATGCTCTATGTGACAGGGAAATCATACATGCCATAAGACCCAGTTTCCTCCCTAAAGGAAATTACCTTGGTAGCATGTTGAACATAAACATAAAGCTTGATCTGCCATTCTTAAGTTAGAGCAGAAGTAAATGCAATGGCTCTAGGATGAAATTTTGGCAAGTTACAAAGCCCTCTCCTTTGTTCTTACCAAAGGTTAAGAGCACTAATTAGAAGTTGGGAGTATCATAATCTCAAAGGCAGCTGGGGAGTGTGACTTTTAATTACCTGAAAATTGAAATCAAGACTTTAATGTCTAATGTCACTGACAGCCAGGATGAAGGGAAGGAGAACCAATTTGATTTAGTCACTGTCCATAGCAGACACACCAATATTTTAGGGATCATCTTTATTTCCAGTATTGATTTTCTCCAGCTGAGTCAAGGGAGGCCATTGGAATTAAGGTGACAAAGTTCCCATGTCTTCATATTGAAGATAGGTATGTAAATCATCTATTCAGATGGGAATAACCAGAACTGCATGGTGAAATCTAGATAACAGCAAATAAAGAGAGTCTATGAGATTATGCACTAAGACAGGCAAGTTCTAACAAATGTTAAATGTAGTATTCAGAGATCCTGCATCTCTCTTTAAATGGGCAACTTAGTTAAGTAACACAACCTATTTAAATTACATGGCCTGTGGCAGAACTTTTTGATTCTGTTTCCTCATCTGCCCTGTTCTTTTTTTAAAAAAAATAGGGTTGTCAAAGAAACATAATAGATAAAAGATGAAAAGGATTTTCCTAGATTCATGAAGTTCTCTAGAACATTCTATCTCCAACCTCCTTCACTACTTGCCTGAAAGCTCTTTGTCCAGACCCTCAAAATGGATAACCACCCCTAAGCTTTGGATTTCCTATAAATTGCCCAGCAAATGAGGAATGTTTCCTGTTAGGAATTACAAGAACAGAAGAGAGGAATCTCCAAGTTGTTTGGGGCTCCATCTGTGGGTACATCCTTTTCATGTGCCATGTACCAGGGTTGCATTTAAATACCCTGTCTTCACACAGCAGGGCTTTTCAGATGCTAGGACTGTACTTGAGAGTCATTCCCTCAGGGAATGCATGAAACAACTGGTCAGAGAATCTGTGACTCACCCATGGAATTAAATGAAAGACTAAATAAATAACCATGTCCCTGGAAGAAATTAAGGCATTCCCTTACTAAATATTAATTTTAAATATCTTCCTATACTGCTGCAGGGATCACACACTTACATCTGATGTTCTTCTGTGTAAGATAGATAGAGTCAAAGCTGGAGGGCACTGAGATGTAGCCCCAGTGTCTGAAGTTGTGCCAGGACAAGGTAGTGGATCCCACAGGGATCTGGGAGGTGGGCAGAGTGAACCCCAAGGGCCACATTAACAAAATCTGAATTATACAAAGCCAAGCACAAGCAAAGGACTGAAATAAGTTTGGGGGAAAAAATAAGTGGCTTAGATATCTGTACCCTTATCCAAGTGAGAAATAAATTATTGAACAAAGTGCAAGACTTCACACTATGTGACATACTGCAGCTTACAGTATCTATTTGCCTTTGATTCAGGTTAATCATTTCTACATCATCTACTGTATCAACCTCATACAGATCTCCAGCCTGTTTTCATATCCTGGACTCTTGCTCCCATTGCAAATGCAGTTTCCCTAACCCTGCCCAATCCATTCTTTACTTTTACTGTTCTGGTTTTCTCTGACCTCCCCATAGTGAAAAATCTCTATTATGTGCCTCTGCAAGGAGGTAACATTGCAGACAAATTCACTCTATACTCAGGCAGTAAGAATGAGCTGTCAGAACCACTGTAGGGTAGTGCCTCTAAAAGCACAATGTAAAAAGAGTATGGTGCTACATTAAAAAAAAAAAAGAACTCTTAAGTTTTTAAATTATATTAAAGTACAGCTTATTCTCAAACCTTTTAGTCCCCTATTTGATGCTGATTAGGAAACTTCCAAAAGCAGCTTATCAAGGGGAATGAGAAAGAAATATTTGTTTTACCCTAGAAAATACATGCATTAGGGAAAGTATTGCCATTAAGGCCTAAGACATCACCCAACATTTCTTAAATCCAAAGCAGTGAGTTGGGGTTTTCCCTGCTACACCTGCTTTCCTTTCTCCCTTTGCAATCATTTTTTGTGTTCTCTCTTCTATCTCTGTTCTCAGTTGTCCACTCATTCCACTTTTTCCAGAAAACATTAGAGAGTGAAAATGAATCCTATTGATAATTCTGTTGGAACAATAATAAATATAAGCCAGTACCATCTTGGAACAACCAGGATGGTGTTCATTGTATCACATGTCTGAATATCTAGGGCCTCATAAATCTAGAGAATTGTCCAGAACCACAGAGCTGGCATCATAAAAGGAGTTCCTAAAACCCTCCAAATGTTCTCAGTTCCTATCTTGACCAAGACTTTAACCTATGTTGTGTTTGCTTTCTAATTTATTCTGATACCAGCTCCAGCCTCTTGGGAAGTTTTCCTCTGTATAGACTTGCCTCAGTTATTGTCCTTAAACTTGAAGCAGCTTCCATGAAACTTAACCTTGGCTGCCATCTCTGACAATTATTAGTACCCTTTTGTGAATTACCATCTACCCATTCAAGATAAATTGTCCAGACCAGCTGACTTAGTTCCTCCTCACTTTTCCTTACCATTTCACCAAAAGGACATTCCACAATATCTACTTCTGTATCTATTACATACAAAAATCATTATAATAACCTACCTCTAGATAATAAGGACTTTCATAGACATGGGTTT
Source organism: Zalophus californianus (assembly GCF_009762305.2). Classification (NCBI taxonomy): domain Eukaryota; kingdom Metazoa; phylum Chordata; class Mammalia; order Carnivora; family Otariidae; genus Zalophus; species Zalophus californianus. Next base: position 146,312,747 of record NC_045598.1, read on the forward strand.
TATTTGATACTTATAACAAACTTGTGAAGTTGTATTGAACACTTCACAGAAGAGAAGCTGAAGCTCCAGGAAAAATAATGCTAATAACTTTGAATGTTTTCCAATATGATCCCAATATTCCCAATCAAATGTCATACATTTATCCAAAGATTTCTAGATTAGGACTATTATAAACTATCTGAGTCAAGTACTCAACTAGTTTTTTGGATTTGCATCCCTATGCTTGTCTTTATAGGACTTACTTTTATATAATTATTAGAGAAAGACTTTTTGTAGGCCAAATCTTTGTAGCTGGGTCATTCAAATCTCCCCATGGGTTTTGCCCCACACTCCAATTTAGGACCAAAGTGGCCCTTCAAGGGGGGTATGCAGCCTCCCATCTTATCTGTCCTGTTGCCTTTACCACGTGAACCTTGCTACCTATACTCCCTGTAGCTGAGCCCCTGCTTCATTCCCCTGAATTCTACTCACTGTGATGTTTTTGTCCTTGGGCTTCAAGATCCTTAAGACAACACCCCTGATATCTGATGCTAGAGCTTCCTGACATTATCCTTCTTGATCCTGTCAATTACCACCAAGAATAGGCCACTCTGGCTTAGGGGACACTCTGCCACTTGACCTCAGTTGGGACATTTAGCTAATAATGCTGGTACCTTGTTGTCCTTTCTCCTCATGAGCTGACTTTCATGTTTTGGCTCTATGTTCAAACTCACATTTCTCCCTAGTCATCTCTAAAAAAAAAATTAAAAAATTCTCTTTTGCTATACTACTCTAACACATTACTACTTTTATCATAAGTTCCTGATTTGCTTAAATTCCCTTTTTCTGCCTTTTCCAATCTAATCCATTTCACCCGAGGTCTGGTTCTGACATTTCTTTGTCAATACCTCTAAGCTTTCCCTTATTAAGTGAAAATTTGATCCTCTGCTTGATTCAACCAGAATTTCTATGGAATCCCTGTGGCTTGGTCTATTGTGAAGAGGAAGCCGGAAACAGGTAAAACTAGGTTTGGAAAGAACAGATGTTTCTGTTGAGCAGATGCTGTGGGGCAGTTTGCCTGGGAACCAGACAGTATACCACAAATAACACAGTGATCTTACTCCTCACTTGAGGCTATGGCTGTGTCAATATCCAAAGGTTTCCACTGTGGGCCATGGAATTTCCAGGCCCCATTCATCCATCAGGTCAAGTATTATTATGGCTGAAGCAGCAAATATCTTGAATGCAAGACCTCAGTTAGAAACTGGTTATTCAGAGAGACAGGTCACATAAATTGACCAACATAATGGGGGAGATAAAAGGAAGACTGTGAGCAGAGAGAAACTGGCCTTTGGAAACAGATTGGACATAAAACCATACCAGGTTGGGGAGTGGGGACTCCATTATGCTCCCCCTAATCAGAGTTGCTTAGTAAGCAGTTAGGATAGATGAAGAGTCTTAGGGATTGCTGAGGAGGAACAAAAAAGAAAGAAAGAAAAAGCAGAAAAATCAAGGTGCCTGGCTGACTCAGTCAGTAGAGCATGTGACTCTTGATTTCAGGGTTGTGAGTTCAAGCCCTACATTTGGTGTAGAGTTTACATAAATGAATGAATACATACATACATACATACATACCCCATCAACCCTCCCATGCCTATAAACTTCTCATATTTGTATCTTCTCTGATGGAGGTCTTTTGTTCGTTTGCTTGGTTATAGCTGTATATCCTTAGATGCTGTCATTTATATGAATAAGCATGTGAAGTATGGTATCTGTTTCTCCAGAGTGGTATACAGACCTATGGTGAGTTCAGGCTTGGGTGGTTATTTTTTGGTGAGGAAATCAGATGAGCCCTGAGAAATCTGTTTCTGATAGCTCTTGCCTGTATCATTGTACGACAATTTAGCCATAATATCTGAAGAGTGATTATCAAAACTCAACATTCTCAAACATTAATGTGCTTCATAGTAACTGAAGGAGCTTTTTACATATACATACAGGATCTACCCCTTCAGAGTCCCGATCAGTAGATTGTAAAGAACTGGAATCTGAATTTTTCAATACACATCAGGTGATCCTGATAGAGTCCATTCTGGAAACCCATGTTGAGAAATCTAGCTTTGTGAAGAGTGAGGGATGGTCCTCAGATCAGTGGGTCAAAAATGAAAGGTTAAAGGGAAGATGTTAGAAGAAGACAGAGTTCAAACATTTTATTTGGGCTGAGTTGAGGGATAATTCTTGGCCTGTTCTCATTCATTTGAAACATATTTATTTTCTAAGGATTTCCCTTTCCATAAATTTTTTGAAGGAAAATAACTCAGGATAATAACAACATTGAATATTTACTGAACTCATACTATGTGTCAGGTCCTATGGTGAACACTTTAGAGAGGTCACCGTTCAGTCTTCCCAACAATCTCAGCAAGTAGGTACTATGTTTATTTTAATTATACAAATTTGTCAGTAGATGAAGAATGTCAAAACTAGTAGTGGCAAAGCTGAAGTTCTGACATAAATCTGTTCCCAACTCAGTGCTATCAACCAACAATTGCTTCTGAGCATGCAGTCCCTGCTCCCTAGAAATCTTTTTTTTTCATGCATGCATGCTTTCAATAGCCATGAATTTGTTAATTAAACAATTATTTGTTGAACACCTACCATATATGCCAGGTTGCGTACAGGTTCTGGGACACAGAAGTGACCAAAACAGGCAATAACCCTCACCGTTTTGGAATTACGTTCTAGTTGAGGGGACAGATATTAAGTAACATAAATAAAGAAAATAAACATTGTGTCAGAGGGTGATAGGTGCTATGGAGAAAAATAGAACACGGAAAGTATAGAGGAATGGCCAGGGGAGGGAAGAAGTTTGTTGATACCACTTTAAGTAAGGGTAGTTGGGGAAGGTCTCAGTGAGGAGGTGCCAGCGAGATATGAAGGGAATGAGGAAGGGAGTACTGCAGAAGTATGGCCGACAGGTGAGCCATAAATAGGTAGGAAGCCACAGCGGTAGAACAGAGTGAGCAAGCATAAAAGGAGGAGATTGTGGAGGTTGGGGGTAGGGGAGAGGGTTGCTGACAATCATGTATTGTATGGACCAGTACAATGACCTTGGCTTTTATTCTGGAATGAGGATCCATTAAGGATTTTGAGTGGAGGAGTGAAGAGGTCTGATTTAAGGTTTAAAAGCATTACTCTGGCTGATGTGCTGAAAGCAGATTTTGGAACAGCAAAACATCCGTGTGTTTGTTAGCATCAGTCTAGGGTGTAGTCATTAAGAGGTCCCACGTGCCAGTGGCTTGAACAAGATAAGAGATCGTTTCTTTCACAAAGTAGTTCAGGTTGTAATCAGGATAGACAAATTGATTTGATAGTATTTTGGGCTCTGTTATCCCCAGGACACTTTGCATCTTTTCATAGTCAAAAACCAGTCACCATTATGGCTGCATTCCAGCCAGTTAGAAGGCGGAAGTGGAAAGGGAAGACTTGCTCTTTTTAAGGACATGTTCCAGATATTGCCAAACATCTGTTTCACTTGCAACCCACAGGCTAGAGCCCAGGTACGTGGGCACAATGAACTTCAAGGGACACGAGGTGAGGAAGTCTTTGGTGACTATTTACCCAATCAAACTCCTATGACTTTAGAACAGTGGCTCTCAAAGTGTGGTTTCTGGACCAGCAGCATCAGGATTACCTGGAAGCTTGTCAGAAATGCAAATTCTCAGGCCCCATCCCAAACCCACTGCTCAGAAACTCTGGGGATGAGAGCCAATAATCTTTTTAATGAGCTCTCCAGGTAATTCTGAGGTATGCTGTACCAGGAACACTAGGGAGAAGGGGCCATGTTAGGAACCACATATTTGAACTATTAATTCTTTCTTGCCTAATTTATTATCTAAAGGTTTCATGGAATTCCAGTGTAGATACTAATTAAAAGAATTTGAATCTGAATATTAAGCATAGAATGCAGTATTACTAGTTTCATTTTAGGCCTTGCAATAAGGGTGGTTAATTTCTTTAATGTTGTGATGGCTTTACATGCAAAGGATTAAAAAAAAAGTGCACTGACAAAACATTACTCCTGTTACCTTCTTAGGCTATATTTACTCTCCTGCTCTGTTTTCTTTGGTTTCCATTCTGTCTTGTCAGAAATTACTGGGTGTTGTCAGAGTTAATTGATACTTATAGGACGTCTTCAATATCAACCCATCAGAATGAACAAATAAAAACTGCCATGTCTGCCTAGAGGAAAGAAAAATGTTTTTTGGGAAAGTCTTCCCTTTATCTATAAAAAGAGGCTGGCTATACCAGAGAGCATATATTAATATAAAAACTTAAAAGAATTGATTGAAATACAGAATGAACAGAAAATTTTCTAAGAATATGTAGATTATCAAATTTGAATCAAAACAAATAGAAAATTCAAATACATGAATGACAGTTGAAAAACTGAAAAGGCAGTAAATTTGGTTCTTTGGAAATGTAGATCTGCTCTTTAAAAAGGCAACAGGTCTAGTTAGACTTCAAAAAATGATAAATTTCCATATTTTATAAACTGTTCAAAGAAGACAAAAGCAACAATAGAAGAACCTTTTAACTCATTCAATAAGGCTAGTATAATAACAATATATAAACTGTACAAGAATGGCATTAAAAGAAAACCAGAGGCCAAAACTCATTTATGAAGAGTCCTAAATAATTAGTAAATTAAATATAGCAACATATTAAGAGTATAAAACATTAAGAAGAGATAGAATTTTCCCAAGAATGAAATAATTATTTAACATTAGAAAAATTCTAAAAGCAATTCCCAAGAAAAGCTCTAAATGTAACCCTCTAGATTTATTAGCACATTAAAAAAAAACTCATAATTGCCTTAATTCAGCAACTACTTACTAAAATCCAATACCTATGCCTGAATTTTTAAAAATCCAAATCTATTAGTAATCTAAAGGGGGAAAAACACCACTTTCTTAGCTTGATAAACAGTATTTACTGTAAGTTTACAACAAGTATCATATTGTTGCAATATGGAAACATTCCCAGTGATATCAGAATAGGACAAGAATTTCTACTTTAACCACTACTATCTAAGCAGATGTCCTAAAAATGCAGTTAAATAAGAAAATAAAATAAAGTTTCTAAATATTGTTATTTGCAGACAGCACAATCACTGTCAGATATTCAAAGATAATCAAATGAGAAGCTATTACAACCAACAGGAGAGTTCAATAAAAAAAGTTACAAATAAGAATTTTAAAATTCCAATATATTAGCAATAGTTAAAACATATATAATAACAACACAAAATACTTAGAAAGGAACTTAATAAGAAATTTACAAAACCTTTATGGGTAAAGCTATAAAACTTCACTGAATGAAGAGAATACCATGTTCATTAAAAGACTTAACTATTTTCATGTTATTCCACCAAATTATCTACTAACTTAATAGGTTCTAATAAAAATTCCAAGAGGATTTTTCAAAAGAATGTAAGATAATTCGAAGGTTCATCTGAAAGGTATTATGCAAGCATAGACAACTTCAGAAAAAAAATAAGGAGCGATTTCTACCCAATATGAAAACATACTACAGGGGTGCCTGGGTGGCTCAGTCATTAACCGTCTGCCTTCAGCTCAGGTCATGATCCCAGGGTCCTGGGATCCTGCTCCCCGCTCGGCGGGAAGCCTGCTTCTCCCTCTCCCACTCCCACTCCCACTTCCCCTGCTTATGTTCCCTCTCTCACTGTGTCTCTTTCTGTCAAATAAATAAATAAAGTCTTAAAAAAATACTACAAAGCTGGAAGTATTAAATCATTAAGGTATCATTTTAGAAACAAATCTGTGAAATAGAAATCTAAAAAATATTTGTATTTTGGTGTTTACTTTATGGTAAGGGACACTCATACTAATAGTGGGGAAAAGAGCCTTCAACAAATAGCGTAGAGATGATTGGTTATCCAAGTGAGCAGGGAGGACAAGTTTTAAAATTACCCCATGTACAAAAATAAATTCAAGATGAATTAAAGTTCTAAGTCTTAGGAGGAAATGTAGCAAATGGTCTTATAATTTGGGAGAAGTTCCTACTGTATCAGATTTAAAAGACATAAAGGAAAAGACAAGCTTTGAACGCACTAAAATTAAAATCTGGGCTATAAATAATACTATAAACAAAGTAAAAAAAATACCATGGGAAATGCATTCAATAAGGCTTGCATTTAATGACATATCTGTATTTATTATTATTTATTTAAAAGATGAAAATTCACATCTACAGTGCATACTCTTTTATAAACCTTAGGAAAAATTGAAGTATCATAATTAAAAAAATGGACAAAGATTATAAATGGGCAAAGATTATATGCAGAAGAAATACAAATGTCCATAAAAGAAAATGAAGATCATCTTACTAATTTTCAGGAAAAAAACAAATTAATACCCAACAATTTCCTCTCATCAGGTTGAGAAAATTAAAAAGATTAATAAAAATTAAAAAAGAACATTTAGAGTTGAAGTCAGTATAGGTTAATTTCATAATCTCTTCATGATTATATAAGTAGTATGGCATTTTTAGAAGACAAATTGCAGAAACTATGTTAAGAGGAAATTTATACACAAATACAGATAGGTCTGAGGGAAGGGTTGGAGAATGGTATTGGAGAAGGGAAGACAAGAAAGATGAACACTTGTTATTTCGTATAGTTCTATATCATTGAGTGTTTTAGAGTAAGAATATATTTATGTATTACCTATGTATTTATATTTTTAATTATTAGCTTGAGTTAGAACCAACTACAGAAATAGAAAACACATCACAGCCTTGAAACCCAAATGTATTCACTAGACTTCACTCTCATGTCAAATGAAGACCCATTCCTCTAGCATGTATAGCACAGATTCCAAATAATCAAAATGTACTTTCATTTGTAAGAAGTCAACATGGAACATGGATTGCTCATAATCTCTCTGCTGCTACTGACACTTTTGTAAACTTGCTTTTCTTTCTTAATTTTATTTTATTATATTAATCACCATATATTACATCATTAGTTTTTGTGTAGTGTTCCATGATTCATTGTTTGCGTATAACACCCAGTGCTCCATTCAGTACGTGCCCTCTTTAATACCCATCACCAGGCTAACCCATCCCCCCACCTCCCTCCCCTCTAGAACCCTCAGTTTGTTTCTCAGGGTCCATCGTCTTTCATGGTTCATCTCCCCCTCCAATTCCCCCCCCCTTCATTTTTCCATTCCTACTATCGTCTTTTTTTTTTTTTTTTTTTAACATATAATGTATTATTTGTTTCAGAGGTACCGGTCTGTGATTCAACAGTCTTACACAATTCACAGCGTTCACCATGGCACATACCCTCCCCAATGTCTATCACCCAGCCACCCCATCCCTCCCACCCCCACCACTCCAGCAACCCTCAGTTTGTTTCCTGAGATTAAGAATTCCTCATATCAGTGAGGTCATATGGTACATGTCTTTCTCTGATTGACTTATTTCACTCAGCATAATACTCTCTAGTTCCATCCACGTCGTTGCAAATGGCAAGATTTCGGGGGGTTTTGATGGTTGCATAATATTCCATCGTATATATGTACCACATCTTCTTTATCCATTCATCTGTTGATGGACATCTTGGCTCTTTCCATAGTTTGGCTATTGTGGACATTGCTGCTATAAACACTGGGGTGCACATACCCCTTCGGATTACTACATTTGTATCTTTGGGGTAAATACCCAATACTGCAATTGCTGGGTCATATGGTAGCTCTATGTGCAACTTCTTGAGGAACCTCCATACTGTTTTCCAGAGTGGCTGCACCACCTTGCATTCCCACCAACAGTGTAGGAGGGTTCCCCTTTCTCCACATCCTTGCCAACATCTGTCATTTCCTGACTTGTTAATTTTAGCCATTCTGACTGGTGTGAGGTGGTAGCTCATTGAGGATTTGATTTGGATTTCCCTGATGCCGAGCGATGTTGAGCACTTTTTCATGTGTCTGTTGGCCATTTGGATATCTTCTTTGCAGAAATGTCTGTTCATGTCTTCTGCCCATTTCTTGATTGGATTGTTTGTTCTTTGGGTGTTGAGTTTGATAAGTTCTTTGTAGATTTTGGATACTAGCCCTTTATCTGATATGTCATTTGCAAATATCTTCTCCCATTCTGTCGGTTGTCTTTTGGTTTTGTTGATTGTTTCTTTTGCTGTGCAAAAGCTTTTTGTCTTGATGAAGTCCCAATAGTTCATTTTTGCCCTGGCTTCCCTTGCCTTTGGTGGTGTTTCTAGGAAGAAGTTGCTGAGGCTGAGGTTGAAGAGGTTGCTGCCTGTGTTCTCCTCTAGGATTTTGATGGACTCCTGTCTCACATTTAGGTCTTTCATCCATTTTGAGTCTATTTTTGTATGTGGTATAAGGAAATGGTCCAGTTTCATTCTTCTGCATGTGACTGTCCAATTTTCCCAAAATCATTTGTTGAAGAGACTGTCTTTTTTCCTCTGGACATTCTTTCCTGCTTTGTTGAAGATTAGTTGACCACAGAGTTGAAGGTCCATTTCTGGGCTCTGTATTCTGTTCCATTGATCTATGTGTCTGTTTTTGTGCCAGTACCATACTGTCTTGTTGATGACAGCTTTGTAATAGAGCTTGAAGTCTGGAATTGTGATGCCACCAGCTTTGCTTTTCCTTTTCAACATTCCTCTGGCTATTCGGGGTATTTTCTGGTTCCATACAAATTTTAGGATTATTTGTTCCATTTCTTTGAAAAAAGTGGAAGGTACTTTGATAGGGATTGCATTAAATGTGTAGATTGCTCTAGGTAGCATTGACATCTTCACAATATTTGTTCTTCCAATCCATGAGCATGGAACGTTTTTCCATTTCTTTGTGTCTTCCTCAATTTCTTTCATGAGTATTTTATAGTTTTCTGAGTACAGATTCTTTACCTCTTTGCTTAGATTTATTCCTAGGTATCTTATGGTTTTGGGTGCAATTGTAAATGGGATCGACTCCTTAATTTCTCTCTCTTCTGTCTTGTTGTTGGTGTATAGGAATGCCACTGATTTCTGCACATTGATTTTATATCCTGCCACTTTACTGAATTCCTGTATGAGTTCTAGCAGTTTTGGGGTGGAGTCTTTTGGGTTTTCCACATAAAGTATCATATCATCTACAAAGAGTGAGAGTTTGACTTCTGCTTTGCTGATTCGTATGCCTTTGATTTCTTTTTGTTGTCTGATTGCTGTGACTAGATCTTCTAGTACTATGTTGAATAGCAGTGATGATAGTGGCCATCCCTGCTGTGTTCCTGACCTTAGGGGGAAAGCTCTCAGTTTTTCCCCATTGAGAATGATATTTGCTATGTGTTTTTCATAGATGGCTTTTATGATATTGAGGTATGTACCCTCTATCCCTATACTCTGAAGAGTTTTGATCAAGAAAGGATGCTGTACTTTGTCAAATGCTTTTTCTGCATCTGTTGAGAGGATCATATGGTTCTTGTTCTTTCTTTTATTAATGTATTGTATCACATTGATTGATTTGTGGATGTTGAACCAAGAATAAATGTGGCCCAGGAATAAATCCCACTTGGTCATGGTGAATAATCCTTTTAATGTACTGTTGGATCTTATTGGCTAGTAATTTGGTGAGAATTTTTACATCCATGTTCATCAGAGATATTGGTCTGTAATTCTCCTTTTTGATGGGGTCTTTGTCTGGTTTCGGGATCAAGGTAATTCTGGCCTCATAAAATGAGTTTGGATGTTTTCCTTTCATTTCTATTTTTTGGAACAGTTTCAGAAGAATAGGTATTAATTCTTCTTTAAATGTTTGGTAAAATTCCCCTGGGAAGCCATCTGGCCCTGGGCTTTTGTTTGTTGGGAGATTTTTATTACTGCTTCAATTTCCATAGTGGTTATAGGTCTGTTCAGGTTCTCTATTTCTTCCTGGTTCAGTTTTCGTAGTTTATACATCTCTAGGAATGCATCCATTTCTTCCCGATTATCTAATTTGCTGACATAGAGTTGCTCATAATATATTCTTATAATTGTTTGTATTTCTTTGGTGTTGGTTGTGATCTCTCTTTCATTCATGATTTTATTTATTTGGGTCATTTCTCTTTTCTTTTTGATAAGTCTGGCCAGGGGTTTATCAATCTTATTAATTCTTTCAAAGAACCCGCTCCTAGTTTCATTGATCTGTTCTACTGTTCTTCTGGTTTCTATTTCATTGATTTCTGCTCTGATCTTTATTATTTTTCTTCTCCTGCTGGGTTTAGGCTTTATTTGTTGTTCTTTCTCCAGCTCCCTTAGGTGTGGGGTTAGGTTGTGTATTTGAGAACTTTCTTGTTTCTTGAGAAAGGCTTGTATTGCTATATACTTCCCTCTTAGGACCGCCTTTGCTGCATCCCAAAGATTTTGAACAGTTGTGTTTTCATTTTCATTTATTTCCATGAATTTTTTAAATTCTTCTTTAATTTCCTGGTTGACCCATTCATTCTTTAGTAGAATGCTCTTTAGCGTCCATGTATTTGAGTTCTTTCTGACTTCCCTCTTGTGATTGAGTTCTAGTTTCAAAGCACTGTGGTCCAAAAATATGCAGGGAATGATCCCAATCTTTTGGTACCGGTTGAGACCTGATTTGTGACCTAGGATGTGATCTATTCTGGAGAATGTTCCATGGGCACTAGAGAAGAATGTGTATTCTGTTGCTTTGGGATGGAATGTTCTGAATATATCTGTGAAGTCCATTTGGTCCAGTGTGTCATTCTTTATTTCCTTGTTGATCTTTTGCTAAGATGATATGTCCATTTCAGTGTGGGGGGTGTTAAAGTCCCACACTATTATTGTATTGTCATGTGTTTCTTTGCTTTTGTCATTAATTGGCTTATATAATTGGCCGCTCCCATGTTAGGGGCATAGATATTTACAATTGTTAGATCTTCTTGTTGGATATACCTTTAAGTAGGATATAGTGTCCTTCCTCATCTCTTTTTATAGTGTTTGGTGTAAAATCTAATTTGTCTGATATAAGGATTGCCACCCCAGCTTTCTTTTGATGTCCATTAGCATGGTAAATGGTTTTCTACCTCCTCACTTTCAATCTGGAGGTGTCTTTGGGCCTAAAATGAGTCTCTTGCAGACAGCATATTGATCGGTCTTGTTTTTTTATCCAATTTGATACCCTATGTCTTTTGATTGGGACCTTTAACCCATTTACATTCAGGGTAACTATTGAAAGATATGAATTTAGTGCCATAGTATTGCCTGTAAGGTGGCTGTTACTGTATATTGTCTGTGTTCCTTTCTGGTCTATGTTACTTTTAGGCTCTCTCTTTGCTTAGAGGACCCCTCTAATATATAATATATGTATTGATATAACATATCAATTATATCAATTATTCTAATGTTGTTTCATCTTATGGTATCACTTATCTCTCGAATTCTGCCCTCATGATCCAGTATTTGTTTATCTCTCTTTTTCTCAGCTTCTTTATTCTCCATCATTTGGTCTTCTATATCACTAATTCTCTCTTCTGCCTCATTTATCCTAGCAGTTAGAGCCTCTATTTTTTATTGTACCTCATTAATAGCCTTTTTGATTTCAACTTGGTTAGATTTTAGTTCTTTTATTTCTCCAGAAAGGGTTTCTCTAGTATCTTCCATGCTTTTTTCAAGCCCAGCTAGTATCTTTATAATCGTCATTCTGAACTCTAGTTCTGACATCTTACTAATGTCCATATTGATTAGGTCCCTGGCAGTCAGTACTGCCTCTTGTTCTTTTTTTTGAGGTGAGTTTTTCCATCTTGTCATTTTGTCCAGAGGAGAATAGATGAATGAGAGAACAAAATGCTAACAGGGTAACAATGACCCCAGAAAAATATACCCTAAACAAATCAGAAAAGACCTTCCAGAAAGTGGTCACTTTTCTGTTCAGAGAGTTGCTGCTATTCTTTTCTTTGATCTCCTGTTGAGTTTGTAGGTGTTCAGAATAATTTGATAGCTATCTAGCTGAATTCCTGGGACCACATGAAATTTAGGTCTCCTACTCCTCCGCCATCTTTTTAATGAACACAAATTCAGCTTCTCTGTTGAGTCTGCTTTTCTTTCTTTTTAATGAACACAAATTCAGCTTCTCTGTTGAGTCCCAGAGACTCTATGGTTGTTTTTACTGCATATGCCTCATTATATTAGACTTCAGTTAATTAAATTTGCTTTACAGCTACTACAATTCTTGGGGGTCATTAGGCTTAGGGGAACCTATTAAATACATAATTTTATGGTGTCAAAATCAGAGAGAAATTGGACTTAGACAAGATAGTGAACTATTTCTGAGCAAATCCAGAAAATTTATCTATCCATTATTCCTGTCTATCCATTATTCCTGTGTTTAATAAGCAAATTAAGAAAACTCTGCTGTCTATCCATTATACTTAGTTGGCCAAACTCCAAACATGGCTCAGTCTTAATGTTTGCCTCTTCTTTGCCTAAATCTTGATTGCTAAATCCTGCTAAAGAAAATTATAGAACCATTGAGATGAATACCAGTAAATATACACTTAACGACCCCAAATGGGCCTCCAAGCTCAGAATTTCTTTTATTCTCTCAAAACTTTATTTTCCTCAAACCCAGATTTCTTTAGGAGTCTTGCCTTCTATTTCACTAAGAAATTAGATACCATCACAGTGTATATTTCTCAGTTTTCCACCGGAGAACCTATAAAACTACCCTCCCTCCTTTATTCTGAATTCTGAATTTTAAAAAAAACATTTTTCTTCCAGTCTAAGACTATTATATACAGCCATAAAAGGAAATTTTGCCACTTGCAGCAGTATGGATGAAGCTTGAGGGCATTATGCTAAATGAATAAACCAGACAGAAAGACAAATACTGGGGTGCCTGAGTGGCTTAGTTGGTTAAGTGTCTGCCTTCGGCTCAGGTCATGATCTCAGGATAATCCCCATGTTGGGCTCTCTGCTCAGTGGGGAGTCTGCTTCTCCCTCTTACTTTCCCTCTGTGCTCTCTCTCTCTCTCTCTCAAATAAATAAAATCTTAAAAAAAGAAAGACAAATACTGTATGACATCACTTATATGTAGAATCTAAAAAAAAAAGAAAAGAAAATCAAACTTATAGAAACAGAGAGTAGAATAATGGTTGCCAGAGGCTGAGGTTTGGAGAAAATGGGGAGATATTAGTCAAAAAGTACAAAATTTAAGTTATAAGATGAGTAAGTATTGAGGAATTAATGTACAGCCTGGTGACTGCAGTCAAATATACAATACACTATTGTATATTTGAAATCTGCTAAAAGAGTAGATCTTAAGCATTCTTACCTCATACAAGGTAACTGTGAGGTGATGGATATGTTGATTAACCTGATTGCAGTAATCATTTCACAACTATACATATATCAAACCATCATGTTAAGGGAATCAAAGGAATACATATTGGGAAGGAAGACATAAAACTGTCTTTGTTCACAAATGATATGATTATCTATGTAGAGAATCTGAAGGAATCAACAACAATAGCAATAACTCCCAGAACTATTAAGTGATAATGGCAAGGTTGCAGGATTCAAGGTCAATATACAAAAGTCAGTTGCTTTCTTGTGTTTCAGTGAACCAGAGGAGTTTGAAATAAAAAAAATACCATTTACATTGGTACCCCAAAAATGAAACATATATAAATCTAAAAAAATATATACAAGGTTTATATGTGGAAAACTACAAAACTAGCCTATGAACAATCTTAAAGAACTAAATACATGCAGAGAGTCCATGTTCATGGATAAGAAGACTCAATATTATCAACATTTTAGTTCTTCTGAAATTGATTTGTAGATTCAGTGCAATCCCAATCAAAATTCCAGCAAGTTATTTTATGAATATCAACAAAATGATTCTAAAGTTGATGTGGAGGGACAAAAGACCCAGACAACCAACACATTGTGGGAGGAGAAGAGCAAAGTTGGAGGACTGATGCTACTCAACTTCAAAACTTACTATAAATCTATAGTAATCAAAACAGTGTGGTATTGGTGAAGGAATAGACAAATCAATGGAACCGAAGAGAAAGCACACATATAGTCTATCTCTGAAAAAGGAACAAAGGCAATACAATAGAGCAAAGATTGTTTCCTCAACAAATGGTACTAGAACACTGGATGTCTATATGCAAATAAATGAATCTAAATCTTATACCCTTCACAAAAATTAATGCAAAATGGATCATAGGCCTAAATGGAAAACACAAAACTATAAAACCCATACAAGATAACATAGGAGATAATCTAGATGGCCTTGGGTACAGTAATGCTTTTTTAGATACAATACCAAAGATACAACTCATGAACAAAGTAATTGATAAACTGGACTTCATTAAAATTAAAAACTGCTCTTCAAAAGGTAATATCAAGAGAATTAGAAGACAAACCACAGACTGGGAGAAAATATTTGTAAAAGAAACATCTGGTAACGGATTATTATCCAAAATATACATTCTTAAAACTCAAAATAAGAAAACAAACAACCTGATTTTAAAATGGACCGAAGACCTTAACAGACGCCTCACCAAGGAAGGTATACAGGTGGCAAATAATATATGAAAATATGCTCCACATCATATGTCATCAGGAAAATGCAAATTAAAACAACAATAAGATACTATTACCCACCTTTAAGAATGCCCAAAATCTGGAACATGGATAATACCAAATGCTGGTGAGAATGTGGAGCAACAGGAACTCTCATACACTGTGGTAGGAATGCAAAATGGTATAGCCATCTTAGAAGATAGTTTGACAGTTTCTTACAAAAATAAATATGATTGGGCAATTGTGCTCCTTGGTATTTATCCAAAGGAGTTGAAAACTTATGCCCACAAAAAACCTACACATAAATGTTTACAGCAGCTTTATTCATAATTGTCAAAACTTGGAAGCAACTAAGATGTCCTCCATTAGATGAATGGATAAATAAACATCCTGTCAAAACTTGGAAGCAACTAAGATGTCCTTCATTATATGAACGGATAAACATCCTGTCAAATCTTGGAAGCAACTAAGACGTCCTTCATTAGAAGAATGGATAAATAAACATCCAAACAATGGAAGAGTATTCAGCTCTAAAAAGAAATGAGCTCTTAACCATGAGGAACTTTAAATGCATATTGTTAAATGAAAGAAGTCAATCTGAAAAGGCTACATACTATATAATTCCAATTATGTGATATTCTAGAAAAGGCAAAACTATGAAGACAATCAAAAGATCAGTGGTTGCTAAGGGTGGCAGTGAGAGTAGGGTGGGGGGAGAGGGATGAGTGGGCAGAGAACAGAGGTTATTTAGGGCAGTAACAATCTTCTGTATTATATTATAATGATAAATATATCATTATGCATTTGATATGTACAACTCCAAGAATAACCCTTAGGTAAACTTAGGTCTTAGATTATGATGTGTCAATATAGATTCATCCTTAGTTTTCAAAAATGTACAGTTTTGGTGAGTGATAGTGTTAAGGGGAGAGGTTATGCATGTGTGGGGTGCAGAAGGTACATAGAAAATCTATGTTCCTCTGTATTGTAAACCTAAAACTGCTCTAAAAATTGTCTTTAATAAAAATGTCATCATGTTGCATGCCTTGAATATATACAGTTTTGTCAATTATATCTCAATAAACTGGGAAAAATAAGAGTATTAGATTCCACAGAATTCTGGGTCCCAGCCTCTATTACCTTCAAAGGGACCTTACTCTATTGATAAATCCCTCTTTCTAGCTATGTCTACTTCTCTCTTTCTCTGGGTCCTTCCCATTATTATTTA
The DNA here is from genome assembly GCF_009762305.2 of Zalophus californianus. NCBI lineage: Eukaryota > Metazoa > Chordata > Mammalia > Carnivora > Otariidae > Zalophus > Zalophus californianus. The sequence goes on from NC_045598.1 coordinate 146,328,556, forward strand.
AATATGCTTGAGTAAAAATAAAACCCTATCTCAAACTGTCATCCACCTCTAACTTCCATATTCCTTTCTTTTATGGTTACATTTCTGACAAAAAAAAATCCTCTTAAACGGTAGAAATATTTCTAAATTATTAATGTCAACTAGTTTTTCATAATCTTTCCCATTTCTCTTTCTCTCTAGTCAAACAGGTAGTTGCCTCTGGCAATTTTCTTGAGAAGGTGATTGACTCTGGAGAAGAATGTGCCTTTGAGACCTCTTTAATTCCATTGTGGAAAAAGATGTTTGGGCTCTAGACAGAGTGAATGGAGAAGAGAAGAATTACCATGCTTATCCTGTCACCCCTTTCCCATGTTGAAAGATGCCCTTGAATTGTGGAGGGGAGAGAAATAGTTTAAGTAATGAAGGCAAAGCCTCACAGATTAGGCAGTTCCCTAGTGAGGTTTGTAGCATTCGAGGGCAAACCTTTTGGGCACAAAATTGAGGGAGACCCAAGAAAGATAACGTCTCCCTGCTGTATTTAGCCAAAGAGACCAGAGTTGCTCATGTCCAAATTATGACACAGATGCCAGGTGGGAGCCTCAGGATTTAAGAGCCCCTATAGGCATAAAGAGGAGATGTCTAATGGGTATAATATCAATGGCTAAGAATCATCTCCTCTTGCATCCCCAAGCACTGACTTCTCAGAAACTTGACTGAATCTTGAAGATAGAATGAATCTCCAAAAGAACTGAGATTAAGTAGGTGCCACCATAACAAACTGTAGAATTGAAAGAGCATAACTAAGTATCCAGAATGAGGTTTCTGCCAAAGTAAGCAACAACTTTTATTCCTGCTATTTTCAACTGGTATACCTGGGACATTTTCTTATTTGACTTCTCTGTCACAGGTAACTCAATTGACCACTCTTTCCTTTAAACCCTCTTTTGCCCTGGAGTTCATGACACTGAAAAATTCTGGTATTTTTACAACTTCCTGGCTGCTTTTTAATCCAATTTTGTGGGCTCTGTGTCTGCTTATTCTTTAACTGGTACTACTTATTTATTAAATTGATATTTGTTCAGCATTTACCATGGACCTGGCATTGTTTGAGGCACAAGGCACAGGACAATAACAAGGCAGATTTGGCCTCCTCCACTATGGAGTTGACAACCTAGTGGAACTAAGAAACTGAGTCTGAACAACTTGAACCCATGTCAGGTTTGCGTCACCCACTCCATCTGATTTCATCAGCAAATATTGATTCAACAACCTGTGCTACAGGAAGGACTTAGACATCTCTAAGTCAGGCTCGATGTCCACCTAGAGCTTTGGACATTTTTATCCAGTTGAATCCTGGATATGTCTTCTTGGATATCCTTTTGCATCTCAGACTCAAGATGTCAAAAACTGGTCTCGTTTGCTTATCTTATGAATGTCATGCATGTCATCCTATTGTCCAGGCTAAAAACTTGGCCTTTATTCTTTATTTGTTTCTCTCCCTTATCATCCTCATCCTATCAGTTCTTAAGTTCTATTATGGTATATCTTATCTTTCTCTTAATTTTACCCACTGCTAGCCCTCCCCTAGATTACTGAAATAGATACCTAATTAGTTTCACGGCTTCTAATTTTGTCCCACCCAAATCATTCTTTATACTATATTCAGAGTCATTTTTCTAAAGCAACTCTTATCAGGACGCTATCTTTCTTAACTCTCCAGTGATTTCCCCAATACTGTTGGGAAAAAGCTTAATAATCTATATGGTCCCTATGTTCCTGCAAGATCTCATACTTACAAACCTTCCCATTCTCATCTCCTGCCACCCCATCTTTGCCCTCTCCTACCATTCCTATACCACATGCCACAATTTGGTCATCTCATTTTTTTTTTTAATTTTTCAGTCACACCATGAAGTTTCTTGCATCCAGTTCTTTGCATACATTCCCCCTTGTCTCAGGAACTTCACGTTTTTGCCAAACTTCCTCCCCACTTTGATTTGGAAAACTTCTGATCATCCTTCAAGACTTGATTTGGACTTTATTTCTTCCCTCAGTAGGAATCGTATTCATCCAAACCACTTTCATAATATGTGGCACTTTTCATAACACTACTTAATCTCATGTATCATAATTGACTATCTACTTACTTGTGATCCTCCAACAGTAAGTTCTTTGAGGGCTAAGACTCTGTTATTGTCACCATTGCTCACCCATAGCAGGAGCATGATATACATATACTTAAATATATATACATTAATACATATTTAACTATATATGTATTTAAAATACATTACACATTATATTTACTATGGCACTTTAAATTAAAAAAAAGCATTTATACTGTAGAACTTCAAAATAGAACTAAAGCCACAACATTTGTAGTAGACTAAAAAGCCTATTGAGTTTTTCATTTGACGAGATGCTATTTGAACTTCTAGGATGTCCTAGGTAGTGATTTTAATCATTAGGCAGATATAAAATTGTTGCCCTGATTTTCCTCCCAGGCAGATTTACTATGAAGCTAATGGAGTTGAAGTTGCAGGGCTTCTCCATTGCACAGGCTCTTCCAAATTCCCAGAGGGGCCCTAGCAACATGGTCACAATCATATGATCTCATAAACTTTGAAAAAGTAAGATACTTACCCACAATTGTCTCTTTTCATTCCAACTTCTTTTCTGTCATTATTTCTTCTTATATCTGGTAATATTGGAGTAGCTGTAGGCATTTTTGAAATCTGAATAAGGGGAAGCTGAATGCTAGGTACACTTAGTGGGATATATTCACTTAGTTTGCAGTTATTTCTATGCAAGTTTCTAGCTAATTAATAAAAATGTTATTTTTCTGGATTGATATTTGTAATTTTTATGATTTTTTCTTATCATTAATAAATAATTGCTTTTCTATTTGTTTTAAATTTATAATTCTGTATTATTTTTCTTAAAGAGCCCATTCACAAATTATATAAGCCTTAGGTCTTATCCAACCTAGATGTTTCCTTGATATGAACAAAGAAAATGGGAGGCATGAGGGAATGAACTGTGGTTTCTATCCCAATCTATTTTTTACTTGTCTTCTTGGCAAGGTCAAGTTAAGAAGGTGATGTGAATCCAGAGTCACACAGTTGTCAGGCAAGGAGATATTACTTCATCTCTAGATCCCAGTCTGAGACTGTCCTTAAGGTGACTCTTCCTTAATTCACTGATTACATTCTTTAGATTGGTTCCTTCACAATGTACAACCCACTGAGGAATGATAAAACATTCCTAGAAAACAGTGCAAATGTACAGTGCTATAGAAGTTATGCCATTTTTCCCCCACTGGTGTTTTGTAACTGCCTGCTCTACACTAATACTAGGGATGATTCCACCCAGCAAGGAACATCCAGTCTAATAAAAATACAAATAAGAAAATAGGCAACCACCACAATTACCCAGATGTATATCTTTACAGTGGTCTTGCATTTTTTACTTAACAAATATTAATTGAACACATACTCTGTGCACAGAATTTTATCTCTAAATGTGAGGTAAATGAAGAGAGCACTCAAGTATGACCTCTGCCAGAATAGTGTCTGATTTAAATTGGAACCAAGAGATACCAGTGAACTGTCAGGTGACAGTCTTCAGGCAAATCTCATCATTGCTAATTGAAAGCAGAGAAATTTCAGCTTCCACCAAAGAGCCGTAGCGGTAGCAGTATTTAAGCAAGTCAACATGTATAAAATGATCTGATGTTGAAAATTTCTGCTTCATAAAGAAAATCAAAAAAAATCTCAGAGGAAATTGAAAATTATGAGCTTTCTGCTGGCTCCACTAAGGCATAAATCTCTCAGCTTTTGATTAGACAATTGGCTATTTCATGTTATTAAATAGAAACACTGCTCTTCTCAACAGTGAATGACTAATTAGCAAGGGATATGAAATAATGTCATCTGTCTTCAGGAAATCTCAGCGAAGTAAAGAAAATATGCTTTATCCCCATTGCAATTAGCATGTGTAATGTGCTAAACTTTCTTCTCCCCTTTGCCTGATTCTCCCCCTAATAGAGAGGAATGCTTTATATGGTAAAGGAAAGAAAACTAAGCCTCTGCACCAGAGGTATGTACCCTTTATTGAGGATCTATTATTTCTGCATATTATTTGTTTAATTCTCACAAGGGCCCTGCAACATAAATATCATTATCTCCATTTTACAAAAGAGAACCCAGTCTCAAGGAAGTTAAGTAACATGTCCAAGGCAGCTAATAAGTGGTTGAATCAGAGGTGAAATTCAAGTCTTACTGCACCAAATCACATTCCCTCCTACAATGCAAAAGTATTTCATTCCTCATGTATAGGCTTGAGTTTTTGTAGATTTTGCAGATGAGCTCAAGGGGTTAGGAATGCTGTAAGGCTATGTAGCTGACTCTAATCTCTATGGAACATAAACTATTCATACATGTAGATTTGGCTCCTGCTTCTGCCAAACAGCAGTGTCTAGAAGGGATGACCCCTTGACTATGAGTTGGCTGCTCTGGAAAATCTGGGAGAATTGGAAGAAAAGGCCTTTTCCCTTCCACATCTCAGATACACATTATGAACTAGTGATTCTCCTGTCATCACCTATATACGCCCAAGTAACATGTAAAAAATCTGGCTGGACAGATAAAATCCATCCATATCCTTCATTGGATTAGAAGCGTGCCCTTCCAATGTTGTAATTCTTTGCTCTCCTTTCACTTCAGGATAATTCCAAACTCCTGAGAATGACAAATCTTGTAATAATTACTCCTCACCCTAATCTATGCACCCTCCAGACCCAAGGAGCAAGTTAACATTTCTACACCTTCCTGTGTTTTCATATATTTCTTTGTGCCTTTGACTCACTTTATTTCATGTGCCAGAAATGCCTTCTGCACCTTCTTCTCCATTTGGTAAAACTCATGATTCTCCAAGATGCAGTTCAGTTAATGTATTTCTGAAGAATGTCTTGACCCTTTTGGACAAAATTAATTTTTCCAGCTTCTGAGTGCCTATGATAATTTGATCATATCTTTACTTGAATATTAATCATATTATAGTATGATTATTTAATGGTTTATGTGTCTGAATCCTCTACTGAATTACATCTATTTCCTATTCATCTTTCTATCTAGGTTCAATTAATAAATGTATAATGTCCTGATTGTTCTCTCTTCTGTTTTATTTAAGTTGGGGTCACATGCTATACTTGTCTTCTTTTCCTTTCTGGTGATATAGAATTAGAGACTTAATTTCAGGGAAATGTACAATTCTACCCCAGGAGCCAAAAGAAAAGATGCAAGAGTGGAAGTAGAAGGGGTGGTGATAGTCAGTGATTCCAGTCTGATGACAGTCTTCACCAGGCTTTCTGGAGAATCAATCTGTTTTTGAACCAGTGCTTTCTCTTACTTCCTTGTCAGAATGCAGTTAGACATGGAACATTTGAAATGTTACTGGGAGAGAATGAATACAGATCATGATGGAAAGGAGATCACGACTGTTTCCAAACCGTCCAATATTCTTCAGAGATACCTTGGTTCAACCGAGGTCAGGAGTGAATAGAGATTGATGTGTTGCTCATGGAACTGAATGCAGCATGGTACAGCCGAAAAGACATGAGGTTTGCAGCACGACAGCTCTGAAGTCACGCACCAGGGCTGCCATGTAGTCACTATGTGTCCTTAGACAGGTCATGTAACATCTCTGTGCCTGGCTCTACTAACCCCCAATGTAAGAACAACAGTTCCAAACAGCAGAAAATCTATCAATGTCTGGTTCACAGTAAGTGCTCATTAATGCTATTTCCCTCCCTTGGAAAGAAATAAATGGCATATATTTCCGTGAAGAATGAGGTATATCCAGCAATTTTCTTGAAACTGTAACAGATGCAGTTGGAAATTTTCTTGGTTTCTCAACTCCTTAGTTTGTGAAATACTATATCTGGTGGTAGCATATGTGAGATGGAATTAGTTATCTCTGATGGGAAAGTTAGCAAAGCACTGAGCTAGAATTCCTTTTAATGATCTTCCCTGATCCAAAAGGAAAAATCATCCATTGCTTGGATCTTGGGCAGAAATGTTTTCAAAGAGAAAATTGTACGTATTTCTCATGTTGATGGTGTGGATATGTTCAGCTTCTAAATGAAAATGTTCTTATTTAATCACAGGTCAAAATATGCACTTTTTCTTAAAATTTGCCTCATTGGAAGCTTTCAAACAGAATTTGCATAGTTCTCTCTTTTTACTTTCAAAATAAATAGTACATAATTAGAACTGGGGTGTCTGTGGCAAAACACCCCAAATCATGAGTAAATAAATTTGTCCTGAACTTTTTATATTTCTACATAGTAAATGTGACTAAGTGGTGAGAATGTCAGAATTTACCCTGGAAAATGCTAGTGATAGTATATTTCGAGTACCATCTTTACGTACATAGTATTTTATTAAGGTAACACAAGCACAGTGTGACATTACTTGGTTTCCCCTGCAATTTTGAAAGGTTAATTGAATTGTTGAGCAATATTTTAATTTATTCTAATTTGCTTCATTGAGATTCATCCTTCTAATAGTTTTGAATATCTTTGCATGCATTAAGGTCTATTAAAGTAAAGCATTTTTTTTTTAACCAAATACTCATTTGTGGCCACTTTCTCCATTTTAAATTTGAACCCCATTGTTAGCCAAATGTCAAACATTCTAGCAATCATTGCATTAAAGGTCATTTTTCTGATAGCTGAAGTCATCTTATTCACATAATATCCTGGAAAAGAAAGTGCTTGGTTATTCAAAAGTCCCATTCCTAGCTCTTAAATGGGGTGCAGATAAAGACCTTAGTTTTTTTATGGATGTGGAAATGTTGCCAAATCAATTCCTAAGACTTCATTTTTATAATGGCAAGTAATGCCTCTTCTTGCATCCTAAGAAGAATATTTGCTGAACCGCAAGTGTGGAATCAGAAGGCCATATGTTAAAATAAATTGTTACTATACAAGCAAATGGCACACTGCCACCACCAGAAGACATTTTCATTACTTCTCATTCACTACAGGCGCCATAGTTTTCCCACAAGTTGTAGAGAACATTTTAAGTAAAGAGATAGAGCAACACTTTCAGGATAAGATGTTTTAAGAATATTTTATGCAGTTATGCCAGAGCTTAGTGAACAAAATGAACATCCTAGTGATGAAAGGAGAGAAAAGAAGCTTCCACCCATGAATTCATGTCAACAGTCAGCATATGTCCTTTTTCTTTCTTTTAGAATCACAGGTATGAGGAAATTGCAACCAAAATTTATTTTCAGATGTCAAAGTATAATTATAAGAAGTTAAATCATAATTCTCAGGCAAATATAAATATTGTATGTGCAAATGATATTATTTTACTCATTAATTAATGGGGAAACCAATAGGATATTAAAGACTGACTCAAAGAGCATTTACAATGCTAAGCTATATATAGGAAGTTTAACAAAGAACTGTTGGGTAAAGATTGCTGATTTCCATTTAAAAATACAATAGATTTATGATGGTCCCACAAGTCATTAAGTCTTTGGCAGCACTTATTTCAATGAATAGGAATTATTTTCATCTTTACTAAACAAAAATATATGAGTTAAGTAATTTCATTAAATCTGGGACCTCTAATCAATAATAAATAATGAGACGAACTAAGTACATTCTTCTAGATAATCAATGAATGGCCTTTGCCTCATATGATATTGAAAAGACATACCACACCTTTATGCCTTTTTTTCCAAGTTTTACATTCTCTGACAAAAGTAATGAATTGTGCAGTAGATGCCTGCCACAAGTTTTAAAGTACCACTAGTAAATGAATTTATGTTTTATTGGAACGTTATGTGTACTCAATCCTGTTTTGGTCTTTTTTGCATATAAGGAATTTTAGGAATCCTGTTCAACATTATATTAGCATATATGAAAATTGAGTTGCAAATGGGTAGTGAGCATTAGAGTTACATTTTAAAGACATTTTATAATGTTTTCGTATTCTGAAGCTACTACATCTCTTAACACATGCATTTTCATAGGCCTTTGTAAACTGTGATGGGCTTAGACACTGTACGTGTCAAACAGATAAAATGGCGTTCCTCTAACGCACATAGACCCACCAACAATGACATATTCTCTAGGTTAAGGAATCACTTTTGTAATGCACAGGTCCACATGCTACTACCTACCTATCAAGGTCTTCCATAATTCCTCTGAAATTGCGTCTCTGCTATTTCCTAACACACATGCCTGGTTCGGGCGCAGATCAGGATGAATCAGTGGCCTGCTGCACACGTACATGGGCTCTTTGCACTGAATTCTGATTATTCAGAATTCTGCTCTGGGCAAATTATTCCACATCTGTAAGCCTCTCTCCTAATTTCTAAAATGGGTCAATAAAATTACCTTCCACAAAGAGTTCCCATGAGAATTAAATGAATAAATTTTCATCATTTACATAGGCCATTGCCTCTGTCATTGTGAATGTACAATAATTGTCTGCTCTTCTTGGTCAGATCAGCCTCTTCGTCCTCCATTCTGTGTCTCCTGTCTTTTTTTTTTTCTTTTTTCCACTTTTATCTCTCCCCAGACCTGGGAAGTTCTCTCAATCTGAGCCATCCTTCAATGTTCTACCACAATCTCTAGTTTCTCTAACTCTTAATAAATCCTCATCTAAACAATCATCACATTTAAGTATATGCTCTCTTATACAGTTAGAGGCTGTTTCGTGTATCCTATTATTTCTGCAACTGGACATAAACACCTTCAGGACAGTGTGACACCAAGAGGCACGTACTAATTTGATAAGGTACCCTTCTACTTAGGAAAACAGGCTCTAGCTCAAGTTTCAGGTTTGGAAGAAAGTAGGACGAGGGTAGTAAAAATCAGTTACAATGCCATTAGGTCAAACCTCTCCTTCCAACAACTCCATTGCATGTGTCGATGTGTTTAATTTGCTTGTTTATCTGTCAGTTTATTTACATGGGAATCTATGCTTATGAGGTGCTCTCTGAATTTGATTTTGTTCATGAACAAATGTCTTAGAGAGCAATCAAAGAAGGCACAGATTCAGAAGAGCCTGGCAAGAGATCAAGAAACAGGACATACAATTTTTAATCTTCAAGAAAATCTTTTGCATATCTACTGTCCCCCAATAAACCTGTTGAGCCTTTCTCTCTAACTGCTCAGTCTTCTGAGCATAGCAATAGTTAAACTAATTTGGATTTTTGTTGATCCAAAATTATTTTAATGATCTGTATAAACTTTAAATATGAGGTCAGAAATATGTACAGTTGACCCTTGAAGAACATCAGAATTAGGGGTGCTGACTCACTGTCCCGTCAAAAATCCATGTATAACTTTTGACTTCCCCAAAATTTTACTAATAGCCTTTTGTGAGCATCAACAGTTGACTAGCACATATTTTGTATGTTATATGTACTAAATCCTAATGTTATTAAGAAAATCATAAGGAAGATAAAATACACTTATAGTATTGTAGTGTATTTATAAAAAAAAATCCATGTGTAAGTGGAGTTACACAGTTCAAATCTGTGTTGTTCAAGGGTCAACTGTACATTCAATCTCAAATATAGATCATCTCCACTCTCTAGTCTTTCTGTTCCATGGGAGACCCCTGTGGGGAGAGAGGAGTTCACATCAACTCACCTTACAGGCACCTTCTGTAGAGTTTGTACACAAAACACTTAGGCCCAAGAAGCATTTCTTCCATGTGCTGAGACTTTGTTCTCTAAGAGGTTCTGCTCCTGTTGCTAATGGTATCACAACTGAAGCTGTGTCTGCCCCAGCATCATGAGTAAACTGTGTCATGCTTGCCCTTGCATCTTCGCCATGGTCCTCTGTGGAAGGTAGCCTTGTGAGTAGGCTGCCCAACCACCCCCATTTGCCTGGTTTTTGCACTGATAGGCCTGTATGCCAGGAAATTCTGCATTCCTCAGCAAACTGGAGCCTTTTTATGCATTGGCTGAATCTTCTTCAGGCAGCACATCAGAGAATCTGTATCCACTCACTCCTATGCCAGGCTGTGAGTCCATTCTCTGCTTCTTTGTTTTACAGCTTTCACGGGAGCTTGGGGGTCAATTCCTCCCTCCCGCTGAACTCTGCATCAGTCACCACCAGTTTCCTAGAGATGAGGTGGGTTCCTGTGAGGTGCACTGCAATGGCAGCTTTAGATTCTGATGTTCTGTCCGCCTGCCTCTTCCCCTCAACAGCTTCACCCCCTCTTTCCTTTTCTTCTTCCTCCCACCTCCCCATAGCTTCTGCCATTTTGGGAAGAATCACCCATTAGCTCTCCAAGCATTTGCATATTTAAATATAGCTCCTTAGTATCTCTTTATCACCTCTGAACCAAGATCCTTGCCTTTCTAACTTTCTAACTACATAAGAAAAATACATCTGCCAAGTCTGCTATATTTAAATATCTGAAGCTGGAATCAAGACCATTTTTCCCTTGGTCAGACAGTGTTCTTCATTTGGTTTTACTAAATGCTAAATCTGAATATAAAAAAAATAAGGCTACTTTAAGAGTCATAAGAGTAAAAAGAGAAAAGCTGAAGAGCATCCCCAGCTGAAAAACAGTTATTTCTCATTTGATTAATACAAGAAGAAAAATAGTCACAAAGTTCTCTAAATATCTTTTTCAGAAAAAGACCAAAATGTATATTTGATTCCCCAAAACATATTTCTTAAAGTTCTAAGCTACAGAACATATGAGTTGGTGGGAATCCTGAAGAATTCATAATTATAACTGTGTTATCGTGACACAACAATATGCTCAAAAGCAATATTTGGATATTCTTCCAACATAATTGATAGCTAAGCACATGCATTTTAACTATGGGTGGTAAGAATCACATGTAGAAGTTTATGTCTTGGTGTAGATTGGAGAGGGTATATGAGGAGATAAGAGGATTATTTTATGGGAGAAAGGAAATACCCTTCGCTTATATGCCATAGTACTTCATAGGCTACACAAGAAATACAAATCGGTCCCATAACTTTCCTATTCAAATCCTTCAGGAGCCTCCCACAAATTTTTATATGGCCTGGAGGGCCCTATGTGGTATAACTGGGAGGTTATCTGGCTCCCCTGTGTACCTACAGGGGCATTTGGCAATATCTGGAAACATTATGTGTTGTCATGGCTGAAGGGACAGAGGTGATCTTCGCATCTAGTGGGTAGAGGCCAGAGATACTGATAACACCTCACAAACAAGAGGTGCCCACAGCAAAGAGTCATCTGACCCCCAATGTGAATAGTGCTGAGCTGGAGAAATCCCTTATTCTAGCCCTTCTCCACCGCTCTGGATGCCTCTTCTACCCCTTGCAACCTTCCTGGCTATGTTCTTCTCATACTTGCCTTCTTGCCATTCCTTGAATGGGCCCTTATCCTTTACCATATTGTTCCCACTCCCAGAAGGTTTTTCCCCGAGACCCCTCTTTCTTTGCCCGGTCAAGTTTCTGTTCTTGAGCTCTCAGCTTCAAAAGCACTTTATTAGAGTGCTCACACCATTAGATCAGGCAGGACTTATATGGTCTCCTAGCATCCTGCACTTTTCTTTCCTCGCTTGTTTCACAGTTTATAATTATATATATGATCGATCGCTTAAAATAAAAGGGCCCTGTTTCTTTGTTCACCTTGAAATCCCTAATCCACCAAAATTCATATAGGTAGAAAAGTCTCAATGAATATACTTTTGGATGAATGAATAAACATTCAAGTACATGCTTAGAACAGGTAAAGAAGTATGATATCAAACATTTATTGAATGTGTGCTGGATGTCAGGCACTGTTAAATGCTTTCTAAGGATCACTTCCTCCTTATACCATCCTCATGATATAGGTACTCAGCTCTTATTATCCTTTTGACAAGTCAGGGAATGGAGTCATTGAGAGGTTATATGTATCTGGCTGATGATCTCCATCTCCGTAAGTGGGGGAGCCAAAATACCTACTCGGGTCTGTCTGACTCCAGAGTCTCCCACTTAAAAGTTCCTAGCAGAAGAGTGGGAATATCAGGGAGAAAAGAAAGCAAGGAAATAAAGCAAGCTGTCATCTGCTTCTGGGGGAGACATTTTTTTTCTAGTAGACTTTGCCCAGAAGTCATTGTTTCTTGACAAAAAGCCATCAGGTAAGCACACACTCTAAAAAGAAACTTGTGAGCATAGTCAACAGATGTCACAGGCAAGGGTGAAGCCAAGCATAGCTGGTGGCTCAGTATGATAAGGAGAAGGTAACCATAGAGATTAGGGGTCTTGCAGCTGTTTGGGCAGAGTTGTATCCTTCACAACAGTGCCTCCCAAGTCTGATTACTCACCAGAACCTTCTGGAAAGCCTTTTAAAACTTCCACGCACATTCCCCACTCTCGGCATCCCAATCAGGATATTGAAAGTGGTATTTGAATTCTGTTTGTTTACTTGTTTTGTAATGATTTCCACTGAAGCTATTAGTGTGCAGGCCAAGGTTTGCTTTGGAGAATTCTGATGAGAGAGGAAAGAAGCAGCCCAGCGAAGGCTAGCGCAGCGCCCAAGGAGAGGGAGGGGTTGGAACTGTGGTCTTAACCAGGTGTGTATGCTGTGTGGGAATGTTTTTTCTGCCCATTAGTTTTCCTGAGTTCCCACTTCTGGCCACATTGCCTGCTTTCCTGAGAGAAATTCCTCCCCCTCCATGTGGTTCTAGCTTGGTTTTTAACTGTTGATAACCATGCACACACACACACACACACACACACACACACACACACACACACACACATTCCTACCTCTGTCTCTCCAACAGGGCAGCACATGAACTAGAATGGGCCAAACATGGTAATCCATCCATTCCCCTTCCACAGTTAAGCTGGAGTTGAGCACAATCAGTGCTGACTAGAATCCTCCAGAGTCTGGCACATATAGATTGGGAGAGAGATGTTTTCTGTCCACTAGGGTTGTGAGGCCATGAAAATACAAAGCGGTCATATTCCCTGGTTGTAGAGAGAAGTCTAACGTAGTAGACGATGTCAGAGGAGGGGAACAGAATTAAAAGGTGGAGAGAAGAGAGCGCCCTGGTGGCATAATTAGAATGGCCTCTATATTTCACAGTCCTATGAGCCAACACATCCTTGAGAATGCTGAGTCCTTAAGAAGTATGTGTATATCCAGGTACACCCTTGGCTTTTCTCTTGATACTCAGTGAATTAAATAGGCTTGTGTACCACTCACACTGGGGAGATGATCTAGAAGAGAACATAAGCAAAACTGTGCCCACACTGAACTTTGCTGCTGAGCTTGGGCTTCCAATGGCTCTAAACAAGTGCCCTGTTCAAGCTCTCAAAAATGACTTAGAAAAATGGGTTGCTGGGAGGGTTGCGTGGGGGATGAGGCACTTGGTGGAAAGAGTATGGGATGAGATCAGAAACTGTGGTTGGGGGGTAAGGGCTTCCTGAAAGTTCATGAGACTTATGAGAGCAGCTGGAAGAGTTCAGAGCAGGGACACAAAGGCAAAGGACAGAGGACATCACCACCCCCATGAAGGCTGTAAACCATGGATGCTTCCTTCTGAAATATGGGAAAAGTCATATTTAAGACCACAGGTTTAACACTGTCCCTTTCACATTATAGTTGTTTTAAATGACCCAAAGTTTTCAGTTTATTCTGATGCTCCTGTGCAGCCTCGTGTGTTATTGGGTGTGTAGAAAATAAGGGGAGTTGGTAAAGAACTCCTTCTAATCCTTGGGATTCAGCCTCTCTCCTGACCCTTGGATTCTGGCAAAGAAAAGGTAGCCGTGGCACACAGGGAGCAGACAGTGGGAGCCGGAGGAGCCAGAGGCTGTGGGAAGGGGCGCCAGAGGAATTCACTAATAAAAGACTTTCTTCATTCTTCATGCAGGGCAGAGAAAACTGACCCTGGATGTGGGGGTGGGACAATAGGAGGCAGGGGCAAGGAACTGTCCCAGAGATGCAAATATTTGTGTTATGATCATGATGGGGCCTAGACTAGTCACAAATTACAGAGCCCTAACACCAAATATGGAAATAATTCCAGATGAATTGCATTCCTTTCATAGTCCATCCTTATTCTGAAGGCTGAGTTCCTATCCTTTTCTTGTTCTTGCTTATTCTGGGAATAACTCATGAGCAGGTAATCTAGGTTTCCTTAAACTTCTGATTATAGCAAGTTCTGACTCCCAATGAACCTTGAAAGCCCCCTAATAAAGGCACTTCCCACTTGTCTCTAACAGGATTACCATAGATTGCATGAGATTCATCAGTGATTTTTCAAAGCTGCAAACATTTGATCTAAGGACAGTAGACAAAGTGATAGATGGCTGTCCTTTGACCTGGACTCAGGAAACATATTTCCTCCAATAGATTTTCCTCTTCAGCATTTTTGTGCTGATTGAGAAAATGCCGTGCCACTTAATGAGAGAACCAAACGATTAGGATTTAAGTCACAAAATAAATACGAACCAGTGTCCTCATGAAATCTTTACTTTGGAAAAGGAAATGATAAGTAGAAGTTCTATAATACAAATCGTTGGTCCTCATTTGAAATAATGCCATCATGCTCAGGGGACCTAAAATTAGTTCCTGGGTGACAGCCTTGACTGGGCGGGTAGTGGAAAACCTGAAATGATATGTCACAGTAAAACAAGATCAATAAACAGATTTAGAATTAAAATCTGACATTTAAGGTCCTTCTTTTTGTTACAGTGTGTCTGTTACAGTGTGAGGCACAATATGGATGCTCACTTGGGAAAGGAAGGACAAAATATGACCCTTATTATAACTTCAAAAGTGTGAATCAGTCATCTGTAAAATCACTAGTGTATTATTCTGTAGCTCATGACACTGAACATTTTGATTAACCTTAAGATGTAAAGTGGGCCTCTATCAGAAGGGTCATAGTAACCCTAAATAACTGTCCTGAAACTTAAAAAGAAGTCCAATCCCTGTAATCCATAGGAAGGAAGACAGGCTTGCATTAATCTCAGAAGGGAAGCAACCTCTTTCTTTACTTCTTCATTCATGCAATGTATATTTACTGAGCATTTATTATTATGCCAAGCACTTTGGTAAACTCTGGGAATAATTCAGTGACTCGGTCATATGCGTCCCATGATATGAGGCTTGCATCTAACAAGGCATATAGAAATCAGTAACATTATCAAAAAGTAATGGTCATTACTCATCCAAAGGATTTCTCAAAAAGGATTGTGGGTTACTTTCTAGGAATTGTTTCTCCTCTGTAACCAGAAGATATAATCAGTCATTTATTTAACAGTATTTCGTGTCTGCTAAGCACTAGGCACTCTGTTTTGTTTGGGATTTGGGGGAGAAAGCAAGACAGATGTTGCCCCTGCCTTTTTAAATATGAAATCACGTTACTCCTAATCATCCCTGAATTGGCAGAGCTGCTGAGTTATTAATGACTATGTTAACCTTTCATTTCAATAAGAACTGCAATGGACAGTTGCTAAGCATTATATTTTTCTCAGTAAAATATTAATATCAAGAACAGTGACTCAAACATGAAATGCCATCGGCCTTCATTTCCCACAGGCATACTACATCCATATGCACAAGCTTTGTGCAGACATCGTGTCTGAGCTAAGAACTCATAACGGGGGGATTTTCAAGTCTTATATGGAAGGGAGAAGAGAATTTTTCCCTCACTTTGGCAACAAGCAGGCAGCCTCAAACCAAGCCTCTGAGACTCTCATGGTGTTTTGTAACTGCCTGCAGTACACTAATACAACTGGGCTGGACAGGGCCACACTGTAGGGGCAAAGCCACCTGTGCCCCAGCCCCTCCGTGGTGGTTTTGGTATACCCTTCATAGTAAGGCTGGAAATGTTAAAAATTTAGCATGGACACCATGGGATCCAGAGAAATGATTTCTTGTCAAAGTGTCTTGGCCTGGTTAAAGCAAGCAATGCACAAACTATGACTTTCTTGTTCCTTCTGTCCCTCTAGTCTTTCCATTAGCTCCTGTTGAGCAAATGAGTTCTTTGGTGATGCCCTATAATCATCTTTCACATTATGTTTACATTTTCTGTCTGTCAGCCTATGCTCAAGTAAGATCAGATAGCGGAGACATTTTTTTCTCTAGTCTCACCATACTTAAACAAAGGTATCCAAGATACATAGCCATTTTAATTTCTCTATCATAGCTTCATTTCCTTCTTGAGCCTTGGCTGAAAACGTAAACTTAGCTCCAGATGAATGAAATCCTTTCCAGTTTTAACACAGGTAATTTGGAGTTTTTCTCTTGAACTGTTTCTCCTTGGGGTAGCACGTAAGTCCTGGAAATTGAAACAATTTGGGCTTGCAACCAGGCCTCAACACCTTCTAAGGCTGGAGCCCTTCTAAGCTCTAAGAACCAAACCATCCTATGGGATCCTTTAATGCCGGTTGTATACGCATGCATGTGTGCATACATGCATATGAGGTAGTGTGGTGGGGTGAGAAGGTAGAGCAAGGGTATAGGGATCTGAAGAGAGGACCCTGCTTTGTGCTTCTTGAATGATATTCCATGAACGGTTGCTTACAATGGGTCAGAAATATATATGTGGGTTCTGTGGTATTGAAGTCTCAGTGTCATTTTAAAAAGCCCACCCATGGGTTTTAACTAATCAAAATGTCAGTGAAAGCTAAACAATCATGTTTATAAACGATCCATTCAAGGTATTTATCAGTAAGGAACAGATTACTGGCATTTGACCTTTTCTAACCACTTATGCATTATGCGAGCCTTTGGTCGCAGACAATGGTTTAAGTCACAAATATTCAACATTTTCTGAATCATGGACATTACATTCTGTTTAGGGAGCTACTTCTTATGACTGGCACTATCACTGCCTTGCTTCGGTTTAGTACACTGTCAGTAAGCAGGAATCACTGAAGCTGTCACGTCAAATGCCTCCTGGGTTTCCAGAATCCATCACTGGCAATCTGCTCCAGAAAGAGATGAATTGTTCTTTTGTTGTTGCATAACCTGACGGCCACGACCAACATGAATAGGGTCTCTTGCATCAAGGAAATTAGGCACCATTTCTCTTGTAATAATTCTTAAGAGCAATAGTAATAATTCTTAACAGGCTTTCTGTCTGCTAATCCCAGAGAGGGTCACACTAGCCTAAGAGGCATCAGGTGGGGCTTAATAAGCATGCATCAGCACACTATTTTCTCAGGGGGAGGGGGCATGACCCTGAAAAGGACAGTTGGGTGTATGTTATAACTCTGACAGTGCCAGAGACCCTTCCTTCAAAGATGACATTTTCTGTTTTACCCTTCTTTCCCACTTTCCACCATTTCATGTTAAATAGCAAGGGATTTTTTTAATGAATTACAATAAAAAATTGCATGATAAAGAAACAAATATAAGCCTTCATATTTTTCTGTCAGAACTATCAAAATTAAATGAGGCAGTTCTTAGAATTTGCTTATTTGTGTCACTAAGAAACAGTAACCGAGACCATGGCAAATCAGGTAACCTCTTCAAGTGACATTGTTTTTATCAGCAAAAGGGTTTTGAAATAGTAACTTTGCAGGGTGTCTGTGAGTAATAGATGATAAAGGGGGAGTGAGGATTGCACAAGGCATAGAGCCTGGATTCTGGATTCAGATAACACTCTATTTGAGTTTGAGCATTAGCTCCAATTGCATGATCTTGGACAAATTGCATGAATCCTGAGAATTTATTTTTTTTTTAAAGATTTTATTTATTTATTCATGAGAGACAGAGGAGGAGAGAGAGAGAGAGGGAGAAGCAGAGGGAGAAGCAGGCTCCCAAGGAGCAGGGAGCCCAATGCGGGACTCGATCCCAGGACCCTGGGATCATGACCTGAGCCGAAGGCAGATGCTTAACCATCTGAGCCACCCAGGCGCCCGAATCCTGAGAATTTAATGAGAAAAATGCCAACAAAGTATAGAGCACATTATATGGCTCCAAATAAATTCCCAATACTCATGGCTTTTTTAAAATTACAATTATTGTAAAAAGTATGTGAATATATATAATACAACACCTGCTACAGAGTTATCTAAGCCTTAAGAAAGCAGTGCTTTTTTCCTTACTTACTTCTTTTTTTTAAATTTTTTATTGTTATGTTAATCACCATATATTACATCATTAGTTTTTGATGCAGTGTTCCATGATTCATTGTTTGTTCATAACACCCAGTGCTCCATGCAGAACGTGCCCTCCTCAATACCCATCACCAGGCTAACCCATCCCCCTACCCTCCTCCCCTCTAGAACCCTCAGTTTGTTTTTCAGAGTCCATCATCTCTCATGGTTCGTCTCCCCCTCTGACTTACTCCCCTTCATCCTTCCTTTCCTGTTATCTTCTTCTTTTTCTTTTTTCTTAAAATATGTTGCGTTATTTGTTTGAGAAGTACAGATCTGTGATTCAACAGTCTTGCACAATTCACAGCGCTCACCGTAGCACATACCCTCCCCAATGTCTATCACCCAGCCACCCCATCCCTCCCACCCCCAACCACTCCAGTAACACTCAGTTTGTTTCCTGAGATTAAGAATTCCTCATATCAGTGAGGTCATATGATACATGTCTTTCTCTGATTGACTTATTTCACTAAGCATAACACCCTCCAGTTCCATCCACGTCGTTGCAAATGGCAAGATCTCATTCCTTTTGATGGCTGCGTAATATTCCATTGTGTATATATACCACAGCTTCTTTATCCATTCATCTGTCGATGGACATCTTGGCTCTTTCCACAGTTTGGCTATTGTGGACATTGCTGCTATAAACATTGGGGTGCACGTACCCCTTCGGGTCCCTACATTTGTATCTTTGGGGTAAATACCCAGTAGTGCAATTACTTACTTCTGTTTATGTTCCTTTCTTCTTAATATATATTAAAGGTTTCCACATTAGAAAACTGTGTCATAAAAAAATGTTCTAACCCAGTACTTTGGCAAAAGTCAGATTTTCAGTTACCCCAGGAGAAGGACAATATACTACTTCCTCTTCACAACCTTGGAATTGCAGATAGACAATCAAAATGTGCATTTTAAGAAACGTTAGTTTGCTAGTTAATTCTTTCTTACTAAATGTTCCTGACATCATTCACATATATTTCCAATTTTAATGGATATATTTCAGGCTTTTTTAAAACTGAGGATTTTTCTTCCTAGAAATGGTTAATTTAAAGTAATCAGTGATTAGGGAAAGTATTAACAAGATTTACCCCAAATATGTGAAAACATATGTCCACAAAAAACAAGCCAACCAAGAAATAAAAACTTATAAAATAATCTTCAAAATATTTTTCTTCACAGTGGCTCCAAAATGGAAAAAATTTCAAACGGCCATCAACAAGAAAATGCAAAAATAAATTGTAGTATATTCATACAATGGTATATTACTCATTTGTAAAGAAGAATGAACTACTCAGACACAAAATAACGTAGATGAACCTCAAAATAATTATGTTGAGCCAAAATTTAAAAAACAGAAATAAGAGGGTATATACTATATGATTCCAATTATATAACATTCCAGAATAGGCAGTCATCCATGGTGATAGAAATCAGGATGGTGACTTCAAAAGTCTATGAAGAACGTTCAGGAGTTCATGGAATTGTTTTATATTTTTGTTTGGTGGCAGTTTCATGAGTGTATGTAATTGTAAAAATTCATTAAATTGTACTCTTAAGACCTGTTTATTTTATGCAAATATCTCAAACACACACACACACACACACACACCCCACAAAGTAACACAATGAAAAGTATGAACTCTCTGAGGTATTTTAAATGATTGCTGAAAAAACTGATGTTGTTAAGAATAAAAATACTATGAAATACAATGCCTCCTGAATGTTAAAGGGGAAAAAATATATATTGTCATCTGAGGAACCTAAGAACTAATTTTAGTTTTCTAGATTTCAACAAAGTTGTAAAAAATCAATGAATGAACTGTCAATCTTTGACCCACAACCTCCATGTTCTTTATGTTTTCTGCTGCTCTTTGGACCAGCATTGATTCAATGAAGAAAAAATTTCCCAATTTTTCTTCTGCTTGAAATTCTGTTTCCTCTGGTTTATTTTGTAATTGACTCCTATGTGACAGATACAGAATCTTTTCCTTATAAATTAAAGAGAAGATTGAAATCTAAGTTTGACTTATAATTTGACTTTTCTTGAGGTGTTGGTGAAATAGACTGGCTCTAATTCTCTCACTAATGAATTCTTCAGTGTAGATTGTACATTTAAGAGAGAGAAAGAGACAGTGTTGATTTGGGAATGGATTTCATTCTACTTTCAAACGTGTTGGCTTTGTCACTCTTTTTTCTGTAGCTGCAAGGTTGCAAGGTTTGGTAGCTGTTATATGATCTATGAACTGCAGGAAATAGGGTCCAGGGTTTTCAGACCAGTCACTCCTGATTCTGACCTTTAGCTTAATCTTAGACATCAGTGTATAATTTCTGACATATTAAAATGAATCCAATATCAAAGACTAAATTTAAATGACTCTGGAAGTAAGTCAACTATGTTTCCAAAATTGCACATGCTCCACCAATTGTTGTATTTTGGAAAAAGCTATGGACTTCGAAACAGGACTTGAAGTCAAGCTTGAATTTCACCATTTGCTGGCTGTGTGAATTTAGGCACATCCTACAGACTCTCTGAGCCATTTTCCCAATCTCCTCTTCCTCTCGGTGAATTAGGGTTGTAGTTGCAAACTTGAGCTTTAGGTCAGGTAGTCTGATCATGGAGAAGTTATGAATATTTATTAAGTGATAGTAGTGCAATAATACATATAAAGCATTTAGCGTACTGCTCAATAAAAATGGTGGCTATCATTGTTCCTCATAGCTATTCAATTATTATTCATAGCAACCAAAACACTATACAATTATTTAATTGGTATTTTTATTGTTATTGCCATCTAAGCCAACAAAGTTCACCTGTAGCAAAAATGACTGAATAAGAGAATCACTAACAACAAGGATGAATAGTAACAACAGAAGAGAATTTGTCAGGAGGCTTGTCAAGAGGCTGCTGTTCGGGGAGCTGAGAAGGAGCAAAATTGGATTCAGCATTGCATGGATACAGAGTAGGTACAGATAGGTCCTGCTCACGAGCTTGATTTGCTGCAATCAGGAGTCAGTGGTAGCCTCTTGGCGCCAATGATCAGTGCCTGCTCCTTCCTGGAGTGGATTGGTTTTATGGTCAGTGAAAAAGGTCAGGAAAGATTTGGTGTAAACTCAGCACAGCACAGCAGTTAAGGCTATGGGCTTTGGAGGCAGACACCTGGGTGCTGCGTCTCTGGCATGCTCCTTTATGTCCTTGCACATCAGCTCCCCCTTTTTTAAAATGAAGGTGCTAAAAATAATATCTTCCTCATTAGCATGTTGTAAAAATTAAATACGATTATTCATTTGAGGGTTTAGCACAGTGCCTGACACACAGTAAGTATCAATGAATATAAGTTCCTATTTTTCCTAATGCCTTCGTGCAGACGTTGTATCTAGGAAATAAGGGTCAAGGACTGTGTAATCTGCTGCCTAGATAGTTGACATTTATTGAGTCTGAAAGAATGAAAGGTAAAGGCAGAATTTATGCAAAGACTTGATTGAGTTTGTGGCCTAGTAACCCATGACATAATTTTAATAGCTGATTATTACTCAGTAACTGATTTGACTCTAGGAAAGGAATTCTTTCATTAACTCACCATTAAATTACAATTTTTAGCCAGCATTGAAATTTAAATTTTTCCTGTTAACAACAACAACCAAAAAAATCCTAATCATTTGGACCAAATTTATATAACATAGCAATAGCGACTTTGCTTCCTATATCCTGGCTTTAGGTCAGGATAGCTAAACACTGCTAAGGCAACCAATGATTTACTGGGTATTTATAAAATCTTTGTACAATTTTAAAATCAAATAACTTTTTCCACAAGAGTAATGAACTGTAAACATCATATAGAAGAATATTATTACTATACTGATATTTTAAATGCTAATTTTAATGTTTCATCTTATTCACAAATCATACACAATGTCTGTGAATAGTTCTTTTTGAAAGAGCAGCAGTTGGTGAATATTTTCAAATAATGTTGCAGGATTTCTTTATATATGAATCATGAAAATAGAGCCTTTCCAACTGTAACTTCCTCAAGCACCAGTGTGCTTCCTTATAGGATGCTTAAAATACGTGACATTTAAAAGAATGATGGATTTTTAAGACAAGTGAATTTGTAGAGGGCTGAATTGCTTATCCATATAGTTTTACCTAAGCTTTCTCGTTTTAATAATTTCCATTTCAAAGAGCTATATTAACCCTATGAAGTGCATCGTAGCCATAAAAAAAAAAATGAAACGCTTAAGATCAGTAACTCCAATTTAATTCAGGATATAACAACATCAACTGGAGAGTACTTTGCAAGTTGGAAAATCATAATTCAAGGTGCTTTACTAAAGATTTCGCAGTGGGCAGCTTTTGTTGATTATTCATCTCCAGAAAGAAGCCCCTTCTCTAGAAAGCTCTTCGCAAAATGTAGAAGCAGAGCCGGAAGCAGCCACACTCTCATGTGAGACTTTAGTCAGATTGACACAAAAATATTGTTTAACAAATGAGAGTTTTGTTAAACCTCACTATGTTACCCATCAGAAAACAGGACGATTATACTCAGGGCTACATATTTGAACCATAGCCTTAAAAAAATCAGTCATTATACTTTCATATTAAATTCACAAGTTCTTTCATGAGGGTATTTAGGTGGTTCCAGAGCTGTATTTTGCACATATTCAGCACCCTATGACCCTGAAAGGGCACCTAGATTTTTCTGCTTGAACATAGCAAAGCAGCTTCTTAGTTGAGTCTTTGAAGGATTTTTGTTTTTTCCTAATAAAGAAAATGATCATTTATTAAGCTATTACTATGGGTCAAATGCCAAGTTAAGTGCTTAATGCATTTGTCTGCTCACCTAATCTCCACAATTATTATCTCTTTTATCAGATGAGATATCAGAAGAGATAAGGAAAGTTTAAGCAGCCTATTCAAGACTGGCCATAAGGTCATAAAGGGCAGAGCCAATTCAAACCCAAGTCTGAGATTTTCCTATAAACCATGAAAAGGAATTGGGATGATTTTTATTTATTTATTTATTTATTTATTTATTTTGTAATGCCAAGAGCATTAAGTAAGGAACAGAAGAGCTTCTGGCAAGGAACAGAGAAGATATGCCCTTGAACATACCCAAACACCTTACCTGCAAGAATGACAAACTTCCTGGGCTAGAATAATCATGGTGTTAGTTGGCATAAAGTCCCATGATGTTTGTCTTTCCTAGTTCCAAAGCCACTCACTGCCACTAACAGGACACTAGCAAGTGATGAAGTACTTTCCCTGAATAGCATCTTTTTTTCTTATTTTATTATGTTATGTTAGTCACCATAGAGTACTTCATTAGTTTTTGATGTAGTGATCCGTGATTCGTTGTTTACGTGTAACACCCAGTGCTCCATGCAATACATGCCCTCCTTAACACCCATCACCATGCTAACCCATCCCCCCCCTCCTCTCCCCTCCCCTCTAAAACCCTCAGTTTGATTCCCGGAGTCCATAGTCTCTCATGGTTCGTCTCCCCCTCTGAAATCAGAACCAGAATAGCATCTTGATAAGATTTACCCTGCCTCCCTTTCCAGCGCCGTCTGCAGCCATTCCACGTCTGCCTCCCTCTGCTCTCCAGCTGCCTGAATTACTTCCTGTTCCAGTCTCGCCAGGTGCTTTCACACTTCAGAGTCCGCGTGCACAGTACACTGTGCCAGGACCTCTTTTTGTGATTAGTGCCTCCTGGTCCTTCAGGTCTGGTTTCCCCTCCTCCAATATTCCCTTCTCTCCCATAGATCTTAGTTTAAATTCCCTGAAAGGAGAGCTGAGACAAGGGCTTGATGCAGATAGATTATCTGGGAAGTGATTCCAGAAAGTAATGGTGAGGGAAAAGGGAGAGTGAGAACAGGAGAAAGATGAAGCCAATAATGATTACCTCTGAGGGCAATGAAGCTTCTTCCTGCTGAGGACTCTGAGAAGCTATGTAGAATTCATTCCAGAATTGTCCTTCTGGAGAACAGGAGGCTGGGGCATTAATCCACCAGCTAGGATCCCTTTTGGTTGAGGCTTGCTCATGGGGACCTTACTTCCCTACATTCCCAGGCGGAGCCAGCCCTTAGGGTGGGCATGGGGTGGGAAGCCCTCAACAGGACTGGGCACTCCCCCCACAGTCAGAGGGGACCGAGGATCATGGTGTGGGGCACCAAGAGTCTTCACTACATAAAGTGAACCATTTCCCTCATACACTTGTCACGGTTTGTGATTACTCATTACTTATGTATTCATTTGTCTGCCCCTCACTGAACTATGAGCTCCAGAGTCAGAACAAGGACTCTTGTTCACCAGCATCTTCTAAGACTCTGAGCATTTTACCTGGCATTTAATCAGCACATAAAAAATGTTGCTGAATGAAAAATGTAATTGCTTTTGGCTTTTCTACCAATCCTTCAGTTTACATTAATTGTAGAAGAAGCTTCAGCACCTTCTCAAGGGCTTTTTCTCTTCCCAAAATGGAAGTCTCTCTAAGCAAGTCCCTCTTGTCTGTGTGAGCAGACATCAGTTCTGAGATCCTCAGTCTCCTTTCTCTTTAAAATAGGGGTAACCAACATTGAGGTAGCTTTGTGTCTTTTCTGAGTGACACCCCTTTTCTCCCAGGATTCTCTTAACCAGCAGACATTTGTGCTCTCCTCAGTTACCAGAAATTGCTTGTTTGTAGGAATCAGAATTGTCATTCTTAGAGGGGGTATTTCAGATCCTTTCACAGCTTACTCTTGGACCCATTATATTAAATTAGGAAGTAAAAAAAAAAAAAAGGACCAAACACTAATCAGAGTTTGCACTATCTTTTAAATTTCAGGCACAATAGTAATGTTTGAGAAACTCTGGCTGTGTTCATAAAATCTCACTTGATACTAGGCTTTTTCACCACCAGAATGATTTGCCATCTTCCTCCTTTTCTTCCTCATCAAACATACTGGCTATTATTTTTAAGCACCTGCAGGTGTACAAGAGAATGTCCTAGAATTTCATTCAGTTTAATCCTTATAACAACTTTATAAAGTGGACATTGTTCCTTTTTTAACATGAGGAGATTTGGACTTGGAGAGTGAAGTAACTAGCCCAGAGTCGCTAAACGAGTTTGTGAAAGGGCCAGGCCTTTACTGTCTTTCATCTTTGAACCCCCATCAACATAGCCCAGTGGCGGGCATGTAACAAGTGCTCATTCAGTAGAAACTGGCTGGGCCAGGGTTATAGTGGAACTCAAAATAAAGTGTTTGTTTCCAGTCTCTACCTATAATGGGCTTCTTTGCCTGTGTCTGGAATCTGTGCTGGATCTCATTAACCAGACAGACAACATAGGACCTGCCTCATTGCCACCACAGGTATAGGACATCTGGCATTTGTGGAATAAAAGGGAGGCCAGGAATACAGGAGGAGAGAAGAGATGCACAGAAAGAAATAATAAGAATTGGACACATGTACCCCTCTGTTCTTCTCTCATGAGTCTCCAGAAAGGTCGCCATGCCCTCTGAGCATATGGAGAATACAGATCATTCATCCCCAATGTTACCCAGACCATAATTCCCCAAGACAGGACCAAGATTGAAGAAAATATATACAGAACAGGAAAAAAGATTGTGGAAAGCAGTAGGAGATAGAGTTAGAAAAAGATAGGCTAGGTTGGGCCATTCCTTTTGAGAAAAGGTTAAAAAGTACAATATGGGGCAGTAGAACATTTGCTAATGTGCATTGTTGTTTTTAATTGGATTTTTTGTAAACAAGTTTAGTTTCATAGACGTTTCTGCCTGTTCTTGGGATGTTTTGAATCTTTTC
This sequence comes from Zalophus californianus, assembly GCF_009762305.2. Taxonomy (NCBI): domain Eukaryota; kingdom Metazoa; phylum Chordata; class Mammalia; order Carnivora; family Otariidae; genus Zalophus; species Zalophus californianus. The sequence continues at coordinate 146,354,472 of NC_045598.1, forward strand.
TCCTAGTCAATTTTTTTATGTAATTTGCCTTTCAAAAGATGTAGTTTTATGAAATAACCAGCCTCACATTAGATTTACTCTTTTTTCTTTAAGAAACTGCCTTTGATCTTGATTACATGAGTTAGGTGAGGTACTGAAAGAAGTTAAATAGCTCACACAAATTGGAAATGAGAAAAAATCAGAAGTTGTAATCATTTCCTTCATCTTTGGAAAGACCCCAGAGAGCAACCAGTTTAAACTTAACTGGAGGCTATTATTATGAGCACTCTAGAAGGAGAATGAGTTTTTTACCCAACTCTATCATTTTTCTGACAGGTACATTTTTTTTTTTCAAAGCCTCCTACAAACTGAAGTGGGTATTTTCAATACAATTCTCAGTTCTATTAGAGTAGATAACAAAATAAATACTCGTTGAATGAATGTGCCAATTATGGATAATAAGGGGTGGAGTACAAGGCAATGAAAAGGGATAATTGAAAAATCATTTGATATTTTATCATCCACTAATTTTTGCAGCAAAGTCGTATGAATCATTCACTGTGTGTAAGATGCTGGCAGTGCTGGGGCTAGAGTAACAACTAATGCTTATATGAGTGGCAGGCATGTTCTAAGTAGTTTACGTATATTAATTCCATTATTTCTCACAGTGCTGTGTGGTAAGTACTCTTTTTTTCCCCATTTTAGAGACAAGGCCACTGAGGCACAGAGAGGTGAGAGCGCTTGCATGAGGTCACACAGCATTGGGAATCCATTGCAGGCATTCTGGCTGCAGTGTCTGGCACTTAGCAACCAGTGACTATGACCTCTAATGAAGCCTAACAAATGAGTAATGAAAATGGAAAATATATCATCCCTGCTCTTGAGGAACTTACATGCTACTGAAAAAGATGGGACTAAATGCGAAGTTACAGTAGAACGTGGTAAGAAGTGTGAGGACGGTAAGAAGATCTTCCAGAAGCAGTAAGGATGGCGTCAGGCCCTGTCAAGGTAAAGGGGTGAATGATGAACAGGAGTTAGGAGACAAACTGGGGACAAGGGTTGGTGTTTCAAGTGTGGAAGAAGCATTTGCAAAGAATAATAACCCTGGAAGATTCAGGTAAGAAAAATAATTCAGAAAAGCTGCTAGAAAGAGAAGAGGCTGACAGTGCTGAGAGATGGGGTTGGAAAATTAAATGGGTTCCAGATCATGAAGAACCTTGTAAACCAGGCTGAGGAGTGTTAGGTGTTCTCTTTGAGGGATTTTATACAAGGATGTGATTCAATCAGATTTTCATGGAGACTGTAAGATTCAGTTAGAAAATATCCCTCAGTGTGGAGAATAGGTTGGGAAGGATTCAGGGGGGAGCTATTGAAAGATATTAGGGGATTTTTTACAATAATTATGGGGAAATGGTGAGGGCAGTAAGTCTTAAAAGTCCTACTTACCAGTTGGGCTGTGGAGAAATAACCTTTCCATAGTAAGAAGCCTATATTTCCCATGTGTTTTTTCACTTACTTTTGATAAGAATTTTCTTACTTTCTAAATAATGAAACTTATTTCACATCAATTTTTTCCTGTAAATGGGCCAGTGGTAATATGTGGATGACTATGTGAATATCTAATTATTATACTTTATGCACCAAACAAAACATTTTCCCTTAACTAGGTTGAAGCATTCTTGGAGGTCTTTTATCTAATTAGTCTGAAAAAATTGCACTGGGAATTCAAAAGGGAATCTGAAGAGATAAGACATTATAATATTAGAAAGAATGACCACATTCTTCGCTTTTGAGAATTGAATATGGAAAAAAAAATTATGTTTGGGGGGAAGTGGATTTTATCAACATCCCCTCAGGTCAGTTTAGCCATCCTTTCCATTTTATTTGCTCTGGGCTCGTAATGAGCTTCCATCACTTTGTACTCATATCTTGAGGGAAGAAAGCAGCCCCTCTTTTGGCTAAATTTAGTGCAGCCTCGGCAAACACTGTGTTTTGTTCTGCATGCTCTCTGCAAAGAGGGAGAACTGATATGACTATTATATTCAAGGCAGAATTTCTTACACTTTTCAAAATAGCAGTTTAAAAATGTGGAAAAGGTTACTGTGGAAGAAAAGAGTTGTGCTCTGAGGGTAAATGCAAGGTGTCTTATGTAGTAATAATCTATTTCTAAATCACAAATGAAATAAGCAATGCCCATGTGCTAAAAGAGATGTTTCCTAAATGCCCAACCTATTACCCAAGTGTAACTGTGGAGAATCTGTCTTCGAAGCTCAGGTTTCTGTCTATTTTATAGTATTCTTCCTGTAACTTAGCCAAGTAAGGCCTTATTGTCATAATAATTACAATCATTTCTTTTCCATAGTTATTCTGGAGCCGTAATGTCTAATTTGTCCAATAAAGGCCATTCACCTAAAGAAACTGATACTGTGAAACCATTTATGGCCCTAGGCTTTCATTTATTTCATAGATAGATGGATAGATCAATAGAGAGAGAGAGAGAGAGACGGGTAGGTAGGTGGGTAGGTAGGTAGGTGGGTAGATGATAAGCATATAAATATATACGCTTTGAATAGGTTGGTAATGAAAAATTAAGAGAAGTTCATGACATGCTTTTTTTAATGTGGAGCCCTTTGTCATCTGCTCCAATTTAATAGCATTTCTAGTGTCATTAATAGACCTAAAATAAATGACAACTGGCTTTAATTTTTTTATTGGTAATTAAGGCATTTTGTAATATGGAATTCAGCCTTGCCAATCATCTTGTATCAGTTTAAGAGTTCTAATACACACAAATAGATATTAGTTACAACTCCTTGTTGGGAGTACTCCCACTTCAGCCACACTAGGTCCCCTCGTCACTGGAAACAAAGTAATTTTTCCACTAACTTGTCTTTAATATTGTTAAATACTTTCATAATTTTCTTGGGAAAATTTTATTCAAATAACTTGGCATTTTTGAGTGATTCCCCTTTACTATTTTTCTCCTGATCTTATTGTTATTCATTTTATTATTCTGATATTTTAGATAGTTTTTATTTCCACAAAGCTGGGCATAAACATGGAGCAAGGTCATTTCTTATGAATCCTGAGTTCAGTGGCCAAGCCACTCATTAAGAAATCAGATCAATGGCAAGATTTCGTTTTTTTTGATGGCTGCATAATATTCCATTGTATATATATGCCACATCTTCTTTATCCATTCGTCTGTTGATGGACATCTTGGCTTTTTCCATAGCTTGGCTATTGTGGAGATTGCTGCTATAAACATCGGGGTGCACGTACCCCTTCAGATCACTACATTTGTATCTTTGGGGTAAATACCCAGTAGTGCAATTGCTGGGGATGGAACTGGAGGGTGTTATGCTAAGTGAAATAAGTCAATCAGAGAAAGGCATGGATTATATGATCTCACTGATATGAGGAATTCTTAATCTCAGGAAACAAACTGAGGGTTGCTGGAGTGGTAGGGGATGGGGTAGCTGGGTGATAGACACTGGGGAGGGTATGTGCTATGGAGAACGCTGTGAATTGTGTAAGACTGATGAATCACAGACCTGTACCTCTGAAACAAATAATACATTATATGTTAAAAAAAAAAAAAAGAAGAAGAAGAGAAGATAGTAGGAAAGGAAAAATGAAGGGGGGGAATCAGAGGGGGAGACGAACCATGAGAGACTATGGGCTCTGAGAAACAAACTAAGGGTTCTAGAGGGGAGGTGGGTGGGGGAATGGGTTAACCTGGTGATGGGTATTAAAGAGGGCACGTATTGAATGGAGCACTGGGTGTTATACACAAACAATCATGGAACACTACATCAAAAAAAAAAAAAGAAATCAGATCAAAGGAGATGGAAATTCTAATAGTTAAGATTTTGATAACAATTAAGCCATCATGGAGAAAATGAGAAGTATAAGTAAATTTCTTACAAAAGGCATCATCAGGTGGGCCTCGAAGAAAGTAAGTTAAGCTCATGTTCCTGAATCAGACAGGTTTGAGTTATCACTATAATTCAATTCACACATTAAATTGGGATATAATCAGAGGGTTTCGTAAGATTTCCTCCTTGAAGTCCTAAAAGAAATGCTGCTAGAATCTTTATCATCGACTTCATTGTGTAGAAGAGCAATAGAGTCTGCAGCTAAGTCAGACAGGAAGTTCACCCTTTCCCAAACACCCAATTCCAAAGGCCAGCAAACTAAGTGAGGTTGCACATCAGGAGCGCTCTCCCCTGTGCCTGTGAGCACAGGTTTCAGCCAGTACTGACCCAGCTCATAAGTGGACACTAGGACTGGCCCAAATAGAGCTGGGTCTGGACTTCAGGGGAGATTTTAGTAGGAGAGCAAGTTGAGCTACCAGTCAGCAAATCCATCCCATCAAAATAATGACAGTGCTGATTTTTTCCTAAGATGTCCAGGGATCCCAGTGGGCAGCCTGCTGGGTACCCGTCTTAGGAACATGGCACCGGATGAAACCACACTTCAGAATGCCTTCTCTCGACGGTTCAGCATGGCCTTTTCCCAGAATAATCTGAAATATGCTAAGGGAGGAACTGACCTCCTTTTGGAATCCCATAGAGAGCCAGTTCACTTTTTTTTTTCCTCTTGGACCAGTTTCAGAGCAGCAAGCATTCAGTGTAAACAGAAGTGTGGAAGGAAATGAAGACTAAACCGAATTCTTCACAATTCAAAATTCGCTCACTGATTTTTACTTATTTTCAAACTACTTAGTCAAATTTTCAAGTTTTAGAGACAAGCTCCAACTTGATATCATTCTTTAATTTTAGTACAGCCTAGTTTTAAAGTCTTAATTAGGTTACCATACCCCTATTCTGTGCTACATAAAACCTGTTTCGTATATTTAAAAATACACTAAACATAGTAACATTACCTTATATTTTTAAAATGTCTAATTCTAGAAGATAGGAGGGGAAGAATGAAGAGGAGTAAATCGGAGGGGGAGACAAACCATGAGAGACGATGGACTCTGAAAAACAAACTGAGGGTTCTAGAGGGGAGGGGTGTGGGGGGATGGGTTAGCTTGGAGATGGGTATTAAAGAGGGCACGTTCTGCGTGGAGCACTGGGTGTTATGCACAAACAATGAATCATGGAACACTACATCAAAAACTAATGATGTAATGTATGGTGATTAACATAACAATAAAAATAAAATGTCTAATTCTTTTCAAAGCATCTTTACACACAGTGCTTCAAATGACCCTCACCTCTTACCTCCCAAAAATAAAAATTAAGCAGATAGGTCAGGTGTTAATATTTCCATCTTACAGATGAGAATGCAGATGTGTAGTTGTTACAGGGCTTATAACATAGCTGTAAATGGCACAGCCAGCCACAGATTTTAATCACATGGCCCCTAGTTCAATATTCTTCTCACTAACTCAAACATTGTTCCTTTTAACATTTTCATCCTTAATGAATTCTTAATTATGAGTTTTGTGCAGAGGCAGACATATTTGTGGAAATACTGTCATTTTTTTCTGTTAAAAGATAGTCAAGTTCTAGGATTATTTTTTTTTTTAATTTTGTGTCTTAAATCCATAAACTTCCTGAGACATGTTTAAATTTTCTTCTTATTTTCTATTGAAGTTTTCAAACTTACTCTGCTGGAAGATCCCAGTACTTCTTCTGATAAAATGCTCTTGTTGATTCATGGTTTGCTGAGAGAGTAGATCTTAAATGATCTTACCAAAAAAAAAAAAAAAGTTGTAACTATGTGTAGTGATAGATGCTAACTAGACGTATTGTGATCATTTTGCAATATATACAAATATCAAATTATTATGTTGTACACCTGAAGCTAATACACTGTTGTATGTCAATTTTATCTGAATTAAGAAAAACAATAAAAGAGGAGCCACTGGAGAGAAGAAATTTTTTTTTCATCTTGGCATGACATACCATTTGCACCAGTAGATGCTAGGACTATCAGTCTTTGCTCAGAAAATTATGCTGGTTCTTTAGTACCTAATGGTTATCACCCAGTTTTTGTTTATTACATTTCTAAACTGAACTTCTTTTCTTAATTACTTTGTTTGGCTTGTCAAAGGCTCAATTTCTTCCTCTTTAATATTCTAAGATATATTTTCTTTAAGTATGCAAGCTCTTTCTATATTCGACCATCTACTAGCTTTGTATTTGCATTCCCCTTTTTAATATTTGAGAATACACATTTATAATAGAGTTAACCATCAAGTTCCCATAGGTTGCAAGTATCGTTATCTATTCTGCTTTATTTATTACTTATTGATAAAGGCAGGATTTTTTAACACCTTGGCATGAATTAGAAGAGCATGCCTTTTAAACCAAAATAATGGTTTCTTATTCAATAAAAGTATAAAAGTTAGTTTTGTTTTAGGCCAGAATTTTTCACCAATTTAAGTAGTAATACAATCTCTTCTGGAATCCAGTAAAAATAATACAAATATATCACTTGGATTCTACTATGTTAATGTTATATTTAAAGGATGATTACCTGAAAATATTACATACTCCTATTCAAATATGGGATAAAATTTTATAAAAGTAAAATATCAATCATAATGTTTTTGGATTGCCAATGACTTTTGATAGCTTTTACCTCTGATCTGTCCAATAAATAAATAAATAACTTTTCTTAGGTATGATTTTATAATATCTACCATCCATTTAGCATAGCAAGAATTATTTTTAAAAAAATTTCTAGAAGTTTTAATTCTTCTCTTTAAGTTGCATTTAAACAGCTTACATTCTAAATATCATTTTCAATTTTAGAATTAGAATACTCTTAGCATGTTATAATTTATTTTATACATGATGAAACTCTTAAGAAATAAATTCCAAGCCTTAGAATTTTATATACTCTTGGGTTAGAGTTTTATGTGATATGTAATTGCGTATTTGTCCTTATGAGGTATAGGTCTATGTAGGAATGCTGTTTCAACTCAATACTGCCTCCTTATTTTTAAACAAATATTAACCAAAGCACAGAAAATAGGAAAGAAGTATAATGGTAAAGCAATAAAGCAATGAGAGCTATGTTGGGTTATCCAAGCCGTTTTTCTTCTTCCTTTAGCTTAGAAGACCAAAAAGGAGGTTGATGATTCCTCCTTGCACTGAACTTCCTCTAATGGTTAGATTTCTATGATTTAGTTTCTGTTTTTGTCTTTTGAAAAGACAAGGCATTCTTGAGTAGTTTGAACCACATAAACTGACGGTGTCTTATCTACTTTTATTCATTAGCTTTTAATGTATAAGAGTTTTTCTGTGGCTTGTTATTATATAATTGCTTTTGTCATCTATATATCACCAAATACCTTTCCATTCATAGAACTGGAGAGAGATAGGGGAAGTTAGATTTTATGATGCTTTTGTGCTTCTCCAATCTGTGCTGGTAATGGATTGCTTCTCCATTCAAATTGATGAAAAGCCTTGGCTCAAGCAAAGCTTTAATTAGCATTAAGCTTGTTAGTTCATACTTTCCCTGAGGAAGATAGGCTAGTGTTTTCGGCTTATACAGCATAATCTCCTAGGTTCTGCAAACTAAATGAGACTTCTGCTTTTATCAAAAACACCGAGTTAAACTGATTAGATAATATATCACTTTTAGAAAGCTACAAGTTAACTATTCCAATAAAAAATATTTCTTTTCTTATCCATCACTGATACAAGAATCAATATAACTGCAGCAATTTTTTTTCTTTAGATCTCTTTTTCTCTTATTTTCTTATTATTGAACAGAGACTCTAAGAGACTGGTTTTATAACGGATACAAGATGGTCTGGTGGGATCTACAACACTGTAGGGTGGCTGAGCCCTTGGGAGGACATCACACAAGGAGGAGACAACAATGAACATTGCTCTTGATAATAATCTTAGTAGAGAGGATCAATCATCACTGTCACTGGCCAGGGAGCCTGTGCTTCTCTACTTAATAGATACGTTAAGGAAAGGTCAAAGTCCAGAACAAGGGCATTTGACTCAGCTCCAGGCTGGGGATAGTGCTTGCATGCTGATAAGCAAGTCAGTCCATTACGTTCCGAGTGCAGGTAGGACGCCTTGTGCTTTCCTTCTTCAGACTTTCTCTTTTGTATGCAGCTGAAGTGGAGAGAAGAAGCAACGCTCTTCATATTTGTTTGCAAAAGAAGTAGGGCAAAAGCTTCTCTTCCCAGCATCTCCCATCCCTGCCACACACACACACACACACACACACACACACACACACACACACACATCAAATAGAAGATGCAGGGGATGGAGGTTTGGGGAGCAATGGAGGAGAGGATAAGGGGCTTCTGGGCCTCCTTTGGTTTCAGGTTACTTAAATATAACCCTTAGTCTATGCAAAACGGAGCCCTTAATGAGATCCAGCAAGTTATAAATCTTTTCTTTCCTTGCTGTGCCCACTTCTTACATCTTCAGGGAACCACAAAGAACCCATTTCACCTCTCCGCACTCTTTATTCAACCTTTAATATGATACACTTTATTTTAAAATGGCTGATATATAATCAGCTTTATAATGATATATGTTACAGTGGAAACTACTTGGTCAACAGTCATCCTCTCCACTAGAATGAAAGCATGAATGAGGGAGGCTGGCGAATGAAGGACTATGTGTGTTTTGTTGTCTGTGGTGTTCTCCAGCATATACGACTGACAGATAGTGGAGGTTGCATATAGTATTTATCAAATTAACAAGTGATTAAATGAGAGTACAGGATTCAAAGTCCAAATTCCTCCTTGTTTTGCCAACGTACTGCTTCTAGCATTTAAGCCCTTCAGATCCCTCTTAAATGTCATCTTTTCACAGGGACTTTGCCTGACCTCCCTACCTACAGTAGCTGTCCCTCCTCACCTTCCCCTGCCACCCATTACTCAGGCTCTTGGCACTCTGTTTTCTTTTCTTCACATTTATCAACTTGTTAGCTTTCCTTCCTCCCTCCCTCCCTCCTCTCTCTCTCTCTCTTTTGCCTCCTTCCTTCCTTCCTTCCTTCCTTCCTTCCTTCCTTCCTTCCTTCCTTCTTGAATCTATCTCATTCCCTACTACCATTGAAGCAACATGAGGATAAGGACAAGGGCTTATTCCCTCTTGTTCTCTGGAATGTATGCATCATTTAACTAGATGCACAAGCTCAATTAGAATAATTCTCATAGTTCTACTTTAGGTTAAAGTACTGGGATATGAATCCAGTATTTCTGGAAACAAAAGACACATCTGACCTTGGAGAGTGTGGGGGTTCTTAACACCATTAAAAAAAACAGTAATTATACATATTTGTGTGTGTGTGTGTGTATATGTATATGTGTGTGTGTATATATATATATATATATATATATATATATATATATATATGATTTCTGTCCCTAGATGAAAACAGACATGAATGCTATCTCAACAGCATCTCATTTTGCCTTTCCTATTTTCTAGTCTAAATTACAGTAAGTAAAGGTAGCCATCTATCTGCATTCAGGAAGAATGCAGAGACTAGATGCTATTAAAATATGATTAACTTTCTCCTACATGACTCACAAGACTCACTTTGTTATCTCTCTTTTTAAAGTTGTTATTTATTTATTTGAGGGAGAGAGAGAGAAAGGGAGAGAGAGAATCTGAAGCAGACTCCTCACTGAGAGTGGAGCCCAACACAGGGCTTGATCTCATGACCCTGAGATCATGACCTGAGCCGAAACCAAGAGTCAGATGCTTAACCGATGAGCCACCCAGGTGACCCACGCTTTGTTATCTTATGTAAAAATAACTAAAATCACCTTAGCACTAATGAGAGAGTAAATCATTAGGTATTATATGTATAAGCATGCCTAAGTGGATCCTTTTTTATTTTTTGGAACAACAAATATTACCCCTTTCTCAGAATTAGTATGCCTTAGGTCAGAAATCACTATTTTAGGAGCTCTCAGAGGACCCATATTTATCTACCAAACACATTACTTACTCTCTTGCACGTCCAATAAATGTTGGCTTAGGTTTTCTCTCTTTACTTTTTGACATGACTTGACATATTTGAATGTGGCAAAAAGATTTCTCTTTGGCCAAATTCCCAGCTCTGTGTTTAATTACCTTATGCATGCTAAGGCAACATTTGAATCAACGGTAGCCTAAACCTCTGGAGATTTTGAGACAATGTTTGAAGTCTCTGTCAAGTCCACCTTTGAGGTTGTCTCCTCTAATTACTAGAAATGTACTGCTGGTTTTAGGTTCAGTAACAATGGGAGATAGAATGTATTACATAGCAATTTCAATTCATGGTCAGTAGTCATGGCAACACCAGAGGATAAATCTCAAAATAAGGAATACTCTCCAAGGGCAAGAGTTTATATCTCCCTGCCGGATGTTTGCTGTTTTATTTTTGGAAATAAATATGCTATTTGGGTTTTGAAAAGCTTTAAAAATCTATTTTAAAGGTATAGTGTTTGTAAAAAATTTCAAAGTGAAGAACTCCATCATGTTTTCTAAATATCACCATATGGTAAATTTCATTTACAGTTTTTTTGAATACTCTTTTGAATTTTCCCACTTGGGAATTATATGGAATGTTTTTCTAATGCATTCACACAGTCACTAAATATTTATCGAGCACTTAGTATGTGCCAAAAACCTTGCTAGATATGGAGAATTCAGAGGTAATTCGCTGTCTATGAATATGGAAGCGAGATGGTTTCATTTATGCAGATTCAGGAAGCATTAATATTTGCTGTGTTTGTGACATGAATCCACAAGAATCAGAAATATGTACCTGAGAGGTATAAAAAAGAGACAGGATTATCATTTTTCTATGATACACATTATCTAAGAACCACATTGTTCTTATAACTATATTTTTTTATTTACAAAGATTTTTTATTTACAAAGATTTAAGTAAATACAAAGTAAATCTTCGCATATCTTTGTGTCAAGTAACAATGGCATAATAACAGGCATTATTCTCATACATCGGTACCTTTGTTCTCAGGTAAAAACCACTGTGCCTTGCTTACAGAAAAATATCAAAGGTTATAAAACCTTAGAGTTGATAAAGTGCTGGTACTTTTCAAAACACAGTAGAGACGGGATGTTCTGCTCTTCTCCCCTAGTCTCTATCTTGGGAATCTCATTCCCTTTCTGAACATCAAAACGAATCTATAAAATTGTTGAAAAATCTAAAATCAACTAGTTCAACATCCTCTCAATGTTCACATCTTCAATTTCCTATTTCCTGCAGAATATTTCCATTTGGAGTATTGCCAGCACCCCAATCTCCACCAACAGTCCATGGAGGCTTTATGTGGGTTTGGAAAGAGATGATCAGGAGAACAATTTGGCCTAATAGTCATGAAGAACAGAGCACTTGGCAGAGCAGTGACACCCAGAGGCCCCACACAGTAGCAGGGCTCTGGGGGTGCCCCTCTCCAGGATCTTGTGAACAAAGACCTATGCAAAAGATGAGTAGAGTATGAACAAGTTTGTTGTGAAGTATATGAAGTTTATTCTCTGGGACCTCCAGAATTCACTAGACTTGGGTGGTGGTTTTATGTTCATGAAGAAGTGATGGTAGAGGCCTTATACTGAAAAAAAATCAGCTGTTAATATTAACCTAAACATTGTGATCAAAGGCTAGTGATACTTGGAAGAATATACTTACAAATGATTTTTGAGATTACTGTCCAATTTTTAAAAATAAAATGGATTTATAGTCTACAGTACAGATCTTTCTCAAACTCATTCCAATCTATTCCATACTTATCATCCCTAATTTCCTACAGAGTTCTGTTGGTTCAGTTCAAGGTAACAGTTATTATATATGTCTTCAGGGTGCCAAGCACTGTGTAGGGACTAAAGATACAAAGATGAATAAATCAGAATCCCTTCCATCAAGGAATACCCAGAATAGTAGAAGAAACAAATATAAACAATAATAATACAACACAATACACATAATTCATAAGTGTACTTAGGACAGATATAAACCAGAAGTAAGAATGGTTCTGTGTGTGTGTGTGTGTGTATGTGTGTGTGTGTGTGTGTGCGTTTTAGAATAGAGCATTTGAAGAGTGAAAGGATTTAAGGAAGCCTTCATAGAGGAGGTGATTTTGAGGGATGAATACAATGTGTTCTGTTAGAAGTAAAGAGGGTAGAAAAGAGCATTGCAGACTAGCTTAGCACTTGTTCACCTTTTTGTTTTTCCTTAATATTCCTTCTGCCCATGACCTCCCTCCTAATTAACCATGCAAACCCTTTCCATACTTCAGTGCCAGTTTTAATTGCAACTCCTCCATATATCTTTTCTGGCCACTCCAGCTGAGGTGAGCACTTCTTTAGTTAGTGGCTGAAGGATACATTCAGCAATTCATAATCTGCAGTGTTGGGACTTCTCTCTTATCATGATCCTGATGTGCATTTAAATCTTTTATTTACATTATTTCATTAACAAACTGTCAAATTCATTTAGAGCTGGGACTGGTTCATAAAGCCTTCTCTGTAGTAACTGCAGAGCTTTGATTTAAAAACTATGTGTGAATTGGTTTGGGGCAAGGCCAAGAAAAATGATGTAGATTGTACCTCAAATCTAGTGAAGTGTTGGTGTCTTAGTGGAGGTTTATGTTTTAGGATTCAGTTCTATTTCAAACCTTTACAGTTTTCATCAATTATTTTATAAATTAATTCTACATTCAGAATTATTCTTTCCATTGCACCTAGTTTACGCTTTCTTTGAATTAGACCTTCTTTTTATTGTGACTATTTATATGCTTTTATTTCCTAGCATACTATGAACATCTTCAGGTCACTGAATAAGTTCAATCTACATTTTATTCCCTACCCTATCTTGCCAAGTATCTTCTACTACTAGTCAGGTGAAAATTGTCTGTTGAATTAAGTGATACAATATATGCACTGAACAAAAAGAATTATATCCAGGAATAGCATTATTGAATGCAGAGTTAAAATTTCATGATCATGTGGTAAACTTAATGAAGATTGTAAACATTTTTAATGGTTAGTGACACATTTTTCATTCAGACCTATTTCTCTATGCCACTCACCTAGCCAAGATTTGAAAATTTAACAAGGAAAAATTTTCATGCTTTTTAGTATATATTTTCAAATAGGTACACATATCCCTAAAGCAATAATGCTTCTATGAAGATGATATTCAATTAATATCATTTGTAAGAACCGTTAAGTCATCCACCATCCTTCACTTTCACTTTGCACTGGATCCACTTAAGAGTTTGTGACACAGGTCTTAGAAGTACCTGCCATCTGAGGAGGTTCCAAGGAAGAGGTAAGCTGCAGACAGCAAAGGTTCCCACCCCTGAGCCCCCCCAGGCTAAAAAGTTAGCAAGAATGAGACATTAGACAGATACTGAGAAGGAAGTGGTTACGGGACAGAGGAAAAATACCAAAGAAAAGGATGTGAGATTGAAGACAAGTTTTACCTGTAGCATAGTTGTATGTGATGAGCTTATCTGAATATTTTGTTCATTTAAAATGCATTTCAGTAAGTAACCTCATCTTTATCTTTAGTAGAGCTCACACTGACATGTCTTCCATAGTTTATAAAACACCTCCAAGTTAATTAGCTCTTTTGATATTTACTACAGTTCATAAGTGAGAAAGTAGAGCCTTTAAAATATCATTTCCTTGCTCACTATCAGCTAGTTATTGTCAAGGCTAGTCTGGAGACATACTTTCAAATCAATGAAGAATTCCAATTTCCCAAAGAATGACTAAAAATCAATCTCAATATTGTAAATCCTGAATGAGTTTTCTGATTTAACATGCGAGGGTAAAAGCATTCCATTTTAGAAAAGCAAACTCCCACTTTTAAGTGGGACTGTGCAAAAGAATTGCCCCTCGCTTTGAACCTTGGCACTTTCCTTTCTTCTGTCTTAACTTGTTTTTGGTTTTATTAGATCCCCAAATCCCTTTTTTCTGGGAGGGATTAAAAGACTAATAGTATCTTTAATCCAAATACATGAAGTACTAACCTTTAAAGGTCCATCCCATAAAATGCTGATGTCTTTCTGCATGACCTTTTATGCTTGAACTCTAAGTCAACATCTAGAGCAAGCCATTCAACTTGTTAATGTTACAAATCTCTTCCTTTCCAAAGGAGCGCCGGCATTCAAGGGAACACCACTGAAAAACCCTTTCCAGTTAGCCATTCAGAGTGGCCTGAGCAGCAACTGAGGGCATTTTACAGCTGTGTAGCTACACTCTGAATGCCATAAACACTTCACAGGCTTGCCATCAAATTTTGTTCATTATATAACATTTATTTTTGCCTTAATTGAGTTTACATACTGCTTCAGTAACATTCCATCAAGTTGACTCCAGTGCATATTGCAAGTAGTGAGACGAAACTTGCTGTGAGAGGTAAGAGAGAGCGCAAAATGTCAATGCCCCTGTTGTCAGGGGCAAAATAAGCTCTAGAGTATACTGAAACATATAAGGAAGAACAGTCCAGGCAGGAAATAATTAGATTCAATATAACACAGTGCTGAAGGGTCAACGCAGGAATTGGTCACATAATTGTACATGCTTTTATAGGCACTTTAAGGCCCTATAACTCTGTAATAGTGATTTCATTGCCATCATTGCTGACTTGTTCAGTGTTATTATGAATGCTATATCCCTTCTTAAGCACCATTGAAAAGCTAATATTCACATGTAGTATATACCAAAAAAAAAAAAAAAAAAAGGTTAAACACCTGTTTTAAGACTGTGGGAAAACTGCTAGAGAAGTGGGAGACTGGAATCTTCCTAACTTTAGAATTGTGACGGCATGTGGTATTTCATTTATAAGGCCAAAACTACTCGAGTAAGGGATGAGCTTTGAAATATCTCTACAATAACAATATGTTATTGCTCCAACCCATTGATACATTGCCATTTTATTGCCCATGACATGAATTCTATGGCTTTTGTGATATGTGAATTTGAATTGTGGCAAAAGAAATACTAATTATGTCCCAATATCCAATTTCTCTTCTTTCCTTCCAGTAGCAGACTTCTTTGAGTTTGAACTGGTAACATGGTTGCCTACACTAGAAATGGCATTTCCCCATCTCCCTGGCAGCTTGGTGTGGCCATATGAATAAGTTAAGCCAAAAAATGTGAGTGGTGATGAATGCCACTTCTCCTTTCCTGACTTCCCCCTCACTGGGGAATTTCAACAACTGAAAAAAACTTGAAAACCATATGTTGAAGTTGGAAGACCTGCTGCACTGGCCCTGGGCCGCTCACTTCAGAACTGTCTGTGAAAGAGAAATAGGGGCACCCAGGTGACTCAGTTGGTTAAGCATCTCCCTTTGGCTCTGGTCATGATCCCAGCGTTCTGGGATCGAGGTCTATGTCAGGCTCCTTGTTCAGCGGTGAGCCTGCTTCTCCTTCTCCCTCTGCTGCTCCCCCTGTTTGTGCTCTCTCTCTGTCAAATAAATACATAAAATCTTAAAAAAAGAGAGAGAAATAAATGCATATTCTATTTAAGCTGCTGAATAACTGTTAAAGCAGCTTCATGTGTTCCTTGTGCATAATACTTGAGATGCAGATATTAAAAGACTAAACCCTACATACACCAAAAGTCTTGTAAATTCATCGTTAATGATTATGGATTCTTGGCCATGTTTTCTTTTCCCTTAGTCGTATTAGTGAAAGGGATCCTTGGTTCCCCTTCTTTGACTGGAATATCAACAGTCCATGGCTCTTAGAGTTTATATTCCTTTTCATTTTCCAAGAGAAAAAATAGGCTCTGAATGGGAATCTCACTTCCACCATTCATTTACCTAGTGTCCTTAGGGAAGTTATTTACTGAGCCTTGGGTTACTTATCAATAAAATTGGGGTTTTTTAAAATTTGAGTACAGGTGATGCACAATGTTACATTAATTTCAAGTGTATAACATAGTGATTCGACAAGTTTATACATTATGTTATATTTGAAAGTGTAGCTACCATCTGTCAAAATTAAGGAGTTTTTCATGTTTACCTCACTGACTGGTCCCTGGTCTTGCTCCATTACTCTATTCTCCAGAAAGAGTTCCTTCTAATCATTAAATCAGATGGTCTCTTCTCTGCTCAGATGCCTTCACTGACTTCTCATCTCATTCACAATAAGAGCCATTCCTAACAATAGCCTCACAGGTCCTGGAAAATCTGTAGACTTCTGTCTTATCCAATTTTCTGTCCCACTTTCTCCTTTGCCAGCCGAATCCCACCACACTGGCTACCCTGCTTATCTTTGAACAGGCCAAGAAAATGCTTTCTTCAAAACCTTTGCACCTGCTAATTCTCCACCAGGAGTGCTCCTTCCCCAGAAGATGCCCCTTCAAGATCTTCAGGTTTCTGCTCCAGTGTCAGTGTTTTGAATATTTTCCATCATTGCCTCATAAAAAACAGCAATCCCCTCTCCACCTCCATGAGTACTATCCCCTTTACCCAGCTTTATTCTTCTCTATAGCTCCAGTGAGGGCAGGGATTTGTTTTGTTTACTGCCATATCCCCAGCATTTAGAACAGTGTCTACAGCATAGTAAGCACATCATAAACATTTGTTGAATGAAAGTGTTGTTGGGAGATTAAATGAAAGCATATAAATTTCTTAGGGGCAAGGAGCAATATAAGGGCTCAATAAATGGTAGCTCTTATTGTTTTATCTCTATCATAATGACAGCTGCTTGCTTTCCTGGATTCTTCCTTGCTTAGCTATTAGGATAATTCTACAGAGATTTTTAAATAATTCCTTTACAGCTCAACTTTTCTCATATTTGTAAACTGGTTTAAAAATGCATAATAGATTTACAAGACAATGTAGTATGCCTTCATGATTACCTTTTACTGAACAGAAAAGAGTAATTTCTTAAATTTCAAAGTGCAATCCTGCCCATGAGACCCAGTATTTACAGTATTTTAATTTTTTGATTGAAGACGAAGTGTTTTAACATCCCTATCCTAGTAAACAGAGATATTATTCAAGGTCTTAGTTACTGAAACCTACTATTAAAAATTAGAGCATTATATTTTCAGAAATACCTAAATTAGTTACTTTTAAATCCATGCAAGGAAATGCCAATTAATTTTGTGGGGGTTGATATGAGGAATTCTTAATCTCAGGAAACAAACTGAGTGTGACTGGAGTGGTTGGGGGTGGGAGGGATGGGGTGGCTGGGTGATGGACATTGGGGAGGGTATGTGCTACGGTGAGCGCTGTGAATTGTGGAAGACTGTTGAATCACAGATCTGTACTTCTGAAACAAATAACGCAACATATTTTAAGAAAAAAGAAAAAGAAGAACATAGCAGGAGAGGAAGAATGAAGGGGAGTAAGTAAGAGGGGGAGATGAACCATGAGACATGATGGACTCTGAAAAACTGAGGGTTCTAGAGGGGAGGAGGGTAGGGGGATGGGTTAGCCTGGTGATGGGTATTAAAGAGGGCACATTCTGCATGGAGCACTGGGTGTTATGAACAAACAATGAATCATGGAACACTACATCAAAAACTAATGATGTAATATATGGTGATTAACATAACAATAAAAAAATTAAAAAAAATTTTGTGGGTTTTTTTGTTGTTTTGTTTTTGTTTTTGTTTTATATTTTTTTAAGATTTTACCTATTTATTTGACAGAGAGAGACACAGCGAGAGAGGGAACACAAGCAGGGGGAGTGGGAGAGGGAGAAGAAGGCCTCCCGCGGAGCAGGGAGCCCGATGCGGGTCTCAATCCCAGGACCCTGGGATCATGACCTGAGCTGAAGGCAGACTCTTAACGACTGAGCCACCCAGGCACCCCTTGTTTTTGTTTTTTAGTAGATCATAATCTACTTTGAAGTTGGAGAAAGGTATTCTGATTTAAGGAAATGGAGAAAGATTATAGGGGGAAGGAAAAGAGGAAATATTCAATGAAACTATTCACTGAATAAATGAATCTAATTCAGTAATTCCAACTGAAGGAACTTTCCCCACCCCCATGAGGATATCTGGCACTGTCTGGAGATATTTTTGGTAGTCATAGCTGGGGGCAGGGCAGTGCTTCTGGCATTGAGTAGGTAGAGGCCAAAGATGAAGGATGTGGGATGCAGCTAAACATCCTACCACACACAGGACAGCCCTTCTACAAAGAATTGTCCTCCCCCAAATGTCAATAGTGCTGAGACTGAGAAACCCTAATAATCCAACCTTTTGCAGTCCCACTAGCCGACCTGATATTCAGTCTGTTTGCAAAATTACAGCACAGCAGCAGTGTCTGTGCTGATTAGCCTGAGCCCTCTCAGCTGGTTAATATTTTGAAGATGACTGCGGATCATGAATTGACTCGAGGTTACCCAATAATCTAATGGGAGAAATGGAACAGGGATCTATGTCTTCAGATTCTAATCATCCCTTCTCTTACTGCAGTACTACTTCATGCAACTTGTCTGGAGCTCAGTGGTATTATTATGTGTTTTTTTGCAAGAGGTAATAGTTTGGCATTGGCCTCATATGAGGAGGGGGAAAAAAACCTTGAGAAAGAAGCTTGTTTTGTTTTTATTGACTTGTTCTCTGGTCTTCTGCTCTACCACTGTGTGCTGCACACAAACAGAATGAAACAAATGAGTATTCTTCACTTCTCTGAACTTTAGCAACGTCAGAAAAAGGTCTGGTCCTTGACCATCTTGGCTCCTCTCTGCCTACATGACTTTCTGTGTTCTGCTTGTGTTAAACAGATTTCCGTACTGCAATGTGTGTTCTTTTCTTGATTGTGACAAGCTGTGGAAATGGGATTTTATGTCTTTTATGGCTTCATTTACTAGGTAACTCCTAGGTATGGAATTATATTTCACACATATTAAGGAGTGAATGAAAACCCTCTTGCTGATTAGACCCTCAAGTCTGTTAATAACGCCTTGGTTCCATCAGCAGCTATTCATTATGTTTGAGTGAGAGTACCATTCTTTCTAATTCTTAAGAATCAAATCTTTCTCTAAAATAAATTGAAAATAAATTTCGAATACTCAACTCATTCTCATCTCCCTGTTCAAAGCACATTTCAGTTTGTTGTGATTAGTATCCTTGCCCCAAAGGATCTTGCTGGTAATGGAAAAATATTAAAGGGTTTCAAAGAAAGAGCTGCAGAATGAGATTTGGGATATAGGTTATCAGGGGGAGAAAATATAGTAAAGCCTTTGGTTCTAGCCACATTTCCTAGATGAACTCATTAGTTTAATTTATAAAATACAAGTTTTGTTTTGTTTTGTTTTGTTTTCCAGTGGGGTTTTATTTTTTTTCCCAGTAGGGTTTTAACCAACAGTTTAGAACTGAGGACTAAACCCATCTCTCAGTAATACTCGAACTACCAAGTGCCCTTTCTAATTGTATTCATTCTTTCTTTTCAGTTTCTACTGCCATTGCTTAGTTGAGGTTTCTCTTACTACTGCATTGCAACAGCTTTATAACCTTCCACTCCCAGCCTGCAAGACCTTCAACTGTAAGCTCCAGCCTAACCGCTAAAATTCTCTGCCATAAAGGTAACACTGACCTCATGGCAGGCACAGTTTTGGTGTTAACTGTTGTCCATCTCCCCATATCTAGTATTTAGTAGGTCCTGCCATCAGTGGGCACATATATTTCCAGAGTCTTATCTCTTCATAACCCACTGTAGTAGCAGCTATGTTTCACAGACAGTTAAAAATACCGCAGGGAAGTCCAGTGTTCTCCAGGCAAGGGACTACTTGTCCTTCCAGTCAACCAGCTGTCCTGATGGTAAAAATCATTGCTTTATTCAGTGGGGACCTCTCCAATTGGAACACATCATAGTTTATTGTTTTTGGTTTTGTGTTTTTGTGCCTTGACAAAATTTCCTAGGAATCATAGTATGCAGATAATTAGGTCTTTCATTTCTTGCTCATATTCTAATGCTGATTGGGTACAAATCTTATATATATTTCATTCTCATTCTTTTTTTTCCTATTTGATTTGCAAAATGTTGTTTAGAATTTGTGTTCATAGGGATATCAGCCTGTTTGTTTATTTGTTTTTGTAATGTCTTTGTCTCATTTTGGAATCAGAGTAATGCTGACCTCACAGAATGAGTTGGGATGCTTCCCATATTCTGGAAGAGGTATATAGAATTGATATTATTCTTGTTTTCTTAAATGTTTGGTAAAATTTGCCAGTGTGGCCTTTAGGGCCTGGAAGTTTCTTTGTGGGAAGGTGATCTGTAAAGTCAGCTATTAGCACTTTGTGTCTTCTTTTCCTGATCACTCTGGCTAGAATTTTAAATTGTATTTATCTTGAAGAATCAGCTTTTGATTTTTCTCTGTTATTTTTGTTTTTTCTTTCATTGATTCCTGCTCTAATTTTCATTCTTTCCTCCTACTTACTTTGGATTTAATTTGTTTTTTTTTAATAGACATTAATTTTTAGAGCATTTTTAGTTTACAGAAAAATAATTGAGCAGAAGGTATGTACATTTCCCCCCTAGTTTCTTAAGGTGGAAGTACAAAGACATTAAGAACCTTCTACTTTTCTAATACAGGCTTCAGAATACAGCTGTAGGTTGTATCATGCAGATGGTGCAAAAATTAGATGAGAAAATCCTTCCCAGAAATTATTTGCATAATACTGTTACTTATTTCTAAGCCATTTGGTTGGATTATATATGTTTACTGTCATGATTTTTTTATCATTACAAAGAATCAACAGAAATAGTAAAATGGGTTTTATGACAAAGCCTGGCAGGGACAGAATTTCCTTCCCACTCATCTTCTCTCAGATGCATTCAAATTAAACATTCCTATATTTACAGATAGATTGCTTTGATGGGACTAGTGTGATCAGTAGATTTTCTTTTAAACTATTTTTACTGATAGAGGATATAAAACCAAGAGAAAACTGAGCCTAAGATGAAAATTAAGGAAGCTGTACATCCCACTATCTTATTGAATATTTCTCCATTTTTTTAAAAATGAGAATTTGTAAAGAAAATTGCCTTTCTTTTCTACCTCAAGAGAGCACATTTTCCCCAAAGACCTAGAAGTGGCCAGGCATGAGTCTGTGCTTGCAGTGGTGTGCCTAAATAGAAGGAAAGGGACAAAAGATAAAGAGAAAATAAAATAGTTCACGACTGTTTCCTTTGACTGAAGAAAATTTAATGCACTCAATGAGGTAGTATATAGATGGAATCAAATGACTTGGGAAAAGGGGTGTGTGTGTGTGTGTGTGTGTGTGTGTGTGTGTGTGTGTGTGTGTGTGTGTGTGTCATGTGGTGTGTTTGCATTCCCAATACCTGACACTTAACAATCAGCAAATATTTTAGTGGCAACTAGCAGAGTTCTTTTTGCTTTAGTATCAGCACACCACATCTAATAACCTGCCTTGTGGTCTGTTGGCTAGCTCCCGGCCCTCTTCTATGGAGCCAGCAAGAGTTTTCTTGGAGCAAATCTCTCCTTGCTTATTTCAGAATGTTCCCCTCCCTTTTTGAAGCGTAGGCCTCCAATTAGAAAAGAAAAAAATGTAAGCCTTGCTAAATGTATCATTGTAAATACAATAGAGTCTTTAGTAAAGCTCTGTGTTCTGAATTTTGATAAAACAAATTGTGTAATGCAGTGTAAGCAATAATTTTTAATAGGTTTGGAAAAAATAGTATAAACAATGACATAAACACTTAAATGTACGTTGTTTTTTTTGTGGGGGTCATTACTTTTTCTATACTAAAATGTTCCAAAATATTTCAAGAAATAATCACATTGAATTTTGTCAACAATTTTTCTTAGCAATTAACCTTTTCACTTATTCACAACCACATGTCAAGTATTTTTATCAATAATATTTATTTCAGTATTATTCGCATTATCTTTTCATCCTATCCTTAGCTGGACAGCTTTTTAAATCTCTTACAAGCAAGCTCTGTTTTCCTTCAGTAATTAAGCAGACATTTACTATGTTATTTTCTGACTGACTCCCCTGAAATAGCAAATATCTGTTATCTGATCTTGGAAGAGACTCATTTCTTCTCCCTTAACATCAGCATTGTCTGCAAGCATAGCAAAATCAGCCCTGTTTTTTCATTGTTCTATTTAATGGAAAAGTCTATTTTATAGAATAAAAGTGACCATGGCAACATGCAGTTGCAAAAGCAATGCCCAGGAGGTGGCAGCAATTTTCAGCATTTCAGTCCATTTCCTCTCATTAAACTATACCTTATATCTAACTCTTTTACTGAAGTTTAACTAGCTCGGCGATTCAGTATTTTCTTAATGTACCTCTTACCACCCGCCACTTCCCATTTTTCCCTTCCCCTTTCCTTTCTTTGTTACTCTGGACCGAGAAACCCCTAGGGTCCCTGTGCAGGGTGCGCGCCCGTCTCGTCAGCCTATGAGTAGCTCCCACTCCAAGTGCTCATCTAAGAACTTGCCAGAGCTTTCACCTATTTGTAGTCTCTCTTTTACTTCAATCTGCCAGCCCTGGGACAAATGGTTTTGGGTTTTAGTATATTGAGTGACCATCATTCTTTTCACAGGGAAAATTAAAGTAATGCTACGTTTATTTCTTGACTACTGACTGCTGTTTTTCCTCAGAATAGCTAATAATTTCTAAATAAATTTTATTGATTATGTCTTTATCTTTTGTCACACAACCCACTCTTAATATTTTTAACGTTATAAATATATATCAAACGCCTAATATTTTTCTGATGTGTGTGTGTGTGTGTGTGTGTGTGTGTGTATAGGTAAATAATGTGAAAATAGAGAATATGTATATTGGTCTCTACTCTGAGTTCCTGGCATAGAGTTCCTACAACCCTTATAACTTCCTAAGTGATGAGAATACTAGGAGCATCGTCTCTTCTAATATTTGGTATTTAATCCTGGTTCTTGACAAAGAGCTCCTAAAACCCTCGTAAGTTTCTAGGAGCACTAGGAGCATGTTTTGTTCTAATGAGGTGAATCTAGTTGGGCTCCTGGATGGAGGCTGCTCAACAGAAAGACCAAGCCATGATTAGAAGCTTGGAATTTTCAGCCTCACATCTTAGCCTTTAGAGAAAGGGAAGGGGTTGGAAATGGAATTTATAAGTGATCATGCCTATGTGAGGAAGCCTACATAAAATGCCAATAGCCTGGGATTTGGAGAGCTTGTAGGTTGTATCCATCCACATACTGGGAGGATGACACACCCCAATTACACAGGGACAGAAGCTCCTGTACTTGGGACCCTCCAGAGTTCACCCTGTGTATTTCTCCATCTAGTTGTTCATGTTGTCCTTTAATGAACTGGTAAACATAAGTAAGTATTTTCCTGAGCTCTTTGAGCTACTCTAGCAAATTAATCAAACCCAAGGAGGTGGTCCTAGGAACATCAGATTGGTAGCCAAGTCTGACAGAAGCTGTGGGTTAGTAACCTACTACTTTCAATTGGCATCTCAAGTGAGGGGCATTCTCATGGGACTAAGCCCTTAACCTGTGGGATCCTAAACTATCTCCAACTTGATAGTCTTAGAATTGAATTAAACTGTAGGATACTCAGCTGGTGTCACTGAATTGCTTGTAGTGAAAATTCAAACATCTGGGGTCAGAAGCACTGTCAATGTGGTAGTTGTGTGACAGTAATGGAGAAACAGGGAGGAAGGACGGAGGTTTTCTGACAGAGATTTTTTTCTAAGGACATGCTATTAATCACCTTTCTAACAAAAGGTTTTGAGAGTTCATTAAACCTTGGTGGCTTCACAAAGGAAGAGTTTCTCTTTGTTCTTTATCTACCAATAGCTCAAAAGTTCATGTGTTAAATATTTGAGTCTTTTAAGAGACAGGTAAATACCAATTATTTAGGAGCATGATTCTCCTGACCTATTACAGTTATTCTGAAACCATGCTTTTCAAATATTTTGGGGGGTTGCAGAGCCATCCTTTTTTCTAAAGGCAAGTATATTACACACACACACACACACACACACACACACACACACACACACACTCCTAATACAGCAAAATGGAGCAGGAGTGCTCCTGTTGAAGGTAAAGAGGTTCACAGACTTTCTGCTGGCTTCCACTTACCCAACCCATTCCCTAAAGTGGCCTCTGAGATACCACCAGGGATCCCAGAATTCTATAGAATAGAGTTTGAAAATCACCATTATAGAATACTCCTTAAGAGTCCTAGAGTAGGGACACCTGGGTGGCTCAGTCAGTTAAGGGTCTGCCTTCGGCTCAGGTCATAATCCCAGGGTCCTGTATCAAGTCCCGCATCGGAGCCTCCCTCTCCCTCTGCCTGCTCCTCTCTCATTCTTGCTCTCTCTCTCTGACAAATAAATAAATAAATAAAATCTTAAAAAAAGAAGAGTCCTAGAGTAAATTTAAATTGCATAAATATCAGACAAAAATAGAGAAAAAGTCTTATTAAACAACTCAAATGGCTTTAAGATCTAGTCATGTCAAGACAAACTATTTCCCAGCAGACAAGCATTATTCTAGTCCTCACATCTTTGTAACTCCTGGAGCAGCATCCTCTGTAAGGAGTAGGCAGTCCCAAATGTCATTTCATGATTGAGACCCAGAGTATGAGTGAGCTGCTCAGCATAAAAGAGAACTTTCATTTCCTTCAGGTCCAAAGCTCTCAACATTGGCTGCAGGTCAGCATTACCTGGCAAGCTTTTAAAAAATACACAAACATAGGCCACACTTATGTATAGTTTAATCAGACTCTTGAGAATTAGGCCTGGGTAGCCCTGTTTCTAGAATCCATCCTCGGGTGATGTTTATGAGATTCCAGAGTATGGCACAAAGAATCCCTGATTTCCCTTTTTCTGTTTTCAAAAGAGTAATAGTTGACCCTCCCAGGAGTTAGAGGCACAGAGCCCTGTGCAGTTGAAAATGCCCCAAAAACTTTACTAATAGCCTACTGCTGACCGAAAACCTTACTGATAACATAATAGTCAATTAACATATATTTTGTTTAAGTATTATATACTGTATTCTTACAATAAAGTAAGCTAGAGAGAAGAAACTGTTATGAAAATCACAAAGAAGAGAAAGTGTATTTACAGTCCTATACTTTATTTATTTTAAAAAAATCTGTGAATAAGTAGGGCCTGCATAATTCAACCCATGTTGTTCAAGGGTAACTATATCTCTAGTTGAACTTCTGACCTTTCAACTCCCCAAAGTTGAACTGTTTTCTTCTGGCCATTTGCGTGAGGAGATAGACCCACAGCCTGTCGGGCATTATGCCACACCTAAAATGAATTAACTCCTCGAAAGTAAAAACATGGATATCAAAAATAAAAATTATTTGCCAAAGCCATGCACATTATACTTCTTTAAGCTGTAGGGATTGTTGTCTCAAAAATGCAGCCTTAGTGTTAAAATAGAGAAAAAAATTATATTCTAGTAGTTAAATATGTTTTGTAATATACTTGATTTAAGGGGGAAAATTTAATTATAAAATTCTATAATTGTTTCTTTACTGTGTAGGCTTTTAAAATTTTCCTCTGTGTAAAATCTCAGTACCTTGTTTTCCTTGTTCTGTCCTAACCCTTCCTCCCTCCCTTCCTTCCTTCCCACCTTCCTTCCCACCTTCCTTCCTCCCTCCCTTCCTTCCTTCCTTCCTCCCTTCCTTCCTTCCCACCTTCCTTCCCACCTTCCTTCCTCCCTCCCTTCCTTCCTTCCTTCCTCCCTTCCTTCCTCCCCACCTTCCTTCCCACCTTCCTTCCCACCTTCCTCCCTTCCTTCCTTCCCTTCCTTCCCACCTTCCTTCCTTTCTTCCTCCTTCCTTCTTCCTTCCTTCCTCCCTTCCTCCTTTCCTCCCTCCCTTCCTCCCTTCCTCCTTTCCTCCCTTCCTCCTTTCCTTCCTTCTTTCCTTCCTCCCTTCCTTCCTCCCTTCCTTCCTTCCTCCCTTCCTTCCTTCCTCCCTTCCTTCCTTCCTCCCTTCCTTCCTCCCCTCCTTCCTTCCTTCCTTCCTCCCTCCTTCCCTTCCTTCTTTCCTTCCTCCCTTCCTTCCTCCCCTCCTTCCTTCCTTCCTTCCTCCCTCCTTCCCTTCCTTCTTTCCTTCCTCCCTTCCTTCCTCCCTTCCTTCCTTCCTCCCTTCCTTCCTCCCCTCCTCCCTTCCTTCCTCCTTCCCTTCCTTCTTTCCTTCCTCCCCTCCTTCCTTCCTTCCTTCCTCCCTCCTTCCCTTCCTTCTTTCCTTCCTCCTTTCCTTCCTCCCTTCCTTCCTTCCTCCCTTCCTTCCTCCCCTCCTCCCTTCCTTCCTCCTTCCCTTCCTTCTTTCCTTCCTCCCTTCCTCCCTTCCTTCCTTCCTCCCTTCCTTCCTCCCCTCCTTCCTTCCTTCCTTCCTCCTTCCCTTCCTTCTTTCCTTCCTCCTTTCCTCCCTTCCTTCTTTCCTTCCTTCCTCCCTTCCTTCCTTCTTTCCTTCCTCCCTCCCTCCCTCCCTCCCTCCCTCCCTTCCTCCCTTCCTTCCTTCCTTCCTTCCTTCCTTCCTTCCTTCCTTCCTCCCTTCCTTCCTTCCTTTCAACCAATATGATCGTTGTTTTTCCTCTACTTTCAGATTAAGACTTTCCTTATCTGGCTTATATTGCTCCCCCACCTTTTTTTTTTGGTATTTTACGTATAAATATAAATGAAGTGCTCTTTCTAAAACACACTTGTTTAAAACTTTTCATTAGGGTTCCATTGCCTTTGGGAAAAGTCCAAACTCATTACCATGAGACTTAAAACTGGACTTGGTCTGGTCTTGCTCATCCAGTTCCTTCCATTCCAGCCTCCCTGAACCACTTCCAGTTTCTCCAGCACTGAGCCATTTCATTCTATGTGCCTTTGCTCGTGACCCACCAGCTCAAACTTCTTATGGTTTCCTGAACATACCAGAATATTTAAAACCCTAAGCCTCTGTATATGTTGTTCTTCTCTGTGTTAAAAGCACTTCCCCAAATCTTCGCCTAGGCAATTCTTGGTCATCTTTCAAGACAGCTCAGGCTGCATCTCTTCTCTATCCTTTCTAAGTCTGCTGTCCTCCAAGTTCAGCTGGAACTGTAAATTACTTCCTTTCACTTTGCTTCAATTATGTATTTGTAAAGTTATTGCTTTAATGTCTCTTTACCTTGGTATATTTCAAGCTCCCTGAAGGCAAAATTTCTGTCTCTTTTATTCATAATGATAGCTCCGGCACAAGGACCATGCCAAGCTCAAAGAAAACTCATTCATCTGTTGACTTACCAAAATTTTTGAGTGTCTAATTGTGCCGAGCACTTTTCTAAGCCCTTATGATATAAAAGTGAACAATATAGACAAAAGCTTTGCCTTTATGAAGCTCACATGCGAGGAGATTAAAAATAAAAATCACACATATATCAGATGGTGACAAATTATGCATAATAAATATTTATTGAATATATGACCACCCTTTCCTGGGTACATTATAACCTGTAGTTATTTCTAATCAGACCCTAGTTCCCTAAGGGTAGATTTAATGTTATTAATTCCCCTCTATCTAACACAGAGCTTGATATATATAAAAAAAGAACATACTTATTTTCCTGCAAAAGCAATAAAGAATTGTTCTGGCAGTAACATTTTATAAAAAGAATCTCTTACCATCTTTGGAAATGCAATTGACAGCGACCTAAAAGTATAGCTATTCTTGTCATGTCTTCATTTAGAGCAATGGTGTTCTTTCTTCTAAATAGCATTTGACAATTTACAATGAACTCTTATATTCTTTTTATTTTACTTTATTTTGTTGGACTCAATATGGATGATGCCTTTCTAAAGTGTCCTCATCATTCCCTCCAAGTTTTTCCCCTCATGTTCCTTATTAAATCCTCGGAGGTTAAAAATCTGGCAACTGCATATGGACTGGATGAGCTTGCCCTTAAGGCAGTTGTGATGACAGAGAACCATTGGATTCCTGTCCTGTGTTGGGCCAAACAGACCCTCTGTCCCATGAATTTAGACCTGGCTCTGAGAGGCAGCATACTGTAGTCCATATATATGATGGAACTCTAAGTGACTGGGAGCCGCGGAACAGGAGGAGAGAATTGAGAAGTTTGAGGTCATTGAAGAGATGTACATGGGCAAGAGCCCAGAGAAATTAAAGGAAAAGAAGCAAATAGATCTGGACAGTAAGAGAGGACAGGTCAAGTAGGGGGAATAGTGGTAAAGGCTGGGTTTGGAGGTGCTGGGAAGAGAAGAAATCTTGGTATCAAAATGCTGCAGGCTGTGCCAAGTGCCTTTATCATGGGCTACCATTTGGGTAAATATAAGGATAAAGAAAATGTTAATTGTTTTTGTTTCCTTTCATGGCTTCACTAATCACTTTTTTCTCCCCATCTGAAAAAAGAGAGACATTTTATTTTATTCTTTTGTTCTAGGTAGTCTCAGCAAATTGAATAGAGTTTTGAACTAGCTTTGTCAGTGTGAATAGCTATTAAATATTAACATGTTGAGGCAATTTCCTTGTCATTCTGGGACCACTAGAGGCCAGGTCTATCTGTCAAGGTTAATTATAGTTAAATAATGTGTTTATAATTTCCTGGAAAAGGTGCTTATAAACTTGGGTAACCGATCTAGAAATAGCATTATAATTCCTAATTGTATAAATAATTTGTATTATTTACATGGTGACTTTTACGTGAGGCTATTAAAACACATTAACTCTACCAACTCATTTGCAATCTGAATATGGAAAGTTATTGGACAGGAAGAATTATAGTAAGAATAACCCAACATAAGATGTAATAATGTCAGAGGTTCATATTTATCAAGTCCTTGGGCCATATACATGTAGTGTTAGTTGGTCTTTATATCAACCTTCTTTAGCAGGAAATCTATTCCAAATCCATAGGTGGATATGATTTATTGACATCTTTTAATATTCCCGTTGACTAGAATTCTGGAATTACAAGGGATCTTAGAAATTAATCTGGCTCCTAATTTTATAGCCGAGAAAATTAAAGCCCAGATACTTTAAATGACATGTCTAGGACACATATTTTTGTTTATTCATTTGTTTAATTTTTTTTTTAGATTTTTACCTCTTCCACAAAGCATTTGTACAACTAACATAAAACAGAGAACAGAAATCAATTTTCCGAATCTTAGAGTTCTTTGTATATTAAGACTTACCTCCCTACCCTATCTACCCTCATCATCCAGAAGACCATCTGCAATATACAAAAGCATTATCCTTCATACCCACCCAGAGGTTTATTTCAAACCCAATCCCTACATTTCTGACCTTAATTCCATTGTTTTCCCACATTTTCTGTTATTCTTACTCTAACTTCCTATTCTAAACACTACACATATGCCTCAGTCTCTCTAATCTTAGGGTTAGAGGAGTTACAGGCTCTCGCCCTTTTTCTAAAGCCATCATCTAGCTCCTGTTGGATCTCTTACCTTCCCTCTCAATTAACTTTCTGGAAAAAAATCCCCATCTGCTCCAACCTACTACAGTCCGGCTTCTCACTACCCCACTGGTGCTCTCCTTTTTAAGGACAACAAGCAACCTTCAATATCCAAGTCAAATGATCCTTACGGTCCTCACTTGAATGGAAAGATAGGTTTGCATTTCCAGGGCTGAGCATAGTGCTTGGCATAAAAATGCACTCAATAAATCTGTCACAATCAAATAATGAATGCAAAATATCAGAACTTCAACATCACAAGAGATGAATACGATGAACGCACATGCATTTCAAAGTGTTCACTCTGGCTCACTCTAACAAAGGAGTGAATTCTTAGGAAGGGTTTATGAAAGAAGCAAGAGGGATCTGTGGTGATTTATTTGGTGTACTCCTTGGTTCTCCCACACATCTCCTCATAAGCTATGAGGTTATGGCCTTTTTTTAGATGCTGCAAAGCTGAACATAGTTGTGGGTGGCATCTGAAGTATTTTTTGGTATACTTAGGAAGGCAATGAAAGGAGGCCTGGCCATCCTTAGGTTGCAGAAGGAGCCTGTTCCCACGTGTGAATGAAATCCTTAATCATGGTGAAAATAGTGAACTTCTTTGCCCAAAGTTTAATTTCTTGGAATTAGAAAAAGTTGTCCTAAATAAGTCAGGTCACAAATCTGCTATTTTGTGCTGCAACAGTTGAGCTTCGTATACCCAACAGGAGGAAGAAAAGCCACTGTCCTCACTTAAATGTGAAGGTATAGGCAAAATGGTTAAACAGAGACATATAGGAAAGAGTTTCTCAGAATTTTTGGACCTTAAAAACAGCAACAGAGGGGAATGAATATGTATCCCTCAAACTTAGAAACATAGTCCTAAAAGTTTCCATTGAATTTATGAATTGTCTTTAGAGCTTCATGCTTTATCTTAAGAATTTATGGGGTTTGGGCATTCTGACTCATGAGCTATGCAATTTAGTTTTAGTATAAAATATGCTTTAGAAAAATGTGCTACTCCTGTGGGTCTGTAAGCCCTCTGGTAAATGTACCTACCACGAGAATAAGTTTACCCTGGATTAATTGCATTTAAGGTAACATCGCTATGACAGAATACTCTTTCATTTTAACTTCATCCCACTGAATGATCCCCTGGAGGCCTGAAAGTGTTCTACAGCTAAAAACACTGCTGTATTGCAGCTAACTTTATAGATTTATTGAACCACAGGAGGTATTACCTACTTTGTTTACCATAATATATAAAATGAGATTCTCTAAAACTTCATATCCTATTAAACTTTAAACCCGTTCCGTACAACTATATTACATTTTACTCCAACTTTTCTGTTCTGTGGTGAGACTAAACATTTTCTTCTAAAGTATATAGAGATTGTTTATCTAGATAAAAGTAGAATTAGCTTGTTTTTAAATCCAAATCAAAGAGGAAATAGGATATAGTTATTTAGTAATTAATGCCATATCGTTTTCCTTGGACCACATTTCCTTCTGTGAAGATTTTCCTGACTCACAGGAAGTATAAGGCAAAGGAGGCCATCTTGTGGAGGATCGTACCCCCTTTAAACTTCATGGTTGACCTAATTCCTCTGCAGTATATTAACACATAGATTTTTTTCATGAATGTTCAAAGCAGTGTTATTCACAATAACCAAAACTCTAAAACAATCCCAATGTCAATCAATTGGTGAAAGGATAAACAAAAACAATACATCCATATGATAGAGTACTTTTCAGCAGGGAAAAGGAACAGAATCCTGATACATGCTACAATATGAAGTAACCTCAAGAACATTGTGCTAGGTGTCAGAAACCGGAACCAAAGACTATATATTTCATAATTCCATTCATATGGACTATCCAGAAGGAAATCTATAAACACAAAGAGTAGATTACTGGTGGCCATGGACTGGGGCTGAGAAAGGGAAGTAACCCCAAATGGGCACAAGGGATTGTGGTGATGGTGGTACTACTGAGAAATCTTACTAAAAATTGTTGAATTGGACCCTTAAAAATGAGTGGATTTTGTGGTAGGTAAATTATACCACAATAAAGTTATTTTTGAAATTCTGTTTCAAGAACCAACTCAAATAATACCTTCACTAGGAAGACTAGGAAGTCTAATCTCTCCTCCCAAACATCCCATGTGCCCCAACTGTACCTTTTATCTGTCAGCCATGGAATTGTCAGAATTGCATGTGTTATTCTGTCTACGTTATGATCCTAGATTATAAGAGCAGAGACTACTTTTTCATAAGACCAGGGCCTAGCATAGGGTCAGAAACACAATAGGTATTTTTGTAGTGTTTGATGCATTTTAGCTAAAAAACTAATCCCAATGTCTAATTATAAGGCCACAATGAATTTAGCATAACTTAAAGAGAATTTTTCCCTTTTAACAAAACATTTATGTTATTAATATTCAGCTTTTGGAAGGGAACCATGGTATAAGGGAATCTGAACTCCTTTTCTAGCATGCTTTTGTTATTTATTATAGATTTTCCTTGGTGACGACAGATATATGTGTCAAATATATTTCCCAGAGTTGATGATCATGAAGCTTATCTTTCATTTCTAAAGATGTGACTTACTTACATTTTACCCAGTGTGTGTGTGTGTGTGTGTGTGTGTGTGTGTTTTCTTACCCCTTCTTCCCCTTCTTTCTTCTTTCCTCAGCATTCCCTCAACCCCTTCCCTCTGGATTAGGAGAGAATATTTAATATTACTGTGTAAAAAAAAAGTATCTTTTTTTACAATAACTCATTGAAGATACCCTATTCATTACAATGAAATCAATATTGGCAGGAGAAAACTTATAGATGCTCCACTTTGAGAGAAAGAGAAGACCTAGGGCTTTTTCCTTCAATATACAATCACTAGATCTCTGCACTGGCCTTCAGGGTAGAGAACATAGTCACCACTCAGCGATGCAAGGATCTGGGTGCTCCTCCTGATGTAGCCAATACCCTGAGGACAAGTCAGGAGGTAGAAAAAAACCCTCGAGGGAGCAATGAGGGCAAAGATATGAGAAGGGGATTCAGAGAAAAGAAGCGGGGAATCCTAAAGAACCACAAAGGTGAACCATACAAGGATTATATTATATGTACATATAATTTTGAGTAGAAAATACCCAATCTGAGACCAAAGGGAGCAGATCCTCTCTTATCTTTTACTTCTTAAAAGAGAAAACAGAAGCTACTGCACTAGTACCAACCCACTGAATGCTTCCCTACTCCAGGATATACTGCCCTCACTGCTATAGTTTAGGCAGTGATTGAAGATGCAGTAGGAGGGAACCAACAGGCAATAGTATTTTCAGGCAGCAGTAGTTTTTAAAGAAAATACTGTTTGTTAAGAAAAAATAAATACTCCAAACTGGCCTCTGTCATATTTAAACTATCCTATCTGTGTATGTCTGTTAGCAATGGTTTCTTTTGGAGAGTAGAAGTGAATTAGGACAGGGATATGGAAGACATTTCTGTATATGTGAATATTTCACAAGGGAAACATTACATTTTTTTGTCAAAATAAACATGTTATAAAACATTTTTAGAAAAGGTTGATGTTTTCTAAAGGGAACCTAGAAATGAACACTTGTAGTATTTAGTCATATCCTTTTTATTAAAATGAAATACTATGTTATTTCAAAGTCAAACCATGTGGGAATAATGCCACAAACAAATGTGTATGAAGTACTTATCATTTGTTCATGCATGTAATGAGACAGTACTGAAGGATATAATTTTGTCATTAAGTTGCTCATTGTCTAGTTCAGGAGGCAGACAAATAAAGCAGCAATAAAAGTATCTCATGGAAATTATTATGTGGACACAGTGGAGGGATACCTAACTCAACCTGGAAGTATCAAAGAAGACTTCTGGAAAGAAATGACTTAGTCTGAGTCTCCAGGAATAAATAGCAAATCAGTGAGGTTGGTAAGGGAGGGTAGTCAGACAAGAAAGAACCTGAAGACAAAGGATATTGTGTTTTAGAACCAAAAGGTTTTGTGGGTACAAGGTACTAAGGAGTAGAGACCTTCCGCTCCCGAGCCCTTCCTCCTTCCACCTTCCTCTTCCCTCTTCTTCTCTTCTCCCTTAAAGTTAGGAGAAGGGCACCTGGGTGGCTCTGTCGGTAAAGCTTCGACTCTTGATTTTGACTCAGCTCTCAGGGTCGTGAGATCAAGCCCCACGTTGTCCTCTGTGCTGAGCATGGAGCCTGCTTAAGGTTCTCTCTCTCCTTCTCCCTCTGCTCCTCCCCCACCCCCTGCTCACATGTGGGCCCTCTCTCTCACTCTCTCTCTCTCAAAAATAAATTAATTAATTAAAGTTAGGAGAGAGTTGAGTTTAACTCTTTAACAGTAAAGAGTTAAAGGTAAAAATACCAAAGAGAGGGAAGGAATACATTATGAAGAGATGTCTACCTTTTTGAGAGGCAGAAAAGCTCAAAGCAGGGCAGGCAGGGGGAGCACAATTAGCCTTGGATAGGGAAATGGCAGCCATTCCACTGAGATCAGAAAGCAGAGAAGGAAGGACGTAGATGAAAATATATTTAATGAGTTGGTTTGGGATCAGGAAACAGAAGTTTCTACCTGATGTTATTATTCTTTTCTTTCCTGAGAATGTGGAATTTACTGAGTAAACGAGGTGCTGTTGGTGATTTATGTAGCTTTATTTAAAGGTATGTAAGATAAAGGTCCTGTCTTCATAAGAGAAAATGCATATTGCTATAACTATTATAAAAGAGAGTGAGTTGTAGGTTTAATAAAATAATTAAAACTAAACTGTTAGGGAATTCAGAGATGGGGATATTGTTTCAGGCAAGGATATTATTGCTTATTGGTATATTATTGCCAGATAAGAAAGGTAATTGCACAATGGTAATAAGCTGGAGTCTGAGCTAAAAATCAGATGAACAGATAAATGGGTCAATCAAAATTAATCATCACAGTGAAAATTAAAAAAGGCTGCCAGCATTATCTCTAACACAAAGGGTGTCAATTGCTTCTCAATTATTTATGATAATGGTTTAAGTTGCATACTATAATCTGTCCTCTCTCACTCTCTCATTTTCATCATCTCCCACTCCCTCCTTCTCTCCTTTCTCTCATCTCTGGAAATTTCTTAAAATCTACTGGGACTTCCTGGGCTGATCTTACTCTGATGAGAAGCTCCAGAAGTCTCACTAGATGAAGCTTAACAAGAAAGTTTAAGAGAACTGGGGAAAAATAAAAAAGGAAGAGGAACAATAACAAAAAACAATGAGGAGAGGAGAAAGAAGAGTGTGTTTAGATTGAGTTAAGAAGGATGAAGAAACAGAGTAAGCCCATCCCTGGCCTCCCAGGAGACTAGAGAGAGTGATACATTAGACTTGTGAAACATAAGGACCAGGAACTAATCTTTTTATTAATTAAAAAGAGAAAACATTACAATACTCAGGTTGTGTTTTCTTCTCTAGATGATAATGGAGAAATTGGAAGAGGCTTAGAGAAGAATAAGTCACCAAATGTTTATTAAGCCCTGAAATATTCCAGGTACCGTGATACACCCACTGGGCATCAGTTATAAGTCATGTGCAATTGAGAGGATAAAAGTGAAGAGTCTCTCTTTCAGCGGCGTGGTCTCCTGCAAGCACCCTGAGCAGAAGGTAGGGAACTTGCATGTGGGGCGTGACCAAAGAGCCTTAATGCTCTCCTCAGCCACTCTAAATTTAGACAGACTTCTTGACTGTAACTCTGACTTCTCTTTTCTTCCAGTATTTACTTTAGAAGACTTGTGAATTCTTTCTCTGTCCCTTTGAGATTTAAATCATTTAAAAGTCTCTTGCCAATTTTGCAGGACAGGAATGTCTTTCTCAAAAAGGCATCCCTTTGAAATGTAATTATCAAGGAAGATAGCACCCCTGTCTCCCAGTCTTTGGGAGGGTAGGGGTTTCACTTCCCTGGAAACCTAGCTCCAAGTTGTAAAACCACCTCTTGTCAGGAAGACAAAAAGTTGGCCCCTATAGTGAGGAAGACAAGCATTAATCAAATTCATAGCAATTAATGCATAATTACAATAAGAAAAGTCCTACAATGGAGTGGATCACAGATATCTGAATGCACATATTGAAGGAACCTAATCTGGATGGTTGGGGGTAGAGCACTGCGCGGAGTTTTAATAAAAAATTTGAGCTGAGACCTCCACAAGTTAACTAGGTAAAGGGTGGGTTGGGAGGGGAGCCATGAATAAATGTTCCTGGAAGAGGAAAGAGCAAGGGCAAAATTCTGCCGTCAAAGAAGCATGGTGATTTATAGGAACTCAAAGAAACTCAAGCTCAAACTGCATGGGTGGACCCCAGAGAGGAGGGGGAAATCTGGTGCTGCTGCATGAAGCTTAAGAAGAGAGACCCAGGCCTTGTACTAAAGACAATAGGTAGACACCAAGTCAACCCATACGTAGGTACTGAGTCTACGTCAAGGTTTTAAGCCTGAGCAGGGGGAGGGGACATAATCAGACTTCCATAAATTGGCACCAGATTAAAAAAAAAAAAAAAAGTTGGAGCCGGATATAATTCCAGGAATCAGGAGATGCTTGCAGTAATCCAGGTGATAGTTGATGATGGCTTAGGCTAGAGAGGAGCACAGTTGACAGATCTAGGACGATGGTAAAAGGTTGCAGGAGATGGGGCCTTGTAGGTGACCCCCTGTTTCAAGTTGAGCACAGAAGGCTGAGTGGGTTGTCCACTGAGCACTCTGGGGAAGACGCTAATTATAAACAAGGCTTTATGTTGAATTTTGCCTGGGGTTCAATTTGACTGCTTCCATTTTTTATTATTTAATGTGTTATTTAATGTAGATTCAAATCTCAATACTCTTAATAGAGAAAAATCCTTGAAAAAGTTCATAAAATCAATAAGAAAAGCATTGAGTCCCTAACAGTAGAGAGAATGAGCAAGGCATTTTTAAAAGAGCAGATACAAATAATGAATGAACATTGGAATATATGTTCTACTTAATTAGTAATGAAATAAATGCAAATTAATGTAACAAAGAAATAACATATTTTACTTATAATTAAAACAAAATGAAAACCTTGCTAGTGAAGCTAAAATGAGACAGATCTTAGGATCTGCTGGTGGGTAGAGAAAATTAATACAGCATTGTTGGGAGAAAATTGGCAAAAAAAAGTATCAACTGCCTTAAAATATTTGTGGTCTTGGGCCTAATAATTCCAGTTTTTGGAAAATACTCAGTGGAAATGACTAGAAGTTTAGACATAGCCTTATGTGCAAAGATGCTTATTAAAGAGTTATGTTGAATAGCAAAAAAAAGAAAAGAATGGAAATAGTTCTAATTCCCCAAATTATAAAGACATAGATAAATCATGATATATCTGTATGTTGGTATATTATGTGATTACATTAAACAGTGATTATGATGATTTCTTAATGACACAAAGTATTTCTGATATATAAGCTGGGTTAATTAAGCCAAAATACAAAATTACAAGTACCATAGAATCTTTTTTAAATTTTTTTATTTTATTATGTTAATCACCATACATTACATCATTAGTTTTTTAATTATTATTATGTTACGTTAATCACCATACTTTACATCATTAATTTTTGATGTAGTGTTCCATGATTCATTGTTTGCATATAATACCCAGTGCTCCAGGCAGTACGTGCCCTCTTTAATACCCATCACCAGGCTAATCCATCCCCCCACACCCTTCTCCTCTAGAACCCTCAGTTTGTTTCTCAGAGTCCAAAGTCTCTCATGGTTCGTCAATCTTAATTTTATCACAATGCATAGATAAAAGACCAGAAGACTCTGTGGGAAGCTTTAACACTGGTTAACTCAGGGGCTTCACAAGTAACTTATTTTCCATTTACTTTTTCTCTGTTTTCCAAAGATGTAATAAAGAACATATTTCATGTTTTAATTTAAACAAATACATTAAGGGATGCCTGGGTGGCTCAGGCAGTTAAGCATCTGCTTTCAGCTCAGGTCATGATCCCAGGGTCCTGGGATCAAGCCCCAGTTGGGCTCCCTCCTGAGAAGAAAGCTTGCTTCTCCCTCTCTCCCTGCTCAGGCTCTCTCTTTCTCTCAAATAATAAAATCTTTTTAAAAAATAAATAAACAAATACATTAAATAAATCTAATATGATGTGCAGTTTGCATTAGCTCTCCAAAAACTTAGTTTGGGAGCACTAATATTTCACTTTGCCAATCATTAAAATTAGAAAAGTCAACCTATATCCATTTAGAACATTTCCAAAATGAGGCTACTAACTATTCTTGCAGAGATTAAAGACTGTAGTCAGACATGAGGGGGAAGTTACTGAGTCTCATATCGTAAAACACAGTTCATAATTAGCATCTTTGTTTCCTCCCCTCTGATTTCTATCTCATGCACACCATTCTTTGCGCTATAATTGGACCCTACCAGATTTTTCTAATCTTTACAATATCTAGTAGTATAAAGTGGAAATGAGAGCAACAGAGGACTCTCCATCCCTGTACCTCAGAAGAGAATGGAAATGTTCTCTTTTGTTTAGGTATCACCGGACTTCACGCAAAGTCTGGGACCAAATGTATTCTTGAATTCCATTCAAACTCAATTATCTTATGATTGTACTATAGAATACTGCTCAAAAATAATTTGAATATATTGTGATCTCTGCATGACTATTATTTTTCTGTTTGTTATAATAACACAGGTCTCAAAATTCACCAGGCATTAGCATCAGCTCGGTGGAAGGTTTGTCAAATTAGAGTGCTGGACCCCCACCCCCAATAGCTCCTGATTCAGTAGATCAAGGGTCCAGCCATGATTTTCCATTTTTAGCAAGTTCCCAGGTGATCCTGATATTACTGCCTTGAAGACCACATTTGATAGCCACTGTTGTACATTGATCATTTTGATTTCCTATTGTAAGCTTACTTAAAGCAGTAAATGCTCTGTTTTCATTAGCAATATTTACTCTAGTTATTTTTTTGTGGTGCAGGAGGAGGGGAGTACTTCTCTTTCCTTCCAGTAGACATTTTTGACATTGATAGCACAAGCGCCCATCCAAAGAGAAAAGGGACCATAGGTCAAGTACATGAAATACAACATTACTTCCTCTCATTCCCGTTACCATGGCTGCAATATGTGCAGAGAAGAGTGGTACATTTCACATGAGCTTTGGGATTATGTGCTCCTTCCTCAACAACACATATTAATGAGTGAACATGGAGTTTTGAAATAAATCTCTTAGAGGACAATTTCGGGGGATCAACTGTAAAGTGTGTAAAATTTACCATCAAAGAAAAGATTACACTGAGTATTATATTCTGACAACTTTCTGCCACATTCCAGGCCTTTCTAGCACAATCAGAATCCTTTACTCTCAGCCTAGTTTTAGATGAATTTCTTAAAATAGTACAAGGTCTTGAGCTATGAGCCACCAGGATTAAAAATGAAAACATAATTTTGGATTAAGCCTCTAACATTTAATTAAGCTATGTTATCTTTTATTTAATTTACACAGATATGAATTTCATTGTACTTGGTTAGTGTTGCATATTAAATTCCCATCATATCCATTTAAATCAAGTTAGGTAATATATGTGAAGGAGCTCAGAGAAAGAGTTCAATAGAAATGTAAAAGTGTGATGGTCCTTATGATCTTCTCCACTATGTGAATGAGAAAACTGAATAGAGAGAGTATAACACTATAATTTCTCAGGGTTGGGGCACCTGAGTGGCTCAGTCAGTTAAACTTTTCAGCACAGGTCATGATCTCAGGGTCCTGGGATCCAGCCCCATGTCAGCCTTCCGCACTCAGCATGGAGTCTGCTTGGATTCTCTCTCTCCATCCCCGCCTGCTTCTGTCCCTCCCCCCACTCACACATGGTTCTCTATCTCTCTCTCTCTTTCAAAATGATAAAATCTTAAAAAAATAATTTCCCAGGGTTCACAGGTATGATCAAGAACACGGTAAAAAAAATTCACCATTTCTTAGATGACAAGATGCAGTGGGAAAGTTTGGACTTTGAAGTCATACCAACCTTTGTTAAAATACATGTGAGTCTTTGGGCAAACTACTTAGTTTCTATGAGCCTGATTCAGTGTACTTCCCATGCAGATGATGTTGATGATAGCTACCACTGAGATTGGTAGGATCAATAAAATGAAAATGTACATAGCAGGTTGTACAACTTTGTGAACATACTAGAAACCATTAAACTTTATATTTTGAAAGGGTAAAATTTAGGTCATATCAATTATATTTCAATAAAAAATGAAGCACATAACAAAGTGCCTGGCACAGAGTGTCACCCAACAAAACATTTTTCTTTCTCTTTTCCTTCTGCTGTGCAGTCCAATAATCTGGCCGTGGTAACTGTGGTATACAAACCACTGGATGGCATAAATTGCAATTGGGATCTGATTTTTTAGAAGACTGGTGGGAGCTTTACATTATTGCTATGGTCTGAATGTTGGTGTCCCCTCAAAATTCATATGTTGAAATCCTAGGAGGCATTTAAGTCATGAGGGTGAAGCCCAAAATGGGATTCATGCCATTTAACAAAGACTCCAGAAAGCTCCCTAGCCCCTTGCCACCATGTGAGGAAACAAAAAGTCTGTGACCCAGGAGAGGCCCTCACCCAACCATGCTGGCAACCTGATCTTGGACTTCCAGCCTCCAGAACTGTAAGCAATACATTTTTTGCTGCTTATAAGCTATCCAGACTGTGGGATTTTGTTAGTGAGGCTCAAATGGACTAAAACGGCCATGTTTAACAAGAGC
Organism: Zalophus californianus; assembly: GCF_009762305.2. Lineage (NCBI taxonomy): Eukaryota > Metazoa > Chordata > Mammalia > Carnivora > Otariidae > Zalophus > Zalophus californianus. Next base: position 146,394,595 of record NC_045598.1, read on the forward strand.
GTGCACTTGTTGGGGGCATCTGGTTACAAATGTAAGATGGAATACGGTTATCTCCATTTCTTCCTCTAATAACACTAATATGGTAGGAACAGAATACAAATGGTATAAATCCACAAAGCCAACAAGAACAGAAGAGGAAATGACAACAAACAAGAAATGTTGATAATATTTTGAAAGGTAGAAAGCTGAAATTTTCTGCAGGAAAGGGTACCTGGAATTTGAGGTGCCAGGTAATTTTGGACAAATTTAGGATGAGGGGTGGAACTCAAAATAGGACAGATTGAAAGTTTATATATCAAAAAATTAGAACTCAATATTCTGTTGTTTTGTACACTCAAACAACAAACCCCCTGCCCCACCCAGTGGGCGAGAGGAGGTTTATTCTCTGGAGAAATTAAACTAGAGAGACTCCAGAATTGGTGATGCAAGTCAGATCAGAGTAAGAAGGCCAGCAGGAAAACACAGTTAAGGAGAAATATACTGAAGCTAGAGTGAGACTCAAAATTCCCTCCTCTCCTTGGTCCTCAGGAAGCTGGAATCCAGGTTTATGCCTCCTCCTCCCTCTTGACCACCAGGTAGAATACTGGAGAATTCCTCTTGTAATACTAGCATGTCTCCAACCCATGGCATGCATCTATAGACTTCCACACAATTATCCTGGTTAAAAGCCTGCTCCCATCCACTAAGTATGTGCTAACCTTTTCAGGGCCTCACTCTGAATTATGAAAGGATGTCCATGGATCCCCAGACAGTTGGCAAATTTCTGTAAGCTGGAAGACAATAACCAGACAAAACCAATCCCAATTAGTGAGGACAGGTAAATTTATGCTACAAAACACACAACCTCAAAATTCCACTGGTATAAAATAACACTCCTGCCACATGCGCACAATGGGTTGCCGGGCAAGATTTGCACATTATATTTACTCAGTGACCTAAACCTCTAGAGCAGCCACTCTCTCAAATCTGGCCAATCAGGGCCTGGAAAGAGCAGTTAAATTATCTGACCTGACACATATCCCTTCAGCTCACTATTGACTTGAACTAGTTATATGAGCCCATCAACAATTAATGCTCTAAAAGCACAATATTACCACATGCTTGTAAAGTAGAGATGTGCAATTATTAATGAATAATGCCAGGGGCAAGCACAAAGGAAAAATAGAGATAAGCCACAGAACAGAAGCAAAATTTTAAGAAAAGCTGTCAATGATATACTTAAATATGTTTAAATGTATTGTATTCATGATACAAAAAGCAATGTCATTTAAAAAAAAGGAATAGTCTGGGTGGCTCAGTTGGTTAAGCAACTGCCTTCGGCTCAGGTCATGATCCCAGGGTCCTGGGATCGAGTCCCGCATCGGGCTCCCAGCTCAGCGGGGAGCCTGCTTCTCCCTCTGACCTTCTCCCTTCTCATGCTGTTTCTCTCTCGCTCGCTCTCTAATAAATAAATAAAATCTTAAAAAAAAATAAATAAATAAATAAAAAATAAAAAAAAGGAATAGTCTAACAACAAAAAAAATGCTCCTGGAAATTAAATATATATATTTTATATATTTATATAAATATACATATATAGTCATATATCCAGAAAATTTGAAAACTCTAGTAGAGTGTTGGGGAAAAAAACCTTAAATATCTTAGAAAAGGTATCACAAAGAGGGGTGCCTGAGTGGCTCAGTCGGTTAAGTGCCTGCCTTCGGCTCAAGTCATGATTCCAGTGTCCTGGGATCGAGTCCCGCATCAACCTCCCTGCTCAGCAGGGAGCCTGCTTCTCCCTCTGCTACTCCCCCTGCTTGTGCTCATTCTCTCTCCTCTCTCTTTCTGACAAATAAATAAATAAAATCCTAAAAAAAGAAAAGAAAATGTATTACAAAGAGATGGAAAAGAGGAGAGTAGGCTTAAAAAATGAAGCACTTTCATTTCAACATTTGATGAATAGGAATTTCTGAAAGAGATATCCAAGAGCAAAGAAAGCGAGAAGTTATCAAATAAGGAATTCAACAGAATTTCCTATGGCATAAGTTTTCAGACTGGAAGAGCCCACCAAGTTCCAGAAGAATAAAGACCCACACCAAGGCAGCTTTGTGTACACAGGATCATCTTTACCTTCTAAGTTCATCCCTAGTATAAAACCAGGAAACTATTTCCCATGCTCCCTTACCTCAGGATTTCTGTTAATTTTACCAACGAGAAGCACTCACAAGAATTTTGGAAGGCAGAAGAGAAGGAAAAGCCATTATTCACAGGCACCAGCTGAGGAGAAGCAACTGGATGTTGGCAGATGTGGAGTTTCTCCCACAGTTTGGGATTCTTCTCGAGAGCCACCCACTTTGGTGTTATAAGAAGCTGAAATCAATAGCTGCTGCCCTCCTGTGTGATCTGTACTTCCTCATTTTCATTCCCTATTATAACTCACTGTATTAAGTCTATTCCTACTTGAAACATCTAGAAAATATAGAATATTTGATTCTAACTCCTGAAGGGAACTATAGTACATTATCATTGCATTTCCAAACAGCAAGGATAAAGAAAAATCCTAAAAGCTTGTAGGGCTAGAATGAGAGAACAGCATTCCAAACATTAGTATCAGAATGGCCTCAGATGCACAACCTTGGATATTATAAGTAGCCTTCAAAATGCTCAGGCAAAAATCATTTACAACCTACAATGTATAATTCTTAGACAATATTCTTAGATAAAATGATTTATAACCTAGAGATACAAATAATCAAATATGAACATAAAACAAAGACTAACCAAAAGTGAATGGTGCCAAAAACTTACTGTTGAGGACACAACTGGAGATCTTGTTTCACCAAGATTATGAGGATACCAAGAGGGAGAAAGACTAGGAACTAGGTGAAGTTAAAGAAAGAGGAGAAAGAAAATTCCTAGGTGATAGTGAACTGTTAGGAATCCCAATAGGAGAAGAGAACAAGAAATCTACATTGGAGGAAAGATGCTCCATGGAGATGCCTCCAAAAGAAAGTTATCTGATGTGTTTAATATTCAAAGGTGTGTTGTCATTCTACAAGAGAGTCTGGGAAAGGAATAATGGTACTGTAATAGATAGCATTATTTACTCAACAATATTTGCTGTTTTTCCCTGACACTTTTCTCTTTGAGAGGAGTATATTTCCTGCATTACTGATGTCAGAGATGGCCATGTGACCTACTCTGGCCAATGAAATGAGAGCAAAAGTAGAACGGTCACTTCATTGTGGAAGTTTTAAGAGCCGTCATGTGGTTATTCCATTCCCTTTTCTATCTCCTAACACGTTCTAGATAAGGACTGCTTCTTCATCCCAGAACCTAGAAAAAGGGAACCTGGAGGAGACTGATAGCCATCTGAAGTTGAAAAGAATAGAGTAAGAAATAAACCTTTGTTGTCATAAGCATCTAGGATTTGGGGGTGATTTTTTTACCTCAGCATAATTTAGCATAAGTTGATTAGTGGTTTCTATGCAGAAACCAAACAATCCAGCAAACAAAAGCAGCATTAATGCCAGGGCAGACAAACAGTTGCATAAGAAACAAAATGAACAGTAGTATATTATATGGCTCAAATATGAACAATTCATTCATTCACTCAACAAATCTATTATTAGAATCCATTATGTGCTAGGCATTGTTTTAGGCCCTGGAAACAGAATAATGGATGAAATAGACAATATTGTTGTCTTCATAGAAATTACAACCATGTGTGCATACAGACAATGAACAAACATCAAGTAAATATATCATAGTTCACTGAAAAATTGAGTAAGGTAAGGAGGAAGAGGAGCACCATGGGGTGTATTTTACACAGGACATAACATTTGCACTGAGACTAGAAGTAACTGAGGGATTGAGCCATGTGATATCTGAAGTAAGAGTCTTCCAGGAAAGGAGTAAGTATAAGGACTCAAAGCAGAGCACATTTGGCATTTTTGGAGAAATGGCATGCAGGCCAGTGGGGTTAGAAGAGAATGGTGAGGATGACAGAAAATGACAAGATTAGAGAGGTGGGTGGGGCCAGTTCTTTACCTGGGATCTGAAAGATCATTTCAAGGGCTTTGGATTTTACTTAAAAAAATTTTTTTTAAAGATTTTATTTATTTATTTGACAGAGAGAGACACAGTGAGAGAGAGAGCACAAGCAGGGGGAGTGTGAGAGGGAGAAGCAGGCTTCCCACTGAGTAGGGAGCCTGATGCAGGGCTCAATCCCAGGACCCTGGGATCATGACCAGAGCCGAAGGCAGATGCTTAACGACTGAGCCACCCAGGTGCCCCTGGATTTTACTTTAAATGGATGTCAAGCCATTGGTTGTTGAGCAGAGGACTGCCAGGATCTGATTTAAGAGTTTTAAAGCTCATTCTGACAGCTCTGCTGAAAACTGTCTGTAGGTGGACAAGGGCAGAAACAGGGAGACTATTTAATAAGCTATTGCAATAATTTAGGAAGAGGTAAGGGTGTCTTGGGCCAGGGCTATAGCCATGTAAATGATGACAAGTAGATAGATTTTTGAATGTATATGGAATGGACAGTGTTATTGTGACTATAGAAAAATATAATTTATAAAATAATGTGAACACTGAATGTTGAATTAAACCAAAATAGCAACATAAATATATTGAAGTAATGAGGAGAAATACATCTGTGTGTGTGTGTGTGTGTGTGTGTGTGTTAGAAGTGTGTATAGAAGAACTGGCCTAACAACAGACATGTAGATCAATGGAACAGAATATAAAGTCCCCAAATGAAACAACTATATGGTCAACTAATCTTCAACAAAGCAGGGAAGAATATCCAATGGAAAAAAGACAGGCTCTTCAATAAGTGGTGTTGGGAAAACTGGACAGCAACATGCAAAAGAATGAAAGTGGACCACTTTCTTATACCATATGCAAAAATAGACTCAAAAGGAATGAAAGACCTAAATGTGAGACAGGAATCCATCAAAATCCTAGAGGAGAACACCCCTGACATCAGCCATATGTCTCTGACTAGATATGTCTCCTAAGGCAAGAGAAACAAAAGCAAAAATGAACTATTGGGACTTATCAAGATAGGAAGCTTCTGCACACTGAAGGAAACAATCAACAAAACTAAAAGGCAACCTTTGGAATGGGAGAAAACATTTGCAAATGACATCTGATAAAGGATTGGTACCCAAAATCCATAAAGAACTTTTCAAACTCAACATCCAAAAACCAAATAATCCAGTTAAGCAACGGGCAGAAGACATGAATAGACACTTTTCCAAAAAAAGACATATAAATAGCTAACAGACACTTGAAAGGATGCTCAACATCACTCATCATCAGGGAAATACAAATTAAAACTGCAGTGAGGTACCACCTCACACATGCCACAATGGCTAAAATTAACAACACAGGAAACAATAGATACTGGTGAGGATGCAGAGAAAGGGAACCCTCTTACACACTTGTATTCCCTGGTGGGAATGCAAACTGGTGCAACCACTCTAGAAAACAGTATGGAGACTCCTTAAAAAATAAAAAATAGAACTACCCTACAATCCAGCAATTGCACTAGGTATTTTCCCAAAGGATGCAAAAATTCTGATTCAAAGGGATACATGCACCCTGATGTTTATAGCAGCATTATCAATGATAGCCAAATTATGGAAAGAGCCCAAATGTCCATCAACTAATGAATGGATAAAGAAGATGTGGTGTGTGTGTGTGTGTGTGTGTGTGTGTGTGTGTGTGTGTGTGTGTGTGTGTGTGTATACACATACAATGGAATATTACTCAGCCATCAAATAGAATGAAATCTTGCCACTTGCTGCAACATGGATGGAGCTAGAGTGTATTAAGCTAAGTGAAATAAATCAGTTGGAGAAAGACAAATACCATATGATTTTACTCATGTGGAATGTAAGAAACAAAACAGATGAACATGGTGGGGAGAGAGAGGCAAACCATAAAACAGACTCTTAACTATAGAGAGCAAACTGAGAGATGCTAGAGGAGAGGTTTGGTGGAGGACAAACTAAATCAATGATGGGCATTAAGGAGGGCACTTGCTGAGATGAGCACTGGGGTCATATGTAAGTGATGAATTACTAATTTCTATACCTGAAACTAATATGACAGTCTATGTTAACCAACTGGAATTTAAATAAAAACTACAAAAAAAATAAATTAAATAAATTTAAAAAAATAAAAGAACTAAATCTTCATCTTTCAAAGCTAGAAGTCAGTAAATACTATCAAAAACTGAAAAATAAAAAAACAAAGTGTAAACATATTATTTAGAAACATGGAGATAAAATCCAGAGAAAATTGAAAAGACTGAAAAGGTTAGAAGGGTTTGCCTTTGGGAAATGCGAGCAGGTGAGTGAGAAGATGGAGACAGAAGACAGCTGTTTTCATGATGAGCCTTACAGTATTATTTGATAGTAAATCTATGTACGTATATGACTTTGACAAAAATAGAAATGAATATTTAAAAAAATGTGCTCAAATAATTTAAGAAAATACTTAACACCTACAATGTAAAGGACAGTATATGAGAACAGGGATGGAAAGGAGAGTCATACATAATGGAAGCTTTGTTCTCAAGATATTTACACTTTATTATTTAGACTCTGGCTTAGCCACTATTACAGAGACCCCAAAATAAGGTAGAGGTTTATTTTTTCCCATGTAACATTCTTGAAACAAACTGTTCAAGGCTGGTATGGGAAACCAAAGGTTCAGGAACAAGGAATCCTTCCAACCTGTGCCATGAATACTCAGATCAATATCCAAATCATCCCTGACTTATTGAAAATGTGTCTTTAAATTCAGTTATTTGGTCTCTGTAAGATTCCTTATGGAAAAGGAGAAGCAGCAACAGGGTGGGATGAGTGTGGACTTCAGAACCAGGCAATCCTGGGCTTGGATCCCAGCTGCATCAGTTATTAGCAGAGAAAACTCATTAATTAGGCCCTTTACACTTCCATTTCCGCATCTATAAGATGGATAAAATACTATCTGTTTTATGTGTTAGGATTAAATGAAATATTATGTAAGCCTAGACAGTGACTCCCATGACATAATTTTTCAATAAATTGTGGCTATAATATTAGCTAAAGTGAGGATCTTAAGAGAAATAGTTAAAATATAAATCAGATCTTGTCACACATTCCCTTTCACATTTAGAATCTGGCCCAAATTCCTTATCACACCTTGCAAGACCCCACATGATCTGATTCTTGGCTTCCACTCTTCACTCCATCCAAGCAAACTCACATCTTAGGGCCTAGGCCCTTGGTGGTCCTTTTGCCTGGAATTCTCTTCCCCTAACGATACACATGACTTGCTCCCTCATTTTATTCAGGATTATGCTAAAATATCACCTCCTCAGAAAGGTACTTCCTAGCCACCCAGGTAAAATAATAACCACCATTCTGTTGTCTCCTAACTCTAATTTCTATTTTATGTATAGCATTCACCAATCTATCATATTCTACATTATCCATCTCTCCCAAGAGAATGTTAGCCCCTTGAGGGCAAGGACTTTGTAATGCTCCACAGCTGTATCCCCAGCATCTGAAAATATGCCTGGCACACTCTAGGCCCTCCATCAGTGTATGTTGCAAATGCAATGCTCAGCAACGTTAGAACACATATGCCTTCTACCCATTCATAATCTGGATGATCATGGACAAACTGATTTCAGTAGCAAAGAGAAGCAGCAAAGGCAGAGACTAAAAGATGAAGGGAGACAGAATCCACCAAGGGAAAAACCTTTGGAATGTGACCGAGGGTTATATCTGTGTATGCCGAAAGGCAAGCTGTCTGAGGAAGCCCTTGACTGAGGCCCAACAGCTGAGACAATAACCCCTTCATCTCGTGTTTGTTTTGTGCGCCCTGTTTCTTGACTTTGGGATGATCTCTATAGTACCACACTGAGCTTTGAGTTCATGCTCCCATCACTTAAAAGTGATGAAATAGTCCTCTGAGCCAAGATGTTCTGGTCCAGCTGTCTATACAGATCAATATATTAAGGGGCGCCTGGGTGGCTCAGTTGGTTAAGCGACTGCCTTCGGCTCAGGTCATGATCCTGGAGTCCCGGGATCGAGTCCCACATCGGGCTCCCTGCTCAGCAGGGAGTCTGCTTCTCCCTCTGACCCTCTTCCCTCTCGTGCTCTCTATCTCTCATTCTCTCTCAAATAAATAAATAAAATCTTTAAAAAAAAATTAAAAAAAAATAAAAATCCTAAGATGTTTATAACTGACTAACATAAAGCTTTTATTTCCCTGATTCCTACAAATGTACTATCAGCTCAAACATCCTTACAAGCCTGTGCCACATGATTCTCATTTCCTCTTCCCACTTCTCTACCCAGGTACCCACTTTGGCCAGCTGTACCCACAGAGTGCAATAAACTACTTTTTGGCCTTTGGTGTTTGATATTGTCTGACCCAGGTATAGGGGTCTCTGGCGGGCTCCACGGAAACCTAAGAGCTGCTGTTGAGGAGAATCGGAAGTGGGATGATCTACTTTCTACTTCTTTAATCCATAAACAAATTCTGAAGTGGAAGAGTTTCCTGGTCTATGTCATAGTCATATTTTTTTTTCCCATCTCCATATTGTGTCTATTTGAAACAGAGGCAGCTAGGAGTATAATATTCATATAATATTCTTCAGTTATTTTTAGAAAACATTTGTTTTTAAAGTACTGTCAGCCATTGCTATAAATTAGATTTTAACTTAATAAGAAATTGGTTAAATATTGTTAATGGTCTACATAAAAATGAATTCTTTTTTGGGTTGCCTGGGTGGCTCAGTCGGTTAAGCATCTGCCTTTGGCTCAAGTCATGATCCCAGGGTCTTGGGGTCAAGCCCCACATCCAGCTCCCTGCTCAGCAGGGAGTCTGTTTATCCCTCTCTGTCAGACCCTCCCCACCCCCACCACCCACCACCCCACCCTTGCTGGTGCGTTCAGATGCCTGTGCACTCTCTCTCAAATAAATAAATCTTTAAAAAATAATAATAAAATAAAGATGACAGATTTCTGGACCCATTTAATCTCCACCAACTTCATCGCCTGAAGGGGAACCTGTGAAAATGCATTTTCACAAGAACTCCTGGTGACTCTTCCTTGAGAACCATGCTATACACCAGTGGTCTCATAAGTGGAATACACATGACAGTTTAGTGGGGGTATGGAAAGAAAATAGAGGAAATTCAATTTCTATTCGTTTATTTCATCCTTTTATAATTTCCATTTTTGTGGATGTTATACAATATATCAAGAGTAGTGTATGCATTTTATTAAATAAATAAGCATAGTTATTTTTAGCATATCCACAGGAAATCAGGTAAGATTTCCTGAAGGGGGTGGCAACTGAGGTTGACCTTAAAAGATGGATAGAATCCACCTATCCCAAAGGGGAGAGGAGAAGGCAGGTGGTCAGGCCTGTGAAGATATTCCAAGTGGGGAATACACTGTGAAAAAAAGCTTAGAGGAGAGAAAAATGGTGATGTATGCTTTGAATTACAGTGTGGTGTTCTTGTAGAACAAAGAGGCAGAAAGAATGTGGCAAGAAAGGACAATGGAAATATAAATGAAATGGTGATCTGAAGCATATACACAGGATGAGCAATTACTACGTGAGTGGAGATGTGAGAGGAGGTGTGAGAGATACCGAGATAATTTGGCCTCTACTTCTTAAGATATCATGAGGAGAGCTCTACCTTTCTCGTCAGATGACTTGAGTTCAATTCCTGATTCTACCATGGACCAACTAAGGCCCTGCAAAAACTACTTCATGTCACTGAGCCCCACTTTTCTCATTTTGAAAAAGTAGATTTAATATCAATGCCTGAATGCTTTATCTCACAAATCTTATAAATATTGCCTAACATGGTTCTTACGTTAGCATCAATTAGTTAATTAACATCAACTCCTAAAAGTGTATCTCTATTTAAGGTAAGTCCACAACTGTACACCTTGTAAGCCATAATGCTAAGATGGGAAACATGGATTTTTCAGGACTATTTGTTCAAATACACAATTATAAAAATTGCCTCTTTGCCTAAAACAGGGTGTAAATTCTGGTTTAATTAAGCTCCTCCCTGATTACGTTATTATTCAGTTTCCTGTAACCTGGAGTGGACTGAGAGGTTAGGGATAACGCCTATGCCTCACCACATCCTCCTAATATGAGTTTACAGTGTTAATGCTCACTGAAAAGAGCTAACTTGAAAACATTATGATCTCAATGAGAAAAGCCAAATGCATCTAATCAGTTGGTCAAATGAAAACTACTCAGAATAATGTTTAAAGAGCATTACAATGCATGGTCCAGAGGCTATCTAATTATCCAGGAATAACCTTATGATCAGGATAACTTAATAGCAGGATAAAACTCTGGCGTGTGATTTTAGCTGCTAGAAAATCATTTCCTCCCCCACCCCTGCCCAAACCCTCCTCCCAACCCCAAACCCCTGGGCTACCCGAAATTCATCTCTTTAACACTGTGTGTGGGTTTAGAACTTCATTTATGCTAACGAGCTCTTATTTCAAAATGTCAATTCTTTGGAAGTCTATCAGAGAATCTGCCTTAGTGGGTTAACTGGCTAACTAGCTGTATTTCATTCTAGCATATGGTTGATATGTGTATGTCACCAAGGGATTAAGGGTGTTGATGCTGAGCAGAGAGTAGAAGTAATTAAGGAGCAAGAGGCAGTTGAAGAGCACAGCTATCTTTGGCACTTTGAACAACCAAAGGCAGTTCTGAAGGTTCTAGGACAATTTTTTAAGATTTTATTCATTTATTTGAGAGAGAGAGTGTGTGTGAGAGCAGGGGGAGGGGTAATGGGAGAGGGAGGGAGAGAATCTCAAGCAGACTCTGCACCCAGCTCGGGACTCAGTCTCATAATCCTGAGATCATGATCTGAGCCAAAATTGAGAGTCTCACGCTTAACTGAGTGAGCCACCCAGGAGCCCCTCTAGGATAATTTAGAAGCAGAATAAAGACTAGAGGAAAGTTCAACCTGGACTCAAAGTAAATATCCTTACAGACACACTAATATAATAAGATGCCCTTTTCTGGATATATCAAACTTGGTTGCCCTTGGTTTGCCCTCTTTCTCAAATTAGCTGACTATGCTTTAGTGTGTGAGTGCGTGTTACTTTGTGCTCTGATTTTCAGGCAATAGCAGCAACAAAAACAAGAACAACACTGACAGTAATAGCTAACATTCACTGAGAAGTTTGCCTGGCATCACGTCAAGACGACAGATGTTGGCCAGTCAGCCTGGATTCAAATTCTGGCTTTTTCACTGACAGCCAGGTTATCCTGCACCTCTCTGTGCCTCAATTTCCTAATCTTTAAAAGAGGAATAATAATAATGGTACCTCCCTCCTAGGATTGTTGTGAGGATTAGATGAGTATGTAAGGTACAAAGAATGGTGCCTGGCCTATCGGAAGTACTCAGTAAATGTGAGTCTTTCCTGTTGAGTGTTAATCCAATCCAAGATCCCATAATATGTCCTTTATCAACATTAATATAATCCACAGAGTGAACCTTTTACATTTTATAGATGAGAAGACTGAGGTTCAAGGAGCCCAGGTTATTGGCCAGCATGGGACTGGCCACCAAGGGATTAAGAGTGTTGATAATGAACAGAAAGAGATAGGGCCAGGGCTCCACTTGGTCTACGTGATGCCAAGTCCAAGCTCTGAGCACCTGTGCTTTCCTGCAACATGTGTGAGGTGCTGGTAATGGTACAAAGAGAAACTGCTAGGTTCTTTGTATGTTAAGTAAGAATTTAAATAACTCTCTGCTATGGGGCCTATTATATTTTCCTAAAGTTTTGAGGTGGGATTCACAAGATAACTCTAGGTACCTTCAGTCAATTTATTCTGGAAAAAAATTGACCACTTGCTCTGTACTTATTGACCCACTCTAAAATTCTTTGAAAAATCAAAAATTCCTTCTCTGTATCTAAAAATTTTATGACATAATCACTACATCTATTTGGCTGTACTCTAGATAAAGGTACAGATTAGCACACCAAAGTTTTTGCTGATATGTGGAAACAAAATGTTTTCCTCCTAATATTTAAAAATATCAGAAGATAGGATCCAGCCAGGTACAATCCAGTCAGTTTCTTTTCTGCACTTTTCAAGTTTTAAGACAGACACTTGTCCTAGGAAAAATCTAAGAAATTACAGAACACCCAACATTACTGATCCTATAGGAACTGGTTTTGGAAAGACATGGCCAATAGTCAGATGATGCATAACTTAATTGGTACTTCATACAACAGAAAAGTAGATATTCTGCTTTCTCTCAACAGAAACCAGATCTGGAACAAAATATCTGATGTTTATAATAATATCTAAATGTACTATCTGCTTTAGAGCTACCACCTGGTTCTTCACCTGGCAGTAAATGCTACAGGCAGAGTACTGGGAAATGAGAAATGGATATTTCATTGTGGGCAACTTTAAGCTGTCTACTCAGTTTGCTTTGCACCCTGGGTACTTACCCCCCCGACTCCAGGATATGACCCAGCAGCAAGTTGACACCCTATGACTCTATCTTCTTAGAAATGGCAGTTTGGCCTACAGGTGGACGCTTAATCAAACTGGATCAGATTCAAACTTTGTAGAAATTGATCTACACGTGTGACAGAAACTTTGACATGCAATCACAGAAATCGGGGATGTGAAGCAAAGAAAGCTAGCCCTCACAGAGATAGGAGATAGAAGCAGTGACTGAGAGTCAGAAGATGAGAGCAAGCTACTTCTCCAGGATCTTGTCCCAGGCTGCATCTCCACCCATGGAGCCAAAAGGAGAAACACAAGACACTGTCCATTGGAAGGACCTGTAAGATTCAATGAAAGTAAAAAAGTCAGTCATAAAATCTGTTAACTAATAAGTGGTCTTTTTTGCTCTTACGAACATGACCCACTACTTAAAGCAAGATTCTTGAGGTATGGGTTATGCAGTAGATATTGGCTTTGGAAACTGATTCTTATTTTATATGCACAGGAAAGATTTTATTAAATGAATCCAGGCATGTAAAATTTAGTCCAATTAGCACCATTCAGTATTGTCAAGCCATCTAAGCAATTTTCATTAGTATCTTTTTATGCATATTCAAGAATATACAATGAGAGTAGGAAATACCCATTTCTACAGTACACTAATTAGAGAGAAAAATTCAGTTTGAATTCACCAACTGGGAAGCTTTTTTTTTTTTTGGATTAATTATTGATGAATGGCCCATCAGGTGTTCATAGACTACAGTGACAAGATTTGTCTTGAATAAATTCAAAAGTGCTTTATTTATGGTAGCTCTAAATTATCGATTGTATTACAAAGATTTTAGAGTAGTATTTTTTTCCTCTGGGGGATAGTTTTTTAACTGTACCCTGAAATATTGGTCAGTAGTAAGTTTAGTGACACTATTTGTCCCTCATTAACTTGTTTTAAAAATTATATAGCAGTTGCTAGATATATAAGTGATGGAAAATGGAGAATAGAACCAAATCTCTTGGGGAAAAAAATTAAGGGGAGAGAACACAGAATGAGGTAAATAAGTCAAAGAATGTATTTGAATTCTTAATTTTATTTCAAGTATGTGTGTAGATACAGCTCAAGACTAACTAAGTGCCATTTTAATGTAATCAGAATTATATAGCCAGGTGATGACACTGTCTCACTATTAAAAATATACTGCAACAAACAGGAATTCCTCCTTCCTATTTCTTGCCTCCTTTTTTTTCTTCTTTTTGGTTTTCACAACATTACCTCATTCTTAAGTTTAGAGAACAGCTACTGCATATGACGTATTTACAGAAAAAGTGTGCCCAATTCTATTTCAGATTATACTAACACTAGAGAAAATGATCGGGTCCTTGAAAGGATACACAAACACCAGGGATGAAATGAACTCACCAGCTATCTGAAATGAGTTACAAGATACAGCCACAGGCTCCTGAGCTGAGAACCCAGGTGAGTTCAAAGTAATCAAAACTAATCATCTCATCTCTAGAATTTAATGAAGGTTTAGATATTTTATACCTCGGTGTGGTTTTTAAAAAGAATAGTTGGTAGGGCTCCTGAGTGGCTCAGTTAGTTGGGCAACTGCCTTTGGCTCAGGTCATGATCCTGGAGTCCCGGGATCGAGTTCCGCATCGGGCTCCCTGCTCAGCGGGGGGTCTGCTTCTCCCTCTGACCCTCCCCCCTCTCATGTGCTCACTCTCTCTCTCATTCTCTCTCTCAAATAAATAAATAAAATCTTTAAAAAAAAAAAAGAATAGTTGGTAGTGAATAAGTTTAGGGACCTTAAATAATGTCAACAGAATGAATCTTCAAATGCTAGAACTGGTGAAATAAAAACAAACCATTTGAAAAATGTCCAGTGAATCAAATGTAATCCTTAATAGTCTGCTCCAGAATGAATTGTATTTACATAAAATTGTTTCAGATATTTACCTGGAAACTTCTGAGGATCTGTTAAGAAATCGCAAATTTCCTTGCTATTGCATCATTTCCTTTTTCTTCCCTTTCTCAGTACTTACTGGGGTTACTGATAAGAAGTATAATCTTTTTTTTTTTAATTTTTTTATTGTTATGTTAATCACCATATATTACATAATTTGTTTTGGTGTAGTGTTCCATGATTCATTGTTTGTTCATAACACCCAGTGCTCCATGCAGAATGTGCCCTCTTTAATACCCATCACCAGGCTAACCCATCCCCCTACCCTCCTCCCCTCTAGAACCCTCAGTTTGTTTTTCAGAGTCCATCATCTCTCCTGGTTCGTCTCCCCCTCTGACTTACTCCCCTTCATTCTTCCTCTCCTGCTATCTTCTTCTTTTTCTTTTTTCTTAAAATATGTTGCGTTATTTGTTTCAGATCTGTGATTCAACAGTCTTACACAATTCACAGCGCTCACCATAGCACATATCTTCCCCAATGTCTATCACCCAGCCACCCCCTCCCTCCCACCCCCGACCACTCCAGCAACCCTCAGTTTGTTCCTGAGATTAAGAATTACTCATATCAGTGAGGTCATATGATACATGTCTTTCTCTGATTGACTTATTTCACTCAGCCTAACACCCTCCAGTTCCATCCACGTCATTGCAAATGGCAAGATCTCATTCCTTTTGATGGCTGCATAATATACCATTGTGTATATATACCACTTCTTCTTTAGCCATTCATCTGTCGATGGACATCTTGGCTCTTTCCACAGTTTGGCTATCGTGGACATTGCTGCTATAAACATTGGGGTGCACGTACCCCTTCGGGTCCCTACATTTGTATCTTTGGGGTAAATACCCAGTAGTGCAATTGCTGGATCGAATGGTAGCTCTAATTTCAACTGTTTGAGGAACCTCCATACTGTTTTCCAGAGGGGTTGCACCAGCTTGCATTCCCACCAACAGTGTAGGAGGGTTCCCCTTTCTCCACATCCCCGCCAACATCTGTCGTTCCCTGACTTGTTAATTTTAGCCATTCTGATGGGTGTGAGGTGGTATCTCATTGAGGTTTTGATTTGGATTTCCCTGATGCCGAGCGATGTTGAGCACTTTTTCATGTGCCTGTTGGCCATTTGGATGTCTTCTTTGGAAAAATGTCTGTTCATGTCTTCTGCCCATTTCTTGATTGGATTATTTCTTCTTTGGGTGTTGAGTTTGATTAGTTCTTTATAGATTTTGGATACTAGCCCTTTATCTGATATGTCATTTGCAAATATTTTCTCCCATTCTGTCGGTTGTCTTTTGGTTTTGTGGACTGTTTCTTTTGCTGTGCAAAAGCTTTTTATCTTGATGAAATCCCAATAGTTCATTTTTGCCCTGGCTTCCTGTGCCTTTGGTGATGTTTCTAGGAAGAAGTTGCTGCGGCTGAGGTCAAGAGGTTGCTGCCTGTGTTCTTTAGGATTTGGATAGACTCCTGTCTCACGTTTAGGTCTTTCAACCATTTGGAGTCTATTCTTGTGTGTGGTGTAAGGAAATGGTCCAGTTTCATTCTTCTGCATGTGGCTGTCCAATTTTCCCAACACCATTTGTTGAAGAGACTGTCTTTTTTCCACTGGACATTCTTTCCTGCTTTGTCAAAGATAAGTTGACCATAGAGTTGAGGGTCCATTTCTGGGCTCTCGATTCTGTTCCATTGATCTATGTGTCTGTTTTTGTGCCAGTACCATACTGTCTTGATGATGACAGCTTTGTAATAGAGCTGGAAGTCCGGAATTGTGATGCCGCCAGCTTTGCTTTTCTTTTTCAAGATTCCTCTGGCTATTCGGGGTCTCTTCTGGTTCCATACAAATTTTAGGATTATTTGTTCCATTTCTTTGAAAAAAGTGGATGGTATTTTGATGGGGATTGCATTGAATGTGTAGATTGCTCTAGGTAGCATTGACATCTTCACAATGTTGGTTCTCCCAATCCATGAGCATGGAACGTTTTTCCATTTCTTTGTGTCTTCTTCAATTTCTTTCCTGAGTATTTTATAGTTTTCTGAGTACAGATCCTTTGCCTCTTTGGTTAAATTTATTCCTAGGTATCTTATGGTTTTAGGTGCAGTTGTGAATGGGATCGACTCCTTGATTTGTCTCTCTTCTGTCTTGTTGTTGCTGTATAGGAATGCCACTGATTTCTGTGCGTTGATTTTATAGCCTGCTACTTTACTGTTCCTGTATGACTTCTAGCAGTTTTGGGGTGGAGTCTTTTGGGTTTTCCACATAAAGTATCATATCATCTGCAAAGAGTGAGAGTTTGACTTCCTCTTTGCCGATTTGGATGCCTTTGATTTCTTTTTGTTGTCTGATTGCTGTGGCTAGGACTTCTAATACTATGTTGAATAGCAGTGGTGAGAGTGGACATCCCTGCCGCGTTCCTGACCTTAGGGGAAAAGCTCTCAGCTTTTCCGCACTGAGAATGATATTCGCTGTAGGTTTTTCGTAGATGGCTTTTATGATATTGAGGTATGTACCCTCTATCCCTATACTCTGAAGAGTTTTGATCAAGAAAGGATGCTGTACTTTGTCAAATGCTTTTTCTGCATCTATTGAGAGGATCATATGATTCTTGTTCTTTCTTTTGTTAATGTATTATATCACGTTGATTGATTTGCGGATGTTGAACCAGCCTTGCAGCCCAGGGATAAATCCCACTTGGTCGTGGTGAATAATCCTTTTAATGTACTGTTGGATCCTATTGGCTAGTATTTTGGTGAGAATTTTTGCATCCATGTTCATCAAGGATATTGGTCTGTAATTCTCCTTTTTGATGGGATCTTTGTCTGGTTTTGGGATCAAGGTAATGGCGGCCTCATAAAATGTATTTGGAAGTTTTCCTTCCATTTCTATTTTTTGGAACAGTTTCAGGAGAATAGGTATTAATTCTTCTTTAAATGTCTGATAAAATTCCCCTGGGAAGCCATCTGGCCCTGGGCTTTTGTTTGTTGGGAGATTTTTGATGACTGCTTCAATTTCCTTAGTGGTTATAGGTCTGTTCAGGTTTTCTATTTCTTCCTGGTTCAGTTTTGGTAGTTGATACATCTCTAGGAATGCACCCATTTCTTCCAGGTTATCTAATTTGCTGGCATAGAGTTGCTCGTAGTATGTTCTTATAATTGTTTGTATTTCTTTGGTGTTGGTTGTGATCTCTCCTCTTTCATTCATGATTTTGTTGATTTGGGTCATTTCTCTTTTCTTTTTGATCAGTCTGGCCAGGGGTTTATCAATCTTGTTAATTCTTTCAAAGAACCAGCTCCTAGTTTCGTTGATCTGTTCTACTGTTCTTTTGGTTTCTATTTCATTGATTTTGCTCTGATCTTTATTATTTCTCTTCTCCTGCTGGGTTTAGGCTTTATTTGCTGTTCTTTCTCCAGCTCCTTTAGGTGTAGGGTTAGATTGTGTATTTGAGACCTTTCTTGTTTCTTGAGAAAGGCTTGTATTGCTATATACTTTCCTCTCAGGACTGCCTTTGCTGTATCCCAAAGATTTTGGACAGTTGTGTTTTCATTTTCATTGGTTTCCATGAATTTTTTTAATTCTTCTTTAATTTCCTGGTTGACCCATTCATTCTTTAGTAGGATGCTCTTTAGCCTCCATGTATTTGAGTTCCTTCCGACTTTCCTCTTGTGATTGAGTTCTAGTTTCAAGGCATTGTGGTCTGAAAATATGCAGGGAATGATCCCAATCTTTTGGTACCAGTTGAGACCTGATTTGTGACCTAGGATGTGATCAATTCTGGAGAATGTTCCATGGGCACTAGAGAAGAATGTGTATTCCGTTGCTTTGGGATGGAATGTTCTGAATATGTCTGTGAAGTCCATTTGGTCCAGTGTGTCATTTAAAGTCTTTATTTCCTTGTTGATCTTTTGCTTAGATGATCTGTCCATTTCAGTGTGGGGGGTGTTAAAGTCCCCCACTATTATTGTATTGTTGTCAATGTGTTTCTTTACTTTTGTTATTAATTGCCTTATATAATTGGCTGCTCCCATGTTTGGGGCATAGATATTTACAATTGTTAGATCTTCTTGTTGGATAGACCCTTTAAGTAGGATATAGTGTCCTTCCTCATCTCTTATTACAGTCTTTGTTTTAAAATCTAGTTTGTCTGATATAAGGATTGCCACCCCAGCTTTCTTTTGGTGTCCATTAGCATGGTAAATGGTTTTCCACCCCCTCACTTTCAATCTGGGGGTGTCTTTGGGTCTAAAATGAGTCTCCTGCAAACAGCATATGGATGGGTCTTGTTTTTTAATCCAATCTGATAGCCTGTGTCTTTTGATTGGGGCATTGAGCCCATTTACATTCATGGTAACTATTGAAAGGTATGAATTTAGTGCCATTGTATTGCCTGTAAGGTGACTGTTACTGTGTGTTGTCTGTGTTCCTTTCTGATCTTTGCTGCTTTTAGGCTCTCTCTTTGCTTAGAGGACCCCTTTCAATATTTCTTGGAGGGCTGGTTTCGTGTTTGCAAATTCCTTTAGTTTTTGTTTGTCCTGGAAGCTTTTTATCTCTCCTTCTATTTTCAATGACAGCCTAGCTGGATATAGTATTCTTGGCTGCATATTTTTCTCGCTTAGTGCTCTGAAGATATCATGCCAGTCCTTTCTGGCCTGCCAGGTCTCTGTGGATAGGTCTGTTGCCAATCTAATATTTTTACCATTGTAGGCTACATATCTCTTCTCCCGAGCTGCTTTCAGGATTTTCTCTTTGTCTCTGAGACTCGTAAGTTTTACTAGTAGATGTCGGGGTGTTGACCTATTTTTATTGATTTTGAGAGGGGTTCTCTGTGCCTCCTGGATTTTGATGCCTGTTTCCTTCCTCACATTAGGGAAGTTCTCTGCTATTATTTGCTCCAATATACCTTCTGCCCCTCTCTCTCTTTCTTCTTCTTCTGGGATCCCAATTATTCTAATGTTGTTTCGTCTTATCGAATCACTTATCTCTCGAATTCTGCCCTCGTGATCCTGTAGTTGTTTCTCCCTCTTTTTCTCAGCTTCTTTACTTTCCATCATTTGGTCTTCTATATCACTGTTTCTCTCTTCTGCCTCATTTATCCTAGCAGTTAGTGCCCCCATTTTTGATTGCACCTCATCAATAGCCTTTTTGATATAGACTTGGTTAGATTTTAGTTCTTTTATTTCTCCAGAAAGGGTTTCTCTAATAACTTCCACGCTTTTTTCAAGCCCAGCTAGTATCTTTAAAGTCATGATTCTGAACTCTATGTCCGACATCGTACTAATGTCCGTATTGAGTAGGTCCCTGGCTGACGGTACTACCTCTTGTTCTTTTTGCTGAGGTGATTTTTTTTGTCTTGTCATTTTGTCCAGAGGAGAATAGATGAATGAGAGAACAAAATGCTACAACGTCCCCAGCAAATATACTGTATACAAATCAGAAAAGACCTGAAACCAGGGGAAAAGAAAGGGAAAGAAAGAAAAAAGAAAGAGGAAAAAAAAAAAAGAAAAAAGAAAAAAAGATAAAAACAAAAACAGAACAATACAAAAAAAGCAGAATGTGATCAAATATGATCAGGCTAATGCATAGATCAGTGCCACACACTAGATTTTGGGCGTATTTTGGTCTGTTAGAAAAAAGTACCTCCTACAATTTTAAAGGAAGAAAGACATATATGTACAAAATAAGGGTTGATACAATGAAGGGATAGAAGATGACTGTAAAGATGAAAATTATAAAAGATTTTATAAAAGGATTTGATAAGATAAGAAGTTGTTTGAAAAAAGAAAGAAGATTTAAAAAAGAAAAAAAAAGGGAGATAATGTGATCAGGCAGGAGACTAGAACAGAACCATACACTAGCGATTTAGGGTATATTTTTATCTGTTAGAAAAAACTGTATCTCAAAATTTTAAAGAGAGAACAACTTATGTATATATGCCAAAAATAAGGGTAACTACTATGAAGGGATAAAATATGACTCCAAAAATGAAAAAAAATGTTTTTGTTTTTTTTTTTTTAAAAAGAGATTGATAAGATTTTGGTTGAAAAAGGGAAAAAGAAAAAGGAAAAAAAACAGTTAACAAAAATTAACTTTGATGAACTAATGAATCATGGTAAAAAAAAGCCATGAATTCTATGTGCAGTATTCCCCTAGCGCTGGAGTTCTCCCGTTCTCCTGGATCGGTGAACTTGGTCTTGGCTTGCTGGCTTTTCATGCTGATCTTCTGGGGGAGGGGCCTGTTGCTGTGGTTTCCAAATGTCTTTGCCGGAGGCTGAATTGCCCCGCCCTTGTCGGTCTGGGCTAAGCAAGCTGCTCGGGTTTGATCTCAGGAGCTTTTGTTCCCTGCAAGCTCTCCGTACAGCCTTGGAGGACCAGGGCAAAAATGGTGGCCTCCCAATCTCCACCCGGAGGAGCTGAGAAATCAGGGCCCCGCTCCTCAGTGCGCCCCCAGAGAAAAGCAGTCACTCCCTTGTCCCTGGTCTCCTGCCGCTCTCCGTGCTCACCCAGCCTGTGACCGAGCGTTTGTATCTCTGGCACCCGACCCCGTGTGGAGTCTCCAAACCCAGCAGATCCCTGCGGTGCGTTCCCGCGCTGCTCCGCCCCGGGAAGGAAGGGGAGTCTCCCCGGATCTGCCACCTGTTGGGTCCCTGCTGCAGGAGCAGTGGCCCGACTGGGCCGCGGATCACAGTTTATGGCAACCCCGAGCTGAGAGCCCGCGCCTCAGCTCCGTCTCTGCAGCTGGCTTCCCCGCTCCGATACCTGGGAGCTCTGGCGCACTCAGGCTCCCCCGGTCTTTCTGTGACCCTGAGGGTCCTGAGACCCCACTGTCCCGCGAGGGTTCCACCCCCGCTTAGCCACTGGAGCGACATCCCTCAGCGGAGCCGGCTTCTAAAAGGTCCGATTTTGTGCTCCGCGGCTCTAGCACTTGCCAGAAGCGGCCGACGGAGGCCCCTCCCCCGCCATCTATCCTCCCGAATATCACCTCGGATTCACTTCTCCGCACGTCCTACCTTCCAGTAAGTGGTCGCTTCTCTGTTCAGAGAGTTGTTGCTACTCTCCTCTTCGATCTCCTGTTGAGTTCGTAGGTGTTCAGAATGGTTTGATCCCTATTCAGCTGAATTCCTGAGACCAGACGAAATCTAGGTCTCCTACTCCTCCGCCATCTTGCTCCCAAGAAGTATAATCTTTGAGAAAACTTGAAATATATATGACCTATTGTTTTAACCATATTACCTTGGATGAAGTATGGTGAAGCCAGGTGCAGCTCAAGAGAGAGAAACCAGAAAATGTCACAGTGCCCTAGGGAGAACACAACACACCATGCAAGACCACTGGGGTTTGGTCAAGAGGCAGAGAGAGAGAGGAGAACTATATGCAAGCACCTTTATTGTGCTTTCTGTGGGAAGAAACAAGTGAGGCAGAATAAGCAGGCTTTGGGTTGGCTAGTTTGGGTAATTTCAGTAGGCTCTGAGGCACAGGGGCTCTCCCTGGTTTTCTGGTACTTGGCCCTGAGGCAATTAGATGCATAGCTATAGGTGTAAGTTGGCAGATGTATAATGACTCAGAGTGTAAGAGACCAGTATGGGAGTTGGCTGGGGATGTGGACTTAATCTCTGCCCAAGAAGTAGAACTGACCAGCATTTATGGAAACTAATTTACACCTATACAACAACATATATAATGTGAGAGTATATAGAAAAAATCTCAGGCCACTGCAATCAGGGAAGGCTATCTCCTAAGGATGACCATGAGGTCATTACTCTCCCAGTGAAGGAGTGACTGCAGATATGTTTTCATCTATAAGTTCTCTTGCAACCAAATGGAGGGAGGGATGGTATTCTCCCCAAATCCTGCTGTAAATTGGTAGAGATACACAAGACATAACAGAAAACATCAGCCAGAATTCTCAGAGATACAAAATCTTTTACAAAATATAGGCAAAAGCAAACATCTTTAATGAGTCATTTGGTAAGCAATTTCTTATGAAAATCTAACCATTGAGCAATTGCAGAGAAGCCAAGAACTCCTCTACAAGTGATATTTAGAAATTTAGCACAATGGGAAAAAGCACTGCAACGTGGACTGACATGGGGAAGGGCAGTGTGGCAGAGGGAGGAAAATGGATCAATGAATAAAGATGCCAGGAAAATACAGCTCCATACTCAACAGAAAACAGACTTTTTTAGAGAAGAGGTCAAGAATTTTGACAGAATCTCATTAAATGTATTTGTAATCACTTGCTATGAATTTTTTTGTTTCTTGTATAGCAAATGCATATAACTCTCATTTCAGAGTGTGGTTTGATTATTGTCAATTTCTTATTTTGCCATCATAAAACTTGTCTGATATATGTACAATGGAATATGAGGCAGCCATAAGAAAGATGAGATCATGACATTTGTGACAACATGGATGGACGTAGAAGGTATTATGCTAAGTGAAATAAGTCAGGCTGAGAAAGACAAATACTGTATGATTTCACTCATAAGTGGAATCTTAAGAAAAAGAATAGACATAAAGCAGAATCAGACCTTTAAATAGAGAGAATAAATGAATGGTTGCCAGAGTGGAGGGGTGTGGGAGTTGGGCAAAATGGGTGAAGGGGTGTGGGAGACACAGGCTTCCAGTTATGGAATGAGTAAGTCATGGGAATAAAAGGCACAGCATAAGGAATATAGTTAATGATATTGTAGTAGCATTGTATGGGTACAGATGGCAGCTACAACTTTGGTGAGCAGAGCATAAGTAGAAGCTTGTCCAATCACTATGCTGTACGCCTGACACTAATGTAACAGTCTGTGTGTCAACTACACTCAAATAAAACAAAATAAAAAATTAAACAAAGAGGGGTGCCTGGGTGGCTCAGTCAGTCAAGCATCTGACTCTTGATTTTGGCTCAAGTCGTGATCTCAGAGTCATGAGATGGAGCCCCATGTTGGTTCCACACTGGGCATGGAGTCTGCTTGGAATTCTCTCTTTCCCCCACTTTCTTCCCCCCCCTCATAAATCAATCAATAGAACTAGGTGATAGGGAAAATTAATAGTATTTACTAATAGAACAATTTAAAACTAATATGTGTTAGAAAAAATATAGAAATGTTTGTATGGGTAAAGGGAAATGGGAGACACAGGCTTCCAGTTATAGAATGAAGTCATGGAATAAAAGGCACAGCATAGGGAATATAGTCAATGATATGGTACTAGCATTATATGGTGACAGAGGGTAGCTACACTTGTGCTGAGCCTCCTATAATGTATGTTGTACACCTGAAACTCATGTAACATTGTGTCAATTATACTTATATTAAAAAATTTTGTTTTAAGTATGATGTTGCTAAAGATGCCCAGACTAGGCTGAGCAAATGACATACAACCCTTTAAACAAAGGAAACTGCCTTGACCAGTCAGGGCAGTCTACCTGTTTGGCGTGGATCATTTATAGACCTGATACTCAGTTGTTAGGAACGTAGATGGCACCAGTAACTATGGGGAAGTACTTGCAGGAAAGTTTGCAAATGAGAGAACTGAAGTCCAGCTGGATTAATTAATTTGCGTAAGGTCACACAACGCTACATTTCACAACAGCTGACTTTTGGTCCAGTATTTCTTCAACTAATCCACAACTCTCTGAATCCTTAAGGGCCCAACAAAAGAGGGAATTGGAGGTTTGGAAAATATCAGTGATTTCTCCAGCTATATGACTGGTGGCAAAGGAAAGATGAGAACCCAGCTTTTTTGTTTTCAAGTCCACAGACGTTTGCCGCTAATGAATAGAGGTCAGCATTGACTGGAGGGGAAAAAATTAATAAATTGAGATAGGTGTGGTAGCACCACCAATAGAAGAATGACCAACAGAGGAGTTAGAAGAGCAGCAATAAAGATTTCACTATAATTGGCTAGTGGTTGTTCAAGAAATAAATACAGGAGATGGATTAAGTAAAATTGATTTCATTAAACCCTACAGATACTGAACTGAAATAACTTTTAATGTATTATAAATTCACTTTAGTCCAATTTCCTGTTATCAACATTTTTGCAACTTATTTGGTTGGCAGAAATATTAATGCTAGAGATAAAACTAAAATCAATATAATTTTAAAATTGTGTTTTCATGTCTGACAAAATCTTTAGCTATATGGTATGTTACTGTATGGCATTACATTTGTGGCATAAGTAGTTTCAAAAATAATTTATCCACAGCTCCATCCTTTTACCTACAAGACATTCAAATATTGATGCAATACATGTACCTATTGCATGGAGCACTGGGTGTTATGTACAAACAATGAATCATGGAACACTACATCAAACACTAATGATGTACTGTATGGTGACTAACATAACATAATAAAATTAAATTAAAAAAAATTTAAATATTGAAATGTGTAACTTCTACCTCCAGTCGTATTTTCCTGCTGATTTTCATTATTTCCCAAAAGAAATTATTATGAGTTTGAAGAATAGTTAATTCTAATAGTTCTAGGCATAGCTTAGAACCTCCTCAAGCATCCTCTTTCTGTCTCTAAAAAAAACCATTTTCTGATATTTTTGGATGGGCTGGAGGAAAGGGCAGTTATGCTTCAGAATGCACAACAGAAATGTAGAGAAAGAGAACAAATAATTATCGCAACCTAACTGGGCATCAGGAAGTGTGCATGATGCTTACATACATTTTCTTACTTAACCCTCAGAAAATCCCTACAAGATAAGTGCTGTGATCCCTACTTCACAGATGAAGGAAGAGGAACTGAGAAGTTAAGTCACACGGTCACAAGATCACATACTTGGTAAGTGACATGGGATTGGGAATTAAAATTTCTATCTTTCTTTAGTTCTCATCACATCAGATTTTTATATTTGGAAGATCCAAAAATATTCTTAAATAAAAGGCGTATCTAAGACTAATCACCAATAAATAAATGTCTCAAATTAAGATTGAGATCAATAAGCACACAAAAGGTTGAAATTTATTTCAAGCTGTGGTCTGATTCAAGCAGTGTATGGCCTTCAATTCAGAGCAAGCTGACTTTGCAGGTGTTTAATAATCAGACAGTAGTGCAGATGTTGTCTTAGAAATGATTATTTACTTACTTATAAATAACACTGTGATTTGCATACATACAGACAGAATAGGCAACTAAAAATCATGCCCATATAAAAAGTTTAGTACATAAACTAAGGAACTTCCAACTGTGCTGGCTCAAAACCAACAGATGTGGTTCACTTTGTGTATTTTTCAAGTAATCATGACAGCATCTTATAAATACAAGGACATGAGCGAACAGCGAGTCAAAAATCACTCTTACTCTCTTTTCAGACTGACTAACATAAATAATCTGGACAATTGCTAATTGTCTCTGTAAGGATAATACGTGCTTTAATGCACAGATAGAAGGCATCAGTAGATATTATAGAAACCCACTAAAATCAGAATGTGCAGGAGGACTATTTTGGAAGAGTAAAGGAATACGTTGTAGCGTTTTTTAAAAGAAATGCAATATTCTTCCTGTTTCTTCCTTGTTTATCCACATTTACCATACATTTAGAAAGGATGTCCTGAAAATATTTAAAGGTAATACAAGAGGCTCATCATTATTTGAAAATGTTTTCCATCCTCCTGCCACCCAACATACACTAACATTTTTCTTTAATACATAAACACACATTTTCCATCCAGATTTCCAGAGTGGAGGGACACCCCGGTGGCTCAGTTAGTTAAGTTCCCAATTCTTGGTTTCAGCTCAGGTCACAATCTCAGGGTGGTGAAATTGAGCCCCTCTTGGGGCTCCAGGCTTAGCATGGAGTCTACTTGAGTCTCTTTTCTCCTCCCTCTCCCTGCCCCTCTGCTACCCACCCCTGCGCGCGTGCTCTCTCTCTCTCTCTCTCTCAAGTAAACAAACAAATGAACAAACAAAAGATTTCCAGAGTGGAAATAAAAAGACCTGACACTTTCTGGTGTGCTGAAGGAATGAATAAACGACATGACAAAAGTCCTCTCATCTCTTAACAAAAGGCCTTTCAAATAAATGTATTATTTTACTTCTAAAGCCTTAGTAATTCAGATCCAATTCAGGGGATGTGGGCGACAGGGGATTTGCCTAACTCAGATTTCAGATAATACTACAAAAAAATCATAGCCTGTCACTGATCATGATACAGCTTATAGAGGAGTTGGAACATTTTTCTATAATGGGCCACATGGAAATAATTTTAGGTTTGCAGGCCATATTGTTTCTCTGGTAGGCAATACATAAACTAATAAATATAGTCATGTTCCAATAAAACTTTACTTACAAAAACGGACAATGGCCAGATGTTAACTAGACTTACTGTGGTGATCATTTTGCAATATATACAAATATCAAATCATTATGTTGTACACTTGGAACAAATATAATGACATAGGTCAATTATACCTAAAAAAAAAAAAAAGCCTGCAGTAGGTGTATTTTGCCAGCAAACCATAGTTTGCTGATTTCTGTAATGGAATAAGTCTTATAAGGACTTCCCTCTTAGAATTAACAAGGTCTCAGGAGTGTTAGAATTCAACTTCGGAGGTCTTTTGTCAGCAGGAAAATATAAAATTCGATCTTGCATTAGCTATCAGGATTATTTTCCTGATCAAGTCCACTGAAGTGAGGTCTGAAACAAGCAAAGAGCCTTGTCCTTCAATGAGAAATAAACACTGCAGGCACATATCCCAAAATTGAATATCTTGGGAAAATGTGCTAATATTTCATAATTCAATAGAACATTTTCATATCCTTTCTTCAAGCAGATGTTAACATTACTGGCACCGTTGCTAGAAGCTAAAATGGTGATGAATGGTCAAGAAAAATTAGAATCAGAATTAGCTTGAGCAGAATCAAGCTATGCACTGAAAACTCTTTTTTTCTGAATAAGGAGCATAATTACCATGCCATTGATTCTCTCTCCGGGCCTGGAAAGGAAACAAGATGCACTGTCCTCAATGATGAGGTAAGACAGCTCTTACCTTTCTCCTGCTTTGTATGAGTATTTTGTATTCACCTTGACTATGCGCTTCTTGGGGTTAGGACACAGGTACCCAAGCTAGGTTGACGATCAAAATATATTTGTTTTATGAATAAATAAAAGCCTTAATAATAATTTTTGATGCTTTGAAAGGAAAGCACAGCTGAGTCAGAGAACTGTTATCTGGAAGCCCTACAATCAAGTTGTTCTACTATAGGGTTTTTGCAACGCGAGGGGTTAACAGAGTATTCCTAGTAGAATAGTGTCAAGGCGTTGCAGTTAAATTTAATCACGTGCTTTCACATCACCTCCAGTGTGTTCGTCACAATGCAAAAGCTGTGAATACAAGGAAAGGTAAATTTTCTGGTCCCTCCCAGAGCATGTAGTCTACATGCCTTGAATGCCCACATTATTCTCATAAGCCCTCTGGTAAAAATAGCCAAAGAGCTAATTATTTTTTAAAGTTGTAATACTTTTGGAAAAATTATTTAGCTCCATTTGGAAGTATTAGAATGTATAAATAGACAAACAGAATAGCCTGGACTTCAAAAAGAAAGAAATACAAAATGAAAACTCACTGGCATCTTTCAAAGTGCTGCATTTATGTTTATTAGTGTTGTTTTATGACATTAATTTTTGAATTCTATGATTCATAATGAATATAGATGATAAACTTGCTAAATATTAAACCAACCTTGGAATATTAAAATGTTAACTGACTTATTTGCATGGACATTTGCTGCATTTGTCTGCTTTGAGGTGATGATGCTGCATAATAAACAATCTCCCCAATATTTCACTGGCTGCCAACATAAACTCACATCTCATTCACAGATCTGTGGGTGGGCTGTGGTGGCTCCACTTT
This sequence comes from Zalophus californianus, assembly GCF_009762305.2. Taxonomy (NCBI): domain Eukaryota; kingdom Metazoa; phylum Chordata; class Mammalia; order Carnivora; family Otariidae; genus Zalophus; species Zalophus californianus. The sequence goes on from NC_045598.1 coordinate 146,422,901, forward strand.
AAAGAACATGTCTAGGTTGGCTTCCTTCATCTCCCATTCTGGAACCCAGGTCAAAGGGCAGCAACCTCTGGGGCACTACCTTCCCACCTTCTCAGGACAAAGACAGTAATCAAAGAGACCAAGTGAGCCAAACCACGGAGCCCCTGCAAAGCCTCTGACTGGGTAAGGGATGGATCACATTCACTGATATTCCAAGGCAAGGCACTTAGTCAAGTCCAATATCAACAGAATAAGAATGTTTACTCTTTGTGCTGAGCGAGGGGGACACTGAGTATTTCCTAAACAACAGTTGCAAAGTCTAGAGTGGAGTTAGGAATATAGCAAAGAAATTTTATTTGGAAATTTCAAAACTACTTTAAATATATAATCATAAGAAACTGGAATCATCAAAGAACAGGGCACCAGAGAAAGGGAAGGTGAGTGTTGAAACACAGAGGGAATCAAACAGGTTAATCTCTTCTAGCACAGATCTAGTTTTGATCCCTATAGAATGCAATTTGAGTTTATCACCAGAAGAGAACAAATAGTAATTTAAAAAATATTTCTGGGGCACCTGGGTGGTTCAGTTGTTAAGCATCTGCCTTTGGCTCAGGTCACGATCCCGGGGTCCTGGGATCAAGCCTGCTTGGTGGGAAGCTTGCTTCTCCCTCTCTCTAGCTGTGTTCCCTCTCTAGCTGTTTCTCTCTGTCAAATAAATAAATAAAATCTTTAAAAATAAACAAATAAAATAAAATATTTCTCCAATGGACAACTGAATAAACCATTTTCTTGGATTTTCTTTTTAAAGATTTATTTATCTACTTGAGAGAGAGCGAGAGAGACTGCTAGTGCACATGTGCAAACAGGAGGAGAGACTGCTAGTGCACATGTGCAAACAGGAGGAGGGAGCAGAGACAAGCAGACTCTCCACTGAGTGGGAGCCCATTGCTGGGCTGCATCCCAGGACCCCTAGATCATGATCTGAGCTGAAATCAAGAGTCAGAGGCTCAACCGACTAAACCACCCAGGAGCACCCATTTTCTTGGATTTTTTTTATTTTAGATTTTTTTTTAAGAGATGCTATGTTGTTGCTGGCAGTAACTAATCTCTGTGCATAGTGACTGGTAATATCTAAAAAGAATAAAGTCTAAAATTGCTACCATATGTAAGAACATAGTTTTTCTCTATGAAATTTTTTCTGAGTTGATTTAGATCACAATAGCCAAAATTCAAAAAAAGAAGAGAGGCATGATTTCCCAGAATTAAAAGGAAATGCAAAATTCACAACCCTGAAGCAGTGGCTGTGCTCTACATTATAGGAAATGGACTTTCTGACATTAATCTCAGCATATTTGTTCATTTCTGAAGAGCAACCCAGGACACTGAGAGAGGCTAAATTTTATATTATGAATAATCAGTACAAAGGAATGAACAAAATCAGAGTTGGGAAAAAACTGTTCTACAAATCTCTACTAACAGAATTATATTGCAGAAACCTCAAGAAACTGAAAAGCATCCTCAAAACCAAACCATGTGAGAAATATCTGTCTCCTTCCTTCCGAGATTAAGAAATCCTATTTTCTAGTTCAGCTCAGCAGGTTCTGAGCACTGTTCACTGATTGGGTGAACATTTACTGCATGCTTGCTAGATGCATACTTTCTGCTAAGTGTAGAGAATACAGATACAAAATGCAATCCCAGCTCTCAAAAGCGCTCTAGCAAGGTCAAAAGCAAATGAATAATTATAATACACTGTGGTGAGTTCTATAAGAAGCTCTCCTAGTCTTGTTTCCCCAAGAAACAAACCTAACACAAGGATTCAAGTAAAAATAATTTATTTGGGGGTTGAAGAAGACACCGTAGGGAAGTGGGGAAGTGAGAAAGAAGGACACAAGATAAAGCAAGGTGCCACTGTGAGCCACTGGGATTACACCTGCCAGGGAACACAGGGAAACAGTGTGGATCACACGCCTCAGACAAGTGGGGCTAAAACATTAATTTCCCAGCCTTGTTCACCTGCTGTGTGTGTGAGCAAGCGGAGCGGGAGAAGGCTTCTGGCAAAGGGAGGCTGGACTGGTATGCACTGTAATGGTAAGGCTTGAGTGCTTATGGACATCAGTTACACAAGTGTCAGAGTCACAACTAACCTTGAAAGCGAAAAGGGAAGAAGTGAGGAAAGTCTTCCTGGAGATTACACTTGAGATGAGATTATAAAATGTATAAAACTTATCAAGGTTAAGAAAGAGAAAAATAGTATTTTGGGCAAGCCAAGTGTGAGGGCATCCCAAGCAGAAAGTGCACGGCACTTTAGAGGAAGTATAAGTTCTGTGTGCATATGGCTAACATATAGGAGCAGGCGAGAGACAAGAGACAATTGTTGAGAAATGAAGCTAGATGGCTCAGTAGGAGCAAGGTCAGAGTTAGCCTCAAATCCCATGCTAACATATTTGGAAATGAAATATAAAATAGGGATCTATTATAAAGGATTAAAGCATGATTTCAATAGCATAAACTTGGCAGTCATTCGAAACCTTTCTTGACTTCCATTATCCTTTGTTTTCTCAATGAATAGCCTCAGTTGAGTGGCTTGGGCTCCACTCTGATAGTGGGGATATATATATCAGTGAACAAGAGACAAAGAGAATCTGTGTATTCATTGGGTTCTCCGGGCAGGGAGGAGAGAAAATAAATAATTAAACAAATAATAAGAATTTCAGACAGAAATATATTAATGAAAGAGCAATGAAATAAAGAGTGACTGGGTTCTTTGGCTAGGATTGTTAGGGAAGGCTGGTCTCTTTAAGTTGAGGGCTGAATGGTAAGGAGGCAAAAAAGGCTGATGAAACACATTCTGTGCAGAGGACGTAGCAAACGAGACTATCCTGAGGTAGAGATCTGAAATGTGATTGTAGACGTGGCCAGAAGGCAGATCATGTCACAGTGAGGAATTGTGATTTTAGTCTAAGGGTGATGGGAAGTCACTGGAGGATTTTAAACAGTTGAGTAATATGATTAATATACATTAAAGAAAGGAATTATTCATGTTCCTCCTTGGAGAATAGGTCGTAGAAAGACAAGTGTGGAAATAGGGAGGCCAGAGGGAAGACTTGCAATAGCCTAGGGAAGAAATGAAGGTGGCTTGGGAGGTGATAATGGCTGTAAGAGATGGGAAAAAAGTGGCTGGAATCCACTATTTTAGAGATTGTCAGGACTTATTAATATACAATGAGAAGGGTGAGGGAAAGAGAGGATTCAAAGCTACTGAGTGAATAGTGGTCCCATGAATGCTCTAAGTCTTATGTTACCTGAATTTCTTATTATTATGAAAATAGGAGTGTAAATCACAGGCTTGGACTATAGAAAGTCATCAGTAATTGTTAGGTATTAGCATCATTATTAAGATGATAATGATATTGGGGCACCTGGGTGGCTCAGTTGGTTGAGCATCTGCCTTCAGCTCAGGTCATGATCCCAGGGTCCTGGGATGGAGCCCTACATCGGGCTCCCTGCTCAGCGGGGAGCCTGCTTCTCCCTCTCCCTCTGCCTATCGCTCCCCCTGCTTGTGCTCTCTCTGTCAAATAAACAAATAAAATCTTTTTTTTTTTAAAAAAGATGATGATATTATGGCACAGGAATGTTAAAAATAATTCTAGGTCAAATCCATCCCATTTTCCAAAATTAAGCAGGATTCCCTGTGCCCTATTTTTCTATGCCCTATGCAAGCAGACCTATTGTAACATCTATTTTACCTGCAATCTCTTATCAACTCTTCCTCCCCGTACCTAAGCTATTACTTCTCATCAACTAGCTTGTCACTTAACCTTGACTTCTCTTGGCATTTCCTTTTCAGATGTCCTAGGCTCCACCCTATCCTCAGGTCTCTTGATCCATTATCTGAATCTGAGCCTCCTTTTCTTATTTCTCCACTGACAGGGCACCATGGCCATAGCAACAGCATCAGCAAATGTGTGGAGGTGAGAAGGAATACTTTATCTTATGTATCTTAACCATGAGCTCCCATTCTGCTGGACTGCTAGGAAATTTAACCACATGGTTTCCCCCAGTCTGTTCCACAGTTTGTATTTCATGTGATGTCAAAGAGTTAGAAGAGGCTCTCTCTGGTTATTGGTCATGTCTCCACACAGGTCACTGCTGATGTGTTCATGTTGATGTCCTCACTGCCCCTTCTCTCTATTCTTTTCTTCTAGCCTTGGCATATTCTCAAAGTAAAAATATACCAGAAGAAGTTAACCAAGCAAGGAATACTTCAGTTAGGACTATTGCAACTGGGAAGAGAGATTGTTGAAACAAAAACCCAGAGTTTTAAAGTGTGGGGTGAGGTAGTGGAAAACTACTGGAGAATGCTTTTAGCCTAGAGATTTGTCAATGTGATTAGGATTTCTGTGTTTGCTAATTGGTGCTTATTTAAGGTTCCTACACTCTCACAAAGATCGGGAGATAGGTGCCTTAACTTTTTTGATGATTACATTTCAAGTGGGTAGCTGGCATGTTTTTAAGAAACAAATTCCTGAGTGTAAAATTGGCAAGAAGCTGGGAGATGATTTACATCTCAAAGGGACAGAGAGAGTTTTAAACTGTAAGTTTTCTAAAGTAACTACTCCAAGAAAGGGAGGTTAGAGGCTAATAGTCAAGAAGAAAAATAAAAAAGAAGAAACCTATTTAAAGTTAAGACCAGCTGAGGGGAATGTTAAGGCTGTCTTGATCAATGTGGAGAATTTTTGGAGATATGATTCTTGGCCCTAGCCATGTCAACAAGCCGTACTTCTCTGGGATCTTTCAGCTTCACAGGGGCATTGCCAAGGAATAGTGTTCCACGCACCCTCACAGTCCTCAGAAAGAGCCAATCCTGATGACACCTTGATCTTAGACTTCTAGCCTTCGGAAATGTGAAAAAATCAATTTCTGTTGTTTAAGCCACCCAATGTGTGGTGCCTTGTTACAGCAGCCCCAGCAAACTAATCAAACACTCTTCCATCAGCCCAAAGTGACTTGATCCTACTCTTCCTGCCCACAACCGATTGGGCCAAGGAAGTAGACCAGTCCAAGTCCACTAATCCAGTGAAGCAAACCATTGACTGTGCCAGTAGCCAATAAAAGTCTCTCAAAAATCTGAACCAAAAGGCCAGGCTGGGAGAGAAGGAAGCTGTCTTTAATGGCACAACCTAGAGTGGATCCTGCCTCTGAAGACCCTTTTTTGGGTTTGGTTGGTTCACCTCTTTTTTGGATTCTATGAATTTTGTAGTCTGTGTCCTTGACATAAACTAGCTTGAAAAGTTTTAACTAATTCTTACCTCAGACATTAGAGCTAAGGCAAAAAGGGCCCAGAGTCAGGCTGAGAGAAAGATGAAAAAGAGAAGAGAAGAGTAAAACAAAGAAGAGATATTCTCTCTTGTGTCCCTGACTTGATTCTAACCCCAAGTCATCCATCCCTTCATTCCATAGAGTCTATGTGGTTGTCTGTGGGCTGGGTTTTGGGGAACTGTTGGTGAGTAAGGCTCAGCCCCTGTGCTCAAGAAGCTTAAGGTCTAGTAATATTTGGCTTATTGGTTATTTTGAATTTGATATCCTTCTGTCTCTTTTGATTAATACAGATAAGTTGACCATATCATTTAGGTTATATGTCTCTCTCTTATTATATCAAGATGAATTTTTTTTTTAAGATTTTATTTATTTGACATCAAGAGACACAGCCAGAGAGGGAACGCAAGCAGGGGGAGTGGGAGAGGGAGAAGCAGGCTTCCCGCCGAGCAGGGAGCCCGATGCGGGGCTCGATCCCAGGACCCTGGGATCCTGACCTGAGCTAACGGCAGGCGCTTAACAACTGAGTCACCCAGGCGCCCCTCAAGATGAATTTTTAAATAAATGACTCGTTCTTGCCTTTATGCCCATATATATAATTAGTTTCTATGCTATTCTTAACATCTATCATAAACTCTCTGAGGGAACAGTGTCCATACAGTTATGAGAAAAAAAGAAGTCAGAAAAAGGAAGTTTTCTTATATTCCTTGTGTTTAGGCATGGCTCTGGATTAAAAAAAAAAAAAAATCCAGAAACCAGGAAAACATTATTTTAATATTCTTTTCCTTTTATATCTCTTTCTCGGCTCATGCTACCCTGCTCCCCAGGCTCTAAACCTTTCTGAGACATACTTCCAGGCCTCATTCTTTCCATGAAGTACTCCATGCTCCAAAGTCATTTATGACTCCTTTTATCTTCGCATTTCTGCAAAGTCTCCATTAAATTCAGTGGAAGTGATCTTACCTGGTGTCAGTAAAAATGAAATTGGAATGAGCTAAAATGTATGAATCTTTTTACTAATAACACTATACCCTCCCTATAGGTATTTCCACTCTTTCAAAGAAGATATTTATGAATCTAAGTTATTGTCCAAATGATAGAATTACAGGCAATGTAGGAAATTAAATTTTAAAAGTCCAGAGATATGTGTGCATCAGACCACCACAAAAACAGGAAATTTCCCTCTGGGATACTATCCCTATTGTCAGTGCCTATGCCGCCCTCTTCATACAGAATATTTCTTCCTTCAATTCTGAATCAAGAACTCTCTAAAAGATCCAGCATTTTGTGGGATTTATTTTAATGGTACTCGCTTCAGAAGATAAAGTTCTAAGAGGAAGTTGGAGCAAAGACATGTAACAAATAGCTTCATTATTTTACTCATCTTTTTACTCATTTATTCAAGAAGCATGTATTAAGTGCCTATCTTATTGCCATTTTCTTACCAGTTACTTGGGATGCAGCAGTCAGTAGGCCATGGTTTTTGCCTTTGCCATGCACACTTTTAAGGACATGCAGTTTCATAAAGCCACAGAAGTCTGGGCCAAGGTTTATTACTGCTGGACTGTGATGTGCCAGTGATGGAAGAGTGATTAGTAGCAGATGGGATGATGATAAAAGCAAACACACGCATGATGTTTGCTATGTTGCAGACAATGTCTAAGTGCTTTATATATAATAAACACAAGATTCATTATTTAGTTTTTAAAAGTCCCTAGGAGTTAGGTAATACTGTTACTGTCATCATCCTTGTTTTACAACTGAGGAAACTGAGAGATGGAGAGATTAAAGCCAGAGCTGGCTATTGATGAATCTAGGATCCAAGCACGCATCTGGTTGCGGATCTGTGTGCTTAGCCACCACTTTATTTCTGGCATGAGATCTTTTTACGTAAGTTGGATTTTCAAATCAGAAATTTGATAGATGATAGATATAGATAATATTAGAATGGAGTAAAATAAAATACAGCCAGAAACTTTAGACTCAATGTGCTATGCTAGACTAATCCTAGTGGGCTCCTCTAGGACTCCAAACTGGACGTGGTGACATGTATATTTTTGTCAAATTATTGCAGTGATATTTATAATAAAACTTGAAACTAGAAACCATCCCATCCTCAACTGTTGGAAAAGCATATTAATATATGAAGAGGTGAAACTTCTTTCCACATGTCCAGTTCTGTCACTAACCTACTGCATGTCTTAGGACATATCAACTCTCAAATTCCTCACGTGTTGGGTGACCATATAATTAATTCTCCAATTGAGGACACTCTTAACAATGAAAGGGGGCACCAGTAATAATTACTCCAGGACAATATTTCCTGACAAACCATGGTGTGTGTTGTTCTTATGTGTGAAAACAAGGCTGCACCGGCTAATTCTTAAGTCCCTCTCCAGATGTAGAGGGCGTGTTTGTGTTTACTTGGCTGACTGTTTATCCAGATGTACTGGGGTCATTCGGTAAGAAGCAGAAGAAAAACCCAGAGGTCTGACTTTTAACCCTGTGCCTAGACCTTGGGACATCTTTATTTTAGTAAATGAAGTGAGTAATAAGAATAATAAGTAAATTGACCATTTCTATATTAAATTGGAAGCATTGTGCAAGAAAAACAAACACAAATTAGTTCTAACTGGGCTTAATGCCCAGAAAAATCAGCACTAGGCAAAATACAAGACAAAACCAATGTGCCAAAAAGATTGCTGATTAGAAACAAAGAATTAATTTAGCTCATAACAGGAATTAATTTTGAGTCTTCTGAAACTGAAGAGTTAACCTGAGTACTTCCAAACCGTATGATCAGTGTGATCTGACCTAAAGGAGCCCGGTTTTGTACAAAGAGTATAGGCAAGATACTTTAGATTCTTTATTCATTTACTCATTCAACAAAACAGCAAGAGCTTATTATACGACCGATCAATGATATAAATGTAGATTGCAGGGCCTCACCTCTTGAATTTGAGTTTAGTAGGTCTGATAGAGGGGACTATCAAATTTTAACATTAAAAGTCCTTTATCAGTAAACCCTTCAGTCTCAGGTAAACAGAAGTAATTGGTCACCCTAGGTAGGGCATGAGAATTTGCATTTCGAACAAGTTCCCAGGTGACACCAATACATCTGGTCCAGGGACCATGGACCATATTCTGAGACGCTGGCTCTATACCAGTGGTTCTCATCCTTGACTGCCCATTGGAATAACCTAGGGAGTTTATGAATATGCTGATTCTGACCTACTTGATCTCAGGTGCAGCATGGATATTAGCCTTATTAAAATCTCCTCAAGTGATTCTAGGGTGGAAGCAAGGCTAAGATCCCTGAAACTAATCCCTGGGTACTGTGATTCTAGCCTGTTAATATCCTGTAATTGTATCTTTTTGCCATCTTTGCTGCCATTACTGTAAATTAAGATATCTTCATTTCCTACTGGGATTATTGCATTAATCATATGACTGGTCTTCCCACTTCCAAGTTTTCCATACCATCTCTAGCTTATCCTCTGTACACCGCTGGAGTTATCTTACTAAAATATAAACCTAATTATATTACTCCCTTGCTGAGGATCCAACGGACTCTCTTGTACTAGTCAGTGTAATTCATGTTATCTACTCTAAAAAACAATCACCAAATCCCAGCAGCTTACCTCAACAAAGTTTATTCCTTCCTCATGCCATAGTCTAATGGCTGCTCTCCTGGACAGTTCTTTAATTGATGACAAACGATCCTCCCGTCATGTAGCTCCACTATCTCCCAGGGCTTCCTTGGACTCTTCTTCTAGATCACCTACATTTAATTACTTGATAAGTGAATTGAGAGAATGTGGAACATGATGCAGGATATTTGGGGCTGGACCCTTTAGAGTGATGGTGTACATTACTTCTGCACGTATTCCATTGATCAGAACGTCTTATGGCCCCAGATAGATGACAGGAGTCTGGAAACTGTGCCTACAAAGAAAATTAAATGGCACAGTAAATAGCATTGTCTCTGTCACATCTCTTATCAAAAAAATGCAAAGGTACCGTGTATAATCTCTTGGGTTTCATCCTTATTAGGTGATGAAATAAAGTCCATTGTATAATGTATAAAGTCCAAAATCCTATGCTTGACCAATAACGACCTTAAGAACTTGTCTCATTTCCCAGTATCATCTCTTGCTCCTCCTTACAACGTTCCCTCTTTCCATTTTCCTGTTTTTCAAATGTCTTGTGCTGTCATGCCATTTTGGGGGTCTAGAAAATTTTCTATTCTTCATTTAGCTCTTTCCTATTAGTTTCTCAGAGCTTAGCTCAAGAAAGCCTTTCGAAAGCCTTTCCTGTCCTTCCATCTCCTTCTGCTTCCCAATTTGTAATAGTTTCTTCCACTCTCTGATCCAATAGCCCCTGAGATTGTACATTTGTAGACCTCATCTCACTATTTCTCTTTGACAAATCCAGAGCATCTTACTTGTGAGCATCTTACTGGTAACCAGAGTGCTTTATTCTCAATATTACCAGCACTAACTTGATGCCTAGCACATAGCAGATATTGAGTAAATGCATGTCTGAATAAATGAATGACAGCTTAAAGACAATAAACAACATTAACTTTATACCACTGAGTAGTCAAGAAAGTTCCCATTATGATTTTATAGGTAAGCAAAGAATCCCCTACTTTAGAAACTTTTTGTAGTGAGCCATTGAAGATCCCTTTCCTAGTATAAATGAGGTGGTATATTAAAAATTTCTTTACCATTAAGCATATTTCTTCTTGAGTTGGTTTCTCAGTTTGTGTATCCAAATGCTGTGCAGGCTCCATCAGAAAAGAACCCAGGAGAAGTGAGTTTTAGTAAAGGCTGAGACACTAAAGGCTACAAAATATAAAAATGTATCTGGATCATGGACTATTTTATGAGTGCAGACCTAGACTATGCACACTCTGGGGGTCAGGGATAGCATAAGGACATTTGAATGAGGCCCAAGGGATACCAGATTAACAGGTAAGTACAGTCACAGAAGATAAATCCCAACTTTTATTGTTTTTGCCTTTGGACAGCCCTTGGGATCATGTAATTTTGAATACAGAGGTCTGATGGCCTTAATTAGGATTCACCTGGTGCAACTAACTTATCAACTACCCGGTAGCAGCACAAGGCAAAGTTATCCTCTTATAGTGGAAATCTGTTGTGTACCATTGTATAAATATATAACATATATTTGTCCCCTGTTTGACTCATTAGCATGAGAAATGCTTAGGGACTTATATCAGGGACAGAATGCCAAGTCCTTTCCCATTTTCCTCCACAGTCTTATGGGATGTGATAGGCAAAGAAAGATGAAAGTGAACTTGTGACTACATAAAATATACATTTCTAGAATATTTCCATTTGCTTCTACAGATCTATCCTCTACGTTCTCCATCCTGTTTGCGACATGAGAGCTGACCTTCCTTGACTGTACCAACAACTTCCCTGTCCTCTTCTAACTAGATTTTTGTCACGATGGCAATGAATCAGAGGGTGGGAGGGAGGAAGTTTAGTACATTTATCCTCTGGCTCCCTCCCTATAAGTTACCCTAAGTAAGCCGACTCTCTTTACACAAGGCCGGAGGTCCTGTATGTTGACCTCCAGAAGTAGAGTTACTCTTGCAAGGTTCCATTAATTGCTCCTTCTCCTAGGATTGATGTTGGTTTCCTGTAGTTATTGGCCTTAATAGTGTTTCATCACCCTCTCATTGGTTTCCTTTAACCCAGTAAATGTCCCTTAGCCGTTGAAAAGTCCCCTTTACTAAAGTTTCTTGTTGGAGAGTGCCATTTCTTCCTTCCAGGGCTCTGATAAAGTAACTTTCTAATAACTAACTAACTAGCAACAGTTAGTTAACATTTAGCAGCCACTGTGAGGCTGCAAATAAGAGTTAAACCCTTCATCTTTTTCATAAGCTACAAATACTTGCCCCCACTCTCTCTCCCTCTCTTAAAAAAAATAGAAGTCAATACCTGGGCTCTGCTAATTGCTATTGGGGTACTACTAGTGCTTTCAAACCCTCTCAGAAGATAGTACTAGGAAATACATGTGTGTATACATACACATACTTGTATCTACATTTATTTCTATACCTTTATTAATTATAAACCATGAGTTCACACTAATACCTCAATTCCAATCCAGCACTCCAGAATTCATTCTAGTTTTATTTTGTTTTTTTCCCTTTACACACTCCAATCTCTGCCACATCAGCTTAATGAGATCTCCATGATCTACGTGGATTCCATATCTGGCACTTTGGTCCAAAAAACTTTTAGGCAGAAGGTTAGGGTATTTGTGAAGCTCACTTATGTGTTTCTCCCTTCTCAGGGATCATAGTCCTATGCTGTTTTTTATCTAATGTCTGAAAGCATTGCTTCATCTATTTTGTACAGTACTGTTGTTTACAGTGGGAGGAAGAGTCTGAGATCAGTTACTCCACCATTGATGGATGAAAAGTATATCACATTAACTCTTTATATCACTCATGTTTATTTATCAAACACCACTCACACAGACTCTTAAGACAATCCAAGTAATCTACAAAGCCATCTATACTTGTTAGAAGAAAGAGTAAGGGATTTGGAGACAGCTGACCCCATGTCAACTTTGGTTTTTTTTCTACTGTGGGACCTTACTCAATAGATACAGCTTATATTGACCCTATTTTCTTAACCCTAAGTGAGGATCTGGGGGAAAGAGGAAAGAGCACAATGTGTGTGAATGCTCACCACAGATCACAACACAGAAGTCTTCAGTAGGTGGAAGTTTATTCCTCAAATACGTCTATGAAAGTCTATTAAAATTTATTTTGAGAGGATAAGGTTGGTGCAATAAAATATACTGAAATTCTTGCACAAACATTTTCTCATCATTTTTATAACTTCAAATTTTAATTGTTTTAAAGAAAAATTTTTTAAACTAAACATAGACATTTATCATGTCAACCACTGCTGAAAAGGCAGTCTCTGAGTAGAATATGTAAATTTTAAACAGATATTGCTCAGCTCAATTTTAAGTAGGAAGTAAAAATATTTCAATCATCTGAATCTGTAAGATACATTCAAACATCAGGCAAGATGTCAGTTGCCAAGTCAGCATTAAACATCGGCTGTACTTGTTATCTTTTGTACTTGTTTTGTTATAACTGGTTACTCAGAGCTATTCATCATGGATAAACCTTGAAAAGATGTTGAACTTTGAACTTTGAAAACTGTTTTCCCACCTCTCTGGAAATAAAGGAAGTTTTTAATATAACAATTAACATTAAAAACAGAACTATCCTACAACCCAGCAATTGCACTACTAAGTATTTATCCAAAGGATACAAACATAGTGATCCAAAGGGGCACCTGCACCCCAATGTTTATAGCAGCAACGTCCACAGTAGCTAAAATATGGAAAGAGCCCAGATGTCCACTGACAGATGAGTAGATAAAGACATGCACACGTGCATGCACACGCACACACACAGGAATATTACTCAGCCATCAAAAAGAATGAAGTCTTACCATTTGCAAAGACAGAACTAAAGGATATTATGCTATGTGAAATAAGTCAGTCAGAGAAAGACAAATACCATATGATTTCACTCATATGTGGAATTTAAGAAACAAAACAGATGAACATAGGGGAAAGGAAGGAAAAATAAAATAAGATAAAAACAGAGAGGGAACAAACCATAAGAGACTCTTAACTCTAGGAAACAAACTGAAGGTTGCTGGAGGGGATATGGGTAGGGATGGGGTAACTGGGTGATGGGCATTAAGGAGGGTACTTGGTGTAATGAGCACTGGGTGTTGCATACAACTGATGAATCACTAAATTCTACCGCTGAAACTAGTAATACAGTATGTGTTTTTACTTAAATTTAAATAAAAAATTAAAAAATATATAACAATTAATAGACACACGTAATCGGTTTTATTATGCAACACCTGGTGTGTGTGTTCACACACACACACACACACATACACACATCTTTTCAAGTTCTTTAGTATTTAATGCTGATCAATTTTTCTCTCTCTCTCCTTCCCTCTCTCTGTCCCTTACTCCCTCCTTTGCCTTCTCTCCTTTCCTCCTTTCTTTCTTCTTTACTTCCTCCATTAATTTTCATCAATTACCTTTTATGTGCCAGAATATTGAGCAGTAGATACACATATGAATAAGGCATCATTCCTGGGCCCAAAGGGTATACAGTGTATTAGGGGCAATGATAAACTTACATAAAATTAGAGCACAGATCAAGGACAGCCAAACCACTCTCTGGAATCAGGGAAGACTCTCTCAAATAAGTAAGCCTTGGGTGAATCCTTTTCCCCACCCCCATCTATCTTTCTTCAGTTTTGGAATGTTTTTAGATGTTATCGCTTTGATTATTTCCTACATCCCATTCTCTTTATATTCACCTTTGGAAATCCTACTAATTCTTATGGTGAAGCTTTTAATTATTTTCTCTGTAGCTTATGACTTTCCTATTTTCCATTCCTTTTTCCCCACTATGTTTCATTGTGAGTGATTTCCTCAGATCTAATTTCAAATTCACAAATTCTTCCTTCAACTGGGTGTAGCCTACTGTTTAATTATTATTTTAAATTTCAATTGTCATATTTTCCGTTTCTAGAATTACTATTTCGTTCTTAATAAATCCAAATTCTTTTTCTCCAGTGTCCTGAATTTATCTTATAGATTTTATCCATTTTTAATCTCTGATTATTTTAAACATTGACTTGAAAATTCCCTTTCATGTAATTCTTCCATCTGTAGGTGCTGGCTGTGAATTGTCACAGGTGTTTTGTGCTAGGTTGATGGTGGGATTTCTTGTGTGTTTTATATCTGTGCTCATTTCTGGTGGAAGTTGTGGAAATGCTTCCTATGCTGGACTATAGGGGTGGAGGGACTTTCTGCCTAGGGCGGTTTGGCATTTGCCTCTACCAAAGTTTTAAGAGTCTCATTGGTTCCATACCAGTTTTAACTTTAGCGTCTCATCAAGGTTTCTACCATGTGAAGGTACTGTATATTCACATCCCACCCATAGGCCTGATGTCCATATTTTTGGTGGGTGCTTATCTATTATAGCCCAGTGAGGTAATCTGGCATCCAATTCCGCCCAAGTACTACCACTGATGAATAGAGTTAAACCGCTCATCATTCATAGACTGGACAACTCCTTCATGGCTCCACTGTTCAACTTCCTATCACCTTGTTGGTGTTGGAAAAACAACCTATAGCACATACCACCAAAGACCACATGGCTTCAGCTCTGTTCATCCTAATGGTTCTGAACTTTCACTTTATATCAGGCTCCTAACTAGTTCCTATTCTTTCTTTTCAACTTATATATAATATTTTAATACATATTTTATCCAGTATTTCTTTATGGATAACCTGGGAAGGGCAGAGGATTGGGTTGGTGATATCCACATCTTCTCTGTCCATCATGTTACCTTGATAATCATCGAGCAGAGTCTTGAAGATCGAGGATGCATGGGTGCAATGCTAACTCCATGTCCACCCAACTATAAGGATTTTACTCCTTATCTGATTCAGTTTTTTTCCCTTGACCACAGACTTGCTTGAATTCATGTATTTTTCCTTATTCATACCCCACATTCTTACCATCTTTGGTTTTATCTCAGGAGATGATAACTAGATACAAAGGACCTGGGGTCTTAGACACTAATTGAAGTGCGTTTTGAGTGTGGAGAGACATACTGAGGAATCCAGTGACTGGCAGCCTGCCTCCACTGTGCGGATCTGGCAACAAAATGATGTGGCAGTGAGGGTTGTATGAGTTGCAAGGGGATTCTTGGCAATGGTGCCTAACAGCTCTCTTACACTGTCTGCCAACTTCCTCTCATTTATTCATTTAGTAATCGTTTACCAAATACCTAATATGTTCACCTAATACATGCCCTGTGTGTAGAACTATACACTCTTTATCTATATACTATCTTATGGGGCAAGTATATAATAATGTATAGCACGGGGATGTTAGAGGTTTTGGGGCACAGATGAGCCATCTATAATGTGATGACACAGCAGAAACTCTGGGGCCACATATACCTAAGTACAAATTTGGATCCTAAATGATGTGTCAAGAACTTGTGAAAAGCTGGCCCTTGCACATGTAATTCCACATTACCCAAAATACAGTCCACTTTCAATATGGACAATATTCTAATAATAAGCTAATAGATACAATCTAACTTGAATCTTACCACAACCCCATTAGGTAAGAATTATTATTCAATTTGGAGGAGTCTTTCAACCATTCATTCAACAGACACTAAGTGTATTCCTTCGGTGTGCCAGGCCCTGTTGCAGGCACAAGGGTTTAGAGCTGAATCAGACAGCTGAAGTTAAGAAAACTGGCCAAGGTCCATCCACACTGCTATCAAAGCTCCAGAGTCAGAATTTAAGTCCGGATCTATGTAACTACAAACATGTTAGTCACTACCCAGTGCTTCCTCTCAGAGTTTGCAAACCAACCTTTGTAATTGTGGTATTGTGATCTTTTTTCACTTTTTTTTATTGCCCCAGTTTTCTATTTGTTTCCCTTCTAGTCATCTTCTCTCCTAGGGCTGCTTTCTCTTCATGAAGGGTGTTTTAAGCAGGTGCTGGCTTGAATTTTCAACAGAAATTTAAAATGATGCAATAAAATAAGTCTAGTCAAGTCTCACTATGACATCATATATTAAAAAATGAATTTTAGAGAAAATAAAAATTCAGAATATTCATAGCTTACTTTCATTTTGATGTCTTTTTTCCCTTAAGACTTTTCTAACTTCCTTTTCTTTCTTTTCTTCCTTCCACTTCTTTTCACAATATCTAGATTTGCACTTTAGTTCAGCTCTACTTTAATGTTCAACATCTTTATTCTTATCCATATATTTTCTAGTTGTTCACATCTATTTTTTGCTTTGCTTTCCAAGTCAAATCTTCACATTTCTTCCACTGGTAGTCTCTTCTCATCCTTCAAACATGGTTTCTTAATAGTTCTTTAGTCTTTTTAAATTCTTTCTTCACAGGTAACTTGCCTTTTTTCTAAAATGTTTTGAAGATTTTTCTGTAGTAAGGGAACCAAGACATAAGGGAAAGCTTTAAAATTTATGTTCCAGTAGTTTACAAAAGTTTCCTGCTATACCGCAAAGGAAAATATAAAAAAAGGAAAATAAAAAACATTAAAGAGATTTTGTTTCTGCTTCCAGCTTATATTGACACATCGTTCTAAGAAAAAACAAAAAAACAAAAACCAGAACATTTTGCTCATCAATGTTGGGCCGTAAGAACTTATGATCCCAAACCATCAATACAAACTGTAGGAAGGACTGGTTTTATGCGTCAGTAGAGGCCTTGTGAGCACAGTCTCAATCCAAATAACCCTCTTTCCATCTCTTGGTTTACCTGTTAGGATGAAGGGATATCACTTTTATTGTTTTCAGTTACTAATGCCTTGGAGTGAATATGTGTGTCAGATGTCTCTTTTTGTGGGTAGTTCAGAAAGAGGGTACTGACAAGAATGGGAGCAGTTTGGCCAAGGCATGCTGGGGAAGCAAAGAGGGAGCTGATGGACTATTTAGTACATCTAGGTAACCCAGAGGCCCCATGAGAGCGCTGGTACCTGGAGTGTGGAGTAAGGAAGTGAAGAGGCAATACCAAAAGGAGAGTGGGGCCTGAGCAGAAACTTGTAAACTAGAGCAGGAGGACTTGAGAGGAGGCCCCATTCGGGGACCTTCACAGTGAAACAAGAGGATCAGCACATCCACTGCTGGTGCTGAAGGTTCTAACCTGCATTGGCCCATTGGTGCATCATTGCTTTCAGGCATATGCTCACCACATTTCCCACCAAATAGTGTGTTTCCCTTGTGTGCTGACAGAAAAACGCTTTCAATACCTCACTCAGCTCTAGGCACAAAACCCCCTCTTTTACCCAAGATGTTTTTACAGGGTTTCCTACCTCTTTGACCTTATCAATTCAGAGGGCAAAAGCAAACATGCTGTATTTACTTTACTGAGACTTTAGGATTTAATGCACAATGAGCAGTGAGATCTCTGAGGAAAAAAATAAGTTGTCCACGTGCAATACTTAAAAAAAAAAAAAACAACTTTGCAAATTGGGCTTCAAATTCATTTATGGCAACAAAGTTCCACCAAGGGTTGGCAAATGCATCAACCTTCCCTCTCCCCCCTTTCCGGGCAGATACTACAAGTGGTCTATGCTCTTCCCCACCCACATGGCTAAGCTCTTTATTTCTTCCAGATTGTGCTCCAGGAAGTTATGAAAAATTAATGAAGCCTGTGTGAACCTGATGATCTAATCCGCATTATACACAGTAGGACCCAGTGTGGTTAAGTTGTGAAATTGTGTTTTAAGTTTGTCTTTTCTTTCCTGGTCGCTGGCAATTTTACCTTCTTCTGCACATCTCATGAACACCTGGATGTTCAGGGCTTTCCTTTGCTCTCTAGGTCATCCTCAATCAAATAAGAAAGAATTCACCTGTTTCTCATGACAAACTCTAGGTGACCATAGGTAAGTATAGGTAGTGTTTAGAAGGGTCAGTTGGTGATGTTGCCAACCTTTTCCTTCCTCTCGAATACCCCTTTGATTTCTTTGGGCCTGAACTAGCCGTAATGCTTCCTATCTTAACAAGAAACATAGGTGTGTTTCTCCTGAAGGTAAATCTTCCAATCACAGGCATCATGGCATCATGGGCTCTGTTAATCACATGTGACCCTGTTAGAGAAGGACAGCATTATCAATGTAGGCCTGGGTCAATTCCTTGATTACTTATTTACCTTTCTCACTTAGATTTCCTGTCTGAATCACTTTCATCTACAGTATTTGGTTAGCAAGTGGGTTCCTTTCTTGAGATTCTAAGTCAAGCTAATTTGGAGAACTTGAACCTGAACATTTGAAAGAGTCAGAAATTCTCCACCATCTGATCCTGGTGTCTTCTGTGTCTCTTTAAGGGTTAGAATGCACACTTGCCTCTCCTGATTCCCAAATGAGAATTCTGAGGGTTCTACACAACTTATGATGGTACTTGGGACCTTCAGCAAAACTAGGACTGGAACCCTTTTCTCTGCACTATACTTGTAGGGTTACTTGACAACAAATGTTTGCTCTCTACCCCTCAAAATACCGTGCACTTTTCTGACTCAACCTGTGACTCACACCATTCACTCCCAGAACACACATTCATGAGAACTCTCTTTTCCTGTTCTCTGCTAACAAAATTGTCCCATTCCCCCGGAGTTAATGTTCCCACACCAGCCAGAAATGCTGTCTCTCCTCTGATGCCCAAGGTATACACTCATTCTGTCTTATATTGTTACTTTTCATTTGGTATAAAGCACATAACTCCCCAATCTCCATTCTGAAACCCTGGTACAAATCCCCAGGTTCCTGCCGATGCCCCCACCTTCACGACCTGCGGCACCCCAGCACACAGAGTTTTAGGAGGACAGGGGATGCACTTCTGGAGCCAAAGGGAGGGTAAAGTTCATGCAGCAAGCATCTTTCTTTTGACCTTCAAAACATTTACCACAGTGGAAATTAAAGTCTTCCTACCAAGGCTGCTGCAGAATCAGTGATACATGAACCTTTACCAGAGGATTTGAATTTGTCCTTCAGTGAGTAATTTACTCAACAATGTTTACTTAGTACCTAAATGTGCCATGTACTCTAATAGATAGTGGACATATGGCAGTGATGAGGGTAAACAAAATCTCTCACCCCAGGGACCTTGGCAAGCACCTGTACTACTTGACTGGTGAGTGAATTCACTTAAGATTCCAGGGCAGATAGTGAACAAATAAATAAGCCATCAGATGGTATTACATACTTTAGGGAGAAATCAAGCATGAGAAGAAGATAGGGACTGTTGGGGGTCGGGGGGTTGGGGGGTGGTGATTCTAAGTGCAGTGCTCAGAAAAGCTCTCACTGGAGTGAAATATTTGGGCAAGGACTTAAAAGAGGTAAGGGAATGAAGATATCTTCGGAAAAATTATTCCTGGCTGAATGCCTGCGTTGTGCAAAGGCCCTGAGATAAGAGTGAGTCTTGTGGATTCAGGAATGGCTGGAAGGCCTGTGTAGCTGAAGTGAATTATCTGAGGGAAAGAGCAATAGACAATGAGGACACAGAAATACAGGGAACCAGATCTTACAGGAAGTTGTAAAGATTTAGGCTTTTCATGTAAAATGGGAAGCCAGTGGAAGTTTTTGAGCAGAGAACCGACATGATCTGTTTTTGGTTTTTCAAAGTATCACTCTGACCTGTGTGTTGAGAGCAGAGTGAAAGGACCAATGACAGAATCAGGAGGATCAATCAAGAGGTTATTATAGTCATTTAAGTGAGAGACAGTGGTGGCTTCCACCAGAATTGTAGCAATGGGGCTGCCCACAGAATTTGCTGATGGATTGAATGTGGGATGTGAAACAAAGAGAGGGCTCAAGGGTGTGCCCACAGCCGGGCATTCACAGGGGCAGTGTCCAGAGAGTCCACTGAGAAGGGAAATAGAATAAACAAGGTGAAAGCAGAAGCATATACCTTCTCCTTATTTCTCCTTCCACTTTTCTCATATCCCTTAATGCCTCCTCCAAGGAAAAGTGTCCCAGAGCAGGCTGATCACCTCAAGCTGTTATCAAACCATGGGTGCTGAGTTGGACTGATCAAGTGATTTTCATTTCCCTGAGAACAATTTCTTGCCCAACGAAAAGACCAATAACCCACCTTATTCTTCTAATGGAGGGATGTACCTGGGAGAGATGTTTGAATGGAGTCAGTGAAGTAGGGAACAGACAGTGAGGACTGCCTAAATCTCTAGGTCCTATTGTGTTACATCAGTCTCACGCAATACTAACTGGTAGCAAACCGATAGCCGCAGGACATTTATTATGTTGCAGGTACTGTTCTAGGCACTGACGATATAATGGTGAACAAACCAGATAACGCTCTTGGCCTCGTGGAGCTTACAATTAAGTAAGGGAGACAGAAGGACCACACAGGCAAAAATATTATTACATAGTCTGGAGTGACTGACGAAACAATTGTAGGGCATCTGAGGGTATACAACAGGTAGATACGTTCACTCTTCCCCACTTTGATGAAGTTGTTCTATATCCTAGGAGAGACACAGAAAATACTCAAAACTAAAGAGGAAGAATTAGGAAATATAAAAAGCCTTTCATATTTTCAAATCATAGCAAATCATCCAAACACCAGTCATGTGATAAGGGTAAGAGAAGAAACTTACTCCATAGTTCAAAACTCGTTATTAGTTATTATAAAAGGAAGAGCATTTCATTTTTAAAGAGTAATATCTTTAAAATGCCACATAAACATTTCCAGAAGTCAATTTTCCCCTTTAGACACTTCCTTTTTAAAATGAATAAATGAGTGAAATATGTTATCTTTGCTTTATGAAAAGACTTAACCAAAAACTCCAGATTCACTATAAATGACAAATTTCCAACACTCAATACGTATATTATAACACATATATGACACTATCAAATCAAATATTTACTCTAATTACATAAATATAAACGTACACTAAGTGTAAAAATATACACCTGTTAACTAATTCAAGATTTCATTCATTCACATGAATTTAATAAACTGATTCTTTTTTTTTTTTTTGGTCTCTGGTAGCTTTGGAGAATATTTTTGGGAAGAGTTATAAATGTAATAATACACTTTAATTTCCCTGACTTAAAAGCCTACAAATAAAGAAGTTAGATTCATGTTAGTTAGATAATGTGTCTTTCAGAGAGAAAGCAAATTATTTAAATAGCCAAAAGCTGGAATTTATTTATGTAAAGAAAGACCACTAAATGGAAACAGTCAAATTCAAAACAAAACTTCAAATTTCACTTTAGGAAAATTCAATGACAAAAGGAAAGTGTTACAATGTTACAGTGTCCAGGTAATTTAGGTCTTTACACTCTAACATTTCTTTCCAATTTTTTCCCTAAATTAAGCCCTTTTTCAAGTATTAATCATAATTGGGATTACAAAATTATTTAATTGTGCTAAGTATAAAAACCCAGAAAAATACAAAAACTCTAACTCAATATAATAGAGATGGTTCCAAAAACTGATCCAACTTAATGCTAGTCTTACCCAGGATATTCTAATGTCCTGTTTAAGTTTATCTAAGCTTTTACATCCTGAACTTTGAAAAGCCCAGTCGAGATACTTATTTCTGAAATCCAAATGGTGATTCTCAATCACTCAGGGGCATAGAATCAGTCATATTTTTTCTGTACACCTCTTGGAAATGAAAGTAGTGCAAATTCTCACTCTCTTCCTTAGGGAAGCACTAAAATTGAGGATCCAGAAATAGGTTTATTGTTTCTTCTAGCTTACCTAAGAAATGTAGTTATATCCTCCACTATATACACTAATGATATGCAATAAGCCAGTAGTTAGAGTTTTAGAATGAGAGTCCGTTTGGTCCAGAAATGCATAAATATTTTATGAAAAATATAATTATTGTTTCTGTTGACTCCTGCAAATGAAATATTTGATTGACATCACACTTATGCACTTATCACGCGCGCGCACACACACACACACACACACACACACACACACACACACATATATAATTAAGTAAAATTCCACACACACACACAGAAAGAGAGAGAGGGAGAGGGAAAGAGAGAGAGAGAGAGAATGCTAATCTTTTAAACACTCTTCCACCCCATTCAAAAAAGATTGTGAAGAGAACTTCCAAAGATAAAGCTAGGGTTAGTGAAATACTGAGTCAAAAGTGTTAGCATGCTGCCATCCTGTGGTTATGGTCAGTACTACAGTGTTCTCTTGGACTATCTATATGAGTATCCCCCAAAGTATCAGAAATACAGTTAACATTAAGAATGAAGTAACTTTAAAAAGCATTCAGAACATTAGAGAATTCTCCTAAGGGATCTATAAATTCATTTAATCCTAAAATAGAAACTTCCAACTGAGGTAGACTCCTGAAAACCCAGTGTTGTCCCTATACATACACTGTGTTTTGATTTAAGTTTTTTGACAGATACTTCTTCAGTCATTAGATTCTAAGAGTGATATCTTAATAGGCTAAACATTTTCCATTTTAATAAACAGAAATGTCTCGTCAGATAAAAGATAAAACAGTTCTAGTTTTCCTATTCTAAGCATAGCACTGACCTTTAACTAAAAAGATGAGTTTGATATTTTAGCTGAATCTGGAAAATTCTAGGAGTAGCTCAGGTTTAAAGGGATGAAGAGCCTCTCATTACTCTAGTCCTCCACCCTCTTCCTCTGCCTAGCTTAGTGTAGACGCACATAGCAGATTTTTATTTACATAATACAAATTTCATGCTAGGATCCCACATTTTGTTATACCTATTAAATAACGTGTCTATACAAGACTGAAGGACCAGATGGTTATTCTATATTTTAATTAATACTTTCACTTCCCACTCCTTCCCCAAATATAGTAACAAGCTGCCTTCAGTGCCAAGTAACTAGAATGGCCGATTGCAATTACTGTCCAAGAACCAGAGCAGCCCTCTGCAATAATCTTTACATTCTCACCCGCACTGTTCTAGAAGTAATGACTCAGTGAAAAATCTTGGCACTTTGTTCTTACAAGTCAAACACTGGTTGTTTAGAAATATCTCAAGAGCTTACTGCAGTTTGCTCTCACCCAGCTCTAAGCAAGCCATCACGTGCCAATATGCACATTTGTAAGACTTACAAAAGATAGCTTTTGATTTCCTTATGTGCCCTTTTACTCCTATCCTGGCTTGTATGTCCATTTTACAACTCTCTGAGTCTTCGTCCCTCTTCTCTATCTTTGCTTCCTGCTTTTGGTTGGAGCTCTTCCTCTCAGTTGCCCCCTTCTATGGCATAGTGAATTTAAAATATAAATAAAAGATCCCAATGTGAGGGGCGCCTGGGTGGCTCAGTCATTAAGCGTCTGCTTTCGGGTCAGGTCGTGGTCCTGGGGTCCTGGGATCGAGCCCCACATCGGGCTCCCTGCTCCGTGGGAAGCCTGCTTCTCCCACTCCCCCTGCTTCTGTTCCTGGTCTCTCTATCTCTTTCTCTCTGACAAATAAATAAATAAAATCTTTAAAAAAAAAAAGATCCCAGTGTGATATGTGGGTAAATTCACCACATGTTTACAGAAATCAACTCAGATCTTCAATCTGTTTCCCTCAATATTTGTTCTATGGTAGGAATAAGCTAGTTGTGTTGATCTGAACTTTTGAAGCTAAATTGTCAAACTGGTTTACCGAGGGCAAGGGCCTTGGGAAGAATCATGTCCAGAGATTAGAATTACTGCTGGTAAAGCCAGATTTTAAAAGTATTCAACTCAGAAAGGCTGCAAACATTGATTTAGGGTTGGAAATAGCTCTCAAAAGCAAGAAAGAAGAGAGGCGAGGAGGGATGAAAGAGAGAGAAATAAAGAAGGAAGAGAAGAGAAGAGCAGAAAAAAGAGAAGAAAAGATGAGAAGAGAAGAGAAAAGAAAGAAAAGAAAAGAAAAAAGAAGAAAGGGAGGGTGCCTGGGTGGCTCAGTTGGTTGAGCGTCTGCCTTGGGCTCCAGCCATGATCCCTGGGTCCTGGGATCAAGTCCTGCATCGGGCTTCCCGCTCAGCGGGGAGTCTGCTTCTCCCTCTCCCTCTGCCCCTCCCCCTGCTTGTGAGCTCTCTCTGTCAAATAAATAAAATCTTAAAAAAAAGAGAGAGAGAGAGAGAGAAAGGAAGGAAGAAGTGAGGGAGGAAAGAAGGAGGGAAGAGAGAGAAAGAAAAGAAAAGATTTAAACCTCAGTATAGAAATGACAATAGTGGATTGAGTCTTTACTGTATACTCTATACTTAGTATCTAATCCTCCTAAGTGATGATCAGTATTAATGAGATTCCAATTTTTCATGTAATAATGTGAATATTTATTTAACACACACATACGTGTTCTGGGCATTTTACATGTGGCCTCGTGAGCTGAGCACTAATTTTATGCCCATCTTAGGAATGAGAAAACTGTACTAGTGACGAAGGTAAAGGAGCTCGCTACAAAGCTGCTGTTTGTAGCCCCAGATGGCTACCAGAGCCTCACTCAGCTCGCACATTAGACCCCTCTCCCTGCCCAGGAGGAAACAAACTCAGACAGACACTTGTAAGAGAGGGACTAGCATCTGAAACCCAACCTCCTTGTTGTTCCAGCAGCACCCCAGAATATACACACACTGCCCGAAGGCTTATGGCCTCAGTTTCCCCTTCTGGCAATATACCCCTCCTCTTGTTCCTCTATAAACTCTATTTTTATCTCAGTCTGTCTTTCTTCCTGTCATCTCTTGACTTTTCTCTTTTCCTGTTTCTGGATACTTTTTCTGTATTTATCACAACAATACCCTCGCTTCCCTTTTCTGTTAGCCCCCCTCCCCAAAGAATGAAAAGCAGGAACAAACTGAAATCTACAGTCGAGTACACATGGGCCTGAGTCTGACCCTTGCTGTATGACTTTGAGTAAGGATTTAATCCTAAATCTCTGGTTCCCCATCTATAAATTAAAACAATAGGACAAACCTCATGAGGTTAATTTTAAGATTAAAAATCGTGACCCCTGAAAGTACCTTCCAGTAGCATCTGGCTTACAGCAAGAATGCAGGGTCAGCACCTCCTTCTTTGCCTCCTCCTCCTCATTATCATTATAATTAAATGTTATTCATTTAAAAAAAATTTTTAGTAGAAATGTTGAAATGCCCTTCCCATTTAAATTTCCCGTTTTTGTTTCAGATGGCAAATTGTCAAGGGAGGTGACCTCTCATTTTGAATGGCCAGAGATTAACACAAGTTTAATAGTTGCTATTATAACACAATCTCTGGTCTCCAGTGTAAAGTTGGCAGAAGTCTAAATTTAGAGTAAATTGTTACATTAAAGGTCAGTTCCTCAGTGAGGACAAGGGATGCATTGCTTTTTGCTTTAAAGTGGGCCAGGAGCCAAAGAGGGATTGATTTAAGAGGCACCCTGTGGCCACGATTCTTGGTGTTCTTGGTGCTCATGGTTGACATCAGGCTGCAGGAGGCAGTCAGGGTGGGTCTGTGAGGGCTTATTGATAATTCCCTTACCCCTGACTTTAAGTTACCCATTGTCTTTCAATCAAATGTTGTTTTCCCTAAATAGTCCACCATGTGGTCCTCTCCAAAAGGAATAGAGAAAATCGAGGGCCATGTGAATTCACCTTTCAAAAAACCATTTTTATTTTTTTTATTTATTTATTTGACAGACACAGCGAGAGCAGGAACACAAGCAGGGGGAGTGGGAGAGGGAGAAGCAGGCTTCCCACTGAGCAGGGAGCCCGATGCAGGGCTCGATCCCAGGACCCTGGGATCATGACCTGAGCCGAAGGCAGACGCTTAACGACTGAGCCACCCAGGTGCCCTCAAAAAACCATTTGTGACACAAGCCACCATTAAAACAGTCTGGGAATAAAGGAAAGTAATTACTCAAACAAGTCTCCCTCAACGTGTGAAGATCATTCTTGGTGTTTTTTTCTTTTAATAAAAACACGATGTTCCTGATTTTCCTTAGTAAAAAGTATGAACACGAGTTCAAATATTAAATCCCATTTATATCTGTGTTAAAAGCCTTAAAACAAATTCTAATTTCTAATTTCCAGGCCATGGAATTCTCAGGATTTCTAAATTGCCTCTTTTAAACATGCTTATATTTGCCCAGGTGTTAGGAAAACTTTTGATTTTCTACTACGTTCTCAGCATATCCCTCTTCATGTTATTTTCACCCTGCCTCTCTCCCCATACCCCTTCTTTCCATTTAATAATTTAAAAATAGCATTAGTAGATTTTTCAGAGTTGCCCCAGGGCTTGAAACACAGTTCACACGCTGAAATGTTGCGTACCTTTATGGAGGACATTTAATCTCAATAATTGCTTTAATGACCCACACTTGTACCTATCTCATTCCTTAGAATCCTTGAAGGAGAAAGTCATTCTGATGAAACCTCCAAATTCCCTGTTAAGACATCCTCAGTCCTGCTCCGTAGATGTCTAATGGAAAAGATGGGAAGACCCTGTAGGTTTTATTATTGCTTTTGTTGTTAAAATCATACTGCTACCATTCCCTTGAAATGTCTGTCAAATGGTACTTTATCAATTCTACATTTATGTTTTTCATGACATTTCTGCATTATTGCTTTTGAATGACTAAATAATGTTCAGATTTTTATCAAATTGACGTTCAAAATACAGTCATGATTGTTCATGTGTCTTAGCCTTATTTATGCTTTCAGGGTTGTCCATTAAAAGCTAGTCCAGGTGCTTTTAACAAAATGATATATCAAAAATTCTTTTGATTTGGAAACAGATTTGTATGGGGTAAGTTTCTCTTGGTCAACTCAGATGTACATTTATTAGGTCAGTCAATTCGGTATTAGGTTAACAATTAACTTGCCTAATCTGAAAATCAGTATCATTACTCTAATCACCCTCTGCTATTTGAACACAATGTGTCAAAAGAATCTGGAAATATTTGTTTCCCAAAGCACCAAGATTGCACTTTGTTCTTAATAACCTACTGACCTCACGAAAGACAGGTCTACCAACTAGCATTCGCCTCTTCCTTTACATCATGGCAGAGGGATATTGTTGACAAAATCATTCAACACATAGACACAGTGGCCTCTTTGGGCTGGGGGATGAGGGTAGGATTAGGAGACTCAGAGCTGTTATGGCTGTTTCAATCTACAGCTGCTCCTGCTGATGGGTTGGACTGAGAAAGGGAATCCTGGGTAAGGATGGATGTGCCCTGGCTGATTCCTACCTGTCTGGCACACAGTTCATGAATGTATTTGACAGCTCGCCAATTGTATCTTTGACCTCCTTAACTTGTGAGTTTTCCTGTGGCCTCCCAGCTCTGCTGCACACAGTGATTTCACCTTGCACCTAGTGCCCCCAAATCCTCCACCTGACTCCTACATTCTCTCCTGGATCATGCTTCTCTCAAAATACCAGGTTCCAAACTCTACCAACCATGCTGACTTCAAGCTCCTCCTATATTTGACCTTAGCAATTTAGAATTCTCATCTATCAGAAAACAAATGGGTTCAGGAATGATCATAGGTAAATCAGGTAGCCGCTAAAGATGATCCCTGGGTTGAAAATAAGTCTCTTGGTGCCTTTAAAAAAAAAAAAAAAAAAAAGCCCAATGTTGAAAATGTAGTTTGAGCTCAAGAAATAGGTTTTAAATGAACAACAACAATAATTTTAAATCCCCAAGAGATTGAAAAGTTTGCTCTTAATGTTTCCGTGGAAAAAGTCTTTTAAAGTAGCAAAGAAGCCTGAGCTCAATGATGTGTAACTGGGAGGAACAGAAACTCCCATCAGTCCCCAGATCTTTGGTGCACTATATGTGTGTTACTAAGGAGAAGCAGGACAATTCAATTTACTAGAGTTCGTTCCTTTCTCCAAATAGATAGTGTGGAAAAAAACTGAGCGCCTTAGAACTAATCCACAGTAGATTCCTGCACTTCCTTGAATCTGTAGAATTTGTGATCCATGTGCAAAAGAGGACGGGAATCTCAGCCTCATCGTGGCTTCTGTCATTGGGAGAGAAGAATGGCAAGACAGAGGATAAACCATCATGAACAGCTAGACGGAGGTCTAAGGCCCCAAATTGACATTTGCGAATGGTGCTTACAGAATCTTGCTATTCTGAGCCATGACTTTGGTATCACATAACCAATAAATAGCAGTGCCTCCCTTTGCTATCTTTCTGTTGCCTGGGCCCTGCCCCGTGCTGGCCTTGCCTTTGCTTTCATCGAGACCTGCAATGTTTCCACTGCCTCTTGTTCTCATAAACCATCAGAGCCTTTCCAAGCTCACCTGTTCTTGATCAACTGTGTGTCTCAGGCAAATGGTTACTGCTCTGAGGTTCAGTTTCTAAATCTCTAAAACAGGGATAATAAAACCTCTAGGCCAGAGGGTCGTGAAAATCACTTTATCTTCTGTAGCACCTTGCACAAACACCTTGGAGTCCCTCACCTTGTCAGCCTACAGCCCTTGCCAATCCCTGGGCAAAACCTATCCTCTACTTTCTTCGTCCCTGCTCCTTTTGTCTACACTGTCGGGTAGATCAGCAGCCTCACATCTCAAACCTGTCCACAGACATTGCTCTAACGGTGGAAGAAAATGAACAGACACCTGCAGGATCCTGGGAGTGCTGGGGATTGTAATCAAGAGCTGCTTACCACAAGCATTTAATTTATTTGAAATTTCTCATTTACCTTAAAACTGCTGACCCTGATTTTCCTTTTATCTATATTAAAATTATTTTTAAAGTAGTTAAGCATTTAAAATTTCATTCCAAATGTTTTGAGTAAAATTGACACTAGAGGAAGACGTGCGCTTTGTGCCTCCCAGGCACACTGCTGACAGACCCAAGGGTACAGATACCTGAATTCAGAAAGCATAGCCTCGCTGATTATTCTGTTCTAGGCTTGTGACATGTAATTCTACCCCAGCCCTCATCCTACTCGACAATTTTTTCACTCATTTAGTTGACTTTCTATCACAATATTCACAAATATCATTATGAACGTTTCTGCCCTTCAAACTCTGGTCTCACTTGTACCTTACTCACTGAAATCATTGTGACATCCCTCAACTTCCAACCCCAAATTTAACAAACCAACACTTATTCTCACCCTTCCCTTTTCTCTTCCGAGTCCCTGACCGCCCCCCCTCTGTCTCCAGTTTAACCTCTCTTGAGCCCTCGTGCCGCTTCCAATCTTGTGCTTCTATCCCCTTTCTTATGTTTTCTCAGTCTCTTCTCTGACTTGTATCTTTCCTTCTAAACCACAAGCATGTGCCCCTGTAACCTAAGTTTTTCCAAACACTGCCCACTATCCAAGCCCCATATCTTCCTGTTATTAGGTAGTGTTTCTAAGATTTCCAGGGAGATTTGAAGTGTGTAAAATGAATTGTGAAAAGGACTCACTGGCCACTGAGGGCATGCAACTTTCTCCCTAAGGTCAGTAATTGTCTTTCGATTTGTAAAATAAAAATAGCCTCCAAGTGTATAAGAACTATAAAGCAGCATCCTTACTTCTAAATATGACCAAAATTCCATCTGACTCAGTTGTTCCTATTAGGAGATTTTCAGATAACAGCAAATCTTCCCTGAGTCGTTCCTGAGAAAAAAGCTTTAAAGGGTTTTTCAATCCTTATTTTCTGAATTGCAAGAAGCAGCTCCTGGTCAAAACTGGAAGGCTGCCTGAATAGTGTTTTTAAACCAGGGACACTTGCCACAGAGAACAAAGTGGCATCTTGTTCTAAGTCATTTTCAATAAAGCCAGAAAGCATCTTCACATCTCCTTTTTCTGAGTATATTCTTTGGTAAGCTACTAGCCTTGCTGAGATGAGCCAGTGCCATGGGGCCCTGAAATCACCACAGCTAAGTGGAAAGTAGCTTCAAGGTGCTTTGGCAGAGATCCAAGCAGCAGCAGAAGTGGGTCATGAGCCTAAGAACCTCTCTCAAATATTCACCACACCAATCCACTCTCATTAGCCGCACTCTCTTGAGAGTGAAATTTGAAAAGGAAAGTAGCTGTATCCAAAGGTCTTTGTGAATTCTAATTGAAATAAGAGGTTTTGAATATAAATTTCTATAGGGAAGGTGCTGGGGAAAGAGCAGTAATGTTCTGTTTTACATGGAAAACACAAAAATGACTATGGTGAGTCTGCATATTGATCTGGCATTCTTTGATAACCTTTCATCTGTTTCACCTTTGTATAGGTCTACGTGGCCTTTTTCCAAGACCTACAGTTTCACACAGATACCAGAAATAAGCAGCTAGTGCAGACCTGGTGTACTGAAGAGAAAAAGATGAAATCTGCAAAAGGAATAAATTTGCATTTTGCAGCCTGACCCTCAGCGCCAAAAGATCAGCGGGGGGGGGGGGGGGGGGGGGGGGGGGGCGGGATATAGCCAAGGACACTCAGGAATTCTCCCTATTTCTTGTAAACAAAGCCAAACAAAACCAAGCTATATTATGCCAAATGAGCAAAGAGTATTAAAAAGCAAAGTTTGTGACCCACATTAACTAACACATTTCCTGGAAAGGGGCATCACATATTTTTTTAAGTTCTGTTACTGGGCTTCCAGCCTCATATTAGCAAAACTGAATGGAATGTTCTAAAAGAGTTATTGTTTTCTGAAAAGTGCTTGATAAAAAAAAGATGGTAACGTTTCAAATACATGGAGCCCATTCTATTTAAAAATCAAAATGTGAGTGCATTCGTTTCCTATGGCTGCTATCAACAACTCGGCACTTAACACACATTCATTTTCTTACAATTCTGGAGGTCAAAAGTCTGATATTGGGCTGATGTTAAGGTGTTGACAAGGCTGCACCCCTCTTGGAGACTCTGGGAAAAACCCTTGCCTCACCTTCTCCAGCTTCTAGAGCTGCATTCCCTGCCTTTCTTGGCTCATGTTCCCTTCCTCCACCTTCAAAGCCAACAGCATAGTATCTTCAAATCTCTCCGCTTCTGTCACATCATCTTTCGTCTGCCATCAAATCGCCCTAGTCCTCCTCTTATAAAGACGCTTGTAATTACATTTTGGGCCCACCCACGTAATCCAGGATAATCTCTCCATCTCAAAATCCTTGATTTAATCACAACTACAAAGTTCCTTTTGCCATACAAGGTAACATTCATAGATTAGGACATGGACACAATTGGCCATTAATCAAACTGCTAGAATGAGTGTCAACACAGTTGACTTAAATATTATAATGTAAAGAAAGCCGAAACAGCGTGCTGGCTAGATCCATACACTCCTGGGATGCTAACTAAGACCCATCTTATCATTGTCCTTTGTGTGAGCCTAGAGCTATTGAAGTTCCTGCATAAAACAAATTCAGACCGAAAGAGCTGTGATTCCAGATCCCCAGTTTTGCAAAAGGGCAAGACAACTAGGTCACCCTGGAGACAAAACCAATCATCCCAAGATGTTGCACAGAAATCAGAAGGCATACTTTTTGCTGATTCCAAGTGGACATAATTATCTGCCCTTTCCTAAAAGCCCTTGTGTCCAGATCAAACCTACAATCCACAGCAGTATGGAGAGACAGAATAAGCGACATTAACGAAATGACAAGGATGGCTGGAAAGGGAGGCAGGAAATGCTCTGGAAAGCTGTAAATAGCTTTTATTCCTGAAGAATAAAAATGTATTAGGCAATATGGAATCTGGACATTTCCGAATTGGGTAATGACAATGATTGAGTTAGCATAATGAATAGCGACGATTCTTCCCTGGAAGGTCTGGATGGGAATACTTTATTTTTTTTAAGATTTTATTTATTTATTTGACAAAAGAGAGAGTGCAAGAGCACAAGAAAGGGGAGCAGCAGAGGGAGAGGGAGAAGCAGGCTCCCCTCTGAGCAGGGATCCCGACACAGCTTGATCCCCGGACCTTGGGACCATGACCTGAGCCTAAGGCAGATGCTTAACCAACTGAGCCACCCAGGCACCCCTGGATAGGAGTACTTTAAATTCTGACAGACCTAAGTTTGAATTCCAGCTCTGCCACTCACCAGCCAAGGAGTTACCTTAGACAAAGCAATTAACTTTTCTGAGCCTCAGTTTCCTTACCTTAACGCGAGGTTAAATAAAATCTATTTTACAGGGTCATTATGAGGGTTACATGAGATTATATATGATCTGAGTGCCTGGAACTCAGGGCTGTTCATATAGCCCTAAATGCAGGTGCAGTGATAGCTGAGGGAGAGGTGGTATAAGAAAGACTCTGGGGCGCCTGGGTGGCTCAGTTGGTTAAGCCACTGCCTTCGGCTCAGGTCATGAGCCTGGAGTCCCAGGATCGAGTCCCGCATCGGGCTCCCTGCTCGGCAGGGAATCTGCTTCTCCCTCTGACCCTCTCCCCTCTCATGTGCTCTCTCTCTCTCTCATTCTTTCTCTCAAATAAATAAATAAAATCTTTAAAAAAAAAAAAGAAAGAAAGACTCTGGCACAGTTTATAGACATGAAGCTGTAGGCAGTGGCGAGAAACCTCCACTTCCACTGACAGATGCTGGGTTGTACTGGCGGATATGCCCTGTACATCACTGTGTATGGTACAGTGGTCATCTGGAGAGTTGCTAAGGTTCATATAATTCTTGAATCCCATGCTATCCTCCTGGCACAAATGCTCTATGACACGAGTACCAAGGCTCTGTATGTCTGGAATTCTTTTGTCTCTGGCTTAACGGGCTTTGGTGCAAGGATGAAAACTACAGTTTGTATCACCAGACCAAAGACCTGACTGATACTCAGGGTGGACTCATTGACTCACTTGATTTTGACATCAAGATGCCTGCTACCACAGTCACCACTGAACTCCCCTGCTTAGGCTTTGGCCAACATTACCCCTCCTCTTTGACTACTTGTTTCTTGTTTCCTCCTTGAGACTTCAGTCTTGCACTATGTCTACTCATTTCAACATTAACACAAAAAAGATGAACCTTAAACAGATACCATGAGCCAATCACATATAGTAATACTATTGGTGAACTGACCAAACACCATATGGGAAAAATCTGAGGTCTTTCACGCTTTTGACTAGTGCTTGCCCAAGAGTTTTCCTGGATCCCAAAGGCATGATTCCCTCCTCCATTTTTTTTCCCCTGAATTAATAGCTGTCCAGCATTCAAGATTCTCCAGCTAATGATTCTGATTTCTCAGGAATTATCACAAATCATGACTAATTTCTTGAGGGCATATACTACTGTTTATTTGTTTAAACATTGAAATGGCTTTTTCTTTCACTTCTGAAAGGCTTTAAACTACTTATTAATTAAATCAAGATGAGGCAAATAAGGATACAAGAGAAAACATCTAAAAGAAGCAACCAGAGTAGTGTTTTTAGGTACACAAGTTCAGCTTTTGGACTATATACTTGGGTTATAGTTTTTGGGCAATGTACTTGGTTGCTGGGTGCTGGAGTAAAAAGAGAAGCACCTTAAGATACACTTTTAAGAAGGAAAGCATAAATATTAGCATACTAAGACAAAACTTTTCTTGCAACTAAACTCACATGGGAATTTATGATAATGATCTTTATCAAAGCATTTTGGTATCTTTAATAATAGCTTTATAAACAATAAAGGATTATTTATTTAAACAGACATTTTTCATATCAATCTGAAGGCAGAAAGAAATGTATTTAATCTTAAATCAATGAAGATCTTCCTGTGAAAGACCATGTATTAGTTTGCTAAAGCTGCCATAACAAAGTATCACAAACTAGGTTATTCAAACAACAGAAATTTATTGTCAGAAGTCTGAGATCAAAGTGTTGGCAGATTGATTACTTCTGAAGGCTCTGAGGGATAATCTGCTCCGGCTTCTCTCCTAGCTTCTGGTGATTTGCTGGCAATGTGGCATTTCTTGGTTTATAGATGCATTACCTCCATCTCTGCCTTTATGTTCACATGGTGCTCTCCCTGTATACATATTTCTGTGCCCAGTTTCCCCTTTTTGTAAAAACACCCATCACATTGGATTCAGAGCCCACCTTACTACAACAAAACCTCATCTTAACAAATTACATTTGCAGTAACTCTATTCCCAAATAAGGTCACATTCGAAGGTTATTAGAGATTAGAATTTCAACATATGAATTTGTGAGGGACACAACTCAACCCACAATAGACCAAGATGATATGGGATAAATATTTTAGTTACAAATGAGCTGCCCCAATACAAATTCAGACCTGGGGCATTTCACTGAATGGACTGTAGCTTTATCCAATGTTTTACTGAAGCTTTTGTCAAGTCCTGAGTTGTACGTAATTCCTGACCAAGCTCTCTATCATCCACTTATTTGCAGAAAAACTTTGCTGTTGATAACCTAATGAATGAGATTCTAAGTATGAGGAACACTCTAAAGTCTTTTCCCAATAGTGATGATTTTGTGGCTTATAACATGATATAACATACTCTTTCCATTAAAGCTGTAACTCAAAACCCCAAGATCATTTTCAAGCATCTCTAACCTACTGAATCTTACCAGGTGACCTAAAAATATTTGTCACTAGGGTGAGTAAGAGTAGGCAGTCACCACCACTAATAGGAAAAGTAACTCCATGCTATGACCTCCTGATGTTATCTTCATATGAAGGCAGGATTATTATTGTGGGGGAAGACAGACAGCTAGTCCTTCCAGGGATTCTAGGAAGACCACATATTCCTTCTCTGAATGTGAGAAGATTTAAAAAAAAAGAAAAGGAATGTCTGAATCGCAGAAGCGACACTTCTAAAACTAGAATATAGGTAACCAGGTAATAAATAATCAATATCAAGGTAATAAAAAATCAGATAAGGGGTAGGTAGAAAGACAAGCAAACAAAAAGCCGTCATGATGAAGTCTTCAGGGTCCTGCGAAGCACAACAGAGTGGTGAT
Source organism: Zalophus californianus (assembly GCF_009762305.2). Lineage (NCBI taxonomy): Eukaryota > Metazoa > Chordata > Mammalia > Carnivora > Otariidae > Zalophus > Zalophus californianus. The sequence goes on from NC_045598.1 coordinate 146,457,659, forward strand.
TACACACAGCGTTGTTGCCAGGCTCGAACATTATTTTCACACTGCTGCCATCATGTCAACATAGTGTTCTAATTTTCTTGTTAAAAAAGATACATCTTTTGAAGGATGTGTTCAGGGGAAGCCAAATAGTCCCTCTGCTTCTCTGTAGCTATATGCCTGGCTAAACATCAAGTTCTAAATTAAAATACACCTGGACTGAATGGCTGTTTACTAGTTTTGTGACCTTGCACAACTATAGGCTTCTTAGCTGAAAAATGGGTGTAAATAACTGTTTTCTATCCCCGTAGATTTTTAGCATGGTTCCTGCTACATAGTAAGTGCCAATATATTTTAGGAATAATTATTTTGAGTAACCTCCTCTTTTCTAAAGTAAGGACAATCTTGTAATTCAATGCTAATTGATATAGAGGCTGCTTGCCATGTTTTATTGGTGGAGAAATAAACGGGGTGTGTGTTCATATCAAAAGTAATGTTTAACTAAAGCCTCTTATGGTACATTTCTAACATCACTCACACTCAAGCACCCCACAGCATTCTTGCTAACATAAAAATCCCAGGCAAAAAGTAATGCTAAGAAACCAAAAGCTTAGAGGATTCTCTATTGGTAACATGGGAATACACCATTCTGACTCATTATGGTAATATCTTGCTCTTTAACCATGTAAACAGTACACAACTCATAGAAATAAGAAAAAATTACACAGATGCTACAATATTACATAAGAAGACTTGTGGATATATCATATATTTCCACATAGGAAGTTTAGTACATTAAGACAATATCTTCCTTGAGGTGCTAGAGATGTAATGCCCTGAAAATGTATCCCCATTTTATAAGAAGTTCAGATATAAGCTTGAAACAAAGATGGCTTTGGTTAGGAGACTTGCTGCATGGGGTTCCTTTATTTAAAAGAAAACGTTTCAATGTGACATTCATTCCTTGTCTTTACTGCAGTTGCTGGTCTAGACAGAGGTTTTTCTTTTTTTTAAATTTTTTTATTGTTATGTTAATCACCATACATTACATCATTAGTTCTTGATGTAGTGTTCCATGATTCATTGTTTGTGCATAACACCCAGTGCTCCACGCAGAATTTGCCCTCTTTAATACCCATCACCAGGCTAACCCATCCCCCCACACCCCTCCCCTCTAGAACCCTCAGTTTGTTTTTCAGAGTCCATCGTCTCTCATGGTTCGTCTCCCCCTCTGACTTACTCCCCTTCATTCTTCCCCTCCTGCTATCTTCTTCTTTTTCTTTTTTCTTAACGTATGTTGCATTATTTGTTTCAGAGGTACAGATCTGTGATTCAACAGTCTTGCACAATTCACAGCGCTCACCATAGCACATAGCCTCCCCAATGTCTATCACCCAGCCACCCCATCCCTCCCACCCCCTGCCACTCCAGCAACCCTCAGTTTGTTTCCTGAGATTAAGAAATTCTCATATCAGTGAGGTCATATGATACATTAGACAGAGGTTTTTCATCCAGCCATAATTTGGATCGACAGCCGGCTGTGTCAAACCCTGGCATGCAGTCTGAAAAAAGGTGATGAACATGGTGTATGGTATTTTAACTTTTCCTTATTTAAGTAGAACTTTCTGAGAGTTTCACAGAAAGGGTATTTTTTTTTATTACACCTTGATTACTAATTTTTAGGTCATATGCTGTCTTCATTCACAGTTCAAATTATTGAAGCTTGACAGGAGCCAGCACAAAACAGAACTCTAAAGGTCATCCTCATGAGGTCTTCTTTGATCATGTATGCTATTCCTCAACTTGAAATATTTGATACACTTTTTTTCTCATACCTACTATCCAGCAATTTGGTGTGTAGAGATGGCTTAGAAGAAATGAGTTAGCTCTGTGGATCTGGTGAAGAATTTGGGGAAAGAAGTGATAAGACAAGAGTGGGGCAGAATAAGAGTGGAAAAGAACAGAGGAGATGAGTGCTTTAGAAGGAAGGATCATACCAAGATCCTGGATATTTTTGGAAAGTTTCAATATAAAATTAACTAAATAAATGCGTACAGGAAAAGAGAGGACTGTCCTACTCAGAAGATTTTAATTTTAAGAATTTGGAAGAAAAGATTGACCTAATTTTTTTTTAAGTATGTTCCCTAGCCATCAATAGGACATCCATTAGAGATTCTTGGGAGAAAAAAAAGTACCAACTATTTTAGATACACTTAATCCATTATTATCTACCCTCTTTTATCCTCGCCTCTCTCCACCAGAAAAGAGGGTATTTGGGACAGGAAAGATAATATTCAACAAGACCTACAGCCTCACAATTTTTTAAAAATGATTGTTATGAAAAGTTCAGAAATGCTTTTTAAAATATTCTAGATTCTAAGATTCACAAAAGTGTCAAATCTTTATGAACATCAAATAGTCATACCAATGGCAGGGTAGATAGCTCATTGAATGTAGGAGAAACTGAACATTCTCTTTTGGAATTATGTTGCAATTGATTATAATATAGGACACAAAATGGTTTAGCATAATGTCAATGGATATCAAAAATAAACCAAATACGTTGGAGGAATTTAATGAAATCTTCCACTGGCCATGGCAGAAAGGCCATATTCCGACGTGCAGGTGGAGCACGTTGGTGTCCGTGAACCACGTTAACGTCAGACGGTGGCGCTCACCCATGAAACCAAGGATTCAAAATAAGATGGTCAGGATATTTCATCTCATTTAACAACATGCTGGATCCTTTGGGAGGCAGCAGAGTGGATTGCGGGGCACTTTGGCAGAAGCCTCAGGGGACCTGCATCTAAACCCTGACCTTATCACTTAAGAGTGATATGAATTTGGACAGCTCGTTTACCCTCATTACATCTCAGTTTCTTCATTGGGAAAGTAAGGATAACACTAGAGCCTCATTTTCCATCTCACAGGTTTTTATGAGGATGAAATGACCTCTAATATATAAAAGAATAATGTAAACCATAAAGCTCTGTAAAATTGTAATGGTTACTACTGCTACAGGAAATATTTGTTACAATTCAGTTATACAAGGGCTTGATGTTTTTTATCCTTCAATTAATCCCATTGCTACATATAAAACATATGTGGTAAATTAATTTTTAAAAATTCTACCTCAACAAAGTGCTGAATCATCACAAACATTTCAAACCAATGCCTCCTAATACAATCATTCATAACCATTTCTTCAGAACTTTAAATTGAGTGCTGCCATCCCTTTGAGAATGCATGCCAACATCCTAATTTATTTCCAATTAGTAGTTAATTTGCTTTAAAATGTAAGTTACCAACACTACCTAGTCCTGAGAGTTCCAGACTATTGGGAACCCACCTCTTTCCCTTTTGTGAAGCATTAATAGGTCACATAAAACCACAGCCTACTCAGAGCAAACTTTCAGAGGGACACACAAGGCTGCCCAAACCTTAGCATCCTTCTGTGGCAGCTCAGCCCACTGCTCATTTCCTCATCAACAGGGAACTGAAATCATCTGCTTAGAAATAATTGTTAGATGAGACAGATAGTATAAATAATAATAGCTTTCCTATGTGACAACTATATCCAAGTAATAAAATGAGTTCTAAAAAAAGTTCTCACCGGCAACCCCAATTATCATATATAGCAACGATGACACTTCAAAACAGTGGTCCAGTTGTCCAAATGGCCTTTATTTGGACAAATGGACCATCTGAGGAAAAAACAAGTAGATCCCTGCTCCAGTCATTTAGAAAAATAAATTTCATATGGATTAAATGTCTATATAGCTATGTATATATATATAAAACTATACCACAACAAAAATATAGGTGAGCACTTTTATAATCTTGAAGAGAAAATGGCTTCTCCAAGTGGGACCCAGAACTCAGAAGCCACATAGGAAATGTTTGGTGATTTGTGGGTTTGAATACATAAAAAATTAAAATTTCCATGCAGTGAAAAGACAGCCCACAGGTAAACTACATGAACTGTAGCCAAAAGCAAACAGTATGGGAGAAAATATTAAGCTCCTACAAATCAATAACAAAACAACCCAGTAAGCAAAAGACCAAAAGCAATGAGCAGACAATTTATTGATGAATACAGTGGCCAACTAACATAGGGAAAGATGCTCAACCTCACCCCGCCAAAAAAATCAAAAACAACAACAAAAAAATCAAATACATTTTTAATCTGAGAAAAATATTTATGATTATATCTGGTATTTTAATATGATAAGGGACCTAGCATTCTAACATAATATACCTTTTTGCAATACTATTTGGAGTCATCTATTAAAATTTCAAATGCCATGCCTTTTGACCCACCAGGTAACATCACATCATAAAATTTATGTTAGCACAAGAGAACAAAGATACATCTGTGAGAATATCCATTTATTGACCATTGTAATGGGAAAAAGGGGAAATAATATAAATTTATCTTAAGAGGAGATGAATAGGCAATTTGATGATGTAATCTTAACAATGAAAAACTCTGAACCTGAAGAAGAAGATGATGAAGGAAAAGATGCAAGAGAAGAGCATCTACATACGCTAACACAGGATAGCCACTCAAACGATTGCTAACTTCAAAAAGCAATTTCCAGAATAATAGATGTAACATGTTTCTGGAGACATACATCTTATTGTTAGCCATGCACGTCTTTAGGAAATGATATTAGAGGGCAGAAGGATTTTCACTTTTTTAACTGCATATCAGAGACTACACACTAGTGACTTACCAGCCTAGATTTAACCAGCAGAGGTATTTTATACACACACACACAAACAGAGAGAGAGAGAGAGAGACTGAAAACCAATGTTTTAAAAATCAAAAGAATTTCTTGGAAAACCTGGATTTCCTGATCTCTTTTTTTAAAAAATGAGAAGAGGGGCGCCTGAGTTGCTCGTCATTGAGCGCCTGCCTTCAGCTCAGGTCATGATCCCAGGGTCCTGGGATGGAGCCCCACATCAGGCTCCTTGCTCAGTGGGGAGCCTGCTTCTCCCCCTCCCTCTGCCTGCCGCTCCCCCTGCCTGTGCTCTCTCTCTCTCTGTCAAATAAACAAATAAAATCTTTTAAAAAATAATAAATGATAAATAAATAAATACATACATACATACATACATACATACATACATACATAAAAAGATTTAGAACCCCAGGCCCTGTATTCCTGCTTGGCAACTACTGGCTAGAGCTGAGAAATGCTGCCCCTTTTAAAAGGTATGTGCCCTCTCTCAGTGTCAAACGTGACCCATGATGTTACCTGCCACCTTTCCAGGGCTGTTGGAATCTGTTTCCTTATTCCATTTCCATATGCTCTTGGATTCTGTGAATTCGTTATAAGTAAGCATTCCTTTTATAAATAAAAAATAAAGACTACAAGTAATGATGGCATACTCTGTAAATGTGGAATGAAGTACACAAGAATCACAACAATAACATATCAAGAGCATTGCAGTACAGTTGCATTTCCAGGAGTTATAAATCCAGCATTTCCAATTAGCTGCAACAAAGTCGAGTTGAGCTAACCCAGAAACATCCTAAGTAGTGAAACCAGATATTCACAGGTGCAGGGCTAAAGTCCCATGCACTTTTTGCAATGTACAGCTCTAGGCCTATCATTGAGAGCCTCTTGATTCTACATTCATGAAATCCTTCTATGTGCAAAGCAAAATGATAGAGGCCACACAGGAGACAGAAAAGGAGTAAAACACCATTTCTTTTCTTTCTAAGTCACTGTCAAGTTTATTAACATCTAGCTGGTTGCCCTACGTTGAAATGTTTTTTCATAGTATTCCTCACAGAACTTATTTATACTCTATTATTACACTCGCTCATTTTACCTCCCCACTTACAGTACTATAACAGAGATTCATTACTATTTCAATAACCTTTTTACTGTTTTTCCATCTTTCCTGGGCAATCAATTCTGCATTCCATTATGACATTGATCTCTAAAGCTCTAATACTGACAGGTCCCCTTTATTACTTCAATTAATGCTTTTATTGTTTTTAAAAGTAATCTTACCTCAAGTAATTACTGTAATTAATTTTAATAAATTCCTCACTTTAGAAAATCAAAGCATGCCACAAATTGACCCCAAAATGTCTTTTCAGCCTTGACTTGCATGTACTATTTTTTCCTTTAAATTTTTATCCTTATGTTAATCACCCTACATTACATCATTAGTTTTTGATATAGTGTTCCATGATTCATTGTTTGTGCATAACACTCAGTGCTCCACGCAGAACGTGCCCTCTTTAATACCCATCACCAGGCTAACCCATCCCCCCACACCCCTCCCCTCTAGAACCCTCAGTTTGTTTTTCAGTGTCCATCGTCTCTCATGGTTCGTCCCCCCTCTGATTTACTCCCCTTCATTCTTCCCCTCCTGCTACCTTTTTTTTTTCTTAACATATATTGCATTATTTGCTTCAGAGGTACAGATCTGTGATTCAACAGTCTTGCACAATTCACAGCACTCACCATAGCACATACCCTCCCCAATGTCTATCACCCAGCCACCCCATCCCTCCCACCCCCCACCACTCCAACAACCCTCAGTTTGTTTCCTGAGATTAAGAATTCCTCATATCAGTGAGGTCATATGATACATGTCTTTCTCTGATTGACTTATTTCGCTCAGCATAACACCCTCCAGTTCCATCCACGTCATTGCAAATGGCAAGATCTCATTCCTTTTGATGGCTGCATAATATTCCAGTGTGTATATATACCACTTCTTCTTTATCCATTCATCTGTCAATGGACATCTTGGCTCTTTCCATGGTTTAGCTATTGTGGACATTGCTGCTATAAACATTGGGTTGCACGTACCCCTTCTGATCACTACATTTGTATCTTTGTGGTAAATACCCAGTAGTGCAATCACTGGATTATACGGTAGCTCTATTTTCAACTTTTTGAGGAAACTCCACACTGTTTTCCAGAGTGCTTGCACCAGTTTGCATTCCCACCAACAGTGTAGGAGGATTCCCCTTTCTCCGCATCCCTGCCAACATCTGTCGTTTCCTAACTTGTTAATTTTAGCCATTCTCACTGGTGTGAAGTGGTATCTCATTGAGGTTTTGATTTGGATTTCCCTGATGCCGAGCGATGTTGAGCACTTTTTCATGTGTCTGTTGGCCATCTGGATGTCTTCTTTGGAAAAATGTCAGTTCATGTCTTCTGCCCATTTCTTGATTGGATTATTTGTTCTTTGGGTGTTGAGTTTGATAAGTTCTTTATAGATTTTGGATACTAGCCCTTTATCTGATATGTCATTTGCAAATATTTTGTCCCATTCTGTCGGTTGTCTTTTGGTTTTGTAGACTGTTTCTTTTACTGTGCAAAAGCTTTTTATCTTGAAGAAATCCCAATGGTTCATTTTTGCCCTTGCTTCCCTTGCCTTTGGTGATGTTTCTAGGAAGAAGTTGCTGCGGCTGAGGTCGAAGAGGTTGCTGCCTGTGTTCTCCTCTAGGATTTTGATGAATTCCTGTCTCACATTTAGGTCTTTCATCCACTTGGAGTCTATTTTTATGTGTGGTGTAAGGAAATGGTCCAGTCTCATGTTTCTGCATGTGGCTGTCCAATTTTCCCAACACCATTTGTTGAAGAGACTGTCTTTTTTCCATTGGACATTCTTTCCTGCTTTGTTGAAGATTAGTTGACCATAGAGTTGAGGGTCCATTTTTGGACTCTCTATTCTGTTCCATTGATCTATGTGTCTGTTTTTGTGCCAGTACAATACTGTCTTGATGATGACAGCTTTGTAATAGAGCTGGAAGTCTGGAATTGTGATGTTGCCAGCTTTGCTTTTCTTTTTCAACATTCCTCTGGCTATTCGGGGTCTCTTCTGGTTCCATACAAATTTTAGGATTATTTGTTCCATTTCTTTGAAAAAATTGGATGGTATTTTGATGGGGATTGCATTGAATGTGTAGATTGCTCTAGGTAGCATTGACATCTTCACAATGTTTGTTCTTCCAATCCATGAGCATGGAACGTTTTTCCATTTCTTTGTGTCTTCCTCAATTTCTTTCTAGAGTATTTTATAGTTTTCTGAGTACAGAGCCTTTGCCTCTTTGGTTAGATTTATTCCTAGGTATCTTATGGTTTTGGGTGCAATTGTAAATGGGATCGACTCCTTAATTTCTCTCTCTTCTGTCTTACTGTTGGTGTATAGGAATGCCACTGATTTCTGCACATTGATTTTATATCCTGCCACTTTACTGAATTCTTGTATGAGTTCTAGCAGTTTTGGGGTGGAGTCTTTTGGGTTTTTCACATAAAGTATCAAATCATCTGCAAAGAGTGAGAGTTTTACTTCCTTTTTGCCGATTTGGATGCCTTTGATTTCTTTTTGTTGTCTGATTGCTGTGGCTAGGACTTCTAATACTATGTTGAATAGCAGTGGTGATAGTGGACATCCTTTCTGCATTCCTGACCTTAGGGGGAAGCTCTCAGCTTTTCCCCATTGAGAATGATATTCGCTGTAGGTTTTTAATAGATGGCTTTTATGATATTGAGGTATGTACCCTCTATCCCTCTACTCTGAAGAGTTTTGATCAAGAAAGGATGCTGTACTTTGTCAAATGCTTTTTCTGCATCTATTGAGAGGATCATATGATTCTTGTTCTCTCTTTTGTTAATATATTGTATAACGTTGATTGATTTGTGAATGTTGAACCAACCTAGCAGCCCAGGAATAAATCCCACTTGGTCCTGGTGAATAATCCTTTTAATGTACTGTTGGATCCTATTGGCTAGTATTTTGGTGAGAATTTTTGCATCCATGTTCATCAAGGATATTGGTCTGTAATTCTCCTTTTTGATGGGGCCTTTGTCTGGTTTTGGGATCAAGGTAATGGCGGCCTCATAAAATGAGTTTGGAAGTTTTCCTTCCATTTCTATTTTTTGGAACAGTTTCAGGAGAATAGGTATTAATTCTTCTTTAAATGTTTGGTAGAATTCCCCTGGGAAGCCATCTGGCCCTGGGCTTTTGTTCCTTGGGAGATTTTTGATGACTGCTTCAATTTCCTTAGTGGTTATAGGTCTGTTCAGGTTTTCTATTTCTTCCTGGTTCAATTTTGGTAGTTGATACATCTCTAGGAATGCATCCATTTCTTCCAGGTTATCTAATTTGCTGGCATAGAGTTGCTCATAATATGTTCTTATAATTGTTTGTATTTCTTTGGTGTTGGTTGTGATCTCTCCTCTTTCATTCATGATTTTGTTGATTTGGGTCATTTCTCTTTTCTTTTTGATCAGTCTGGCCAGGGGTTTATCAATCTTGTTAATTCTTTCAAAGAACCAGCTCCTCGTTTCGTTGATCTGTTCTACTGTTCTTCTGGTTTCTATTTCATTGATTTCTGCTCTGATCTTTATTATTTCTCTTCTCCTGCTGGGTTTAGGCTTTATTTGCTGTTTTTTCTCTAGCTCCTTTAGGTGTAGGGTTAGGTTGTATATTTGAGACCTTTCTTGTTTCTTGAGAAAGGCTTGTATTGCTATATACTTTCCTCTTAGGACTGCCTTTGCTGCATCCCAAAGATTTTGAACAGTTGTGTTTTCATTTTCATTGGTTTCCATGAATTTTTTTAATTCTTCTTTAATTTCCTGGTTGACCCATTCATTCTTTAGTAGGATGCTCTTTAGCCTCCATGTATTTGAGTTCTTTCCGACTTTCCTCTTGTGATTGAGTTCTAGTTTCAAAGCACTGTGGTCTGAAAATATGCAGGGAATGATCCCAGTCTTTTGGTACCGGTTGAGACCTGATTTGTGACCTAGGATGTGATCAATTCTGGAGAATGTTCCATGGGCACTAGAGAAGAATGTGTATTCTGTTGCTTTGGGATGGAATGTTCTGAATATGTCTTGTGAAGTCCATTTGGTCCAGTGTGTCATTTAAAGTCTTTATTTCCTTGTTGATATTTTGCTTAGATGATCTGTCCATTTCAGTGAGGGGGGTGTTAAAGTCCCCCACTGTTATTGTATTGTTGTCAGTGTGTTTCTTTGCTTTTGTTATTAATTGGCTTATATAATTGGCTGCTCCCATGTTAGAGGCATAGATATTTACAATTGTTAGATCTTCTTGTTGGATAGACCCTTCAAGTAGGATATAGTGTCCTTCCTCACCCCTATTACAATCTTTGTTTTAAAATCTAATTTGTCTCATATAAGGATTGCCACCTCAGCTTTCTTTTGTTGTCCATTAGCATGGTAAATGGTTTTCCACCCCCTCACTTTCAATGTGGGGGTGTCTTTGGGTCTAAAATGAGTCTCTTGCAGACAGCATATCAATGGGTCTTGTTTTTTAATCCAGTCTGATAGCCTGTGTCTTTTGATTGGGGCATTGAGCCCATTTACATTCAGGGTAACTATTGAAAGATATGAATTTCGTGCCATTGTATATCCTGTAAGGTGGCTGTTACTGTATATTGCCTGTGTTCCTTTCTGGTCTATGCTGCTTTTAGGCTCTCTCTTTGCTTAGAGGACCCCTTTCAATATTTCTTGGAGGGCTGGTTTCATGTTTACAAATTCCTTTAGTTTTTGTTTGTCCTGGAAACTTTTTATCTCTCCTTCTATTTTCAGTGACAGCCTAGATGGATATAGTATTCTTGGCTGCATATTTTTCTCGTTTAGTGCTCTTAAGATATCATGCCAGTCCTTTCTGGCCTGCCAGGTCTCTGTGGATAGGTCTGTTGCCAGTCTAATGTTTCTACCATTATAGGTTACATATCTCTTCTCCCGAGCTGCTTTCAAGATTTTCTCTTTGTCTCTGAGACTCATAAGTCTTACTATTAGATGTCAGGGTGTTGACCTATTTTTATTGATTTTGAGAGGGGTTCTCTGTGCCTCCTGGATTTTGATGCCTGTTTCCTTCCCCACATTAGGGAAGTTCTCTGCTATAATTTGCTCCAATATACCTTCTGCCCCTCTCTCTCTCTTCTTCTTCTGGGATCCCAATTATTTTAATGTTGTTTTGTCTTATCGTATTGCTTATCTCTCAAATTCTGCCCTCGTGATCCAGTAGTTGTTTATCTCTCTTTTTCTCAGCTTCTTTATTTTCCATCATTTGGTCTTCTACATCGCTGATTCTCTCTTTGCCTCCTTTATCCTAGCATTTACTGCCCCCATTTTTGATTGCACCTCATTAATAGCCTTTTTGATTTCGACTTGGTTAGATTTTCGTTCTTTTATTTCTCCAGAAAGGGTTTCTCTAATAACTTCCATGCTTTTTTCAAGTCCAGCTAGTATCTTTAAAGCCATGATTCTGAACTCTAGGTCTGACATCGTACTAATGTCTGTATTGAGTAGGTCCCTGGCAGATGGTACTACCTCTTGTTTTTTTTATTGAGGTGATTTTTTTCGTCTTGTCATTTTGTGCAGAGGAGAATAGATGAATGAGAGAACACAATGCTAACAGGTTAGCAATGTCCCTAGAAAATATACTCTAAACAAATCAGAAAAGACCTGAAACCAGGGGAAAAGAAAGGGAAAGAAAGAGGAAAAAAAAAAAAGAAAAAGAGAAAGATAAAAACAAACAAAAACAGAACAAAACAAAAAAAACAGAATATGATCAAATATGATCAGACTAGTGCATAGATCAGTGCCACACACTAGATTTTGGGCGTATTTGGTCTGTTAGAAGAAAGTGCCTCCTAAAATTTTAAAGAAGGAAAGACTTATATATGTACAAAATAAGGGTTGATACAATGAAGGGATGGCATATGACTGTAAAGATAAAAATTATAAAAAATTTTTAAAAAGGAATTGATAAGGTGCTTGAAAAAAGAAAGAAGAGGATTAAAAAAGAAAGAAAGAAAGAAAGAAAGAAAGGAGAGAATGTGATCAGGCAGGAGACTAGAACAAAGCCATACACTAGAGATTTAGGGTATATTTTGATCTGTTAGAAGAAACTGTATCTCAAAATTTTAAAGAGAGAACAACTTATATATATATGCCAAAAATAAGGGTAACTACTACGAAGGGATAGAATATGACTCTAAAAATTAAAAAGTAAAAATTTTTTTTAAAAAGGGATTGATAAGATGTTGGTTGAAAAAGGGAAAAAGAAAAATTAAGAAAAAAACAGTTATAAAAATTAACTTTGAAAGACTAATGAATCATGGTAAAAAAGCCATGAATTCTATGTGCAGTATTCCCCTAGCGCTGGAGTTCTCCCGTTCTCCTTGATCGGTAAACTTGGTCTTGGCTTGCTGGCTGTTTTTGCTGATCTTCTGGGGGAGGGGACTGTTGCCGTGGTTCCCAAATGTCTTTGCCGGAGGCGGAATTACCCCGCCCTTGTCGGTCTGGGCTAAACCATCTGCTCAGGTTTGCTCTCAGGAGCTTTTGTTCCCTGCAAGCTTTCCGTACACCTTTGGGGGACGAGAGTGAAAATGGCGGCCTCCCAATCTCTGCCCGGAGGAGCCGAGAACTCGGGGCCCCGCTCCTCAGTGCGCCCCCAGAGAAAAGCAGTCACTCCGGTCTCCCTGGTCTCCGGCCGCACTCCGTGCTCACCCGGCCTGTGACCGAGCGTTTCTATCTCTGGCACCCGACCCCATGTGGAGTCTCCAAACCCAGCATTTCCCTGTGGTGCGCTCCCGTGCCGCTCCCCCCGGGGGAGGAAGGGGAGTCTCCCCGGATCTACCGCTTGTTGGGTCCCTGCTGGAGGAGCAGTGGCCCGACTGGGCCGCGGATCACAGTTTATGGCCACCCTGAGCTGAGAGCCCGCGCCTCGGCTCCGTCTCTGCAGCCGGCTTCCCCGCTCCGATACCTGGGAGCTCTGCCGCACTCAGGAACCCCCGGTCTTTCTGTGACCCCGAGGGTCCTGAGACCACACTGTCCCGCGAGGTTTCCACCCCCCGCTTAGCCACTGGAGCGACGTCCCGCAGCGGAGCCGACTTCTAAAAGTTTTGATTTTGTGCTCCGCGGCTCTATCACTTGCCAGAAGTGGCTGATGGAGGCCCCCTCCCCCGCCGTCTATCCTCCCGAATATTGCCTTGGATTCACTTCTCTGCACATCCTACCTTCCAGAAAGTGGTCACTTTTCTGTTCAGAGAGTTGTTGCTATTCTTTTCTTTGATCTCCTGTTGAGTTCGTAGGTGTTCAGAATGGTTTGATCCCTATTTAGCTGTATTCCTGAGACCAGAGGAAATCCAGGTCTCCTACTCCTCTACCATCTTGCTCCTTGCATGTACTATTTTTTTATGTCTTCTCTTTCTCAGTCAAAACCAAACTTCTGGCTGTTTTCTAAACAATGTAATTTCAGACCTTCTTGCATTTGCTTATTTCTTCTGCCAGGAACGCCAGCTCTACCTTCTAGTTGCGGGTCAAAACCCTAGGCAGCCTTTAACTCTTAGCTCAGAATGCCACCTCCTCTGGGAAGCCCTCCTCCACTCCAGTCAGAGACCTATTCCTATGATACGACTGTCACAGTTTGCTAGGATTCTGAATACAGAACACTGTCAACTGATTTGCATTGTGGTAATTTAGGCATATGTCTTTTCCCTCCTTCTAGATGTATGTTCCTTAAGAGCAAGGATTGTGGTCCACAAGCATGGAGCTTTGCATAGTGTTAAAGTCCAAAAAGCCCAGTTGGAAAGCAATGAGATGTGCAAACTGATGTTGGGCAGAAACAGAGCAGAAGGAACTGTGTTGGGGGAGATAACCCAGCAGACCTGGAAAGGCCGATTTCTAGGAATTCAGGTTGCATCGGGGTGCCTGCATGGTTATGAGAGTCTGTGGCATTGCAATTGTAATATGTAAGCCTGGTACTTCCTTGACATGGTGGCAAGAATGGAACCTCTTCACAGTAAAAACAGACATTCCAGCTGATGTCAACAAAGGATCTGGGACAAGCTGCTTTGGTGCAGCCTGTGCGTGGCTCGCTTCAAAATTCTAAAGGGGAGAATTGCTTAAGGGATAGTGTTCCTAGGAAAGTCAGGTAAGGCTTCCAGGACAGTGTCAGGCTGGCTGTTGGAGAACTCGTGAGAGCTTTCTGTCATTCAAAGTGCTGTTGGTGGTTTGGCAATGAATTATGTGGAAGTAATTAGCCTTGACTGTCATGAGTCCTCAAGAGGAAGTGACACCAAGCCTTGATAAAACTGAATAGTCGTCAGAACTTCTTATGGCTGTGACAGATATGTAGATCAGGTAGCTAAATTTCCAGTATGAAACTAGGTCAAACCCATCTACTGAGGCATGCAGTTTATTTCAATTAGGACGAGATTTCCAGAATAGGCCAGTACCTTATGGCATGTGGCAAAAAGTGGGTGCCTGCTTACCAAAGCTCAAGAGGGTATTTTAAAGCAAAAGGAAAAGTTCAGATAGGCATTGGTGGAAAAGTTTGGAGGATGAAAGGTTGGCAGCGGTAGAGTGAACAGAATGAAAGGCAGCCAGGAGTCATATTTATGACTCTTTTTCCACATGAGAATAGAAGCCTGACTTTGGATTGCTCTGAAATAAGTCAGAGCAATTGGAACACATGCCTCCAACAATCTACAGATTGAAAGGGACTCTGAGAATTTCCACCCTTCCCTAGCAAAGTAGGATCCTGTCCCTCCACTGAGCTGGAGCTGGACAAAGCCAGGACTAGGGTTACTTAGGGCACTTCCAAAAATCATCGAAGAGGAAAGAAATTCAATCTTTGCTTCCAGAGATAGGATTTCACTTGGCAGCTCAAGCAGCATCTGGGAGGTCATGAAGAAATGCCTGGAGCTGATGAGGATATCTAACAAAAGTTGTAGTTGATAGCAATGAATTATGAATCAGAAACAGCCAGCAAAAAGAAGCAGAAATATGGGAAGCTCTCAGGGCCATTTTCTTTTCTCTTTCTCCCTCTATCTCCCCTCTCCCTCTCCTCCTTCTTCATCTCTCTTTTTCTTTCTATCTCTGTCTCTGTCCCTCTGTCTTTGTCTCTGTCTCTCTCTCTCTGTCTCTCCTCCCCACAAGGTCCTCCCTAATGAGACACCCAAGAGCGTGCCCTCTCCTGCCCAATGGCTCCTTAAAGGGCCCACTGGATTCCTGACTGGAACTCCAGAACCACCAGTCTGAATCCACCATAGAGGTAAATAGCTCCTTATATCTCGGTAGCCTCTGAGTAAAGCATTACACAATTAATACTGAAGGAGACCTTGAATCACTGAGATAAATCATGTTTGCTTTTCCTGTAAATAGATAAATTAGTCATGTTTAAAGGCATACAAGTATATTTTTCACATTAGATTTGACTGTGTTTTTATAATTCCATTTTTGAAAGCTAACATATACACATGGTTCAAAATTTGCATTCCTGTCCCCAGCCACGAAGCAAACAATGATGATAATTTCTTGTATATGCTTCCAGAAATTATTTATGCACTCACAATGACATATGTAGGCATCTCATGTGCCTGCATAATTAATGTTAACACCTGTAATATATTATTAACACTAATAATACAGTACTGAAAATATGCAGGAAAATGCTAAACATTTTCATCATTCTAGTGCATAAATTATATTGTCATGTCAACCCCTAACTTCCCAAATCATATATAAACCACAGTAGAATGTTAACATATGTAGCAAACTATCATATAAAAATATAAATTGCTTAAAACATTGCTTCCTAATCATCAATTAATAGAACTATCAATAAACTTTTGCTTTGTATCGATGAATAGGGCATCCTCAGGCACCAACCTCAGGGAAGCAGCTGAGCTTTGTTAACACTTGTGAGCTCCCCAAAAAGTGTACATTTGATTCTTAATCTACCAATTGTGTCTGGACTATTATGTGAGGTTTTCCCAAGCATCATTTTGTTCAAAATGTTGTATTAAATTTAGTGAACATAAACAATTTTTTTCTCTGTTAAAAAATAGCTAAAAGGTGTTGAATTGAGATAGATACTTTTTAATAAGATGCCTAAAATCAGGATGTGTTCTATCAAAAAACAAAAACAACCACCATGAACTAGGGAGACTTTGCCTGCCTTTTTCTATCCTTCACAAATAGGTGTTCTATATATTCTATTTTTACACTATTATTTTCACTTATATTTATACATACAAAGTTTTAGATTAAAATAAAAAATGGCAAAAGGGATTAATATTAAAATATTAACAATAGTTGTCTCTGGGTAGTTGGATTAAAGGTGATTATGCTCTTTTTATCTAAATTTGCTAGATTCTCTACAGCTTGCATCAAGAAAAATAGATTTTTAAGAATATAATTTTTTTAAAAGATTTTATTTATTTATTTGACAGAGAGACACAGCAAGAAAGGGAACACAAGCAGGGGGAGTGGGAGAGGGAGAAGCAGGCTTCCCGCGGAGCAGGGAGCCTGATGCGGGGCTCGATCCCAGGACCCTGGGATCATGACCTGAGCCGAAGGCAGACACTTAACAACTCAGTTACCCAGATGCTCTGAATATAATATTTTTAAAAAAGAACTAGTTCAGGGTGCCTGGGTGGCTCAATTGGTTAAGCAACTGCCTTTGGGTCAGGTCATGATCCTGGAGTCCCTGGATCGAGTCCCTGGATCAAGTCCTGCATCGGGCTCCCTGCTCAGCAGGGAGTCTGCTTCTCTCTCTGACCCTCCCCCTTCTCATGTGCTCTTTCTCTCATTCTCTCTCTCAAATAAATAAATAAAATCTTTAAAAAAAATAAATAAAAATAAAAATAAAAGAACTAGTTCAATTATTTTTTTTAAATGATTATGTGACCTCACTCCTCAAATAAACCAGGTAAATAAGTCACTATATTTTTGAAAAGATAAACTTAATACATAAATCCAGTTCAGGCTGTTCTTAGTTTATGATTAGTAACAGATCATGTTCCTACATATACATGGTCTCCCAATCAATCATTTGTACTTTTAGTTGGAATATATTATTGATAATTACTGTGATAACTATAATAATGTGAGCTTCAGGGTGCTTACTTCATCATGTATTCAACCGTGAAAAGGCAAATAATATCCTGAAAAAATAATTTCACATTTTAACTTCTAGCCACTTAAAATAATTTTCCCTATTTATTAAAGATCTAAAAGAAAGCTTTGTACACTAAGAAACTGACAAATTAATTTGCTGTTCTTTTTAAGGCACAATCTTGAGAAGATATTAAAGTAAGCAATATCACTAGAGGCAACAAAAAATTACTGTAGAGATCAATCTTGAGAATGGGGCCTATTTGAGGACCATCTGTCTATTTTGCTTAAGTTAGCCTTGGGAGAGAGGGGGGTTGAGCAAATCTGCAGTTCAGATCCACAAAAGAAATATTCAGCACAATGAAAACTTAAGTAAAACACTTTCCAAATCAACTAATGGGCATATAACATAAATCTGAACTCATGATCCAGAAAAACAGCTGAGGAATGATTATAATACACCATCAATTACAGTTAAACAGTGACAAGGTCATATTTTAATTAGGACATAAACAAAACAGAATTTCAAATAATTCAGCAATGTTTTTGCCTTCATAATCAAATACAATTTTGCTGACAGTATAATTTCTAACATCCTTGCCCTAGAGTCAAGCGGATGTAAAGATAAAGAAAATGCATTTCTTGATTAAAAAAAAGATTAGGAACTGAGAAAGAAACACATACTTCTTTTTCCATATTAGGGAAAATTTGCATTAAAAGACTGATTATGGATCAAGGGTCAAATGGCATACTAAATCTAGTCTCATCTAAAATCAGTTTGATCTTTCTTTATGCTGCTACTACATTCTCTGGCCCCTGCTTAGCAGCATTTCCCAGCTGACCACTATCTGGATCAGCACATAAGTTTTTGCTGACACCACCCAGAAGACCAAGGTTAATTTCCTATAGACTGTAAGTGTATGAACAAAACCTAAAAATATCAGCAGATCAACCTGTCAGTCTAACAAGCTAAAGAAAGAAGAAAGGACAAGAAGAAGAAAAGAAAAAAAAAAGTGGGGAATAATTAAGTGACGAGATCAAAGATCTAATAAAGCACCCCCAAAGTACAAACTGGCAGATGAGGGAGTGTGTGCCGTGCCACTTATGGGCGAGAGAAACTTCTACATCGTGCAAGTGCGAAGGCTTCAGTCATGCCACATTATTTCTCCACCTAGACAATGGGTCCAGGGAAATGAGACCAGATAGTCCAATCTGCCAGAAATGTGAGGTGAGTCTCACAGATTTAGGGTTGGAAGATAGATATGAAACATGCAGTGTGATCAATGTTAAAGGCAAGGACAGTACAGGATACCACGAAACACATAGGAGAGGCAACCAATATTTTAGCTGAGACTGAAAGGATGGAAGAGGTTTGCCAGGCAAAGAGCAGGGAAGGGTGTTTCTGTCATAAAGAGGGAATGGATTCTACAAACGCCCAAAGGCAAGACAATTGTTAGAGAGGGGAATGCAGCACAGACTTGGAGGAGACTGGTGAAGAGCAGTGAGGTAGGGTAGGGTACCGTCAGGATGCTCGTAGATCTTGTAGGTCACATCCGGGACAGAGGGGGCCAGTGAAAGTATAAGAAAATGACTTGAAAACAAAATCATTTACCAACGACTGGCACTCTGTGTAATTTTGCTTTTAGACTATAGGAATTGAGACAATTTAGGCTAGAGAATAATTAAGAATTTTCCAGGGCCCCAAGGATGTCGTGATGGCTTTTAATTCTCATTATACTTTAATGTAAATGAAGCCAGTATCTCCTACAAATGGTCTTTTAACTTCATCACCTAGTATATTTCTTATGATTTAGTTCTTTCTTATGAAAATAATGTATCTTTAAAAAATGTTCTGGTTCTTTGGATTACAAAAAATAAATGCTTATTATATTTTAGAAATGCTAGAAGTTTAACTCTCAAATTCATGAGAATTCCTAATATTTTGTAATTTCAAAAGTTTTTTAAAACATGCTCTCCAGACTTTTTTTGATCACTTATTTAATCAATAAAACATTTTGAGCATGTGCTTCATATATACAAAAATATATAAAATAAAAATATATGGATATGCATAATATATAATATACATAATACATGATTTCAAATACAAATTGTATATTATATCTTATAAAATATATACATTATAAAGTATGTACAAAAATAGAAACTAAAAAGAATAAGCAAAAAAGAAAGAATAAAAGTAGAAATTCTAATAGAAGAAATAGAACCTTCCCAAGGGACGATCTTCTGGACCCACTCTGGAGACAACTGTTATAACCCACCCACATAAAATCTCCTAAGTGATTGCTGATATTTTTTTTATATAGACAATAAATTCTACAAATGGGACTATTTATTTCCTACTTGGATAGAGAGCATTCCTAATTCTTAGTTTACAGGCACACCTTCACAGAAAATTATTCATATGTTCTTACTATTTTGATTAAATAAAAATTCCAACCACAGGAGTCCCTGAGGTCACCATTTACTCTTGGATGAATTCAGCATGTTATGGTGACAAGGAATTTCAAACATGTACGGTTGTATGACCCTCTTGAAGCCTTATGTTTCCGACTGCAAGGAACAGAGAACAGATGGCTTTTAGTTTAAAAAAAAATTAAACTTAAGGACCTCAACAGAAGAAAAACAAAGAAGATTAAAGGGGGGGGAAAGGGGAGTAAATCATTTAAATGCAGTAATCCATCATTTAAGCCTTCCAGAGGCTTCCCAGTTTAAAGGCGTAACTCAGTATTACCTTTTCTGAAGTGAGGACCTGCATTTGAACATACCATTGAATATTCTAGCATGGTGGCCAGACCACTGGTTCTCAGGTTGGCCTGGTTTGATCCAGCCCTGCCACTTACTGTGTGAAGTTAGGCAAGTTATTTAACCTTTCTAAGCCTTTGTGTTTTTGTATCTATAAAATGAATATGCGCGGCACCTACCTTCTAGGATTACTGGGTGGATTAAATGAAATAATATATGCAAGGTGTGTAGCACAGTGCCTAGGCTGTAGGAAGCACCCAATAAATACCAGCATAATTATTCAAAGAAACAGAAGTATATGCCAAACATAGCATCACCTTTTCTAACAAAGAGCCGAGAGTTAACATAAAATGTAAACATGGGGTTTTGTTTTGTTTTGTATTTTTGCTATTGTTCCTGCAGAATTTTCATCTCTCTTGATTATCACAGTGTCCTTTCAAATGTCTGTCTGAATCATTGGTATTTTGTTTAGATTAAAAGCTAGAGATAGGAGGCTGGCAAATGTGCTCTGCAAAGCAGCAGTGGGAGTCCTGAGGGCCAAGGGTACAGATGAGATAAAGGTAATTAAATCACAAGGGTGGTGACTTCCAGCCTGCAGTCTTAGATTCTGCTAGGCAGAGAGCCTGAGGTTGGAGGGGCCTTGCTAGCGGAAGGGAAAATGGGGTAGAAATTTCAGTTCCCAAATACCGGAGCTAGAAGCTGTGAGATGGTTGTTGGCAGAGAAATGAGAAACAGTGTCAAGGAGAAAGAGTGCTGGAAAAGTACAACACAGACTTTCCCAAATCTAATATTTACTTGCGTTTCTGACTGCAGACCACACATGGCTCTAGGGTCTTCATAGGCTATCTTTATCGACCGATTTTACAGATGAAACAGCTGAGGTTCAGAGATAATTCCTTGCCCAAGATCATACCAAGAAAGCAGAAATTGCATTTGGAGGTGGCATTTGTTGTTTGTAGTAATGGTTGTAGTAATCGGGGTCACAGGCATCCGAAAGACCAGGCGTGAAAGAGCTGAGCTAAGGAGAAACAGTCTGCTACCAGAGAGCAAATTTAGGAAGTTCCACTTGACTGATAAAACCGCATTTGCATGGACAAGTCACTGGAGTAAAGAGTGGAACCCTAAGAAATCTCATGTGGGTAATTGGTCGCTACAGAAACTACTTGCTTGGTCCTTGACGGTTACGGGCTTAGCAGTTCTTATTTTTTGTCCAGGAATTAGGAATTGGCATCATTGTACAGAAAGGAATGCAGACTTGCCAGGCAGGGAAATGCTCCATGAACTCATATCCATGATAAAAAGAAACAGGTTCTGTAATTGCTACACATCTGTGAGAGAAAATTTTAAAATAGAGCTTTTTCTGAATAATTAATCTTATCTCTTGATTTAGGCCCTCATTTTTTAGTAATGAATATTTATATCTCATTACCATCTACTTTGCTTACTGACTGCAAATTTATAGTCACTTCGGGAGAGGAGCTGAGAGGCTGATGGTGAAAAAGCTGCAATACGCAGGCTGAAAACTTTTCAACTCAGCTACAATTAAAGCACCAAAGCACTTGAGCTCCCTGTTAGAAATATTTTCAGATTTTATAGTCTCTGAAACGAATGCTGCTTCCATGATGCTCGTGGAGATAGATTGAGCATTATGATGCACTGTGAAGATTGTTTTTCTCCTCCTGAGATTGGGCCTGCAATTAGTAAATACTAGCAAGAGGTTAGTGGAATTTAGGCCTTTTGAATGTGGCCCATGTAGTACAGGAACCCCAGGAATCAATGACTAAAAAGTGTAGATTTAGCTTTTACTATAATTTTTTTTTTAATAAGCCAGACACGAAACGACAAATGTATGATTCCACTTACATGATGTATGTAGGATAGGCAAACTTAGAGAGCAAGTAGGATGGTGGTGATCAAAGTCTGCAGGAGAGAGAGGAATGGAAAGTTATTGTTTAATGGGTACAGTTTCAGTTTGGGAAGATTAAAAAGGTTTTTTTTTTTAAGATTTTATTTATTTGACAGAGAGAGAGACACAGTGAGAGAGGGAACACAAGCAGGGGGAGGGGGAGAGGGAGAAGCAGGCTTCCCGCGGAGCAGGGAGCCCGATGTGGGGCTCGATCCCAGGACCTCGGGACTATGACCTGAGCCAGGACTCTGGTACCATGACCCAAGCCGGAGGCAGATGCTTAATGACTGAGTCACCCTGGCGCCCCTAAAAAGGTTTTCAAGATAGATGGTGATAATGTTTGCCCAACAATGTGACTGTATTTACTGCCACTTAACTGCATGACTAGAAAGTGGTTAAAGTGGCACATTTCATGTTATGCATCTTTTACCACAATAAAAAAAATCCTTAAGCCGCAACAATAACGTCAATAATACCAACTAGTTTTGACTGTTGTGCTGGGAAAGTGCTAAATGGTTTTAATGTGCATTCTCTCATTTAACCCCTAAGGTAAGTACCAAAGAAAATGAGATACAAAAGTTTAAGTCATCTGTTTCAGCTTCACACAGAGAGCAAATGTTAGAGCAGGGTTGGAACCTAGGTCTATTTACAAAGCCCATGCTATACCTGTATCGTCATAAATATATTAATATTTATATATAATATATAAAGTATATATTTAGGACTTGAAAGTCCTTTTTAAAGTTTGCACAAGATTTTCATATTTTATATTTTCACATCAAACCAAAGGCAAGATTTAAATAAAAACAAACGCCGAGGCTCAATGTTCTAATGCCAACAGTGGCTTTATTGTCAGCTAATGCTTTTTTAACTCTCCATCTACAGAACCTCAAACACAAGGCAAAGGAGGGGTGCCTGGGTGGCTCAGTCGTTAAGCACCTGCCTTCGGCTCAGGTCATGGTCCCAGGGTCCTGGGATCAAGCCCATCATCGGGCTCCGTGGGAAGCCTGCTTCTCCCTCCCCCACTCTCCCTGCCTCTCCCTCCCTGACTCCCCCTGCTTCTTCCTCCCCCCACTCCCCCTGCTTGTGCTCCCTCTCTCCCTGTGTCTCTCTCTGTCAAATGAATAAATAAAATCTTAAAAAAAAAAAAAAAAACACAAGGCAAAGGCGATCCTGGGGCTAGCATCCTTCTCTCACACTGTAATTTTGGCAGTAAGATAGAAGAGGGGGGAGAATGAACTTGCTCCCTTTCCCATCTGCCCCCTCCTGTTGTTTCATTTGATGGTCTGCATAGGATTTCTACCATGGACTTCTGTTACTTTGTGTTGTTTCTGCCCCCATTCCATACCCTACTTTCAAAACTGTCCCTGCCTCTCCCCTGGGTTGGTCCATCAGGGGCTCCACCAGCTCTAGACTCACAAGGGTGGGCAAGTGACCCCAGCAGGGACAGAGTCATTTCAGAGGAGTGAATGTTGACTTTGCCGTTACTTAGGGAAAGCCTGCCTGAAGATGAGTACCTAGAAAACCAGAGCCAAGAAATGGAGAGTCCTGTGGACATTGTTTTAAAATGTTTGGCCTTTGTTCTGGGAATGGCTGACACACAATGGGCATTCAGTTATATTTTCCTTGAAATAACACATCATCTGACCAGTTTATGAAAACACCAAGATTTCGAGTGCTGAAATGTGGCCTGAGCACAGTGTCTTTCCATTCTGTATATCCAGTTCATTCATTCAGTGAATATTTACTGTGTAGCAGGTGAGACAGGAACCTGAACAGGTGACTGTCATAGTCTGTGGTTGAATGTAGCATCAGAAACAGAGTATTATGGGAGCACAAAGGAAGCACTTCTACCTCTGTGGGAAGAGTATTTCAGGCTGAGGTTGAAAGGGGGCTATGTTGGGGAGGTTCCGGAACATCAGGGCAGCCAGTGTGGCCTTTGTCAGCCTTTGCCACCAGCCTTTCTCCTCCTGTGAAATGGGTTATCCCAGTAATGTGATGAGGCTCTTTAGCTTATCTTTATCCTTTCTTTCTTGGAGAGAAGGTCTCTTTCATCCCTAAAGTTATGAGTAGATGTCTCCTAATTCAAAACTTCTAGTCCTAATCTTTCTACATGATCCCAGGTGAATATTTTCTATTGCTTTCATGAAATTGCCACTTGAATCTCCTCGTTCCTTCAGATCTACAGGTACTCTGAAGAATTCATCGTCGTCTCCACCTCAAACACAGCCAACCAGCTCCTGTTCCTGGTGATACTTCCCATTGCCATTGAGTTAGTGAGGCTTACAACTTCAAAAGCCACTTTTGCTCCCTCCTCCCTGGTATTTTACATGGAATCAGTCATCCAGACCAGATGCAAATTGTCAAAGCTCCGAAGATGGACCCCACCAAGGTACTAAACAGGACTGGACATGTTGTAAGTGGGCAATCATTCTCTGGCTTTTTGCAATCAAGAAGAAATGATTTTTTTTCCCTCTTTGACTCATCTGCAACATGTTTATCTTTACCTGAAAACTTCTATTGAGGTAAAATCTGGAAGACCACAAAACACACTTCCAGATGAGCTTCCATGATTAATGGATTGTGAACAAATCGCTTTAAACGCAGTGAACACATATGAGTGCAAGTGTTTGTCTTCACTCTGATTTAAACCAGCTGGGATTACCAGTTGGGTTCATTCTGAGCTGTTTCTGAGGTGCCCAGGGACTCTCAACTATTTTGTCTTTATTTCATTCTGGTACTGAAGTGATGTGAGGTCTCCAAAGTCACTTTAGTGCTACACAAGGGCTGCTATGCAAGAGCATACCCATTTTCTCCATCACATATTTTTTTAAACCTGCAGACCACCCTTCTTCAGAAAGCATTCCCTTATTACCCTTATGCACTCTTATGTGCTTTGTGGTACCTCAACATTCAAGGTGAAATATTTGCCAATTCGATTCAATTGGGAAGCAGGCAGCCCAAATAAAGTCAAAAATGAATTATCAATAATTAAATAAAGGCAGTTTTAATGATGTTAAGACTTCACGGTAACTCTAGTCAGGGCCAATGTTGTCTAAAGTACAGGGAAAAACAATTAATATGAATTGTAACAAAATATCAATGGAAGAAATGATTAGTCTTTGTTCTCAAACCTTTTTTCATTTGTAATAGTTGAATAAGAAGCAACATAAGTAGAATTATGTAAGGTATACATGTTATTTCTTGTCAAGAGATAGCTGAATCTGAACATTTATTTTAAAGTCAGTTACAAGTTAGGAAACACAGTTCATATATTTATCTCTAAATGTGTACTTTGTTCTAGGGCGATGTGCTTGTCAAATATTTTCACACTATGGCATATCTAGAAAACAATCATCTTTGTGTAGCACACTGGTCTAAGTGGATGAAGCTGCTCACAACCATGGAACAGACTGGAGAGGGGCTACAGGTCCTGTCTGGCAACCCCACGGGCTGAGAGGATCCATATCTGAGCACACTTATAACGCATACATGATTGAGTCTAGTCTAGAAAATAAGAAGGCAATATAGTGTATTGTCGGTCCTAATCTCAACTCTGGAATCAAACTGTGTTCTCAAGCACTTCCTAGCCCTGAGAGCTCTGTGATCTTCAGTTTCCTTATCTGTAAAGGGACTAATAAATTCTACCTCACAGGTTTCGATTATCCCTGTAAAGTGCTTAGAATTGTGCCTGACACTCAGTAGGTGCTCAAAAACTGTTAGCTGTTACTTTGTACTCAAACCCTGGGACTATCCAAACAGGAGGAAGCCAGATGGTACTGAATAAAACACAGGAACTTCCCAGGAGATGGGTGGGTCACTAGAGAAAAGGCTATATTGTTACTATGGAAATGTGCCTGCAGTATCACAGCTAAACTAGATTGTGGCATACATTTTCCCAAAGAATAATTCCAGATACAGACTAGAATTCAATGCGCAAACAGGATTTAATTTACAGGATTTACAGCACAGATCCCTACTTCAGAAATGAATCTATTCACTACATAAAAGTAAATATCATTTAAATTATTTATTTTGGCCATAACAGTATTTTCTTATTAAGAATCTAAGATAATTTGGGCTTTGCAATATAATAATGTGAAAAATTTATAAGTTTGAATGTGAATTTAATGAAGTCGAGAAGTAAATTTACTTACCTTGAAAAGGATTGTAATATATGAATTAAACAGATACTTGTCAATATAATCCTTAAAGAGGATTTAGTTCTCAGACTTTCCATCTCTACCTTATTCATATAATTAGCATCTCATTTAGTCAATTCATATGTTCTGTGGGTGAAGGGCAAATTTAGTTCGTACTTTATGTTCCCTAAAATTAGAACATATAATCCATATCTGAAATCTGTTGAGAATTTATTTTGAGTTCTCTGTATTTTCTCTATGAAGAATTTGCTACAAAGAAATCTTTTTACAAAATTATATAATAATTCTACTGTGGGATAATCAAAATCCCAAGAAGCACAAAAAAGAAAATCTAAGATAAACAAATATTCAACATTAATTTATTATTATTATATATATTATATATTATATTATTCAACATTAATTTATAATTATAATATCTATAATTTATAGGGTCAAAATACTGGGATACATTTGTCATTTTGAGTGACAGTAATAAGTACATGACTCTGAAGAGCTATCACATGACATGTTAAATAGGAATTGTTCAAATGTGCTCTGAGTCACTGTTTCAGTGACTTTTTTTTTTTGATGTGCTCATATTGGCTGCATTGTCAATATACCTGCCCAGTTACGTGGATAATGATGACAATAATATTCTGCTCATATCTGCCACACTTTTACCTGGAAACAAAATGTTTTGTCATAATTTTAATCACAACTTAAAGACAGCAAGCCATAGTAATCATGAAATGTATTTTTAAGTTTAGGAAAATAAAGAATTTACTTTTTTTAAATTTTATTTATTTGAGAGAGAGAGACAGACATAGTGAGAAAGAGAGCAAAGTGGGGAGGAGAGGGAGAAGCAGTCTCCCCACAGAGCAGGGAGCCCGATGCGGGACTCGATCCCCGGACCCTGGGATCATGACCTGAGCCAAAGGCAGACCCTTAACCGACTGAGCCATCCAGGCGCCCAATAAAGAATTTACTTTTAACTGAGTAATGTTAAGCCATTCATATAATTTTCTTCCTCCCCTGATTAATATACATATCAAAAAGTTTTAAAACTGGAAAGAAAATAAGAATGCTTTTAGAATGAAGCATATGAACTATAATGACAAAAGCTCAATGAAGAACATTATTTGCCTTTCACTAATTTCTATTATCAGAGGGAAAATAGTAAATTTAGTAGCTATTTTATTTCAAATATAGGCAGATATTTAAATCATTAACATAATCTATGTGTCATTTACCATCCTCAGAAATCATTTAGCTAATTGTAATACTTTTGATTGTTTAGAACCCATTTAGTTAATATGGATTCTGGTTCCACAAAGAATGCTGCAGTTTTATTTTTTTTTCCTATATTTTCTTTTTTAAAATTTTATTTTATTATGTTATGCTAGTCACCATACATTACCTCAATAGTTTTTGATGTAGTGTTCCATGATTCATTGGGTATAACACCCAGTGCTCCATTCAATACGTGCCCTCCTTAATACCCATCACCAGGGTAACCCATCCCCCCAGCCCCCTCCCCTCTAGAGCCCTCAGTTTGTTTCTCAGAGTCCATCGTCTCTTGTGGTTCATCTCCCTCTCCGATTACCCCCCTTCATTTTTCCCTTCCTACTATCTTTTTTTTTAACATATAATGTATTATTTGTTTCAGAGGTACAGGTCTGTGATTCAACAGTCTTACACAATTCACAGCGCTCACCATAGTACCTACCCTCCCCAATGTGCATCCTCCAGCCACCCCATCCCTCCCACCCCCCAGCACTCCAGCAACACTCAGTTTGTTTCCTGAGATTAAGAAATCCTCATGTCAGTGAGATCATATGATACTTGTCTTTCTCTGATTGACTTTTTTCACTTAGCATAACACCCTCTAGTTCTATCCACATCATTGCAAATGGCAAGATTTCAGTTTTTTGATGGCTGCATAATATTCCATTGTGTATATATACCACATCTTCTTTATCCACTCATCTGATGATAGACATCTTGGCTCCTTCCATAGTTTGGCTGTTGTGGACATTGCTGCTATAAACATTGGGGTGCACGTACCCCTTCGGATTACTACATTTGTATCTTTGGAGTAAATGCCCAGTAGTGCAATTGCTGGGTCGTAGGGTAGCTCTATTTTCAACTTTTTGAGGAATCTGCATACTGTTTTCCAAAGTGGCTGCACCAGCTTCCATTCCCACCAACAGTGTAGGAGGGTTCCCTTTCTCTGCATCCCTGCCAACATCTGTCGTTTCCTGACTTAATTTTAGCCATTCTGACTGGTGTGAGATGGTATCTCATTGAGGTTTTGATTTGGATTTTCCTGATGCCAAGTGATATTGAGCACTTTTTCATGTGTCTGTTGGCCATTTGGATATCTTTTTTGGAAAAATGTCTGTTCATGTCTTCTGTCCATTTCTGGAATGGATTATTTGTTCATTGGGTGTTGAGCTTGATAAGTTCTTTATAGATTTTGGATACTAGCCTTTTATCTGATATGTCATTTGCAAATATCTCCCATTCTTTCAGTTGTCTTTGGGTTTTGTTGACTGTTTCCTTTGCTGTGCAAAAGCTTTTTATCTTGATGAAGTCCCAGTAGTTCATTTTTGCCCTTGCTTCCCTTGCCTTTGGTGATGTTTCTAGGAAGAAGTTGCTGTGGCTGAGGTTGAAGAGGTTGCTGCCTGTGTTCTCCTCTAGGATTTTGATGAATTGCTGTCTCACATTTAGGCCTTTCATCCATTTTGAGTCTATTTTTATGTGTGGTGTAAGGAACTGGTCCAGTCTCATGCTTCTGCATGTGGCTGTCCAATTTTCCCAACACCATTTGTTGAAGAAAATGTCTTTTTCCATTGGACATTCTTTCCTGCTTTGTTGAAGATGAGTTGACCATAGAGTTGAGGGTCCATTTCTGGGCTCTTTATTCTGTTCCATTGATCTATGTGTCTGTTTTTTTTTTTAATTTTTTATTGTTATGTTAATCACCATATATTACATAATTTGTTTTGGTGTAGTGTTCCATGATTCATTGTTTGTTCATAACACCCAGTGCTCCATGCAGAATGTGCCCTCTTTAATACCCATCACCAGGCTAACCCATCCCCCTACCCTCCTCCCCTCTAGAAACCTCAGTTTGTTTTTCAGAGTCCATCATCTCTCCTGGTTCGTCTCCCCCTCTGACTTACTCCCCTTCATTCTTCCTCTCCTGCTATCTTCTTCTTTTTCTTTTTTCTTAAAATATGTTGCGTTATTTGTTTCAGAAGTACAGATCTGTGATTCAACAGTCTTACACAATTCACAGCGCTCACCGTAGCACATATCTTCCCCAATGTCCATCACCCAGCCACCTCATCCCTCCCACCCCCGACCACTCCAGCAACCCTGAGTTTGTTCCTGAGATTAAGAATTCCTCATATCAGTGAGGTCATATGATACATGTCTTTCTCTGATTGACTTATTTCACTCAGCATAACACCCTCCAGTTCCATCCACGTCGTTGCAAATGGCAAGATCTCATTCCTTTTGATGGCTGCATAATATTCCATTGTGTATATATACCACTTCTTCTTTATCCACTCATCTGTCGATGGACATCTTGGCTCTTTCCACAGTTTGGCTATTGTGGACATTGCTGCTATAAACATTGGGGTGCACGTACCCCTTCGGGTCCCTACATTTGTATCTTTGGGGTAAATACCCAGTAGTGCAATTGCTGGATCGAATGGTAGCTCTAATTTCAACTGTTTGAGGAACCTCCATACTGTTTTCCAGAGGGGTTGCACCAGCTTGCATTCCCACCAACAGTGTAGGAGGGTTCCCCTTTCTCCACATCCCCGCCAACATCTGTCGTTCCCTGACTTGTTAATTTTAGCCATTCTGACGGGTGTGAGGTGGTATCTCATTGAGGTTTTGATTTGGATTTCCCTGATGCCGAGCGATGTTGAGCACTTTTTCATGTGCCTGTTGGCCATTTGGATGTCTTCTTTGGAAAAATGTCTGTTCATGTCTTCTGCCCATTTCTTGATTGGATTATTTGTTCTTTGGGTGTTGAGTTTGATAAGTTCTTTATAGATTTTGGATACTAGCCCTTTATCTGATATGTCATTTGCAAATATTTTCTCCCATTCTGTCGGTTGTCTTTTGGTTTTGTGGACTGTTTCTTTTACTGTGCAAAAGCTTTTTATCTTGATGAAATCCCAATAGTTCATTTTTGCCCTGGCTTCCTGTGCCTTTGGTGATGTTTCTAGGAAGAAGTTGCTGCGGCTGAGGTCGAAGAGGTTGCTACCTGTGTTCTCCTTTAGGATTTGGATGGACTCCTGTCTCACGTTTAGGTCTTTCAACCATTTGGAGTCTATTTTTGTGTGTGGTGTAAGGAAATGGTCCAGTTTCATTCTTCTGCATGTGGCTGTCCAATTTTCCCAACACCATTTGTTGAAGAGACTGTCTTTTTTCCACTGGACATTCTTTCCTGCTTTGTCAAAGATAAGTTGACCATAGAGTTGAGGGTCCATTTCTGGGCTCTCGATTCTGTTCCATTGATCTATGTGTCTGTTTTTGTGCCAGTACCATACTGTCTTGATGATGACAGCTTTGTAATAGAGCTGGATGTCCGGAATTATGATGCCACCGGCTTTGCTTTTCTTTTTCAACATTCCTCTGGCTATTCGGGGTCTCTTCTGGTTCCATACAAATTTTAGGATTATGTGTTCCATTTCTTTGAAAAAAGTGGATGGTATTTTGATAGGGATTGCATTAAATGTGTAGATTGCTCTAGGTAGCATTGACATCTTCACAATATTTGTTCTTCCAACCCATGAGCATGGAACGTTTTTCCATTTCTTTGTGTCTTCCTCAATTTCTTTCATGAGTATTGTATAGTTTTCTGAGTACAGAGCCTTTGCCTCTTTGGTTAGATTTATTCCTAGGTATCTTTTGGTTTTGGGTGCAATTGTAAATGGGATCGACTCCTTAATTTCTCTTTCTTCTGTCTTGTTATTGGTGTATAGGAATGCCAGTGATTTCTGTGCATTGATTTTATATCCTGCCACTTTACCAAATTCCTGTATGAGTTCTAGCATAGAACTCATATGGGTTCTATGGGGTGAAGTCTTTTGGGTTTTTCACATAAAGTATCATATCATCTGCAGAGAGTGAGAGTTTGACTTCTAGTTTGCTGATTCGGATGCCTTTTATTTCTTTTTGTTGTCTGATTGCTGTGGCTAGGACTTCAATACTATGTTGAATAGCAGTGGTGATAGTGGACATCTCTGGTGTGTTCCTGACCTTAGGGGAAAAGCTCTGTTTTCCCCCATTGAGAATGATATTCACTGTTGGTGTTCCATAGATGGCTTTTATGATATTGAGGTATGTACCCTCTATCCCTACACTCTGAAGGGTTTTAATCAGAAAGGATGCTGTACTTTGTCAAATGCTTTTTCTGCATCTATTGAGAGGATCATATGGTTCTTATTCTTTCTTTTATTAATGTATTGTATCACATTGACTGATTTGCGGATGTTGAACCAACCTTGAATGCTGCAGTTTTAAAACCCTGTTTTGGGAGAATGATAACTTCAGGACAGTTGACATTTTCTCATTTAAAAAAATCTGAATCTATAGATCTAAAATAAAGTACCTCTTTTTAAAAAATAAGCTTTATAAGTTGGTTTTACTGTAGGATGCCTCAGATATCATGAAACTTAGGAAATACACCAAGATGTTCATATATTTTACTTTATAAATTTTATTAGATATTGATAGTCATGATTTCCGGGCTTTGGAAACAATCAAAAGGAAAATATTTTTAAAATTACAGATAATGTAGAAATAACTTACGTATGATTTTCAGTAGCAGTAACACCAATTTGGATGGGTTGGTATGGCACTGTAGGGCACAGGAGATGAAATGGAGTATTGAAATAATTCTGATGCCAGAATATTTGGTTGCTACCTTAGGGGAGCATCATTTTAATCGTGGACAAATGAATTTTTGGTGTTACAAATAATGCATATGTTATTAAAAAACAAACTAGGAAATAAATATTTGAGTCTTAGCCCTGCCATTTACTCATTCTATGACTTTGGGCAAATTACTTTAACCTCTCAATGCTTGGTTTGCTCATCTATAAAATGGAAATAAGAGTAGCACTTACTTCACAGAGCTGCTGTGGTTAGAACAATTGACATACGTAAAATGCTTAGACCCTTGCAAAGCATGTAGCTGTTATTGTTTTTATGAAAGCATCCTTTTCCTACAATTTTGCATTCATTGGATGTTTTCTTTTTTGTGTTTTTTCAGCTTTGGTGGTTTAATACTATCATCATCATCCTCTTCATTTACATTTCCTTAATTATCAGTAAGACTGAATTCTTTTCCGATTATTGGCAATCTGGATGAATCACCAGAGAATTACGCTGAGTGAAAAAAGCCAGTTCCAAGAGATTACATACTATACAATTCCATGTATATTAGCATTTTGGTAATGACAAAGTTGTAGTAATGGAGACCAGATTAGTGCTGGCCAGGGCTAGGTACAGGGTAGGGGCAAGAGAGTAGGTGTTGCTATAAAAGGGCAAAATGAGGGGCCCTTGTGATATGACTAGTCTATCTCGACTGCATCAATATGAGTACCCTGGTTGTGACACTGTCCTATAGCTCTGTAAGGTGCCACCACTGGGAGAAATTGAGTGAAGGGAACATGTTTGCAGTAGTCCAGAAAAACAAAGACCCTCTGCTATAGCATAATTGTATTAAATTATAGTCCCTGGTTTTTATAGAACATATAAAAAGTAAAAAATTGACAAGTGATTTAGAGCCAACATTTTTGGAATATTTATTAAATCCAGTAATGTAAGCAAGCCATATCCCATCTCTACAACGTTATGCTCATTTTTACTATTCAGTAAGTCAAAAAATATTTATCATGTGTCTACTAGGTGCTGGGCACTATTCCAGGTGCTGGCAAGGCAGTGATGAACAAGACAAATGCCTCTGAGAGAGTGAGGATGAAGAGAATAGTGCACAGTAGAAGGCATCTGTAAGACTCCATGATACATGTTATTTCCATGTACCTGCTTCAGCTGAGCCCTATTCAGGGTCCTTGTTCAACTCTGGGGAAAAGGAGAAAAGCAACTGTGCATCGACTGCTGATACTGCAGAGACTGGTCAGTTGGCCCCTCCTTTTGCTCTGTGCAATGGCAAATACCACTCAAGTAACTCAACATACTCCAACTACTACTGATTTCACTATTAACATTTTTGGAGGGTTAGAGGACAAGAACTCTAGCTCGATTGTTTATAAATATGAGGACAGGGAACAGGAACCTGGGGAAAAGCCAGAGCCAAACTCCATTTGGTGAAGGGTCTCCCTAGTGAATGGCAGAGCTGACACAAGTCTTACTGTTAAA